>NC_141481.1:6573333-7875416 GCF_009769465.1 Tauraco erythrolophus | reverse complement strand
GCCCTAGCTAGTGGACATCAGAGTTTCTCCCAATGCCTCAGATGTAGGCATTGTAAACTCAGTTATAATTCATTTAGCTGCATTTCTCTAAGAATGACCTGCAGTCAATGGGTAATATCAATTCTTAATCTACACTTCATTCTGTGTAAACAAAAAGGAGATTTTTAAGGCTGAGATCTGACAAAGCTATTTCATTCTTTAGCAAATTCATGACCATTTTTTGACTAAATGACATTTAAAAGTGAGAGAAACATTGTGAAACTGAAGGTAATATTTCTCATTGCAAAGGAAATACATCAGTGCTTTGTCTAATTAGAATCTGGAATGAAGGGTTATGCCATTAAGTGAGTGGTGTGTAAGTTGGTCTTAACAAAAACCCTAAAATCTATAGGTCTCTTATTTTACCAAGACAAGATGGAAAATTGGTGAAAATCCTCTTCTCAGACATGGCTTATTATGCTGCAAAAAATACCAAGAGCTACACAAACACAGCCTAACCAAGTATCCAGTCTTATTCAGCAACAGCCTAAAAAGTTACAAAAAGTTTTGTAGAATGAAGTTTTCAGTTAAGAAGGGAAGTTTTAGACATTAAATTGATTTAAATTGACATTCAATTGACATTAAATCAACCCCACTAAAGAACTATCGCATCAATCTATGAATGCATTCCATAAAGATGGTACACGTAGCTCCTAAAATTATATGTCCGAATTAAAGCTACACTGGACTTAGTGGATAACTTTCCCTGCATGAATAACGGCCTGTTCTGAGCGCTGAACACAGAATTTGTACCTTCACTGAACCATCCCACAGCTCTACAGCACCACATCTGCACAAAAAGAATGAAACAAGCGTTTTTGTGTTTTCAACAGTTACCTCATTCACAACTTACCAGCTTGGGGAAACAAAACAGAGACAAGCAAGTCATCAGTTCACCCCAAACTAACACTTATTTTTTTGCAAATCTGTGAAAGGCTCAGGAAGGTTTGGTCTTTTTCCAAAACCACCAGATCAAAAACAGTCAGCAGATGGTCAGAGGAAGGGTCCCCACTATTTCAATCCCCTAGTGTCTCTGTTTAGTAAGTCTTCAGTTTTAGATCTATTTCCAGAATACAAAAGATCACAACGTGTATTTTGACAGGCCTATTAAGATGTTTTGCTGAAAGAACTGAACAGAGCTGTGGAAGTCTGCATGATAATCCTTGTGCCTTGCTGTCTTTAATTCACAGGTTAAGGATTAAATTATTGCCCCACTGCAGTCAATCGAGGACCTCTCATGAGCAGTACACAATGTCCTGAAAGTTTTCCACTTAGTATCTACAGCTACACTCAACAATTAAGACCATATTTTTGCAGCAGGGTTGGTTTAAGTTACCTATTGCCAGATTGGCTCCCCTAAAACTACTGTCTAAAACTATATGAATGCCACGTAATTCTGAAGCAGGACTGTGGGATTCTGTGTGTGTGAAGCTCTAAGCCAATTGACACCCTAGAATGAACTAGCTTGAACTGCAAGTGCCACCACAAGTGGAAGGTGTGGTTTCTTAAAGGAGAATCTTGATTCTGGGCAACATTCAAATTCAAGTTAAGAGAGCACTAAAGATGAGCTATTTGCACAGAGAAACAGGTAAATCCTTTACCAAGATATCATTTCTACATTTCTCCATGCATTCTTGCCTGCAGAGAAAGCCATTGCAGTTACAATCCACACCCAGCAATGTGCAGTAACCGCTTCCTAGTAAGTCAGAATCCTGTACACTCACTCAACGCTTCCCCCAAGAGTTTATATGCATCTCTAAAACAAAAATTAAAAATACTGTTTATTCTCCAGAAATTTCCAAAGGTTAAAGCAAGAACAACACATCTCACCCAGGATAGATAACACATCTGGAAACGAGACACAGCCTGCAAGGAAAATTTATCTGACGCCATTCACTTTTTTTATTGTGATCTTGCCATCTCCTATGTATCTGTGCATGTCCATACACTTAGTCTCTGCTAGTTGCTGCCAAGCATGTGTAGCAAAAGGGAGAAGATGGTAAATGGGCTATGAAAGATGACAGAATTTTGGACACTGTCCCACAAAAGTGTCTCAAAACTCATTTAATCCCAACAAAATTGAGTTTGGACCTCGCAGATGGCAATATCTTAACAAGAAAGACAAGAAGATTACTTTAACTGAGAGCAGCATTTTTCACCCATGGACTACAAACCAAAAACGTTTTACACACACCGCCCCCCCAAAGGATAAAATCTCTCTCCCCCGCCCTCAACTTACTTCATACTGGAAAGCATGCATCACTCGCAGAGTTAGACATGAAATCCTGAAGTCCTGACCTCCAGTCCTCTACAGAATCTCACAAAGATGGAGAGTAGTCCCTTCACATGCTCAAGCTAAAAAAAATGATGGATAGCATACAGTTTATTGCATGAGATGTAAAAAAAAGAGCTTTTACAATAATGTATGCACTTAATTTACTTTCTCTGCTTGATAATTGCTATTTTTTTATTACAGAAAGGAATAGGGACAGCTATTACACAATGAAACAACATTTCAGTGACACCACCAGACCTCAATTAAAAGTTCTGTGCCACTTGTATTGCTTCAAGGGATGGTTAAGCAATACTGACCCACTGTAAAGTGGTTTATGAATTGCTACTGATGAGAACTCTTGCTGAATAAGCAGAATAGATTCTTTAATGCCAATTTCTTACGAACAGCAGCAAGGAGTGGAGAGAGACAATAATTAATTTGTTAGCATCAAGAGAAACAGAGTCTGCAAAGGTCTCTGTCCTTTCCCAGATAACAAACTGAGAAAGCTTCTTTAATATAAGCTGGTACTGTAACGGTTCATGGAGGCTGGATTGAGGGTAAGCAGTGCTTGACTGATTAAGGTACAATTCTGACAGCATCTTAGAGCCTGGATAAATATCCTCTCCTAATAAAAATAAAATTAGGCTGCAGGCTGCAATTGAGGCCTGATATTAGGGGATAGGGCACATGAATTTTAAAAGTCAAAGCTAACATTACTTCTAAATGCAAAAAATGTCTACACCATGTTCAGGAGCACAAGAATCAGGTGGACTGAAAAAAGAGCTTTTATCAGCATTTCATTATGACAGTTGATTTCTGGGACAGTTAAAGGTTTCGTCCAAGAAATCCAACCAGCACTGATTAAATGGCGAGATACGTATTTGTACAAAGTGCTAAAAAGGTTTGCATTGTTGAACACAACAAGAAAGAAACATCTTCTGCCCTCACAAATCTAGACATGCCAAAATATGGGACAAGGGAGAAGGCACTCACACTAGTTACTGCTTCTCCCTTGGAAACGCAGCCATAGCAGAACATCACGAACCACCAGAAACTTAGCCGTGACAGCAGGATTCACACCTCACTCCTTATGAGAAGCATGATATGATCTTTCAGGACTAGACAAGGTCAGGACAAGTTTTATAGCTCACTCAAAAAAGATTTTCCAAGAGTATATTAACCACATGTAGTGCTCCAGTGGAGTCAGAGGGAAAAACATCACCTAATGGGAAAAAAAAAAAAAAAAAAAAAAAAAAGTGCTTTTTGTAGCACCAAAATCTCCCTTAATGAGCCTCCATGATGTTCTGGTTTTGGCTGGGATAGTTAATTTTCTTCATAGTAGCTAGTACGGGGCTATGCTTTTGATTTGTGCTGGAAACTGTGTTGATAAATCAGAGATATTTTCATCAATGCTGAGCAGGGCTTACACTGAGTCAAGGACTTTTCTGCTTCTCACCCCACGCCACCAGCGAGTAGGCTGGGGGTGCACGAGAAGTTGGGAGGGAACATGGCTGGGACAGCTGATCCCAACTGACCAAGGGATATCTGACACTAAATGATGTTGTGTTCAGCAATAAAAGCTGAGGGAAGAAGGGAGGGGGTGGACATTCAGAGTGATGGTGTTTGTCTTCCCAAGTCACCGTCATGCGTGCTAGAGCCCTGCTTTCCTGGAGATGACGGAACACCTGCCTGACCATGGGAAGTGGTGGATGAATTCCTTGTTTTGCTTTGCTTCTGTGCACAGTTTCTGCTTTACCTATTAAACTGTCTTTATCTCAACACACGAGTTTTCTCACTTTCACTCTTCTGATTTTCTCCCCCATCCCACCGGGGAGAGGGAGTGAGTGGTCGGGTGGTGCTTGGTTACCAGCTGGGGTTAAACCCCGACACATGACCATTTCTTCACAGTCCTGGCTGTACAAGATCCACCAGAGTTAAGTTTCCACAGCTAAAAGCATTTGCCAGGCTGCTTACTGTCGTCAGCAGAACAGTCTGGACTGGGGGAATTTCACTCAATTTAATTTACTGCCAATTAACAGAAAACTTTAATTACTGACTCTGTTATTGAGGGGAAAAAAACTTAAACAATGAAACAAACCCTTCGGGAAGCACCTTTTTTCCCATTTCGCCAGGCTGGGCTTCAGTCTGTCGCCTCTCCTCCCTGCTCCCCAGCCTCAGGTCCCCTCGTCTTCGCAGCGGAGCCCACCCAGTCCCTCCCAGTCCCCTGGGTAAGGCCATGGGCAGTGTGTAATGGTGCCTTCCAGCCACTCCTTCCTTCTTCCTCTTCTCCTCCGCAGCTCTTCGCTTCTCACTGCTCCTCTGCTCTGCACGGATCACCCGCCGCTGGGGTCCCCCAGGGCTGCCGTTTCCTCTCAGGCTCCCCTGAGCTGTGGCCCATGAGGGGCCGAAGTTCCCGCCCTTTTCCCGGGCTGGGACGGGCACGGGGCGGTTTGCAGCCTCCTCCCTGCAGGGCAGCTCCAGCCCCTGCCCAGACCCGGCACTCACACCCAGTGCGCGCGTACGTGGTGTTTTCCATGGGGTAACTGGAAAAAACAGGAGATTTCTTGGAGTGAAACATGAGATAACAGCAGAGGGAGAAGTTTGATAGGGGAGAGGGGACGCGACATGGCTGACACTGAAACAGCACTTCCTCTGCTCTTTCCTTGAAACTCAGGGAAAGACAACGCTAACTTAGAGTAAACAAAAAGGCCATGGTCAAAAGATGAAATTTTAAGTTAACAATTGCACAGAATTTTTTTTTTTTTACTACATTTCAGTACCTTGAGTCCTCCTTTAAAAACACAAGCCCTGTAGCACTCCCGTTTGCTGACAGCCGAGAGCAGCCCGGCGCGCTGGCACACGCCGACACCGACGGCCCTGCATCCCGGCAAACAACGATAAACCACGTGCGGGACACCAGTTGTTTCACATGTGCTCTCTTGAACCTCTGAAACGTGAAATCCACCCACACGGAGCTGATTAAAAGCTCCTGTGAGTGTGAATTCTTCTCCCTGAATAGATTTCTACACCGCAAAAGAGCATTTCATACATCATATTTGAAACAGATCAGAGCCTTAAAAGCAACTTTATTCTACCACCATTATGAAACAAAGCTTTCATTGTCTGCTGCTGAAATGCTTTGAGTCATCTTCTTCCAGCAAGAACTAATCTCTCTCCCTCTTTGTACCTGGCAATTCACAGACAGCCCAATTACAGGAGAGGAAAGCAGCACAACCACTTTCAGAGGGTGGACTCAAACACCCAACTAGCATTAAAAGATTTTGGAGTATAATTCACTTAAGCAAATGAATTCTGATAATCTATTTTGAGAGCAGACTGTAATAATAAATGGTTAAATTGCAGCAGTATTGTCTAATAAAGACAGAGCCAAACATGATTATAAAAATCAGGAGGCTGAAATAATACAGTATGATTTGAGAAACCTGACAACTAAAATCCACAGCTCCCACTTTTGTCTGCAGTTGTTCATGCCAAATCTGATTCTTAGTTACCAATCCTTCTGTCACTGGACTGACCTACCACAAAAACCACTTCATACCAACACAGGTAGGTGTGTGAAAGTCTACCAACACGTGTATCTCTATGCATTTCCTACAGCCTTCAAATATGGCTGGCACAACTTTAGTGTCAAGGACTTGTCACTAGTTAACTTCATGAAAATCCAGCCAAATCTGTCCAGGACTCTACAGAGAGGAAAAAAACAAACAAACAAAAAACAAAAACCACAACAGGAGAAATTTCAAGAATGGCATAATGCCTACGGACACAATTCCAGAGACAATTTTCTCTCTCTTCATTCTCAAGCATTTGATTTTAAAGAGTAATAACATGGGCTTTTTTTGTGCAATGTCTAATCTGAAGAAAGAAATCTTACAGGGAATACTTAGAGTGAATTGACAATTAATGTATTTCACTTTCAAGTATCTGCTCAGCAAGATGCATATTAAGCATACATCTGAACCAATAAGACAGAGGAAACCCTTATCTATAATCATAAAAACTTAAACGCAGATAAGACACATGCCACGTGTTCTTGAAGATAATCAGGAACTTCACATGCTGTACTATGTCAAACCACTTACCTGCTAATGGACAGCTGCTGATCATACAAGATATGTCTCGTTGGAGACAGTGGTAAAACTCTAGGTTAAGACTGTAAGCCTCCTCACAAAAAAGGTAAATCCATAGCATATATTCACAGGAGAACCAAGTATTAACATTTGCACATGAACACTGTCAGGGACCTCTTTTCCCTAATCAGCTCTGTTCCCTCACACCCCAAGTTTTCTTTTAGGAGTATATTTAAACAAGAGAGATGTCACAAATCTAAAAACAACACAGTTTGTCTCCTTTAACTTAGATTCCCCTTTTTCTGTTATGATTTCTATCATAAACAGAAAAGTGGCTGAATTATCTGATTATTTCCTTTCAGGGAACGCTGTCATCTCTGAGAGTCGGACATATCTAAGATATGTAAATGATTAAGGAAAAAATACTGCAACTTCTCTGATGCAGCATGTGCCATATTTCACAGCTACAAATGTTACAATCTTCAATAAAAGCCAACAATTCCCTTCAAGTCATGAAAGCACTAAGCTTAGCTGTGAACAACTGCATATAGAGTACGTGGTGACATATGCAGGAAGTGTTATATTTTATAAGAAGGAAGTTCAGATTCTTCTTGCCAACACAATTTTGATAAGGAAGCAAGTCTTGGCCAAAAAAAAGATATGTTTGTTTTCCAAATCCCTATATAGTCCTTACCACTCATGTTTTTGAGATTCCACTTGTATATACTGGCATACAGCATGACTCAATCTATCATCCCCTCTTCGATACATAAGGAGCACACAACCAAGTGTGGGAATAAAGGGGCCACACTCTATTCATCACACAAGGAAACGGAACCACCATCTAGAACAAAAAGTTTATAGTGAGAAGTAATAAATTCTTCCTCCCAGCCAAATCCCATAGCAAACCCTTTGATTTACATTAAGAACTATGTTAAGCAGAAAGGCTTGATCCCCTTGATCTAAACGTTTGCATCTCAAGTCCGCAAACCAACCAGTCTTACCTCTCATTGCATAGCTATGGTTCAGGGTTAATCAGCTGGCTACCATTCTCTTTTAAACTTTTAAGGGCTAAACACTTACCATCTGTTTCTGCTGGACCTTATCTGCTATTGACTCTTCTGGACCCAGGGAAGAAGTAGGTAGACACCTAGGAAAGTCACAACTTGCTTGATGAGAGTCCCTTTGCTCTTGCTAAGGTCCTCAGACCAACTAATGGGAAAGGTAGTAGTGATTCAGCTGGGAAAAGCTCTGGTCCATCTCACCTAGTAAAGAACTGAAAAGAAACTTGGTCGGGAAATCCTCCAAGTGAAATAATTTCAGAGAAACACAAAATGCATTACTGCAGTTGCAGAGTAAGCTAGCAAACAAGTATTTCCAATTCACTTTTTATTCCAAAACTTCCAGAATTACATTTTCAGAGAAGTTGTGGATGTTTCATCCTTGGAATTCAAGGCTAGGCTGGAAGAGGCTTTGAAAAATCCGGTGTAGTGGAAGGTGTCCCTGCCCATGGCAGAGGAGTTGGAACTAGATGATCTTTGAGGTCCCTTCCAACCCAAACCATTCTATAATTCTATGATTTTACAAGTCCTACACAGAATAAGCTAAATTTATCACTGTTCCTTAATATTGTGTTGTAGTTTACAATGAAAATGGAACATTCATTTATTTGCCAGGCTTTTTGTCTAAAAATATGATATTTTTCCATAAATTAATTATTGCACATTTACTTTTCATTTACGAGACCCAAGGGTAAAGCTTTCCTTTTCATTTACAAATCAATAATATCTTAATTTCCATTTTCAAAATTACATTTTATTTTTCCTGCTGTATTATAGTTATATCCCAAGGGAAAAAAAAAATGCATTTAATTTGGAGTGCAAGGTATCTTCTTTTCTAATACTAGATGAGCTTGTTACTAGTCAAAAAGCAAAGAACAGGTGCAAGTTAATAAATTAACCTAGCAAAACTATACATTCTCCTATATACTACGTTTATTGGCACATACTGTAATATTTAGGCATAACTGACATATAGCAAAATACTCTGTACTAACCACCAAAGGCTTCATGCCCAGTACAACACTGGAATATCCCACCTGAAAGGTAATGAAGACTGAGAAAATTACTGATATCTGAGGTCTGTCTGGCATGGCAAAGTGATGCCTCCCAGCCAAACAGAGTAAAAGCCTGTTTAACACTTACCCTTCAAATGGGTTTAAATTCATCAACTTAATGAGTTCATAACACAGTCATGGATGCAGACTCTGTCTGTGTATTTACATATACACTTGTAGATACCTACATACACACGATACGCTCAAGTCCGTATCAATTGATTGGTTTCGCTAATGGCTGCAAAGATGAAAGGAACAGGTGTTTTTGCAACTCAGAGCTATGGAAAGCACGTCTTGCTTTTTTTTAAATAATGACTACAGTCATACCTACCCGCTTGATCTGCGGCAACCAACGAGTCACACGCTGTTCATCTGTTAACTTGCAGGTGAGCTCACCAACTCAGTAAAGGTCATCAGACTGGCTTTTAGAAACTCCCCTTGTCTCATAGAATGACGGTGATTAACTTCAGTTATGCTTCTCTTGTTATTCTGAAACCTCTAAACAATCTGTTGATTGTTTGTAAAAAAATAAAAGACAAGACAGATTAATAATAAATAAATAAAAAGGCAGACAGACTCATCCTTTGCTACAGCAAACAAGATCATCTTTGTTTCTGTGGGAACAGCAGAAACCCCCTAATAGAGTTCATCTGCAGATATAATCTTGACCCCTGAACAACTACCTAAAAGCTGAATTTCTTGTAGACGCAAAATAGACTATCCTGTTTAAAGAAAGACTTTTAGAGAAAAGATGGGTAACACACTCCTGACTGGCTAGGAAGAGAGACCGTACACTGAATGATGAAATTCTTGTCATATACATACCTCCTATTTACGGCTCTTCTGTAAAGAAATTCAACACCATACATGAGAACATCACATTCACATCTCATTAACACAGTCTTTAACATACAGGCTGTTTTCATTTATTAAAGACAACATTTGCTTTTTTTTTTTTTTTCTTTTTAGTCCATAGTATAATATTTAAAATATTCTAAATAAAACAAATACCGTAGAGTTTTACAAAATATTTATTTTGAAAAAAATCACTCTGTACAAATTTAACATTCTCAACACCAAAGTTTTATAAAAACGCTAACACAACAGAAAGACGAGTGAAACATTAAACTGATCATTTCTTAAATTACAAAGAAACTGATTCATTCTAAAGAAGCTATTGCAATGCTAAACATTAAAATAAAACAGAGAACTTTATAAGATTTTTTTTAATCTATTACAGCCAAATACACGTATCAAAGGATGACTTTTTCCATCCTTTTTATAAACTTGCCCCCCTAAACACTGTCCACGACTAAACCAAATACTCCAAATGGTTTACACTTTTACTGTACATAGCTTGTGCTCCAGGAAAAGCTAGCACAATTTGATCACCATTTTCTCAGTGCCTAACAAAAAGTCACCTCTATACATGTGGTACAAAATTCTCTGTACAAACCAACTTTGCTCATGTAAATTTGAAGCAAACTTAAAGGAAGAGTATTTGCGCCTTCAATATGGTACAATGAAGGGACAGTAATTAAGTAAAATTTCACAAAGTAAAATTCAGTAACTGGGAATACTTTTTTTTTTAATAATTACTACTGTATAAAAAAATTTATGTGCTGCAGGTTATTAGGAATGGCAGACCCTAAATCTAACAGTGCTAGTTTTATAGTCCTCGTCATAAAATAAGATTTTTCTGTACATTATTAAAGTTTCCTCTCTTCATTTTAAGCTATTTATGAAAGCTGTTGTTGCATATTAAACAACCTTTCTTAAACAGGAGAAAATGTCCCCTCATGAAATTAAAACAGTAAAATTGTCGTATTACTGTAAACACGACTAAAATGAAGACTGACAAAATGCAGTGTGACAGCTAAGCCATGGTCTGGAAAGCTTTTTTCACATTTTCTTAACACAATATATGGCTCACACCACAAACAGCAGCAAAAAAAGCTATCAAAAATTTCAAGTTACAGCCAGGGGTGCCAGGCAGGATCCATACGACACAGATTATCCAAGCTATTTGCAGCTGCTACCAGAGTGTTGACTTTGCTTTCTCCTCCTTCAAACTGAGCAAGATTATGAAGTCGAGTCATGATGGCAGTAACAGCTTTCTGAACTAGTGAAACCAGCTGCTGGCTGTCCATGTTTTCAGGTTGCCCAGCTGCTGAGAGTGGAGAGGAAGTATCCTCTTGTGTTTTTTTGTGCCATGCAATTATTTCATCCCGTAGCACAGTTTTTAGGATGCCATCAACCTATATGAAGGAGAAAAATCAGACTATTATATTTAATCGAAAGAACCATCAGAGATTATACAATTGTCACTGGATTTTAGTCAGTGGCATTTTGACACTTTTGGTCTCACTTTGCTATCTCAGTCTTTTCAAGACGAGTGTGGCACCCAACTGTCTTTGCTATTTCCTCTCAAGGTGATTCTTTCATAAAAAGCTTTCATTATGAAAACACAACACAATGACTCTACAGAAATGAAAAACCACATAAACTAATATATGTTAAGATCTTCATACACAAAATACAGTCATGTACATTCTATTTTTAAACGACTCCACTGAATTTATGACTTTTCCCACATATACACCAAAGTCTTGTGCAAAGATTAAGAGTGCTTTGCAAAGCTGGAGGTTCTTTGCACAATGATTACGATCTCAGGGAATACTGTTCTCTGCCAAACAGAGAAAGATCACTGACTGCAACACACATACATATGTGTGTGTGTATATATATATATACACATATGTATATAAATATGTATATAAAGACCAGTTCTATCCTTGGACGAAAGAGAAATGCCTGCAACAAAGAGTTTCCTGTTTTTTCTCATGACTGAGTTGAGTTACTGACGTTAACTCCATCAACTCCAACAGACCTGAGCCTCTAAACCAAACTTTTAGGTATCCAGTCTGAGTCAAATGCACTGTTTGCACACAACAAATAACACATTTTATAACACATATAGGTATTAGGCCAACATATACAAACACATATTAAATATATTTTATGGACATTTGTAAAAAAGATAAATGCAGAAAGTGTTAAAAGCTTTCCTGTCTTTCCAAAAGACAGACAATCTAAAGCAGTAATTGTCACATGCCTGAACTGAGCTGGGTACGCATTGCTCCAAAAAGAATCAATGGGCACCTGTGCTCTGATCTTCAAGAAATCATACAATCACAGAATATCTCAAGTTGGAAGGGACCCATAAGGATCATCGAGTCCAGCTCTCTGCTCCTCGCAGGACTACCTAAAATTAAACCATATGGCTAAGCGTGTCATCCAGATGCTCCTTGAACTCTGGCAGGCTTGGTGCTGTGACCACTTCCCTGGAGAGCCTGTTCCAGTGACCAACCATCCTCTCAGTGAAGAACTTTTTCCTAATGTTCAGTTCAAACTTCCCCTGACACAGCTTCATTCCATTTCCTTGTGTCCTATCACTGGTCATCAGAAAGAGGAGATCAGCACCTTCCCCTGCCGCTGCCCACCTTGAGGAAGTTGTGAACTGTGATGAAAGCATTCCTCAGCCTTCTCTTCTCCAAGCTGAAGAAATCAAGTGAGCTCAACCAGTTCCTCCTAAGTCTTGCCCTCGAGACCTTTCACCATCTTGGTTGCCTTCCTCTGGACACTCTCTAATAGCTGGATGTCCTTCTTATATCGGGACGACCAAAACTGCATACAGTACTCAAGGTGAGGCCACACCAAATCAATGGCCAACATGAGCCGGCAATGTGTGCCTGCAGCCCAGAAAGCCAACCGTATCCTGGGCTGCATCCAAAGAAGTATGGCCAGCAGGTCGAGGGAGGTGATTCTGCCTCTCTACTCTGCTCTCGTTGAGACTCCACCTGCAGTACTGTGTCCAGCTCTAGGGCTCTCCAACACAAGAAGGACATGGAGCTGTTGGAGTGAGTCCAGAGGAGGCCACAAAGATGATCCGAGGGCTGGAGCACCTCTGCTATGAAGACAAGCTGAGAGAGTTGAGGCTGTTCAGCCTGGGAAGAGAAGGCTCCAGAGAGACCTTCTAGCAGCCTTCCAAGTACCTAAAGGGGGCCCTACAGGAAAGCTGGCGAGGGACTTTTTACAAGGGCGTGTAGTGATAGGACAAGGGGTAATGGCTTTAAACTGAAAGAGGGGAGATTTAGATTGGATATAAGGAAGAAATTCTTCACTCTGCGGGTGATGAGGCACTGAACAGGTTGCCCAGAGAAGTTGTGGCTGCCCCATCCCTGGAAGTGTTCAGGGCCAGGCTGGATGAGGCTTTGAGCAACCTGGTCTAGATGAAGGTGTCCCAGCCTACAGCAGGAGGAGTTGGAACTAGATGATCTTAAAGGTCCCTTCCAAACCAAACCGTTCTATAATTCTGTAATTTGGCAAGTCTAATTGGGCACACATCATTTAGATGTTGAAATTACAGTCTATGTCTGCAAATTCAATGCACACATAGATATGGCTTTGTAAGGTGAGATGATGAATTTTTAAAAAATATTCTAACACAGCTTTCTGTATCATAGATAAATAAATCAATCACTTCAGGATATTTTCCATCTTTTAAAAAGTAACTGGCTCCCACCATAGCTACAGCATGTTCTGTGCAATGTCTCTGGTGCAAATTTCTTGCCTAAGTGCAAGATGTCTCATTTTTGGAAAGCATTAGAATTCAAAAGGAAGTCAGACAATTTCTTTAGAAAACTACACCCTGCTAAGACTAGAATCCATCAAAGTAACAATATACCTTTAGCAATCAGTTCTGCTAACAAAGGGCCAAGACACATTTCTATTCACAGATTATTACGAAGATTCTAAATGATGTTGCATTTGTCATTTTACTATTTAACACTGCCAGAATTTGGAAGCATTTACGAGGCCGGAGTACTGAAACAATCAGCCTGAATTAACATGTTTGGACAAAAAATTAAATCGAGGGTAGAATTACACCTATCTTCGTTCTATTCTTTCCAAAAAGGCAAATTGCAAACATTACAAGTGGCCTTTGTGATAAACTTAGGGTAAGATTTAAAATCGGATTGCTCAGTTTCTACCTTAACGAAAAAAGGGCTGTTTAGTTTATCAATTGTCAAATGTAACGCGGCTACAAACAACCTTCCAAAAGGTATACCAACCTTAAAGTTTGGCTGTGCAAAGCAGCGAGCTACTGCAATCATGGATGCAGTCAGTGGACCAGACACCCCAATGGTGGTAAGAAATTCGGAAATGTTTGGTGTGAGCCGAAATGGAACTGGACGATTGGCGTCCAAATCTCCAGTAGCATCGTTAATGTCAAAGCGGAAGTAAGCAACATTTAGCTTGCCCGTATCCTGGATTTAAAAGCAAGATGCACAAGAGTAATTAAAGGAACAGATTTTCATTAGTGAAACCAAAAGAAGTTGGATTTTTGTTTACTGTTAATACTCAGAGTACAAACAGTACTCCAATACCTTCTTACCCTTTCAGGCAGTTTTGAGCAAAAAAGTTAAAATTAAAGGCATGCACAAAGTCAGGTATGTATTTCTCTTAAAAAAACATCTCCAAATCCCCTTACTAAATACACATTATTGAGTATCAAACTGAGTACTAGCTTCTTCTGTAGCATGGTCTATAAGGAGTCACACAGGTACAGATCTCTGTTCTCTCTGCATCCCAGCTCCGGGTAAGCACTCTCTAGGCGTTGTTCATTCTGGGTAAGCACCTGAATGCTTATGTAGAGGGATGGAAGAATCTTAATTGCTACACAGAGTATAGCCCTCCATGCATTAAAATGGCATAAAGACTTTAATACACACCACCTTTGCCGTACTAAGGTGGCAAGTCTCATTTTAAATGTTGGGTTAAAAGAGAAAAATCACTATTTAATAAGATTTGTAGGTTGACATGATGGCAATGCTGAAAAGAGAACAGTATTTGAAAAAGTGTATTCCTCTTTAAGAAAGTTATGCTCTAAACATTTTTTTTTAAAAAAAAACCTTTTGACAGGGAGATATATTCAAAACAGTATATTTGAAGGAGGACTAAAAAGAGAGACTTTTCGGTCATTCACATCAACAAGTCCAATATCTAAGAATGATTTTACAGACAAAGTTCTAAATCCTCACGACAGAAGGCAGCGTTGATGTCCACGGGGACTGCAGTTAAATTGCTACCTACAGGATGTGCAATCACATATAAATGAAAAGCCTACTGAAATGCACTGTTAATTACATATGTTGAATTACTGTTTTGACTCATTTCAAAAGTATAGTCCAAATTCCCATTTGATCAAAGATGACAGCACGCATCGAGAACAAACTAAAGCATACCTGGGCAATTTGCAGCATTTCAGGGTTGAGTCTATTTAAATGAAAGATGAATTCTGCAAAGCCAATTAGGGCTAACTGAATAGTGAACATCTTTCGAAAAGTCCAGTAATCCGTAGCATTGGGGAATGTGTGCAAAGCCCACTCCTTAAGCATGCTGCGCGGCACCATGTTACTCTGTACTTCTTTAAGTATATCTCTGAGAACCTACACAGGAAAAATATTAGTTGAAAGAGATAATTTTTAATACGCTTCTTAGCAACAAATATGCCACAAGCAACTACCAACCTTCTCTCAACTGCTGTATCTCATCTCAGGAAAAACATCCTGAACTTGGACACTTTCAGTCCAACACTGTTTTCTGACTTCTTTGTCAAAGCACACATAATACTTTGTTAGCCCAACCTCTTTATTTGAAAAGACTAAATTTTTAATAAAACCATATAAGCGCGAGAACTGCAAACAGGCATATCAGAAAACCTGAGACTGAAAAGTTATATAATCTGATTTGAAGTATCTGCTATTCAAGACTTTAAAGAAAACCAGAAGTGAGCTAGAGAGACATTCAACTCACAATGCTGCATTTCCTTACGAGAAACTAACAGAACATACTTCACTGTTTTCTAGCTCCAGTGCAAGCTGGATTTACATTTTGCAGCAATAAAATAAAATCCTTTATTTTAAGCATTATGGTAAGATTTGAAATTATACATGGGACCTACAAAGCACGCAACCTAAAGAAGGCTCTCTGCATAGCTTCTTCATATACAAGGTAACAGGTAAAGGACCTTTGTTACACAAGACAGTGAGAGACACTGGGTAAAGTAATTTGTAACATGTTTTTACAGCAAAATTACCTCAAAAATACAAAAAAGATAAAAGCTGAGAGCTGTATTCAACTGCTTCTGTAAGTGTATACTGTGCAATAGTTTTTCCCCTACATGTAAACATTTGTAACCTACCAAAATATTTAATCACTGTAGCATATACAAGCCTAATTAATTAGAAAATAAAAAAGTTAGGATCTGTTCTATTATACCAGAAAGCATGATAGTCATACTGACTTCAATTAAATGGCTGTTAGAGTTTCATAACCTGAAGGAAAAATTCTCAAAATAGAAACAGATGTTACATAACACTTCATTTTATTTTGTAACAAAGGAAGTCTGAAAAGTTCTTTAAATGATGTCTGTGATACCTGCATACCGTGTATTTTCTAATAGCTACATTTGAAATAGGACTAGTATTTTATGTAAGAATTTGCATTAACCTTAAGATAAAAAACATAAAGTAACCTTATTTATCACCAATTGGATGTTTGATGGAGGTCACAGAGAGAGGGAGGTCTGTTCTGTCTGAGTACTATCGTTTATTAGAGTGAGATTACTCAACTGTTTCTGTTTGATTTAGATGAAATGAGAATCCACTTGCAATTTTAGGAGATACATTAGAAGAACATGGGGAAGCCTACATCACATACCATGCTGTAACTGCTTATGTAAATTAGGAATGCTGTTTCCCATGTTATCAATTAATTATTTTCAAAGCAGTATACAAAAGGGTCAAAAAGCAATCAAGACCTTGTCTGTTTTCAGTTGCAGTTGCCCAAAACAACCTAGAGTAAAATAAACACAGCTTTTCTGAAGCTTTCCAAGATAATCTGAAATACCAAAGAGATATGAAAGTTCCCAATAATACATTAAGCAAAAACAAAATAAACCGCAAAAAAAAATCAAAACACCACCTCTGCAAAATGTATCTGTCTCATATCTAATGAGAGGTGAAGAGCTGGGAGGGAGTTTGGACATAGTATAGTAGAGTCCTCAGGAAAAGCCCTTGATTACAATTCATTATATATTCCAGTACCTGATGGCTAGCTTGAGTCCCCCGTGCTTGGACCGTTGCCAGTCTGTCATAGTAACGAGAAATAGGGTTGTCATGCTCAATGCCTTTCTTGGCACAGCGTTGCTTATAAATTTCCACCAGGGAAAGAGAAGAGGGATTGTCTTCAACCAAACGCATCTGTGGAGAAACTGCTACAACACGGGGAACTAGGAGTAATTTGAGAAGGGTGAGAGAGAAAGGGGGGGAGGCAGAGGGAGCAAAACAAAACAGTTAATCCATAACCTAAATACTAAAATATTAAGAGGAGAATTAGCAAGTACCAGCCCTTAAAACACAACTGTGATAATCAACTGAAGTGTATCAAGAGAAAATTTTAATTACTACACTCATAAAATTCACAAGCTCAGTCAAAAATGAAGTATGGTAGCAGATTTTTTTTATCTTAACAGAAACATCAACTGTATTAGCAAAAAAAAAAAAAGAGCACTCATTCTTCCTACTTTTTGTTACCTGCAGAAAAGAGGGTAATACTTTATTCAGATGCAAACAGGTTCATAATATCCCATTAAGTGACACTGGCATTATGTCAATAAAAACGACTGAAGAACAAAACTACTAAACTCAATCGGGTATGTAAAGTGACTCAGAAAAAATGGAGGAAAAAAAACCTGAACATAGTTGATAAATAGGTGTTTAAATGACACTATTTGAAAATAAGATAGGGAAGACACAGCAAAGTATTCAATAAGAAGAAAACTTAAGCCACTGAGCTTTTCCTTGATGAGCAGTAAACTTGCAAAAACCCTATTTGCACTTTCATGGTGCTCAGCAGATGTACCACCCTACTGAGCCTTACGTACATTCCCACCTACATCAAGACAGACAAGGCCTCTTCCATAGCCAGCTTTCCCAGTGACACTGTTTGCACTGTTTGACAGTGACCTCCACTACCATCCAAACTGTTCTCTCATTTCCCTCAGAAGCTGCAATAATTAACCCCAGAAATATAGGGAAAAGTTGTTTAAATGCATTTAAATTGTTTGATGCAATTTCTTCAGTCTTAAAGAAGAAAAAGCATTCTGCAGAAGGAGTGTTAATGAGCTATTTCTTCTGGTCTGCTTCCATTAACCTCTGGCAGCAGGGAAACGAATGTTCTTTAGGTTCTTTCAAATAGTATCCAACCACAAGGTACAGAATTATTTCCAAAAACACCTCAGTTTAAAAACAGCTCTTTGAACGAACACGTTACTTCAATAATCATGTTATATAGAGGATATATTTCCGTATCAGTGCTCTTGTTTATCATGTCTTTCAAGGCTTTATCTACTGCATTCCTGCTGTTTTGGCCTCAGAGCAATACAAATTTGTCTTCACATACGTAGATATACTATATTTACCTTTTGTCATAACAAATCCTTTGGCTTGTACATTTTAGTCTTTTTGAAGTTAGAACTCAAATACGCGTTTCTAGCTGTGTTAAGTGCAACTTGCATCATCTGGCCACACAAGCTCAAGACAGTAACTTCATGTCAATAGATACTATTACCCAAAAAGGAGGGCTGATAACATCATGCTTTTTTAAAATCAGATCTCAGCACTTTTTAAAAGGGCAACAGCAAAATAGCAGCTTTGTCTTAGTGCCTTTGATTAAAGTTTCCCTTATCCACAATATATTTCCTGGTCACCAACCAAGGATTATTAGAACTGACTAACGCGATGTACAGAACTCATTTATACCGAGTGATTCATTGACCTTCTGAAATGAAAATTATTTATACATTAATATGAAGTAGCTACACAGCTGTAAGCTGGAATTTGTCAACAGTCTCAGTATATGGAAAACACAGGAGTTTAACTATTTTAAAGCATTTATGTTAGTATTTGAATCACAAGCAGACCAAGTATGTTGCCAGACAAGACTGATATTCTCCTTTTCTCATTTCATGAATTAATTCTTTATAATCAACACATGAAAAAGCCAAAACACACAAGAAAAGAGAAAGAATTAAGACCGTATGTTCAGCTTTCATTCCCTGCTTCTGTTTTGAAATGCTTAAATATGTGACCTTCTTATTATGTAAATATTTTGGCAATTTATGCATATAAATCATATTCAAACTCTCCTTAAGTCTCCTTATTAAGGCCTCCCAACCATTACGTTTGTTAATTCTGTAATGTTCAAGCATTGTCAGGTCGTGCTGAGGGCAAAAGTGTACTCTCTGAACCAAATAACCTTTTAACGGATCACAGAAGTATGTTCAACAGAAGTCCTGCATCCAATATCCAGATTATGAATGGATTTTATTTGGCAATAACTATCCAGTCAGTATATATTCCTGAAAGTAAACATCACACCATGGATATATAAAGTTACTTCAAAAATTACAAAGGTATGTTCACATTCAGAAACTGTATATCAAATTCAAAGCTCTACAAAAAAAACTTCTTCTGTGTTACGTGGAAGAGGTAAAAGAAATTCAGTATTTATGTATTGCAACTTAGGGAAAAAAGTTTTGTTTTATCCTTCCCCAGCTGCCTCTAAATGCTTGTTCTGAAGTATGTGTATCCATTTCCATAGCAACAGATCCAAAGGGTATGTCTCTGCCTTACACGTTATTCACAACTGAACTTTATACCACAAATGATGCGTGTAAGCTCTTCTAAAAACACCCTAGATCACATGCAATCAACTTTACTTCTTCAGAGGGGTGCTACAATGCCAGAAAACACTAATCACCTAGACAGATGTGAATTTACCTTCTGAATATTCAAAACCTTCAGTATCAGTGATTAGCAGTTGTCGAAAACTTCAGCAATTAAAAATCTTTGAGTATAACATATATTTAGAAATAATAGAAAATCTCTCTTTTTCAGTACCTGTAAAAAACAAATGTCTTTTTGTAGTTTCCTTCCTTTTCTCTAAGCAGGGGTTCAAAAGCCGAAGAAGCTGCAATACCCGCTCCTCTCTACGAGACTCTGTCAGGCAAGCATCATTCATTACCAGATACGGGTAAATCTTTCCATTATGGCCTCGGATATAGAGTCTTCTAGCTGCAGTATTGTGCTTCTGAACGATCTCCACTCTGGGCATAAACCTATCAAAAAGAAAGGGATATTAAAGCACCTGAGCTAATCTCCTGTGATATTAAATCATGATTTAAACTAAAACAAAACAAAAACCCACAACAAAAAACACCAAAGAAATAAGGCAGTGCAACTGTATTACAAGGTGCAATTCTATTACACAGCTGGCCCACGGTTTCGATTTTGTAGTCAAAAAGTTGTTCTGTTTGATTTTATCTGTTTTTAAGAAAACACAGTCCTCGAACAAAATTATCATTAGATCAGACTTTTATCCCTATTTTGAAGATTAGTACCTCTATTGACAACAGAAGAACTAATCTCAACCTATATCAATGCAAAATAAAACCAGTTGTACCCTTCATATAACAGTATGGTTGCTTAGTGAGGCAATGTGAAATTACCAAAGGAAGATAAAATAAAAAAATAAAGGTGTTATACCAAAGTATGACTCTATATATGTAATTTAAATATATGAAGTGTACACAACATTTACTTTTACAGAGTGGACAGATGGAGACAGTTTTCATTTTCTTTTTTGTTTTCAAAATTACAACTACTAATATGCATTTTTAGTTTACCTCGCTATCTTGATGTAGTAATGTGTCGGCTTTGGCATAAGGAATTCTCCAGGTATCTCTACTTCTGCAGTTTGAGCTGAAAAATTACTTAGAAAGCGGCACTTTTCCTCTATGAGGAAGAACTTTGGAAGCTGTTTAGTTTTTGCCTCCAGAATTTTGATCCATTTCTTCAGTTTAGAGATAAGATTGTGAAGTTTCATTGACCCTGGCACACTGAAGTCAAAGTCTGAAAGAACAACAACAACAAAAAAACACATCCTCAGCATTTGAAATTCTATATAGGGTATTTAAGTATCAAGTGTCTGAAGTCTGCATTTTCAAAAAGGTTCTTTCAGCCACATGCCCTCAAGCAAAATACTTTAAAGAGTCCCACATACAGCACACATTCCTGTTACGTGGAAAAGCATAAGGCTAGTTTCAATACTGCAGTGAAATGGAAAGCTGCTACAATCAGCAACTGTATTACAAGGTACAGAACACAATCTGTACAGGATCACACAACAGTACACACTACTACAGATGATGTTGGAAGAGAACAACTCATATAATTCAATACTGCAAACTGAACACACAGAGCTGTACTGCCTTTAAAGACAGGTTCTACTGAATATTTCATCTCTACAAAAAAATCTTTTAGAGAAGTCCTAAAATTATATATAATTTAAACCTATTAGAATCTGCTATCTCTTTTCTGTACACAGCTCTAAAATATTCTCTATTATTTAGTAAATAATGAACTTCCCAAGATTTTCCTGGTTTAGTCATGTAAACATTAGAAAAACATACTGTCAAAATTTTAAACACTATTACTGTATTTAACTGTCTATACACTGCAACCAGACTGCAGAGAAATAAAGCAGTAATAAACCAATCGATTAGATCAGATCATTTAGTGAAAGAGCAGAAGTAAACTTATTTTACAGCCTAGAACTATAATTCTCTGCCCATGTCATTAAAAGTGATTTATTTATTTAAAATCAGTGGAGGTTTTTTACTTTTAAAAAGGACAAAAGAGCCTCAACTGAGGATACAATGTACAATCTGAGAGAACTGCAGGACAAGTAGTAAAATTACTATTACTATTATTCTTCTATTCTGAGCTGCAATAAAATTCTCTGTATTCTTTCCCGGCTTAGATAACAATTGCTTGCCACCACAGGAAGACAGATATAACAGCCTAAGCAAAAATGACAATATTATGCAAACGGCCTGCTCTTTCCTTTGCAACATAACAGCACTGCTGCACGGAACTATCTCCTCTAGCCCACAGGCAAGTGAAGTAAGAACTTTCTCAAGGTCAATACACTATGCAAATAATTCTGTAACAGAAATCACTGCAATATCGATCATTTCCTGGACCAACACCAATGCCATCTTCTCCACATTACGATTTCTGAATACAGCAAACAAATAAATAAATAAATGTGTTTGAATTTCCCATGAGAGGGAAAACAAATAAACTACACAGACAAATGAAATTGTGGCTCAGCACTTCAGAACAACGGCAAGAGACTAAACACAACTGGATAAGAAAATAAACTGCTCTCTCTGTAAACCTCATTAGTTAGGGCATCCCAAATTGTGCAAGTTAACTAACAAATCTTTAAAAAGAACTTCTGTACCAGAGTCCAAAAGATGCCATTTTAAGTTGAACATGTTGTAAGTGAAAAAGCAACAGCAAGAAAGAAATAGAGAATGTCGATTCAGTATTTCTGAAATTTACAGCTAAAGCAGAACAAACAGAATCTTCACTGTGGTTCAATACAACAGAAAATTAATAATCATGAATGCTGCTCAGAGGGGAGATTAATTTGACCACAGAAGTACAGTCCAAGCATCTATCTGCAAGCATGCTAACAGTGAATTAAGTACAAGTGCACAGTAATGACTGCATATAAAAGTTTTTTTCAACCACAATTAAAACCACTCAAAACTCTGATTATCCACAAGACTTACTTCTACAAACAAGCTTAGAACAGTTGGTTTTTTTAGCCAGAAAAGTTCATTTAATTCTATACATACACTGTTTTTCTCTAAGTTCTCTTCTGTACATATACAGGATACTACTATCAAATAAAATTATACAACCTTGCATTTTGCTATTCCGTTACTTAAACAAAATATCAGAGAACACATAACCCAAGATATTTCATTGGGTATCCACAATACACTGATATGCCAAAAGCTTTCAGTGAAAGTCTTAAGTCTACTAGCCCAAAACAGAGCAAGAACACAGCACATGCAAAATGCTTTCCATCTCTGTAAAAAAAAAAAAAGTCTATAATGAAAAATACAGCTTCATATTTACGGATGTTAGAAATTACTATAACTCTGTAATATTCTCTTTTCTTTTAGTACCTGGTATGGGCAGTGCATCTATTGCAATATCACTGTAAAACACTCTTATTATAATCCCAAGTCTACCCTCTAGCGAGCAGTGGGAGTAAATCATTTCATGAAAGTGACAAAATGATTGAATCATTTATCTCCTGGATCCCTGAAGTGCAGGAAAGTATCCCCAAATTGCAACTAGTTTTTGTGCTAATGCGAATGAAAATAGTAAAAATATGTATCAATAAATATTCCTTACAAAATTAAAAGTCATCCAGTTCACCTCGAGAAAAGCTCTAGTTGGTTGAAATGTCTATTTTCGGATTTTTTGCTGTTGTTTTGTTTCCCAGTGGCAGATGGGAAAAACAGAGAGTTCAATTAGTCTTTTTGCTCATGTCACACAGAGTCCATCTGAGAAGAAAAACCACTTCAACTAGAAGAAAGGTAAATACAAGATCGGACATTGCTTGCGTACAAAGTCTCTCTGCTTTGCAGACATCTTAATCTCTATAAACACTATTTCTGCTCCAAACAAATCCACTTTTTCCAGTACTTACTACTGGAGAACATCATCTCAAGCTAACACATGCTGGTCTGAAATATCTTACTGCTTTATGCCATCTTTTCCTAAACAGAACAGGAAGTCTACCTCCTGATCTTTAATGGAGATATTCACAGAAGACTACCATACTTCACAGCACTTCAACTGAGGAAATTTACTCTCTGTTCTTAATACTGCTAAATAGTGATACATGTATTTCAACCAAATATGATCATTCGAAGTTGTGAATGTCTCAAAAATTGCTACCTGGATCCATCCAACCCAGCATAATTGGCAAGTTCTTCCCAGTTTCAATGAAAGGACAATCAGAGCGCACAACCTTCCTGCCAGTGAGACAGACCTAAAAACCCTGATTGTTCTTAACACAGCTGGAGAAAGCTTAATACTTCCTGAACCACAGCTGCACCGCCACTCCTCAGGAAGCAACACAAAAAACACACTATAGTTGGCAAAACTAGAGTGCCAAAATCTCTGTCCCCTTGAAACCCCTGACCTACAGAACATTGACATACCATTAAAAAGCAAAGAAAACACCTCCAAGCAAAGAGTTAACTGAAACAAACCCCTCCTGCTACACTGGCAGAAAGCAGCTCTAATCCCTTAATGCACTTAGCACAAGCAATAGCCCATTTGCAAGATTTTAAAGATTATTCTGACCATAGACAAAGCCGCTTAAGGAGGTTCATGACCCAAAGATCTTCAACTACAGAGCAAGGACACCCACCACGTAAAAGCCACTTAGGATGGAAATGTAAGCTTTGCTTTGCAGAGTAGTTCAAATTCTTTATACATAGGACACTGAAGAAGCTCCAAGCATTCTCCAAGACAGAGGAGCTGTCTTCCTTTTGAAGTTATTATTCAGACATTTACATATTCTGTATTTTCCCAAAGGTTCTTTTTAATCTCACAGAATTTTTGAAGAGCATCAACAAGAATGAAAAAATCTCGGTGACAGTTAAGCAGAAATGTAAAGCAGGACTTCTGGCTTATCAGTCAGCTCCAGAAAATCAAGACTGCAAAGACCAGACTCAAGGTCAAGTATGATGCTAACTCCAATCTCTTCATCTGGGTTTTCTGGATAACGTCCTGATATCTAACAATTAGAAGGCAGTAAAGAAAGAGCTACTAAAGTGATGCTATGTTTAGTCTTAAGAAAAAAAACCTAACACCCAAAAATCCTTAAAAAAAGCTGAAAATAATTATTAACAGAGCTCTTTCCCCTGCCCTTTTCCCACACTTCGGAGACACACTAGGACTTCAAGAAGCTTCCGATTACAGAGTTTTCATTCACAGTAAATAATTCATTGTGCTGGGTGTCAAAACTCTCAAGAAAATTATCTTGCCCTTTAAGGGTATATTTTGGAATTTTCCATTAGTATTCAGCTTCAGTGGAGAGATGGTTGCAGAAAGAAGCCAATCCAAACTCTAAACTATCATCTGTCCACAAAAGAACAATTGAGGCAGTTTTTCTTCCTCCTTTCACTGCTGAGAGAGCTCTCAAAGGGAGCATTTCTCAGCATTTGCCTGTTCTTTGATGTCAAAGGTTTAGCAGAAAAGAAGAGAAGGAACAAAGAACAGATGGTCAAAGAACTACGCATTTGAAGTTCCAGGAAAAAAAATTCAAAGTAAAATTTGGGTTTAAATATATAATGTTAGGATGGAAAAAGATGACCCATCAAAGCTCTAATGGTCCAGACTACCACAGACAAAGTATTTAGAATATAAGAAACGGTGTGAGAGCCCCCAACGGCTCCAAACAGGAATCAAGATGCAACTCAGATGTTGGAGGAAGAGATTACACAACCAAACATAGTTGAAAGTGTCTATAAAACATAGCTGTCAAAATTAATCTGGAAATAACTGAAGAAAACAGTTTACTCCAAGACAGCTTCTCAGCTTGGATACTTTTGAAATGGAAGGCAACCACTGTAATTATCTGTCCATCATCTAAATGCAACTGGTACTGAGAAACAGAAAAATAAAAACATGAATGTTCTAGTGTGACGAAAGGGCACGGTAGGCATGATTTACAAATGGTTTCTCGTATATTAAAACAGGCTTTGCCATCTATAGTAATTACAATCCTATTCATTTATTTATGCACATTTTACTGTTATTGCAAAATTAATAAAAAAACCCTTACTTTCATTTTCTCCATAATATATTAAATTACAAAAATGCATACGTATATCGATCAGTTTAATTTCTTCTGTTTTCCCAGACTTCATTTGTGAATTAGAACACTGAATTTATTATATTAAAATAAAATCAAATCTAGCACTAAGCAAAATAATTATTTTAATCTTGTAGACATTCATGTTTAATCATACTTGAAAAATAAAACATGAACTCTTCAACAAAAAAATACAGGAATTACTTATTATTAAATCCAAGTTTACTAAGAAACACTTTGCATTTTATGACTCTACATGATTTTTATGTCCAGGCCTATGTCGCTGTTCTTTGTTTTATATGTTGTTCCAAATAATTCTTTATAAATGCTATGATTAGACAGTAAACATGGAAACCTTAAATGCCAGTAATATATCATAAAGACATGCAAAAAATACACAACAGCATATAAAAACTGAAAATCCTCTCGTTTTTTTAAGTAAAAATTGTAACTGAATTGTAATTAAGCTTTCTTAATTGTTTCTCTAGAAATGTGCAGAAACATTAGTTTAGGTTTTGCAGACTTAGGCCTAGTGTCTTCAGTTTTTGTTACACTTTCTGAAACACCAGATCTCTCTAACACTCAAAGGAAAGAAACTAAGACGTACTATGACAGACCAAAAATAACTCAAAACCAACAAAAACCCAGCGTATCAACAACACTTGTAGTAATGAAAAAGTGACTACACTACTATTGTAATGTACAGACACATAAACCATTATTAAAAAGGAAAAACAAGTCTAAATGTGTATCAAATGTATCTTTTTTCCCCTGTAATGTTTTGTCAAAGACACACAAAATGTTTCTACTTCCATTACCCTCCCTAGTACACTTCATCCAGTAAAAATTTAATCATATGGTTCAGGACTTTCATTATCTGCTGTCATGCAACTGTTGTGCCTCAAAAAGGACATCATGCAACACATTGCGTGCACAAGATATATAGGTCATATCTACAACTGAGTTACTTTCACAAGATTCCCATCAGCTCACTTATTTTCACAACATTATCAGTAAAATGCTTGAAAAAACATCACAACTTTAGTTGTCAAACTCTGTAAATGCTCAGTAGCTCTGTTGACCTCAAATAATTCTAAGTTAAGGCTACTTTATGTAACTTGGAATTCTAAAAAGAGTTAACTTCTCAATGCAAGATTCACTTTTGCAGAGGAACCAGCCTGACGTGGAAAGGAAGTGTTTTTTCAATGATTACAAAAGCTAAGATGGTAAGAGCCTTAACTCATGCCAGAATCATCTCAGAGTCCTAGTAACGTGAAGAGAAGGACAGATTCAGAGAAAGACAAAAACCCAGATCTTCACAAAAATTCTGTCTTTCCAGTTTTGAACAACTACTAAGTTTGAATTCTCTTAAAAATAAAAATTAAAAAAAATAACACCAAACCACTGAACTACTTATTTTCATTTATTTAACTATTATTAATTTATTTAACTATTCATTTTCATCTAATTCCACAGTTATCTTTAAGGAAAAGCTGATGTAGTTTAGATTGGAATTTATGCAAAACTCAAAATCCTGGCAATCTACAACATCGATGCCAAAGTCACCTTCTGCCATACAAAGCTGCATGGTTTCACCACTTTTCACCAAATATATTAAAACCACACCCTACTGTACACAAGCTTTCCTTAGAATTTTAAATCAACATCAGATACTCAAACACTTAACTCCACTGATGAAATGAATGAAGCAAAACAGCTACTTCTCTTAAGTATCTTTTTTATTAGATCTGATTGAAGTTATTGATTCAATTTACCTAACGATGTAAATTGTGTAATAGGATTTTTATAATCTAGTTATTCAAAACACTGAGGTGTTTTGGATAACTAGATTATAAAAATCTTCCTCACTAGAAGTAGGCTGTTTTGAAAGACTTCACACAATATTGTCAGTTTAGAGTTCCAGGGTGAAAATTTCATTAAATTCTGGCATCACCATAAAATACAGATCAATATTGTCCCTCATGTATAGCGGGCAGTTCTATGGAAACTTCAAAAATATTATAGTGAGGTAATCTAATTTATCTTTAAACACCTATGTGATCTGACCATAGTTTTTGTAATTAAAGTACAACAACATACTTATTCTCTTTGTTGAGGTCTGTTTTTCACTTGAGTTATCTTTATTACTTCACAGAAGACAAACAAACAAACAATTTTAGGTTTGTTGAATGACAGAAAGGTGCTCTTTTCAGTATTTTCTCTTTGGAAAAATATTGAAAGAATAATAAAAAAGCAGAATGCCTTCACAGTTGCAATTCAGGAAAGAAACGTCACAGGAGATTAGAAGTAACACTTAAAAAAAAACCACACCAAAAACAAACAAACAAAAACCACAAACACAAACAAACAACAACAAAAAAAAACCAAAACCAAAACAAAAAAAAATAAACATTTACCTGTTGTAAATTGCCCTTTTAACTTCTGGAACACGGGATCTTGAGCTGTTGCCTGTGCTCTCCTAGCTAGTGACTCTGAGGCTGCACTAGAGAACATGGTGGACACATTAGAGACGTTCTCAAGACCTACTCCAAAAGTGCTGACTAATTTCTTGACAAAATTAAGTGTATGAGGAGTGATTTTGGCATCTGAAACAGCTCCGCTTTTCTCAAAAGCAACAGAATAGCACTTCGCCAAGCCCTGCTGCAGCTGTCTGAGAACCTGAAGATTAAAAAAAAAAAGATAAAACTAGTCAGGAAGGTCAGGACTTCTGATCTGACACCAATCCCACGCTGCATTTTGTACAATAAAGTTATCCTCTCAGAAACATTTATTTAAAACTGTGTTTTTAAATTGCATCAGAGGGTCCATCAGAATGACAGCACCGATTCTTACCAGCACTGCAAACGAACAAACTGAGCAGTGGAAACGCTGCATCAGAGAGCACACCCTGCTCTTTCAACAGCAGCCGAGTTTTACATTTCATATTTTGTCATATATTAGAAAATGATGTGGTACAAGGATTGTGTCTTCAAACAAATACTGCGCTTGGTAGAAAGAACAGACACTTTGAGAGGCAAATAATAAAAGTAGAGTGGCATGTCCATCTGCTCTCTTATAATTCAAACTTCGGACAATAATCACCACCTGTCACAGACCACCAGAACAAGAAGGAAACTGGTACTTGTGAAACTTAGTGTAAGAATATAAATTTTCAGTTAGTACAAGCAACATCTTAAATCCCAGATGCATTCATCAAATTAATATAGTTTTGGGAAACCTCTGTATTGCTTCCAGAAGAAGAACCAAGCTTCTTAAAACTCCAATCAGAACAATCAGCTTACAAACACATCAGTTTACTAATCAAAATAAATAGTTATGTTTTAATGTTTAAAAATAATTCTAGACAAATATTTTGCAGTTAGCTTTTCCTTAGATGATACATACATATAATGGTGTATTAAAGCCAAATACCTCTTCATGCCAATTCTCTCTGAACCAGACCATCTGATCTACAATGCCTTCCAGAGAAGACAAAAGTGTTGGATGTAATTCTCGCTGCATATGCATAATTCTGCTGCATCGCCACATTGGTGCAGTGGCTCTGATTGGACCAGGGTCTGAGGCAGAGTGGGACTGATTTCCAACTGAGCTTGGCTGTTGTTGCCCAGAATCTGGAAAGTGGAAAATTTTAAAAAAAAAAATAATAAATTACCTTTCATAAGCTTGATACATGTCTGCATGAAATAAAATAAATTGTTCCAAGAGTTTGCTTTAGATATGCATTAAGTATTGACCATGTATTACCTGTACAGAATTTCTGAAAATTCCAGAAGATTTGTTTTTTAGAAAAAAAAAAAAATTGTGTTTTAGAAAGAAAACTCTGCTCCAAATGCTGTTCAGTGGTGCAGACTTCCAAAACTTAGAGCAATATAAACTCTCCAAAAAACACACACGAGGTGTAGCCTCAGCTTTCACACCACCTAACAATGCTCCGGAAGTAACTAACATCGTTTCATATAGGGTCAAACTTTTTAAATTACGGGAGTTTTGCTTCCTTCTCTTTCGGGGAGCTCTCTCACACAGAACGAAGAATAAACACACTGGTGCCAACAACACACAAGTTGTCGTAGAGTGTATCTTTCAGCACAGCTGATCTCTTGAATTACAACTACATTGGACAGTGATTAAGCACAGAGTTTTGTTTGATCAGATGACCCCTCACTACTTCACACAACTCACCGACACAGCAGTAGTTTGTGGCAGAACTGCTGGGAAAACATATTACTGGTTATCACTAAGTGCCCACGTGGCAATACCAAGAATTTGGCACAGAAGCCTCCATCACTGGATATGAATGCAGTGAAATATTAGTTATGTGGGCTGCTCCTCCTCCAAAGGAGCATCCAAAGAAAAATAAGACATTATTTAATTAGTGCCCTTCAAAATTTTATGCAGAAATTTAGTGAACTAATTCCCAAGCAAAAAAGGGAAATTAAATAAACAATGCACTTTGTAACAAAGTACAGAATAGAAGGGAGAGTTCTACAAGTAACTCTCCTGGGATTCCCAGGAGATTAAATGGGACAAAAGAACAACTAAATTCTGTGGAATTATTTGACATAACAATTCTAAATAGGATTTGTTCTTGGAAAAAATGGTGTTGTGCAAGTTGCTTAATGTTCTCCTCACCTTCCAAACACTTCTTCAAAGCCAACGTTGATTTTATTTTAGATGCTTATTTTACTTGAAAATTCACCATAAGAAGTTATTATGGAGACCTTAAAGTACAGATTATTCCAAGAAAGCAGTTCACGTCACTTGAGTTACATGAACTCATCTTTCGTTAATTATTTTTTAAAGTTTGACTCATTTGAAAAGAAATAATGTTGCGTGGCTCATGCTTCCAATCAAAATTAGACTAGGACGTCCTAGAAAACTATGACGTTCTTCTGCATTTGTAATCCAAGAATTTTCCACCTCTCCACCAATTTTTCAAGATAAAAGTCCAGTAAAGAACATGTGATTCTCAATAATTAAGGTGACATCAGAATGAAGGAGATGAAACTCAGTAAATATTTCATTCAAGAAAATTCAAGACAGCTCAAGCCACCACTAGATTTAACTTCACAGAAACGAATGAATGCAAGCAAAGTTTATCAAGAACTTTTTTTCCTTAGCCTTGACAACTTGGTATGTTTTCTAGAGAATCTATTTTTCCAGTAAAATCAGGTGAAACTCAAAATAACTACTAAGTTACAAAAAGCCCAAATAATTTGATCACTATCCAGCTCACCGCTTTTGTAGCGCTCTCGTTGTTCTATCTTCAAGGTCAAATAGAGGGTCCTAATAGGGAAGTAGACAGCTTGGGGATAGACTCTTCCCACCTATTTGGAGATACACATATACATATTCCTCAGTTAAGGAAAACTGACTATAGATCAGATCTACACATACAGATTCTCTCTGTAATTGAGTGCAATTCAGTAATAATCAGCTCCTTGGTTTAACTAACAGCTTATGGAAAACTAGGAAATTAAGATTCTTTCAGTAACAGAAACACGAAGAGGATGAAATGGCAACTCCCTACACATATTGTTAAGGCATTACCTAATTAGGGCTTCCAGATCATATTGCCTAATAAACCTGAAAACAGCTTAATGTCGGAGTACCAGCTGGGCGAGCTCAAAGATCTTATTCATGTACACAACAGAAGAAAAACAGACGTAATGACAGCGGTTAGTTTTTAAATTAGGCCACAATTCCCAGGGAGCCCCATGATACTTGATAAGAAGGCCCATTAGAGAGTAACTGTACTCCACCTAATTGTGTCACTTAATGTACAGGGATACCAATCCCATCCAAAAATAGAAAAGATTTTATGGCTTCCATTAAAAAAAAGCTAAACAGATATTAACATTTAGCATCCCCTTTAAAATCTGTAAATCCTTCTATTAAAGGAAAGAAACTGTGTCTAAGTGCTACTCACAATAGAGTACATCTTAAGACATGATTAGAGCCTTCTCCAGCCACAATTTTACTAAATGATGGATTCTTTGTGCATTCAAATGGGTGTGGTAATTGGTAGAAATTTTGCAGTGGCATTTAACTGTTCAGTCATATGATATTTATGGCAGATTACAAACCTGACACACACAGGCTTCATGCTGTAATTGAAGAGTAAACTATATGGAAAGAATTGTAAGGTTTAGGTTCCAGTACTTCCGCAAACTAGTTTTAAATTAGTAACACAGCAAATTTGGTATTTCTTTATTTTATATTCCTTCTATGGATAAACAAGATAAACAAAAATATCTGTGATATTTATGAGTCTAAGCTCCAACTACAGTAGGACTTCTGAGTAGGCACTCACTTCTAAAAATATGATACAGATCTCAACAAATAAGAAGTGCCTACACCTCTTCAAAGTAAGTTTTTTCTGTCTGCTGACAGAAGACAGCAAAGCACACTGGTGTTGCAGGACAATATCAAGCCCCATGCATCAGAAATTTTGCCTTAGCTACTTTGCTTTCTTAAGCTGTTTGGGTGCATGGTCTCTTCAAAGTTTCATTTTAATTTTGTGGAGAGAGAGGGAAGGAAACGTATACGTATGCACACATACTTATCCAGATTTATGTATACAAGTATCAGGGCACACATAAACGCACATGGACATATTCTCTCTCTACAAAAATACACATTCTCAGAGCTTTGAAAAAGCAAAGATAAGGAATAATATAAAAGGAGCTGGATATCATAGAATCATAGAACATCTTGAGTTGGAAGAGACCCTACATGGATCATCAAGTCCCTATCTCAAAAAAATAAAAGCGTAGAGGGAAGGAAAGAAGAATGCCGTGAGGAATTCAGCACAACAGTTGTTTGTTGCCAGTTTTCAGGAAACAGTGGAGCACTGTAGACAGACGTGGCCCACGGTACAGGCTAACATGAGAGCTCCTCATGTTCACCTGTACAGTAACAGGACCTCACAACTGTTTTACATTAACCTGAATGAACAAACATCAAAATGCTTCCAGGTTGTGCACATGCTAAAACAGAGCGGAAGTTACACCACGGATAGTTAACATCTCTGAAAACATGATGTTTGAACCATGTTCGCGCCAAGAATAACAAAACAGAACCTAAAAACACATTAACAGAAAGATAACACTTATTCTCAGTCTACAGACATGCTTCAACCCCTTTTGCACTGAGATACACACATAGGTTCTATTCTTCGATTCTGCTGCAGAGCAGACAGCAGTAGGCAGTAAAATCTTGAAATCCCAAAGCAAGAATAATCAAAACTAATACCTGTCAGTTCAAAAGTACAAATCCAGGAAGTTCGCTTCTTCATCGAACTCCCTAAACCTTGTCATTAGTTGTCTAATCATTTATCATGCTAAACTTCAAGCGAGAATTTACAAAGCCCCAGTAAAGATTTCTGATGGTGACAGACAGAAGCTTGTTTTTCAAAATTAAGTCTAATAAAAAACAAAGCACTAATGAAATAGTTTGCCCTTTAGTCATCAAAGCTAACAATTCTTTATCCCTACTCTTACGTTACAAACATTCCACTATGTATTTCTAAATATGTTCTATGATGTTCACAAAAATGTAATAAAGAGAATTCTAGACTCAAAGCCTCGTGCACATATGGTATACAATTTCACTGGATTTAATCTCATTAAGCAACACTTACTTTGAAATTTAAAATATTTTACCTTCAGAGAGAAATTATCATTTTTTAACACATCAACAGATGCAAATAATAGCATTTTTAAAGCTTTACATTTTCTTAATTTGCATCTCAATCCTGAAAACAAAGATAGACAACAAAGAATTAGTGACTGTCTTTTGTACCTGACTAATGAGGTTCAGGAGGAGTTTGCCCTCTGAGCCAACCAGGCATGTCAACAGCTGTGGAATCCAGGCCAACCACTGAATGGGTGGGACACCAATACAGTACTTGTCTACTGCATCTGCTAAAGTGTTCTTGTCATCATCAAAACTCAGTAGCCAAAGAACCTAAAAAAGAATTTCAAGAGGACATCTCAGGGCTTAAATTCAAGACATGTCAATCGTATCATGAAGAAAAAAAACCCACAGATGTTTTATTAATATGATAGTGGAGTCCTTGTAAAGGTCAAAGCCTCCTTGGACACAAGAACTTACATTATGCCTGGCCAATGTAATTTTTTCTCCCACAAATAATATTTAAAGATGAAAAAAAAGTGTACTACCTGCTATGGAACAAGACAAAAAAAAGCCAATGAACGTGACTGCATTCCACAAATTATTTGGGTTTTTGTTTGGAGGCAGAGGGAGTGGAAAATGAAGCATGTTTATAGAACCTAAAATACACTATTTAGATAAATTAACTTTGAAGCAAGAGCTTGAGTATTTCTATGGGTGTTTTTAATTATTTCAACTGTCCATCCCTAATGATACTTTTTCTACTAATTTAATTTAAATGCAAATATATTAAGTACTGACTAAAAGTCACAGTTATAAAAAAAGTTAAAAAAGTTATGCAAACAGACAAGGAGCACAATAAACTTCAGAGTGCTATGGAGGCCACCTTTAATCTAAAAAAATATTTTCTGTGTTTGTTTTATGTTCAAAATAGATTGTCTTTCACAGTCGGCTATCATTTTTAAAATTTTCTTCATGAGAGAGATTAAAGTAAATATCCCCAAACTAAGAAATACATAAAGGAAAGAACTTTGGCTGAAATCGTTGAGTTAGAGTAAAAATTTACAGAAAAAGCTTATTTGGAATAAAACGCAATTCTGAGAGAAAAGTCAATATTAATTATCCATAGTAATGACCAACAGACATCAAATCATGTCACTTTTTAGAGCACTAAAGGATGCCTTTTTGCAGATATTTCGCCGCATTATATATCTAGAAATGCTGCAATGTGACCTCTTTTCTCCCACAAAGTTTCCACAACTGAAAAAGCCAACCCAAATATGCCAATGAAGTAGAAAAAGCCATGAGGAGTTACAAGCAATGACCCCGCAGCAACCATACACAGACTTTCAGCCTAAATTAAAGCTTTCCATCAGTAACTGACATTTCTCTAACTGCACAAATTTGGGCACTGAACATTATCCCAGCCTTTTTAGGGAGTGCAGTTCCAATTCATTTTTAAAACCCTCAATCTTACCTTTGCTAAGTATTTTCTTGATTTGCTCTCATTCTGATGACGACATGCGTGCAGGTAGCAAGTAATAGCAGACACACCCAGGTGAAGCTGACGTTCTTTCACGAAGATATTCTCCAGATAATCACCCCACATTGCCCATGCTTTCACTAGCACATCATGCATTTGCACAGCTGCAGAGAACGCCTTGTTTGCTTCTTCAGACCTGCATTGTGACAAGGAACAATATTAGTTTTATACTAACTGAAAGTTACTAAATTAAATGAGTCAGATTTCTGATATAGTACTCAATTACTGTCTTAACACTCAACGATCTTTTTTCATTAAGTTCTTTAGTAAGGTCTTATGTCTGTTTTGTCTTAGCTTTCCTTAAAGTTCAGCACCTGTGAAAGTAAAGGCTTCATAATGGAAACAACTGTGTGTTTAAGATCTCCAGATACTTTCTGAAAAAAACCCAACAACTTCCAGTGCAGTACAATTGCAACCCAAACAATACAGTATGATACTGGGAGAAAGAAGAACAAATGGTAATACAAGAAGAGCAGAAGCAAAAGCATTAAAAAGTGTTTCTCTGCTGAGAAAAAAATTAAAAATTGAGGAGTTTGAAAAAGCAACATTGGGAAGATCTTATATTAGCTATCTTCTGAAGGACTACATCTTAACTATTCTGCCACCAAAGTCACAAAAAAATTTCCAATCAACATTATCTAGAAAATGTCGGTTCCGCATTTCCACAGCTTTAAAAGTTTACTTTTCAACAGGAAAATGGAAGGAACATGAAGGTTAGTCATGTAGTTCTCGGTAATCAAAAGATTATTTGTTTGATACTTCTGAAGTCTTTTCTAGGTTTTCTCAAGTGTTCCTAGTTCAAGATTTGGCACGATTCATCCCAATACATACACAGCCCTTGAATCTATGTAACTTTTCAGGCATAAAAATAAAGGATGAGAAAACTCTCATACGCATTACTGAAATAAAGAAATTTTTTAAGTATTCCAAGATTTCTTTTAATAGAAAGTCTTCACTTTCTGTACTATAACAGAAAGTCTTCACTTTTTGTACTAAACTGTACAAAAGTAACGTAATGCTTGTTTGACTAATTTTTTTAAATGAACTGCAAACAATTTTTTATAAAAATATTAGCTTGGAGGATTACAGTGATAAATTAAAATGACTAGCTACTGAAGGAAAACTATAAAAACGAAAGCAGCTTTGTCTAAGTGTATATTAGTTTCTCTGTTACACAAATATGTCACTTGCTTTCAGAGGCTCTCTGTGCTCTAGACAGAGGTTTCGAAGCGAACCACCACAGCAGCCGCCTGATAGATGACTTTGTATCACTACTCCCGCTTTACAAAAAGCGGACTTTTCAGTCGGTTTTCTTTTCTCCTTCTCTACAATCCATCATTCTCGACACATGAGATGACTTTTTTAAAACAGTCTCTATCACCTTGCTTAGCAAATGGGCAGCTCAGGGAGATGCAAGAGCAGAGGTGACCTTTAACTTCCAGTTTAGTTGACACACAAGTAATCAGCAGTCACACAAATTCTCAGGTTCAACATTGTCATTGTTCCTAACTGCAACCTGCCTAAATTCCTGACCTCAACTGTGGTGCTAAAACACGCCTGTATGTTTTTTTGGCACAATTAAGAAACTGTAAGTACATCAAAAACATGTTTTAAACAGAAACCTTTACCCATTCTATCCTGACAGAACCAAAAGAGACAGTTTAGCTGTCTTTATCTGTATGAATAAAAAAAAAAATAAATAAATAAATACATGGAGGGAGGTAAACTTGCTTTTCTTTACACCTCAACTGAAATCAAGCTTGCTTATGGCCATAAAAAAAGCCCACTGCACTTTCTATCAAAGTAATTACATTCTGCCTATTTAAAATTCTCTCTTGTATCCACAGAAGAAGATATTTATCATTCCTTGACTTAAATTGCTATGTGAGGTTGCAGTGTACAGCTTAAAATCTGATGGATTTCATTCTGTAAGGGTACACAATGTAGTGGTAAAGGAATTATTCCACCCATATGTAACATGTAGCAATATTGCCACTAAAAACCATGCATAAAAGCTGTTGAGATCAAAAGGGGTTTTTTTGGCATCACTGAACAAAATTTAACTGCTGAGATATTTGTTTACTGAACTAAAGAGAGATCTTTCTCAAAATAGTAAGACGTCTGTCAGCATAAAGCAAAAATACTATGACAGGAGTTGTGTGAAAGCAAGACTTGCACCTAGGTGTTTAATTGCTGCAATGCAAGACTTCTCCAACAAACACATTAGTCTTTTCAGTTCAATTATCTGAAACAAGTGTTGCATTTCCATATTGCATGTCGCACCAGATTTGTCTAAGCATTCTGAACTATGCCACCACACATTTTCGTATGCCTTGACCAATTGCAGCTATTAATTGGACATGAACAATGAAACAGAAACGTGAGAAAAAAAGAGGCAGGCAAACTTCGTTTAAGTAGCTGTAAGCTTATAGACTGAACTTTCTTCTTCCTTGGTTTTATATGAGATATTTACGTTAAGGACATAATTAAAGCAACCTCCTTTTGTCAACTACGCTAAGATGCCAGACATCAGTTTGTCACAGAACTGGCAGGGGACAAAAATAAATAAAAATATGTATCTCTAAGCTGCAAAGCTTTGGACAACTGGTGCAATATTTGCTTTAACTAGTTCTTTTCTATAATACTTAGGAATACGACCAACCATTACATCTTCAAACTGCACAGGAACTCTCACATACACTTTTACTTTCTTATATAGTTGTGACAAATTTTAGGCTGGTGTAAACATACGGAACAACTTTCCTGCTCAAATACTGTGTTGAAATACTTCAGCTGCATTTTTCTCAGATGTGTGCTAGTCCCTCTTCCAGCCAACATACTTACTTGTTAATCTGCGCCAAGAACATTCCTTTCAACGCATAAAACTCAGCAGTCATCTCCTTGGTGAAGTACTTCAGATTGGTTGATTCAATAACTTCAAGACCCTGTTAAACAACTCTTAGTGAGAAAAGCCTTCTAAATGGAAGTTTTATTAAAATGCAAGTGCCATAAAAAACCACACAAAACATTCTCCCTAAATTCAAATACCATGATTTTCTAGTATTTAGTTTTCATTTTAAAAAATCTGCACTAACAACAATTTTAAGATTCTACTGGCCTACGTAAAACTATTAGATACTTTAGACAACATTCATGAGCTGATGGGTTCTCTTTTCCACCTTGGTGTTTTTAATGTTATATTATTATTATTTATAGTATGTTATATTACATTATTATTATAAGGTCCCAGTTTGCTTGACTTATAATCATACGTCAGTGGGTTTTGCCTACAATCACGTATTTTCCTTTCCTTTTAACATATAGGATTTCCCTTCAGTGTGCCAGCATCCATCACTCATGAGTCAGACACTCAAAACTGACTTAGAGCTTCAGTTAGTCTTGTAAGTGCTGTTTCTTCCTATTGCAAGTAATATAACTTTCGAAGTCCCTCCCATTTATTTACCTTTTAAGACTTCAAGAAATATATTTCCATCTGACTTTCTATTCAGCTCATTTTTAATATATTCACAGTATACAATTCAAAGAGGACAATGACTGCTTTTGACTAACACCATTACTTAAAGCAACATTCTGTGCATGGCATAACACGGCCAACAAAATTCAGACCCTGTTCTGCATACAGGCAGTTTGTTTAAATCAGTGTATCTGATGGCCCTTGTAACCCTCCAACAACAACTTCAGAGATAAAGCTACCGTACCTGCATACATTCATTTTTGCCCATGACTCCAGCCAGCTGGAGATAACATTTAACTTGCTGGCGAATCTTCTGAAAGCAGTCCACGATGGGCACCGTTGGAATTGTATGAATGCGACTCAGTATATCCAGAGCTACGTTGACCAGCCCTTGTTTCCGAGCTATCTTTCCATATTGGATAATTGCCGACGCAGAGGCATGAACTCCCAACATAGCGTTATTGGAACTAGGATCATGCTGAGAACTATTTTCATATGCAGTTACAATGGCTAGAAACAAAACATGAAAAGTTTGTCATTGTAAATTACATTACATATACAGCAATACCTTACACAGCAATACATAGGAAATGATGACTTAAGATAACAAAACATTTAAATGAAAACTGAATAGAAACAAACACTTGCAAAATCAACAGCATTCCTGTATGTTTAAATTAAAAGAAATCCAAAGAACATATTTCAAACAATGTGTGTCTGGAAAATTACATGATGAATGCATGCTGGACCAGGCAGTTTTACCCTGGTAATGATGTTGTCTCCACATGAAAATGCTGCTCCAGTGGGATAAATCATCTGACACAATAGGTAACCTATTCCTCCAAGTCTTTACAACAGTCTTCATATCATGTAAGCTGTTGTTTCTCCCCAGATTAGTTGGTTGCAATCCTGCATTTATTTGGGCTGCTTCTTGAAGTTCAATTATTTGCTGTGCTGCCTAGAAAAGATGAAACAATACACGTTATCATAAAGGACAGTACAATAAGCTGGCCAATTCCACTGTTAGAAAGAGACCTCTATGAATGATGTCACCTTTAAATAATCAACTAAAGATGAAACTATTTATGCTGGTTTAGGGACTTGTCTATAAGTTGCATAAATGACCTTTAACCAACCTAATCATCAACAAAATCGTAAAAAATCCATGAGATTGATTCAACACTTTAGTCATTGACTGAAATGTTGAAGTCATCCACTGAATCACCAGTACAGAATTTATACCAATGGGTCACTAGTCTTTAATAAAGCAACAAATTATTTTAAAAAATAAAGGTGCCACAAAGAACTTTCTTACATGCTTGCAAAAGGTCTCTGTGTAACTTCAGGCTCCCCTCTTCTCCAGGGACGGACCACAAGTATCAATCAGTTTATTTCATACACCCTCATCTGACAAAACCTAAATGCTCTAACATTATTTGGTTGCAAACAGACACTAGTGATCTACACTTAATGTGTTCTTCCTATAATACTACGAGTTTGCTTGGCAGGTTTAAATTTGGGCAACTATGAGATGTCTTTCCTTGAAAGTATTAAGATAAAAACTCCCTCATCCTTTCTTTCATTTTGAAATTCAAGCGCTTTCACAAATTATCCTTCGAATGGTAGTGCCTTGCTTTTAAGAAGCATTTTTTTCCTTTTTTTTTTTTAATAAAAAACCCAAAACAAAACAAAAAACACCAAAGGAAAGACAGTTTACTGGAATCTACACTCTTCTCTTTACCCCCATCCTTTTCCCCATATACATATAAATTAAACCACAGGTTAGAATTAAATTCTAGCATAGAGGTTTAACTTACTACATCAACCCTACCCACCGAAAAGCAAAAGTAAATATATATATACATATATATATATATATATATTTATACACAGTGTACTAAATATAAGGATGAAGTAAAAATACTGACCTTAAACAAAACTTTTAACAGAACTTACTAGTATAAATTCCCTGGTCATGATCCGACTTCTTAATAGCAACATGAATGTACAGAAAAACTATCTGCGTGCTCCTGAAATGTTATTTTAAGATATTTTGCAAAGACCTCAGCTTTCAGAAGTTTCTTAAGTGAAGAATGGTTTTTCACTGACATCTACTACCCTCAAATTAATGAGAAGAACAGAAGATGGCAGTAGTCTCAAACCTATTAAAGGCAGCATACATTTTGTTAAAACTTCCACAACCTGAAGGAAAGGCCCACAAACTTTAATGGAATTTAATTACCTGTAGTACAATAAACCCAAGGTAGTATTCTCTAAGCTACCACTTGGCAGATAACAGCTGTATTCATTGTTAATCAACCAAATAAGATAACTATTTGAGAGGGGGGCAGTCCAAATTTACAACGTGAAATCTCTTGAAACAAAATAAATTAAACAAAGTAATATTTTCCTACAATCATCTCAGTATCAGCTCTCACAATGGCTTAACCTTCATCCTACACCCATTCATCACGTAAATTTAATTTTCTCACAGGTATTTAATCACATACTATCTGATATTAAAAAAAAAGTAATTACTGCAGTACAAATTCATGGCTGCATTTGTACCTCTGTCAGTCATTGAGTAATCTATCATTTCTTCATGAGGGATATATACCTATTAGATTATTCTAAAAGCTTGTTCTAATTGATATCTGAAAGCATTTAAATACTTTATTTAGCAATACTAATCCTTTCATGCTGCAGATACTGCCAGTCTTAGGGGACTTGAAATATCAGTGAGAACTGAGCAGGAATGAATTAATTTCATGAAGAAGCCTTCTAGCTGAATTGTATCAGCTCAAACAAATGAAACGTTGTACCTATTTACTTGACAACTTCCTCTCAATATGGAGAAAACTTCCATGTTCATTCACTTTATCTGGCATGTCAAATTTATTATAAAAATCTGAAGGTATGGGCTGCTGCGTGAGCTCTGCCCACGAATACAGTCCATCTAGTAAAGGCACCTCAGATCATGCAGTTTTAGTTACTTATGAATCACACCAGGCATGACACACAGGGTGAAACTGCTGATCTTAAACAGAATTACAGAAGCCATTGTATCAAACAGAACTCAGAAAGCAAGGTCCTCTGCATTTCTCCAGGTCAAGTTCATTGACAGTTCTCTGAGAAACGGTCCATCAAGAAATGCATCCCTGTTACGAAATTTCAGACTGTGTTGCACTGAGATATTCCAGAATTTCTTTCCTAGAGGTGAAAGGTGCCCTTAATAGTAACAACAAGAGCTCATCTTCATCAGGTATGTGTTTATCAGGACACCTGAACAGGGACACAATCAGCCTAAGTGACAAAGGAATGGCACATGTTGTCCAGGCTGCATCCTGCACGACAAGCTGACTGCAATCCTGCCCCAGTCCCACTTTCCCGCTCTGGCTGCAGCTGTTCAATACAAATCAGAGGACAAAAGGTTCATTTTCAAGAAGCTTCTGGAAGCATCTCAAGGCCAAATCCCATTTTCTAAAGATAAGTTTAAGTACCTACTTCCATTTGATTATTCTTGGCAGCAACATCTACTCTCAAAAATTCTTCTCTTACAGTTGCAAAATGAATTATTTACATAATTAAATCCAAGAGAAAACAAAAGGGTAAGCGCTGACATTTCATACATTTCAAAACAAAAGAGAAGTCCATTTTTGTTATGGTGAAATATTTGCAAAAGTTGCAAAGGACACAAGCCATACATTTCTCACCATGTAATAAGTGTTATTTCATCTCGCATAATAATTAAACTGCATATCCTATATTATCAGAGTCGTGCCATCTGCTTCACCTGAAAAGTCTTTCACTAACAACCAATCTTTACAGTTCTTCGTTCTTTGACCTCAATGCTTAAGCCACGGGGATGTTCAGAACTTGCTCAGCCTGTTCATAATGTTACTCCTGAAAAAAAACATCAGCATTTCCAAACATACTTTTCCCTTACAGGGCATTAACAGTTAGCTTAGATTAAAAAAAAACAACAAAAAACTAAAACCAAAAATACAGGAGTTTGTTACAGCTGACAAAATTTCGTAACACATTGAACATGTTTAACTGAAAAGAACATTTAGGAGGTTATTTTAACATCTCTACAAATAACAGTGCCATAATATATCCACCTAAAACGGACCTCACTTCAAAACCCACTGAGTGTTCAAGACCTCCAAGTAGTGCAGTGCATTATGCATGAGCCCACAAAAAGACGAGCCATCTGATCAATTTTTAAATAGCTACCTCTGTGTGCCACAAACGGATTCAGGTAGACTATAAAAACTTTAAAACGAATTCAAATAGAAATGCACATTCTGCAACTCTTAACAAAAAAATATCATTACAAAAAAACAATCAGTACTAACGCAGTAAAATATTTTATGCTCACAGTTACTAAAAGTCTTGAAAGCTGCTACTGGAAAACAACTGGCAATAAAAAGCTTTTCATTCTCACCTGGAGAAGGGGAGTATGAACATGCGAGACCACATGAGGAAGCCTTCGCCATTCTCGAATGGCTAAACTACTCGCCATCTCGACCAGGCGCTCAATGAAGTTCAGCTGCTGCTCTTCCGGGTGGCAGATTGCCAAGTACCCTCTGTACATATTCACCTTCCATGCCATCTCCTTCGGACAGCTCAACTCCACCTGGCAATGACATGGAAAAAAGTCCAGTAAAGATTTTTCATATTCACATGCAGATTTTTTAAGAAAGCTTTTAAACAATAATTTTAAACACTCAGGTCTAATTTTTTATAAAAAATAGCTCAATTTCTAAAAATATCAGACCAATACATCGAAATTTCTGTCATTAGAAGAGTTTCAGCTACCTGAAAGTTATCGGCAAGGGCAAGCTAGCAAATAAAGTGCAAATTCAGCACAGGAGGAGAAGGGCCTGCAAACAACCTGCTGTTAGGGTGTTTTTACCCTGACACCTGCGGTGCAGCTCAGACAGCTGAGCAAGCTGAAAGCAGTCCTGCAACAGGAGCACGATGCTTACTGCAAAGCAATTCACCCTGTGTACAGGAAAAAGATGCTTCTCAGCAGCTAACACATACTACCTCTGAAATGCTTCAGAGGCTCCAGAACAAGTAATGTCAACTTATCACGTTAAAGGAAAGTGTCTCTATATGTCAGCATGTTATACCAGCATTATAATTTCTAACCTCCTGCTCTAGGACATCAGTAAGTTTATGAGAATAAAGAGTTAATAATTTTTTTAAGTCATCTACAACGAACCTTCCCATTTATGTCAAAGTAATTCCTGAGTACAGGTGCAAAGTCAGGTCATAATGCTAAAATAATTCAAAAAATAATTTTAAACCATTTTCCCAAAATGTTGCAACAGTAGAAATATAGCAACTAAAACCAGCAAAGTACTTGAATTGTCTAGTGAGTAAATCCTGTGAGCATCTCACAGTACACTTGTAGTTAACCAATGCTCACTGGCTGACGCTGCAGGCCTTCAATCTAGAACTTTTTCACTTCTCTTTCTTCTGCTTTACATCGACCCCTTTATGGATTGATGCGCAACACAGAAATCCCTCTGCACTACCTTCTTGCTGAGATACTGTATCTTAACCATTCAAACTGTTATTTCTGTTATCCCCAACTGACTTGTACGCCTGAGCCGGCAAAGAGAAACTGCCAGGTAGCAACCTTACACATACACAGTGAAAATAATCTCTCTTTATTATATTATCTACCGGATCATTAAACACAACGACAATGTGAGCAAATGGAAACGAGTCTCGGGTCCTATCAAGGGCCACTTGCTATTTTAATAGCTCAACTTTAGTAAGTAGATTATTAAAAATGTTTCACTAAAGATTTACCAAAACTGGCACGTATTTGCCGTCTTTTCTGACCTCTCTTGTGAATGGAACTTGGTAAAAAGCAGCCACATTAGAGAATATCAATAAAACTGGAGTAGTGACTATAGTAGTATAGAATCAATTATTCTTTCACTTCCTAGTATTTATGTAAATGTGTCCTGACACTTTTACAGGAATCTGACTAGATCCACAAAGGCTCCATTTATGGCTTCAGCAGCATCTTCTCCTCAGTCATTTAGTAAATGTCTCATTACTGAAAATATCTCATTTCATATAACTGCAGCTAAAGCGCATCAGCCGTTACTCGTGGTTGTCACTTCTACTCAACCTGCAAATCTCCAAAACCAGAACCTGTCAGACATGATCTATTTCATTCTGTTTGAACTCAAGGTTTGTAATATACTATACAATACAGTTCTTATTTTAGAGTTTAAAAGGTTTTTCAAATAATATAATTTCTATAATTTGCCACTGAAGTTTCATACTTAACGAGGATGAAAACACCAATTGTTATAAGAATAAAAGAAGTTAATTAAAATGTAAATATAATCCGTAAGATAATTTTTGTAGCATATGCAGCTTCATACTTACAGATTTGGGTTCACATGGGCTGATAAATGAGAAAATCCATCTTTTGAGACACCTATTTAATTTGAACCATCAGTACTGTAAATATTGAAAAATTCCATTTCAAATGTTGCAATAGTTGGACACCTTTAGTTTAGGTTCCACCAAAAGACAACACTGCCTTTAACTAAGTAACTTTTACTGCTTTCATAGTTCAGCTTTTAAAGCAAACCATACAGATTGTATCCACCTATTTTCCCTTCTGACAAAAGAAAGTGTTACAGAAGAAAAAACATACTACATTTCAAAAATGTAATATTGAGTCTGATTTTGAAGAGTAAGAGACACATACAACTTGGCATATCTATCATGCCAGAATAAATTGTCACAATGAAGCATGCTGTTAGGATATTTTGTATACAGAAACTTAATCCTGCAAGATACTGGAATTAAAGGATGCTCAGCATTTTTCATAATCATGTTTTATCTTTTGCAAACATTATGAAACTAGACAGTCAACTGTCAATTTGACACATAATACTTTTAACTGGTAGGTATTGGTTCAAAACTTAAACAGTACTGATGAAACAATAAACCCCAATTAAGCAAGGGACTAATTCTTCTGGCTATCTCTCTGCAATATGAAAAAACACTGCCTAAAGCTCTGCTTAGAGCTTTGTCAGTAAAATTATATTTTAAATATGCAATTCACCCCCTTATTCCAAACTCTGGCATCTTTAGCAGAGTAAATGCAGTAATGCCACACTCTGTAGCAACGGTGCAATGAAGATCAGTAGGCTCCATTCTGCTTGTGATTTAATGCAGTATTCTTAACTTTCAGATTTAAGTTCTACATCTGGTTTATGTTTCTACATTAACCAATTACAAATGAACAACTCTACCTACCATGAAAAAGGGTATGTTTCTTTAAAACTAAAAAAAAAAACAAACACCACCAAACCCTTAAAATAAATAAATAAATAGAATAATTCCATCTTCTATAGAACAGTGATATTGCATACAAAGTTAAAAAAAAAATAACCCAGAAAAATCTACTGGTGAGTCCAATACAGAAGTCTGTCACTTGTCCCAGGAAGCCCGAGATGGCTGTATAACCTGACATTTTACAGCAACCTCAAGAACAATAACACCACATACATGCAAGGGTCCCATTTTCAGTTTCCCCACATAGCCCTGCTGGCGTACGCTCGTATGGCAAGCATTTGTTGCTTTTTAATGACTCATTACCATGCACTATGTCTTTTACCTGTCCTGGCTGAATTTCTTATAGTACAGCTTTATAAAAAGATAGAAAAAAAGAACCAAGTTTGTCTGTTGAAATGACATGCTTCAATTGCCAAAATACCCAGCTGTGTGCTGGGACATCAAAGAAAATTTCCAAAGAGCAGTTCACACTGTCTGTGAAATGAGCTGTAATGCTGACTTGTTAGAAATGTAATCAGTAAAATTAACAAAGAACCTAAGCATTAGCAGAAAAAAATCCTCGCTCACCTGCACCAGAGCCTCCTTCATAGCAGTCCAGTTTGAGACCCTCCAAGCACATTCCAGCACTAGGTAAGGATTTATATGACCTTTTGACTGGCCATATTCTGTCAAAGGTTCCCACTGGTTCAATTCTTTTGAGCAACTAAGAAAATCAAAACCATTGTTAATTTGGTTACCAAAAAACAAAATTCCAATGAAAGTGACTATAAATGTTGTGTATCAGAGCATTATCTGCATATTTGTTTGTCTATCTACAGCTTTGCAAGCACTGCAAAAGTTTTATCCAGATGGGAAGATTTCTTTTGGGTTTTTTTAATTTATTACTAGTTACAATAGAGAAGTCTCTGAACAGGGAGGAGATGCATTTTGTGTCTCTAAGAACAAACATTTTAAACAGGAATTTTTTTTTTTAATAGGAAATTTTAGCTCTGGTCTGTTTCCACCAATAGCAAATTACGTTTTCACAACACTTCAGGCATATCACTTCTGAGGGTCTGTTAAGGGAATAAACAATAGCAGTTTTTATTCCCTCAAGTTTCCCTTGTATCTGAGCTAAGTTTATTCTCATAACTAAAGCTTTAAACCAGCAGAGTATTTTACTTCTATTGCAGGGTAAAAATACTTCTTCTACATCAGCTTTAAAGTCTTACCGAATCCAATGGTCTTCCCAGAGCTGATACTCAGGAAAGATTGAAGGGGAAGCATTGTTCCGTTCATGCTCCTTTTTAGCCTTTTCCATTGCTTTTTCATAAGTTTCTTGTGCCTAAATAAAATTCACACCATTTTATTTTTCCATCTACTATATACACATTAACTCAACATTCTTTTCTTTGGAAAAAAAAAAGAAGTGATAAGATAACAATAAATTCCAAGTTGTTTTTGTTTCTTTAAAAAAAAAGGTGAAGTGTACTAACTCATTCCTGAACATAGTCATTATTTGGCAGCTTTAAGAATGTAATGAAAACTTAATGGATATGCTCAAAAATCTCACCTTATCTAGGTATTACATGACCTTAAACTACTACTTTAGCCAGAAGAGAAGCTGTGATATTTTCTATTTTAGAAGACTGAAGTTGATTATTAATATTCAGAATATTTTCTAGCTGACCAGAATATTCATCCTGACAGTAGAACTACTCAAATAATTTCTGATATCAAGAGAGCACCTGTTCAAAAAAGCCATGTTGTTCATAGGCAATAGCTGTCGCTGTCTCCGGGAATTTACAGCGTTTCTGCCATAGTCCAGCCCACATATCCTCTTCTTGTAACAAAGAGTAGAGCTCAGCAAGAGAATCCAGTATTTCCTGGAACGTTAAGCACACATATTTCTCCAGTCAAGCTGTCCTTACATAAAGCACAGCAGATAGCAAAACCACGTCATCGAGAAAGACATGGAAGCAGAGAAGTGGTTACATAACTTCTTTCAAAACTCTAGAAGACAAGCAATTAGTAACAATCAAGTACTGAGAAGAACAACGCTGCATTACGTGACAAAAAACCCCACAAACACAAACCTATGGCTTGTACATTGACTCTTGCTTGTCCTCCCTAATATATCAGATTAAATCATAGCAGACAAAACTGTTTAACAAGCCAACAAATCAGTCTCTAATGTAAAAAGAATCTGTAATATTTAGCTTCCTCAGCATATCACGAACATGCCAAGGTAGATCATAACTACCTGACAGACTACTAAACACAAGAGCATCTGCTTACAGGGAACTCAATTTTGTTTAGCTAATAATTCTTTAAGGTCATATACCAACAGACTTGATTAGGGAAAGCATACTCCCTCTCAGGAAGACAGAGACAATATAGACCTTTACCCAAGATTTAAAATTAGGAGATGAGACAGTTTCATCTAGTTCTACAGTGCTGCAGAGAATTAGTGTCAAAAGCAGATGGAAAAGAGGGAGAGAGAAAAATATGAAAATGTCAATGACCGATGAAAGAAAAGCATGAGAAGCAGGTACTACACAAAGTAGTCAATGCTGCAAGTGTCCAGGAATTTCTTCACTGAATTAAGCAATTGACACTACTTTAACAAGCTTCTAAATAGGAAGATTTAGAAGTGATTGTTCCTTTGTACTCAGCACTGGTGAGGCCACACCTTGAATACTGTGTTCAGTTTTGGGCCTCTCACTATAAGAAAGACATTGAGGCGCTGAAGCACTTCCAAACAAGAGCAAGGAAGCTGGTGAAGGGTCTGGAGCACAAGTGTTATGAGAAGTGGCTGAGGGAGCTGGGATTGTTTAGCCTGGAGAAAAGGAGGCTCAGGGGAGACCTTATCACTCTCTACAGCTACCTGAAAGGCGCTTGTAGTGAGGTGGGTGTTAGTCTCTTCCCAGGTAACAGGTCATAGGATGAGAGAAAACGGCCTCAAGTTGTGCCAGGGAAAGTTTAGATTGGGTATTAGGAAAAACATCCACTGAAAAGGCTATTAAGCACTGGAACAGGCTGAGTCACCATCCCTGGAGGTATTTAAGACATGCAGATGTGGTGCTTATGGATATGGTTTAGTGGTGGACTTGGCAGCATTAGGTTTACAGTTGGACTCAATGATCTTAAGGGTCTTTTCCAACCTAAATGATTCTATGTACCATATTAAATAGATACTATTGTACTATACTGTCACTGTGTTTTTCTCTTTACGTTTCATAAGGTACTTCAACTAATATAACACTACCTGTTGAGGAGGAGTTATGCTTTCCTGCTCATAAAATTCTGTTGTCTGTTTAGGCTTAATTTGTAGACTCAATCCTTTTTCAAAGGCTTGATGTTCCAGCATCAGTGTAGAACGAAACCAGAGATTGTGAGTTTTACCCAAGTATTTCAGGACACAAGGTCTGATGGGAATGGGAGGAACACACTGTGACATCGCTTCCACAAAGCAATTCAGTGCGCTTGGCTGGCAGTCTCGCTGTACTTGATGGCTACCACTGCACAAGAAAGGGCTTATTTCACCTGCTAGAGCCTAGAAGAAAAAACAGAAGAAGAAAAAACATAATCTGTTCATTCAGATTCTTCCATTAGAGAATTTAGATTAAAAATCTTCTTAATACAGGGAATAACAATTTGATAAGCATATTTCTCTTTGTAAACTGAAGAGCCCTATTTCTTTGAAAAGATATATTGCTAGAAGCATACAGCATTCACTAGTCAAAGAACAGCAAACTTCTCAAAGCAAGCAAACAAGTCATTTATCACACAAATACATTTTCCTGAAACACCAGTCATTTACAAAGAGGAATTTGTGAATGAGGAGAGAGATTCTCACATGTTGTTGTCTGTCAGATAAGATTTTCCAAAGTCGTGAAAACAGTTGTATCCAAGTCTTCTCTGCTAATGGTGTAGAAATATGACATAACTGAACAAAAGCACTCAGCAATGCTCCAGTCTAGAAACAAAAAGAAAGGGAGGTATATAAATGGGAAAAATACAATTAATTCTATGGAAAAACAGTTCTCAGTTATACAATTGTTTAAGGAGTAATGCAAATGCCTTTTTAACCAACACATCAAAAATATGTTTTCTTTGGCAATACAGTAACAAGAATTTAATCCTATTTTCATGTTGTTTGAGACTGATTCATTACTCAACTGTTTAAACAACAGAAAGAAGATAAAAGGAAAGAAATTGATGACTGTGGTAACAGGAATGATCAAGTTAATCAGATAGAGCTGTTATTACCGTGAGAATTATTTCAACATAGCTTTCAGCTAAAACTATCATCTTAGAAATTATTTAAACGTAAGATGCCGAAACACTTTTTTGATCCTATACTCAGTCTTTGCCATTGTTGTTTTCTTAACTGAACAGTTAAAATACACTTACAGGTGGAGCAGGATGAAATTAACTTTGTAGGAAATGGATACAGTATCAACTAGCAACTAAACGAAGGCTTAAGAGTTTTTTACCCTATGCAAAGAAGAAATTACATGAGATTATATGATTCTATGATTATAGACAAGAGACATTAAAAAAGACATTAACTAAAAAAAAAATAAATCAGACAGGTGAGATTAAAAAAAGAAAAAAAAAGGCACATCAAGTCAGTTTGAAAAATTCAGTATTAAAATCATTTGTCAGGAAACCAACGACCTGTACCAACCTTCACTTCTCGAAGAGAGTCAAGAAATTTGTCATGTCGGTTGGTCAACATGTGCAGCTGATTGCCAATGTCCTTCTCAGAAAGTTCCTTAGTTTTAGGTGTACTGGTCTGATCTCCTGGAGCCAATTCAATGTCTATTTCAACATCCTATACAGAAGCAAACAACTCAAAGTATGCAAGTATTTTCTAAGTACTTTTGCTTTTTTTTTCCAAACAAATACAAAATACCCTTCCAACCAATTTATTTCAGGTCTCACTATTTATTTTTGCTAGATCTTCAGGTTCAGATACAGAATTGCTATAGAAAAGAAAAGGTTAAGTGAATGAATGCAAGTTCTGACAAACCCATGAGTTCTTAAACTACAATGCATTAAAACACAAGATACACTGAACAATCTGTGCATATCACCTTCAAGACATATTCTCCAAACTTATTTGATAAGAAACTAGGAAGAGCTACATTCCATCAAAAAGATTTCTTTTTCTATAGTATCTTCGGTAAGTTACCTCTTCTTTGGATTCACTGTTCTCCCTCTCACGAGGCTCTTGTTTGACATGGGTTACCATAGCGAATGCTGCTCTGTCATGGCTGTCAGCAAGGTTGATAACGTTGGTGATGGAGGGCAGCATAGCACCCTGACAGCTTGTCCCAATCGTAGTATTTCTCTCGCACACTGCCAACAGGAGCTAAGACATTAAAAAGCAAGGAGTTTTTAAATATACATTTTCCTGTAGTATTTCAAGGAAAACATCACTATGGTTTAATACTTATCAACGAGAGATAAGTTGCAATAATATGTTTAAGGCCTATTTATCACCTTTATTCAATAAATATACACACATTTTCGTCTTAATCTGATCACATTTTGTCACATTTTGAAGTTCATGACTATAGTTTCAAGATCCTTTTTCAAGCCTTTCCTGAAAATGCTGAAGAAATAGGAATCTTCTACACCTAAATATTGTTATTTTGTACTTTTTAAACACATATATATTTAGTGCCCTCAACCAGCTAATGTACACAGATTCTCCCCGTTACAGTGAAAGTCTCCACAAAAAGGACACGGAAAACAAAAAAACAAAACAAAACAAAAAAAAAGTAACCAAAAAACACAATACAGCTTTTTATCTCTCTGAAAAGAGTTCTAATACTTTTAAGACCACAAAGTTATCCTCACAGTGACTTTAAACTCACGTTTTAATATGAAAATTGTTTAAAAAAAAAGTTTGGTCTCATCTTGTTTGAAATAAACCAATCAAAAATGCAATTTCACTTCAATGCAATCCCACCTAACAGTTGTCATACCCCCAGAGCAGACGCTCAAGCCTTAACAGTTTTCTTAAAATCATCTACTATAACAATTCTTGCATTTTTTTATAATCACCATCAGTTGTAAGAGATGAGTTTTCTTAAAAAGTACTAACCTGGTTAGTAAAGGTTGATATTAAAGCCACTTTACAAGCTCAGTATTTCATGGTTTAGACACTTTTTATTTTTAAGCACCACAGGAAGTATCTGAGGCAGCAGACTTGGTATTTTTAGCTTTGATACAGATAATACATACTACGAGACACATATTGCATAATGCTTTTACACCCAGCCAAGAAAAATAGGGAATAAAACACATTTCTCACATTATAATTGTATGTCTGATACAAATAATTTCCCTACCTCGATGCACTGTTTTATCCAGAAGTGATTTCCCATTGCTTCCCAGTTTTGAGAACAGGTCACATAAAGCAGGCGCTCATAAACACGACGTTTCATAGAATTGTCAAAGACCTCAAAAAATTTGGCTCGTATGAGTGGTTGGGCACAACGCAAACCCGAAAGAAATGCTGGCTCAAGTTTAGCAGTAAGTTCACTACCAGAAAGATTCTCATCCCTAAAATAAATAAAGATGAAACAACAGAGATATTAGAAAGAGAAGCCTTCTAGGTTTTGTATATAAAATACTAAAAATCTAAAGAGGTGATATTCTGTATAAGTTCACACAGACAGATTTAAGTTGTCACCACAGTGTTTAGAATACAATCAGCTACAAGGATGCTCTTTGGTAACGGGAAACGAAGAGGCTGGGGTAGTGGAGATATTTTAGTAGAGTCAAAAAGAAAATCCTTTCTAAGGAACTTCTGTTTTCAAATTGCCTTCTGTAAATACATATTGTGGTCTTAGTGAAAGGAACTGATTTTGCATTTTAGGGGAAAACAAACAAAAAAATCACATAATTCAGACATAAAAAGATTGACGGTGTGTTATAAAGGTCGTATATGGTACAAATTATGAACCAATAAGCTGTTATAAATGATTAATTGCTATAATTACCTATAGACATAGTTAACAAGGTCTAAGAACTGGGCATTTAATTCAAGGTCTTCTGGAAAACGCTTTTCAATGTAAGTCATCATTTTCACTAGTAAAATAGACTTCTCCCGGAGAGTAGGTGTCTGTGTTAAAAGGAGACACGATTAATTTTGTCAATTCATCCTAAAACATGCAGAGAACTGGAGCATTCAAAGTACACCTCAGCCATCCTTTATATCACTCTTTCACTTCTGAAGTACTGAAATATAGCTTAGCAGAAGGTCATAGTTCTTAAAAAGAAAAATAACTCAACCATTTATCTCTCTAATATATGCTAGAAAATTTTAAAATCATGACTAAAAACAAGTTTAAGTTGTTCAATTATTACAATAATCTAACACATATTTTTAAAAGTGTAGGTCTTTATACAGCACTGGGTTGCCAAGTACTCAACTCTAACAGAAAATATGGCAAATTGAGGAAGCTACAAAATGTTACAGGAATAACACTACTAAACATTTAAGTATTAGTCATCTTCCTCCTGAAGGATCTCTCTGTCCAAGTTAATGTGAAACATATTTTAAAGTAAAAGTTTTAAAGTAAGTTCTCAGCAAAACAGTAATTGAGATCAAACATCTAACATAAGTCTATAAAACACTCAGCCTCTTTAACTCCAGTTGCCTTCACAGGGGATGCAAAATATTCCAAACCTCATCAAGGGCATATAAACATCTATAACAGACACTTATAAAACTCATGGTCAAACTGACGAATCATAATAGTGGCTTATATTTATTTAGTATTTGAATGCAATAATGACTTTATCTTCTCAATTTACCTGATTAGCTGCCATTGGGGAATTGTTTTTCACCCACTCTTCCACTATTTTTACCACTGCACGAAGAATTTTGGCATCAGTAGATTTTTCAATGAGAGATGTGAGGATAGCTTGTATAAAGTTTTTCCTCATTTCCATGCTCATCACAGCCAGGCGAGTTTTCACTAGATCCAGGCTTAGCATTACCAGTTCACTTGTACCTGCTATGGATGCAAAAAAAATGATTAGAATTGCGTATACACTATAAAACCCCTAGTAAAGACATTTTCAAGATAAACTACTGCAATTGTAAAAATAGTGACAACAATATCTGTCACCTGGAAAAATATCCCTAGCAACAATGTTTTCAGAATTACTACTTTCCATTCCTAAACAACTGGGACAGACTCCTTCCAAAAAAAAACCAAATCCATTCAAAATCCTAAAGACAAGTGGGTGTGGTTTCATTTCAGTAAATCTTTGGTAAGAGGTATTACAGAATCCCAGTATTGAAAAACTGCAATCAAACTTGTGAAAGAAATACTATACGATGCAGCATATCTACTCTGTTCTGTTAATTTCCTGACTTGCTTATCTGCCAAGTTTAATAATTTTCCAATTGTTTCTCAGTGTTAATAAAATCTGTGAGGTTCTCATTTACCTAATTAAAATATGAGCTGGGAATCTAACAGCAGCAATTCTTTCAAAGTATTTTCTTCAGTAGCTTTAAATTACAGTGCTTTTTACTGGCACTGAATTTTCTTCTACAAGAACATCTGAGTTTTTTCACTGACTCATGACCTAACTCATTTGATGAGAGACAGAATCGTACAGACTGAAAAAGATGCAATTTTAACATAAAAACAAAAGCATCCACTCCAACAAGTTAATTCCACAAAAAATTGTTCCAATATTATCCAACAGGAAGGAGTAAAAGACATTGAAAGCATGGAACAATCAAAAAACAATTCAGTCCCTCTCCACTCAACACTATAAACTCTTGAAGAATTGCAGTATTTCTATATATGCTGTAGCTCAACAAATATTCACTAACCATTCACTGAAATATTTGGGTTAATACTGAAATTAATGTATTAAGCAGGTAACAGGAACTCAAAACGCATTTTTATCCCTCAACACTTCAGTAATGTTTCTCACTAATGCTGAAGTATTTTTCAACATGTAATAATGCACACAAGTCTCTACAAATTCATTTGAACCCTTTTAGCATTAAGAGAATTTAATACTTTACAACACTTCCAATCATTAACATCCTTAGACTATATAATGCAATACCTGTATTTGCTTCCGCGGTCCCTGCCGTAGCCTGCGGGTTTAAGTGCTCCCTGACCATCTTCTGCAGGGATCGCATAAAAACTGAAATCAGTCTGTCAATATAGCTGGGATTGTTACTGCATGCAGATTTCAGAATCATCAAAGTACCTGTAGATGAAAACAATACTTAAGCACGTAAAACTTCTATTGAGCACAACACAAGATACAGATTTTCAATGTAGATGTTATCGTTCTATGAAAGAAGAAAGGAAAACATCCTAGCTGTATTTTGTCCTGCCATGAAAGAAGCGTGGGATCATCCAAGTTACAAAGACTAGAAATTTGGATAGATTTGAAGAAAAACCTTCAGTCTCAACTTTAGAAATATAGTTAATCAGGTAAAATGAAACTACTACTAATGTTGCACATTTGTTTTAGTAGCAAAAAGTAGAAAAATGTTAAATGAATAGGATTGGGTCTAGTAATTAATTAAAAATAAAAAAATTACATCATCTTGGTTTCTAATCTAGAAATGTTACACGGTTTCATAAATCAGTTACTGTAGACTGAAAAAGTTCACACTATTGAAGCAGGTAATTTGGGCACAGGTTATGAATGCACAATGCCTGTAAAATCACAGTCCCTTCAAACTACACACAGTTGTTAACAATGCTTACCCTGATACGAGCTTAACCGTATACCAGCAAGCCAACCCCTTTTAGCAATATCTATGCTTTAAAATATTTAACTCTCAAAAAAAGTACACATCAAACTATACCCTCTAAAAAATCCACAGCTATCTCTTTCCTTACTGCAGCTTCCTAATTCGAGAAAAGCCTACAATTCTTACAGAAGACAGCTTTGTTCATTGAATGGCTGCTTCAAAAGTTTTTCCCTCTTTTCCTGCTCAGATGCGCGCAAAATTTGGCACACACGATTCAGAATCTTCAACACAGACTTAATGAGACACGCACCACCTGATAGATTGCAGTGCTGCTTTTAAGGGAGCTCTGGACATGGTGTAAGAAACATCTTTCTCAGTTAGTTTGTTACAAAGGACATCCTGACATCTGACAAATAGGCAATTCCCAAAGCAAAATTACAACTATCTACACAGATCACAGAGTAGAATAGTGAAAGACATTTGCCATTTAAATCAGCAAGTTTTCCAAAATTGTGCAATTTCAGGTCTATATTACCAACACAACCAGTTCTGGACCAACCAGTATTAATCCAATATATTTGTAATTGTAATATGTAGCTGAGGTCTCTACCAGTTGAGTAAGTACAAAGAACAAGAAAAGAAGAACACTTCAGCTCCTCAGAATGGTGAATGCTAAAAATTCAGATTTGCTCACTCAAGAAAAAAAAAAAATAGTATTTTTGTAATTTTTTACTCAAGATCTATAAATACATAAACATTCCCCCACACTATTTAAATCAGCTGATAAATGAGGTTTTAAAAACAACTGAAAAAGAAAGTATAAGGTAACAACACGTAAGAATGTTTACACAGATTCCTTGAAATACTCTCAGAATAGTAACTGCAGGATTTTGGGTTTTCCATGTAACAAGTTTCCAGTAACTTTTACTTTACATTTTGGTTAATCTGAATGCTGCATCTTTTTCCTATGCACTTTGAATACAGAAGGTTTCCACCTAGCACAGCTGCAGCTCTCTACTCCTAGTAACTGCTCCCAAGTCAGCTACCAGGAGAAGACAGAATGCCACGAACCCCTCAGTCCCTTTCTTCACAGACGACAGAATTCCAAGCTCATCTCTCAAGTCAGTTCCAAATGCTGCCCACAGCTTCCTCTGCATGATATCAGATTTCAATATCCTTACGAAAAACAAAAGCTCACAACAAAGATCATACTCATTAACGTGCACCCTACATGCGTCTACTAGAGATGCAGGAAACTTACCAAAGAGCTGAGAAGGGTTAGCATTAGTGGCCTTTTCATAATTAGTAAGTCCTTCATAAATAACCTTCCCAACTGCAGCATAAAGGCACTCCAGCTCTTCATACTTTGAAGCTACACTTGAGGTACCTGCAGAGTTGAGAGCTGTGTTTACTTTTGGTAACATCAGCCACAGAACAGGCAAGGAAAAGTTGCACTGTGAACATTCAGTCATCTATACCATCACTGGAACTTTATCTTGCTAATAAACTAAGGTATCGTGAGCAGATCCCTCATTTATATAAACCTCTGTTTATACAATGGTGTACCACTACTTCTGAATAACTCATTTTGGTAAGTCTTAGATTACTGATTTTTTTTTTAAGGAGGGATTATCTAAATTATTTTCCATTAAGACATGGCATATTACCTATTGTCTTTCTTTTTTACACTATCTCCTTTCCTTGTCTCAGCAAAAGAGCAAAACTTAACAACTAAAAAATTGCACTTCTGAAGCTGAAAATTTATAATTGCAAAAATACATTAAATTTATAGCACACATTTCCTGAACCAAAGTTATGACAGCCACAGGTTATTAAGTTTTTATGTCAAAGGATAATGATGTATTCCACAAGATGACTTACTTCAGCTTTTCTTTTTTTTAAACAGAGGTTGAAAGTGCAAGCTAAAATGGACCATTAAATGCAGGAATCATAAAACAGAATATTAGCACATCCCAAAGAGTGTCTTCACCCTGCCCTTTATCACTTAAGTTATGCAGCAATAAAGGATAAAAGGAGGAAGAAAATACCACGTACTTGGTTCTGTAGGGAAAATACCCATCAAGCGAGAGAGCAAACTGTGGACTGCTCTCAAAACCTTGGTGTTTCCACACGTCATACAAGCTGCCACACCTCGTTGCAGGGGTTTGAAGCTGCTAAGGATAGCAGGGGGCTGCAGTACAGTTAACAGGAAACTTAGGACCTCTAAGCCAGTGCAAATGTTGGCAAAGTTGGCCTGATTGGGTTGTTCCTAAAGAGAACACATACAAAAATGCAGTGAGTGAGGGAAATCACACAAGTATTACACAGATGAGTAAGTCTAGAACAAATCTGTTGAAAACTTGTAATAAAGTTGTGGTTTCCACACCAGCAATGTTTCACGTCAATCTTTTGGAGAAGTCATGCAATACAAAACTGTAAAATACAAGGTGCCATAAAATCTTTAAACATAAAAATGTTACTAAAGCATTTACAGTATGTCCCTTCTGACATTTTTTCTGGTCCTCAGTTTTGAAAGTTGTCCACAACCTTGTTGGTTAGAAATGCTTTTGACAGAGAAAAATGTTTTATCTTTTTGTCAACATCTTTCAGAGACAGGCTCTTCAGTGAAGAGCTAAAAGAGTATATCCTGTAAGTTATAGCTTAAAGATTAGAAAAGGAGATATTTGGCACAGTAAGAGTTGCTAGTGTATTAAATAGTATGATACAAACACAATAGGTGCAGAAAATCTTATTATATGGCAAAAAGCATACAGATAATAAACAAAATATGTTGTATCATCAAATACAGGAAGATAGTCTTTCAGTGAACATCATATTACTACCATAACGTAGTCACAACACTAGGAACCAATAAAATCAATTTGTAAAACTTCCTACTAGCAAAAAAAAGATGACCAAAGCAACAACAAAAAAATCCACAACCAGTAGGTCATCCAAACAAGCAAACTACAACCTACTTCAAAATATCAAAGTAATACATGAAATTACTTCACTTGCTCCTAAGTCTATATTAATATTTTTAAGTACTGCAGCTATACAAATGATAACAACTGGTGTAATTCACACACTTAACAATTTATGTATTTCACTACAAAGAAGAAAATATTAAGACTGTAAAAATCAGTATCCAGATATTGTTAGTTTTCAATCAAATATGTGCTAGTGAAACCTAAAGACCTATAGGACTAGAATGTTACTTACCACAGTCATTAGCAGCTTATCAAACCACTGCAACTTCAGTTCTGATTTTGGCCACATGTCTGGTCGTAAAGCTGTTTTCAGAAGGTTGACGCAGCGGCGAGACAGCAACTCCCCAGGAGATCCAGCAGTGTTTGAGCTGTCATTTACCTAGCAATTAATCAGAGTGAACAAAATCACACCCTTTTGTAACCAACTCATTAATGTATTATGCCATCCAAGCAAGCATGTAATTTCTTATTTCTGAAATGGATGAGCTTAAGTAGTTTCATCAGTATAGTCACAGAGTATTTAACTGCATAAAAAGCTAGCAACTAATAGTAAACATCAGAACTGGTGCTTAAACTGCTAGCTAATTACCTCAAATCACCCATAAAAGGTATATTTTATAAAGTTTAATCCTATATGTTACTACAACTCTGAACATGCTCAAGATGTTAATTTTTCTGTATCCATAAACATATGTAGCTCTCTACTCACTTCATACTTTTCTGTGCAATGGACTGTGGTGTATAAAATCCCATGTTAGTTACCAGCTGAGTCTGCTGCAAAAGCCATAAAATTTGTCAGCTTTGAGCTACACCCAGATAATTGTCCCCACTCTAGAAAAGTTAACTCTTAACAAAATTTGGTGACAAGCTTTAGTTCTACATGCTGCATGAAAAGAAGTAATTTCATGTATTTGATCTTGAAAATACAATGACAATCATTATCCTTAGATACATAAGGATTCCCCATTAAAACTCCCTAAATATTCTTCAGGTTTTGGGTGGAATATCGTTGCCATTAAATCTAGGAGAAAGAACAAGCATACTTTGCAGCATCAGGCAAATACATAAATAAATTAAGACAAAACATGGGAACTTTTTGAAGTCTTTGCCTAGCTCCAGCCAAATTCTACTAGTCACATTTATTTCCATCATGTCACTCCTGATACAGCACTTGCTCGATAAGAGAAAGTAAAGAACCAACAAAATGCTAGAAGTGATTAACAACACAGTGAAACGGAGACTCTTTCAATTTCAAAATCCGGATTGCAATCGTTCACATTTAAAGTTCTAATTTCAAAGCACGTGCTCCCTGCATCAAGCTATAAAAAGCACAATGCCAACAATAAGAAGCTAAAGCATCTCTCTCATGTATAATACCCATCATCCGTGAAATGAAAAACATGCAGAAACTGGTTATCAAATTCAATTTCTTTCCTCCTTTAAATAAAAACATTTTACTTTTTGTACAATTTCGCATTGAAGTTTCTAACCTTTCAGTAAAAGAAAGTACACAAACACGAGAATAATCCAAGCACAAAGGAACTCTTATGAAAGGAGAGGTTTATGGCTTTGGCTACTAAGGCAGCAGCAGTATTTGCGTATGAGAACGAGCACACTACCTGGCAAGCAATTCTAATCAAGAAATTCACGACTGTATCTGTGTGCTGCTTGTCAATCGGCTTGGAAAGCAGCGCATCCGCCCCGGGCAAGGACTGGCTACGCCCAAATACCTGCATGTATACAAACCACAAAAACCATAAACAACATTTAAGAATGATAACGACAAGTAGAACTGATTTTAAATATTTTCTAAAAATATAATCTTCAATTCAAGGAGATTTATGTGGAAAAAAACAAGTAAACTAGATTGCAGGTTATAATTTCAGAGTCTCTGAACAAAATCTGAATTTTTCTTACAGCACTTATTGCTCCTGTAGCTGTCCTGAATCGTTTTACTTCTTGGCCAGAATCAACAGATAATCCTCTTTTAACAGCAGATGAGGCAGAACTTGCACCATCTCCACTGGTACTTGAATCCATATCTGAATCTGGCTGAAATATCAGCAATACGCATGTTAGAAAAGCATTTCACTGTATAACAGTTCAATCTTTACCAGTTTACTTAGATTCCTACCTGCTGGTCTTTAATTCTTTGCAATTCCCATTTAATAACTACTTCAGCAAGATCCACAGCTAATTTTCTTTGCTCTATTGTAACACTGGGAGTGAAGCCCAGTCTCTGCATGGCACTAACCATATGCTGAACCAAGTGATGTCTCACCGGATAATAAACCTGAAAAGATGGTTTCACAGTCATGTTAGCCATTAACCAATAAAATTCTACACGAAAACTACAGTCAAAATAAAGCAAAATGGTAAAACAGTCTTTAATCCCAAAGTTTGCTAAATCTGTACTATGTTCAAATTCTGCAATCCAGAAGAGTAACTGATGCCTTGAAAATAAAATTTTGGCTGCAATTTTCAGTAGTGACTACTGATTTCACATATTCAAATGAAGATGTTCTTTTGAAGATACGTGATTTTTCTCAAGGACGAATTATTCCAATTTTGTGTAGATCTTTTCAGAGAGCTACAACTCACATTTGAAGGCACTGAGATATTTTTTTCAAAAAAGCATTGAGGTATCGATTCCTGAAAAGTGACTTAAACGCATATTAGCTAGCCGTCACTTTGGATCATATTTTAATACACATTTTCAAAAATGCTCCTATATTGACCTTCTGCAGCACTCCCCCATTTGTGTACTATTTCCCAACATATATTAGCTGGAGATAAAAGTTATATATTCTGTAGGGTTAACTAGGTGAAAGTTAAACAAACAAAGATTGCTGGAAGATGGAAAAGAACTTGGTTCTGCACTTTCTTTAAACAACTCTTAAAGAATCTTCACAGCTCTGTTAAAGAGCACTGCTAATGCACGTGTAATGAATTAATCTTGCAGACTTTCATCTAACATTTCGAGTTCTAACTTCAATCATGATAAAGCTCTTTAAGTGGTTTGCTATTTAATTTTAATAGACATTTTCAGTTTTACACAAGCATCAGCTGATGGCTTTTGAAGCTAGACTGTATAAATCAGATTATGTTATTTCTGATCAAACTGTAGGTTACCTCCTTGATATCTGAGATACAGTAACTACCAGAATAACTAGTACAAGTACCTTGAAATGTTGTACTATCAAGTGCAAAATATGTACTAGTTGGGGAACCGTATGACCCTCTTCCACAATAATTTTTCGTGTCCAGTGAGTCAGCATCTGATGTCCATCCTCCATTCGAGCAGGCACAGCTGGAGTCAGAATAGCCATCGCTTGTCTGACAATAGCTCGGGCCTCCATCGCATGAGCTTTTAGAAGACTGTGAAAAACCTAAACAGCAAAGTTTCTGATCAACACCGATATTATACATATTTATACAAATAAAGCATTTATGAAGAGAAATTACAACATACGTTTTCTAAACGACATGATTTTTTCCTCAAAGCTGATAATTTGATAAATATATTATTATACTTCATCATCAGAAGCATATAGCACAGACTTCTGTCTCCCTTACATTCTGTTTTTCTTTCTCCCTTTCCACTGTTCCATTTGAAGTTTTCCTTTAGTCCTCACATTCTGTCTCAACTGAAATGTCTGACTCTTTCAAATGACGAAACATTACCAGTTTCGTTCATTCAACCAAAAGGACTTTTCATTGTCCCATTTACTCTATTTGTACTTATCTTCAAACTTCTTTCTATACTCTCCTATCCCCAAATAAATTTGTGATAATATTTGGCTTGCTGCATCTGTATTTATTTGTTCCATATGAGTTTAAGTGTTTCTTGTATACTAAGTATCCAAAACTACCGTGTGCTCTCTACTCTGCATTTTAAAATAAAAGAAAGCACACTACAGAACTTATCGGCATCCCTTAAATGTATGAATACCAGCACATGGTCAATACCTGCAGAACTATCTTCTTATGTATGGCAAATTTTGCAATGATGTGTGCCAAAAGCAAGTGTCCACTGTATTTGCATGCTGGGTCCACACATGCCTTGGACAAGAGGCAAGGCCAGGCAAATGTCATCAGACGTCGCAGTTTGCTGTTCCGGTTTTTGTTATTGTCATGAATGTGATGTGGAGCATGCTCAACCAGAAGAGTGGCAAACTGCAAGAGATATATCCTGAGAGAATCCAGCATATCAGCTTGTTTTTCCGGATCAAGTACCTAGTCCCAGGGATGACCAAAACAGAGAGAGGGAAGATGAGAAAAAAAACACAAACCAAAGCAAAAAAAAAAAAACAACAAAAAAAAACAGCCAACAAAAACCCGCCAACAAAAACCCTCAACTTTATTATCTATAAAAGCAAAGTCCTAGTTTTTTGCTTTTTGAATGGTTTTTAAGACGACTAATAACTATAACCACGTTTTTTGATTCAGTTTAATATCCACAAAACAACCTCCTGAGGTGAGAGCTTATAAATAACAAGCACATCTAGGAACTTCCAAAGTGCTGAACTATTAAAAAATAAATTAAAAAACCCAATCCTCATCATCAACATTATCTATTTCATAACTGCTAACTGGTGAAACTGAAGTGAATTACAAACATACTGATGTTCAGTCATAGCGAACTTCGCTTACGTAAAAGACTAGAAATGGGCCTTCTGTGGATGTAATCCCCAAGACAGGCATTCAAGTCAGACATTATATCAACTGAAAATTGTAGTCCTACTGACGACTGACAGATCTTACAACAGTTCAGAGTTACGATGTGATTTGATATAACTGATCCCAGCATTTAGAAATTGCACAACTAATTCAAATCAGGATGGAAAAGTCAAACGAGAGGAACAAATTTTCATTTTAACTTTCAAACACTTTCATGTAAACACGGATTGTTACCTTTGTTATAAAAACACTAGTGATGCTTTCTGGATTATCTCCTTCTGGGTTTGGTGGTCCCAACAGCTGCTCACCTTCTCCCTTTTCAAAACTGTGCAAGAAAGCAGGATTCAGGATATGTTGTAGCACCTACAGAATATAAATAAAAAACAAACAACCAGCTATATTCAATTATCAGATTCTTCCAATGGCAGTCAACATTCAAGTAACTTCAAATTTGCAAACCTGCATGTTACATGCACTCACTGCATTACAAAAGGAAGCTATAAATAAAACCTTAAGAAACAGATATACATAGATTCCCCCCCACCCCTTTACCCCCTCCAAGGGCAAAGATTCTTAGAAAGCGTAAACTAAAGTAGTCAGCATTGAAAGCAAGATGAATTGCTGTCTCTGTTTATTATCCCTCTTCTTCAGGTATGGTATTTTCACCTAAATGGCTCTGCCAATTATCAAACGCATTGACATTTAAGTAAGCGAGTTTTGTTGCCCTAGATCCCAAGAAGAAAATTAAACCTAAATACCAGGCTTCTTTGATTTAATTGCTTTACTTACCTTGGCTTTGAGCTCATCTCCAAAGTTTGGGTCATTGAAGTCTACAAACCGGAAGAACAAAGCCCGCTTTTGGGGAATACTGTAGTTTTTGGGGATGTCTTCTTCCATGTATTCCTTTAAGAAAGTCATATTGCAGAGAAATCGACCCGTAAAAGCCCGAAGCAGCTGGAAGAGCAACTCTATATCACCATAATTCCTCCTGCAAAAACACATAAAATAAAAAGCTTCTGTGAAAAAACACCCAACCAAACTACTATGCTGATGACTTGGTGAAGAAACTAATCTTGGTTTCCAATGAGCAGAGAGCCAAGAGCAGGCAGTAGCAGGGCATGGTTTTAGAGCTAATGGCAGTATTAGGAAATATATTAAACTTTCTCTTCAGTAAATGCAAACCCTTTTTAGTACTCCTGTATACCTTTACAGTACTTTCAATTTTTTTTTTTTTTTTTTAAAAACAACATACACAAGGTGTGGGAAATAAATGTTTTTACGTACTTGCAGTAATTCAGTAAGCAATATGCTAACAGCTTAGGTTCTTTCCAATTAGTTGCAGCCATATTCTCCTTCCGATGTCTCTCCTGAAAAGCTTCACTCACCCATACACGTTTCAGCTGATTCACCAAGGAATGCTGATTTGCTAACCAACATTCATCGTTCTTAACAATAATACTTATGATCTGTCAGAAGCAAAACAAGACACATGCACAGTCAGACAATTTTATTTCTTCAAATAAAAACTAGTTTAGATCAATTTTAAAGGAATTTCTTTTTTTTTAAAAGTTTCTGTTGCCATGTTTTCCTCTTGTACCTTATCTGATTAAAAAAGTATAGTTCATTTGAATGTCTTTTCCCTTCCTAGAGCGACTCTGACTACCAACACTTCACATTTTCACACGTGTGTTTCAAGCTATACTACATACACACACATTTGAAACCCTGAATGTAACAGGTGTGTCACTAAAGAGGTTTTAACTATCTAGTGCAGAGACAAACAAGAATAAATGAATACCTTGATAGCCTGAAACTGAAGATCGAGACGCATTGTGGTAGTGCTTGGAGAACCAGGTCTAACGGCTGCTTGGGTACCGACAGGTAACAGTAGAGTGATAAATCTGTTAGGATTAGCTGCAAGCACATCTCGTAGAGGTTTGGCATCTTTATGTTTTAAGAAACTCTGAAGAAGGGGAAGAAATAATTTTAATAACAACCTTTAAAAGCAAAAATACCAAAAGGCTATATCATCCTGTAGCTTTTATACTGCTTGCTATAGTTGCAGAGGTTATATTTCACATATATAAAAATTACCTCTACAGCTTCAGTAATAATCCTACATGATCTTAAAAGGCATAAAATCAACATCTTGGGACAAACAAATACGAAACAGAGAATGGGCAGCCTATAGTCAGAGTAAGACTATGATTAAGGAATACAAGGTTATATAGGGGAAAAAAGGGATGGAAAACATGAAAAACTTTTTGTTCATCAGATTTGTGAAGATGACATTTTTTTCCTGCTCTTCTCCCCACATAGCTTACCATAAACATTCTGCTCCACTGTGGATCATTTAAAGTGGCTTCCATCATGAAGAGCTCCACAGTCTGGGATGGATGACGTGTCAAAAATTTTATCAGTGGTTCCCTGAATGGACTGCCAGCCTGCAAGATTCATGAAGTTTAAATTAAAAATGCAGAGTGCAGAGTGTTTTCTACTAATTTACTAGCACTCAAAAAAATACATTTGACTTGGCATTTATGCAGATACAAAATGTTCAGAACTTCTACAATGAGAATTTATTGACAATTTCAAAACTTCACTTTTAAGAGTCTAAGATGAATGTTAACACCTCCTAAAAGGCTTAGAGGAAATATTTATTTCATACATCAAATGTTCCCACATCATGTTTGAAATATTACAATTATTATACACTAATGTTTAAAAATACTATAAAGCAGAAATATCAGCAATGTTAACTTCCACTTTTACCTCAATTAACATTGCTCGTTCTGTTTTCATAACAACTTCCAGCAGAGGTTTAACCAAAGTCTGAGGGGCAGCTGGGATCAGATGGAATAAATTTATAATTGCTGAACAGATCTTCATTTCCTACAGGTAAAAAGAAACACAAATTAATATTACCAGCTAAATATATAAAAAACAGTATCCCATATCCTATCTATTTTTTTTCCTCTTTATATCAGCATCGTCAGCAACCAAATGTGAAGGGTTAACATATATACAGCATCTACTTACGACGACGTATGGAGAAAATTGCTCTTGTGGAAGTCTGCCGTTCCCCCCCTCGTAATATCATGGTTTAATTTTATTTTCTTTGTCAGTATAGTGGCGTTTTACAGGTAGGAGCTAAACGCTGCGTAATGATGATGGTGCAACGAAGTGCTTATTGCACTACATCAAGTGGCTCATGCATCAAAAAGCCAGACCTTCCTCTCTAAACAATTTCTCATATACACCCACAACCTCAGACTAGACATAAAGAAAGAGACAGACAGCGTTCTCACAGCACTGCTCAGTATATCTTGCAAACAGCTGGTTACTTCAAAGTCAGCTCTGTTGTCCCACTAGATATTAAATTCTTCTGATGTCTACAAGAATTTTGTGGTTTTCTTTCATTGTGTAATTTAAATGGGAACTATATTCCAGTTAACTAGAGTGTGGATTGCCTTCAGTAAGAAAAAGGAAAGGAAAAAACAAAACAAAACATCCACTCTCACCATCCCTCTACAACCAATTCCTAGTATGCAGTATACAACAGAATATTATCAAGTGCACTGCATTTCCTCAACTGAATTTAAACATAAAGTATTAGGCCCCACTCGTTTAATAACCTAGACAGACCCCCACAAGACTACTCTCATCTGCTGAAGTGCAGGACTAAGAACACGTATAAAAATCTTTTGAAAGCACTTATGCCTTTACAGAAACTAAAAGTCCTGGTCTTCCTAGTACAAACATGTACAAACATGTCGTTTCAAAACGACTCTGCCACAGACAAACAGAAGACAATTCACAGCACTGCACTCAAAGGCACAATGCACTCTGCCCAAAACACAACGATAAAACTAACAAAACACAATTTAAAAGAAAGGGAAAAAATAAAAATGAACAAAAAACCAAAACAACACACAACAACAAAGAACTTCCTGGTGCCTCCACTGAGTTTCTCACCTCTACCCCTTCCGAGGCAGGCTGAACCAAAACAGAAGCATGAAAAGAAAAAGCCCACAAAACATCAAATAAATGAACAAATTAGTATATGCTATTCTTCAGGTTGCAGTCAGAAACTGACTTTCACCAGAGTTATTTTCTCATCTGAAACTGAAAGAATGAAGACAATGAGTATCTCCCATGCTCTGAATTGCTCTCCTAAGAAGTGGGATGAAAAGCATCCTTTTTTCTACTTATACACTGTTCAGACACAGCTTCTCAAAAAATTGCACTGCATAAAAAGGTATTAGAGATGTTTAGTAAGGGGAAACAATATTTTAGCATCTTCAAAGACAAATTTGTCCAGCATCAATTATGAAACCGCTTTCAGTACTTGAACTACCAAGCTATAAAGTCCTTCTAACAGGCTGTCATGCAGAACTTCCACTGTGGTGCCACTGTTCACAAGAGGGACCTAAAAAAATATGTCTTTCCTTGAGGAGGCAGGGAAGAGAAGAAAATGAGATTCAAATCAAAGATTTTGCTCAGTGGGCTAATGAATTAGATCTTAATTGCTACCTAACATGTTATGTTTTAATTTATTCATTTATTTAAACAGCCAAGTTGCAGACAGGAACACAATAGGACTGTCATAAAATTATTTAGGTGAAAGAAGAGCTTAGTTATTCTGCATCAATATGGATCTTTACAATAGTTGTTAATTATCTTGCAGCATTTTTAAATGAGATGCCTGAAGTTTTTAGTTCATCTAGAATTGCCATTTGTGCATGAAAACTCATTCCATAGCCTTTTGGACAGCTTCATTAAGAAGCCTTGCTGACTAGCCACTCTCTGCACTATGCTGGAGAACTGCATGACACCACCAGCATCACCACCAAATGGCATCTTCATAAAGCACTACTGGAAAAAGACGAAAACTCTTTAGGTCAAAAAAGTTATTGTAACAGTGCTCCATACCACATCAGCTAGCAAACATGAGGCTTTCCTGACCAACTCCATTCTCCACTGCGTGTTTACCATCTCCTAGATCTAACCACTCGCTCAGTCTGAATGATGCAACCTACTCCGATGACACTCCCCAACATTGCTTTCAAGTGAGTATCTCGGATTTGGGAATCTCACTATGGTCAAGAAGAAATCGGAGTAAGCAAAAGGACAGCTACAGTAACTCTGAACAGCAATTTCACCATTCCTGGTTTTCCACATTTAGAAGACAGAATTACAGCACAGCGTGCTGTACACACAGACATACGAACACAGACTGCCATAGCAATTGCATAAAGACCACACTGTCTGCGTCCTTCTTCCGTTTCCTAGAGTTTTGATTTTTAAGGAAACTTCAGAGCAACAATTGTGGAGGCGAGGGAGGGAAATAGTATTTCAATCAGCTTTGCAGTCACACAATTCTGTTTGAAAATGTTTCCATAGACTCTTCTCCTCTCTCAAGATGTGACAGTAGATTGCTTAATGATTCCTCCCTCTCAACATACACAGGTTTTAAAACAACACTCAAAAAAAATTAGAGGTTTAGGAGACTACATAGAAAACACACAACTACATAGAAAACATCAACAGAAAACATAAAAAGCAGAAGTCACAATTAAATGTAATTTAGGGACAACTAAAAACTGTTCTAGAGGTGCCACATTGTAGTTTGAAAGACAACAGTCTTTCTTTCACAGCAAGAGCTATAAAGAAATCTGCAAGATATCTGTAATCATCATGTTTGAGGAAAAGTGAATCCCAAAAGAAGAGATACGATATTTTTAGTAAACAAATTGATTAGTAAATAAAACGATTCAATACTTTATCTTGAATAGTTTGAATCTAAAACAAATACATAAAAATTGATTTCCTGTTTCCAATTTTGTCTCCAGAGAAAAGAATGGCCATAAACTTAGGAGAGTTATGGATGACAGCCTTCCTCTCAAAAGAAGAAAAAAAAAAAAATAGGAAAGAAAACACCACCCTCTCCTCTGGAACAAACTGCTGTCCTGGAACCCACTCTAGAACCAATAAACGATCCAGAACTTTGATCTAGAATGTGTTCTAGAACCAACAAGTGAGTTAGTGCATGGTCTGGAACCATCTGCCTATCTAGAACATGATCTAGAACCAAGTAGTCAGCTAGACCACAGTTCTAAACAGAACAACTGACTTGACCCAACAAGTGAGCTGAAGTTCAAGACCATCTTCCTGAACAGGAAATTGAGTATATAACAACCCGAAACCAGTAAGTGAATTGAATTTCAAACTAGTTACATAACAATCAGGAACCAAAGTGAACCCCAATCTAGAACCAACAAGTGAGCTAGAACCCAATCTAGAACGAAGAAGTGATCTAGAGCCTGGACTAGAACATGGTCCCTAGACAACACACCACCCTAGATGAAAAACAGACTCAAACAGATCTGGACCCAGACTCTAGGGCCCCAGGTCAACAGCAAGCACATTTCTTTCTTCTTTGCAAGCACAGGGATTGAGAAATAGGCAGATGAATGCTGATATTGTCTGCCAGAAAAGTAAGCACCACCACCCCAAAACTGATGGTAACTATTTCAACAGGAAATATCTGCAGGCTAGAGAAAACTGGATAAAGGCAAAAGGTTCTATATTCCTCAGGTCAACGACTCCACCACATATTTAGCTACATTTATAAAGAATTACAACTAACGGGACGTGGAGTTAGAATTCTAAGTCATTTTTGATTTTTTTTTCCATATTTTAGAGCAAGTTTTTCATTTTAGCCTCAAGACAAGGACTGGTAACTCTTGAGTCTCTACTTTCCCAGAGTAGTTATGAAAACATTGTTTTCATTAGGCATTCTGCAATACTACCAGCCAGATCACCAGGCTGATTAACAAGATTATTCTTCATTTTCAACGTTCAACATTTCTATAAAACTTCCATTTAATCATGTAAGACGATGTTTATCCAGTTGCACTCTTGCAGCATTTCGTAAGCATTACAAGTTCCACACTATACTGAGAAAAAAGTAACAGTATCAAAAAGTCTGACAGCATTAACAACGTATCCTTCATATTTAAACACCAGCAGATGATTTCACATGATTAATTAGGGGGGATTGCCAGGAAAGGTCAAAAACTTCTTTTGAAACCAAACTGATGGTTTTGCCAAATAATGTTTGGTTAAATAGAAACATGCTAATGTCTTGTACAGCTGAACACATTCAAAATTTTTCACTTTCTACAAAGGATGCAGGTACAGTCATGAAATAACATCTTCAACAATGTGCTCACTTTCAAGTACATTACAGAGCACAAATTTATTGCAACAAAGCTTTTGTTTTGAAATTAATTCAGATTTTTACAAAAGTCAGGCTTTTCAACCAAATTAAGGAAATGGAATATTTTCTATTAGCTCTCTAAACTTTTTTGTAATGTTTCTTTCTCTCTTCTCTATCACTTAATCCCATGCTTACATGGGGTTGGATAACTTTCCTCGTGGTACGTACTACAGAATGTCCAAATTCACAGCAGACATCACACAGTAATCAACACAGCAGCACGCACGAGAACACAGAAATGCTAGGTACATTCCAAAGTATCTGTGCTTCCCCTGAATAATAGTTCTTTTTGTTTCCTCCAGGGTGCATGACAAGAATTAGAAACACTCAACTTCTGCAAAATATTAATGATGCATTGGTATGAAAACGCAACAAACTAAAGAAGCTTCTAGAACAGAAATCAAATCTTAGTGGCATTAAACCACAGTTGTTGTCTTAAAAAACAAACAAAAAAAAACCCACCACACACCTCATGTGCCATATATACATAAAATCAGTATCCAAATCCAGCTCCTTTTTTCTTTCATAAGAGAATCAAGAGGCACAAAATGGACTTTCCAGCTTTGAGGTCTCTTCCAACACAAACCATTCTATGATTCTATAAATATGAGGACCTTAGAACTGCTCTGACCTGAATAAAATGTGCTTAACCGAAAAATGCATTTTTAAGTTTAAACATAAGAAAAAAATTCTATTCCATTAGAGAACATCTAGGTCAAATACAAAGCAATGACTAGATTCAGATTTAAAAGCTCTCTTTGCAATGACAGGAAAGAGTACCGAAAAGCCATTAAGTCATTTCCATGTTTTGAGGGAAATAAAAAGCGAATCTGATTTCATTCTAATTTAAAAACAAATAAATAAATAAAATTCCCCCCAATTTTTTCCTAGTTGCGATGATAAATCTCACCACTTAACAGAAGTTATTGATAAAAATCTTAATAGAATTATGAAACTTCTGTTAATCTACATGAAATAACACTGAAGCAGGAATTCCCTTCAGTGCTGTACGGCTAAGAGCACACAGCGTTGTCATTACACTGCAATTTTCCATTTCTAAGAAAATTGATCAGCTTCCCACAGTTCAACATCGATGTCGTTAGTTTGGATGGGAGAGAGATTTTAATGTCACCTCAATTAGTAAAATATTGAACTTGTTTTTCATAAACTATATGTAAAATTAACTGAGATTATGTTATTATTCTGTATAATTTTCAAAAGACTATGTTGTGAACATCAAATATATTAGTGAAAAAGAGGGATTATGCTGCTGAGCTCATCAGCCATTTCAATGAAGCAGAGATTTCTAAGCAGAAAATCCTGAGGAAATAAAAATAAAAATCAACGAGCTACTGCCACACCAACCCCTATAGAACAGGCTTTAAAGTAACCATTGTCAGCAGACAAGAACCTCCTCTTACTAAAGATTTGTAACAAATATTCAATATACATACAAGTTCATTAGCTTGTAACAAAACATCAGTGTGTAATCAGTTATAGTAACACGTACAACTGAATGAGTTCTGTAATTCCAAAATATTAATACTATTTATTTCTTGTCTTCTCACATAAAAGCATTCATTAACTTACATTTCCATCACTCCGTTGTCCACCTTTGTGTGTAATAACTACAACTTCCATCCATTTACGCAGGTGTTGCTATAAAGAGGATAATTAGTATTATTCTTCTAATTATACTGTTCCATTTTAGCAAGTGACAGCATACGTTACAAGAAAAGTAGAGGCAGAAATGATTGTTTGAAGGGAACAAAAGAAAAAACGCTTAGTTATTTTCATTCCCTCGCATTGAAGAGTTTATTGTTGCTGCAAGTCCTCTCCATATTCAAGAAAACAGAGGTTATAAGAGTACGCACATTAAAAGGCACAAAAATCTGAAGTCTGATAAGCTCACACTTGTTAAATGATTTGTTTGATACGTATGTATTTAAATATTTAGATATCCATGGCAAAGGGTAAAGAATTCACATACACAGTTTAAAAACTGCAAATACTAAGGGCAATACCTTCCACCATTTTATAAATCAAGAAAATACCAAAAGAGACTTATCCCACTGGGAAGTAAAACATATTTTCAAGGGTTTCCTTAGTATACCATGCAGCTGACACCTTGCTTAAAGATAAATTTGTCCAAGCAGGCCTTAGCATAACTAGCTATGTCTTCAAGAGAAAAGAACATCTCTTAACTTTCTGGTTTAGCAGCTCTATAGAAATTAACTCAAAACGTTTGAAGACTTTTTTTTTTTCCTACTAATCATGAAACAAAAATCTTTTACTTTTAACATATACATTGAGTCACTATTGAATTGTTCTTTGACTTTTCGACAATATGAATATTAGCTAAAAGATAATTTCTTCTGGAAGAGCTAAGGAAAACTTGAATCAGCTTACCATCATCTGATCGCAGAATTTATCATTGAAAGAGTTTGGAAAAAGTCTAGTGACAGATGTCAGACGATTCACAACGTTCAGTGTCAGACTTCGATAGTCTCCCAACATCATAAGCAATGGTCTCATATGTGTATGAATCTGATCAACTTCTATGGTAGCTCCTTCCAAGAACTGCAAGAGAGTACAAGATTAAGATACAGATGGAGAGGGGAGCGACTTTTGTGCAAGCATCCTTCTTAAAATAAATTCTGCTGACTTCATTTTTCTTCTTTTCTTTTGTACTTTCAGAATGCAATAGCTTAAACGATACTTATTGCTGGAAATACATATATAGTGACAAGATGGATCTGGGAAGCACTTAAGTATTTCTGATGCACAGTAGGATATTCCATAAAATAATCAAGTAGGAGATCTTAATTACAGATGGATTGAAAAACTGTCACAGCTATAAATTAAATATACAGCTATGGACAAAGTACTTAGACACTGCTTTATTACCAACTGCCTGTCAACCTGGCTGAAGGCAACAGAGCAGATCTCTGTGTTACAATCTTCGTGCATCTTGAGTAACAAAAAAGGTCAAGAGAACCTGGCTGAAAGCTGCCAGAGAGAAAATTTCCTGTCATAACCAAACATCCTGTGGGCATGGATTTATCACAGGAAAAAAGATCAGAGAAATCTTATACCAAATGCATAGATCAGAACAACCCTTATTTGCTCCCTCATACTTCTCAACCCAACTGTACTATCAGCAAACCATAAATAAGTAGTACATTGCCCTTCATGACCAGAGTGACAAAAATACAATGTCTGACCTCTAATCAGTCAATGGTCTAAACAAATGTAAACCACCAGTATCACTATAGTTACATTCTCTGTTACATGCCAGCCAATCTACACATCCTAATAAAGAAACTATAAGTATTTTTATTATCAATTTCTATATTTAGAATGGTATTAACATCTTGCTGAATCAGAATCAGGCATATCTACTGGGCAACGAATTATGATGAGAGAATATCCTTTTCCCTGTCCTTCCAGCTTTTTTACACCATAATCTAGCATCCACAGAACAGACAGCGGAGCGCTGCACCATGTAAGGACACTAATTCTGACCTTAACCAGTACAGCCACAGCCCTGTTCCTTAAGGTAACTATCATACTGTGATGCAGAGTCTACTCTGCTGTATTGCTTACTTTTTCAAAACCAACTAAGGCATGTTTACCACTTCTTTTAGGAACAAAGAAGAAACACGAGGAAAGTTTTTACAATGAAGTCAGGCACGCACATCTGCGAAACTGCTGGGAAGGACTGACACTGTTTATTTAGAAAAGAAGATACATTAACAAAGACCAGGCAAACAGAAAGACCCAAAGTCTGGACAGACAGAGAGACCGAAAGACTTACTATGGTCCATGTCCAAAGGCTTAGAATGCTTAATTTGAGCCAGAAGAAATTTTTATGGCTAAGTTCAAACCCCCAAAAAACCCACATCTGAGAGAAAATTATATTGGAGTCAGTAACAAAAACTTAACAGAGCAGCCACTATTTCCTGTAAAGAACTCTCCCAAGAAGCTTTGTAACAAGGAAGTAAAGCAGAGAGAACAACAGCCTCAAAAGCAGCAGCGTTTTGATACACTAACCTTTCTCATGCATGCTTCTCCTGCCTCCTGCAGTTCATTATTTGTTGAATTAAGTGCCTTGAAAAGCGCAGCAATGATTTTCTCTCTCGACTGAGGCAAGTAATTGCAGGCAGCTAGAGCATCTACAAATATCAAAGTAAATTTGTTCACTTTGTTAACTCAATTTCAAAAGAGAGGGGGAAAAAAAGCATAATTCTACATTTCTTCTCTTCAAGTTTCTTTTATTTCATCTTAAATTACAGAAAGCTAAAGCATAGCATGCTTTGCCAAAAGCAACAGGCATCACAAAATAGTAAAGGAATGGAAATTCTTTTAACAATGTTTTAAAGTTTTCCTAATGCTCTACAACATAATTAGTCTAAAAATATTTTGGGTTCATTTCAGAAACTAAATCGTAGTCATTAAGAAAGCAGCGATCCTTTGCCATTATTCTCCATTAAACTGCGACCTCTAGAACGCAGCCATCAGTCTTCAGGCGCTCTTGGGAAGAGGGCTGCCCGTCGCTCACAAGGACGCTTACCTACATCACATTTTGTTTAGGAAGCTTTACTTACTTAAGGCTGCGATCCGAAGAGGTACAAGTGATGGAAGACTTTTGTAACAAGGTAGTTTCATTAAGGCAGTATCTTCAGCCTCACACAAATTCAGTAACTAGGGGAAAAAAACCACAATCATATTAGTATAGCATTGTGAATCACATTTGAAACTATATTATCAGTTACCTTTTGAGTCTTGTTTCCTCAAAGAAACAAACTAATCAACCTTCAAATTTCACTTACAGGCAGAAATTCTCTGTAAGTTCCCAGGAGAACCAGTGGTTAGCCAGAGGCAAGAGAGCCCATTAGCATTGCCACCAGAGAAAAGTCAGGCAAAAATTAGCCATTTTGCATTTTGTTGGCCAATACCTCAATGGTCTACTTGCAAACAGGCTGCTCATATGATAAAAGGTCTACAGAAAAGCTTGCCTCCTGAATGGCAGGAACAGTATTGAAGACATTGAGGAAAGGGAACAGGAGGAGATTAATAGGGAAAAAAATGTGCTGAAAATGTGTTCGGCAATTCTAATGATCATGGTCACTGCCCGGTTTGCAGGCGAGTATTTATATATGCTTTTTGTTAGAACACACTGAACAAGTTGAAACAGTTATGCAAGTTAACAATGTTCAGGTTGCATCTATATCCAAGAACGCTATCAACATATTACTCTCCTCCTTAAAGAATATTTTTTTTTTTTATCTACAGTACTTTGTTTTTGTCTTAAGGAAAAAACCAGAGGTTGTTCTGCATTTGCAACTATATTCCATACCTGCCTTGCTAATTGCAATTACTGTTGGTACCAAAGACCTTCTGAACTTATGTTTGGACAAAACAGCTAGGAAACCAAGGGACTAGACAGTTTCTCTTAAGTTAAATCTACACACTAGTTTTATATCTGATTTTATTCAAACTGTTAGGGACTCAAAAACCTTGGCAAATAATATTGATGTTTTGGTGGCAGAAAATATTTATTTAATAGATATATTGTGCATAAAATAAGACCTAAATATGAAAGTTAGCAGTACTAGACTAGGAGTATAACACCAAAGTACACTTAATATATTTTACACAGATCAGAATATTCTGCTTAGCTCTGAGCTGTTATGTTGTAGGTAAAGGCAGACCTCAGTTCACATTTCAAAAGGTAAATTCTTACATTTCGGTGAAACTTTAAAACGCACAGAGAAAATACATATTTTTAACAATTAAAGTTCTAACACCATCACTACTTAAGTATCTACGTTCAAATATAAGAACATAAAAAGAAAGTACCTCTGTGTAGAAAACCTTGTGTTCCACAACATTTAGATCCATTGTAAACAATCGTGGTTGCAAGGTTGTGCAAAACGTATTTCCCTCCATGAGGCCAATCTGGGCATTTGCAGGTTGATGCCTAAGTAAATGCTTTTTAGGAGGAACCATGTCTTGGAGAACCTACACAATGTAATTTAGATTACTAAATTAGCAGTCTATTCAAATGACCCCACAGCTACTAAGACGACATCATTATTCATGGCTCCATTTGCTATCGTGGCTCCAGACATACCTCTTTAGAAATTACTAAGCAAAAAGAAAACTATTTCTCTGAACTAATCTAATTCACAGGCAGTTAGCAAAACAACTCAGTAACTATAATTATTACATATTCTCTGTGAACAGATCCATGATATTTAATAACTTCACATAACATTATAAACTAAGCCAAAGAAACAAGAATGTTTTAAACTCATAAAACATAAAAAAAACAAACACATTCATGGAAGTTTTTCCATTACACCAACTCCTCACTCTCCTCCATAAACACCTTTACCAAAGTAAGACTGTCAGTTAAGTGACTTCTCTGTATGTTCTCAAACTACAATAATGACACCTATAATTTCACACATTGAGGTAGCCCTTAGGGCTTATGTGTATTTACTTGTCTTTCAAGAGAAAGAATGCTATTAGCTTTAAGGAATATCTAGCAAAAAGTGATTTTAAACAGCTTTGATCTTTATAGTCTGTTTCTGGATAGGGAAAGGCACAGCAATATACTTCATATTTAGAGAATAAAACAAAATCGGGGTTTAAAATGCAGTATCAACCGAGACTAGCCTATGTCTGACTCGTGGTAGGATGAGCAGTCCATTAATTTCAGAAGTAAATCAACCTGAAGACACACTAAATACTAGCTAAGTCGTCAGGCACAGTGTATTTTAGAAAAATGAAACCTAGCAAATGACAAATGTGCTATCAAAGCACTACGAATTTAATTCACTAATGTGAGAAAACGTACTCAGAAAAGCATTTTACAAATCCAAACTGGTAAACAACTTCAAATTCACTTGGATTTTCAGTATGTATTTCTGCTTACCTCTTTATGTGGCTCCATGATCACCGTGACACTTTTTCCAGTCACCTGTGCAAGCACCTGCAATGAATGCATGGCCTGTTTTCTCACAGTAGAGTTTGGAGAGGTTACTTCTCGAACGAGGTCATGTGTTACATGATGGAAAGACTTTTCCTGAGCTGCTAGGATTTCTTCAGTTTTTTCTTCATCTTTTAAAGGAGTTGCACATCTAATCAAAAGCTGTTCTAATGTGGTCTTTGCCATAGCAACTGCTCCATTGGAAACCTAGGGTATCATAGATTATTTTTACTAAACAAGTACAGAACAAAGATCACAAACCTACACGCTACTTATATATGAACTTAGCAGCTGATTTTGCTGAATCCTCTGCAAATGGCTAAAAACATATAAAGCTTAAAAGGCACACATATTCAACTAGTCTTCCCACCAACCACCCCAAAACTGAGAGCTGCAATGCAACACAATTATATAAATAAACTCAAGTGCTGGAACCTTTAGCAATGTTGTCACCATATGATTCACAATTGAGAAAAGGTCAAGCAACTGATTCTCTAAATATCTACAACTACATACAGCTTTTTGGTAAGATGAACACCGTTCAAATTAAACACAGAAAGAAGGAAAAAAAAACACAAAATAAGAGTTTTTCATGCAAGTGACAGTGAATCTAGTGTTCTTTCACTGATCTGAATGCAAATTGTACATTTCTGCTCTGAAAGATGCAAGTGTAATATCAGCAACTTTAGCAAAGTTATGGGAAAAAACAGACCTCATTTATGACTTAAGGTCTTTGTTTAAGTTAAAATGACTAAAATTCAACCATAACTGTCACAGATACGATACATTCTGAAGTTAAGTAAAAATCAAGATTAGCAAGAGTTTAATCCATATGAATTTAAGAACAAAAGTTTGTTTCCCACATACTATTTGATACAATTCATTCATTAAATACCTCTCCAGTTAGATCCATCATAACAAAGAGAAGAGCCTTGAGGAAAGTCTGCTGGTTCTGGAGCACCCAAATTAGCGGCAGTCGTTCCATAAGAAATTTAATTGACACAACACCCCCTAGCTTAGCATACCACGCTTGTTCGTAACAGCAAGCACACAAACGTTCCACAATGTACGAAAACAAGGGAAGCTGACAAGCCTGGAAACAAAGAAATTTATCAGTTTGCTTTTTCAGCTCAGTGGTAGCCTCCAAAATTTAAGAAACAAAATTGCATTGGCCGAAACTAGATCATTAAAATGTGGGGTTTTTTTTTTAAAAAAAAAAAAAATCTACATTACCCTTTCCTTTGAACCCAAGATAATGCTCGCAACATCAAATATCACTGCTAGAGCCACCTCTCCTATTTTGCAGAGTTCCTTCTCCTCATATGCCATGCAGATTGCGATGGCATCAATGAGCACCAAGGGATCCATGCCTTTTGACCCATTTTCTTCACTATGAAACATGGCTGTGCTAGGCTGGCTTCCAACCTGATAGCACTGCAGCAAAAAAGGACCTGTAATTTGTATTGGGGAAGAAGAGAGAGAGGAAAAAGATAAAGCAATAGATATTTCAATATGAATAGTCTTTCAATTAGATTTTACTACTCCTCTGACTAGCTGAATGCCAAAACCAGTAAGCACTGAGTCTATTTGCATATAAATGGATTGTAAGGCATTCTTCACTCTTGGAAGAAAAAAAAGATTACATCTACTTAAATATTTTCTTCTATGCACTAGACTATGCACTGCAAGAAGATTTAATTAAAATGAAGAATCATAAAAATTCAAGTTACATTAATGTGGCAATGAAGAGCGATATGCTTATAGCATGCCTTTTCCCAAATTACTTGTCATACAGCCCAACTCCAAACCAAAAGTTTACTTCACAGATACCAGACACTGCAGTGCTCTAACGTTTACTTAGTTCCTCTGATGGTCCTTCAAAACCACAAGCGGAAACTACTCAGTTAAAGACCATCCAGAAAAATAACTGTGTATATCAGGTTACCCAAATGCTCTGGAAATATTAACCGTTCCAAGCTGTAATTATTTCATCGGCTGTAGCATTTTAAAAGTATTATTAGGTGATTGTTTTTTAAGGCTTGCTTAATAATTTTTCACTGCTCAGAAGAATTAAAACATAATTCAGCCAACAAACAAAAAACAACATATCTACCCAGAAGCAACTGCAGTATCATGACTTTCTTAAAATAAATTATTATCAGAAAAAGTATAGAAATTCTCCCCCCCCCTCATGACAGTCCACACGATCTCTGTTCCACTTCACTTACCACACTGCTGAGCCACTGCCACCATTGTGTAGTGGCGGATTAAGCTGGCCACGAACGGCAGAGCACTGGGCCTCAGGTCTTTGATGACTGCTGACATGAACGCCCCTGTCAATGCCTGTTCAAACGTTTTACGAGCTGGAGTATCCTGAGCTTTGTATCGATGTGAAATAATCACACTGGGTATGGACTTCTCAGTAAAGCTGCAAGACAAAGTTAAGTTCATTATAAGCCTAAACTGCAGTACTGGCAGCTCAATCATGAGCGTTGTCAAGTACTTGAATTAAAGTTTGCTCTCGATATCTAACTCCTTCTCCACCTCCTGTTCTCCCCTCATTTTGACAGAGCTAGACCAGTTCACTCAGTCTGTTAATTTTGCCAACCACTGGTCTCAAACATGATGGATAGCTCAATTTCATCAGGAACATTTAAAGCCAGTGGTTCAGAAGAAGCCATGTATATTACGAATAATAGGTATACAGGCATCACACTGCAACTCAATTACAGAATGTCATTCTCAATATTTTGACATTTTTCCCTTTTTAAAATGACATTTGATTTTAATCTTGAAAGACTGAAACACTCTTTATCAAATCACTGCCCCACAAAACCTATTCATTGCCAAGTTTTACTTTACAAAGTCCAAATTATAAAATCTACTATAATCTTTAGCTACATTTACTACACTGCAAGGGACAAAGTCAGCACACAGTTTGTGGACAAAGATGTCATAAAGTTGCCTAAAAGCAATAAAGTCATTAAGTATAAATGACTGAAATTGTAAAGCTGTTAAAAAAAAAAAAAAATCAATAAAAAGCCTCCACACTAAGACAAACATAGGTTACAGGTGTGACTATGCTATAGTTCAGTCGCTGAATGAAACTGAATTTTCTATCACTCTCACTTTAATAAAAAGTTAGATGTACATACATCACAATCTAAATTTATCTTTAAAATGTAGTTGAGCACCAGAATATTCCAACTATTTAAAGATATTAAACTAAAACCAGTTTTTAAAAAAATATCTCATCATATGTAACAGATTATACGTTGGACTGCAATTAGTGGAATATAAAACATCAACAAATGTCATTGGCATTAAATAATATGCTGAAAAAATTCCTCTTACTGGAAAGTCCTGCACTGATTTAAAAGAAAGCAGGATAAACCCGCTAAAAATCCCATAAAGAATACATGGCCTACACTAACCATTGTCTCTAAATCAGGTTGTTCTAAAGACACTATAAATTTTACATACACATTTATGTTTAAAGAATTGTCATACTTGGGATGTGCAAGAAGTTGGTATAATGCATGTTTATTATCATCCAGGCTCATCATGGCTACTAAAAAACACTTGATTACTTCCCACGCTTGCCTCCGATAATACGGTTCTGTGTTAGCACTCTTCAAACAGTCCAGAGCGGTCTCGATTGCCTGTAATGAAAAAAAGATAGACAGGAACCAAACATTTCTTGTTCTCAGTATTTACAATCAGGTGATTAATAACGATCTTTAATGTATACTGAAAGCAACTGTAAAAGCATGTACGCTTTGGACTGGCTAAGCAATGCAGAGAATGCCTGAGCAAGCAGACTTGTAACGACTATGGCATTTGCTGTGCTTTTACAAACACAAAGTTTCATGGTAGATACATTTATTTCCATGGTCAGAAAGCATTTGAAGGCATAAGTGAGGTACACCTTCGTTTTCCCCCTCCCCCTCTCAAGAAAATTTTCCTCACCTTCCCTCCAGTAATAATTGCTGTTCCTAATCCTTATATACTGTAGATATACAATGCATTTATACATATATATAGAAATGGTACCAAAAAATGTTCTGTCTTACAAATTACTTCATCGTATTTTCCATGTAAATCAAAAGCTACATCATATATGATGAAATGCCCCTGTAAGCAAATTCTAAACACCATTTACTTAATGGACATAGTACTAGTCTCTTCCTTTGCAAGATTTATTTAATACGTTTGAAAAGAATTTTAATAATCTCTTAAAATATGAAAGCGATGAAAAGAGGAAGTACATCTTTTTGGAAAAATCTTTATTTTGCATGTATGTAAGCACAGATGGATATTTGCCATCCTTCCTCAAAAAAAGAAAAGAAGAAATTAAATAAGAGAGGCATTAAGTAAAAATCCACATAAAAATTGTTTTGGAGTGCACGAAATAAGGAATTGCAATATCTGATCAATTTTAAATATAACCATCCATGCTTAAACAAGATCGGGCTCTGCTACAAAGAAGTGGACATTTTCCTTCTCTGAAAGGAAAATCATCTTTCCACTCACTGAATTAACTAGCTGTGGTCCCGCCACTGTTCGAATAACCTTATCAGCATCTCAATGAAAAGAACAATAAGGTTTACATAGCACAGAAGACTATCAAAGCACTAAAAAGCCCATGAATTTCTCATTTTCAATTTATTCCACTTCTTTTTCCCTTTTAATTTCACATTTCCTTTTTATAGATGCAAAGTATTCAGCAGATAACATTGTTTCTTGGTCAACACCAAGAAACTGAAGATCATTCAATATCATTAACCAAAAGGTTAAATGCACAAATACTTTGGAAAACTTGGTTTGAATTAAACCTAGTGGGATAGGAAAATGTAAGCAATTGCAGTATTTATTTTTGTTCAGCTCATCGGGTTCAGTACAGAGAAGAAATCAGTAAAGCCATCTGTGTTTTAAGAATCATTTTTCCAAGCTATTTTTAAGCCTGTTGGCTGTAGGGAGCCAAAGAGAGTCTGAAAATAAAATTGTTTACTATATTCAGATAATACCTACTTATGAAAGTGTAATTGAAAGGTAACTATTAAAAATCTATAAGCCAAATTAACTCAGAATCCAGCTTCACTCTCAGATCCCAAGATACAGAGACAGATTGAGTGAGAATTGTGATGCATTGAGACTGTTGGATGTAAACCAGTAGAAGTACAAAGCTCTAAGAAGTACTACACCCACCTGGAGAAAACAAACCAAACCAAATCATTGGAGTCATTAGAATAATCATCACTGAAGAATTTCTACAACAAATTTGTGGTACACTTCAAAGAAAATAGGGAGGTTTTAGAAGAGACTCCCCCTGCTAATCTACGCAGTACATCAAAAGTTAGGAAGGGGAAAAAACGCACAGAAAGCGTTTGTGCCAGCTCCCCATCCTACCACTTTGTAAAATAATAGATTTAACTATACTGCTCTGCTTTTGGGGGTGACATACAAAAACAGTTTAAAGGGGAAATCAAGAAAGAACAGCCTGGCAAACTTCTGCTGCATTTGCATGTCAAAATGAAGCAAGAAGTCAGTCTACCTGCCTTATGTGAAGCCTTATATCTCAACTGAACACTACATAGTAAAAAAGCAAAAAAAGCTCCTTGCAGTGATTTTTGAAATGATGTTTTTTCCTCTACTTGCCAAAGCTGGCAACTGAAAAATTAATTGAAACAAGAACAACCAAAAAGGGAGTTTAATTTATGCTGTAATGAAGAAACAGAATCTAATTAGAAATCTCTTTGTCTAACTGGAGGGATATAAAAAGAAATAGGTATGCAAGAGATCTTAAAACCTACTTTTAATTTTGTAAATTCTATAACGTTAGATATTCATTAACTCATATCTGGAACTGGCAGACATACCACATATCTTATGAAGGTTTTACAAGCAAACAAAGTCAAAAAAAACCCTGTAATAAAGGAAACGAGTAGGATGGTTTCTCAGGACAGAAGCCCTTACCTTTTCCATTGGGAGCTGAATGGATGCTTTACAGTCTGAAAATTCAATTGTAATACTGGGTCCTTGGATTTCTGTGACTACATATTGTAGTTTCTGTGACTCCTTTAACATCTTCCTGTTACTTCCACCAAATTTACCAAGTACACGATACGCCACGTGAGAAATGCTGTCTGCAGGATTGCGCAGTGTACGCCACAAAGCCTGTAATTATTTTTAAAAGTTACATGGTCAGACCAGTCTCACTTCAAAAACTTTCAAGTTGTAACGTAAAAAAAGGCCAAGGAAAACTCTTATTCTTGTATCTCAGTAACTGATCCTGCATAACTTCCAGAATATACTTAAATACCAGATAGAATAAAAGCAACCTCGGTCCACAACAGTTCAAGTGCTTTGTAACAAGGTTGTCCAAAGCACAGTTTTAGGCTAGATTCATGTGATGAGCTACAAAATTTTTGCCACACCGAAATGTAATTTCATGTTTATGGCTAATATTAGATAAACAACATTATGAATTTAAAAAATAAATTTTAAAAAAGGCCAGTTAAGGCTGAAGTGAATTAACCTCAAAGAGCTAGTTTTGAAACATAAAAAGCAAATAAATTATTATATTCAAAGGATAAAGTACATGCAAGCACTGCATTAGGGGAAATAGCCAGATTTAAATTATTGTTCTGAATATCAGCTACATCATTTTCACTGTGTACATTAGACTTCATATACCTATCAATCATGATACGCTGAAGGCAACTAACTGGTTTTGGTTTTAAAAAATTAACAAGTATCAATAATTTTCTGTACCACCTCATCTTCAGTGTAGTAATATTCTTGCTATTGAGTCCCACATCTTAACTTCAACCCCTTAACAGCAGGTAAAGAAGAAATGATTAATTCACTTTTAAATTCTTCATAGTTTTCAGTTTAATAGCACGACACCACCTGGCCTTTTATATACAAATCAGATGCATATGGTTCTCATGACAGATTTTAAGTTTTTGTAACTAAAGGTTCACACAAATTTCTAATACTATTTAGCAAATCAATGACCTCTTGTGGTCCGACAGGAAACAACACGTTTACCTGCATTAGCTCAGCTCGAACTGGCTGAATGTGATCATACAGGAAGTCTGGCTGCAAGTTATCCACACACAATTCAAGAGTTCTTAAGCCTTGGCTAACCAGGGTCTGAGACCCATTGAGAGCCGACACCAAGGGATCCATCAACATTGGCAGGTAAGGCAGCAAAGAGCTCAAACGAACTGGCACAGTGAGGCAGAGCTCTACAAACAAGTCTTTCATGTGCTGTTTATGAAGGCCACTTTGCAGCATATTAAGTCCTGAAAATCATGGATAAGTTACACACATGCTCAACGGCAAAAGACAGTCCACAGTTTATTGTTAACAATCACTTTCCTATATTCAGAATAACCTGATGTTTTAAATTCTGTAAAGCTCATATCTCTGCGAATAACATATTTACAAACTATAATACTATTCATAATTATAACTTACATCTAAGGATTTTATGCAGTGACTGCTTTTACAGGTACATGCATATACCGAAAAAATAACACCTATGCATATTCTAAAATTTCATAGTAGACTCAATAAAGCAACATTTGAATACAGCAGATGAAAAACAGAAAAAGATAAAAAAATCCACACAGAACAAATAGTTTTTAAAATATCTGGAATCCTGAAAAGAAACATTACATGAGCTCAAGTACATTCACTGTCCCATACAGACTAAACACATTCCCCAGCTTATTTTTCTCCCCATCAAGATTTCACATACTCCATAAACCTAGCTAGCAATTCTACACTGACATGTATTTTACACAATAATTTACAGACAACATACATATTTGCTAACTACAATAAAAATCGCCCCTACAACTGAAGATGGGAACCACAGGATTTCATATTCCTGAAATTGTTCTAATTAGCTTGTCCTTAGGTTTAAGTAGTTCTCCACACTTCCTTGCTCATCCTCAGTATCTCTGAAACACAGTCCTTGCAAGCACAAATGCCCAATTAATCAAACTGATCAGCATTTCCATTTCTTTCTGCAAACTGACACTACTTGCTTTTATGTTTATCGTGCACCTGCAGGTGCACACACACCCCCTCAACTGCAGAATCTTCTTACAGAACTTCTCTGTAATGTTTTTCCCACAAAACCAGTGACAGCCTGGCAACATTGCTTCTCCTACTACTCTTATCCCTCAATGCCTCTGCTAACAAAGTTATCCATAGCAAGAAATGAATGAAAGAAACAAACAAAAACAACCCGACAGCCTCACAATGAAAAATAAAAAAAAACAAGCAGCAGAAATTGTGAAGCAGCCAAAACTATGGAGCCTGAAGCAGCTGAGAAAAAATGAAAATAAGCCACCTTCAAGATATTTAATCAACTGCTAAGCTCAAAATTAGAAACTACTTGTCAGGTTAGGGCTTTGGTTTCATTTTTTTAATTACATAACATAACTACTATTTACATAAAAAGATCAGAAACTGGGGTGGGGAAAGAAGGTATTGTTCTACCTTGCAGTAAGTTTGGTAACAGCGGCAAGAATTCTTGATATAACAGATCATGACTGCCTCCTCCAATAGATCTGAACAGTGCTCTGAGCAGCAGGAAATAGTTATAGGGCTCTTTGGCAGTCTGTGCAAGTTCCATAGAGCTGTTCACAATCTTGTGCAAATGTGGCTATAAAAAAAATAAAGCTTGAAGATTAATATTGATTTTATCATTATCGTACAAGTTTAGCATGAGACAAGTTTTTCAGATCAAAAACCTTTAGCTATTCCAAGTACTCTCATAACACTCTAATTTTATACCATTGTTGCAGAATTGTTCAAAAGTAAATCTGTATTTGAACAGTATCAAGAACCCAGAGCATTCTTTAATTGATTAAATCTTGATTTCATATTAGCCAAATGATCAGGCCTGTTTTCTACTCCAAGCAGTAACTTTATTAAAAGAAAAAAAACCTTCTGCAAATCTGACAAAATGAAAAGTATTTGCTCCACAGAACCTAAGGATGTGTAGCAGAAATGAGAAGTGTCAGAATGACAAGAGAAGACATTTCACAATATTAATTTACTCCTGATCTAACTTCATCACTAATTCTTATTTTTTGTGAATGCTAAAATTCCATTTTGAAAGCAAACTTTTACAAGTTAAAAAAAAAAAAAAAAAATCAGTCACAGAACTGGTGGCCTTTCTTGAGCAGAGGACATTAACAGCTTGCAGAAATCATTAAAAATAGTTGATGAATACAAGGATTCTCACAGATCAGGGACAAACAGTGACACAATTCTGGATTTTATTAACATCTAAAAGCTTTCTACATTGCTATGCAAATGCTGCAAATAGCCTTCATCATTCAATTAAATTGTCTACCCAAGGCCCACATCATCAATCCTGGGGAAACAAAAAAACAGAAGCGTGAAACTGTGAAGGTAGTAAATCACATTCTTTAAATTGGATCTCCAGCTTACGAAATCCAGATGACCTTGATTCTGATGACAAATGAGAAGAATTTAAGCAAGACTGTATGAATATTGCTTCATATTACTTTCATCTCCAAAAGAATCTAGAAAATTGGTAGTTCCTACTCTTTTCTACCCAGAAAACTGGACTAATCCTGCCCTAACAAATCATTAAGCACAGAAATTATTATCACACAGTTACCTGTCTCAGATTTTGTTTATTCTAAGGCAGAAGGAAGAGAAATGGAGAGAAACGACGAGAGAAGGAGCAGCGTTCAATCAGTATCTTAATGTTTTTTCTGGATATAGGCAGCTGTTACTTTTATGAGAAAAGCACATTGTTGCTTCAAGCTCAGTATTTCTAAACTCGAATGAATGATGAGACGATCTCATCAACATAAACAAATCCTTGGAATACACAGACAATATGTTGTCAATAGAAAAAACAGCATTCCTTAATCCACACTTTTCAAGAGCACAGAAATATCTAACTCAAGAGGTACATGTCATTGAATATGATAGGAATGAACAAGATTCACCAACACACAAAAGAGCAATTCCAGGCTAAGCAAGCATCTTAAGTTAATATGGAAAGAGAGGAAAAAATCAGACCCTAATCACACCACAAGCACCAATCAGTCACTTATACTCAGAACTAGTACATCACTTTACAGTTTCAGATATAAAGCAAACATTCACAGAAACCATCTCTCATACATGAGGCAATGTAACTGGCATTTGGAAAAAATGGAAATGTATCACTAACGGTGGTTCAAACACAAAAAGATGATCAAATGTTAGACAGCATAAAACTGTTTCTTCAGACATCTGAAGAAAGTACTAAGAGCCAAGGGAGATTTTTTTTGTTTTTAACACAAATGACCTTTACCTTCAGCATTTGTTCATTTTCAGCTGCAAATAGTGAAACTGAGCCAAAGACTAACTTGAACAGCTTGAGATACAGATTGGAGAGTTCCACATTAGAGCCCATTTCTGGCAGCCGATCCAGAAGATACTCTACCAAAATCGTTGCAAAGAGGGCAGAGGTAGTAGGGTTTGCCAAGAAGGAGTTGGCAACAATCTATAAAAGGAAACCACAAAGGAGTTATTGTTGCTGTACTGAAAACAAAAGAGGGATAAATGCACTACTCATGTAGCGGGGGGGGGGGGGGCAAGGAGACATTTCTTCTCCTATCTCCACTGGTACCCAAGTGATTCAGGTTATCTTCAGTGGAAAACACCCATGTATATAACTTAAGCATTCAAGTTTAAAGTTTAATTTTAAATGTATATTTTAGAACTTGAGTTCTGTAAAATAGTAGAACATTGACACAACAACCTGAACAAAACAAGAACTCCACAACTTTCAATACTTTTCAAGAATGAAGTCCATTCATATCTTCTAAACTGAAGTGCTCATGGTTATATTGCATCACTTAGTCTGGAAAGTTTCTGAAAATCCATCTTTACGAGATATTTTTGTAGACTGCTTCAAATCGTGCAATGCTAGTTTCAACATTATTATTTGTAATTCCACTTCAGCCTTATGTACTTCAAGGCATAAGCTATTTTCTACAAGCTGTTTATTATCAATTAAAAAAAGTAAACAAAAACGTAATACCTGAAGAGCATAGTTTTTTGAGATTCTCTCCACCATATAAGGAACAGTAGTTTGAAAGATTTCTTTAAAAGTTAAAGGGTTCATCATCGTGAACACACCAGCAAAATGCTCCAGAACTTCCTTTTCTTCTTTCATTCTGACTGTCTGACAGTTTGCTACTCGAACATATGTCTGTCCATTTCCTGCTATTTGGACCTGTGGCAATTTAAAAAACCATATATTGGTTACAGAATTTGAGGAACTTTTTCCCCACTATCCTCAAACTACCTTTTGAAAAAAACTGAGATATTACAGGTTTCACATGCAAGCCCCATACAACTGGAAGCTGGGCACAGGAGCCAAGAGTGACAATAAAAACATTAAAACAAGAGTGTTTTCAGTGCAGGTTTTTAAAACCATGAAGTCAGGAGTGGAGAAAGACAACAGCAGGATATATCATAGTGTATTTGTGAAGTTACTCAATTCCAAATCATGTATGTTTAACATTTCATCAATACTTTGTGTAACTACAGAAGATAAACATAGTCTTGTGAACGTTTCAACTGATAGCTAAACTATCTCTTTGAAGAAATGATTCTACATGAAAGACAAATATTTTTAGTGTGACTGGACTGCACAAACACAGACAATAAGGGCTGTTAAAAAATAATTTGCTCCTTGCAAGTGATAAGTACTTTGAAATTCATAAGATTTCCCCAATAGCTGTGGTCCTGAAATCAAAGACTGACTGAAAATACACTACATGTGAAATTTGTCTTCTAGCTGACAAATAAATCCTTATTAAAAAGATGACACACAGTAACTGTACAAATAAAAAGCAGTATGTGGCCAGGTAACATACCTGATAAATATCTAAAGCTTGCATTGCATATTTTACCAGTTTTATATAGATTTGAGTCTCCTTAGGTTGCAACTGCTTATTTGGAATAAATTGTGCTTCTGAAAGAAGATACAGAATAAGACAGTAGTTAACCATTTAAAATACTATTTGCTTTCAAGCTAGAGAGTTTTAATTGTAGAATTACAAAAGATAAATGTAATTAAGTATTATGCAGTTTTACCACCAGGAGCTTTGCATGATGTTATGCCCCATGTGATTGTCTTGACACCACAGACCAAAGTTTTCACTAAGCTTCGGCAATCTGTAACCTGAAAGGTCTGTTTATCTTCTTTTTCTTTCTCCCCTTGTTTTTCAAATACAGGTACCGGTGCAGGGGCCACTGGAGTGGCTGGGGCAGGAGATGGAACAGGAACAGGTGCTGCATTTGCTGCTGTCGGTACTCCAGGTAATGTGGCTTCAGCAGCCCCAAGTTCAGACTGTGGCTTGCATTTTTTAAAAATTACAGAAAGCTGGTATCGTGCTATAGTGTGAAATTTCAGAACAAAAACCTAAGGCACAAACAGGAAAGGAGAAGGAAAGAGCAGGGGAGGGAAGAAAAAAGAAAGTAAGTTTCTTCTTCAAAAAATATTCTAAACTTAGTAATACTAATACTTCAAGTCAGCATACTGAGATCAGTAAAATTTACAACTAAGTACTAGATGATCTGTAAGGTTGCTTCCAACCCAACCCATTCTATGATTCTATTTCTGAAGTCATTCAAATGACAGCAGACATTTTTAAGTGTATCAACATAGTCGTTTGCTTACTTTTAACAAGTTCCAAAAGTAAAAATATTTGCTGAAAACTAGTGAAACCATCAACTAAAAATTCATGTCTCTACAATTCCACTTAATTTAAAATTAAACGCTATTTGAATTCATTTTTTAAAATAAGACTTAATATTTCAATCTATTACTAGTAAGCATTAAAAACTTGGATTTCAGATGTACGTGTAATGTATATCAGGTATTAGAAGACGTACATATTATAGGTTTAAGTTTTAGTTACATTGCAGCATATCAGATACAGAAAGCAATAAACAATTCTGCAGAACAGTGGTCCCCAACATTTCTGACTCTTGGCTGATACTAAACAAGGGACGTTGCACAAGGTTTCAGTCTAAAACTTCCTGTACTTCCCAGATTTTAAAGTCTAGATCTACTTGGCTTGCTCGGATATTTCCCCACTACCACCACAGTTCTGTACTCTCCTTTATTCCCTAGATGTATCTTCTCTGAATTCATATATTAGTGCAAATTTTAACTTGAAAAACAAATGACCAAACTACTGTGCTAGATTACTTTTTTTCTTTTAAAGTAGAAAAAAAAGCAGAAGTTTATTTGGAAGACAAAACCTACTAGAAAGCTACTCCAGTTTGAGAAATCTAGAATAAAGGACCCATTACAATGCATAATGTTAAGATTTTTCACTTGCACTGTCACTTGTATTTTGTATTTAGGAAGAAAGCCATTCCCTAAACTACTGCTACTTAAAGAAAAAAATGTTCAGGGGTAAAACCAAATAATCTGGAGATTATTAAAATGAATAAACCTCTTCCCTGGTGTGTTTAGAACCATGACAGTCTGTCAGTGACAGAGAAGAGTCAAAGATGGAGGGGATCCACTACCTTCAGAATTCCTGGATCTCCCTTTCCAAAACAAGCAGCCATATGGCTTCCTCAGTTATCTTGAAGTGTTAACTCCAGTTTGACTTAGATTTCAAGACGTGCTCTCACATCTCAAAATGAGATTATTAAACTGTTATTTACCCTAAAAGTGTTTTACTCCATAACTGAGCGCATCTTCCTGTTGTGGCAAGAGAAACACTAGGCAGCAACCTTTTTCCATTAGCAACTTGGCTACAGCAAGCAGGTAGTGTTTCCACTTGTACTACATCATGGACAACAGCTTTTAGGGTGCTTTTTAAAAACAACAAAAACAAACTGAAAGAGTCCCCAAAATATTCTCCATATAAAGAAGATCCTTAAGCAGGATCCGTAGGTCTTCAAAGCGCAGCTGTTTCACATTTTACCGATTGTATTGCGCTATGCCAAGGACCCACAAGATATATCTCCTTCAAGATTTAAAAAAACAAAGAAACGTACATAACCAGAAGGCATTAAAAAAATGCCATTCTTACACACCCTTAAGTGTGGAAAAAAGATTACAACTAAAATTTAAAAGAAAATTTTAAAAAACAGTAACAGTTAAGCTACCTCCAGCATCACAGACATTCAGATTCCTGCTCTGAAACAAGTCACTGAACAAATAAACTGAGTTGGCAAAGCATCTCCACTATGCTTGAGATACTATCCCAGTTGCACAGCATTTTAAAACCCCTTCTCTGAAGTATTAAAATGAAATACATTACGCAGACTATTCCTACATGTTCTCATTTCTGAAGAAAGAAGAAAGTAAAGTGTGATTGACAACATACTATAAAACAGGACATTCAAATGTTTTAAACAAATCAATACCTCCAGCATTCTCATAAGAATATCTCTACCATTTCCATTTTCCTGTTCACTTTTAGACCGGATACAGTCTACCAAATTTAGCAGAAGCTTGCAAGACATTGTCTGGATACTGCTAGGCAACGACTCATCATCAATGTTCTTGGCAAATAACTGGACAGCAAGGGAGAGATCATTGAGTGGTAAATGCTGACGGACGTGATGGACCAGGTCTGCCAGGGTACTATATGCAAGGGGTCTATCAGCAAAAACAAGAATGGAAGAAAACACATTGAGGACCATTATAATTGTTGTTAATTGGACTTCAGCAATAATTACTGCCTGGAGCTATTTCCAAGATTCTAAATTCAAATCTTCTATTTTTGTATGCAAACCCAGAATTCACACGGCTTTTCCAATTATACAAAAGAACTAATTACACAACCTGCATCATCTAAGCAAAGATGCATTAATCTGTCACCACAACACTAATATTACCTCTCTGATATTTCTTCCCCCACTGCTGACCATCCCCAGCACATATTTTCCTCTACATACAGTTAAGAGCAAATTAGCATGTTTTAAGCCACATTTTAAGCAGTGTTGGTAAGCTCTTTCACAATTAATCATTGATGATCGATTATTTCAAAAACAGTCATCAAAACTGATAAATTTTTAAAATAATTTATTTTCAAATACCAGGTTTAAGCATCTGGTAGAACAAATACTTCTAAGTTTAATACATGTTGTCAATAAGGTACACTTGATAGTTAAGCAAGAGGAAATAATTCTCCGAGTTCCTCCTAGTTCTAGCTCTCCATATTTTAATTTGGTCAGCAAAAGCACCTAAAAACTAGTAGGCTATTGAAGACACAGAAAACACGCATTCTCCCCATTTTTTTCCAGTTGTGAATAAGTTTTAAGGTACTTATTGACACAACAGTTTAAATATCATTCAGATTTTACACTGGACACAAGATTCAGTCTGTTTTGTGAAATACTAGGAAGAGATTGAGTTGATTTCACTGTGACCACTGCTTTGCTTGTGCTCTGCAATTCAAAAAAATGAAATCATTTTCATTCACCTGTTTATCTCATCTTGCCCTGCAGTCATGCTACCATGCTGCACCAAAGTGTTAAACAATCACCTTTTTTTACAGCAGCAGAAGCTCTTCCAACATCAGAATCTAATAAAACTAGTTATTTAAAGCAAATATTTACAACTCTATACAGATATTGTTGTAAATATTAATAAACCTTGACGGAAACAAACCCTGGCAGGCACTCAGACAGCTATTCCAAACCTTCTCATACCTCAGTGTCTCTCGGGCAGTGTATCCAGAGCCAATTAGTATGGATTCATCAAATAGCTTGTCCATACATGGAATAAATTCTATAATTTTTTTTTTAAAAAAAAAGAGAGAAAAAATAAAAAGCTATATGTAATGACTGGCAAAACAAGAGAGTTAAGCATTAAGCCACTTAAGTATTTAAACCTAAGTCAGCAAGTAGTTTTATTATCAAATTCATTCCTGAAGCTTACAAAAGGCAGTGCCATTTACAAGAAAACTTTCCATTAACCTCTTATGACTATGAACTCCACTGACACTTGTCTCATGAGTGACATTACAGCACAGTCGAAGCCACAGCACTGACACAACAAAACCAGCTACAGCTGGAGAGAGAAAAACCACTTACATTATTTTCAACTTTGCAGACCTTTTTAAATGTAACTGTAATGAGTTACTGCAAAGGACAAGTTTAGGCAACATGGTGCAACACAACTCTATCTTGTTTGGCATCTTATCATACAAGCTCTATTCCAAAATATAACCAGGGATACAGGCAACTCAGGGTCCAAGGTACAAAAGGAAGATATCAGTAACAAAAATCAAGTGTCAAAGGAGGATCAAAGAAGCATTTTTTTTTTTTAAATATAGAAATCAACAAGTTTATGGAATTGATTAGCTCACTCCAGCCTGAAGGCAGATGATGGAAATGGCAGGAAGGATTAACTGCCCCCACCTCCAAATAATGCAACAAACTAAAACTTATTAGCAAATAAGCAAAAAGTCAAATAAAGAGTGAGAAGAGCATCCAGCAACCTTCATTCTCCACAGATTTCCAAACAATATTAAAGATAAAAATCCAGCATTTTCTGAATGAAGTCTGAAATGGACAAGGAATCAACAAGGTTCCACTAAATGTAAGGGACAACATGGTGGCTGTCCTTGCTTTTAAGAGAATGTCACATTCTGCAAGAACACAGTGACAGAGAAAATGAGAGCATCAGCATTGTTTTTTGAGAGAGGTAGAGATCTGAAAGATTTACAGTGGAAAAGGCAACTAAAGAATGGGAATAAAGATTTTTAGATGCAAAGACAATCCATTATTTTATGAGGCAACCACCACAGCAGCCATGACGTGGGAATAAACTCAGTCACAGCCAAAAAATAATACTGGGGAGAAAAAAGCTGAGTCAAAAACATGGTTGGAAAGGAGCTGCCTTTGATCATCAAACCACTCTGTTTGAAAAAAGGATTTAGTCTTAGATGCACCAGGCAGATCAAAGATACTAAGACAGAAATCTTGACAAAGAAAAAAAAAAAGTCAAGGAAATGCAAGCTGGAAAACAGTAATGAGTTTTTGTGTATGAAAGACATTTAACATTAATATTCCTATGTTGTGATGTTACTTTTAATGTAAATACTTTTAATGTAATGTTTAGTGAGAGAAATTAAAGCAAAGCAAGCAATAATAAATTGTTTACACCAGATCACCGAATAAACTCTCTCATTGTTAAACTTGATAAAATAAGAATATTTTACATTGAAATTAAGAAATCTTCACAATGGTCAGTCATTAGAATTCCAGAAACACCGTACAAACTATGCTAGCTTTTTTAAATGACCATCTCAGTTAAAATTCTCAGAAGAAATGGCTTAATAGGGATGAAAATAGGTAAGTTTCTAAATTTTATTTGAATTTTATCTTCCAAGCCAGGTTTTAAAACTTCCATCTAATATTTTTATGCATAGCACATTTTGCTGATATGAAATCTTTTTAGACAGAGGCCATCTCCACAGTGATAGCAGTGGGGAGAGCAAGTACAGTTTCACCTCCACCTTCTCTTTTAGGAATCAGAAACGGAGTTCCACACAGACAAAACGCATCACAGTAAGATACACGGTGTTATTCGTCAACTCTCAATCAACACAGAAGACTCAGTTTGAAATAATGTCAATGGCAAGACCCACAAACATGGAACATTTCCCTCAACGCTCATTTTTCCAAATAAGCTGAACTGCACCAGCACAATGACAGGTGCCTTATCTTCTACAGATCTCCACATACTTTTTATCCCACTTCTTCCTCATGCTCCTTTTTCCTCCTGCGATACCACGTTCTCTCTTCTCCTTAATATTTCTAAGCACTTCCTCCTCTACATCCACTTTGGGACTGCCAGGTAGCCAAGAGCAGGGCTGGAGGGATTCAACACACATGCTAAAATGCCAGCCAGCTGCCCCAGGGCCATGAATTGCTAAGCTCACTCTGCTGTTTATTCCTCCAATGGAGACACCAGCACAGGTTTTCTTCACCACCCAAACACTAAAGTTCACAAAGGATGTTCACAAGAACATCGTATCTTTAAGACCGTGCTCCTCTGTTGAGTTTTGTTGAAACTGGTCAAGTTCCGAAGTTATTAAGGAGAGGCTGAGAAACGTAGAATAAGTAAGCTAATTTCTTTAGAAAAAGAGCCAAAGAAACAGCTTTCTATGTGACCACAATACTAAATTCCAGAAACTAGGAAACATGCTATTTATTTTGCTAAGCTAACAATACCTGTAAGACATCACACTGCCCCATAACTGTTGTTAGCAGAAGAAAAAGAAGGGATCGCACAGTAAAGATAAAAATATGTAAGTTAATATTTTATAATGTACACTCATCTCCAGTTCTGCAATTCTGCCCAAGCAGAACATATCCGCCAAACCTAGTTAATTCAGGCAGACCAAGAATAGCTGTCCTCTGCTAGAGGCAAATACTATGAGCTGAATCAAACATATGGCATCAGGTTTTGGCAGAACTACTTCCACTCAGGTTAACAGATGAGTATTTTAAAGTATCCATACAACTGTAGGCACAATTACAAACCAAACCAACACAAATGTTTATCACCAAACGGTAATTACTTGGAACAGCTATTTGGAAAGCTAGAAGAGCCACTTGTTCAGCATGCCATCTGATTCAGATTCATTTTTTTTTAAGGAAAAAGAAAAAAAAAGCAAACCAAAAATCACATCCACTCCCAAAACAATCAGAAGTATGTAGCAGAAGTAGTCCAAGACAAATAGTAAGCAATACACCTCTTAAATACACAGAAATTTAAATCTTTCCCATTTATAGGTACATTTTCAAAAAGCACTACATACGGCTCCTCAAGTCTGTTGTCAAGATGTGCTTAGCAGCAATCAGAAGCTCCTTTCGAAGGTGTGCTGTTTCAGCTGGACAATTGGAGAGCAACTGCAACATTCCTTTTACCATTTGCTGAGAATATTTGGCCACTAATTCCTATAACAAAAAAATAACATGAATACAATCATTGTGACATTCTAACACTAAATTAAAATTCACTTGCTTCGCTTTAAAAGTCTACTTGTAAAAATAAAATACAACAGCCACTCCACAAATGCCTGGGGCAGGGTAAGGGCATATTTTTACTTTGCATTCACACGTGAATACTTCTGAAAGGACAACCAAGCATAGCCCTATCTTCAGATTTCCTACACGAACACTCTTCTTTCCAGTCCCTGATGCACTGCAGTCATGCTGGTCACTTGCCTGCCAGAATGTACCTAGAGATCTGTTGCACTATGAGTAACAAAGTAACGAAAACGCAACCTACCTGGTAAATTCTTATGATGTAAGCCAAAAAAGACAATGTTTTAATTTGAGCAGCAATAAAATCAGCATACAATTCCTTGTTATAAAGTTTATGTTGCCTGAAATTAAATTGAACAGTGGTTACGATTTTGTTCCTCCTCTTTAATACCTTCAATCAGGAAATTCACAGAAGTTTCAAATTACATCATCTTCTAGTGAGGTTCTTGCTTCATAAGGGAATAAAATCCTCAAAGGACAGCGTATTTTCAGCAAGCTCTCTGCTATCACAGTTTCCAGCATCTAATGCTCTAAGCAGACACGCACAGCTGTGAGGCAGCCATACAACTTTCAGCCTTCTACAGAAAGCCAAGCCAAGACATTAGCATGGAACATTTGGCTCCATTCACCTAACTGGGGCAATTGTTCTCTCCAAGTATTATTCCCTCCCACAGACGCGTCTGTCTCTCTCAAGCTTCAACCACTTATTGAGATGCTCTGGGCAGACAGGGAAAGACAGAGATCTTACTCCTGCTGCCCTGCTCAGCACCACTTGCTGCTCCTTAGAAGCATCTCTCTCTGGAACAGGAAAAGCAGCGCCCGTGTCTGCAACATCACAAGGCTTCACCTAAGCTACACCTTGGAAGAGCAAAAACATATCACTGCTGGTATGGTAAAGATTAAACGACATGAGGTGTTCTAGCTAACACAGTCTCCATCACACACTATGTGGTAATAGAGATTTCTGTCAGAAACTCTCTTTAAAAAAATGCATTATCAAATAATAAATTGGGATCTACTGAAGAACTATGGATTTTATCAGTTACATATGATGGAAATATTCAGATTTGCCAATTACTTCACCTACAGAACTTTGACAATTTTAAGCCAAATAATCATGGCTACTTTTGAGATTAAAAGCAGTAAGAGTAGAAGCAAAAATCACCTGATATAAGACAAAAATATTTTGGGCAATATCAAATGGCAGGTTTAAGTATTTTATCCTAAATATCATCAAAATATTATCGAAATGCTCTTACCTTGCTTGAGCAGAAACCTGTATTATAATAGTGTTCATAATCAAGGGTACAAATTCAGCTACTACGTTATGAATGTTCAGTTTGTAGAGCTTAAAAAAAAATAAAGTATCATTAGAGAAATGTGTAAGTCACACTCGCAGTCAACTTACTTGAGAGCTAATCAGAAAAAACGAAGACATTTCAGTGGCTTATTTTTAGACCATATTTTAATCTCAAAAATTAATTATGTTCATTTTTACTAACAGGTTAGCCAGAAGTTACACAAGCCATTCAGTAACAAAAAGTATTTACACGCAAAATAGTGGCGTATACTAACCTGATACATAAGAACAACAATAATAGGTAGCTCAGCCAAGACCTTTAGAGATAAAGATCCTCTTGGAATTATAGAATGCTGAAAGAAAGAATACATGTTTTATAAAAAATTTAATTATTAAAAATGTATTTCAAATACCTTTTTGAATTAAAGAAACTGATAATCTTAATAGCACTATATTTAGTGATAATAACATTTAAAAAGCACAAAACTGTTTGGTATTATATTAAATAAAAATCCTGTAATTACGGCTGCATAGGAAAATATCTAAAAGGTTTCAATCAGCTTCTACAAATAAATCTGGATAAGAAAAACATGCAAAAAGAAAGCCAATCACCTTTGTGATTCCGGGTACTGTGATACAGACAGTCCTATAGCTAAAGAGCAGCTGGAATACTCACTGTTCTCGTTTCACTATCTTCTCTCTCAGGGTTTACTTTCACCACGATTGTTGTAATCATGCCAATCATCTCAGGAGTAGGAACGGTGTTCTCTGGAATCACCTGAGGATTCTCAAAATACCGATTCTACAAACAAGGAGCAGAAGAAAAATACAGTAATGCTAGTAATAGTCAAAAGGCCATTTATTTCATTAGAATTCCTCCATACAATTTTTCCCCACAACTTACTGCAGGTTTTTTTCTTCGCTGTACATTACGTTTCCACTGCAGTATCTACCAGGACTACACATCTATCCTGCAATCTCTCAGTCCCGCTACAGCAAGAAGCAGGAAAGCATCCCCAACCAAGGTGGTTCTTTTGGTCAACAAGAACATCCACACAGATACTTTGTATTGGTGAGGAAGAGCAGGAGACAGCCTCCACAGAGATCAGGCACTTCGAAGAGCTGTATCTGCTGGAAAGCACATCACCTTACCCTTCCCTCAAAAAAACAACCCATTTGGCTATGTGGACACCACTGCAGTCAACTGACTAGTGCTTTATTATGTGAGCTTACCTCAGATTTCTCATACTAGTAAAATACTGTGCTAGAAATAGAAGGTTTTCTAATTCAAAATCTAAATTTCTCCATTTTTACACATATTTTTGTTAAATATTTTTATTAAAGCTGTATTTACTTTGTATCACTAGATACAAAAGTAATTGTGTTAATATCTTTTAGAGATAAAATTAAGAAATAAAAACTGGTTTTCTGACTATAGCAAGGGCAATTTAAGAAATAAAGAGCTTACCACTACTTTCGGAAGTTCCTTGTAAATCTGTTTCACAAAGTCCAAAAAATGATGGATCTAAGAAGAAAGAAGTTGATTTATCATAAAGAAAAAAGAAATCAGTGTTTTAGAATCTCTGCATTAACAGTACAATTACATAAAATCTTTAGTCACCACTACAGTATATTTGTCATGGTGTTTAAAAACAACCTGAAAGCGTTCTTCTCTTCCCTTCTGTTCTGCCAATATTAATTTGAATTGCACTTGGAAAGAACCTGATTTACTTATCACCTCATCAGAGCTCTAATACAGCATTATTATAAATAATTACTATAAACCAACTAAGTCTTCCCAGGAGAAAATCAAGGAAAGAAAGCAACAGAATAAAACGCAAACTTTCAAATACTCCTTCATGAGTCACAAGAGAGAAGCACAGGACGGAAGACAATAATAATATTCCTTTTCCAGGATTTTCTCTTTCCAAACTAAAAAGGCTTCAATTCTCTTCCCTTCTGTGGGAATTTTATTCCTCAGTCCAATATATTGCCCATAAACACTTAAAGCAAAGACAACTAGGCTTTAATAGTTTGTTTTTTCCCCAGGGGTGCTAACACTATAGAATCCTCTTTTAACAATTACTTTAAGGTAAAAAAATAAATATTAAATACACGGTTACCATAGCAGGTCAGCCAACATAAAAGGATAGCAGGAAAAAACAAACCAACCCACTTGAACAAAATAGTAATTCTGAAGAGTATAGCAGTTAAGTTCTATATAACATAGCAAGATTTATGACCTACTTCTTGAGTGATTGCTGGTCGGAACTGTTTGTGCAATTCAATAATTATTCTTAAGCAAATCAGCACGTTTTCTTCATTCTCTGTCTGAAAAAAAAAAAATCTCTAGTGAGGCTACTGCTGCATTCTTCAAGTACTCTGTAAGTGAGTGCTTCAAAACTCTATAAAGTTATACTCATCTCAGCAACCTACAAGTGCTCCATTAACACAAATTCATATGAGCAAGATGCCCTTCCTTTGACATAACTTTACTTTGCAATCTTAGAGCATGGCTAAAATTACTGGAATGAAAAAAAAAAAGCAGTTTCAACCACTCTATACCATCAGACCTGTTTCTAATGCCCCACAGACAGACACACAAGCAGGCCTATTTACACACCAAGACACCTCCACGTAGAGCAGGTTAGTTTCTGCAAGTTTCAAATGACAATGTTTTCAATTCCAAGTAAGAAACAAAACAAAGTTTCCAGAATAAGGTATCTGCACTTATATAAGCCAGAAAAGTGTTCATGAATGAAGTCTCGTCTAGCATGAGAACAGTTCCTTGCATTTGTAAAATCCAAGTTTCTAAAGGGCAGAAGAGAACATGCAGAAAACTTGTAGACGGCAAGATATCGCACTGGTGAAGCCTAAATAGAATGCCCTTCTACTCTTGCTCCAGAAGCATAGCTATGTAAAATCCTACACCCAGTAATTTTTGGAGATGAAAAAAGAAGAGGAAAAATCTTTCTGAGAATCTGAAACTGTTTTGAAACAAACAAAAAAAAATACCTCTAGAAATCTAAACATCACAGACAGGATATTTTTGGTATGAAGACGAAGATGCTCATTTGTTGGTATTCTGTGAATTATTTCAAGCACTAGCTTTCGGAGTTGCTGTGAAAAAAAAAAGAAAAAAAAAAAAACAAAGATATGAAAAGATGTGACAGAACTTTTTAGAAGCCCCCAAACCAAAAAAACAATTGGTTGCAACATCTTTTCAGCTTAATACTTCTGCATGCTTAAAAAGAATAAAAGCTGGTTTACTTAGTGTAGGCATACACTTATATACAAACGCATAATGCTTCCTACTACCCACATATGTGAACAAGGCAAATTTAATTTTACAGTTGAAAAATGCATGTTATGAGACTTTTTTTAAGGAATTCAATTTTAAGTATTTAGTAACAGATTCAACTTTTGCCTTTCATTCCACAGTAAAGTCAGCAATATGTAACAATGTGTTGTTTTTCAGTGAGACAGCCAGTTCTGTTGTACCTTTCCCTCATTTTTCACATAAGCGCAGATTTGAAAAGTTTATAAGTAATTTATTTAGAAATGGGACTTTTCCAATTTCACTTGAAATGACAGATCTACTGTTAACAAAAAAGTCTAAATATAAATCGGTTCATTAGGTTAATCAAGTACTTCACTGAACGAGTAGTCTGCTGCACACATTACGAAAAGGTAAGAGATGCTCCACACAGTTTACCTGTGCTGGCTTCTCCTGCAGAAACTGAACTTCTCCATCCTGTAGAAAGGTGAGAAACCTAGGGATGATGTGTTCCAGGAAGGTAGAATATTGAGGGGATGATGTCACATTCTAATTACGAACAAAACAGAAAAAAAACGGGGAGACATATAATAGACATTACATAGATGATATTAACTTACATTCAAAGGCACTGTTAAACACTGTCAGTGACTTTTTAACAGATTCAGTGATTGTGCATCTGCTGACACACTAGAGACCACTATTAGTGAAACAAACAAAAGAAAACACTAATTAAACTCTTTCCTCCAACCCCAACGGACTGTAATATGATTTTTTTTTTTCTATTTTAACACTCTCATCTCACATTGAAAATAAAATTGGCATAACATACAGCTATTTTAAATGGGGGGGAAGAAAACAACACTGTAGATGTTCTTGAACAAGACTGACAAGCACACTAACATTTCCTTGCTCCAGGATTCCAAAGACTTTTCAACAACTGTTAAGAGATTTTACTTATTTCTGCTGTGTAAATGCATAGATCACCCAAACTGAGAACTACTTTCCACTGGGAAAACAACCTTGCGCTACTGTCCACTTGTGAAGTGAGAAGAAATACGAGATGAGCAAGTCTCCTCCATCTGCAAGTGCTGCATCTGCCTCAAAAAAAAAAGTCTAACTTGGACACTGTGAGGTTTACTGAGAAACTCAGCCGCAGTCTCCATACGTGCTGTTAGGCAACTCTCCGAAGTATCTGCGACACAGAAGCATACTGGTCTGTTAATAACGGTGCAAATCAGAACGCAGCTTCTTTTGAAAAATCTATATAGGTATTTCAGGGGTTTATTCACATTATTCCCTGAATAACATAAAAGTTTTATAGTCACCTTCTTTTATAGATTTTTCACTGCTATTCTCTACTTTGCAGTAAGATTTCATAATGTGCCATCATAAATTTTATTACAGTAGGCACCGTGCAAATAAAGTTTTTTTTATCTCAAGAGCTTTCAAGAAAGCAGACAGGTATCATAAGAAGAGCACAAAAACATTGTAAATGCACGTGCTGGTTTTGGCTGGAATAGGGCTAATTTTCTTCACAGTAGCTAGTGTGGGGCTATGCTTTGCATTTGCAGTGAAAATAGTGTCGATAAATCAGGGATGTTTTCACTATTGCTGAGCAGGGCTTACACACTCAAGGCTTGTTCTGCTTCTCACCCCACCCCACCAGCGAGTACGCTGGGGGTGCACAAGAAGCTGGGAGGGGACACAGCTGGGACAGCTGACCCCAACTGACCAAAGGGCTATTCCACACCATATGACATCATACTCAGTAATAAAAACTGAGGAAAGAAGGGGGAAGAGGAGGATGTTCAGAGTGATGGCGTTTGTCTTCCCAAGTCACCGGTACACACGATGGAGCCCTGCTTTCCTGGAGATGGCTGAACACCTGCCTGCCCATGGGAAGTGGTGGATGAATTCCTTGTTTTGCTTTGCTTCTGTGCACAGTTTCTGCTTTACCTATTAAACCGTCTTTATCTCAACCCGCAAGTTTTCTCACTTTTACCCTTCTGATTCTCTCTCCCCTATCCCAGTCAGGGGGGAGCGTCTGGGTGGTGCTTAGTTGCCATCTGGGACTAAATCACAACAACACAAGACAGGACACTATCAACAGCAGATTAGCCTGCATCTTCTCTTCACCTCAAAGGTCTTCCAAAGAAAGTCTGTCTCCTCCACCTCCCCTTAAAGTCTTTCCAATTTTGAAAGACAACCTCCCCAGCCTTATGCCGCAAGAACAGTCCTACTTTGGAGAAAGAATAAAAGGAAAGTTTGCAACAAGAAATGAAACAGGTATTGCTGCACTCTTGGAAAGTGGCTCACAAATCCATTCAAGGAAAAGTATACCTTCACAAAACCAGCTTTCAGTTCTGAAAGCAGCTTCTTTGCTAAACAGCAAAATAGCAGAAAATTAGCAGCACTCAATATCTATGAATTGCTCATCTGAACCATACAAGAAACTAAAATCCCCACTACTCTAACCAAGTTCAGAATTACACTGCTGGTAAAAGACACCAGAAGCAGCAATGGAGGTTGATTCTGGACGATTTTTCTCCTCCAAACCAGAGACTGGAAAGACAATGAATACCCTCCTCTCTCCCCATTTGGAATCCAGAATATCTATGAAGAAATGGAGAAGGAAAAAATTCCCCGTCACACTAATAATTTCTGAGAAACAAGAATCAAAACTATCAAATGTTTCCATCCAGAAATCGGTTTAGAAGAGCAATATCCTCTGCTAGCCCAGAACAACGTCCTGACAAGTGGCCCAACAACTGGCACCGTCAAGTGGATAAATATTATAGTGGAGCACCTCAGTTTTAAACCTCATGTCAAGGAGTCCTCCAGAATCCTCAATCCGTGTTCAGTTGTACTGTTAACTAAAGAAATAACCACATCGATAATGCAGACAACAGAATTTGAATGCTGTAAGTTTCAACAAACAGCTAATCTTTGGGAAAAAAAAAATATATTTTTTCACTTGAAGTGAAAAATAAAACCTGCTGAACTTCATAGCTATTGGAAGCTGAAGGTGATAGAGAAGAGTTAATAAGGGATGATGGAAACAGAAGAGAAACCACCTAGCATAACAACATGTAACAATACTGTCTGCAATCTCCAAAGGAAAAAAGGAAATTAAAACTATATTAATGGTTCCTCTTGCTCCCTCAAGTATTTTCCAGCAAACAGAACTGTACTTCAGCATAAGTCAAATCATCATCTCTCTATGTAGGATCACGCTACAGAACTGAGTTCCGAAAGAAGGCAGCTACCCCATCTTGAATGCTACCAAAACAAACACTGAACAAGTTCGTCCCTACTGAAGACGAGCAAAGAAATCAACTAAACCTTCAGATTTTAAACAGATCACTAAAAAAATTATTAAAATTGTAATTTAAATTAAAATTATTCTTTTACTCAGGTATCTAACAAATCATTTCAGAGACCACAGGTCAGCTTAAACAGACATAAAACTCCACAAAGGTATTTTTAGATAGTCATTTATGGCAATATGAAGCTCTGCTGGCCCCATGTGCATATAGATGCAGAACTGTTACAAATATCTACTTATTTGCTTATACACGCCAAGCAAGGATTCAGCCTTTTAACTTTTTTTATAATACAGTTACACCAGCTCTAAATTTATTATTCCCTATGTTAACCTGAACTAAACAAAAAAACCTCACCGGATAGGAAATTCTACCAGTAACTCAGAAACAACTAAAACTGGTACAGCTTTCAATGTCCAGCACCTGCTGGATGTAGCTTTGCATAAAGCTTACTTGAAAACATCCAAAGACATTAAACAGGACCAGAATGCGTATCTTGTTTCCATCTCATGGATTAAGTGAGATCACTTCAAATAAAGCAGGTAAGGACAGAATACATTACAGAGGTAGCGCTCTTTCTTACTACAATATGACTAAAAAAACTAGATAGAGAGAGAATTACAGTGATTCTAATATCTTGAACTTATTCTACAAAACAACAAGTTCTCTGTAATTTCAGAACAGATGCATAATAACTAAGTATTCAACTAAAGTATAATTTCTGCTAACAAAGGGTTGGTTTAACTTCTGTCTCACTTTTTTACTGCTGCTCATCAAACCTGATGGTCCATCACTACGCAAAAGATGTCACTGGAGCCATCTCCGCTCCTGATGTCAGATTCTGCATCCGACAACTCCTCCTTCACTTCTGTACTGTGGAACTACTCAGAGGAATCAGAGACCTCTGCTTCATGAGGGCAAAATACACATTTGAACTAAATAAAAGAAAGCTTTAAATACACGCCTTTCATACCATTCAACAAAACGGAAGTAAAATCTATTACTTTGCCTTTATTTAAATGTATATTGCATAAAGATTAGAGAACGAAAGAGTTCTTTAAGTCCAAATGTTGTAATTCTTCAATAACCCCTCTAATTCCTAAATAAAAACCTAGAACTAATGACTTATAACAACATAAGTCATAAGCCACAAGATACTAATATTAGTATTTAACCACATAACATCAGAAATCACACCAACAAACATTAAGCACAAGACTGCCATTTCAGAAGGATGGGGTTTTTTGGTGAGGTTTTGGTTTTTTGGGTTGTTTAGTTGGGGTTTTTTTATTTACCTCAAAATTCTCACTGACTTCTTGCATCATTTTCAGTTTGGTTTCATCAGCTGAAAATGGAAATTCAAGTAAAAAAAATTAAATGTAAAACTACACCATGAAGGGAAACACCAGAGCCATTGATCAAAGAAGCAATCAGATCTTATCAGTTTGGCTATCACTGCCCAATTATAAGGCACACAGTTCTCACAAACAATCATCACACAACTGCACACACACACACAGCTCACTCACTTTGGCTCAGGCAAGTATTACTCATCATTTTGCTTCTTTGAAAAATCAAAACTCAAATGAAATTCAAAGCGAATCTAATATATTTATCAACAGTCTAAACAATACTGCAACGTTCGTAAAGCAAACTATTGAAGAACTGTAATTTTCAATATAAAAAAAAGGTATCTTACGAGTATTGACATCTGTAAGAGCAGCCACAAACTGAAGGTATTTTTTCATCAAAGTGGTTTGGTCCACCACCGTAGGCCCTTGTGCTGAAACGAATGCCATCTTGGAGGAGAAAGGATCAGCTTTCAGCACATAAAATCAAGACCTACAAAAAAAATTAAAAAAAATCTGTTAGTTTATATGGCTGATTAATAGCAGCTATCACATCACCTGCATCCATCCTTTTGACGTATTAAAGAGGACGCAACGCATCTTTTCCAAGAATCACAGCTGTCACGGTTAGTTAGTTTAGTTTGCAAACGTAACACCCAGCACGTACAGCACTCACAGGAACACGCTTCTCGATACACGCGGTTACTGGACTCTTCGCACCCCAGTGTAAGCATTCACGCGTTTTGTTGGGCTTCGTCTCTCCCGGGAGCAGCGGGCTCAGGGATGCTCCCGGCGCCGCACACCTGTTATCCCGTCTTCCGACCCGATCCCGAACTCGGGGCTACCGTCGGACGCCGCCCGGCAGGACTCGCTCCCAGAGGTGCCAGCAGTTCTCCTGCCGCCACGAGCTGCCTCTCCCGCTTGTAAAGAAACCCGAAACCAGACGGAGCGGCGAACACCAGCGCCCGCTCTCCTCACCTCGGCGCTTTGCCCTCCGCCCCCGGCCGCGACCAACAGCTGGGGGTGCCCCGCAAACGCCCCACCCAGTCCCCGCCAGCGCCCCCGGGCCGGGCGCTGCCCGCGGGCCCCGCGTCCCCTCACCTTCGCCGCCGCCGGGTCGCTCCCCGCTGCCAGGGCGCCATCACGCCGACCCCATCCCCGCCGAGGCGACCGCCCTGCGAACACAGGCACCTGTGACCGGCTGCAACGCCGCTTCCCCCGTCCCGCGGCCCGCCCGGCTCCGGCCCGAGGCCTCCGAGCGCCGTGCAGGCGCCGCTCCGGCCCCTTCCTCCTCCCCGCCGTGCGCCGGTTCCGCCCCAGAGGCTGCGCCGCGCCGGGCCTCGCCTCCCGCCGCTTCGCTCGGCGCCGCGCGCGGGCCCAGGCCCCACCGAGGCGCTGCCGCCGCCGCCCCCGGCGCTCCTCGCCCCGCGACTCACCGGGCTCGGCCGGCCTCAGCCCCCCGGACGCCTCCTTTGTTGCTGCCGGAGGCCGGCGGCAGCGCATGGGCGCAACGGAAGCGCCCGAGCACAGTTCCGGCCGCCTCCTCCCGCGACCCGCCTCCCGCGCATCATCCCCGGGCGGAGGCGGGTACTGAGGCCCACGGCGCCGCCCAGTCCGCTCACCGGTCCCCGGCGCGGTGGGAACCCGTAATTCCCGACCACCCCCTGCCCTGCCCCGCCGGAGCCGCTCCGCTCGCCGCCGGGCCGCGCTGCCTGCGGCAAGGCCGGCCAGCCCCGTCCCTCCCCTCAGCCCCGGGGTCTCCGCTAACGCAGCGGCCGCCGGGCGCGACGCCGGTAACAGCGGGAGAGGAGTTACCCTGGACAGATGCAGCCGCTGTCGGTCCCCTCGACTGGACCACGGCCCTCCCGCCGAGCACCCGCCCCGCCGCCGCAGTCGCGGCCAGGCGGCGCCCCGGGGGAGCAGCGGCAGAAGCGGCTCCGCCGTGCCGGGGAACCGGGAGCAAAGCCGGCAGAGGATGGCGGATCTGTACAAAAAAAAAAAAAAAAAAAAAAAAAAAAAAAAAAAAGTGAAGCCAGGAGTGAAAAAGGGCTTCGAATAAGTACTTAAAAAAAAAAAAAAAAAAAAAAACCACCACGAAAAACCTGCATTACGTTTGTGAGAGCCGCTCTTCTGGCTCTCCCCAGAAGTTCCCGTTGCACGTTCATGTTACAGACTCCTTAGGAGCTGCCGCCAGCCTGGACGCCGAGCGAGCGGGTAACCGCCGCCAAACTGCCCGTGGCTGAGTCGTCCCCACACCACCAGAACCTGAAAAACCTTTGTCGTGACAGCCGCCGAACCCAAACCCCACACGTTCACCGGCTCAGAGCTGTGCCCACCCTCTCCGCAGATGGGCAGCATTCGTGCTTCTTATTTTTTTCAAAATCCGCGGCGGTTCTGCAGCAGCCCGTTGCGTTGGCAACACAACCCTGCAAGAACTTCCCCCGGGAGCGGCTGGTTGGGCGCTGCCGCGGGGGAGCGCCCCGGGGGCGCGGGCGGAGGCGCCGCGGTGCCGCAGTACCGCGGGCGGCCCCAGCGCGGCGAGACGCGGGACCCGCGGCGCCCGCTCATGGCCCCCGCCGCCCCGGGCGCGCTGCGGCCGGCCCGCCTGCTGCTGCTGCTGCTGCTGCTGCTGCTCGGCCGCGCCGCCTCGGCCACAGGTAAGGGCCGCCGGTCTGGGAGGTCATGGCCGCCGGGGAACGGCCCCGGGAAGCGGGCGAGCGGGGTGAGGGCAGCTGCGGCGGCGGGGCGAGGGGGGACAGACCTCGAGCGTGAGCTGCTCTACATTTAGGGATGGTGGTGGTGGTGCCCTGCCCGGGCTTGCTAGTTACGACAGGGGATGGAGACAGCGCCGGGCACCCTCTCGCCTCCCAGACTTTATTCTCAGGCGCTGCGACCTTGGTGCTTGCAGCGGAGCTGGGGCATCCCTGGGAGCCGGGGTTCTGCTTTGCGCTTCCTTTCCCAAAAGCTGCACTTCTGCTTCCTCCACTGACCCAGCGCGGTGGGTCACACGGCAGCCTCTGTCTCTTGCTTTGGTGGCCTCGCTGTGCTGCATGCTGCAAAGAGAGGCCAGAAAGGTACAAGAAATCCGTGAAGTGGATGTTTTGCTCCACCGGTGCCTCGCTGGGTGACCTTGGGTTAGTCACCTAATCTCCAACTGCTGCAGCTATTGGGCTTCAGTATGGCCTTGTTTTGTAAAGCACCGTGATAACCTCCAAGGAGAAGTGCTAGATAAGCGTGAGGTAGCTCGCTGTTTTTTTTTCCCCAAGTTCTGCTGAAACAAAGTGGAGGGTAGCCTGAATCTTCTAGAGACCAGAAGCATCTCTGTGTCAGATTTCATCAAATCACAAGCATTTCTCTATTTAAACTCAAAAATCTGAAGTCAGGGCCGTTCCTTGTGTTGTGAAATGGGAATAGTGGAGTTCTTGCTCAGACAGTAATGTTACAGTTATTTCTCACAGTCCTTTTGCATCAAGATTTGCTCAGCGCCTATGACCTATGGAATAAAATGTGGCACTTAGTAGATGCTTTCGGTCCTTCTTCCACCCCATCCCAAGCTGATGGGTGCAGGAAAGGCAGCACAGGAGTTAGCTGACCCCAGTACTCCCCTCCACATTACAGGTCATGGATGAGTGGGAAATAAAATTTCCAAAGCTCAAAGATTCAGGTCCCTGTTAGCGATCTGGTGGCTGCTGAAAGAGAGGAGAAGGAGAGTTACCAGCATGAGAACCCCCACAGCTCTGCTGCTCTGCCGAGCATTGCCCCATTGCTCGCTGGTGAGAGGACAGCCAGGCAGATCACTGATGCAGGGGGGGAACATGCTCCATGTTCAGCAACAACCAGATGCTGTTCCTAGCTCTGCCTCAATTCACAACTTTCAGTAATTGTTGCCTTTCCTTTTGTTTTGAGGTTTTGGGGTTGGGTTTTTTTGTTGTTTTTAACACATGCAGGTCATTTAATCTTGTTGCACTGTAATTTTTTTGGAAAAATTGAACGTATCTTTTCTGTAAAACCCAACCTCACTGATGCTCTGCCCATTGCAGTAGTTTTAAGTGCCGAAGTAAGTAGCTTGTATAAACATGGAAGAAAAGATAAGGGTGGGCAATCAGAGCATCAGAGATGGCTCAGTGCCACAGGTCCTGTACTTCTCATGCCTTGCTGTTTCATAGAATCATAGAGTAGATTGGGTTGGAAGGGACCTTTAAAGGTCATATAGTCCAACCCACCTGCTATGAGCACGGACATCTTCAACTAGATCAGATTGCTCAGAGCGTCATCCAACCTGACCCTGGATATCTCCAGGGATGAGGCATCTACCACCTCTTTGGGCAACCTGTTTCAGTGTTTCACCACCCTCGTCATAACAAATCCCCTCCCTTGACCTGCTGGCCACTCTTCTGTTTATGCAGCCCAGGATACGGTTGGCTTTCTGGTCTGCGAGTACATGTTGTCAGCTCGTGTCCAGCTTTTCACCCACCAGTTACCCCCAAGTCCTTCTCCGCAGGGCTGCTTTCAATCCCTTCATCCCCCAGCCTGTACTGATACCACGGGTTGCCCTGAAACAGGTACACGACCTTGTGCTTGGCCTTGTTGAACCTCATGAGGTTCACATGATCCCACTTCTTCAGCTTGTCCAGGTCCCTCTGGATGGAAACTGATCTGCCACTAGGCCATGGTACAAGTTTCATTTATATGGGGGTTTTTGTCCTTTTCTGGAAAAGGAAGTCAATGGTGAACAACAGAGAAGCAGCAGCTGGTATTGAGGTTGTTTTTTTTCAGTTAGGAGGAAGGTGGGAGAGACTTGTGGGTGAACAGAACTGACAAAGGAATCTATTGGATGAAATCATACCTGGGTTTGAAAGTTTGTTTTTTTTAGGACAAAGATTAGAGCTGAGCTTGACTTTCTTCCAGTAGCTGGAAGTTTACTGACCGCGTTAGATCATTAGTGACACTGAACCTACAGCCAGTGCCCAGCTCTGCCTACAAAACTTCATCAAAGTTTTTGTGATGTTCTAGTCTGAAGCTGCCTTCTACTATTAGCATCTCTAGGACCCTGTCTAATATGTTGTTTAATGCTACTTGTTGAACTCATACAGACATGCAATAGATTCTGTACCAGGTTTTTAAATGGTTAAAAAAAAAAAAAAGTGAAGTATTTGCTGGGTTGAGTGTCATTGTGAGTCACATAACTACAGCTGACTAGTTACAATGTGTAAATAAATAAATAAAATTAAAAATGCAATACAACAAGGTTTAGAGCTTTTTTCTTCTGATTTCCACAGAGGAGTATGGTCTGGAAATAATCAACAACGGTCCCATCACAACGGGAGCTCAAGCTACTGTTCACGCCAGTCTAAGTGTGAAGAATGACAGTGTCGCATCAAACTTGTATCGCTTTAACTGGATTTATGCACCTCTGATTCTGATAGAGAAATCCGAGCAGCGGTTTAACTCCGTGATTAATGTGACTGGTGAATTTCCTGGGACTTTTCCTGTATCTGTCTGGGTGACTCATAGAAACTGCTGGTTATGTCGGCCAGTTGCTAGAAATGTCACCGTGCTTCAGATTACAGGTAAAACGGCTTTACAACTTCCACGTCTCCAGGAATTCAGGATACATCAGAACGCTTGCTGCCTTTGCTAGCATCAGAAAAATGAAAGCCAGGCATAAATATGACTTCTGCCAACAGAGTTTGATTTGTGTAGCCCTTTGATTGATGGTGGTTTTGGACAGGCATTTGGGCCATACTGTAGTCTACCTACATCCAGGAAGCAAGTGTGATCCTGCCCATGTTTCCCTGCCTCTATCACTTAGAGAAGCTGAGCTAGAAACCACATACTTCAGTAGCTGCAGTTCACACATCAGCGTTGTTCAGTGATGTCTGGACTCCTAAAATAATGTTTCATGTACTGCTTCCCAGCATTTCCAGTCCTAAATTTAGGATGACCCAGCAGCACTGACAATCTACTGATTTTCCTTGTGCATGACATAGCAAAAATTTAGGCTATCAGCACAACAGAGCCATTATATTTTATTTTAAAGTTCTGACTAAGCGTACTGAAATCGAATGTGAAGTCATGGCTGCATTTCCAAATACTGCCAAGTGCAATTTCAGCTTACTGGCAATATTCATACCCATAAACATGTATTTTTTGACAAATTGACTGATGGTGCAGTGTGGTTAACCTAATCTCTGATACATGGATTTACATGAAATACCACCTGACAGCTTCCCGCAATTCCTCCTTTCAGACTAGAAACCATGTCCCTCCAACCACATGTCCCAGTGCTCTACTTACATACTGGAAACTACACCCAGCTCGCAGCCGAAGATAAGGACATGCATGAGGACGAAAGAGCTAACCATAGGGCACAGCTGACATTTTGGTTAATAGCTATTGAGATTTTTCTTGTTCACCAAGTTTATGGGAGAAGCCTTTACAAAAGAGACATTTTCTCTCTAAAGAACTGCTGCCTTGCTGAATATCTACTTATTCCTTACTTGCTTTGCACTGTCTTATATTCTCATGCCACAAGCAAAAGGGCTAGAAGCTTTCCATAGCTGTGAAAGGTAAGATCCCGTTGTACCTTTCTGCCGTCCCCAGGCAAGAGCACCCACAGGGGCCCAAAGGTAGTTGCCAGTAACTCGTATAAATTACAATTCCGGTTAGTTCTGCTTTTACCAGCCTCAATCTGAAGCACTAATTGTGGTTCTTACTTGTGCATCGTCTAGAGAACAATTAACCATATTTAATGAATTGTTAACAGGGTAAGAGTCTGTTGCTAGTAATTAATATCCCATTAATTTTATAATGAGCTGATAAGTATATCATCATAATACCTCTTTATTCGCAGGTTAGAAAGGATTTTTAGATCAGCCTTTGCCAGTCCTTGTAAACAAACTCAAGCATAGATCTCTCACAGGCATCAAAATCAAAATTTCACTCTTTCTGTACAATATATAGCACATCTGTTATTCACAGTAGTGAAATTTTCATTTCTGTGGAAGTAGCTAAAACTAAAAAACAAAATACAGAAGCAGAAAACCCCCACAAAACAAATAAACAAAAACCACCACCCCAAACATGAAGAGTGTGTATACTGGTTTAATTCTGAATCCCTTGATCTAGATACTTGATGTTAATCCCAGTTCTTTTTAAATCAATAGTAAAAATTTATATCATCCTCAATCAGTCCAGAATTATTTCTCCTAGTTCTATTAGAAGCTTTATCATGATCCATTGTAAAACTGAATAAGTAATTTAATCTCTCTGCCTCACTAACACATGTAACGACACGGTGTAATAGATATAAAATACACCTAACCACTTGGACTAGGACACAAATACTTATGCAGTACCTTTTAAATAATGTTTTGATAATCACACAGAGCATGCTATGAAAGTCATGTATGCTGTCATTCTTTCTCCACCTTATTATTCTGCAGAATTTATCACAGGGAATCTTACCATTGCCCAAATAGAAGACAGTAGATTTATCACGCGTGGTTCTAGTTCATCCACAGGCGCCGTGACTCGAATTTCTTTCTGTCTTCATGACCCAAGTCATTACTTCAAGTCAGCATCATTTGTCTACAACTGGGATTTTGGAGATGGGTAAGTGTGATTACTTCGTTTTCTTTAATGAGTATTCAAGATGGCTCTGATTCAGATGCTGATCTACAGAAAAATCCTGATTAAAGGACCAAGGACAAAGCATACACGTGTGTCAGGTGGTACATTCTTAGCATGTCAACCAGGTGAATTATGAAAACTTTAGCACAGAAATCACTACACATTCACAAAAAGGTAATGTTTTAAAGACCCAAATTTCTTGTTCAAATATATGCTTAGTTGTATTACTGTGTGTGCAATGAGCTGAACTGAATTAACTGGAAAAAGTAACTTATTGTAAATTGTTATTGTAGAACATCATTACACCTGCAGATCTCTATTAGCAGGTTGTTGTTGTTGAGTGTGTGAATAATTTGTGCACTTAAGGAAATGGAAGCAGTAAGTAGCTGTTACTATGACCAGCTACCCATAAATATACCACAGCTTGGGTGAGGAGCTTTTGAAAGTGGATAGGTCTCTCAAATAATATAGAGTTGCACAGTAAGACACACCTAATGCTTACCTAATAACAAGATGAAGGAGGGAAAAACCCCAACGTAGCTCATAACCGTCAGAAATAAAGCCATGGGTAGTATCTAGCCCTTAAGCCACTCTGCAGTAGGGAGGAAAAAAGGCATTCCGTTATTTTCATTCTCTGAGGACAAGCATATGTCCAATACAAATAAGTGTATGCAAATAGAAATGTGAGCTTTAGTCTCGGAATACTAAATTATTTCCTTCTTTCTTTCTTTTTCTCTCCCTCCTCCTCTTAGTGCTTCAGTTAGCCTATAGTCCACCTGCTATAAAGGTAGTAGTTTTCATCATTTACTGACTATTCCTATTCCATTTTGTGAATTCTTTTAGCATTAGCATTATCTTTAGTTTCTTTGATTAAAAATGCATAAATATATTCTGGGTCTTACACTGATTGTAGTTTTATTGGTAGTGCCACAGACATTAACCCTCATTGATGTGGACATAGAGTAGAATTAGAATCACAGCTGACTGTAGCATTGTCTATAAATAAAAATATATTTGAGCTTGCTCCTTTTTAAATCAGAAATATGCGAGGACTTGATAAAAGACAATTTTGATTCTAAATGTTTTCATGTTACACACAGAGTTTACCAGATTACCAAGGAACCCTTTGTCTACTATAACTGCTCTACCATGGGGAACCGCACAGTGCATCTGAAAGTCATAGCTGAATGGGAGCAAATTGGGAGCATCATACACGAAAGAGAAACGGTGCAGAAAACTGGTGATTTTACCACTGCTCTGGAGCTATTAGGTAATTATAAAACATTTTGCATATTCAAAACAGAACTTGCTGTATATGTACAGATACAATCTAGCTTTAATGTGATAATATGGTAATACAACTTCAGTATTGTTTCACATGCAAAAACTGGTCAACAGTATTCCATAGAGAGTTTCCATTGCGAAACGGACTTTGCGCTGTTCTAGTGCAGAAAAAATGGGGAGAAATATATAAAATATTCTGCTCCTTTTTCATTTACCAAAAGTTTCACTGTCTTTTGTGAAAGTTTCACATACACTTAAAACATACAATAAAATGTTTACTGTAAGTTGTGAAGGATTTGTTTGTTTAATTTATGTTGCCTATCTCTGAAAAATAAGTGTTAGGAAAGTCTCATTGATTTGATCAGCTTCTGGAATAAACACATGCATAAGTAAAAATGTAAAGAATTAATAAAATAGTTGATTATATACTAAAAAGAAATCACAAAACATTCAGAAAACTTACAACTCTGCTAGTAGGATTCCTTTTTGAGTGTAAGGCAAATGTTATTATTTGTGTGACTGAGGGAACTAAAATCTGTGAAGTCTATGAAAACAAACCTTCACTGGAAAACCAGTTAACGTCAAGTTTATACCTGGAGTGTGACGTGCTTTTTTTCTTCCTCTCAGATGCTGTTAAAAGTGTTAATATAGTGGGCTCCAGAGAAACTCATGTAATGGAAAACTTGAGTTTATCTCTTCATATCAATGGAACGTAAGTAGCAAACATAACTTTTCCCCTCCAAAAGCATTGTCTATTTAAGTGGTTTTCCCCACTGTTTCCTTAAAATAGTCAGTTGCACCCCACAGGACAGTTTCTTAAAACAAAAAGAAATTTCCTTTGGACAAAATGCTGTTGAATATTGCTTTTTCCTGATTCAAAATATCATGAACTCGAAGACCCTGATAAAGCCCACATCTTTACAGAAAAGTAGAATCCTCCTACGTAAAGCAAACATTAGTTTTATGTCTTTGTGAAGGGAATATTAAAAGAGAATTAGCCAGAGAAAGATTGTTGAAATAATTACATTTTAAAACTTCCTTTTGTATTTCTCTCCTTGACCAATTTCCCCACCACAAAATTAAACTGCAAAATAAAGCACAGGATGTCCCAGCAGCTTTCCGTGTCTGGCACATAAGAATAGGGCATTTGGGGAATAATGTTGGCAAAGTTAAGATTGCCACAAGATTAATAAGAGAGAGAAGCTCCAAGCAGTGAGGATTATAAGAATGTAGGAAAGTCATGAGCACCTTGATCCTAGCACAAGCTCTCTCAAGCTGCAGTATTTAGAACATGTGAATTTTTTTGTATGGTAGAAGCATTTTAAATACCATTGAAACATTCAGGAAAGTTCCTTCACCATAAAAGCTCCATGACCACAGAAGTTATTCTGCAGAAGAGTGATACTTTCACGTTCTGCTATTGGGAGCCGTTTAGCCTAACGCTGGATTTAAAAAAGAAAACCAAACACGGAAACAAAAATGATCAGTGCTGTTAGGCATGTAGGACAGAGCGAGCAGCACCCAACGCAGTCATTTGCCAAAGGCATAAATAATCCCAATAAACAAAGCAGCACAGTTTTCATTCAGACACTGAATGGCACATTGCAGGAGTGGAAACTGGAGATGGCATGCAAGTAAATGCAAATGGCTAAAAACCATTGCAGGCAAACTTGAGATCCCTAAAAGCAGGCTTGGTTTTTGGATGGACTGTGTTTGCTAGACCTAACCTCCTAGCCACAGGGCTGGGACTGATGCAATAGCAGTTTATGATCCAAAAGCAATGACAAAGGCTTGAGAGATGGTTTGTCAAACACAAAGCTAGAAAATGAGCTAAACACAGAAACATGCTGCTTTCTTTAGCAGAGAATGTCCTAAAGAGATAAGGAACAAAACAATAGTAAGACAGGGTAAAGAAAAGCTCTGTCTGATGTCAGAATCAAAGTCAGCAGTGCTTAAGGTGAATCCAATCTGACTCAGCTTGAGCAAGTGTCTGAAAATGTAAATAAAAGGCATCAACTAGACCTGGTGAGAAGACACGTGGCCATGAAATGGTTAGCACCTAGATTGCTTGACAGCAAATAGAACCCTTTTTGTTATTGTAGGGGAGTACTGTGATCCTTGCAATTTATTTACCTTTCTAGCTATTAATCCATTGTACAGAGCTCTTTGTACAGCGTCTTACATTTGTTTATTGGAGTTTTTTTTATCAGAAAAGTCTTGGCTGTGCTTCAGTAGCACAAACGGTGATTTTTTCTATTTGAGAAGAACAAAGAAAGAAAACCTATACTCCCTCCAAAGTGCAGGAAAAAAGATTCCTTTTATCTTTATTGGAGAAGGACTAAGGGGTTTTCTACACACAATGGCCTTTCTATGACCTAGGCAGGTATTTAGCTCTCAGCTGAAAGGCTGGCTTTTACAGAAGTGTCACAAAGAACTTTTTCAATTGACAAATACTATAAACTAAACAATTGTGCAGTTAATTACGTCTCTATTTGTATTTAGATTAACTTCAGTATTTTTTAAATTATTATGCTACTTTAACTGAGTGATTCATCGGCTCTTAGCTGAAATTTTTTGCCAAGTTTTCAACCTAATTTTTTTGCTCTTGTCATTTTAGCCCCCCACTGGCATTGTGCTGGCTTATCAAGGCTGAGTGCATTCCACTTGAAGGTGAAAAATGCCATCTGGTGGTTATTAATGGCTCCTGCTACAATCTCAGCCATACCTTCAGTGATGCTGGACAGTATTGCCTCAGCGTCAGAGTGGAGAACGGTGTGACAATGCTGCAGACGTACCATGAAATAAAAGTGTGGCCAACAGGTGAGGAACAGCTAGTCTGAGCTGCACGGAGATTCCCTGTCTGGGAACCGACAGTCTCAAACACATCAGGGACAATTATGGATCAAACCAGCCTGCAGATGAGGTTTCTGGAAACTGTTATAGAACCCTAAAAGCATAGGAAGGAGAGAGAGAAAGGAAAGCCTGTGTCTACTGTAATTGCTCTGAGCTTCCTGCATCTTGCTGAACCTTTAGTCTCAAGAGTGTCTTGAAGCTAATGAGTTTCCTCGGAAGGCTGAGTTACTTAAATTACATATTTTTCAGTTTAAATAGTCTGGCTCTTGTAGTTAGAGAAGATAACTAGGAAAAGATGCACATCTGTAACACTCCCTTAATTAAGCAGTCTCAATTCTTTTTGTTTAGTTTAGTTATGTTTTTTTTAAGGGTAGATTTTTCTAGGCCTCCGTTTCATTACAGATTTCTGTGCCCCGAGCCAGCAATCCCTGCTGGCTTCCCCATGTACACTCATACATGCCCCTCTCAGGTCCCTGAATCATCTGAGCAAGTGGTTAGGTGGCCAAGTGAAGAGGACCTGAGCCGGGGACAGCCAGGCTGTGATACAGAATGGCTATACTATCTCACAGTGGGCCAGCACTTGTATACAGACAGGGCAGCTCACTCCAGAAGGCACTGGTGTGCATTCAGGGCTAAGTGTGCAAATCCTGCTCGCTGCTGTGAAGATGAGGTTCTCTCCTGTCCTCTTGGGGTACTGCAGAGGTACAAACACCCTGGAAGTTAGGGCTAACATATGTAACTAGGCAGGGTTTTTAGGCTGTTCAAGGAAAAAGAGGAGTAAAATGGGAAAGACTCTTAAAACCTCACAACCCCACGTTCCTACTTCTGAGATTTCAGAAAGGTCTGAATTGATTTGGGCTGAAAAATTCATTCCCTGCTACATGTATGTCCTTTGTTTTAAAAATAAAAAAAAAAAAAAAAAAACCGCCTTCTCCTAAAACATTGTTTCCTTCTCACTGTTGCCTCTTCTCAGTGTGTTGTATCGCTCCACAAATGTGCCCTTCTGCTCTTTCCTAGGGATCCACCCAGCTTTCTTTGTCCTGCTCTGCATCGCTCTGGTTTCAGTGACGCTAGGACTGGTGCTGTACACGACCTTTCGAAGTAACACACAACAAAAAGATCTCGTGGAGGTATTCAGTTACTCTTATTTTGAGCTGGGGTAGTAATTAGATACCTTCCAGCCATGTGCCTCCTTTAGTCTCCAGACAAGCAGAGTGAGAGGGAGTATTTCCCCGGTATGTCTGATCCGTTCCATGGAAAAATCTGAACAGTGTAGGCAAACACTTTAAGCAAAAGGCATGTGTCTGGCTCATGGAGAGCTATAACTATAATTGAAGTTCTCAGGGCTATCATGGGCAGTTTGTTAATATTCCCAAGCAGATAGTGGCATTGAAGTATCCCTTCCAGAAGATCTACCTCAGAGTGGTTACATGAAAGAAAGCAGCAGGGTAGTGAGAGAGAATACAGGACAGTAAAAATGGGTGGGTATGTTACCTAAAGTGGCACTAAATTGTCACCTCACCCTAGTATGGGACCTTTATCTCCCCAGCTCCTTTTCAACTCTGGTGTAGCTTTCACTTGCTACATTATCATTGAGGTTGAGGACCAAGTGTCGTTTCTGGCCCAAAGTATTCTTGCTGGACTCACTTGAGCCAGTAGGACCCAAACTAAAAATTCTCTCTTTGATGTTCCTTTTCCAGGTAGCTGACTTTGACTTTTCTCCACTGTCTGATAAAAGCCTGTCTTCTCATTCGGACTCAGACTGTGGCCAAGTATGTTGCAGATCATGTTTTCTTTGGTCTTCTCAAGAAGCTGCCAGGGAGAGTCATGAACTTCTACATTCTTTTTACAAGCCAGTCAAAACGTACACAGTGTGAAGAACACAATTGCACTTCGGTTGCACTAACTGCTGAGTTTAACTTTCTCACTTAATATGAGTTAAAAGCCCAGTGCTGCATGAATGGTTTGGGTTTGCCAATGCAATGAGGTTAACCACTTTAAGTCCAGCACTTGAGCATTTCATTCTCTGAACTAAAAAAGAGCAAGCCCTGAAACACAGTAAAAGTAGCTTTGTATTTTTAAATTATACGGGTGTATACATTTAAAGCTGTAAATGCAGCATTTTATTCTTATGAAAGATTGTTTTATGTGCAGGTTTGCTAAACTCACTACCTCTTGTAATTTCTCTGTTCCTTCTGCTGTTTGTTTCAAAGAAGAAAATGCTAAAGTCAAACATACCTCTCTTTCCTATGTTACAACAGTATTACTGGAAATGGAAGTCACCCAAAATGCTGTTGAATGTGTATTTGTTCTAAAAAGGAACTGGCTTGTCCATGTTGAGAAAGGCCTAGGTGCTTCCAATGAACCAGACTACCTAATAGTGTTATCTTTCTTCCTCCTGTCTTAAAAGACCCCTTTTTTAAGTTAATGGGCTTCTGTGGGACTGTAGTGGCTGGTGACCCACTCATGGAGAGCTAGCTGCTAGCAGTAGTTTGGTGGGACCACAGCAAGTACTGTAGAAGACTCAACACCTCCACACTTTGTGAAGTAGTACACCACTCTAACCTGTATAAGTAGCTGTTCATTCTTTTCTTTCTTCTATTACTACCCAGCTATTGACCAAAGCTCCTTTTTCAAAAAATGCAACATCCAGTAGCTCAAAGCTGCTCAGCAAAACATACTAAATTCAAATTTGTAGTCAATGTTCAAGGCTGTATAAACTCCATGCCTGTTGCAGACTATCTTCTATCAGCTCCCTGCTCGCCCAGGCTTTGCCCCCTGCTATGATGCATTTCAGAGTGCCCTGAAGGCTTTTAAACAAAAGTTCTTATTTTAAATATGACACACCTTCCCCACCTCTAATTTAAAGCCTATGGGTGTCATGGGCTTGGGCTTTTTCAAGTGTGTCATAATTTTTCAAACGCGCTGACTGGGAAGTAATTGTCCGAATGTGAAGGGATTTACCATGAGGTTTTCGAGGTGCTCATCTCACGCATTCAACTTCTGCATTTCCTCAGAGAAGCCCAGAGCTTCGGTGAGTCTGCGAACGAAGTTACGTGACCTCAGAATGGCTTTGTTAATTAACTTCATACATTCAAAATAAAGTAGGATCATCTAAGATAAAAAATGATCCAGCAAAACCAAGTATTTGCTAAAAAGTACTTTACAAGGCAGAGCATCTTTTGAGTTTTTTTTTTCTAAAGAGAAATTGTATTTATAAGCAAGCTTGTTGATTAGAAGTGGTGTCCTTTGTGTTCCTTCTCAATGCCCTAGTGTCAAACTCTTATCTTCAGTCATATTCAGACACTGTTAAAAATGTGCCTCACCTTAGGCTAGCGAAGAAGCTATTGTTCTCCAGAGCTTCAGTTTTATTGCTCATTTCTGAGCTCCCAGCCATCTGAGCCACTGCCAAAGGTACGTGACTTGTTCTGGGATATCAGTATGTTCTGTAAATGGCTTCACGGTCCTTGGGCACTGGAAATAACAGATTTCTGATGTGAAAAATGCAACTCCGAGTGACAGTGGCCCTAGACACACTATAGTGTGCTTCTCTGCAGCCAGATGTTTAGTTTGGGCTGCTTCTTTTATTACATTTGTGACAGACATAGGACCCTTGCTACTGTAATACACTTGAAGACAACCCGTCAGTACACTAATGAATGCGTAAAAAGCCCTTTTTTCTCCATATTGCACTCCTAGCAAAGACAATAACTATGACAGAGCAGACTCAGTAATAGGTACGTGAAACAGGGGTCATTTGTGTTGGAGGAAGATCATATCAAAGGAGTAAGACCTGTGCTCTGCCCCATTTTCCATTAATAACCAGCTGATTCAAAGTGTATCCTGGGGTGTTAGGCCATGAACATTGCTTCTTTGATTTTGTGCTTCCATGCTCTCCCCAGTACATCTGAGCTGAGATACAACTTATCATGCCAAACCTGGCTGAAGTGGATATCGACCCCCAGTCAAAAAAAAGAGGGACATGGAGTTAGTGATATAAAAGACAGGCCTAAGAAAATCCCCAATATCCTATTAAGGAAAACAGAGCAAATGTCCTTCAGGAGAATATTTGCTCTTATTGTCTTCCTAAAATGAGCAAATGTTGGCATAGGAATCAAATGATTCAGAAAGGTAGAAAAGATAAAGTGCTGCAAAGTGGAAAGTCAACACTGTCAGACAGTGGAAGATACTATTTAAGAGCAGATGGAAAAGAATAGAGGTTAGAAAGAAAGACATCTCTTGCAAAAAATAAGCAGTGGAGAAAGTACACTTAAAAGGGCATGTCAAGAAGCAAATTAACCAAGAAAATTTAAACAACCTTAACAAATTGAGGTATAAGTATGAGAAATATTCACACGAACATGTTCCTGAATCCAATATGAAACTGCTTCCTGCACAGAAGACTGATCTGTGGGTTCAATAAATGCCTCTGAAATTGAAGACAAAAGGTAATTGAGCGGTTCAGGATATAGCAAGAAGATTAGTGGGATGTAACAAGGATCAGCAGGAGGATTCATTTTGTTAACCTTAGAAATCAATGACCTGGAAAAAGGAATGTTCAGCAAAACGATGAAACTCACTGGTTCAAAACAAGAGTCCAGTGACTGCAAAGCCAAACAGCGATTAAATCCAGGTGATAAGCAAGAGTGCAAGCAGATAAGAAGTTTATGCAATGAGAATTATTTACAAGGAAATGCATTTGAGGACAAAAATATTCTAGAAAGGCATAGTATAAAAGCGCACAGTAAACCAAAAGAACTTCTGTTATTCTGCAATTTGTCATATAAACAATGGTACCAGTTTGTGCAGTAGACGTGGGGGAAAATTAGCCCTTTATCTTGACAGCAGAGCATAAGGCTCAGTGGCTGAACCAGTCAAAGCTGAATTCTGTCTTTCATATCTGGAAAGTAGATCACACAGCCCAAGCTGTGACAACAGTTTGGATTCGCAAAACCTCTATTGCATTTGCTGGATGCTGTAGAAATGGAAATTGTTTCAGCAAGAGGAAGAAGAGAAGAACTTCATATTTAAATGCTCAGTGTTATTACTAGATAATCAGCCAACACTTCACCTTGATTTTGGAGAGGCAGTGCCAGTTTCCGTGGAAACTGAAGTGCTATCCTGCAGCTGTCACAAAATGGTTTAAATCCTGCAGATCTCGGCTTTGACAGCCCACCGAGCACTACAAATGTGGATTTTTAAATTTTAGCCACCAACACGGGGAACACAGAAGTTCCAGAAACTTCTTGGGCTGCATCTTTCAGAGCTGAGTATGCCCATCACCAGCATGCGTCATTCCTACAGTGGTGTGCGTGAGGACAGCAGTTGCAGTATATAGTGGTTTCTGTAGAAAACACCATAACTGCACAACAACTGGCACAACTACAAGAGCAAATGATACTGGAGCACTAGTGAAATACTTCTCTGGTCCCACAACTACCCCAGCCAAATAGATTTCTAATGCATTTACTCACAGCAGTCCTGGGAGGCAGACAAGTGGTACTATCACCATTCACAGGAAGCAAAGGGAACCATACAGGGATGTGGAGCTTGCTTGAGCGCCGAGGCAGGTGTAGATGCCTGCATAAAATTGAAGATTAAAAAGATTAAGGAACCATGCAGACCATCTACCTAATCTAGGTTCTTTTCACAGTCCATGGAGCGAGGTAAGCACTTACATTCAGGTTGCCTTTTACAGACACCAACTTAGGTATCACGCCTACCTTCCGCAGCCAGAACAAGGAGCCTGAGCACAGTACCCGCAGCGTGGAGCTGCGATTTGTGGACTGCACAGCAGGTGTCTCCCAATGCACGAGAATATTTCCACAATCGTCACACTCCCACGATGGCAGGCGTGAGCCACTGGTAATATTCAGTGAACATTTTTGTGCGCACCTGGCTGTGGCATGCAAGTTAAACACACAACCAGATTCGATAAAAGATGCAGATTATTCACATTATAAATAATTGTATTGGGTGCCACCCCAAGCAGCTATGAGAAATGACTCAGTGCCCGTCACTAGGCACAGAAACGCTCACCCCGCGCAGGGCGAGCCCTGCTTCTCGCGCAGGAAGGTGATGGATGGACAGACTGAGCAAGTTGTGCAGGCAGTGACGCTCCCAGGAGAGAGCTTTCTGTACTTACCCCATGCACTTGACATGACAACACGCCATTTTACTGTCCTTTACATCAGTGGGACTCCTGCTGCGGGAGTAGAAACTGGTGAGACCTGTTCCTGTAAATGAGACCAATATAACTTTCCATAAAGGAGAGTAACTGTCAAGTTTCAATCTACAACAACTTACCTTAAATTAAGGAAAATTAAGAAGAAAGCAGCCCACGGTATGAATCAGATTCTGTGTGCACACAGCTGAGTGTAAACTTTTCTTGTAATCACCTGGAGGTCCCCATTGCTTCAAAGGAAGGTCTCAGAAATAAGGAAGAAGAAGAAGAAGAAGCAACTATTCTGGTTTAATAGTTCTATAAGCTCAGTTCTTCCTGGTAATATAAATTAGGACTCTGTCATGTAAAGCTTCTTTTCAGCTACAATTTAGCTACGAAATGAGAACAGACCACAGCAATAAAAGCTTTCTTATCTGATCAACAGCATGTACTTAATAGGAAAAAAAAACCACATAGGTTTTTAATGTCTTTTCAGCTTCCTGTCCTTAATTTATTCTTCTTTCATTATATGCAAAGTACCTGTAATATTTTGAATTAAATCAAAAAGGAAAAAATAACCTAAAAAAATCAAAACGCACTTGCTAATTAAATAGTAATGACCTTACTTTCATTCATGCAATCTTGGTACATTACAGTCTTCCCGTACTAATTAACTTCAAGTTTAATGGATTTCTCTCACCCCCCCAAGCTATGTAACAAAACACAACGTGCTCAATTTAACAAAACTGAGCCAATATTGAAACTGGCCAGTTTGATTCTGCTTCAGCAAAGCACTCAAACACGTGCCTAAGTGCAAACACAGGAGCAGACTTGGAGGAGCAGCTCCTCAGGGTGGTGGAAAGGGTCCAAAGGAGAGAGGTAAGCAGCCACACTTCAGCGGGAGAGCCCAGTTCTCGGAAGCACATGGACCAGCCCACAGCGAGCACCTGCACCCGGAGAGCTGGTGTCTAACACAAAACCTGTTTCTTAGCCCACTATCAGATTTTTATCACATGCAACAAATTCACTTGCAATTCACACTTGCAATGAATCCAGAGCGTTTTCATGGGTCACGGGGGACAAACGGGACCGTTGTATGCCAGGCAGCGCGGTGTGTTCTGTGCCGCCCCCAGTGAGTGCCCCATGCAGGAACGCTGCGGATATAAAGGCAGATCTGCGTCTCTGAACTGATCCCCAAAAACACTCAGAATAGTTCCTGGGAGGCTCTGTATTTGCATGTTAAAGAGTTTTATTGTATTTAATTAGACCATTAACATATGGTACTTCTGTTATTAAATAATCTATATGCTTGTGGAGTTGATCAAGGTTATAAGAAAGTAAATTTGAGTGAAAACACTGTTGGAAAACAGGAGAGCTGTTAACCAAGGCATTATCAGAAAGTGAATGGCAGACCCTGATCCTGGGGGAGAGAAACAGGTCAACATAGTCCCTTTCCCTGAGACATCAGGGAAAGATTCGGATTTTTGTTACAGCTTGAGTTTTGAATCTGAAATTATTCCAGGAAGATCTACTTGTGATATCTTGAGTTCTCACCTGTGATTTTCTTCTCCCTCTAACAGCAGTAGGATAGTAATGCTCCACCCAGTCAAACAACTGCAAGATTTCACTATGGATAAAATTATTCCTACTCAGTAAGACAAGTGTTTCACATCATAGGTCCACCTCCGCAGAAGGAGTGAGGCATCCATTTCCCCTAGTGGGCTGGTTTTGGCTGGGATAGAGTTAATTTTCTTTATAGTAGCCAGTATGGGGCTATGTTTTGGATTTGCAATGAAAATAGTGTTGATAAATCAGAGATGTTTTCATCAATGCTGAGCAGGGCTTACACTGAGCCAAGGACTTTTCTGCTTCTCACCCCACCCCACCAGCAAGTACACTGTGGGTGCACAAGAAGCTGGGAGGGGACACAGCTGGGACAGCTGACCCCAACTGACCAAAGGGCTATTCCACACCATATGACATCATACTCAGCAATAAAAACTGAGGAAAGAAGGGGGAAGAGGAGGATGTTCAGAGTGATGGTGTTTGTCTTCCCAAGTCACTGGTACACACGATGGAGCCCTGCTTTCCTGGAGATGGCTGAACACCTGCCTGCCCATGGGAAGTGGTGGATGAATTCCTTGTTTTGCTTTGCTTCTGTGCACAGTTTCTGCTTTACCTATTAAACTGTCTTTATCTCAACCCACGAGTTTTCTCACTTTTACTCTTCTGACTCTCTCCCCCATCACACCGCGGGGGAGTGAGCGAGTGGTCGGGTGGTGCTTGGTTACCGGCTGGGGTTAAACCACGACATGTAGATATCTCACTGCAGATAGGAGTTGCATTCTGAATTATCCTTAAGACCGATTCGTGCCACGAGGCTTGGATGGGGAGGGAGGAAACTTTCAGAGGCAAGTGGATTTGCAAATAATCATTATTTTATTTGGGTTTTGTTCTCTTTTCTCTGTTTTGTTCTTTTCTTCCCTTTGGCTTGCTAATAAGTAGTGGGGGAAACTTGCTTGCAGACAGGAAGACACCATATAATTAAAGGTAAAGTATTCTACCTAGTTCTGTAGGAACGACATCCTTTTTCATAATACGGTATGAGAAAAATCAGGGAAGCAGTGCATACATTTTTTATTAACAGGACGATCCTCAACTATTACTAATGAAGTACAGATAGAAAAGACAGGACTCTCAGTAGGGAAATATCATTCATTAAATGCCTCCCTGGGGATGAAATGACACTTACAATTGAAAGACACTAACTGCCTCCTACATTTCAATTGGTACCAGCAGGACACCTATTTGTAAAGATTTGTGCTGCCTGTACTCTGTTAGTGTAAGATGCCACATAAATATTTTCTGACCTTTACAGCAGATATTACCCTTTTTTTTCCCCACAGACCAGCAGCCTAATTTTGCTTTTTAAAACCATTGATCCTGCTGGAGAATGAGGACAAGAGCAACGCTGTGAGCGTGCATAGGCCCACTGAAGTCGGTGGACCTGCTGAACATGTGTTCTGAATGTTTTCTGATCAGGGCTTTAAATACGTCACCCTTTACAACAAGACTTCCATGGTTCTTTTTGTAAAAGTGTACCTGCCTTTTACTAAATACCTATCACCAAAGATCAAAAGGCTTTTGAAATACATCCCCTAAGAAAAGCAAAAAATGGGAACTTAGGAACTCTTTCATTTCAAAACCGATTAATCAAAGGAAGCTCTTTGATCCGTAAAGAAAGTCCTCAGTTCCAAAACAATGAGCACTTTAATAGGGAATGATTACATTTCTCCAGGTGTATCGTCCTTGAGGCACATATTGGGTTCTCATGGGTGTCACCATCAGGGCTGCCCAGGACTCTGAGGCGTGTCTACTTTTCATTACAGTGTCACCTGAAAACTCAACAGCTCCGTCCCATTACTAACTATTGCCTCCGTTTGGCTTTCTAGAGTATGCGGTAATATTTGCACTAGAGCTCCCTATGTTTATTTTTATATATATGTGTGTGTGTATTCATATATACATATATTTGTGAAACATCCACTGCCATTCAAATGAGAAACATGCAGTGATTCCTTCCTGCAGTGGATTTTACATGACTCCTGTGAAAAAAAAAACAAAAACAAAACTGTATTCACAAATAGCAGAGATTAAAAAGCAATGTCAAGGTCTGAGAGGAGAGATTACAGATCCCACATCCGCAGATGTTTGCAGCCACTGACAGTCCTGTGATTTAAAGAGCTGTTCTCCCATGTCATTACAGGACAGGCAAACGTCTGCCACAAATAATCATCGGCAGATCCCACCCTGCTCAGAGAGCTTAGTCTGGATCAAAAGGTACCTGTTCAAAACTTGCCGTGCCTGTGGCAGAGGTGGCCACAGTTCAGTGACAGGTGAAATGAAACTGTCCTGCAGTGCCAAGAACCCGTCAGGGTGTAAGATGCAATGAGGACACTTAATAGCCACGCCAAACCAGCAGGAATTCACCCCTTGCACGCTGCTCATTTTGAGTTGCTATGAGATGATGAACTGTCATTGACTTTGGGAGGGTCACAGTGGCAATAGGAAAGCAACAGATATACAGTTGTTATTAACAACCAGCATTCTGCTGGTTTTCACACCGCAAACAGAATACAGACGTTCAAATTATGTAAAAACAAAATAATTCCTGGGGACTGACTGTCATGGAAGGAGAAACAACTCCAAATCAAGCTTTTAAATTAAAAAAAAAAAAAAAGAAAAAACATCAGCAATATCAGGACAAATTACAAAGGGACTTTCTGTCCAGAAAGAATAAAGAAGGCATAGCATCCTTCAGGGAAATATCAAAGTGAAACAAAAAGCATTAAAAATATGAGGGAATTCTATGTTTTCGGAATTTTCTGGGTAACATCTGTGCTTCTGTAAAATGTACTCCTGAGAACCAAGGAGAAAGACAACGGTAATCAAGGCCTGTGTACAACACTACCGGGAGTTTTCAGAGAAGGTGGGTATCGCCCTTCACTGGCGGTGACACACAGCGATCTAATCTTCCTCCTGAAGTGAGGAAGCTCAGAGAGAGGGGTGTGAACTCACAGCTCGTTAGCTCATTCGCACTTGTTTTTAGGTAGACCTCTCCCATGCAAGGTGCATTAGCCTCCGAGGGCTGCCCTCCTCCCACTCCAGCTGTGCCATGGGAGCACTCATTAGTGCCTGTCCCTGTCCCTGCACTCTATCTGCCATGGTGAGCACACCATGGGAATTTCCTCATTGACATCAGCCAAATCCCTGGGGCCAGCTCACACCAACCGCTTGGCCAGTTTGCACCTGCCCTTCTGGGGCTGCCTGGACCAAAGGCATACATGCTCATGCCAACCCCTTCTACCAGCAAATAGGAATGGGCAGCAACCTCTGGCAGAGAAGCGCTGAGGAGCATCTGGATCAATAGCATCTTCTGTTGTCTCAGCTGGACCTGCACAAAGGCATCTGTCCAGGGCCTCGCTGTGCTTTCGGAGTAAAGTAAGCTGCTTCACATGAAGGAATTCAGGGTGTTAGCTGATGTGCTGGCAGTTCACAGCCTGGTTTACTTGCTGCTAATTGTTTACACAAGCTTTGAGACAACCTTTCTGTTTTCTTCCCTCTCTCCCTAGAAAAGCAACTTTACTATCAGTAATTCAGGCAACGTAGTGTTTCCTGGATACATAGAGAGGTCCCCCTGCAAACTCCAGGTATGTGGCCGCTGTTCTGCTCTTTAACAGCAACGTGTTGCAGTGTTTGAGCCAGCAGAGAAACTTGAAAGAAAACAGAGCTGAGCAGCTGTGTTAGACAACAAACGTGCAGCAGGTTTGCCACTTTACAGAGCTCCAGACTCTTTAGGAGACTTGAAATACCAAACTCCCTGCTAATATACGTTGGTCTGACTTCGCTGTGGTCAACTCTGGTTTACATCACCCACAAGTCTGAAAAATGTTCAACTTAAAAACATTAAACTCTGAGAGGATCACAGAGTCACAGGATAAATCAGGCTGGAGGGCAACCCAGGAGGTCTCTAGTCCAACCTGCTGCTCAAAGAGTGTCAGCCTGAGGTCAGACTGGGTGGCTCAGAGCTCTCTTCAGTTGGGTCGTGAAAACCTCAAATGATAGAAACTTCAGAGCCTTTCTGGGCAGCCTGCTCCGCTGCTGAGAGTCCCCATGGGGGAAACGGTTTTCCTTATCCTCAGTCTGAACCTCTCTTGTGTCTATTTATGCCTGCTGTCTCTTATCCTCCCACCACACACCCCAGCGAAGAGTCTGTCTCTGTCTCCTGGAGCCTTTGTTGTCACAAGGTTTTTTCTTCCCAGGTGCAAGACTTGTATTTGTCCTTACTGAATTTCATATGGTTCCTTCTGGCCTTTCAGCCTATCAAGGTCCCTCTGAATGGCAGGTCTACCCTCAAGCTACAGACATAGCACCCAGAATTTGGTGTCACCTGCAAACTTGGCAACAGCATGCTCCATCACCTGCTCCAGGTCGCTGATAAAGGTCATAAACTGAACACTCCTCAGGGCAGACCCCAGAGTACCACACTTGTTATATGCCTTTGAGTGTGACCAGGATCCATGAGCCAGTCATTTTTTAATCCATTGAGTCGTCCGTCCGTCCAGAATGTAACATCTCGCGCTAGGTAGAGGAATATTCCGGGATACTGTTGAGAGCCTTGCTGAAGTCAAGGTAGATGATACACACTGTTGTTTCCTCATCCGCTAATCCTGTTGTTTTACCATTGAAGGCAATCAGATCAGGCATGTTTACTCTTGCTCAGCCTATGCTGACTCCTCCCAATGACCTTCTCCTCCCTGTGCTCACAAGCGTGTCCCAAGAGGAACTATTACTTGATGCAAAGGCTACAGAAAATTCAGACATCATCAGATATTCCCATTCAGCAGCAACAACCACAACCAAGTTTAGAAGCATCTACAGTCAAAGCATCTTTGTTTTAAAGATAGACATCATGCAGCAGATGGGCCATGGGTTGGCTGGTGCCAGAGTGAGTCTTCTCCTAGATGATCAGGACCCACCAACTAATTCAGTTTAGTCAGGAGATGAGATGAAACACTTCCATCAGAAAATCAAACTGGAAAATAGTTCATGATCAGTGCTAAAAACAGTGGATTAGGCAATGACTGCATTTAAACAACTGCTTCAAGAAAAGACATACAAAATCTTTTTTTTGGAAATCTTTCTGTTACCCTAGAAGCTGCTGTTTTTTATACAATATCCCAAATTTTGATGTATACTAGGGCACATTCTTAGTGCTGTATAATTTTTAAAACAGATGGGGCTTGTTTAGTTCCAAAGCTCTTGAGTATGTAATTTTTAAATACAAATCTGGAAAATTTCCACCTAATTTATGCCTTCAAAGTTAGCATGATTTCACAGCAGCTGGATCTGTTTTGCTAACTCGTGCACTCCACGAACACAGCCTGTATCTACATACTCACATCTGTCTTCAAGAGGGATACAGACCCATGGAATGCAAATGTTTCATCAACATGCATGTGGGACAGCATTACTACTTGCACAAGATTTTAGTTGGGGTTTTAAGGCAGGCTATGCCATTATGGATTCACATTCAATTCTTTATGCTACACATGCCACGCTTCTGTAAAACTGTTGTAGAATTTTTTGAGAAATTACTTTTGTATTTTAAGCAAGCCCATTTTTTATATTCCTTAAGCATTATAACCAAGTGCCTCAGCACCATCTGTTGAATTACTCACAAGGAGCCATAAAAACATTCTAAAATAATCTAATACGCCTTTTATTTGCTGGTGAGTGCCACAATTTAAAATATTTCTTATTCAGATTTGACGTGGCTACTAATCAGCACTCAATATCACAGGAAGAATAAGTATTTTCTTTTTCTATCAATATGCAGCACTGTAACTTTTCAGAAAACACGATGTATGTGTTACCAGCCTAGCACTGAATCTCACAAGTCATGACATTTTGGAGCATGACATTGCATTGTTCGGGTGTGGGAGAGCCTGCAGAGCCACAGCCACAACATTTTGAATGTGATATATTTTTTAGCGTAGAAATGCTGGAGATATATGTGGCTATATATTCTTTAAAATTGCTTCCTTTCTCCTGAAAGGGAAGAAAGATTGTTAAGAGGTTTTATGGTGGCACAGAGGGAATCACATTGGCTCTGAAAGGAAATAACATTGCAGTCAAAATGCCTTCAAGACTGCATCAAGGATCCAGTAAGCTGCACTGAAACTACACCTTGGCCTCCCTCTGCAGATTCACAGAGGATGAGCTTTGGTGCTCTGGAAGAGTCAGAGACACCACGAGGGGAGGGAGGAAAACAAGGGTCCTCACATTTCAACACTTTGAAGTCAGTTTGCCTGCAAACCCACAAAACATTCTGAAGGCTGAAGCACTGATAACTACAGTGTACATTATTCTCCTCTTCTAGTACCTTAATACAGCATTCAGTGCTAGGTTTGCTGTCACCATCTAAAAGATGACTGCCACACAGTCAATCTGACAAGAAAACAAATAAGTGTCTTTATTTTAGGTGGCTTAAGAGAAAAAAGCAAGTAACATGGCATTTCTAGCTTTTCTTGCAAAACTGTGCCAATAGTGCCTGGGCATTTTCAGAAGCCTGAAGAGCAAGCAAGGCCATGGGTGCTATTGAAAGCCAATGAAGCAGGAAGAGTCCTGCTATGAACAACCCCCTTTCAACTTTTGAAAGTTGTCCTTCTAGATTCCCGCTTATCAAGATGGCTTTTATGAAGTGAGTAACCCAGGACTGCACCACTGCCAGAATTTCACTTAACTTTAATGCACCTTTGCTGTCTTTGTCTCTGTTGGGACTTTTACAACAGCTCTGTTATTAAAAGAAGTTGCCAGAAGACCATGCTAGCTGTATCTTTTCAGGCATTTTGAAGCACTGCAGGTCTGCCGGTAACTCAAGATAAGTAGCAAAGATGCTCTTAGATCACAAAGCTCTACAGACATACAGTAAACATATATGTGCATCCAAACATTTATAGGCATATGATAAAGTGCATGTTCCACCTATCTCTGACTACTCCATAAGCATCGCAGAGGAACTCTCCCAGTCTATATTCTAACTTTCAAAGGAACATAGAGATTTTTCTGCAATACTGTAAATGATACAAACCTCTAAGCAAGAATATGAATTTCCATCTTTCTATACACTCCTTACAAAGGCTCCATTAAAAGTAGTCCCCTTAGGTTCCTCTGTTTCTTGTCCCCGGCTAACTCAGCTATGCTACTGGCTCAGAAACCTGTAGGAGGGACACGATGGACCCAGACATTGAAGATGGAAACAGTAGCTAAGTAAAGCACTTCGCTTCAAACCTACCTCATTGCACAGGCAATCCCTGTGTAGACAATCCTTAGTCATCATTGTTTAAACCCAAGTTGGGGATTTTTATACACTTCCTTCTCACTCTTTCATACGTACTTTCCTTCAAAGCCCAAAACAGACAATGTTCACAGATTTGACACATCATTGTAGTCACACAATTTCTAAATAGTCTTGCGTGGTTCAGACAAAATTAGATTTTCAGAACTCACACCGATATGAAAGGACAGGAAACTGATGTTCTGTAAGGTAAACCAGGAGTGGCAAAGAGGATAAAGCTGGTATTTTGAACAACAAGCTGCTGGGGTGGTACTGGGCCACAGCAAGGAACCACATCACCACGAGAGGTGCACGTGTCAACAAGAAGTGGTCCCTAAGCCCTGGTTCCCTTATCTGACGTCTCATGTGAGCCAGGAAGTGCAACCTGCTGCCTTTGCAGGGGCAAGATACTAAGATGAATTGGATCAACAGCATGTTGACTTTTGATTGGAAACATCTCCCATTTATACCCGGTTTCTGCTAACATGCTTAATGTCCAATTTGTAAAAATACATACGTATTCTGAAAGATCTGTTGCCAGATCTTGTGCTGAGGGATGCAATCCAGAAACCCAGAGTTGCTAGGCTCTGTGTGGTCTTGCTCTCTCTCACAAAAAAGAGTATTTCCTCTTAAGAATAGAAGGTTCCTACTGAAACTGTATCTGTTATGGAAACCTGCTGCCCCTCCTAAGGGTGTTGCTTTATTGAAAGTCACAGCCTAGATCTGTACGTGACCAGGTCACATCATGCAGGGATACGTGCATCACATCCAGGTGGTGCTGATGTGAGCTGGCTACAGCTTGCTGCTCTGGAAGAGGACCCTGCGTGTTTCTTGGTCCATGTAAAATGACTGAGTCCTGGGGCTCTACATGTAAAAGGATCTGCCTGTGCTGTTTGAGCTACAAGAGGAATCCCAGAAGCTCAGACATGGAAGTGTGCTTTGCCTTTGCTTTAAGATGACGACAGTGGGCTGGGCTGTGTTAACCTGTCTTACACTAGGCAGGGTATTTCATAAGCAAGACGAGCATTGAGTAAACAGGGACAGGTTGCAAAGCCATTTGTTATTGAGAGGATTCCCACACTTCATACATTAAACAAAGATGAGATTTTCCATTGTTTGAAATCAGCCACAAAGATGCTCCTTCACCCTAAATCTCTGCCTGTTTCCAGTACACCACCAAGTTTTGTTTGTAAGCTTGAAAATGGTGTGAGTTTTGTGTGCCTTTGCAGTTCTGTTCTCCAGTGGGAACCTGAGAAGCTGAAACACTGCCGAGAAGTGTGTCCTCACAGGGGCTTCAGCCCAGGTTTGAAGACTCGTGACATTCAAATGGATGAGAGGAGCTTTAGAGAAGTGTCTGAACTTCAGGTTAGTCTTCTGAACTGCACTCAGACGCCAGCCCCTAAGGAGTTCACCCATCATTTTTAGAACCTTATTAACTAGAGCTTAAGGGAAATTGCTATAGATTTTATTCAGCAGGGACATTCTGCCGTGCGGAGCAATGCTCTCTGCATTCATTTCCTTTTCCGTAGTGTTTCAGTATTGCACATTATTTAGGTATCAGACTTGAACACAAATAATTGTATAATAAAAAACAGTGACTCAACAGGTTATTACCACAATAACTCCTACATCTCCACTGCGTACAGAGTTAGTGTGGTTGCTTACTCCACTTAGAAAGTAGATGTAGGTAGTACCATTCCTGGTCACTGTGCGCCGTTTATCATCCACTAGACAGAAGCACACGTCGCTCAGTCAGTGCATTACTGAGGCCACAGGGCTTACTCCAGACTCAAGCAGGGGAGAGGGAAAACAGACCTCTGCTTATAACTCTTAGCAAATCTTTCATACGGCTCTCTCTAAAGCTGCTTCTTCCATTCTTCAGTGTGCAATTAAATGCAGAGCTCATGCAGGGAAGGTATAGCAGGTGGAAGCACTTTCATCCTGTCACACTCTTCACTGTTGTATTTTCTCCTTCAATGCCCTCTTCTGTTTGACTTTGTATCCCACAGCCAGATGGACGGGGTCATCATTACCAGTTTGCCTTACTAATTTCTGGAAGATTAATGAAACTAAACATGAGAAAAGAGAGAAGCAATCTATGGATTCATTGATATAAACACTCACATTACACCTACAAGTTCGCCACAATACACGTGGGAGAACACAGACCCCGAACTCCACAAAGAGATCATGCTTTTAAAAGTTTGCATAATTACAGAGCAGGACAACCCCACCAAATTCATGCAACATGATGGAAAATCCCGTATCGCTGCATCACAGCTTCAGCTATAGTTCCAGCAGACTGGAAATACTGCTGTAAGACTATGACATAACCTAACAGCTTTTCGGTAGAGCAGTCACCTGACTCTCCTGTTATAGTGTCAAAGTCTCTGCAGTTTACATTTCAAAGACAAAGAAGGAAAAAGCAAACAGCAAGCTAGGGAGGTGGCCAGCATGCAGAGCAAACCTATGCAGTGCAGCAATTCTCCCTCTCTCCCGACACCTCAGAGGTGCCCCCGAAACCCCAGGGAATCACACAGCCGTGAAAAGGAGCGGGACTGAAGGCACCATGTGTACAGGCAGCACAGATACTGCCGAAAACACTCTGCACACAGCCATTTCTGTTCATTTGACTTTTTAGTGCTTGTGGCTCCCCTTACAAGAGCTCATTACAGCTCATTGCAACAGCAGCCGCTCACCCTGTCACATCTCATCGCGCGCCGGAGGAGGCTGCCCTTTCATCTCCGTGCTTTTTTTAAGCTAAGCTTTAGCACATCAGGGGAACATCTTTGAAATCCTCACTGATTCCCACTGGAAACGGTGCCAAGTGAAAGAATCATTTCCCACGGACATTTTCTTTCCCCAGGGCCACAAGCAGGCCCAGCTCAGCCCTGCTCACAATGTCATCTAGAAACAAAACAAGCTCAAACCCCAGCACTATACTTCTCTTCCAGCAGTATTTGCTAGGTCTGTTCAAAGCCGACAACTCTTCTGTCCCAGTCCCGGCTGAAGGCACAGTGGTGGCAGAGGGCAGCAACAGAGCTACCAAGGCAGCTTTGACAGCTTTTTGAAGCTCATTTAGCCTCAGCTTGGACATTTTAGCCCCAGCTTGGACGTTTTAGCCCAAATTCTGTGCCAGAGCTGGGCAGGAGAGGTTTATGGTTTGGTGCTTTGGGCTGGAGCATCCCTGGAGTAGGTTGACAAATGGTGCACTGCTCGTTCCTGGGACGTGTCAGGCCCCAGTGCTAGAGCAAGCCTTCCCTTCTCTCATTATCTCAGTACTTTTCATTTTGAAGCAGCATTGGGAAGAAATATTTAGCTACAGTAAGGATCCTTGTCTCATTATTTGTGTGGCTTTTTTGATGAATTATAGAGTTCATGATGTTTGCTAAACATGTCACAGATGCCATGTCACAGGCAGAATTTTTTTGTATTTTTGTTTTAAGTGAAATAAATGTTTTCCAGAGGTTTGTTGTAAATTATAGAATGATCTTTGAGCAACGTGGAGACTGGGTGCTCTTGCCAGCTTGGAAACACTCATACAACACTCATGCCAAGCATGTACTCCAGATTTTGTTTTAGGGAATGCATGATCATTCTCTCTATCATGTCTACTTTGCCTCGTAGTCAAACCTTTTATTTTTTTCATAATCTTTAATTTCTTCTCAAAATGTCCCTGTGAGACAAGACATTTTATGATCCCCTTTTTTCACAGAGAAACTTTAAGATTTGTATGGATCACAAAGAGATTTAGGTACTTAAGTAGAAAGTGGAAGCCTAAATCCCACTGAAATGAACCGGAGATAAGCCCTCAATAGGACTGAAATGCTTTAATACTTCACTAGATTTCCGCCTAAGTGATTTGCCCAAGGTCATGCAGGACATTTCGAAAATCAGATCCAGACTCCACAGCTTGCTAAATAGTTACTCTCCCTGTGAAGGATGGAAATTTAGTAATTTTGCAAAATCATTTGGGAAAACAAGACACACCTATTGTGTTAGCTAACCCTAATGGGCAGCAGGTACCTTTGCCTGGACATAACACGTCAATGCAACTATTCTGCTTCCCAGCTTGTTTGAAGGTATCCTGGAAATTTCATCACAGGACTGCATTGTACCCAGCCAACTTCACCTAGAGCAGGGCAGAGGCTTGAGCCAAAATCCCATGAGTTACACCCAGTTCCTTAACCACAAAGGCAGTCCTCCTCACGTCATCCCTCTTGCCTCTGGGGGGGGGGGGGGGGGGGGGGGGGGGGTCAGGATGAATCAATGGTGCCTTTTCAAACACCACAGAGAGTGTTTGATGTGGTGGGGCCTGAATTGACTCTTTCAGAGTCTCTGAATCTCTTCCATCCTCATAGAAAAATAAAAATCTTCAGATTTTTTGTTTTAAATTCAAACCTAGTTACTGCTGAGCTCTAGAAACAGCATGTACACACAGGAAGCTTTATGCCTCCCTGACTGGTGTCAGGCAGAAAGTAAATTATTTATGAAAGTGCTCCATGTGATATTTTGGGTTGGATTTAAAGAGGCATGAGTGATGTGAAAGAGAATTTAAAAAATCTAAAAATTAAGAAGGCATTCAAACCTGGGTCTTTTAGTTTTGCTCAGGACCCACTCCCTGCTAAGACTGGTTGCATAGAAGCATAAATATGATCTCATCTCTATTTACAGGGATAATCCCATTCCTTTCAGTGGAGTTGCTCCTAATTGCCGCTGATTTATACAGAAAAAGAATCAGGATTTGTCAAAAAACACCTCTGGTGCCAGCACTTCAGGGCTGAGTGGGTGTTTGCAAACACAAACCCACTTTTTCTCCCACCGTCTGATCCACTTGTAGCTTTTCATTTTCCATGCACAAAATTCCTCAAACCATTTCTTAAATTAGCAGTAGCCAGACAGCCCCAATCAGCCATAGCTACACAAAATAAAATTACTGAAATACTGCACTGCTGCAGAAGGACTAAGATCCCAAATAGTAGAACAAAACTGACAGTAATATCCCAAAGTTTGCCTGGTGTCATTTCATATCAAATATTTCTGAGTGACTGTGGCTTAGAACGAAGCCTATCACCTTAACCATCACCAAAGGTTTAACCTCTAAAAGTACACTAGAGGCAGGTTTTTGAAAAGGACAGAGCAGAAGTCGTTCTGGCACTTGCATATGTAGTAAGTCTGGCTGGAATTTCACAGAGGAGATAAATGATAAAACACCTCAAGAGTTTTTTAGCACGTCAGGGGCAGGCCACTGAAGCCAAGGGATAAGCATGAGCTTCATGTGATACATGAGATGAAGTTGTGCATCAACTTGACCACAATTATTAAAATGTAAGAAAAGAAAAGAAGTTGAACTGTGAGTCGTTACACACGCTACACACAACGGGCTTGACACACACCTAGCAGCAGAGCAAGTCATACACAGCCTGGAGACACACTTAAAGCATTTCATCTGGTCCCAAACTCTGGACCAATCCAAGATTGGTAACACCTGAATAAAGGCTCCTGGCTTGGTATTACGTGCAACATTTGGACTGGCCCCACCTTTGGGTTTTAAACCTCAGAGTCTGTGATGTTTCACCTTGTTCAGACACATGGGTTTGTTTTGAGGGTTTCCTGCAACACAATTAATACATAATTATTCAAGTGTCCTGTGGAAAATGGGCACCTTCTTTTGGTCATGAGCACCAGCATCAGCAATCACTGTGCTAAAAAGAGCTCCTGCCCTTGACTTGGATTTGACTTTCATTTCAGAATGAGCACTGCAAACCACTGTGCAGAGCTTGCAATGTACCCAGCAAAGTTATTTCTTTTATTACAAAGCTTCTCCAATCACATATGGAAAACAGCTGTATATTTCTCAAGCTACGTTGATAACTGAGCTGGTGCTGAATTTTTCCTGAGTCCAGAGGACATACACAAGTGCAAACTCTGCCTCACAGCAGATAAATGAGCTACTAGCCTGACAAGGGCTCTTTCAACCTTACAATAAGATGAGCTGACAAGGCTGGAGTGTCTATCTGTGATAGACAATCCAGCTGGATTCTGAAGACACTGACAAAAAAGCCATATTTACTGTCCATTTACTTCTTTATGTCCACCTATACTGTCAACCGCTAGTGACTCTTCAGTGTCCTGATCATTTACACCCTAGAACTGAACAAGAAAACTCTTTCTTCCCCCTTAAGAAAGGCTGCAATAAACTTTTATTAACTTTAATTTTGAATTTCCACACTTTCACGTCCTTTAGCATCCACTGCAATAACCAAACTGAGACTTCTACACTCAGAGGATCAGAGCTTATTTTCTTGCTGTGCTTTTTGCAAGTATCGAGACATTTACACTTTTGATAATTTAGGGTCATTTATTCCATCAAGGTGGATATGACACTTTGTGCCTAACCAATCCCAAGGCAGGCAGATAGAGCATTCAGCTCTTCCTTCCCTACAACTTACTCAACTACCATAAGGCAGATTTGGGTTTGCTGGTAGAAATACGAAAATTTTATTGTAAAGGCATTTTTTTTTGTAACTTAATAGCAGCTCATAAATGTAGAACTGTGATATAAAACCAGTAAGAAATAATATTTTAACCTAAAAAATCACTAGTATTTAAAATATGATTCCTCCAGTTGATATGCACAGATTTTTTCCTTCTAGTTTCTTAATTTATTTCAGTAAGATGGTGTTTATTTCTGCTGCTGTGCTCAGATCCTGAATACAAAGATTTGGACATGCTTGCTCCTTTCTCTTTTTTCAAGCTGCATAACAAATACTACTAACTTGTCCACACCACCATCTCAGCAATAGGGCCACATGATTTCATGCCAGCATAAAAACAACAGAAAAGGAAAACTAGGGATAAACTTTTCTGTAACATTTCAGCAGCTGTTACCATAGTAATAATTCATTTCACCAAGCCACCAAACACCATTTCAAGGATTTTTCCAAATGTCCATGGAAGAAGTAGCAGCCATCAATAACCTTTTTCTATAAAGCCTCCCAAAATTGTCACAGACCTTTCTCGTGTTATTTGCTGAAAGCAGAAACAAAACAATGGGCTAGAAATAACATCTCTATTAAGACAGATGGATGTGAGGAGAGGTAGACATGAAAAAAAAAAAGTGCTGCGTCTTTGTGTGCCCAGGGCCTAAGCTTCCCGAACAGTCAATGACGCCGATTGTCAACTTGAGATATGTCAGCGCAGAAGCATCCAGGATCCTAAACAGGAAAAGCTTTATAGAACAAAGCCAACTCTTTTAATTGTCTGAAGGGTGTCACCATTTTGTAAAACCAAGCAATGTCATAAAATAATAGCATTTTTCACTGCTGGAAGTTTCTGGACAGGTCCTGGGACACGTCGCTAAGCAAGGCGCAGGGTAGAGGAGATCTGCCACTCGCCTTGTTTTCCTGTGCTGCAGAGGCACAGAGGTAATTGCAAACAGAAGCACAGTCCTGGCGGCAGAAGGACTGAGATCCAGTTATGCCATTCACCCACAGCCACAGAAAACTGACCCATCTACCTGATGTTTTTTTTTCCTAAGTTCACTGGGATTGCAGAGTTAGAGAAACAGTGGAGTGGGCAGCAGAAGGATGCACAGCACCTAAAAATACTTGGAGAATACATAGGAAAAATTCCTTCCCAATTCTGAAAGAGGTGATTTCTTTGTCTATCTGCAAGAACGACCATAGTTTATCGATCTGTCTCTCCAGCGCACCGAGAACCATCACTGAAGTCCCAGCATCTAAGTCTGGGTTTCTTGAACCTCTGTAATTCAGTTTCTGTAAGGTCCTCCTGGGATAAAGAATTACAAAGGGGAGTTGCACCTCAGCGTAAAAAAATGCCATACATGCACATTCATTCTCAAATATTGGTTTTGTAATGTTCAGAAAAGTTGTTTTCCCATAAAAGTTTACTTTGTGTGAGTTCCAGGGCAGAGATGTGTAGAGTTAAGTATGCTCCTAATACATTCCTCAAACACAAAGAACTCTCATTTTTCTCTTATGTTCAAACACTACCAGCACAATAGATCCTGGACTACAAGTAGAGTACCTAGCAACTAGCAAGACACAAATAATAAATAGAAATATTCAGCAAAGCTCTGACCTTAGCAAGAACTTCCACATGCTTAAGGAAAAATACTGCTGAATCCAAGCCACTCTCAGAACCAATATTTCTGACCTGTTGTCAGAAAAAAAGTTTGGTGTTTTTTTTAAGCACTCCTGATACCACAGGAGTTTGTATTCTGGAACTTGCAGCATTAGTCATTTTTCCACATCATTTGAGGCACAGCTTACAGCAAGCTGTTGCAGTGATCTTCACCTGACTGCCCAAGTCTTTTTTTCATCACTTCAGACTCACCCCTCTGAAAGTGTGGGAGTGCAGTGGCTCGCAGTCGCCGAGATCCTGCACGTGGAGAGGGTCAGCAGTGTGAGCAAATGGCTAATTCCACCATATGCGCCTGGAGTTACCTGCTGGGAATGAGCAATCCCGGAAACCGTATGCACAATTAGACCTCCTGTTGTATGTCAGCCTCTGCTGAAAATCTATAATTAAACTGATACAATGATAATGAACAGGAGATTCAAAAGCAGATTCTGGAACTGCAGAGATATAGCGATGTGCTTAATTATATGAATTTTCCCACTGGGTATTACAAATCATCTTCCACTGGCTTCCTCTAAAATGAGAGCTGAGAAAACCTGCATGGTGCGGGGCTTATCCTGGCCAAAACCCAGCCTCATAGCATGGGACCAGGCTCTGCTGCTTCCTACCCTCTGCCCTGCTCTGTACTGAAAGGAAAACCAGGCTCCTGTGGGCTGCACGGGAGCTGGAGCAGTCATAATAAACACTAAGTCTGTGAATAACTTTCTGTAGGATCAGGGATTCACTGTTTTCAGAATCCTCACAGTGGGGCTGCTTGCGTGGTCAAAACCTGAGCATCCAAAGGGGTGATGAAAGCAGCCAATGAAACGGAAAACCAGACAATTTTGGTTTAGTTAGACTAAGTATTCATGCAATCAGTAGTAAAATACCCTTCTTGTGTCCAGGTAGGTTTACACTTTCACAAGAGTGCATCGACCTAGCTTTCTGAAAGGAATCATCATTTCAAAGCAGGAAATAAAATGTTTCACATAAAAACATATCAAAATCACTCAGTTCTCAGGCAGCAGGTGGAAGGCTGAATTTGGTTCAACCAAGTTTTCAGTCAACCCAAAACTTCATTTTTCTGTCAAACAAATTATTAGCGAAAACAGTTATTGCCCAGATAATTAAACTCTGGCAAGAGTCTCTGAAACTACAAGCCTAAGAAGCAACAGCCAGGCTGTGCTGCTGCACGCTGGAACAGACTCATGATCTCCACAGAAAAATGCAGATAGGAAACATAAAATCCATTTCAACCAGTGGGTCACACACATACGTCCAGCACTAAATCAAGTGCAGATTAATTATTTACAAGTGCCCACATAACATTAATATTGTGAGATATCACTGATGTTGTGTTGCTTCAAAGACATCACATTACACAGCAAGAAGTAGTATTTGTGAACTTCAAGGCAGCTTGTATGCAATACTATTCTGTCAAAAGATCTTTGTCTGTGTCAATCACACAGCTTAAGGATACGGGATAAGAAAGTTTTTTTACATAGTCATTAATGAGTGCTGAACTTTATTTGAAAAATGCATCCTTCACAATGTGTCATGTTAGTATGCCGTAGTATTTTGAACATTATTGGTTTTATGCTTATTAGGCATATCCTGCTAGCAGAAAGCATTTTAAATTAGATTAAATCTTATACATGTTTAATGCGGTGTTCTCACAATTTAAAATGCTACTCTATTAAAATAGCAGAGAGAGAAATTGACTCACAGAATAAGAATGTGAAAAGAATAGATCATGAGTGAAATGAATAATAGATTAACTGAATAATCATATTACTTCCTATATGAAGAGTATAAATCATGGCAATCTAACGCTGTCAAGGCAGAAAAAGGGAGAACAGGCTTTCCAGTACACAACTATGTTCATTATCCAATATGAAATGTAAGAGGTAAGTGTGATTAGCATTGAGAGGCCACTTCATTGCAGCTGATGCCGAGTAGCAATTCCAAAGCGTACTGGACAAGGACACTCTTCTGGAGATCCTCTTTCCGATCTGTGGAAAGTCATTCCATCCTCATCCATCCTTAAACAGCTGTGACTCTGCACCTCAGCAACACTGAAAGAACAATCTCACGTACCTTACTGCATCACTAATAGACATTAACTTTCAGTACTATCATTCCAACAGAGCATCCACTGGGACTTGACAATCCTGAGCTGTTCATAGGAAGGTATACTCTGTATAACTTTAAGTAATGAAGCTGAATCATTAAGAAGCCGAACCAAAGACTACTGAGAGCAGTGGAAAGATTCCCAGCGATTCAAAAGGGATTTGATTCAAACTGTAAGTCCCCACACACATCTTCACAATAAAATTTTAAATCACCATATTTGTATATCTTACACATATATATTTGATTCATTCACTTATGTAATTTCTGTGAGTTTGAATCCATGCCTGCAGCACTAGGTTAGAGATTACAGTGATAATTAGATGAGAAGAGCCAACATTCAAGTCACGATAAAGCCGAGCTCTTACTTCAGCCTATTATCCAAAACCAATATACCAGGAAGTTCATTTTCCTTACTGTGCAGGATACACAACTTTAAGATACTTCATTGAATTAGAGTCTCTAGGAAATTTCAAAGGCCCTTAGCCAACAGGCGATTAGTGGAGGATGCTGAAGGCACAGTATAGGAAAACGGGAATTACGGGATCTGTAACCAGGACTTTTCCACATAAAAGAAGATTCCCTTTAACAGCACAGCTCTGTGGACCAGCTGCAATCTGTTTATGATGTCATCCATCCATCCATCCATCCTCTGATGTCCCCTGCTCTGCCACCTCATTACTTTCTCCTCAAAGGGTAGAGAACAGTCACAGTCACTTGGAAAATGGGATTCAAATACTAATTCCTATAAAAAATGTGAAGAGATAAACAACGTGCAGAGACACCTGCTGGCTGTAATGCCATTCCCCACTCCAGTATTACCAGCTATTCAAACGTGAAGCTTACAGAAGAAAGAGCTGATTAAAATGGCAACGGGCGTATACAAAACAGGAGTTGCCACCCAACAGGCTGTCTCTTAATGGGAAAGTAACATTTGTTAGAAGTTTCTAAACTTGACCTTGTCGACATCAGACTGAAGGAAGAGGATACAAAACAGGAATAGCTGCTGGCATTAGGAGCTGATTGTCAGCTGAATTCAGCATCAGAAGGGCTTGCAGTCAATCTGCTTCATGCTCGCTGAGCGCTCTCGGTAGGATGTATTTAGATATGTAGGGACATATGTTTTGAGAGAGGGAAGAAAGCAGGGAGAGATATTGCTCAAATGACAAGTAGAAGATAATATCAGCATAGACAAGTAGGGCCAGATTCTGCCTTTCCAGCTATGGCTGCACGGTAGGAAATGGGGAGAAGAGAAGCTCAGTGGCAGCAGACCTTAGCCAGGGACATTCAGCAAGTCTGGGACTCCAAGAAATTTTCTGTGGAAGTAAGAGCTTTCTTAGGCATTGAAAATAACATTGTGAATGTTCTGTAAGCCTGAGCTGACTGTTGTCAGCCTCACAGATACAGATTTTTTGTATTTCAGGATCCCCTGTGGGCAGGTTTAAACCTCACGCAACACAGCATGAGCTCGCTCACATCTTTGGACCTACTGGATGTCCTTTGTCACAAGAAAAATCATTGTGCCTTCTCAATACCCAGAGAAGATGCCTAAAAGAGATATTTCTGAGGGGCTCCTGCAGGGAATTATGATCATGGTGTTCAATCTGACCATGCTCAGCCACTAAAGCATCCCTTATGATGCATGGGCAGATGCAGTAAGCAGGAAGTAGGATTGTCTCTGTGTAGATTGGTTTGACTTGAAGAACCTTCCTTGTTAGTCACCTGGAGTCCGGGATCATTCACCAGGCCCCTGCGCAAAGCCTGACATCTGCTGCATAAAAAAAAAATATTTCCATCAATTAAGTGTCAGTGATTCAGAGCCATGACAAGGCAAAGTGACTCAGTAAGGGACTGATTAGGAATGCAAACTCAAACTGCCATGTTCCTGCAAAACAGTGAATTTTTAGCTTTATAGCTTGCTGCATAGCTCACTGGACACCCATGCAATAAGAACAAGATCATTCTGGCATCTTGAGCTGCCAAATACTACCCAAAATTGCTGCCACAGCAGGAGCAAATTATTTCATAGCAATTGGTGCAGCAGTGGCTTTGGATGCAGATCTAGGAGCACATGCTGGGTTTATGCCAGCTCTCAGCCTCTCACAGCAACAGGTCTCATAACTCAGCACCCCAAACAAGAAGTTTTATCCCTGTGATAGTCTCTTTCGCATATAAAATCACCATTGCAGAAGTATATTCCTACTGTCAGGAGATGTTGTATAGGGCAGTCTCCTAAAAAGGATTGTAACCAAATCCTATTTTCCAACAGTGTAGCTGTAGGAATCTAAGGATGTAAGCAAGGTTTGTAGAAGGAGAAATACCCTTATTATGCCAATTAATTTACACAGAAAAAACTCCACAGATATAGCCTGGAGAACAGGGGTACTTCTTCAGGGCCGAAATGGAAGCAACAAACTGAGAATAAATTGCTTAGATTTCAAATTCATTGCATTAATTGAGAAAAGGATAGAAGAGAAAACAATGTCTGCAGAGGCCACACAGATATAGGACATGATTTTCCAAGTGCTATTCAGACATATTGGTAAGACTGTTGCTGATCCAGATATTGCAGTTTAACATGACACTATGCAAAATACAATTAAAAAAAGATACTAAAAAATGAGGACAGAACAGGAAGGAGAACACACATAATCTTATACCTGGGGCTTCAAAAGGACTGTTGCCCAAAAACTAACTGAAAAGAAAAAGCAGATGAGAATTGGGAGTTCTTGGGGAAAAATTCATGAGATGGCCAAGAGCCACAATAACACAATTAAAAAAAAAATAGAACAAGTTTGTCTAAAAGCACGTTCTCGTTTGGTGCAAAGGGAAGGAGGCAATTAGGAACAAAAAGCCAATCTAATATTACTGAAAAGGAGGAAATCAATAGGAATTACTGTAAACAAAATTAGAAAAGATGAAATATTTATTAGGAAAGCTAAAAAGGATGGCGAGAAAGCCATTGCAGGCCCGGCTGAGGACAAAGAATTTAAACAGAGCTAAAGAACCTCAGCAGCACAGCAGCTATACAGCTGGGAAAGTTTTCACTAATAATGCAGAAGAGAAGTTGTTCAATGCATATTTCTATTCTATATATGGAAAGGGCAGTAAGAAAATTAAACATTCTCCAATCCTTGAGTAACTAAAGAGAACGTTAAAGATCTAGGAATAAACATTTTAAGGCAGTTAAGGAGAGCCTGCACAGAGGAGCTGGAGCAGAGTTGGATGAGAACTTTTTAATTTTTAATAAACCTTGACATCTCAGGGAAATCCATTCATTTCCACTAGACTCATTTAAAGCTAAATTTGTGGGTTTATATCTAGGAACAAGAAGTGTACCTAGGCACAGCTACAGAATAAGCGACTATAACCAAGGAAATGATCCTTAGATATACAAATAAATAACCAACAAATAGGGAGGTAAATTTACTTCTATTTGCAGCACTTGTGAAGCTGATGATGAAATATTCCATAATCCCCTGGTATCCCAATTTTAAAAAATAACATTGAAAACCAGGAAAGGTGCAAACCCACAGAATTTCTTAGAGGATCAGAGAACCTGCCTGGTTTTGTAAGACAAAAACTTCAAAATGGAGATGAAGAGCTGTCTGGTTTATGATTATGGAGACCCTGGAGAAGGAGAGGAGAAGGCAGAAGGGGAATAGTTGTTAATAAAAGGTTCCTTAATCTAGGCAACACTAGGCAGATTCAAAACAATACCCTGCAAGACATGTAATACAGAGAATGATTAAATGTTTGAGCAAACACCGGGGAAGCAGTAGATTGTCTCAGGGTCATACAATCTCCCTCCCTCCCGTAACAGAGAGGCACCAAAGGCACCGGGTGTCAATCAGACGGCAGCAGCACAAACCCTGCAGCTGGGCACAGCGCCCGCACTACAGCTCCCTGCAGCGTGTGTGGGTGGAGATGAAGGAGACAAGCCCTGCAGGGCTAAAATGAAATGGGCTGCTGGTGTACTGCCATGAAGGTTGCCTGAGTACAGCAAAGCCTTTGGGCAGCCTTTTTCTGACTCAACAGGGCCTCATTTTAACAGTTAAGAAGGTTTTGTCAAGGGCAGGACCGCAGTACGATGAAGTCCATCAATACCTTTGTACTTGCAATCAGCAACGTGTCTCTAAACAAACTAAAGCCTGAAAACTCCCTGAGCCCAAGACTGCCCTTTGGTTTTGTGTTTGCAGAGCAGGAAATTGTGGCCCATTGCAGTAGCATCGCTGTCACAAATGCGCAAACCCAAAACTAAAGGGAGGAGAATTACAAATGCTGTTTAGAAGATGATGAGCCATGAGTCCATTTGTGCATCTCTGTCAAACTCAGCCCTGAGAAAGCAGTTGGAGGCAGATGATTTGAATATAGGAAAACAAATCCAAATGGTTCCAAGCCACAGAAATATCAATTTTCTATTTCCTGAGCAATAACTAAGCAGAGCAGGACACAAACAACTCTTCCCCGAGTGCTGGCACAGCAGTGTGCAGCTCATTTATTCCTTTCCCAGCACCGGGGCCTCAGTCTTCATGTAGGTCTCTGTCTCCTGAAGCACCTCTTTGCTTCTCACCAGCAATGGACCATAATATTGCTCTTTCTTACAGCTGTGTCACACTGAAGCAACTGCATTAAGTCTAGTGCTGTTTTCTGTGAGACACAGGCAACAAAAAGCCACCTGATTTACAAAAGCTTAACAACGTGTGGCATTGGCTACAGGAAGGCAGAAGACCCCAATTATTTGCCCTTACAAATGGGAAAACAACCAGGCTTGACCGAGTTTCTCAGGTTAGCACGTAGGAACTTGATTCAGCGAAGACAATACGCAGCCTGATGGCGTAACGATCGAGCTCAGGCAGCACTGAGTTGGGCTGCCTGTGATGAAACAATAAAAAGCAAGGAGAAAGCATGTCGTTTGTGCATTGAAAATGATATTTCACGTTTCATTATTTATAGCAAAACTTTCTCATGTCCTGACAAATCTGCAGGGCATTCCTCAGTGCAGTTTTTTGTACGAGTTGGCAGGCTTCCGCCGTATTAACATTGATACGATTACCCTTACATGGACATCTCCCCAACAAATTCGATCTGAGGATGAAAGACACGGCAGCTTTCAAACGTTCTACCTTGTAAAATTAAAGTTATTAGAAAATGTAATCACCTTCTATCTAGTCTGTGTCTACTGGATATATTTACACTCCCAAGAGGGGTTAAAACAACATTTTTAGCAGCTGCCTCAAAATGGAAATCAGATCTCTGTGAGATGCTACATTGATTTGCATATTATTAAGCATGATCCTTCCCCTCCACTGCAGTTTTGCTTCACAGTTTTGCTCCTGCGTGAAGGTTGCCACTAGCTGCACGTGTGACACTTTCCCCTGTGGCTGCCTACCGCTAGCAGAAGCGACAACGGTGCCATGCTAATGAGTCCCAGGGAGACAGAAATGTAGCTAGAGTTGCCATTTTAGCTTTGGCAGAAAGTGAAAGCATTAAAATGCTTGTGGCAACTTTTGGATCTGCTAAAATTTAGTCAGTTGGAGAGTGTTTACACACTGTTAACATTGAACTGGGTAATTTCTGGCCCCAACATGTTACGTTTTTATTCCATCAGTTTTGCAGCGCACAGCACCTGGCAAAGCCACGCAGCAGGCCAGGTTTGAGGCGTTTGCTAAGTAGGGCACTGGGCACTTGGTCTGCCTCCTCCTCCCTCCCATCCTTTTGCAAAGAGATCCTGGAGTATTTACCCGTAAGACAGATGGGTCTAAATAACGCCCAGCATAACCCATAACCCTTGGACGTCGGATTGCAGCTTGGAGGTGGCTGTTGGACAGAGCATTCACCCTTCGGAGGAGAGGCTCTGGACAAGGACGTGTGACAGCAAAGGGTTTCAGCTACAAGCCTGAAGCATTTTTTCCTCCAGCTAGGAAACTAAGAGCACCGAAGGGGGAACACGAAGGGCTGACAGGCTGCACACAGATCGCTAACGATTCACCGGTCTGTGAATGAGATGAAGGCTCGTGCCAGAGCAGAGGGCAAGCGGCTGCTGCTCAGCAAGCTTTGCAGAGAGCAAGCCCACACAGCGTGGCATTGCCCCAGCCCAGGTACAAGGGCACACTTCTGAAACCAGTAAAAGCTTCATGTTAAGTGGGAATGAGAGGAGCTGTTATGCATATCAAAAGCTGAATTCTAGTCTCATTTGGGGGGAAATCCAAAATAATTCCCCGGCAGACAGACCACCATGCTATTCCAGTCTATGGAGCATTTCTATTACCACAGTTAGATTTCCTGCTGTAATTACAGCAGAGGTCCCAGCTGCGATCTAAGTCCCCATTTGCTAGCACAAAAGGTCACGCAGCAGTTGAAGCTGGCTCTCCTGAGCGCACATCTGGCCCCAGACACCGGCTACCCACCCAACAGGACCCCTCTCACACCCTGATATGCTTCCACGGGAGAAATAGCCCTGTGCCTTAGCTGAAATGTCTGTTAATACTATTTACCTACCTGACAAAGCTGCTGTAAAGCTTAATTAACATTTGTAATGCAAAATGCTTCAGGACTATGGGATGCCAGGCACCAGAGACAGCATGGCGTGGCTTTGGCAAGCTGCGCTGCTGCACACTAAACATTGACTACACAATTTTGTCACAAGTAGGAACGAGATACGTAGTTTATATAAACATATTACAGGACTTTAAACTCAATTTTTCTTTGCTGCTTGCAGGCTGGTGCCATGTCCTTTGTACATCTGCAAGTACTTTTATGATATGGCTTCCTAAATAACGTCCTCCAGTACCTGCACTACCTGGCACAAAGCCTTCAGCCTGTTGAATGGTGCATAGCTGGAGCCTTCTGCCACCCCTAACTCCCAAGACTGTAACAGTAACAAAAGTTAAAAGCTGCTTAAGGGGACTGGATGGTCACAAAATTGTTTCAGAGTTGGAAAAAGCATACAGTTCACTCCCTCCAATACTGCAAAGAATGGCGTCAAACATTGAAAAGCACCTCTAGATGCCATTTAAGTGCCCAGTATAAACCTCCATGGAAATAATCTCCCACAGCACAGAAATGGAGGCTTCACATAGATTTCTCTCTATTTTCCCATCAAGCCAGCAAAGGAGAGTGCTTTTGGCAGGAGTCCTTTCTACACCGTCACATAACATTTCACCTGATAAAAGCAAGTATTAGCATAGGCCCAAACCTGGAATCTCTATAAAGTCTGACGTGTTTACAGTTCAAACAAGAAGCCATCTTAAAGATACAGAGATGGATTCTGGTGAATCATCCATCTGTACACAGCATTGACATGTAAAGCTGAACTTCTTTTTATGTTGGGGCTTTTTATAATCTTTTTTTCCTATCAGTCTTTTGAGGGGAAAAATGAGGAGCTGAAAGAGAGAAATGTGATTCATTTTCACTAGAGTGAAGCAATAAAGCTTGTAAAGTGTGTTCACCCCTGTGCTCCATTTCAATAACAGCAATAACATCTAACCTGCTGCTCCTGCTGCCGTGCTCTTACCTTTCACACGCTAAGCTCCTTATTTTTAATCACAGGCTCCTATTGCATTTATAAGGACATGGAAATTGCATTTTTTTTATATTTTTTCTTTTCTTTTCTTTTTTTTTTTTTTTGATCATTTGCTGTGACAAAGTGAAAAGCATTCAGTGAGTCACTGATAGATCATCGTCTCTTCCATATGCAATAGGAAGCTGTCGCTGGGAGACGTACCCCTGCAGGAACGGCGGTCTGTCAGTTCTGCTTTGCAAAGCCTATCGCACGATTCTCTTTTTCCTATCAACTGCTCATTTGCCGTACGTAAAAAGGAAGCATTATAACAATGCAATCACTAGGTAAGTCAGCAATAACGTTGTTTCAGTGCTGCAGGTTGTATATAGTGGTGATAAATAACTGCAGCATGCCCCTGCACCAGGCTCCATCCTGCCTTACCGACACCTGAGTCCTCGTCCTGATCCAGCTGCCAAACAAAAGTCAAATAAATCAAGAGCTCTGACCGCAGACTCACTGCAGGGCAGCCCTTTGTGGCAGGGGTCCCTGGGGAACTGGCAAGTCTCTCCCCACCACAGCCAGGCTCCTACAGATCACTTTCACCATGGGATTTAGCTGTGTCTCATCCCAAAAGAGCTGACGGGGACAAGAAGTAGGCTCAGACAGTCTTTTAAATTGCTGCATCTGCACACAACAGGAAATTGGCCTTAGCAAACCCAAATCACCCCAGATCACCACCAGCAACTGGCTATACAACTTTGTTATTCTTGCTGGAAACCACAGATAGATTAAGTTCAATCGCAGCAGCATTGCTAAAACTGGGAGAAAGGTGGAATGCTGAGAATCCACTGCTGGAAACTGTTTTTTTCCTTTCTCTTTGCCTTCCTCTCCAGCATATCAGGCAGAGATGTCACTTCTGTTTCCAGAGGTGTTTATCAAAGGGTCTGAGGTGTTTCTGTGGATAACACTGATGTTCCAAGGTGCTATTTTCCTCCTCTGTAAAATCCCTTTCTCACCATTGCTCAAGATCATATAGTCTGGCATCACACACTTTGTCAAAAGCATGATGCAAAAGTATTAATCCTTGAGCGGATGCACTTTCAGCAAGTGCCTGGAGGAAAGGCAGTGATTATGGGAAGGAAAGCTGAGTTTCATGTTCAGAAAGCGGCTGTTTTTCAAGCCATGGGGCATCAAACAACCATTCTCTATTTGCGGTTTCTAGGCCACTGCACCTTTATTACAATTTCTCATACAGCTTTACATATTTCTCTTATCTAGTTTGTTTTTAAGCTCTCCAAAGACAAATATTTATAGTATGAAAAAAATCTCAGTATTGAGAAAATTTTCAATTGCATCTTGTTTTATGAGTATTAAACACCAAGGATAACATGATCTGATTTCTCGTAATAAATATAAACTTGTGAAAGTTAATTACCATGGCTTTTTATTAGTGTCTACTTTGTTTCTGTTGAATCAGTCCATTGGTTTACGAGCCTGAGAACTCAGTAGTTGACATTGACCTTCGGCAAAACCAGTCAAAAGTAAACAGGATCGATGTAGCTTTATTCTCCCACTATTTTCTTACAGCCTGTATCTTACAGGGAAAAATATCTCCACTTCTTCAGCTATGTTATACAGACTTTACCATAGTACCCGTGCTACAGACATCACTCAGACTCCCTCTTGTGTTAATGTATGCTACAGTAACTCAGACTTGGCAGGCTCTCACTTAGCAGAGGGTCCGTATTCCACCTTTCTCCCTCACTGAGCATGGGACTTTGTTCTCTTGGAAACCCAAGAATTTTAAAAACCTAACACTGACCAACTGCATTTATTTTAACCTTTATTCTAGTGCTTCCCAAAGATTTGTCTTCTAAAATGAGAACAGATTCAGTCATTTCTTTGCAAACCCAAACACGCATGTCCATAACCAACAATATGATGAAGCTCCTCCAATCCCTCCTCACCACAAATACTCTCCATTTTTTGCACTATGTTGAGTTTCCTCAGCTGGGAGGTGTTCAGTAGAAGTCATGGGAGACCGTTAGGGGTTTAGAGTTACACTTCTAGGGATTCTTCATGAAGACACAAAAGATAAAGTATCTTTCTTATTCCTGTTAGTTTACATTATATTGCAGTTTCTTCTATTTTTTTTTAACTTAGCTAATCAATTTCTTACATAACTGATATTTATGCGTTTTTCAGCCAGCTTTAGTTCTGTATATCCTGTTATCAATTCTGCACAATCCTGGAGAGATTTCCTCCCCACTGCCACCACCACCTGTCCCCTCCAATTAGTGTCAATTGCAGTGAAAATCTTTGTGATATTAAAACTATATTAAGACACACGTACATCTGTTTAGAAAGGCAGATTTTCTTTCCACAGGAAAAGCTGCCGTTTCAAAAATCTGTTTTTATTTTGAATTGGAACATAAAGTCAAAATTTTTTATTTACCTGCAGGATGATAATTCTGATAAAATAATTTCTAACAAACTAGAAATATTTCAGAAGTATCAAAAGTTTATAAAATAACATTACTATCATTATTAAAGTTTTGAAGTATATATTATATTATTTAAAATATAATTTGGGATAAAATGCATGAAATCAAGAAAATTAACAATTGATTTATATTTATTCTAGTTTTTCCTTATCAGAATTTTTGGTCAAATATCAACATGTTCTAATTAATATTTAATCCCCATGCCATTCCTCAAGCTATATTTTTTTTGGAGGAAAAACTGTTCCACTAAAACATTTCCATCTAGCTCTAGTTTGGGTATCCTGTTATTGGGTCTTAGCATTCTCCATTCTTCTCATTACAACCTATAAAAAAGAGAATCTACGTTTCATATCTTTCAGAAAAATTAATAGAACTAAAGGTTAAATAAAAAATATGAAGGAATTAATTAGATTCTAGTTATGGCTAGTGTGAGTTAGTCCCTGGCTCTTTGGACAACAGTGAACTAATAATTATTTTAATATCTCTAGAGTTTGTTTCTGTTGTGAAGAATAGCTGAAACATAGTCAAATGCTTATGAATCTGCTTGATGAGATTTTTCTCATCAGTGGACAGTTTCTTCAATACTAAAATGTTCACTAACCATTGCGATAAGAATAATTGGTTTTAATTTCATCTCCTATGAAATGTTCTTTTGTTTCAAAACGGTAATTAAGCTGCTACATGTATCTGAAAGCAGAAACAATGGAAATACTCACTTTGACAGAACTAGAATAGAAAAAGAGGCAGCTGAGATTCTACTTAAATAAAGCATAAAACATCTAAGTGTGTGATAGGTTTGTGACGAAATAGTCAGTAGGGAATCTGAAATAGTCAGTAGGGTGGATGAGCTACTTGAGGATATGGTTTAATGGGGATTAGGGATGGTTGGACTCGATGATCTCTAAGGTCTTTTCCAACCTAGAAATCTATGAAATCTATGAAATCTATGAAATCTATGAAATCTATGAATCTGAGCAGTTTCGTTCACCTGTAGTCCTCTACAACATCTATGGATGCTCCAAGCACTTGAATAGATATGTAACAGGTAGTAACACCTGTAGCATCTCTTAGTAACTTATTAACCCCTATGTAACTTCTATGAAATGTTAACAAAAACATGATGAAATGATCTTCGCGTAAACTTTTTGACTGCTTCCATATTAGGCTTGATTCCACTGATCAGGAATGAATTTAGTTCCTCAAGGTCTGAACTGGCAACTTGGTGGTGATCTAATGAATAGACATGACAGTATTTTCAGCTACAAGAAACGGTTTGTATTTCACTCTTCTAAAGAGCAAGGTCAGCTAGAAATTCCACACATCACATTGTGCATCACCTGTTTTCCTAATCACAAATAACTTGCGTAAGAAACAGAGCAGCTATTAATATTTCATCCACTGCTTATTGCTTTCTGGATTTTCTACAGACATTTTAGCACCCAAAAATTCAGGTGAATGAATTCCTGTCTGTCATGATTTATTACTTCACTAAGAAATTAAAGTAATGTAATTAGAGAAAGTGAGAAAGCTTTTAAAAAAATGGTTAATTGAAAAGCTAGTTACCAGCACGATGAATTGCCTAATTAAAATATTATCATGCACATAACTAAGGAAATCAGTTCATGCCAGCCTACAAAGATACTTTCATCTTTGATAGCTATTCCTGCTGAGAAGAAGGAAGAGACTGCCACTATTATCAAGTAACATGAGAAGCATAAATCTCTTTTTAAAACCTGGGGAAGTCTTGTTCTCATGCACAAATTCCTAACCATATGTCTGCAGTTAATATTTAGACTGTGTCCATACTCTGTCAATAGTTTCCTTCACCTGCATAAACAACTAATTCAAGGCATTATTTTCAGTAATACATTTCTTGAGAACCCTGCAATGAAGCAGTTACTCAGTAATGGGAAATGTAATCAACAGGCTACTTCAGAAGTATTTGCAAACCATGCAAATTAATGTCATGTGAAATATCTTGGTTTGCTTAGTGGTACCAGGGGACACTCACATCCTACCGATGTTATTGAGGTGGTTTTTGTACCTTCTAAGAGTCAGAACAATCACAGGAGTAATTTGGAGCTCAGAAACAGAACTGAAACACTTTTTCCCGTCTTTTAAATTTTCATGAATTGCTCAGATTTTCAAAACTCGTGTTTCAGAAAGCAGTGTTTAAAATACCTGCCACTCAATCTGGGCTTGCTACTAAAGCTGAAAAAATTCTATTTAGGAAAATGGGAGGATATAAATATTACTTTATGGTTAATTTGTTCCTTTTATTTTCTCCTTTTATTTAAGCCAGTCGTCACCTATACACAGAGCAAGAAGCAGTCCAGAGCTGGTTAACTAGAAGATATATCTATTAGTAAGTGTATATTAGAGCAGAAAATTAGGATTTTCTGCCAGATACCATACATATATCTTACAACTAGTTATTTTCAAGCCCCCTGTTCTTCTCTCCCAAACCTGAGCAAGGCTTACAGCTGTTACTGTGACCAATGTGCTCATCAAACTACTTTAGCACCAAACCCACACTTAGAACTCTTGATGGGTGTTTCAAAGAACACTGGAAAAAGGAAAGTATTATCTGTATTACCCACATGGAAAGTTGAGATGTAAAAAAAAAAAAAAAGAGAGAGAGAAAAAAAAAAAAACAAACAACCACCTACCAAAAAAACATCAAAAATGTGCAAGATGTTCAGACACAGTCAATCGTTTAAGTCTCACTATCAAAGGAATCTCAATTAAAGAAACCATGTCAGTAAGTCAGCTTGTAATTAAACATGTTAAATGCTACAGCAGTCATGGTTAGATTTGCTCCAGCCTGGGTTAATATTTTTTAGTACGTATCTGTCCTATTTTACAATTTTATGCAGCTTCCTGTGATTTTCTCTGTCGTCAATTAATGCTCATTCTTACAGACACTCTGACTGGGGAGGAATAGATCCATCACAACTTTCTATCATTTGGTTCTGGATTTTTGTAGTCAAACTGCCTAAATCATACCACTGAAACCATTGCTTTCAGCAGTTGTGCTTCTCAGCGGCAGAGTTCCTGGTCAGGTGCTGAATGTGGTCTGGGGCAGCTCTGAGTGCTTCCAGCAAACAGCCAGGGTCTCTCCACTCCCATTGACGTCTACTCAAGCAACAGTTACTTTGTTTTGGTTATTAATTGAGTTTTTCTAACTTGGATTCATCAGCAAGTTAAACTGCTTGTAAATTACAAAGCATCTCTGTTCTGAACTCCTCCACTGATTTGTTCAAGATGGTAAAAAATCTAAGAAGAGAATAACTAAGTAAAAGCAATGCAGAAAGGAGGGCACACACAGACCACGCAACTACAATTCAACTGCAAAAACTGTATTTTGCAAAGGATAAATAGAAAACAATGGAAATACAAAGAGGAAGTGAATACCTTGCTTAAAGGAGAATACTTCCGCAGCTGAATAATTCACATAAAATCCCTAGGACTTATCTCATTCTAGATCTCAGGAAATAAGATCAGACTGAAAAGAAAAAAAAATAAAAGCCTTTATGCTGCAACGCAGCAGACACTTGCCTCCGCAGAGGGGCTTGGAAATGAATAACAGGACCCATCAGCTGGTCTTGGCCTCCCAGTGCAAACAGGTGCATCGCTACTTGAAAGGCTTCACTACACTGCACCTCAGACACAGGTCACATCTTCCACATAAAAGATCACCTGTCCCTCAGCACCCGGAGATTCCAATTATCACCCAGCTTTCTGGTGCGCAGCAATACGACAGAAGGAAATGACTGACCCCTCTATTCTGAAGTGATAGAAAATACTTATTCTCAGTGCTGATGACTGCAGACCTGCTGTGCAAACTGGTGTAGTGTCCATATTATTCTTGCACTAGCCAAGAAGTCAACATCTCAGCTGTTACATGAATCTCTGCCAAGTACTTCATCCAATCTCCTATAGTAATTCATGAATATGCAGCAGCCAAATCTCTTTTCCCTTTGACATTATGAGGCGACAGCAAAGGAAAACAAGGTTTTACTCTTCTCATAACACTCTTCACAGAAAAATAGAACAAAACTAGAGATGTCCTTGGACAGGCTCGAAAATTTCATGAAATTTCATTTCTATTACAATTCAGTTACTGCTGAATGAAAAAGAAATGAAAAAAAAAGTTTCACTTCTGTTAAAATGGAAATTAAAAATATTCTAGTGATGTGTGCAAAGACATGCAGAAAAAGAATGATCTTATGGTGAAGGCACTACACTGCTTCTGCAGAAAGCAGAATTAATTCCCTGCTCTGTAAAATGCTATACATATATATTTCATGCTAGGTCTGATCCAGAAACCTTTGAGAATTGAAGGAGCCTGTATATCTAGCAGGAAAGAATATAACTTTAGATTTCATCATTCTTCTTCTCCTTGCCCTGATGCAAGTTCTTTTATTAGGAGGAAATTAAAGCATTAAAATGTTAAAAAAAAAAAAAACAAAACAGTCCAAATAAAATTATGCTCTTTTTTCTGAGTAATTTTAAGTAAATGATGAGATCATTCTCACTTGCTAATTGTTTTTTTTAAAAGAAACAAAAAACAACCTAATTACAATGGACCTTCACTAATTCACATAATGTTCAGGATAACCATTACAAATTACTTGCTAATTTGCAAAATTCAGCAAGGAAACTCACAGAAAAAAGCATCGGAAAATATACTTTCTTCATTTAGATTGTCAACTGTAGTTTATGGTTTCTTCAATTATTTACAGTGTGATAATACTTCCTATTATACAAAATAATGTATCACATTACATTTTGCAAGAATAATGAAATCTTAATTTTGTAAGAAATTTCTGCTAGAAAGGCACTGTTAATAGGTAAAAGAAGAATTGTGTGTCTATCATAGAGTTTATGGGTGGATATCATGTAGCACATCTTCAAATGGGAACTGGAAGAGCAAATCCAGACCTCAGCATAGCAGCCAAATTTCCAGACATCCTTATGCCGAAGAGAAGCCATCAACCTTCATTTACAGGCTTATTTTCCCCACATGAAAAAAAATAACTAAATGCCAGTAAAAATTACGAGATTCAACAAAGAGGAACTGTAGGTCATAATTGGAAGTTCAAAGATATATCTTATTTAAGTTGAGGATTTTTAGGAAGTTTTTGTAAGTGGAATGTATTTGTAGATTCTCATCATCCAAGACAGCATGAAGTCTGACTTAAAACTGGAAAATTTAATTATTGGGAAGTAAGAAAAGCACAAGACTCTGGAGAGAGTCGTTAACTTATGAATCTACTCTGGCTGAGAGGCTGGTGGGAATTATTTTTTTTTCCTTCACACTGTACTCTTCTTACATACACACAAAAAAAAACCCTAAATACTTATTGGAAGGACCCAATGGAGACTGAAGTTGTTCATACTCAAGTTGCTTAGAAACTTTATGCATCCTGAGAACTAATTATACAAGTATAGTTGGGACCATGAAGGCAAATTAAACCTCTGAAGGGTAATGGACATATTCTGTTCATAACACCCCCACAAAAACCAGCCAAAGCAAATCCAAGATAAAGAAACAGATGTGTAGTCTTCAGTTACAGAGATTTATACTTATTTCAGCTGTTCCACAATTCTCACCTACATTTCATTGGAGACATTTCTTTTACAACTAACTTCTTGCACCCCTAATCACTTGTTTACCCAGAAGGAAATAAAAGCAGCGTTTTGATATATCAAAAGAAAACTTTTAGACTTTTCCCCTCCTTTTGCCTGACAAAAACTGTTTCTAAATGATTGTAGTAGCCCAGATCCTGCATTTTGCAGGAAAAACAATATTGGTAGCTGACATTTTACCAAAAAGGTTTCCGAAGTTATTTTATATTTACCTCCTCTACAAACGTTGTGAGGGCAACGAAGATGGGAAAGCCAAGCAATTCTTGGCCACCGCAGCGGTACAGTACAACAACATAGAGAGAAAATATGATTCCACTTTGCTGTTCTTACAAGGGTTAGGACATAAAAATTAAAATTGAGCATGACAGCAGAACTATATTTCCTTCATTTTTCAAGCCTTGATTTGCATTAAGCAATGACAGCTTGAGAAATGCACACAGCAAATGTCTCACTAACCACATTTAACCAGTGAGCAACAGTGTGATGGCTCAGTAAGAAAAGACTTAACTAAAAGTTATGGTGTAGTAGAATTGTCGTTTGCTTGCCTGGAGTAAGAATAGAGAATTTCAGATCCATAATATTGGAATAAAAATAATAGACCAGACGTAAACACAGTTACAGCTGATTTACTGACAAAAATAGTGCTATAACAACAGGACTAGTTTGCTGATTCTCCTATTACAGCTCAAGATACAGTTATTCCGGAAAATGAGTAGTTAGCTTTTAATTTATATTGGTAAAAAATTACATTAGCTAAATCTGAATATTAAACCTTTGCTCAGAAAATGTGTACATACAACTTGCACCAAAACAATAACAGAAAACCCTCAGAAACTGCTTTGATGCGAACATGTTTGGGCGCAAGTGTTGGAGGACTGTGCTGAACCAGAAAGACCCAGCAGCCCCCAAGGGGAAGCATGGAAATACAGATTTGTAGTGGAACATCAAGTCAAATGAATGCGTCTCCAGATGGTCAAGAGCAGATCTGTCAAGTTAAATGTAGTTTCAGCACAGTCAAGTGCAATTCCTAAAGGTTAGCCCTGTATCTCCTTCTACGAGCTCCCTCCCTCGCTACGGACTCTCCTTGGGTTACAGCATTTAGACAAGGAGTAAGCCCATCCCTTATGACCCCATCTGCTGGTGGGGGATTTTGAGTAGTGGGGGGAAAAAATATAAATAAATAAATCAAAATGGAGAGGAGTCAGCAAGAGCTGACCAGATTAGGATTCAGTCGTGGTGCCTGGACCATGAACCAAACCCATTCTAAATTATGAGAAAAGTGGAGGCTGTTCTCTCTCATTCACAGCCAGAGCATCTGATTTTGTAGCTTTGGCAACAGAGTTAGGGAGTTAACAGTCTGTGTGTTAATGAAGGATGGTGGCACTTCATGTGGAAGACTTGATAGAGAGAGAGAAAAAAAAGTTTATCTCACTCCAGCTGGCTTTTCATTCTACTGCTCCTTCCTGATAAGGCTTATTCATTTCTACCCATTCCAGACAGCAGCTGAAACAAAAGCTGATACTGCATAATTGACGACGGCTGGCACACACTGACGACAGCAGTCTGCTGGGTCACTCTAGAGATGCTGCACCTCCACGGGCACAAAGCAAAGGCATACACCTGCCCGAGAGCCTTCTACCTATGACTGCTTTCTTCTGGAAAAGTAAGCACAGCTGAGAAAGGTAAAGGTTAGCAGAGGTTGATTAGATATCCATTTAAAGAAGAGAGGGCAAAGGGTTCGTTTATGAGTACCTTTCATTTGATTTCTGTCCCAATTTCTTTCAATATTGTCATTTTCTTTTGACGTAAATGTTTCATAAAAGATTAAATAACCTACACAAGGGGCCAATTAAGGACAGACTGTGCACAGAAGTCTGGAGTACAGATATAAAGTAACTATACTTTACAGAGTACTTCCCACAAGGCATTTCTACCTACAAGTCCTGCTGCACGTATATCCTCAACCCATCACAACAATCTCACCATGGAAGCACCTACCTACCTACCAATTTCCCCTTATTATAGCAACTAATCACGTATCACTTATTCATCACCACAGATGCTATGACAGACAAAGAAAACTATTCCTGTCTTTAAGAGCTAAACAAGACAGACCAAACCTCAGATGCTTAAGTACTCGCACAAACATGTTTCTTTGCAAATCAAACAGCAGAGGCGTACACGAGCAGATGGGTAGGAACCTCGTGTCTGGAGGTACGACTCCTAGCTCAACATTACATGGACACACAACGACTGAACCAGGCACTGCATCTGGGTAAACAGAGCAAGCACATCTATAAGGTTTCCACATGGGGGCTGTGAAGGCTCCTTTGCTGCCCCTCATCATTCCTTTTTTTGTTTCTATGTTATTTGGTAGGGTTTTTTTCAGTTACGCATACTTATTCCCCTTCCAAGATTTTGTAAATTTGGTAAAGCAGTGCTCGCTTTCTTTAAACTTTCAAGCAGTTCTCTGTTGCAAGTTTGCAGCATGTTCCTTACTCCTTTTTTCTCTTCTATAAATCTTTCAGAAACAGCAGACGACTGTTGAGAGCGTGACAAATATTATTCTTCAGTCCCTTTGTTCTTTGTGGATTTTTTTTTATCACTTATTTCATTTTGCTGCAAACAGCACCTTTGTACCTTGGACAAATTCAATAACCATGACTCAATCTACAACCCATACCGAGATGTCTTCTGTTTCATCTTGCCTATTAAAATCAGCACATAGTGTGTGATGAGTGGAGAGGGGCCTGATTCCAGCTACAGAAACTCTAACGAAGTGGAGGGGCACGCAAGAGCCATGAATGAGACACTGTGTCACCTAGGGCTGTGCACGTCAGTCTGTGCACCTTTCAACATGAGCACTTTCTTTGTCACTCTTTCCACCTCTGGTCTCCGAGAAGCCTCTTTCCATAATTACGCATCGCCTTTTAACTTTCCTTTCATCAGTTGGGAAGGATGACTCTTCCGGCCTGGTGCTTTCACAGTCCACTGTTGCCCAGCGCTGGTCATGTCACTTGCCTAAGTGACAGGAGTGATATTTCACTGTGGCACAGGTCCTGGTTCCATGCATTAAATGTCAGCAGTGGGGTGGCAACAGGAGGGGGGAAAGAGGACTATGGTTTTTATTACCCAAAGCCATTATCCTTTCAACAGCAGTCAAAGGGGTGCCTGAGGGCTGAGGGCTCTTGTTTTCATGGAGGTGATTATTTCTGCTGGATTCAGTCCTAGATCCCTTTTTTCTTCTTTTTTTTTCTTCTTTTTTTTTCTTTTTTTCTTCTTTTTTTTCTTTTTTTTCTCTTAGCCCAAACTGTGCAGGTGCTGGAGAGAAGCCACCCCCCAGACCTGTGAGGGTGCTTGCAAAAGGCAATAATACCACATAATCGCATTTTCAGCAAATATCACTGGCTCTTTGCAAAAGCGATTGTTTGCAGACACTCCTATAATGCAGTTCAGCATTTATAACCGTACGGATAAAAGCAGGTATTACAGTGCTTTTCCAGTACCGTCCCCTTAGTTTCCTGTTTCTCTTCTTAGGGTCCTAGGAGGCTGTGGGGGGAGGTCATACAGCAGCTACAGAAGTAACAGACACTGATGGACATTTACTACTCAGCCATGTGCTTGCACACACAGCACGGTGGAAGACGACCACTTGTGAACACCTCCTGGTGGATGAGGTGCAGCAGACCGGATCCAGTGTCCGCAACACGCACATTTACAGCAACACGCTGCCCACCACTACACCTCACAGCACTGCTGTAGCCAACCCCCAGGTTTCAGCAGCAATTACAGAGTCACATACCTCATATCTTATGCCGATGCCAATACAACTAATTTAAATTGGTTAGTCATCCTTCCTGTTTAAACAGCAGAATTTAGTCTTCAGTATTTACAAAGACTAACTACGCACTTACAGGAAAAAAATAAGATGTTATTTTGGTTCTTGTGTAATGATAATAGAGCAAGTCTAAACTTCCTATCAGTTCCATCTGAATGTAACGCCTTTACATTCAAAAAGCCCACAGAAGATTTAAGTGTGAAAATATATGGTGTTAAAGCACCACAGAGAAGCTGAAAGCACACTGTTGAAGGAAGCTGTATTTAAACAAACACCAGCATTTTATGTACTAACAACCTTACTAAAAAATTTCCATCTAAAGGGCAGACATACAGTAGTAAATAAATACTGGATGAGTTCAGATGTTTGGAGCCCCTAGCTGGGCAGGGGGAGGTGAGTGAAGTCTTCAAAACCTGAATCAGAAGCAGGTAAATATCATTTCATTATACCCTCATCAATATTTCTGCTTAGGAGGAAGAGATTTTTATTATCACAAAGAAGTATGAGGTGAGTTTCATTAGGATTTGGTCACTAACTCCTAATATCACTTTCAATGGCCATATAACTGGTGAATTGAGCTTTAAAAAACAATTGATCATTTAAAATAAACTCCCAACCCTCTCATCACAAGGAGCACAACACAAAAGTAGTACTACCTCAAATTTTCATCAGCCCATGGAGGTGTAGAGACTTTCTGCTATTCATACTTATACAGCATTTGGTTCTACAGTTGACAATAACCAAATAATCCAGATGGTTTCAAAAGGGAGAGAGGCCAGAACTGTTGATAGCACATGGCTGTTGTCAGTAGTGAAAATCTGACGGCATGTAACTCCCAACATCTTTGGTTTGGGCAGGAGAAAGGTGAGGCAATGGCAGCCTGGCTGCCATCACTAGTGCACTGTGCCATGCCAGTCCCTCTGAAATCACAGGTGACACAAGATACTCAACGTCTCTCAGAGCCCCAGTTAAGCTACCATTACATTTAGGGAAAGAATTTTTGATTCTTATATGTATGCAGTATCAATTATTTCTATTGCATTAACATTGCAGCTTTGTGGCTTTACAATGCTTATTATAAAACCAAAATAATGGTGATAGACAACGATTGAAGAAGCTTTTTCAAGCACAGCACTGATAAAGGGATAAAAAAAGGATAAAAATCAGACACACACACACAAAGTTTTCAAAAATCTCCCAATCAGTGAAAGCTGTCAAAAATAAAAAGGTCTACTAGCTAGGATATTTTTTTAGGTAAGCCTAATACATATTCAGATATAATAGGTATCTCTCTTGAATTATAAATATTGTTTAGCAATCCAGGAAAGGGTATGTCCTTTAGTGGCCTAGCAAGTTACTGTTACGGTACCCTAAACATTACAGTAAATATTCCACAAAAGAGTAATCAAATGTTACTTGATCCTCTGATTATTATTCCTTCTAAATGTTAATGCATAAGATTTTACAGCAGATGACAGCTAAAGCTGCAGCTGGAGTATTTCTACAGTTCTGCAAAGACTTTGAGTCCTTTCAAGAGGCATCAGAAAACATATTTACTCATCTAATTTCTAAGAGTGTGTCCAAGAACTGCTGCAGAGTGTAAAGAGAAAAAAAAAAAAAGACAAAGGCACAGCTAACAAGACACAAAATGAAACAAGAAAACAGGCTATATTAGTAGGAGAGGGAAGGTCAAAGAAAGTCAGTTTGCTACACAACAGGAAAGAATGTCTCAGTAAACGATGCTGAGCAGACCAAAGCATTTACTCCCTCTTCTGCCTCAGTCCTCACTAAAAAGATTAATTGTGATCAGAGGGATAACAAAATTGATGCTGGCTCAGAGAGATGAGTTTATGAACTATGATAAAAATCAGAAGAGATTGAAGAATACTTGGCTAAGTTAGAGGGGTTTATATCTGTTGGTCAGGAAGAAAAAATAATCAAAGGAGTATTGAGGGAACCAGTTGTATAGTTCTTGGAGCAGAAGTTGAGATAGGTGAGAATCCAGACTGCTAGAAAACAAATAAGGTAGGATCCAGAGATTTACACATCATTCAGCATACAGAGAAATACTGAAATAAATAATCTGTAGGAAACCAGAAGATGATGTGAAGATGAGCAATAGCCAACATGGATTTGTGAAGAACAAATGCGTGAAGCAAATGTAATTTCCTTTTCTCTGACATTTCTTAATGTTGTTTTACTCGACAGTTCATAAGCAACTCTAGGAAATATAGTCTAGATATACTTACTGTAGCCCAGTCAAGAAAACATACTGATACAATTGAACTGAGAGGATGTACTGGGAAGCTCTTTAGCAGATGCTGCCATTCAGGGCTTTTGTTGCAAATGGATACCTTGGAGCAAGAAGCACTTCCCAACACAGATTCCTTGTCAGCACTCAAGAACTCAGGAACATTTCATTAACTGGTGAATGTGCTTTCAGATTAATTGGCTGTCTTATTTCAGTTGTTTGGCTTCTCTTAAGACCTGCATTTATGTCTTCATATGAGAGTTTATTAGACACATGGGGAAGAGTTACAGGGAGATCTCTCAGTACAAAAGGCTCCAGCTCATACAGGGACATAATGTTCATCATCTTTAAAAAACAGGCAATGCTTCAAAGTCACATGCATGAATGTTTTCAAACTTGTGATGTCACATGATGTCATCTGTTTTGATGTAGGTTTCCTAACTGCAGAGCTGGCAACGAAAGTCAGAAAGCTATGATGAAGTTTTCCATGTAGTCATTACTCCAAAATACATTCATCTGATACCGTCCTGACACAAGCTCTGGGGCTGTTGAGTACCCTCAATTCCTAACAAATTTAGTATAAACTTAGGACACTTGGCAACTCCCAGACCTCGTAAGACATAGTGAATGAGTTTTCTAGTTCAGCAACTGCATTAATACTTCATGCAGCCTTGGTGAGTTACCTGCAAAGTGTACCATCCCATTTGAAACAGAGTATGTAAAAATGAGACAAAGCATGCCATGACTTGATGTGATTGCTTGTATTTTATAAAATATGTCACTCGAAAGCCTGCACTCACGGCCAAGTTGCCGTGTGGGCTTGCCCCTCCAGAGGATGCAGACCTGCTCCTGGCATCGGCAACACCTTCTTCTGTAACGATCCCATAAGTAAGGAGGCAGTGTTACAAGTCTCCTCAAACCCTGGTCTTAGAGATCTCTGCAGGCTGCCCTCTGAAAACATTGGTTAAAAGCCCTTCTGAATTTTAAGCTCCGTTTTTTTTTTCTATTTAGGTATTTAGGATTACCAGTGCTTTACAGGTTTTCAAAAAATCTCATGCTCTAGATACACTTTTCACAGTGGAAACTGCTCATCTCTGATGGCTGGTTATTTTTGTTGATTTTTTTTTTTTTTTAAATCCAACTTCTTAGATGAAAGTTCTTTCTCCATTAAGAAAATTAATTTAATACAGCTTAAAAGAAATTTGAAATATTTACATTTCAGTTTCCCTTTAGTATAATTTAACATACACGCCCATAATTTAGCCACCCTTTAAAAACTTTAGGAAGTTTTTCTATTCCCTATGTAATACTTTACAGCGCTTGATATGTTTTCTATTGTTATACTGGTATTTGATGGTTTTTTCCCCCTCAGAAGGAAAATGACAACTCAGTGTGCCTTTTCTAAATGCACTCAATTCCTTCAGTCTGTATTTGCAAATTGTAGCCCTATGTTCTTCCAGATTGATGCAATTGCTCTTCCTGAACTTTTGAAGACCAATTTTATCTGCCCTCAAAGTCTCAGACTTCTTTTTCACAGGTTTTCACATAGAATGACTCAGAAACATGGAATGAACAGAACTTCCAGGTTTCATTATAACACCTTACAAAATATGAACAGGTTGCCTCCAAAACATTACTAAGAGCAGAGAAACAACTGAAGACTGTAAGGCAATTGAAGCTTTATGGCTGGTAAAAGTAGGCTGTAATGGTTACCAAGCAGTTTGAGAGAAAAAGTATTTTCAATGCATATTAAAATAAATTCAAACATGTTTCTGAATACTGATATCTTTCATCCGTAGTAAGACATGCAGAAATCATTTCTATTTTATTACACAGCAAGAATTTTCACATAATTAGATTAGCTTTTTCCTGTATTCAAACTTCCTACTAATTGGTAGTGCTGGATATTCCTAAATGAATAGCATCAATTTTCTTTATATTTATCAGGACATGATCATATGTTTTATGCTGGGAACATTCCTTCTGCAAAATAAATGAAGTCCCAGGCACAGGTTAATGGAAGCTTCACCACTGACTTCAAAGGAACCAGAATTTTACCCACAGATCTAACAAAAAATCCTCAGAGGTTAATGAGAGTCTTTCCACTGGCATCAGTGTGGTTTGAACAAGCGTAAGAGTTGCTCTAATTCACTACTTTAGACACTTAAGCATCCCTCTAAGTGTGTGCTTCAATATTTTCCTAATTTGACCACATTTATCAGTGATAGGGAAATAAACCAGATACTTTCTTTGAACGATCTTTACTTTGCTGTATGGGCTGAAGATGAGTAGATTCTGGTCATATTCTATTTTTGTAAGGTTAGTTAGAAAGACATCTGGGAACTTTCATTCGCAAGTGCTTTCATCTTACAAGAAATTCCTCTCAACTTAGTTATCTAGTTCCTAACACCCTAATTCCTGAAATACAACATTATATATGCTAAAATAATAACTTATCCCTTGATTATTTTTTTTAGGAGGAATTCTTGCAGATCTGTCAAGGCTATATGAGAATTAACATTAATTACCCTGAGGCATTTCAGACCAACACTTGTTAAGTAGATCTATTAAAACCAATGATGAGTTTTGAGTAAAACCTATGAGACTTATACATGGTCCAGTAAGTATAAAAGTTTTAAATTCTTCTTCCTCCTCTTCCCACTCAGCCCCCAAAGAATATAATGTTTGCAAGATTCAAGTAAGACAGACACTAACTAGGAAACATTATCATGCTTACTGACTAGCATGCAAAAAAGTAGAACCGAACTCCAAAGTATTTTCTTATGAAAATTAAATTTGGGATCTCATTATAGCCATGCAAGAGAAATTGCCATCCTGTCACTTATTTGTAGGACAGTGGCAACAAGAAGTCCAAATCACAATGAGGAAATCTGTATTTACATACATAAGTCCACATCCTTATCGTTTATGACATCTATGGACAAGATAAAGGACCGTTTTCTGTTTTCTACAAAGGTGAATGAAAGCATAGAGAGATCAAGTGACCCTCTGTAGTTTGCACAGGAAGACTCTGGCTGGATGAGAATGCAAATCTTCAAACCCAGTCCTAAATCCTCTTAATCACAACAGTGCCCATCTTCAACTATTTTGTTCCCAAAAGCTTACAAGAATAAGCATGTCTAGTAGCTGTAAAAGACCAAATATTTGAAATACTGCTGAAGGAGAACAGCCAGGTCATGAAACCTGCAGAGTACCGTGCCGCTTAGTCTCCAGAGTAGCAGCAGCAGTGCTTGCTCTGATGGGAGGCTCAATCTCTGCCTATAATTTCTATTTATTTACAAGTCTCCAATGTTATAGGTATCCTTTACGAGCATGTTGCTTGGACACATCAGATCATCGATACGGTTTGACTAAACAACATACAAGTGGGGAGCTTTGCAAAGGCAGTATGGCACACAATGTTTATTCTTTCCCAAATAAAGACAGTAAGTGCACTAGGAGAAACTCAGCGGGTCCTGGAGATGCAGCTTCTGTGAATGAAAAGCCTCCATCCAGTCAGGCGATGTTATTTTGTCCCAGTGCAAAGCAACAACTCCCAGCTCCAGCTGAGTTCAGAAACTAGACAGTGGCTTTCCCAAGGCAACAAGGCCCCAGCTTCTGCCCTACTATTTGAACCCTTCCCACATGCTGTCTGACAATAGTTACTGAATCCCAAGACAATGTTTTTTCTGCCAATGATACAGTGATGTCATTCCAATTGTCCCTTTAACTCCCAGCAGCAAAAGGATTTCAATGGCAGTAGTGACGATCTCTATATAGAGCATTTCTGAAGCATATGAGACTGCTTAATGTAAGACTAGAGCAAATAAATGTCTGTAAAGAGAAAAACAGTGCAAAAATTCTACTGTAAACATCACCCTTGCCATCTCTCTGGTTCTGCCGCCCAGTGTGGCAGGCGAGGCAGTGCCAACCATTGGAAGAATTTCTCTACTAGAGAAGAAAAGAGAAAATAAGAGACTTCCCTCACAGGCAACAGCAACACATACTGAAAACTCAACATTGAATTTCAAGAAGAGTTGTGATGACTGGTCCCCATCTTACAAGGTCATGTCTCATTGTGTACACTGTGACATCTGACCTTTGATTTCAGCTTCTAGACATGCCTAACCCACAGCAGCAGAAATGCAAGTCACAGTCAGCAACCACTCGACATAGTAAAGTCAATGAAGCAACTACTCCTCTGGCATATTTTATAAGTCACTTGGGTTACATCGCATTAGTCATGCTCCTGAGTGTAAGATGTTTTTGTTTTAATTTAGAAAAACTATCACACTTATTCCATTGAGCGGAGGGGGAAGCATTTCTGCCCTACTCTAACCTTATATAGTGATAGGCAAAAAACATAGCCATATGTCTGGGGGAGGCAGTTGGTAGCACGTGGGCTGTGCTGAGTGAGTATTTTACTGGATTTGTGAAGTCCTCGGGACACTAGGCTCTTTGGGCCCCATCCAGTAAGAAATAATTGGAGAAGAACCCAAGTGCAGCTCAGAAACTATTTTTTTTGAGCTTTGGTACAGAAGTAAAGTTTGGGGATTTTTATGTATTTTTCTAGATCCAGATTTTTCCAGGGATCTGTTCAATATTCCAAGACTTGAAGACAAACAGTTCAAAATGCTAGAACATGACAATCCAGTTTCTAAATATAATGCCAATTATGATAAATGTAGCACCATTTGGAACAGAGATATGGTCATAGAATTATTTTCCAGAAGCTGGAGAAAACGCGAGGTTCAGAATAGTGGTATTTATCTCTGCGCAAGCAAAAATAATCTTTTGCAGTTATTGGCCTCCAGCTAGAAACTAGATACTTCTGGGTACCTGAGCCTTATCCCTGGCTAAATGAAGCCTAGAGTAAGGTGGCACAGGGTTCACTGGGCATGCCACCATGGTTGCTACTGCACCACTCTCTTTGAATGGCACCTTAAGAGCCACGTGCACCTAGTGAGGTGCTGCTGCACACACTGCTGCTGGGGGTTCCCAAGCAAAGCCAGCTGGGAAGCCCAGATGTAGGAAATCAAACACTGAGTACTCCTCACATTGGCAGAAGAGAGCTACTAAGTATGCCAATAAACACATTTCCGTTTTGAACCACCAGGGTTTTTTGCTTTGCAAGCACAGATTACACGTATAGGGAAAGCATTATTCTTCTGTTCAAAGTTATTTTTCCATAATTAATGAATAAAGCTAAATTCTCTGTGTATAATGAAATGAAAGTGTCATTTAAGCAGACAGCTAATTGTTTTTCGGTGTCACTAGCCAGCTCTTCTTTGTACCCATCGCTTCCTGATTTCAGGTACATTTTCTGGTCAGGCTATTTATTTATTTTTCAGGTAATACAGCTCTGCAAAGATTTACATAATAGCATGAATGTTTTCTGGTAATATAAGCCCAGTGTTTCACTGCAATACCTCAAGCAATTTGCTGACAATATTTTTCTGCAAAATTAGATATGGAATTTGGAGCAAAAAGCTGCTGCCTTGACAGACACAAATTCCCTTGTTACTGAACAAAGGGTTCCTCTTTTTTTTTCATGGTAATAATGAACTAAGAAGCTTTAAGGGAGGGAAATAACATTGGAAGATTAATGATGATGAACCGATTTGGAAAAACTCCAGCAGAATTGAAGCTTCCTTCCCCCCCCTTCCCGACCCCTTCCAGTATTATTAATGCAAAACAAAATGAAAAAACCGTCTACAGAAAAAGGCTAAGAACTCCCCCAGGGAAGATCTGAAACAATGAGACAAAAACAGAGGATGTGAGGACGCACAGCTCCGAGCAGGAGGGAAATGCCCAGGTGGATTTCAAGGCTGAGAGTGATCTTGAGACAGCCGGAGAGAATGTTTCAAGCAGACGAGGCACAGACCTCGGCTGGAAGAGCTCAGCGTGCCACAAAGTGGCACTTTGCTTCCTTTAGAAGATCCAGAGGATCCATGCAAAGGTGATGGAGCAAAATGGGGACATGGGAACCCAGCTCAGCTCTCTGGAGTATTAGAGCTGCTACATACAAAAAATAGAATGGGACTTAAAAAGAAAAACAACCACAGCCAAAAAAACCTGATCAACCTTTTCCTTTTGAAGCCGAAATATGCCAGCACAGTTTTCAATTTAAATTCACTGTAAAGACAAAACAGTGATTTTTTTTATTTTTTTAATTGGGCACAAAGTTAGCTATTGAATCGGGTTTGTGTGGCAAGGTTTAGGTAGCAGGGGCTACAGGGATGGCTGCTGTGAGAAGCTGCCAGAAGCTTCACTGGCTCCAAGGTGGACCTGCCACCGGCCAGGACTGAGCCCATCAGTGACGGTGGTAGCACCTCTGTGATAACATGTTTAAGAATGGAAAAAAAAACTGCTGCAAAAACAGCAGCAGAGAGAGGAGTGAGAACATGTGAGAGAAACAACTCTGCAGACAGCAGGGTCAGTGATGGAGGGGGAGGAGGTGCTCCAGGCACCACAGCAGACATTCCCCTGCAGCCTATGGAGGTCCACAGTGCAGCAGAGATTCACCCGCAGCCCGTGGAGGACCCCATGCCGGAGCAGGTGGATGCCAGAAAGAGGCTGTGAACCTGTGGGAAGCCTGGGCTGAAGCAGCCCATTCCTGAAGGACTGCAGCCCGTGGGAGGGACCCACGCTGGAGCAGGGGAAGAGTATGAGGAATCCTCTCCCTGAGGAGGAAGGAGTGACAGAAACAACGGGTGATGAACTGACCACAACCCTCATTCCCCTTCCCCCTCGCACTGCTGGGGGAGGAGGTAGAGGACATCAGCAGTGAAGTTGTGCCCAGAAAGAAGGGAGGGCTGCGGGGAAGGTGTTTTTAAGATTTGATTTTATTTCTCTTTATCCTACTCTGATTTGATTGATAATAAATTAAACTAATTTCCTCAAGTCAAGTCTGTTTTACCTATGACAGTAATCGGCAAGTGATCTCCCTGGCCTTATCTTGACCCACGAGCCTTTCGTTATATTTTCTCTCCCCCGTCCAGCTGAGGAGGGGAGTGATAGAGCAGCTTTGGTGGCCACCTGGCATCTAGCCAGGGTCAACCCACCACACCTACATGTACTTAATACTTACTTTACAGAAACGTAATTGCCACATGTAAGAGTGATGCTATTGCACCAATATCTGAAGAGGAGGGATGGCAGAACAGAGCCAGGGCTGTGAAAATGAATGACAGACCTATCCCTCGTCCCTGTGCACGTCCCACAAGATAAAAAGGTTACCAGGAAAAGGATCACTACAAGAGAAACCATAGTTAACTTTCTTCTCTTCTATTTTTCAACAACAGCATATAATTCCCTATGATTTACAGTTTTCTTTTTGCTTTCCCCCCGCCCCCTCATCTCCCCTACAGCCTGGTGATCCCTGTGTCTCCCTCTCAGCAAAGCCATCTCCTCTTTATAGACCCTCCAACTCCATTCACAATGAATCCTTTCTTCTTATCTGTGGAAACTAATTAGAAGCCTGCTTTCCTCCTCAGAGATGCTTTTTAACAGAATTCAGAGCTATCTCATATCTTCGAGATAGAAAGCAGGCTGAAGTCTTCAAGTCAGAATTTAATGCTATTTCAAAGCAAGTATGTTCTGTTTGGATAATATTCTCCTCTCTGGAAAATACGACAAAACAGTTAAACTCATGAAGAAATCCCCACAACTTGTGTTTCAATGAAATAGTGTTTTTCCAGTCACTTCTGCTGCCAAGATTATACTTACTCGGATCACATGATTCCAATAATAAAGCAATTGAGCCTTCGAGAACAGAAACTTTTCTTATTCTACATGAAATCTCAGATCGGACCTTTTAAACACACCCTCTTACCTGCCTTCCAAAGCTCCTCTCCTCACACCTGTAAAATTCTCAGATAATGAGGAAACAGAAATCACAAGGTCAGAAGGGTTTGGATACAGGTTACGTCTGGATACGGACAAAATTTCATTCAAGGTGCTTGTCCATCAGTGCCCACTCTCATTCGTACCTTCACATGTCTCTCACCAGAACAAACAAAAGCTGTAATAATTGTCCTTTCATTTAGCAACACTCCTAGCAAGGCTCACACATTTTTACAGCTTTCCAAAACTCAAAAAGTTTGGTGCTACTCAAGAAGCAGTAACTGTATCTGAGGATGCTTTGGGATGCCTTCAGAGGAAATGGGAGATGGAGAACAGAGGGGAAACAACAAAAAAGAAAAAAGCATAACCTTTTCAAGATGTCTCCACAGACTGCCATTACAGTATCATTCTTCCAATGCCAGAATCATACGTTTGCTTTTCCACCTACTGTTTCTATACATGGTGGTATCTGAAGGAATTATGTCCTAATATTGGAGGGGACTACTGCATCACCTAAGTACACTCCTGCTATTTCTGGTTTCACTATGATCATTCATTTATGCTGTGACTTCAGCAAATGTACTTACCTGGCATGGGGATGTTAAAAATATCTGAGGCACATGATAATGGAACAGTTTCTATTATGAGAGATTTTCTCCTGAACATATGTTATAAATTGCAAGTATTTATTGTACTTGCTGTAAAATGCATTAGCTAAAATGAACAAATAGACCAATTATTACACAAAATTTTCATTGCAAAATCACCTGCTATGCTATTAATGTTAGTGATGCTAAATTGTTCTGTGTAATTCCAATATCCTTCCACCTACAGAAGTAATGCACTAATACTCTTATTTAACTACTTATTACTGTTCCTTATGGTCGTGGGTCTTTAAACAAGTTATATGGTTATATGGTTATATTCCCTTTTACTAATTGTGACCAGACATGTATTACAGATACCAAGATACATAGCCAACTAGTCAAAGTCTCAAACACTTGCTATCTAATCATGTAACTGTTGTGGAATAAAAAGTTGAATAGTCCAGAGCATTTTGATGAGCACCAATTGAAAGCAAAAGCTACATAAACATGAAAAACACGGGATAAAACAGCAAATTAATACTACAGAGGATTACATGAAGCTATCACGTAGATGCGTGTAGAATTCAGAAAAATGCCCGAGCCAATTGCTTCCTGGAAAACAATGAGAAAAACAAGAAAGTGAAATGAGGACCTGTCCTAAACACGCAGAAACTCTGAAAGAGCATCAGAAAAGAGAGGGCAATTTTCTGTGCTCTTCTGTCTTTGCCGTTCCTCGTTTCAGAACCCCGCTTCCTTCTATGCTGTTCAGGGGATCAGAGAAGAGAAAAGAAAACATGCAGCGATGCAGGTATCACAAGATGGACCAACTCATCTGTTTGGGTTACCAGGGAAGTCTCAAAACAGTAGCGCGGAAAAGGATTAAGGTAGAGGAAGGCTTGGCATAAACCACAGCTAATTAGAAACATGGCAGGGAGAGCTGGTCGTACATAATTAACCTGCTGAAATTTGTAGCACCAGAGAGCTATGAGCCAGGAGCCACAGTCCTACAGCTCCTCAGTTTACACCAATCAAAGTGGGAAGGCATGACCCTGATACAGTCACTTTCTCCCTTTGCAGGAGAGAACTGCAAAAAGTCAAGCCGAAACAGATCTTGCAACAGACCTTAAAACAAGTACTAGAAGTATTCCGGCAAGCAGGTTAAAAGATGAAGAAAAAAAAAAACACACACAGAAAACCAAATCCAAAACCTGCCATCACTGATGAAGTTTATCTCTGGAACAACGCGTTCTGTGCAAGGTTTCCAGCAGAAAGAATGGCTCTCTGAGTAGTGTCACCCACGCAAATTAACAACAAAAGAAGTTGGAAGAGCTCATGTAAAAAGGGCTGAAATACTCGAGAGGCATCAAGGTAGCATAAGATTTTGAATTGTGACGATTTGGCGCAAAGGATAAGTGAAAATTGCGCTCTGAAGTTACAGCTCTCAGCAGGTGAATTTTTGCTCATCCTCCACAACTTTTCCCCAGACAATCTAGAAAGTTCAGCTTGAGATCTTAGACTTTGTGCTTGGCCCAATTCCTATCTAGTTCTCAATATTAAGTGAGCACTTCCGAATTCCCTATTGAATAATCACATTTAAAAAGAAAAAGCATTTCAGGAATAGCTTAGTGCATACAGTGAATGGGAAAGAGAGAATCAACCAGAGATAATGATGTATTACAGGAGGTCAAGAAGTGTAGAGATACACAAGAGAACTGCAAAAAGTCAAGCTGCATCAGATCTTGCAAGAGACTTTAGCACAAGTAACTAGAAGCCTTCTAGCACGCAGGTTAAAAGGTTAAAATTTAAAAAAAAATTATGTAAAAGAAAAAACAAAACACCAAACCCCCCAAAAAAACAAAACACACCAAAAACCACAAGGATGTTAGGCAGTAAAGACAAAGATGGGAGATCACCCACTGATAGCCACTCAGTCCCTCCTCCTGCCTGGCCTGGCTGCTGAGGCAGCACGTGGAAGGCTGCATTGCTTTGCCCAGCCCGAGCCACCCCAATGCACCACTGGGTGCAGGAAGGGGCCACTGAGTGTCCCACACTGGGCTGAACTGGAGTGAGTTCTCCTGCAAGTTCTCTGGAAAGCCAGGAACACCTTGGATTTGAGGGCAACTTCTACTCAGACAAACGCAGAATAAACAGCATGGTTGCTTGCACGAGCAGCATACCCAGCTCATTCACCCAGGAGTCCTTTCCAGCCTTGAGCTCCTGACTTGGACAAGTGACACCTACAGTAAAGGCAGAGAAACTGAACCTCTGGACAGCTGACGTTTTAGCTATACACAAAATTACTGGTGTTCGTTCTTTATTTATTTAACGCAGATACAAGTCTACCATGTGTCAGGAGACGAATTGAACATGACAGACCTTCCTTCGGTCTGCAATGAAAAGCTTTTCGAGCCTGTATTGGTAAAAGGTGTGCTGGTATCAACAATTCACATCTCAGTGCAGTTCACACGCACAGACTTGCCCTGCGCAGACTACATAATGTCAGAATAAAAGTGTTTCGTATCTCTTACGTGAAAAAGAGTTTCTAAACTACCTCTGGCTAAAGGTAGGGCGATAGCAATTTCAAATTCTCTGTTATGTGCTGCCTTTAATTCAAGTCCTTCAGCAAATTTTCTTTAGTTGCATCCACTATAAAATGCATGGCATGTTCTTGAGAGTCTTTCAGTTCAGCTATGCTGGCTCCTACTGCATCAAAAATAGAACCTGAAGGAACAGAACCTAAGAAGATATATAAGCCTCCTTTATTGTGTCTACTTGACTATATTAGCAGATGGCCATGCCTGAGACTATAAAACGCATAACAAATATTCTCTTTACAAGGGGGAGGAGTGCCTTTCAGGATCCACAGCACTAAACCACTTGGTTTCAGGGTACCACCAGCACTAATGCCTTTGGTAAGAACATTATTTAAGGGAGCTTTGAAGTGGCCATCTTCCCTGTGCTCCCCTCCTGCCCCGGCAGCAGGCTCACCTACATCCTAGAGCATCATTTAAGTTGTTACAGAAGACACTAGTTGTCCCGTGCAGCCATGTGTATGAGCTGCACGCACATGTGAGGAAGGAGACACGTGGCTCCTTTTGCCTGTGAAAGCTGTGAGTCCCACCTTGCACACATACACACTTGTGCAGGAGACCGACCCTGCAATGTTGGTGCTGACAGCTAAGCCATGAGCAGGAGGGAGGGGAATCTCTGGGACACAAGCTGGGAGCTTGCTTTCAACTGCTGTTCAGTTTGTCACCAGCTCTCACTGCTGCTGCACAGGATGTGTCCCAGACGGAAAAAGCGGCAGCTGCTTGTGTGTGGAAGCCTGTTCCAAATCAGACACAAAAGCAGCATTGATAAAAACAGTACAGACTTCATTTAGCTCACACCAGATAGAGGCAAGATCTTCTTGGGAAGATAGTCAAGTAGACACAATAAAGGAGGTTTATATCTTCAGTTTCAATGTCCACACCATCACGTCTCTGGGAAATACTGGTAGCAGGTACGACGTTTGAAGCCATTATAACGAATGAGATGCTTCATTCGCAAAGGCCAAAGCAGGGTTGGGCACCGTTGGCAGCAGCACAGGGGAAGGTGAGAGTGGGGAGGAAGCACGGCTTGGAAATAATTCACTTTTCTTAATAATGGCTTAGTGTGAGATAAGTGTAAATTGGGTTCCTCTTTCCACAGCTATGTACAGAACGCCACTGAAAACCCCTCTGTTTCCTCTACAGTGGCTAAATAATTATTTTGGCTATCCGAAATACATTAACTTAGAAATACCATTACTGCACTTAGTAGCTATAATTTGAGCTTAACTCACTAACTCTATTGTAAATGCCACATTTCTTCTTCTATGTCTCCCACAGTCCATCCCATTTCCATCAGCTGGAGAGAGAGCATGCGAAGGGAACATGAGGAATGGGGCAAGGCAGTTAATAAACAAATAAATAGATATATGCCCAAACTGCAAGTTCTTTGAGGGATTTCAGGTTTTTGCTGAAGTATTCTGGGAGTTAGCAACATAGAATATCTCGAGTTGGAAGGGACTTCTAAGGATCATCAAGTCCAGCTCCCTGCTCCTCGCAGGATTTTGGGGGGGCGGGGAGGGGGAAGGTAACAAACTAAGAAAACCCATTTCTGAGGGAAAACTACAATAATTACGTTATCCTACAGACAGCAGGAGAGACAAGGTCTCAACCCCTCAAAGCAGACAATCCACCAGTAAGCTTTTCTTTACAAGGTTCTTCAGCACCAGGTTCATTTTACTATCAAAACCATAAATACCAGCTTTGATGGATTATTTCAAGCAGATATTAGCGCCTACGTACCTCTCCGTATGTCGGCACTTTGCGAGAGCACAGCTTCCTCATCCAACCGAGTAAGCCCTCAGGGCTATTATATTACAAATTGACCTTTGAGTGCCACGAGAAATGTTACCTTCATCCTTTTCAGGGATGTTTGTTTTTTTTCCAGGAGGGACAAGGGAAGGAGAAAAATCCATTCTGAAGCAGTAAGCTGTTTTCACAATATAAATGCATCTTGATGAAGGGAATTTTCATTATAAATGTGTCTGACCTTTAGTAAATAGACGTGCTCCTTTAAAAGCCTGCCCTGATACCTATTAAAAGCAAGGGAAAGACTTGCAGAGATTTTAGTTATAGATGCATCGAACACACACACAAAAAGATAATCATATAGCATTGGCTCTTCAGCATGCTATTTAAGACATTTTCATTAAATTTTAATATATTTTTAAACTTTAATGTCATGCAATCAGTATGTAGTAATTCAATGCCTTTGAAAAAATTGTCAATAAAACCTGTAGTAGGCAGATAATTTTCTAGATTAATTCTGTTCTTATCTTTTTCGCAAGACTTTATTAAACTGTATTCCTCTCTTTTTGTTACCTATTTTTATGGTAAGTGGGGCAAAAGAGAGCAGAGATACAAATTAGTTTTTGCAACTCCTGCCATGCTGCAGATCCAAAATTTTTGCAGAAACACTTTCTTTTTTATCCGAGGTGTTTGCATGTGAAATGGATTTATGCATGTAAATCCACTGGGCAGCTGTCAGTCAGTAGGAAGGAAACAAGATCTTTTGCAAAGACATTTGTAACTGTAATTGTCGGATTTGGCAAACGAGGAAAGTTGAGCATCATCAGATCTCCACATTACATATGATAACAGGATAAGTAGTCGCTGTCTGGTTTTTGTTCAGCTTGCATGCACAAGTTCTGTTCCTTTAGCTGGAATTAAATGCATGCACTAAAGAAACACTGAACCTCTAAATACTTCATCTCAATAACCAGATATTCTCAATTGATGTGCCAATTTCCTAGACAAATACTTTGTCACTACTGAAGTATCATTAACTAACACATTTTGCTCTCTCCCAAAGCACAGATTTGGCGAATGAGTAATTCTACCACTTTATGGCATCCACAGATTTTGTTCCAAACACCGACAGCTTTCACATAGTCATTCCCACCAAACTGCAATGTATTGCTCTTTAAACCGCATTTCCTTACCACTAAGAAATATTCACGAAGATATGCTACCTATATAAATATTTAAGTTGATATTTTATAACTCCATCCCTGTATTAACCAACAGAAAAATGTAGGTCATAAATTACAACTGTAAGTAGCACTAAAGGTACCTGAAATCCTTGATCAACCTGTTATTGCTGACAATCAGCCTCTACTTATAAAAGAGCAAGGTGTTGGCATCACTTTTCATTATAAATCCCAAAACAGCAGAAGTAAACAAGTCGCTAATATACATTTTTATGTAGGGATAACAAACCACAGATGGCAGAAAGTTTCTGATGAGGCTTTTTACCTCCATTAGACGTGTCAACTTGCTAAATTTTTTCAGTAGGACTGATTGCAGTTTTTATAAATCTCCATTAGGAAATATTTATTTCATCCTGGATGAGTCAGTAATTCCAAGTGGGATGGTGAAGTCTGAGCAGCCAACCCTGCAACAACAAATAGGCTTGAATGTTGGAGAGAGGCAAGGCGCAGACTTGAACCAGGGTGTCCAAGCCTCACACCTGCATTTTCCTGCTTGAGGATGTCTCACTCTTATTCCACTGCCCTCTGTTGCTCCCCACTGCTCCCAGAAAAGTCTTTTAAGACATCTGATCAAAGGAGGATACTGGAAGAGACAGAGGGGTGGAAATTGCAAAGAGGTTTCGGGACAGAAAAGCCTTTCCTACTCAACTCCATATTAAGCTTTTAAAATTAAGCACTGCATCCAGTAAGCTGTGCCATAGGTGGTAATAATGATGCTATTTTCGACCAAATTATTCTGCCAACTATCCTGGAGCAAATCCAATTTAATTCCACTAAACTCAGCTTGAGTTGTTGCAGATCTATGACACTGTAGTGAGAGCTTCACAGAGCACATGGTACCAAAAGATAACGTACCAAGCACAACAGACCCAAGGCTGATTCAGCAGGTGGAGGACCACAGCAAAGGAAGAAATATAAGGAAGAAAGAAATAAATTTCTTCCTTATATATAAGGAAAAAATTTTTCACTCTGAGAGTGGTGAGGTACTGGAACAGGTTGCCCAGAGAAGTTGTAGATGCCCCATCCCTGGAAGTGTTCAAGGCCAGGTTGGATGAGGCTTTGGGCAACCTGGTGTAGTGGAGGGTGTCCCTGTCCATGGCAGGGGGGTTGGAACTAGATGATCTTTGTGGTCCCTTCCAACCCAAACCATTCTACGATTCTATGATTCTAAAGCAGCCCTTGGAGCAACACGTGCTCTTCCAGCCTTGCTGCCTCCCTGAGGTAATCGGGGTATAATATTTTATTTTTTTTTTAATTAAAACAAATAAAACCCCACAGCTATTCCCTGCCAACTGTCGAAGCTGACTCTTTACCTCTGCACAATGACTTTACCTATGCATTGAGAACTGTCCATTGTTTGAGAGGAGGGGACCTTGCCAGGCCTTCTTTACCTCCTATTTCCCAAGTCTCCAGATGGGGCTTACTGGAAACAGGACTGCAGGGGAGCTTGGTTTTGAAATTGGCTTATCTGAAGAGCAATAGCCTATTTATTATCGGCCTGTTAGATGACACCCAAGAGAAGCATTTCTTTTTGGAGATCGCAATTGCTCTCCTTGTGCAAGACAACCAGCTCACCTCCTTAACGCCCATGTTGCCAAAGGAAGAGGAAAAATACCTCAACGCTCCTGCCAGAGCTCCAACTGCATCGGTGCAAAAGCCATTGGGAAATTCTCCAAGCCCTTAAAACTTCATCTTGATCTTCAATAATATATTTTCCTTTTGAGTATTTTCTGATTTGCCTGCTCCAGTCAAGCACCCACACAGAATGATTATAAGGGAGCACAAAGAGGAGAGCACAGAACAGGGGCAAGTCTGCCCCAGCCTGGAAGGAATGAACCCTGTAAGCTGGAGTCAAGCCTGGTTGGCACAGGCACAACTTCCCTCACGACTTGTTTTCCCCAGGCTGTGGTTCATCACATAAGATGAGAAACTCTCTCACCAAACCCCCTCCTCAATCATGAACATCCAGTGAAGATACCACAGACTCTGTGCTAGCAGATACAATGCAGATACTCCTTTGTCAAATAACAACTTGTTTTCTGTGCAAACTGAAGTGTAGTGTATCATGGAAACAGCTCAGATATTTTTAGATGTGAAAACGTATCAAGACAGTAAACTGGGACACAGAAAAGAAAACTAAGCCAGTGTCCAGCAGCATTGCGTTTTGAACGCACTGATTAAGGAATTGTATTAACTGAAGCGTCATTAACTCCGGCTGACATTGGTGGATGGATTCCTGACAAGCTCATCCTCTTTACAAGGCTCGGTGGTTTCACTATGCATCAGAGGCAACCGCCTCAGGAAAGGCAGCCCAGCTTACTTCGAGTAAAAGGCAAAACTCTAAAACAATATTGCCTATAAAAGTTGATTTTACTCCAGAGCAAAATCTAAGCTGCTTGAGTGTCAAACCAGACAGGGTCACCCTCAAAATGGCATAGCAAAGGACAGCCATCAATCAGCAAAGCACTTTTATGTTTAAAGTGTACTTTTAAAGTGTATAGGAGAAAAGCAATTAATGGTAAAGCCCCTATTTACTGCACCAATTTTAACCAAACTTATTACTGTATGGGGCAGTACTGTTCTTTATTTGGATACAATTAAGTTTTGGCAAAGGACTGTTAAACACATCATAAATTTTGTTAAGTACAATCCAGCAGACATTACAAACTGTACTTCAGATTTAGCAACATGCTCTGAGATTAATTTGGCTCTGGACATGAGGAATTCGTTCAGCTCTTACAAAACTCGATGTGATGGGAGTTGGAGCCCACTGGGACAAGGGTGGTCAAGAAATGAAAACCTCAAGACAGACAGGAAAATACCTGAAACTCAGTTTTCCGAGACACTCAGTACTCACCATTCTAGTGTCAGCTCTTACTGACACGGCTGAGGTGTCAGTATTAATAATCAGAGCTTTAACTGATGTGCAATTTCCCAAAGGGCTGGGGACTCCTTGTTTCAAGACATCTCCACAGCCCATACATTATCACCAATTTAGGGAAAAGCAGAATGTTGATAGGATCAACAGTCACCAGTGTAGTTTTCTCCTGGTGAAACTGCATGCTGGGCCACTGAATTCCATGAGGACCCTGGTTTGATTTTAATGCTGACAAGCTTTTACCTTGGCTACAGATAACTAAACACACAGGAGATTCCCAATGTCCAAGTAATAGCAAAATAACTACATAGCTCATTTTAATTATGCTGAATACAGCATGAACAGAGCATGAAGAAACAAGCACAATACTATGCTATTAAAAAATACAAAGGACAGATAAATAGAGAAAATGGAAGAGGAGCAGCAGTCAAACAACCCAAATATCAGCCTTTTTGAGAAAACGTATTTTTAGACCTCTCTAAATTAAAAGGTGTAGAAGAAAACAGAGACCGTTTCCCATCTCAGTGTCACTTGCACTACAGTAACCGTGAAATCTCACCTCAGATAGAAATTATATTTGTACTAAAAATAAGAGAATATAGACCGTAATATGATCACCCAGGAACAAGGCACTCAATATCTTCTGTTCATTTCCCAAATGTACGAATTTTGCTCCCCAACTCATTCTTTTCAACCATTAAAATAAGCCATCATATGAGAGTGTTTGGATGATGGTTTGTTTTCTAATGGCTTTTAAAGCACTAAACCCTTTAAAAAGAACAAAATCCCTTTGATAGTAAATGCTCTTCTATAAATATCCTCAATTTTCTTCTACTCTTGAAACATCATTGGATCCCTTGGGGATAGCCAGATTTGACAATAATTTCACTGACTGGGACAGTGATTCCACCAAGGAATTGTAACAATTGAGATGTTCCTAATCGAGGAGTGAGAAATTCAACTGAGGAGATGCCCTTGCCTCTTCCTGGTCTCTTTTCTGCACTTTGCTGTCAGTGTCGGGAGCCGGACTGGCAGAAGCTGCAGTGGTGTAGCCCTGGCTGCTGAGCTTCTGTCAGCCAAGGGCACCAGTTTGCTCTGGAAAGCATCCATGCAATGCTCCTTAAATTAAAAGCTGTGCAATTTCCTCCAAAAAATGTCATTCAAGTCTGTGGCTTTCAACCCCATTTCAGACACACACATAAAACTGAAATAAAACCCGGAGAGTTGGCCAGGCTTGTCTAGTTTTGTAGCCAACTAGGATGTTCTTGAAGCACAGCAGCTCATTTTTGTCTGGAAGCTCAGGAATAAGCACACCAGATGCTCCAAGCAGCAGCTCTGGATTTCTTTGGGGCCGGCCCAAACTCAGATGCTACAGAAGTAACGAACAATCGCTTTACTCAGGTCACCAGCAATACAGGGTTCAGATACCTCTGCATAATGTTTTCTGCTGCATGAACAGGGCAGGGTCTCCCACGTGCAGCCACGTTCCCTTCACCCCACTGTGGTCTCCAGCCCTAATGCAAGTGCAGTGGTGCCTCAGCTGCAGCAGCTGCTCACGAGGGATCTCCACAGGCAGCACCTTCCCTCCCACACTCCCACTCACAGCTCTCCTGTCTCACCAGTGGAAGTCACAGATTGGACAACATCCATTTCATATACAAATATCTCCAACATACAGTAAAGCCTGCAGAGCTTTCTATCTGTATTCTCATGCAGCCCATACCTAGAATTTATTCAAACTGAATTTCAGTTTAAGCTCTGCTACATTTATAAACGTCTCCTAGAGGCAGGCAAAGACAACTACTTTTATGTTCTTACAGCCCTTTTTTCTCTAGTTTGGTTCATGTAGAATATCATTTCAGATGTTGCTGTTTCTCTTTTTCCCATCTGTAAATATTTGGTTCCATTTTCATTGATTCTTGTCCCTTATCTTTAATATCATATAAATAGAAACCTGCACAGTTTCTCCATTTGCAAATACATGAAGATTAATTTGCATGTTGAAAGCTTAAATCAAATATTTTAAACCGGGCATGGATGAAACAGTAATCCATTGCTGGGCTGAATTCCAAACAAATAAATAAAATAGATTTCACATCAAAGCAATAAACAACAGCAACACCAATTACTCATTAGAATTCCCACTCTGCAAGCTTTATAAAAGCAAGGAAAATAACAACAAAAATCTCAAGCCCCCAAACTATCACTATTCTTCAAACTTTCCTCCTCGTCTAGACTATGTTGGCATGTGTTTCTCAAACACTTGGAGCTCTGAAGCACTTAGGGGTTAGAGTTTATTTAAACACTTGAATCAGTTTATGTGACGGGAAAGGAATCAAAGTATTTCCATTTAATTTCTAATTCACCTGTAAAACAGAAAAATGCCGTAGTTCATTCCTTTTCTGAGCCATCAAGGGTATTGCTTTTAAAGTTGTGTATGTATCTGCTGCAAATACCCATCTTTCTGTGGGGATGGACCGTGAGATTTTAAGTGCTACCCTAAGCAAGCTATTACCAAGCCAAGAGTCACCGTGACTCACACACATCCCCATGTCTGAGTCACAGCTCCTCCTCTGCTCTACTACCTCCTTCCAAGATCCGAGGGAGGCAATCCACTCTCTAACAGCAATTACGCCTATCCAGAAAACAGAGAGGCTCAGTATTGCCAATCTGTAGTATTCAAATATTATGAGTCAGCCCCCCCACACCCCAAAGTCATGTGGCTGGCTTAAAAAGTCACGTAGTTTTAAAAATATGAAGTTTGTGGGAATTTTTTCTATTCACTTTCTGATTGCTATTTTTAGCTAGTTTAAAAGCGTGCTTTTCTCTCCCTCCTCCTCTCTTCCCTGCTCTCTTGCAAAATGAAAGGCGAGATTCTCACGTATCGACTCGATTTCATGCTTCAGAAGAGACACATCATAATACGCTAGGCAGGTTCAGACCATGTGAGGCAGCACCACTGGGAGCAGAGGACCACCTTCCATGGCCCAACAGATGTGGTTCAAGCTAGGACACCAAAAATTCCCTCCGAACTTAACATCTTTTCTTCTTCACCCCTCTCGATGCTCTGCTGGAGGAATAATATTAAGCTGTAGTAGCAAGGAGCGTTTCTGTCTACATCAAAGTTTTGTGGAGGATGGGTGAATTTGTTTCAAGCCCCCAGAACAGGAATACGTACTGAGCAACAGCTCAGTGAAATCTCACTCAAATCCTAAGGCTTCCACAGGTACAATTTAACTTTCCAGCAACAATTCCTACCCACCCACCTTACACTGTGCTTTCTGCTTGGGATGACCACCGCACAGCCAAAATGCATTCAAACACATTGACCCCAGAAGCCCCACGGCCTCCTACACAGTCACTTACATCACTGAATGATGCTGTTAAACCGCAGCTACACGAGCAGAGACAAGAATCTGCTCCGCTTCCATGTAAAAACCACCCAGCCTGTAGATCCTCTCGGATCAGCCTTGCCAGCTCCTCTCTGCATCCCAGTGAGGGCCGAGTGGCCAGATGGGATTTTTGGCCTACGGCCTCGACTTTGTCTCCAGCGTGCTGAAGTCAGACCTAAATATTATACATGGGGGTGGCTATTCAGAATTTCTATGTACAAGGGGAACGAGCACCCAAAAGAGCATCTCTGCAGTAGGCGACTGCCTTTTTGAGTGTTTTTGAGTACCTGCCTTTAGGGCTTCTCTTCTTGAAGACACACATGAGGCTTCTCGTAGCCTGGTAATGAAAATCCTTTCTCTTGCTGCTCTGTAGCATCTCCCTATGTGGCAGAGCTCAAAGCAAACGAGCACTGCCCAGGGCTTCATGAATACTGTAGCCTTGATCTCCTCATAGGTCAATGCTTGTGTCAGAGAGGCTGCATGCTAGCGTCAGGATCCACCCCTGCTGCCTGCAGGATTGGGACACACGTGCTGGCTGTAGGGTCCAAGGATCGGAGGTGTGGCATGACTTCATACTGAAAACACAGGCAAATGCAAGCGCAGAAAGGGAGGCAAGACATGCCGATGTTGTTTCCATCAAAAAGGAAGAAATCCAGTATTCTCTTGAAGCAGCATTTGTTTGCTTTTTAAACAAAGCCAGCAACTACAAAATCACCACCCTTTCTTTTTTCTAGTTCCCACCAGTATCCTGGAGCTCTTTGTCCTGGAATCCTGTCGTGGAGGTGGATTGAAACCTTCGGTCGGGTTAACTTTCAGCATTTAAGCAAACAGCACATACAAGGGCTACGCAAGATGCTTGGCAGCAGTTTCTTTTCCTTTCCATTCACAAGCAGGGTACGAAGTAGAACACAGGAAGGTTGTCCTATTCTACAATCCCCTTCTACGAAAGGGGCAGTGTCTTTGAGTATAACACCATTTTCCATGTTCTAAACAAAAACCTTTACCAGTCGTCAGCTGAAAGCAGCTTTCTCTGTTTCATTATTGAGATCACAAGACAACATATTCTTCCAAGAGTTTTACTGCCAGGTTTAGGCATCTCTGGCTTGTTCATTCTAAAGTTTTGGAGTCCTTCCACTAGTAGTGGAAGATAAATCATATAAATAGAAAATCATATAAATAGAAATCAAGAGAAATCATACAAACATGAAAGAAAAACTTGCCATAGTGCTCTGTATGACTATATACTGTCACAACTGAACTGAGCACCCATACACAGTGATACAACTAATACACCAGTCAAGACAGACCACTCTATAGAAAAAGCAAAATATTATACACTTCTAAACAACAATTTTCCCCATCAATGACATTTTTGAAGGAATAAACAAGAACAGTCTACCCTCACAAGTGCTTAACACTTCATAACTGTGACTCCTGTAAAAAAATTCTAAAAATCATGTTGCAACATGAATATCAATAGATACAGCCACCAGCTCTTCCAACTGGACTTTTGTAGACATTGTACCAGGACATATCTGTGACTAAGTTGTAGCGAACAAGATGTTCTCAAATACTTGATAAAGAAAATCTTACAATAGGGTAAACATTAAATCTATTCGGTGGGCAGTGATGTGTTGCTGTCTGAAAATGAATACTGTTCTCCTGTACCTAATCCCTGATGACTCACACACTCCAGTATTCTTTAACAAAGAGCATGTTGACAATTTTTAGCCCACCTCCCCAAGGCATTATCTCATTGTCAGGAGGCTACCATAAATCCCAAGAGTCCAACTTGCTCTCATCAATGTCAAAAAAGTCCTTTGAGACATTTTTCTCCTGCAGGGAACCCTTTGTATCCTCATCCTAGAAATCCTTGCATCTATTTTTCAGCAGTATCAGTAAAATAATAACATTGAAACGCAATAGTACATCATTTTTAATGCACCTACCAAGCCCCACATGAATCAAGCCACTGGCTGCAGTCAGGCTCCACTCACAGTGCATCAGTGCTGCTTGTAACTACTGTAAATAATCTTAACAAGTACTTTTGTCTCTAAGACTTTAAACCCAACCAAACACACCCTCACCTTTGATGATCCCTTCCGATTCCCACCATGCCTATCACAGAAGCCTGGGTCTAGGCTGCGACATGTGGAAATATAAATAAAAAAACCATTTTGTGTTTCAGTGTGTTCTTGCTTCCTTTTCTCTCCAAGTGGTTGCACAAGGCGGGGGAGGTCTAGCTAGCTCACTTGCTTCCCAACGGTAAGAAAACAAGCTGAGACAAATCAAGTGTTTCTTTGGTGCAATTCTGCTTATTTAAAACACAAAAACAAGGGATACACAACCCTGATTCCTCAACACGCAAGAAAAACAATACAGGAATCTGTTTTCTGTTCAGAAATCAAAGACTGCCTTCCAAGCAAGTGCTAGTCCCATTAGGAGCTCTTGCTTCTGGCTTTCTCCCAGGCTAGGCACTGCCTCTATCCGTTTTCACAGTGTTTTCCCTTAATTTTTACTTCATAAAAATATGGAAGGGTATGGCATCAACCAGTCAAACCAGAGTTTGCAATTAATCTGCAGGAAAACCCTTGTCCATGCAGCTCAGTTGCTCATTAGTTTTGTGCAGCTCATTGCCTTGGGTACCAACTTGCTGTTGTTTCATCTATCACCACACAAAGGAGCACTTAATTGCTCTTTCCATTTACTGTAAATGACAGAGGTTAGTATATCCATCAACTCTAACCAGCGTTGCAAAGGAACAAAAAACACACCCTGCATAACTGTGGCCATTAATACCTTCAAGCAAAGCAATATTAAGCCCTCTTTCATTTTGAAAGCATTAACAACACAATCACTAATTTTTAGCTATTAATGTTTCAGTCCCACAGGAGCATAAGGTTTTACAGCAGTTATGCGTACACGTGAGATCTTTGAGGGACCTGGATACAACACACCAGAAACAATACCACATGTTTTATGCTGCACAGTATTATAATCTGAATGTATTTATAATCTGAATGTCAGTTAACCACTTGGCTTGGTATATGACAATTTAAAAGATTAAATATTGAGGAACATGTGATTTGTTTTTCTGGGAAAATATGCCACAAAATCTGCACATGATAATTCCAAGGTTTTTGTGTTGTTTAAAATTGAATAGTTTTACTACTTTTCCAAGAAATACATGCAAAATAAATCGTTGTCACTGTGTAGTTTATACATGCAATAAAATATACACTGCTCAGCATTCGAGGCAATAATATATGATATGAAATGAATACAAGTACCGTAGAAACTTATAGCATATAAATCGTAAAGAGACCTTATGGTCTGGAACTTGCAAACAATTTCCAAACTCAGAAAAGTTTGTCATACACCATGGATGGAAATACGGCTGCCCAGTGAAGAGTTTTGCCATTATTGCCAGTTTTGTTTGTCCGTTCAAGCATTCAAAAATTATTGGATTCTCCAGGCCTATGATCATGCATGCATGTTTGTAATTTCTTTTATTCAAATGCCTAAAGGAAAGGATACATGTGTTTGCATCTGGACTCTCTGACAAATTCCCAGCTGAAGATAAATCACCATCGGCCACTCTTCTGTTTGCAAACCCCTGGTGCTTGGCCAGTCGTGTGTTCCCATTCAGCTAGCAAAAGGAAAGCTTGATTTTCCAGAAATGAACTTTCACCAATCATAGTGTTACAACCAGCAAACGCTCCATCTCCTCTCGAACAAGAAACTCAAAGTAGTAAACAACTCCCCTGGTTTTCAGGACACAATAAGTATGACAGCAAAGAGCAGTTGATCTTCTGTCCAAACTACGTCCAGCAAGTCAGGTTTGAAGTGCCTTGAAAAGCTGGTGGCAAATTTAGCTCGGTTCAAGTTTTGGTCCCAGTCGGACTTGGAACACGTACAGGACTACAGGAGGGAAGCAATGGAATAACGCAGACCAGAGCCCGGTCTGATGCCAGCCTCTAGGCTTGCTTCTCCATTACGTCGTGCCTCATGTTCTCACTTGTCTCCTTGAAACACAGACGCAAAACATCACCATGCTGGAATTTAAGGCTCTCAGTGTAAAATTGCTAAGCAAAGAAAAATCCCAGCACTTTAAATCTCTCACTTTTCCAAATACATCAAATTCCTTTTCCCTTTTCTCTTTTTAAGAAGGAAAAAGAAAACTTATTTAAAAAAAAAAATCTGTAACATAATCAAAAAACAAAGTAGCTGGAAAAATGAAAGCCCTAATAGGATCTCCTTGGAAGAAAGCAGTTAAGATCTGGGAATACTCATGGACAGGGTCAATTTTTTAAATCCTTAACAGAACTAAGCTTAATCTGCCATTCCTCCACCTCTACTTCTCAGTCCCTCGTTGCTCTCAGTGATAGCCATCTCAAGAAAGCGTCATGAAGATACAAAACAAGAATCTATATTGATTTTTCCTCTCAAGACCAAGAGTATTGTCTCTGGGAGAAGGTACAGAAAGACACATGAAACACCAATAATAGGTTGTACAGAATTTAAATGAGAGGCATTGAAACTGAAGGCCAGATCTTCAGCTGTCAAAAATGAAAGAAAATATATCCACGCTGATTTGCAGCAGCCATCAGGCTAGGCCTGTGCCATTAGTCCCAGTGGGGTCTTTAAAAATATCGGGTTTTAATTGAATAGACCTATAATTGGTATTCCAGCTTCATACAGAAACATACATATACCTTGGAATATTTCTTCAACTGTTCTACTTTTCCAAAATTAGGTCCTTAGAATCATTACATACCAAATATTTTTTTTGAAGAAAAATTTGAAAGCCAAATCTCCACTTGGATTCATTTGTCAAGGCAAAATAAAAATAAAACAAAGCTCAGCTATCATGGCAGGACTGATTTCAAGAAAGCCTCCTTTTAGCTTCAGGTTATATTCCTTTTTCATGCTTGTGGCACACGAAAGTTGCCAGTTAAATTACTGGCCTCCATATTGCCTTATCTAAATTGCACATGACTTCATGGCTGATTTCTTGAGCATCTTTCCAACACAAGAAATCTGGTGTTTCGCTTTGTCATGCATATCATTCAGTTTATTTTTCCTCATTGAGTAGATTACTTTAGAAAAAAAAAAAAAACAAAACAAACTTAGAGAATGCCTTTACAGGGCATACAATTTCTACTGACGCCTCTTCAGTTTTTCTTTTCCAAGAGAGACATTAGTACTATGTCATATTTAACAAAGCACTTTGTAAGCATTCATTAATCATGTAGTGCCTCCGAGAGGCACGTTATGTAATGTTTAATCTGCTCGGCTGAGGCTGTAAGTACAAGAAACCTCTCAAAATTTTATCAGCTTTACAGTACGAAGAGATGCATTGTAAGTATGGCCCGTGCAAGCAAGCAATTGTTGCTCTCTGTCCTCCAGGTTCCTTCACCAACACTAAATTTTCCCCATTGATTGTAACAGAGCTATGTTTATGTTCACAGAAAAGATGCACTTTTTGCTTCCAAAAGCCACTGCAGATTTTTCACATGCATCTTCGGGGTGCCCAAGGGTTGATTTGCAAAGACACTGACAGCTTCCCTCACCAGCCACATACTTCCTAACACCACAACACCTGGGTGGGTTGAAGAGGAGCTCCAAGCAGTGCAGTCCTCCCCAGCGTGAGCTCAGCTTGCAGCCAGCTCAAAGAGCACCAGTGTTGCTCTGTATCCCCTTTTGTGGGTATTTCCTGATAAGATCTCTGTGCAGTAATGGGACACAGGCCACAGGTACCCACAAGTGGGTCATCCATGCTGCCTCTTTCCACACTGCCAGTACAAGCAGCTCTTACAACTAAAACTAAACTCTGCAGCAATCCTTTTATTCCCCCCTTATCCTTACACAGGATAAGCTAGTCCTGACTCTTTGCACCAACATCAGTGTAAGCTTTGGAGAAAAATCCATCCTCAGGAAACATTAAATGGGAAAAGAAGGCAGCTGAGAGCCCCAAAGGCTTTGCATTGTCTGTGTCAAATAGGGTCCAATTCAGTTATTGCATTAATTAATATTCTGTTTTAAAGAATTGTTACTTAGTATTCATATATAGTAACTGAAACAGTAAAGGCAGAGGAAGAGAATTCTTAGGGAAGGTCTCCTTTGTATTTTGTTTGATAATTTTCTTTTAAATCTGCATTATGAGTATGGAAAACATTTTATACAATGGTATAAAAGTGTCCATAATTATTGATAATTTGGGCATGAAAACCTCTTTCCTTTTCCTCCTTACATTTAGCAGAAGAATTTTAAATTCAGAAAACACTTGTTTCCATACAGTCAACAAATACTTTGAAATCACTTCTCAGAGGAATATAAATGATATTTGTGTAGGCACTTGAAGGAAGTGAGTCCTTGACAGCCCCTCTGAAGATGAGTCATTTGTACCATCATGGCCACCTGCATCCACTGGTATAAGACACACACAGTTGTTATCAGTCTTGTTTAGAGGTGGTCCTTCTTTTCCTGAGATGAATGCAGTAAATTTATAAAGACAGATCACCTTTGTAACTCATAGAATGATTGAAGCCTAAAAATAGTAGCATTTTCTAGCACATAGGCCAGCTCTAACCAATTTCATCAGCACGTACTAATAAATGAGGGTTCAACTCTAAGTCCACAGTAAATCCCATGGAAGTACTCCACATCAAGCTGTTATCCAGCTTGATTTTTCTTTTCTGGCAAAAACCAGCTTAAGCAGAAGGTTGCTCGCTGGCATCCTTCAATATGTATTCACTCAGCAGCAGCCATGAGGAATGAACACAAGCAGCAGCTGAGAGAAGAAGGTGACAGTGAGGCACAGAGGTGGGCTGGGACGAGCTCAACAATAGTGGGAGCTGTGCTGCACCGAACGGGGCAACTCGTCGGCACAGTCATGCTGGAAAAACCAAAGGGCTCAGTAGGTTGTCAGAGCTCCCTGCAAAGGTCTCAGGTCCTGCTGCAGGCAAGAGCAGGGAAGGAGTCTGGGCCAGGACTGGGCAGTGCCAGAGCAAAAAGCATCAAAAGAGCAGAACTGCCCTCAGGGGCTCACGGAGCTGAAAGAGGAGAGAACTGCAGCAGCATCTGCAGCGGGGACAGGACTGCGGAAGGGTGGGAAGCTCTAAGAGGAAGTTACAGTCAGTTCCCTCCCTCCTTCTATGCACTTAGTGTTTACTTCCAAAAAAAAAAAATTGAGACCTTGGCTACAGAGAGCTACCTTTCCCAATATGCATGCATGTGTTTTAGGATAGGGGGTCCTTTTAGTGATTATATTTTGCAATCATTAATGGAATGATATTGATCTGCATTTTGATACAATCAGGTAAAATTAAATCATTCCTGATTTAAAGGTGGACAACTGCCCTCATTCCATACTCTATATAGACCAGAAATGGTAAGGGTTTTTTTTGCAGAAAGCTTTCTCTTCATTTCTTGTATTCCCCTCCCATCTCCCAGTTATCAGTATTTCAGTTCCACTACATGAGAAGTTCCTTTGCCACTTGTGTTTCCTCTTTTGCCATGGATCCCTATGCAGTCTTTAAAACTTCCATTTTAGCCAGTTCTCTATTTCAAAATGTCTTGCTTTGTAGAGTACAAAGCTTTTTTAAACATTCATTTTGTAGGTATGGACCTGCTTCCTGAATTGCTTTCATTATTAGCTGGCACATTCAGGCAAAAACTGAACAATAGAATTAAGCTATCAAGACAACAGAGCTGTGTATTTAAAGCATGCTATCTGTTCTACCAGCCTTAAAAAAAAAAAAAAAATCAGCAGGCTCGCACTTGTGAACTAGTTATAAGGGCTTCTGCAGCTCTCCTTCTTGAAAGGATCTATGTAAATGTTGTATGACATCTATTTTCTCTCTGGGAATATCTTTGTAGTGTTTCATCTTTCTTTGCCATCAAAAAAAAAGAGCTGGCTATACTGCAACCCACTGGAGATTGCATATTCTCAGGCTTCCTGGCAGCTGCTAGCATCACTGAATCTAGCACCTCTTTTTTACCATTATTCAATGAAAATTTCAGGGAAATAGCTTAGTTTTCGCTAGGCTTGAATCTTATTGTTCATCCATCACTGCAGAAACGTGTCCTAGCATGCACACAACATCAGGGAGTTGCTGGGAATTAGTAAAAGCAGGAAACGAGGACACCCGAGCTCTAATCTCAGCCCTGACACTGGTACATAGCCGTGGCATATTCTTTGGGGCAGGCCTCGGAAGCGTTTCTACAGCGTCAAGGAACTTGTTGATAATTTTGTTTAGAAGAAAAAGAAAAGCTATGGGGGGAGATTGTTTTAAGTAAATTCTAGAGGATGCGTGACTGGCATCAATTCCTTCAACACAAATAGCATTTGCCCACATTGCAGTTCAAGCTGCCTTCTTGTTTAAATAATTTATACTAAGCCTGAAACACGAGATGACTTGGGGAATGGAGGTTAACCCTAGTTTAAAGCAAGGTATGATTCTTTAATGCTGGACAGTGGAAAAGTAGAAATGCAGAGTACTTATGCCCAAATGCATAATATCAGATCACAGGGGCACAGCTACACACACACTGTTCAGTATCACCAAGCAAGTTCTGCACTGGGTAGAAGTACACATCTACAGAGGCTGCAGGATTATACTGTAGAAAGCAGCTACTGTCCTTCTTCCTCCCGCTCTTTTTCTGTATTCAGCTGGACGCAGCTGCAGAGAGGAAGACTATGCCCCAGGGAAGCATTTCTGAAGCTGCACAGCCTGGAGCCTGCACCCACCAGGTCACGATGACTGGCACTCTAACACTGCTCCGAGTTCACTCCCGTTCTTCACACGCTTCCACCAGTGTGAATCAGAAACACAACCCACTCAAGGCCTGAGGCACTGTGCCAGCATGAACGTGGCATGGCAGGAGAGCACATTGTGCAGGAGGGGCAGAAGAGGCTCGGGCTCGCCCCACGGGGCAGTGCAGCCCCAGGCACCGCAGGGGCTGCTTGTGGGGCTCCCACGCAGCTGGGCAAGGCTGGACCCCACTTCAGATACTGGTGTCAGAGAACCCCAACAGTGGCATCAGCCATTCATTTCCGAGATCACTGTTTTTTGATTTCAGAAACACTTTCTTCAAAGCACTATACAGCAAGATTTTATAAATTGGAGCTCTGAGACTGGGGGATCTCTTTGGTCATGGCAGCAGCAACAGAATACAAATGTGTCAGCTTCCCTGAGAGCCATTCAGGTACCAGCAAAGGAAAATTTCTGCTGGTGTGTCTGCTTATTTATTCGCCTTCCTCTCTCCTTTTTTGGTGGTGTTTGCACAACAGAACCAAGTGTTGTTGAACAGAATGACATTACATGATATAACGTGTTACAATAAGCAGTCTGCAAAGAAAAGCATCTTTGCTTTAAAAGATCACTTCCTAATTGTATAAGATGTAGCAGTGGATGTGCAGGAGCAGATTTGCCACTGGGAGAGAAAATCAACCCACTCTGCTTATAAACTCAAAATTGCAAATATACTTTTCATTGTTTCATCTGATGTTTGTATATACACACACAAAAGCCTCACAGTAAACTGGCATGCAAAACTTTCTATTAAATATACCAGCACTCAGAAAATAACATTCCAGGCTATGGAACAAAGGAGGAAAAAAATCAACCACTAGAATGAGGAGAAACAAGCTCAATTTCCTAAAGCCTGTCTCATTTCATCCTTCCCCAGCAGGGACAGACTCCATCTCCTGCTCTGGGAACCTGCTGAGCTCAGCAAGGCCGTTTGGATAACACCACTGCCCGGATTTGGGTGATATCAGTCACAGAGAAACTAGTTAAGTGCTGTTGTGGGCACTACCATCAGGCTGGTCTGCAACAGCAAAGGGAAGATGTCCCATTACCAGTTGTCCCAATTACAGCAGAGCTCACCAAAACTGAGAGACCAGTCCCCAGTTGTACAAGGCACCAAAAAAGAGGGTGAAGTCCAGTGAAGCTGAAATGCAGACACAAAGGACACCCTGCAGAGTTTGTGGGTCTGCTCATGGGCAGCACCAGGGATTTGTTGTTCGTTCTCACCCCAAGAGTTTGCTCTCACATTATGAATTAGGGACATGTCAAAACTCTCTGTGTGTGCTGAAGGCAACCAGACCTCCAGATAATCGACCGAGCAGTGGACTGGCACTCCTTGGAATTAATGCAGCTGAACAAGGGCTTTGTTGAAATGAGAAAGCCTAAAAGAGATTTGCTCAGATCAAGATTTAAGCTTCGTCAGACATGTTCACCATGGCTCGGAGCTGCCCAGACAAATTGCAGTCAGCAGGCAGCTGTGGTGATTAGAGAGAGGGAAGAGGGGAAAAAAACAAAGACAAGCAAACAAAAAAAACAAACAGTAGTTTGAATCATACTGAGTGGCTGCATCAAGCAGCACAGGATGCCTGCCCCTGTTTTGCCCAGCCAGACCCACCGAGGGCCCCTTTTCCGGGCCTTGGTGACAGCCTCCAAGATGCTGCCAAAGCAAGAGGAGGACGTATGGATTTCACCCACAGCCATCTCTGGTGGCAGGTCTCACCTTTCTACCAGCCAGAAAAGGGGCTCAGTGACCCAACTTTGCAATATTACCTCCATTTCCAGGGCATATCTTCTGTCTCAAGTGAGGACTGGTTGCAGGACACAACCTTTGTTTTAGCTTCACATCAAAAATAAGACTACTGACAATTTCCCATAGGTAAGCTGAGGTCTAGAGCAAAAACACCCTTGAACACAGGAGAACCTCACCACTGATCTCATGACTTTGCCAGAGTAATTTTTAGGAAACTGCTTTCCTTTGCTCTACTCCCAACAGCACTCAATTTATAACACTGACAAGTCTGACAGCAAGGTCCACAGTCCAGATCCTGCTGAAGCCATTGCAGAGGATCCAGCCTGGCGTTCCCACCAGATTTCTTCATCCCAAGGTTCGTTTCAGCTGCTTCCCAGTCTGCTTCCCTCATCCTCCCAGTCTGAGCAGGTAGCAGAAATTCCCAACAGGCAGGGAAGTGACACAGGGAGACATACAGCAGTCGTTCCGCTACCCCTAGGTAGGCTGAGGCATCCTTTGCAGGCTAACAAACAGAATGGGAGAGTATGCCTCATTTGCCTCTGCAATATTTCAGCTCCCTCATTGTGATCAACCACTCTTCCCTCAGTCTTCCAAGCCACCGGCTTGGGAGCCTGGTCACTGCCTCACACAACGAGGCACCTCACCTGTTAGCTTAAAGAGGACCCCTCCTAATTAGCAATGCTGCAGGTGGAGCACACTGTACTTGTAATGGTTTAAACCTCACAAGACTACATTTTAATTATGAGTGTGTTAGAACAGAATCTGTTGCCTAATCAAGCTTAAATTAAATGCATATTTAGCGATTTTCATGCTAGCATTCCCAGAAATGTGATACTTGTGCAATGAATTATTTATTTTGTTTAGACCTTCAGTACTTTTTAAGAACAAACCCAGCAAACTAACACTCCAGAAAGGCAGGTAAATAAGTTAACAACACTTTTCTGAATGACCGTCTTCCCTACTGTCTTGGCAGCCAGGCACTTAGAGCTCTCACAGTACAATGAATAAGAAACATTCAAAACCTGTCAACAAAATTACAGTGTGCATTTCCAGTGTAAACACGGATGGAAGGATGCTTTTATTAGCAACAGCCTACAGGTAATATTTACTTTGTTAGCAAGGTTGGAGCTCCAGAGGCAGACTTGTTGCAGCAGCTGCACTAAGTAGTCCAAAAATAGAGGTTTCCCTGTTAGTAGGTGAGTTTAAAGCTCATGAAAGCCGCTATCTAAAATGGCAGAACGACAATGGCAGTAGCCAGGTATCCTGCTCAGCGCATCATAAGCTGCTTTCAAGGACATACCCTCATCTGTGCACTGATCAGTGACCCCATCCAGCAGAACAGCTAACCTGGAGCCAAACAATAAGTTGGTAAGTAAATCCCATTGATTCCTACTGAATTTTAGGAAGAACCATCTGAAAGTTAATCAAGCTGACAAGGAATTTTGGTTACATAGGTCCAGATTTGGCAAAATATTTAAGTGACTGAACAGGGCTAGACTTAAGCATGTGCTTCAGGTTATGCATACAGATAGCGCTTTGCAAGGCTGAGCATTTCACATCTCTGTTTGTCTTTGTTCCAGCTTACCTGCCTAATAAGCCAGTATCACGGCACTTACTGGGCTGTTACGAAGCACGAATAATATTGCTTAACACTTCAGATCCCACAATAAAAGTGATATGAGCACAAAGTACTGCTATAACAACATAGCATTATACCATAGAAGTAGTAAGTGTCATTAGAATTACATGCAGGAATTTTATTTTGATGCCTTATAGTCTTCTAGCAAGTCCATTAATGATCAGCATTACAGCAACAATAAACCATCTTTTACAGTATTTAAGATTTTCATGTTATAAGCAGTAGTCAAAATTTAGCAGAAGCAATAGGTTGAATTCCCAGTGACATCTGACTTTTGTACATGGGCTGCTTTTGACAAACAGCAGCACAGAAAAAAAGAAATCAATGTAGTAAAGCTTTCACTGGAAACAGAATGATCTTATTTGAGTTATCCATCATAATTCCCACTGAAATCATTAAGAATGAGGGGAGCAGAGAAATCTGTAACAGGGTCTTGGCAAAAGCACAAGAGGATAGTTTCTCCAAGCCCTTAAAGCTATATAGCCCTACTGAAGCTTGATAAGATATGTTTTAATACTTAATGTTGATGCCATTCAAATTTCGTTATCTGTGATTGAAAGTTTGGGTCCAAAGCTATACTTTCCCCTAAGGTACCAAATCATTAGTCAAAGTCCACTGCTAAAATTTTTTTAATTGTTTTGAGTTGGATTCAGATAAGAATGATTCAGATTTTGAAGATCTTCCTTTAAACAAAACCCACACACATACAGGACAGATGGTGTGAGACACATAATACATAGCCTATAGTAGTGTAGCTATATATATATATATTATCTTTGCATAATTTTATAGATAAGAATAGGTTACATCACTTGTACGGTTAGTCACAAGTCTGGCAGGAGGCCTGAAAGCTACAGAAAACTTGGACAAACAGCTGACAAGCGTCTGTTGTCAGGAGATTCCCAGGAACCAGAGGTTTGAGTCTGACTTGTTCCCTTTATATTCCAAGCTTTTGGAAGCCACTTTCAACTAAGTCACAATGATAATTCATAGGTTTAATGCAACTGTCACCTGACAGTCTCCAAGCAAAACCATACAAACTGGGTTACTGCTAGAGAGAAGCTGGGTAAGCAGCCTGGTTTCAGTGCCTCATTTAGATCATCTTAAAGCCCTAAACATGCAATCTCTTGATCAACACGTAGCCTTAGTTTTTCCTTGAAAGCCTCCAGGTCACATGCAGGCCAAGCCCCAGTACCCGAGGCCACAGTCCAAAGGGAGGTGTGAGACAGAGTAAATAGGACATGAATTTGGTTAACAGAGCACAGATCCCGTGCTCCTTGTAAATGGAAGCAGCTGAAATCACATTTTGACCCATTGTCATTGTTAATATTTAAATAACACGCATTTGTGAAGACCAGTATGCGTATTCGCATTTCAGCTTCGCCATTTGTCTGAAAAAAATTCAGTAATACTAAAGGGCATTGTTCCACAGAGCAGAAAGTTAGGCTACACCACCTCCCATGTGAATTTGGTTCTTTGTAATTGGGTAAGCTTGGCCTGCTTTTAAAAATCTGCCTAAAGGTCTGCAGATTCCTTAAAGGCTGTTTGAAAATCCAGAAGAATATGCTATTCCTGGGTAAGTGCAGCACTGGGGACAGGGGCTGCAAGAGGGTTGACTCCATTATTCACAAATGAAGAGAGCCAGAAGACAACTCACGAAAAAGGGACATTAGCGCACCTAATCTTCTGGATGGTTGGTAAACACCTAAAGGAAATTTGGAATTTAATATTAAATAAGACTGCTATTCCCAGAGTAAATAACAGATAAAGTCTCTTAATGCATCGGAAAAGCCCTTCCAGTCTTTTGCAGCTGTGTCCTTTGATATGGGCAAACAATAAATACATTGGGATAAATCTCTCCTAGCACACTACTACTGGTATCAGAGATCAGTGTGACCTATAGCGTTACCTAACCTATAGGGGGGTTACCCTAACATGAACTCACCCATAAGCGTGATGCCAATCCATTTTTAAGGAACGCAGAGGCTGAAGCAGATGTCACTGACATTAGCATCAGGCTCGGTAACTGAGTCATTACATTTGATACAGGATCTACTTACATCCCAGCTAAGATTAACTGGAACATGTGGTTACCTGTCAGATGGATTTTGTTACACAAATAACAGTCATGCCTTCCAAACCATGACAGTGAGACGTGCCACCTCCATCATCTGTACAAGTCAGACTGACAGCTGCAGCATTAGAACTAGCATTAAAATCAACATTAGACAAAAATAAAGTTTAAAATGCACTCCCCTACCTGTTCTCTAACAAAGCCCGTGCACAGCAGTGTTTTGAGAGATACCTACCATTTGCCTGTCCAAAGGGGGTTTGTTTTAGTGCTAGTTGTGCACGGCTATACTGCTGTCCACTAGAGGTGCTTCATACTAATAGAACAAAGATTTCTCCTGATTTATTAGTTAAAATTGAAGTTACTCCCATAATACACATTTTCCCCTGAAAATACTAAGTGCAGGCTACTCTATTACTTTTTTTCTTGTGGTTTTCCTGTTTTTGAATCATCTCAAGTCCTGCAGCTTGTACAAGTTGGTTCAGTAAGCAAGTCCCAGAATCCCTGACCAGGACAGCTGCACCAGCTAAAGCCAGTGCACCAGAAATCATTTGTGCAGTGTCTTGAAGTGAATTCAATGTGCGGCTTTGCAGGTATAGAGCTATTCCCGGGAACATGGCTGGAATAGTAAAGAAGCATTCCCATTTTGGTAAAGCACTCCTACCTACACACGGCCTTGCATAATAAAAATACTTAGAAGGAAAACTGTTGCTATATATAACGAAGCTTTAGGGGATTTAATTTAAATATGTAAAAAAAGCAGTCTGAATATCAGTCTAAAATATCTAGTAGGAAGTAGGATAGGTTCACTATCAAGACTTTCTTTAATAAACCTGCGTGTATCTGTCAGATAGACACATTATCGAGCAACCATACATAGAAATTGCCTTGAATATTTACCAATTTTTGTCCAGACTAAAGGATCAGATCTTGTCTGTACAATACAATCATACTCTTCAAATACTGGAAAAGCAGAAAAGTTTCTAGAGATGTTAAAACAAGGCTGGATAGGATGTTGGTAAACACGCAGAGCTATTCTACAATCAACTCAACCTAGACCACAGCTTCCATTCCTGTGCAGTATTTTGGCAGACACATTAGCTGTCAGTGGCCCGAGCTAAAGCTTTGCTCTACCCTTCATGTCCATATGTCTTAGCTAGATTCTTATGGAAGGCTCTGTCACCTTTACCTACGCAAGGCTGTTCATTATGTACTTGCATCACCATGAAACCACACTGTGCTGGTGAATCATTTTGTTGGACTGCTAAGTCCTGGGCAGTCACATCCCATGATAGAGGGTGATGCAAGTCACTTGGCAATGAACCTAATCTCCTTACTGCTGAAGGGATGGAGGGAGTAAAGCACTGGAGCTTTTGAAATGTAATTAAAACCGTGTTGTCTCTCAAATGACTGCATGATCTTAGAATGATTCTGGGAGCATTTAAAATAAGCTGTGCCCCATAAAAACAAGACCATGGACTACAACAAACTTCAAAAATATTGATGAGATACTGCCTAATTAAAATTAATTTGTCTGGATTAATTAGTGGACTGTTGTTTGTAAAGCTTTGTAGATATGAGACACCTTCAGTACTGAGTATGGTTCATTCAGTGACTACCAAGACTAATCTCAATATGCTTAACCAGGACTCGAGCTCAACAGGGACACGTGGTTATATAAAAATCTCCTTTTAAATTTCCTTTAAAGAAAAATCAGTTTCTAGCTGGGAAAAGGCCTCAGATAATGGCCAAACGCTGAAAAAACCTGAAGGAAGAAACTGTGTAAAATCACCGTACATATAATGTGCATATTTGCATTCTAAACCAAATTTGTGATTTTCTTATGGTATCTAATGCTGAGAACACAAAAATTGTATATAATCCAAAAGCATTCAATAATTTTGAATGGTTTCCTCAACACGTACTAAAAGACATTGCTGAAGGATTCATGTCAGGGCCACAGACCACTGGACACGGATTTCTTTGTTGTGCATATGGCTTCTCTCCTATAGCACTTCGGATTAGATATTAATATAAGGAGCACGGACAGGGACTGTCTAATGTCCTATGATAAGATCCTGTGCAAAAAGCAATGTGATATCTCTCCATAAATTTAATTACCTGACTAAGCTTCCCAAAGAGAACTCCAACTTTTATTGCATTAAAGAAAAGGCACAATTGCCACCACTGCCACTATTGCAATCCTGGCTTTGAGCAGACAGGCATGACATGGAGATCACCCCTGAATGCTACCGTTCTCATTGCTTTAGTCCAGGCTGTTTTAATAACACCAGAACATGTTTTATTCATATTCATAATAAAGCTTTAGAAGAATGAACATTTCACTTGTGTTACTGGATAAATGACTGTATTAAGTATCCTAGTTTTCAATGACAGCCCAACTGGCAGAGCCTGAATTTGAGGAAACAAGTTCAGAAGAGTTTACAATCAAAGGACTCAGTTTTACAGGGGAACAATCTCCATCAATATACTCTTATTTATTTATTTATTTATTTTAATCACAAGGACAATAGAGGGGCTGAATTGGATCCCAGTGAAGCAACTTCCCAACACAAGAGGCAAAAAAGCAAGTGCAGCACTACTCTCATAGCACAGAGGAAGAATATGCTTTAGGTGCTACTGTGCTTCAGAAGTCCCAGAGCTGCTACAACAGCCTCTCTGGGATTTTTTCCACAAGAAAAAGGAGATCAACACTTCGTTATTCTCCTGAATCACATTGACACTTGGCAGGCTAAAAATTTACAAGTGTTAGTCCAAATTGTTTTGTGCAGGACATAGAAATAGTAACTAAAAGTTCAATTGTACAGTTGAATGAGTGAACACGAGTGGATGGTTGCACCCTGTCCTATGGGCAATAATTCAGACTATCCAACATGCTTTTCAGATTTTGAGGTTGTGGAATACATACAAAAATACTTGGAAACTGGTGCTAACATGGTCCCCGATACGTTTGTAAAAGGCACCATAAGGTATTCACAACAGCAGAGATCGATCACAAAGAACGTTTTTTTCTTCATCATATAGCCCTATGGAAGAGTGCTTCACTCTGCCTATAAGTTAGATGAACCTGAATAGGAGCCTAGTTCCCAGGGACATGTCCAGGGGCACAAGGAGGACTGAAGTTCTAAAGATCTGCTATACATAGCTCATCAATAGAACACGATCAGGGTAGGAGGAAAATCCAGACTTCATTCTAGGATAGGTTCAACATGTGCAATTAAAATACGCACCACAATGTCTCTAGTTTTGCTAATCTTACAGATACTATCTCCATTCAAATTTGGTCTTCCAAGTGACTAAGCAAGCCTACTGCACAGGAATATGGACCATGCTGGAAAGGTCAGTCCCACCTCTCACACCCTTAGACACTGAAGGGATAAATGCAGAACTTTCTGCTTCCTGGTGATCTGCTGGTTTTCATCTCAAGAAAGGCACAAGCATAGCAATTGTTCATCTCAATGTGCTTACAGACCGGTAGCTTTCCTTTCCATTGCATTTAATGCTAAATGCTTCAAAGGTTTCTAGGAAAAGAAGCTGTTAATATCCTACCAAACGTTCAGAACCATGCACTCTTTGCCCCAAATATCCATCTTTTGATCATTTGGGTTTTATTTATCAGTTCTAGATGAAGTCTTACAAATTTTGAAAACATTGCTTCTTTAGCCCAGGAGAGCTTGTACAACTTCTGTCCATCCCTTGAGAGATATTTCTAAAAAGAAGCATCTTAGGCACAAAGGAACACACTATCTAGCTACACTTAGATTCTCCACCAAGCTCCTAAGAAATTCCTGTACACCAACCCCTGCCTTCCAGTCATTTCAACAATCTCTTTTATTTGATTTCCAGGGAGAAGTCAAGACATGAGCTAATCAATGTTATGCTCAAAGTAAAAGCATCAGAGACCTAATCCATATAGCCTACTGAAAACAGCATGGACACTTCCCAAAATTGACAGCAGTGAGCTGTTTGGATGTCACATGAGAGTAGCTGAAGAAAAAAACCACAACCCACAACTGAACAAACCTTGACATTAAGACTCTCTCCCGTGACAAGGTAACCGTCTCTGAATACAAATCCCAGCCATCACTCAAGGAAAAGTTTTGCATCACCAGGGTGATAGAGGGTGCTATAGGCTGTCCTGAAATGGACAACTTTTCCAGGAAAGTTCAAGCACCCTTGAGATAGAAAACATCTTCTCCACACACTTCCTCCATTAGTCTTAAACTAACAGCCAGAAATTCTATGATGGCATCTCATGGCGTAAGGCTGATAACCTACTGTAACCTCAGTCTTGCCCTTAAAGCAGTGTTCACAACTTCCCAAAATAGAGCATGCGAGCAGATGTTTGGGAGAAAAGAAAGAAAACATCTGTCCTGCTAGAAATGTAAATCCTCCATACCCACCCCCTGCCACTCTGCAACTTGGCACCAATCCATCCAACTCCTGCAGCACGTGGGCTGACACAGGGAACAGCCCAATCCCCACATCACAGCACTCAGCTCCGCTCTGGATTTTGGGTAACGCACAGCATTACAGCTCAGTATCGCTAATGCAAGCCTGGGCTGGCATCCGTATTAAGCAAACAGGCTTGGGGTCAGCTGGATGTCCTAGCTGTGCTTACCAAAATGAGTTTGGCAAGTAAAAGGAGACAAACCGCTCGACTGTATGACGCTAAGTGCACACGTGAACCATGCATGTACATGCGATTCTGCTTGCGACATGCAATAAAGCTGAACACGTGCAAGAACTCCTGGGAGTGCCAGAAGGAAAATCCTAGCTGTTACTTTAATTGAAAGTGTGCTTGTTTGCCATGTTCTCTGCTGGCAGCGCGAGTGTTTTAAATAAAACATGACCAGTAATTTATTTAGCAAGCAAGTCTTTGAAAAGTTCTTTTGCACAGCTCTTAGTAATTTATGCCACACAAGATTAACCCTCCTTTTGTTCCACATGTCCATGTGCTTGAAGCGACTGGGAGCAAGATCCACATTAAATATTGCTCTAAAATACAGCATTTGGGCACCTTTCTAGTTCTGTTCCAGCCACTTGACTGCCTCAAAGAGCTTCAGAAAAGAAAAGATCCAGCCAAGGATTCACCCCCTTGTTCCCAAGATTCAGTTTGATTCTTATCCCAGTCAACGCTTTTTCTTCAGGAATATACATTATTCATTCTACACACAACGGTGCCGATAAGTGGCTGTAGTGCTCAGACACCTCTGTGCACTCTGCACAACCCCAGCTGTACATCTGAAATAAGGTGAAAGATTTTATGCTGCATACATGAAATATTTACCCGTGCACAGACGCCAAGCACATAGGTATCAGATAACCCACCACGCTAAAGGACAGAGCTCCTGTGGCTCCTTGCAAACATTCCTGGGAAATTCCCCATATGGGAAAGCATGTGCATATTTGTGCATACACAAACAATTTTATATATGTGTGTGTACATACATGTATACATGTATAAAATGTGTTCATACTCGGCAAATATACGCACACAATGTTTGCATAATATTAATGTATAATAATAATTGTGAGGAATCAAAACAAAATAAAAAACCCCACCACAACATTTTGTAAGTCCAAAGTAGTCTGTTTATCCACCCTCAAAACGGCACTAATGTCCGAGATAATGACCACAATTGACCAGCAATTTCTTTGGCATTTTCACCCTGGTCATCTTCCATTTTTATTTTCTATTCTGCCTGTATTATTATCTAAATACACCCAGCCTCTCTTGTGCTGAGGAGGAACCTTAATATTTTGAAAAATTTATTATAGTCTCATGCGATAACAGGGTTAAGTCATTATAATTTAACCTTACTGAAACAGGAGGTACACACTTTTTTTGGGTATCCTGAAGCCTTGGTATAACAACAACAGCTGTTTACAGCTTCAGGAAGTTCATTTCAATCATGGCAGTTTTTCAACCATTTAGTAGAACTTCAGGAACTTCATGCCTGCCTCAAACAGAGTTTCAAGTTTGGTCAACTGTAAGTGTCCAAGGGATGACAAAAGTATATGCCTGTGTATATATATATACACACATGCATAATATATGTATATATTTTATACACAATAAAATACTATATTTGTCTATATAGTTATTATACAGTAATATTTCTAAACTGAGTCACACTTTTTGTAGCATTTCTTTTCAGATCACATTTTGGGAATATATAAGAGCTGGTTATTTGGATTTCTGTTTGTTCCAGCATATTTGGTAGAAATCTTAGGAGCAGATTGTAAATAAATTAAAAATAGCAATTTATAAAATTATAAACAATAATAGGGTTGAAAGTCAGAACTGTCACCAAGAAGAGCTCTTCAAGATTTGCACTCACATTCCACCTCTCATGTCAGTGCAGACCATGTCATTGATGTCAAGAAAAGCAACATTCTAGATACTTATATTTTAGACAAAGTTCAAATTGGGTAGAGAACTGTAAAGACTTGAACAAAAAGAAATCCATTGAGCCCTAGGTCTTACTGCAAGTAGACCATCTGTCATATACAACTTCTTATTTTGTTGGGAAAAGTGAGTTTGTTTAAGCCAATTTCAAAAGAGTATGTATCTCATTTAAACGCTTTTTCTTCTATAAACACTCTAAACATTTGAAGCTTTGTGTTAAAGGTACACAGTTATGAACATTGCATTTGTTCTTAACCGTGCTCTTTCCGATCCTGCTCTTACGTGAGCAGAGAGGTAGTTGGTGTACAGCACAGCTGACTGCTGCCACAAGTCATTTCAGTATAAGGTATTTTAACTGGAGGAAAATCAGATCTGGGGATGTTCAAGCAAATTATCAAATCCAAAAAGACCTTCTGGTGAGAACAGCACGTGAATGCCTTCTTGAACATGACTGAAGTTTAAATTCATCATTAAAAAATGAATTATATTTAAAAAACAATTTGATAGCCAAAGACAGTATGGGTTTTCTGAATCATGTGGATGAAGATCTCAATCAAATCAAGTCTTGATGAAACAGAGAGGCAATTTTAGGACCTAAACTGACTAAAAGCAAGCTCAGTTCTCACTGCAGGGATGTCTGAGTTTCCCACTGCACAAATAAAGGCTGCACACCTGCCTACCTGAGAAGGCATAACACAGGTCAGCTCTGCATGAACAGGGGCTGGTAACAAGCTGGCTCAGGCAGGTGCTTAACTACCAAAAGCACAGCAACAGCTGCACCTGAATTGGAAAGATTTGCACACCTCCTTCCATACAAGGATGCATTAAGCCCCTCTCACTCTGCAGCACTAACTGGACAACTTCTACTTGTGTCCAATAGCTCACTGGCTCTGATCACACTCACGATCTTACAATTTGAGCCTGTGTTCCAGCTACAGCATTTCCAAACAGGATAGGCAGCACTGAGCCATGGTGAAATACATTTTCAGCCAGCTGCACTTGATTATTAGCCCAGGTGTCAATGTGAAACATTATCTCTCCTAAAAATCTTTATTAGCATACGCAAGCATACTAAATACTTAAGGCACAGTTACATGATCTATTGCTTAAAGCGCAAAGAGAAAGCAAGACACTCATCTGTTGAACATATAGCTTGGTTCAGCTTAAAGGACCATTGAGTAACAATCAAGATACAGCAGCGCTGGGGACTGGGTATTCCACAGCACAGCAGAGACCATATTTAACAATAATGAAACAAGGAGGCCCATCACTTTTGTGCCTTCAATTTTATTGTTTTCAATAGCTATGTACGGGGTAGCGGCTTTGGAGAACAGGGTTCAGCCGTACTTTGAAAGAAGTTGTGCAAAGCCTGGATAAGGAAAAATTAAATCTCATTGTAGTCTCTTCAGCCTAGCCAGATGCAACTCCATTGAAATCTTCATAGCTGCATAGCATAAAACTAGCACAGAGATCAGCAGTAAGGACCACATTTAGAAATTACGATGGAAAGAGGAGGTAAGAAAAGCATCGTCCATCATCTCTGAAGAATCTGTTTGTATAATCAGGTAGGTTTTACACTAGAAAACAAGTAATCAACTCAAAATGCTGTATTTAAAATGCAGTGTTATTTTAGACATACTTTGTGAAGTTGGCGAGGCTGGAATAAGAAGGGAGAAATTCTTGGATCTGTACCTCCTCTAGACATTTGAGTGCCCAAAATATATGCTACTTTCTGATATTTGATTTCATGGCAGCAACCAGTCCTTTTCCACAGCTACTGTGATCACGGGCAGCGAAGTCCCTTGGCTCCCTTCAAGCATCCAGCCCCCACCTTTGTACCACTGATACACAGAAAATAAACCTACTTCATTGCGCTCGTATTGATTTTGTAGAGCTAGAACATCTTTGGGAAACGGCATCTACAACTCGAATAAAGATTATCTGATTAACTCTGCAATTTTACTTATTGCTACTAGACCCCTTTTTTCTTCTTAACAGGATTATTGATTTAGAGCTTATAGCAACTTAAATGTAACAACAAGACATGCTGTGCACAGAGATAAAGCAAAAAAAGAAAGATTCACTTTTAACAAGGAGGACAAAATAATACTTCTCTGAGCATATAAATGAAGGTAGCACAGCTGTTAAAATAATTGATTTGTCAAGTATCATCTTGTAAAACCCAGGGATGCATATGCTTTGTGGTGGTCCAAGGGACAGACAGTAGCTTTCACCTGATACAGCAGCACATTGCTCCCTGAATATGCTTCTGTCTTCCCCAAGATGGGTGGCTAGTCCTGGATAGATGCAGCCACGAGGAGAGGCCTGGCAGGGAGGAAGGATGCAAGAACTGCCCATGGACTAAGGTTGAGAGCCTTAGTTTGGACAGCAGAGTCCCCCTGGATTTACACCAGCACAAGGAAAACAGGCCAGTCATCTTCCCTGTCCCATAAATGAGATTTGTAGAATATTGGAGACTCAACAAATAAATGTAAGAAAAACATACCCATTTTTAGCAGTCAACATTATTATTATTGACCCCTGAGTGTTTCTTTTTTAAATAAATACACACAATAGCACTTTAACTGCCTTGGAGTAAGGGACAACAACCAGATAGTACACGCTGCGGGGGTAGGAAATGCAGCAGAAAACCACAAGTTGTCATCCTCGGTGGAGATACTTAGCAGAACAGTTACTCTACATAGAACTTGCATTGTTTTGCAGAGCAAAAATCCAGGCAGGCCCTTCGAGGAAAAAAAAATAAAAGAAAATTACACTGGACTTGATTCACTTTCTTCTCCTTCATACTGCTGTAACTCACGGAGAAAGGGGAGGGGGAAAAAAACCCAAACAAACAAACAAACAAAAAAACCCTACACAACACAAACTTGGTAACTATGCATTTACTCTACCAAAATACCAGTCTCCAGTCCAATTCCACACTTAAGGACATGGTGAAGCATTTCCCTGAATTAAGATGGGGATATTTACTGGAGATTCAAAGTAATCCTTCTATTTCAACTCCCATGAAAGACAAAGTTAACATGTAAGTCACAAGATTTTAAAAAATGGAAAGAAAAGTTCAGAGACATATTAAGGAGGAACTCAATGCTAAAACCCGAGCTTCCTACAGAAGTCTCAATAGAATGTTAATGTCAAGGAAAACAGTATATGCTCTACTGAACAGCCTAAGAGATCCAACTCCTAAATTAAGGGAGTGGAGGGAAAGAGAGAAAGTAAAAGTGAACAGGTATTGATCAGCTCCAGGGGAAGTGCTGAGAGGAAAGACCACACAAATAAATTAGGCAGCTGAAGACTACTGGGATTTTAATTTCAAGATATTTATTGTACCACTTTGTCATTTCAGTTAAAGTACACATTAAACGAATTATGAGTGGGGGGAGCAACAGATCTCCAAAAGTAGATGTCTGCAGGGAGGTATCAGCAAATGACTGTATGTTCCACATGGATTCATACCAAGCCTGGCATACTGATCACCGTCATTTATGATAATGAAATAAATATATATTCTACTAGTAGTGAATTTACAGACTACACAAAGGACAACACAGTAGTAAATAAGGATGGAAAGAGGCCAAGAGAGTCGCCTGGATGGCTTAATAGATTGGGCTTTTTCCAACAAAATATGCTTTGTAGAGCCAAGACACAAAGCTATGTGTCTAGGAACAAGCATTCAGCATGAGAAACTGCATCCTAGAAAGCAGACTGAATAAAGGATTTGGACAACATAAAGAACAAGTAATTTGTTAGGCATTCCCAGTGGCAAAGCTATCCAATATCATCCTTGAATATATGAATCCAAGAACAGCTTCTGGGAGCAGGGATGATATTTGACTTCTCTACAGGGCATCGGCAATAACCAATTCCTGCTTCAGATCTGATGTTGAAGACAAGACTCATGATAGTAGAGAAAAAGGCTGCAGAAGCGTTACGGGCTGCAAGAAATACCAAAAATTGCTCCTGGTGGTTTATGCGACAGGCAGAAGATGGCCACAGTTGACTTGCAAGGAAGGAAGGTGCCTAAGAAATAAGCATGACAAGGACCAACGACTGAAACCTGAAGCCAGACAAAACCAAATTAGGAAAAATAAGCCTACTGCCTTAACCCTGGGACACATTGCAAAGGGAAAATATGGATTCAATGCCTGCTGACATCATCAGACCGCTTTCTGGAGAATCCGTTTTATAAAGCAGATGACAGGCTTAGTGTAGAAATAACTGGCACCTGTGAGGGTCTACGGAGCTTGTTACTTGGAAGATGTTTCAAGCCGAGAATTCCAATTTACTTTCCTTTGGTAGCTGTTGAAATAAGGAGTTCTTACACTCCTGTGCTAGTTTTTTGGAGTACACAGTGTGCAATAAGGAACGTAGCTCTTCAAACTCTTTCCTCTGCCTGTAATGGTACAAATCCTGTCCACCTAATGTTAGCTGTCTTGTGCTTCACCAGGGTTAAGACCATACTCAGAATTGCCAGTCTCAGGGAAAGAAAGCAGTTTTTAAATAACAGCTCAAATCCTGAAGGCATCTTCAGCACATCTCTCCTTTCCACCTGTTAAGGAAAGTTTCTATGATGACTACATCATTAACTTAGATCCCTCAAGAAGAGCTGTTTCTAATGCTAATTACCCGCAGGGGACCAAAAGGGTGCTTCTCCACACCTCAGGCCACTGCGCCATGGTGGGGCCAGGCTGGTGATCTCACTAAGGTTTTTGTAGCTGTAACTTTCTTCTAAACCTTTTTTTAACTGAAGTCAAACACTTCCATTTTATTTTTAACCCCTGTGTAATGACTTTTTTCCTCCACAGTGCACCCCTCTGCATTATTAAATTTGACACAAGATAGTGTCTGCTATTAAAAATTTCATAATAAATATTATTGCCAAGTGCTGATGAGCAGATGTTAAGCGGCATTTAAAGATTACAGGACCAAGGTAGGTCAAGTTATTTTAGTTCTCTCTGGAATCTAGAAAGCTCTTTTAAGCTGATTTTATGACGAACCCGATTGCCTGCTCTCATTACTAGAAATTCACCATATCTAATCCCCTTGTTTCATGTAGCAGAGCGTGCTGAGTGACACATGAGCGTTCCTCTTTGTTCAGTTTAATCAACCAGCTGCAGATGCATTCAGTCACCTTCACTGGAGCATGAGCCTTCACTCACTACCGCTTTCACCTAGAGAACAAATTGGTATGCACAAGGAGGCCGGGACTGCCAACAACTGTACTGCAATGTTGATTCAGACCTATAATAACAGCCTGTTTGCATCAGGGACCCGGGACGCACGTCAACAGTTTGTGTAAGTCCAACAGTAATGGGCAATAATGCAAACTAATTCAGCCTGAAGCCGAACGCAGCGGTACGCTATCTGAATGCCAGGTTTTTTGGTGGAGCATCTGATCAAAGCTAGTAAGAACTCACTTTAGCTTTATGAGGCTTTGTCCTGTCGATAGTCAGAGGGCAGAGAGAGGGCACCCTCTAAAGGACAACAGCACAAAGCAGCCAGCAAACTCACTGGCTACAGCTCTCTGGAGGATGCCCAAAACACACATCCTTCCTTTCTGGAAGTTAACTTTTGTGACCTGTGCCAAAAATCTGTTTCAAGGTGGACTGTATGTGTGTGCCTTGAGCATGTCCTGCTCAAAGACTATTACTAACTTCCTCCTTCCTAATGTTAGCCTGCATGTGGCTTTCTCCTAGCTCAAATTCTCACCAGTTGCTGCAGTTAAAGACTATAATGACACAACTAGCTTAAAAGAGGAGAGAAAGAAAAAGCAGAAACAGATATCACTATCACGATTTTGTTACCAGTAGGAAATGTCAGGGTAACAAAGTCTTCCAGAAAGGACAAAGCCTTTGGACAGACAAATCTGGTCTTTGAGGAGCTGTTACACTGAGATTTAGAAGCCTCACCCACTTGCTTTAATGGAAGTAATCAACAGTCACAATGAAGTTTCCTTTCTCCCATCTTCTACGTGTTTTAGAGGTAGATAGGCATCAAACCCAAATTGCGTGCATTAAAGTATGACCTCTGCAACAATTATGACAGCAAAATATAGAGCAGACCTGAGCTTAATGGCTCTATTCAAGGGTTTTTTTTTTTTGTCCTAAGGGACTGTTTCAGAAATATAGCTGAACTCAGAGGCATGGACTTTGATTTCTTCCCCCACCCTTCCAATTCAGAAAATAATTCAAATTCCAGGAGTGCTAAATTGACCTTGCATTCTCCTCTGTTTGTCTGCTAATTAGAGTTTAACAAGTGGTGCTTCCAGCCCTTCATAGCACGTCCAGAACAGAAAGTGATGCAAACGTGAACTGATAGGATCACAGAGCTTTACCCTACCATCAATTTATACATAAATCCAGATGGGACATCAACAGGAATTTTGCAGACAGTGGATGGCCCAAAGCCAAGATGAAAGCAGCACTAATAAATCTTACTGTGGTCATGTTGCTCTGTTACACTTCCATCCTTTTTGAGGTTTAAAATATTACAGCAATTCCCATCTGGGGCAAGGCCTGGAATGAAATTTCCTTCTCTTCTAATGCTTTCAGCTGACAAGACTGTCAACAGGCAAGTTTCAGTCAGTGAAACCAACATAGCTTCAGTGAGCCAAGAACATTTACATCTTCAGACAAAAACTATGCATTAGCAAACATAACATACTTCAGCACAGCTCTTAATTCAATCAAATTGCAGTTGTCACTTAGGCATTGATAATGCAGCATATTACAGTGATTTTTCTAGGAAGAAAGTGAGGCTCTCTAAAGATTTTCTGCTCCAGCTGGATTTTCAAAGTCCTGTTTGGAATTCACCTACCTTGTTATACCATATCCATGTAGATTGTTCTTAAGAGGTATTCTGATCTAGGTGGTCCTGCTCTGGCAGGGGGATTGGACTAAATGATCCTTTGAGGTCCCTTCCAATCCCTAACATTCTGTGATTCTGTGATTATATGATTAAACAAAGATTTATGTGGTTTTGTTTTGAATTTGTATTTTTCAAAGCCAAAAAGCACACAGAAATGTTTTAATAATGTCTGAAATGCTGCTCAGAATACAGCCAAACAAAAAGAGCTCACGTAACTAGATTTGTGCCGAGCAGTATTATAACAGTGTCGCTAATCCAAGAAGATGCAGAGGTATCAAAGGGATGCTGAGGAAGCACCACAGCAATGTTTCAGAACCAAGTAGCACCTGTCAGCCCTTCAAGATATATAATTTACATACAGTTGTCACCAATAGCCTTTTATGCTCAGGACGGAAAGGAGAAAGCAGTGCTGTCAAACAGTTTTCTGGGAGCTCTACTCTCCCTTATTAGAAGTTAAAAAAACCTGGGATGCAATAGGTTGTGTATTGCATAGACGCCACTGAACAGGGGCACTATATCCAAAGTCGATTAAAGCTGACAGATGGTTCCCAAAGCTTTAGCAGATTCCTGATCAGCCCATCATACAGGCAATTCCCTGCTTTTCTGAACTGTACTGCATACTTTTTGCTAGTTCCAGCTGTTTTTCAGTAGTGAAAATTTTTTTCTCAATATCACAAAAAAAACCCATAAAAACAGCTGAAAAGCCTTTATTGCCAACATAGCCCCAGAAGTGCACAAGAAATATCTGCAAGTCTGACACGGGTTTCTACAGCAACCCGTTTTCACCTCGGTGTTTAATTCAGACTGCTCCAGAGCACTCCTGTCTGCATCTGGAAAAATAAATTATTGTATTTCCTGTCATGAAAAGGGGTTTGATACACACACCCCTCACAGGACAGGAGGATGAAAATGAGCACATCTGAAGCCAGTTGAGGCAGTCCAGCCTCCCGAAATACAAATTTGACTTTTAGGTAAAGTCCAAGGGGAAGACGGTTCTTTCTGTATCTACAACGATCACAACAAACACATTGTTTCCAACTTCTACTTCTGAATTCAGACACGTCTTTCCCCTTACCACAAGTATTGCAATGGTCACAGTTTCCTTCCACTTCTTCCCTCAAGTGGTTTATGCTGTTTCACCCTCCTCCCTGTCCTCCTTCAAGTGCAAGAAATCTGCTACAACAAAAAGGGAAAAATAACTACATAAAAAGAACTGCCACTTCTTAGTCCAATGAATGCCATAGAAATCTGCATCCTTCAATTGAAATCGAGTATATGAATGACCAGCTTTTGAATTCAAGCACTGAATGGAAAATCAGGACCCAAACCAAGACATGTTAGAAAGATTCTGCTATTATTTATTACAACGAAGGTAGATGATTTTTATTTTCATTCCCCACCCTCAGCTGTAGAGAGCTTGCCCCCAAGGGGTAATGCAGGGGAGAGGAGAGAACAAGGAGACGAAGAAACTCCAACACAACCTACTTGCCAAAGAGGCTGCCCCAAGATCCACTAAGCAAATACCAAGCATCATCTAGCTTCCCAGAGAAACAATCAAGGAAGCAAGCAAAGTTAATATTTTAATGAAAACAATAAATCAACCACCTTCTCTTGTTTTCTGAAATGGTTTGATATAAATTCTCATCTACAATATTCTTGCCATGTCAGAGAAGGGACCTGCTCATTTGGCAGTGATATTTATCGTGCTCAGCAAATGCTAGTACATTCTCCCCTTTAACACATATATCCCATCTCTAAAGACTCGTCTTCTCACCATGTCCTCAAAATTACCGAGTGGAAATAAAAAAAAAATAAAAAAAGACACAACAGACTCCAGTGATTCAGAGTAACCTACTCCAGCTTGTGTTTTTAAAAATAGCTTTAAAGTCACACCAGATTTTTTTTTGTTTCATTTTTACCAGCGTGCTCAGACTCATCTCAAACAGTTTCCTGTTCTTCTCCCATTCAAGTCCATATAAATTTTGCCTTCAGTGTAACCGAAAGAGGAAATTCAGTCACATTCATTCCTCTAGGGTAAAGTAACCAAAAAGACATTAAAGGCCATAGCCTAGTGTGGGCACCACTACACATGTCTGTAAAGTCACTTTACAGCGATCCTTTTACAAACTCTGACCACGGTGCAGTACAGAATAGATCCCACTAAATTTCTGGGACCTAAACACCACCACATGTCAATTCAGCTCGCAGATTTGCTCAGGATCAGACGAATTAAAACTATGCCTACAGCCCTCAACAGGTCATCCTTGCAGCATCCTGTATCTTCATCGCTCTGAAAATCCCAGCCCCAGCCTCCAGAAGCAAGCTGCTAACATTTTACCCCTGAACCATCAGATGGCGACCTGAGGTCTAAGAATCATACACCGGTCTCCTCCACTCCCCAAGGGTTGTAAAATTTGGCCCTCGGATGTTTTCACAGGTGTCATGCTGTGGTGGAGATCTGCAGTCAGCCCCACTCACACATTTGATTTGCACTGAAGCAGCTGTGGAAGCCTGTACTCTTCAATAGGATGCTCCGTTTTGTACATCCTACTTCCACTTGCACGCACAAAGCCCTGCCGGCCTTCAGGCAATTCCCAGAACAAATAGGCTGGTTTCTATTTTCAGCAGGAGCCACTGTCATTGCTTGGACTCACGTCAAGGCAATATTTTTCTTATTTTTTTTCCAGATCTCAAGCATAGGGGGGCAAAAAAAAGACATTATCCTCTACGTAACTTGTTCAAACTGATGTACCAGGTCTTAAATTAACAAGCAAGAGCTGCATTCTGTCCTAAATACTTTGTTTAAAGCTCTTCCAAGCTGACCTGTGCAGTCAGTGGTGCCTGAGTAACCATAGCAGCATATTTGAACAAAGCAAATACTTGTGAACAGACACACAAAAATTCAAGAGGTGGAACGCACAAAGCATGGATCTCAGTGAAAAGCAGAACAGCCACCAGAAAAAGCACCGGAGCTGCTGATGAACATGAGAGCGGAGTTAGATCTGCTGTTTATCGAGACCAAAATGAGAGTCATGATGGGTGAGCAAGAGTGCTAGTACAGCTGCAGAACTAAGATGACAGCACAGACATACACAATAAAAGTGGTGACCAAACCAGCTCTGGAAACCCCTTGAGTTGTCTGGATATCTGTGGCCACTACAGTCACCCAACTAGCAAGCTCTGACCACTTCCTTGCAAAAGCCTTGTAGGTTCTAGTTTTCCACTTGACAAGAGCCCCCCAACAGGTCCAAAGTCCAAAGCACATATTGACAGTTGTTTTCCAGTTACATTAAATTATACTTGATGCAGAGAGGTATTTACCTACTGCAATTATCCCTGGAGCTGGAAGTAGCTACAAGACCTTAGAAGCCTTGAAAAAGCTAATTAATGCACTGACATAAATAATTTGATCTCTTAGGAGGATATGTACTCTGTACACAGTAAGGAGCAGCTTTCTTTAATGAAAAAAAGGATGATTTGTCAATGCATATCTGTATTTTATTGTAAGTGTTTATCAACCATTTATAATTTGCCGTACAGAAAGCAGAAAAGGAAAGAGAAACCTTAGTCGAAAACATAGCACATTCTGTGAGCTACACCATCCCTGGAAAGCAAATCTAGGTCTGTCTTATTTTGTCAGACACAAACATCTCCTGCAGGGAAATCTTACGTAAAATTAAGAGTCAGTGCGTTTCATTTCTCCCATACCCCTTTGCAGTTGCAGAGGTAGAAGGTGGCTGCACAGGACAATCTTTTCCGAGGTCTGCACTAGAGAGGAAGCAACTGCCTGCTCTGTGCCCTCTGAAACGGGAGGAAAACCAGTTGATTGCTGTTGCAGAAAAAACATCTATGTCTGGAACCAGAGCACGATGGCATGGCAGGCTTCCCACCGCAAGTCGGCCTCAAACACCAAGTATAATTATTAAAAAAAAAAAAAAAAAAGTTCTAAATCACCTGCTTAGCTTGTGGTGTTACCCAGAAGGTTTTACCATACTCTTTAACACATGAAGTTGCCCTTTAAATAGGTTTCCCTTTGCCCGGTGAGGTCAGGAGAGCAATCTTTTGCTGAGGAGATAAGCCCAGGTGACCAACTCCATTGCAGTAGCAGAAAGATTTTAAGTTACTCATAAGCTGGTTTTAGTGTTTTGAAAGATAAAATGTAAAAGAGTATCTAGTACCTTAAAATCCACTTAAACCCTCCTAAGAAACAGTCATTCAGCTATCTTTCTGAATCCTTATTCTCAGTCAGCATTCCAGAACCACTCGTGGGAACAGAGTAACAATCGAAAAAGCAGGGCAAAACTCTTGCAAACGTATCTTGATACAGAAGAAAAGCACATCCTGTGTGACAGATGCTCAAGTCCGCCCTTTGCAAGGTAAGCTCTGCTCCCTGTGATCCAGTACAAGCAAACCAGTAGTGAGGGAACCAGTCGGTACCGCAAAGAAGGCCGCTTGGCACCCTTCACGTGGCGGGAGCACCTTGGAACAGCACCACTAGGAGCTAAACTGCTGGGACAAACACGGGCTGGGAGCCACCTCAGGTGAAACACCAAAGCATCTCTAATAAAGAAAACAATTTCTCTCAGTGGCATCAAGCCATCAGGGAGCTTCTGTACTTGAAGTTTTGCCAAAACATCAGCCCAGCTCTCCTGTGGGGAAAGAAACGGACCTTTGCACTCCTTGTGCAAAATTATACTTTTCTAAGTGCAGCCTTTTAGAAACAGCTATAGCCAGAGGTGCAATTAATTCAATTCTTTCCAGAAGATTTTGAGCTCTGTAAAACTCATCTATTATTTAAGCCTCACAGCTAAACCATGAACAGTATCAAGGTCCAGCTTTTTCTTTGTGCACACACACAAAAAAATAAAAATCTAGTGAAAGATCTCTGGAAAAATCTTGCAACACCTTCAAATCCCCAGATTCCCTGGCTGTCAACAGAGACCTTTCATTTCTGCAGTGAGTTTGATGGTATCTGACTCTCTCCATCCGGAGGTCACACCTGATTTCAGCAGGTGTGCCCAGCTTCAGATTCCTACAGCAGCATCGGGGGAACATCACCTGTGGTGAAAGCCTCGGCCAGGCTATTTTCTCCTGTATCTGCTCTCCTAGCAAGATTCAGGTCCCCTCAAGGATGATGCAGTAAAAGGCAGCTGATCTTCCCTTCCAATCTGGATAACTGAAATCAGCTGGAAGAATCCTTATGCAGAGATAGGTGCCAATAGCAAACAAGAAATAAGTCTAATCTGTAGTTATAGAAACATTTTTTTAGAACAATAGTTATCCTGATTGAGAAAGTGCCAGCTCTAAACACCTGATACGAAGCACCAGCTTTGCTACTGGCCTGCATTTCACCAGCAGGAAAGGCCTGAGGGAAAACAGCTTTTGAGCAAAACAGCATCAGCTTCTCCCTGGCAGTCTCACATGTTTGAACACTGGGGAAGTGCATGGAAAAATGAGTGCAGAGCTTTACTGGCAAGAATTTCTGTGGTCTTCCTTGCATTTCTGAGACCTAAATTAACAGTTTAATGAGCAAGGGCCGCTCAGCAGAAAGCCACCTGCACAAGGGAGTCAGCCTCCCGTTCACAACAGGATCCCAGAAGCACAGAAGTGGTCCTCCTCCCTTGGGCAACATCCAGCTCTAGTTAGCAAGCGCGTAGTTAAAGCCTTCAAGCAAGCATCAGAACTATTATATGATCCATGTTTTTTAATGGCCAGGCAGTAAGTCAAAAAAACTTGTCTTGGAAGAAAGATAACCTGGATTTAAACATACCAAATGCTAGATCCTTTGTTGCTCAACAGCCATTAAATGCACCAAGTAGATACAAACAGCACAGTGCAACACAGAAACGGACTGAGCAGCATTCACACCCAAGAAGTCACCTGGAGCCCTGGCCAGTTCACAGCTCTTGGCAGGCTGACTTGTTAGGATCACTGGTGCTGCTTTTAGGAGTCTGGGCTCTGTTTGGTTTTGAACGGAAACATGTTTTCCAGAAATCTGTATTACTGCACGTTCCAAGTGCTGTAGCTGTCAGTCAGCTTTCTCTAAGTTATTACTTCTGTGTATTCAGAGCAGTTTGGGAACGGAAGGTTGTCTTGTCACTTCCATGCTCCACAAACAGTATAGATGCTGGAATATGGTAATATTTACTCCTGTTTTGCCATCTGCTTATATATGCACATAAAACACATGACTCCCAGAACGTGGAGCAGCAGAATAAGTCGTAGCTTTTCATCGCAAGATAAAGGTACAAAAATCAATACGCATCTTTCCGTTTTAATGAAAAAGGTACCACTGCACAAAAGAAAGAATATTTATAGTAAAAGACTAAAAAAAACCCCAAACATTTTCAACAGAATATATACTCCTTAGCTTTGGCTTTTATTAAACAGGCAGTGTTTAAAAAAAGACAAACACGAAAACCCTTCCCCCAAATCCCTACCATCCTGCTTATGTAATCAGTAAAAAATAAACAAACCCAAAACAGAGGACTAAGTTGTTTATCTTTAGAAGAAAAGATCCACCCCAGTTCTAGGTCAGGTTGCAACAGGATGAACGTCCCCAAACAGCCTTTAACCTGCGCACCCAGACGTACCTTAGAAAAGAACCAAGTGCTAGTATTGATTTCCACACTGAAGCAAAGTTCTGTTCCACTCCTTCTCCACACAGCCCGAGCAGAACTGAAGGCAGAACACAGCCAGTGTTCCCAGCAGCAGCCCACCAGCAGCCCCAGGCCAGGTATTCTCACCATGCACAAAACAAGGCGATTACAGCCCCCACCCCCAAGCACCTCCCCATGCAGGTGGGGCTTGCTGCTCAGGTGTTTCTTTTAAAGTCAGTGCTAAAAACAGACCTAAGATGGGGAGCGCATTTAAATGGCTCTCTAAATAAATGGAAGTAAAGACCCTCCACTTCCCTCAACCAATGAGTGAATCCCAACACTGCACTGGTGTCTGAAAGGACAGCCCACCTCTGTGCACCAGCTCCAGCCATCCAGAGAAGTGTCCCAGACAATTTCACCATTGCACCTTCCACGAACAGAGTGAAACCTGCAAAAGGTCCTAAAAGGGCAGACCTCAGCACAGGTCATTCCAGACTTCAGTTCCTTCAGGTTATTTTGTAAAAAGCTGATAAAGGTAGATTGAGTGGAGGGCTGATGCCACTGCTGGTCTCCAGCCCGTGTGAGATGAGAATTTTGCACTCTCCCTGATTCTAGAGCACAGATTTTTTAGATATTGAAGGCTTTTGGGATGTTTTGAGGTTTTTTCCTTAGGGCAGGGAAAGCACTGTTGTGGGTCAGGGGGATGGGAATTCTGTTTTAAGGCAAATCACAATGGGAACATTTAAAAATCGAGCCATGTAATGTTTCATGGAAACCTCAAACTCTCCAGTGCCAGAGAAGTATGTCGCAGCTGGATAAGCATTTCTGGCCCAGCTGGCCACCCTCTTACAGGGAGCACCACCAACTTTTATCCATTTTGTTGACTGTCAGATCCCACAGACACTTCACTTTACAACTTGTACCAGCGTACTGCCTCTGCTATCACGTTTCAGCAAGTCATCTCATTGTTGAATGGTTCTTTTCACACTGGTTTGAGACACTTACGTTGCATACAACCAGTACATTCACCCAGAAGGTGTCATACTTTGTTTCTCACAACTGTAAAAATAAATATGAACGTTTATTCTGTGACCCATTCTACTCCAGTGAAACTGCCGTATCCCAAGACATGCCATAGACTGGTGCCCATCAGATCACAGTAGTAGGAAACAGGTCTCAGCCTGAGCTTCAGACACCCCACACCACATCTAAGTGTGGAGACCCTCACCCCAGTAAAGGTTACACACGCACCCCCCAAGCCCCTTTTGGTTGAGGATTGTAATTGAAGACATTTAAGAAATAAAGATAGAAGTACAGTCCTGTAAGAAGCTACCAGTCTAGAGAGACAGTAGCTGAACACAGAGCAGCTATGAAAGAGAACGTTCTGTGTCTTGTGTGACTATAAAGGAATTAAAAGACTCATTTTACAGCGCGTTTTAATTAAAAGTTCATTATAAGAGTTTTCTTTTAAGAACAGCATACTACATATTAATGGAAATATGTAACTTCATCCTACAAATGGGACTGTCACCATATTATTCTTACAATTCAAACATATGAAAAATAAAATATGATATTTAGCTTTATAAATTCCCCCTCCCCCCTCTTTTAATCATTTTTCTTTTAAATAACAAAAGTATTAACTCTTTCCCGGTACAGTGCATTTGCAATCTGCGAGCCACAAACCAAGTAGTCACATCAATGCCAAGTAAACAGCAACATTATTTGCAAAATACTGAGAGAAAATGATAAAAAAAAAAAATATAGTAGTCAGCCCAGTGCTTACAGAAGAGACAGTCAACAAGAATTGAAAAAACCAGCACATTTTCATATTACATAGGACCATTATAATGACATAGAAAACAGTGCAGAAGACTTATGTTGGAAAAATATATAGCAATTCTCAGCAAGCAGAAACTGGACTTTGGCACTTGCTCATAAAAAGGCCTTTCAAAGCGAAACAAAACAGAAATTCACTTAATCACAGCTTGTATATTCAAAAAAAAAAAAAAAGACATTGACTAAAGCAAGAGAAACAATAGAGAAAAGTTTACAAGCCAGGTCACTACAAATTCAGTACATTCAACCTACAGAAAATACAAATACAATCTTTCATCCATCTGTCTACGCTGGGACCTGGCCAGTGAGACAGGCTTTGGGCCAGAACCTTACCTGAAGCATCTCTACCTCAGTGGAGCTATGCTGATTACACAGCCCTTTCTTCACATTGAACTAGAACAGCATGTCTTAAATACTTTGCCTCCTTACCATAAAATAAAGATTTCTAATCTGCAAATTAAGAAGCAAGACCCTTGCACTCAGTGGCTGTTCTGCTCTAACTTTAGTTGCACCATAACCACTGTAGTGTAAGGATTAAGGGATTTCTTTAAAAAGGGCTAGAAAAGAATGGCTTCGATTCAGAGAGGAGATGGTAGACTGGAAGGAAAGATTCACATCTGGCCTGTTCATCTTAGCGGTGTGTCAGCACTGCACGCTGTCAGGAGGAGTACTGAAGTTAAGACGTGCATGGCTGTTCCCCCTCCCTGCTCCAAGAGCTGACGTACTAAACTCAGGCCTAACTGAAAGGCTGCTGCAGGCCAAAGTACATTTTGGGACCAGGTCATAGCAGGCAAGGGCTGCTCTAGTCGAGAAGTGCTTCTTCAACTGTCAGGCTCAATACCCCAAACTAGCAGCTATCTTTGCTCTGAGGCAGCTTACTCAATTTTTTATTCTTTTGAGGAGTTAAGACTGGGGAAGGGCAGAGAGAAAAATAAGTGCTTTGGATTGCACAGAAGATTGTCCTACTGAAGGGGGCACTTGAACAGGAAACAACTGCAGCTATAAATCTAGCAGACGCTCTTCACATGTCTCCACAGGCCATTTAGTAGCACCTCCAAACACATCAACGTTGTTATCAACCCAGGGTATGATGTTGCCAGGCATGTTGGTAGAGCAGTTAGCAATATTCATGATGTCTTCAGCTTTTAAGACCCTGTCCCATATATTGAACTGGCTCATCTCCCCAACGAAGGCTTGAGTTGCATCAAATCTTCCTCCTACTGTGTCCTTTAGGCACACAAGAGTTAGGATTAGATGAGAAGATCATTTCAGCATTTTTGTTTTTCTTCAAACTTGAAGACCCTCCCCCCCAGCCACACTGCTAGAAGGAGGTGCAGAGCTAGGTCAGAGAAGAACAACTTCAAGTTTCTAGAAGGGCTACTTTGAACAAGATGTTCTATGGAACTGTTAAAAGCTCCACTGTGAAACATGTCAAAACAAGTCAAGGCAAACAGTAGTGACTGCACACCATCACGCACAAGGCTATACACAACCAACTCTGCCCCAAGCAGCAGAGCAGGAAGGCAGCTTTAAATAGCGAAGCTAATTTGGGAGCCCTTTTGCAACTTGGCACAGGACAACTTCAGCAACAACTGCAGAGATGCGTAAGATCACTCCAAAAGCTGTACGGCTGTAGATTAAACGGTAACTGCAGCCCTTGACCAATTGTCTGCAGGGTCCATAACATGGGATCTTTGCATCTAAATACATGGGCTTCTGCTAGTTGTATCAAACGACTAACTCCAACTGCCATTGCACAAGTCTAAAAGCATTTGTTTGCTCCATCCACTACTCAAGGAGGGAAAACACATTTTGTGTGATCACAGCAACACGAAACTGACAGCATAGGATAGAACCAAGCACAGGCAAACGGCACGAGAGAGTTACAGAAAAGCTGCCAGCCACTTAATACTGAGCTGGAGCATCTGCTATGCAGAGTGTATTAGGATTCTGAATTTACCACTCTGCCATGGATAAGTATTTACTAAAATCAGCATCAGGACAAAACTGATTTTTCACTGCCTTGCCCTGCTGTGAACCTGAGAATCCTGGAGAAAGGCTATTTCCTGCTACTCATTACAAATATTTTTTTTTTTTTAGTGTATGTATAGCCATACAAAGAACAGGTAGGGAAAAAATGTGAAGATAAGAGCCACACAATTGATAGGTAATAGCTTAATGAGATGTTAACTAGATGAGTGAGATTCAAAATCCTTTTTTTTTCTTCAATATTCAAGAAGGACTTATCCTTAATCTCATGAATGGTTTCTGTTGGCAGCACTAATATTCAAACCTTATTAGCATTTACATTAGGAGAGTTATTTACCTACATCTTTAATGAGAAACCAAATGTCTGATTTAGAGTTCATCCCTTTGACTTCAGACTCATCTCTAAAGTAGACATCAAATTCTGAATGACTGACAGACTCCATTATTCTAAAATGTGTTACATACCTGAAAAGCTGCAGAATTCAATCTGGAGGGAGTTCTCTGCAGCCACCCAAATTATAAAAGATCCTGATATACCCACAAGCACTCCAGTGCCCATAGTTGTTGGTCCCCTCATCTCTATATATACACACTTTCCCTGGTCTATTCCAGGGCTCAAGGACTAACATTCTTACTATTCTCAAGATAAAGAGCAAAGGGCAGTGGAAAACCAGAAAATTACTAAGGAAGACAGTCAATTTGGCTTCAGTTAAAAAAAAACGTAAAAGAAATGAAAGCAATTATACTTGGTCTGTTTTCCTCAAGCTCCTTTTTGACTGCTCATACAACAGCACTGGCCAATTCTGTCCTTTTCTGTAACTTCAGCAGCCACATTGCTAGTTACCAGCAATCCAGCTCAAGGGATTTAGTTTAAGGCATCATTCGGATCACTGGCAAAGTTGCACACTGTAGCATTAAGAGCGCGAATAGGAATAGCTGCAACATGAACGCTTTGAATATTTAATAAATGAAACAAATATACCAATGTGTGATTGCATTAAGTATTTGTTGCTTTGTTTTAATCTTGCTGATACTGTGTATACAACAGGACCAAGTGTTTAACAAAGAAATTTTCTCACAGCTGCTGTTTGTTTGAGGAGCTTTTATCTTATTTTTTTTAAAACCCTGGAACCCCCTGTCATTCACTCACCTGTTCCTGACCCAGGATCAACACACCTCCAGGTTTAATTGGGTGCCAAGGAGCAAGATTCTCCCCAGTGCCAAGCTTCTCTCCATCCTGAAAAGCCTCCCACATTCCATCTCTGGTTGTCCATGTTATACAGATATGATGCCATTTTCCATCACTAACAAAGAGAGGGAGCTGGGCAACCTGCAAAGAATACAGAATAATGCGTGTTGCAAACCAAGTCTACCAGTTCAAGCACAACATTCAAAAAGGGATAGTATTTACTCTGTCCTCAGAAGCAAAAACTTGAGAGGCAGAAGTTAGTCTACACCCTTCTACTTTGTCCCAGCTCCCCTGCATTCAGGGACACAGCCATGCTTTTTATTCTAGATGTGAGCCTCTGTTTTGTACAGAATCAAGTGACACAAGGACCAGAGTATAAGCTGCTATAAATCCACTGATCCTGCATATTAATCTGTGGCATTTGTTGTTTAAATCTCAGTGCTTCGTCCTAACTTTCCATCCAGTGCTCAGGTTACGTTTCTCAAAATCTGAGGTTTGTCTGCACCATTTGCAGTAACAATTCAGACAAACGGATCTGCCTGCTTCCAGTAAAGTTTGCGGGAACTGTTACAAGGGCTCCATATAAGGAGGAATTATGCTCCTTTAAGTTAGCTATAGGAAAGAAATTCTTTACATTAAGAGTGGTGAGGTACTGTAACAGGTTGCCCAGAGAAGTTGTGGATGCCCCATCCCTGGAAGTGTTCAAGGCCAGGTTGGATGAGGCTTTGGGCAACCTGGTGTAGTGGAGGGTTTCCCTGTCCACGGCAGGGGGGTTGGAAATAGATGATCTTTAAGGTCCCTTCCAACCCTAACCATTCTATGATTCTATGATTCCTTTAGGAATTTGGTCAGAAAACTTACTCAAGACAACATAAAGACACAAATACAGTGGGCTATGAAGAAGCTGTGATGTGGGAGAAAGAAAAGCCTCACAGAACGTTAACAGTACTGGCATAATGTTGAAGAGAAAAAGTTATTGCTAATCAGACTCAAGTTTCCTTCTCTTCCCCAAACGATTAAAAATAATTGGCTTTTCCCTTTTATTGATTTGGGAGGATGATAGGACTGTTAAAAGTCCTTAACTAGCCACATGACTAAACCACCTGAGTTGTGTTGTAGATCTGTAAACACCTGATCCCTCAGAGAGCAGCCAGTTATTAGGAAACCCAACTGAAGGTGGGGAGCAAGGAAAAATTTATAATCTTTTTCAATGCCAAGTTTCAACGGGTCTTGTTTTCCTCAAGCCTCATTCTGAAACTTGTCAGAAACTGCCAGTGGTATCAACTAGTGTGAGACAATTGATGCTTTTGCATCTAAAGTCTGAAAAAAAAAATTTAAATACATTTATTATTAAATTAAAAATATTTAAACCGATGTTCTGTCACTAAGCATAACAAAACCAGTCACAATTACACGCTTTTTGCTCTGTGTCTTCTGCGAATTTCATTTTAACATATCTGAACTTCTAGAATGAGAAAGAGAAATACTGTAACTGGCTTAGATCTCACACATTTTGCAACAGTATGGATTAAAATATTGCTTCTAGTTCATAAAACAAAAAAAACCCACAAGAAGCCAAGATCTGCTTGTAAATTCAGGGGACACGGCTAAGTGTGTGCTTATCTAGATGACATGCTACTTTGTCTCAACACACAAATGTATGTACCATTTGACTTTGTTTCGAGCACTTTTATGAACTTGCGACAAACATGCGGACAACAACAGACAAGTAGACTCTACCATCTCAAAGGCTCAGAGCTGGCTTCTCCCAGAGAGAATGAGTGAGTTACTAGAGAGGTACTAAAGGTTTGGTCCGTATTCTGATTACGCACACAAAGAAGAGTTAGTCGATCCTCACCTTATCATTAATCAGCAGTTCAATTGGATTATTCCCCCATTCTATGAGGACAATTTCATTAGCCTGCCCAGGAACAGCGTACGAGAACGGAGTGCCGATTCCAGGAGAAGCACTTGATCTCAGCCACAGGCATACGGTAAAAGCATACAGCTCTGGCAGAGTCTTCTTGATCTTCCCATATAAGTAGTTTGTGCGAAGAGGCAGGGAGACTTTGAATTCATCAGGTGACTTAAATGCACTGTTACCTAGAATTAAATTGAGGAAGAGAAAACTTTAACGTTAAACAAAATGTTTTTGTAATTCAGGTTAAGAAACAATACAACCGATATTGAGAATCTTTGGCATTTCAATTGCTTTAGAGAGGTACACAAAAAATTCATACTGAAGTAGTATTACTGAATGTTGATTTTGCAGCACAGGAAAAAAATCATACTAATTACTTAGTTTATATTTCCTGCTCATTTAGAGCAAAAGAATAGATGAAAGACAACTAACAAGAGGTTGTTAAATATTTTCTTTCTTCATTGCTCAGTTCATGGCTGGAGGCCTGCCTATTTCAAACAATTCAAACTGTTTTAAGAGCTATTTACTGTTACTAAACATGGATTCTCTGGTATGCTCATTATCAAAGCATCACAGTGCTTCAAAACCAGCACTTCTTTTCCTACTACTCCCATCTGCACAGGGAGCTAGCAGCAGCATCTCCATTCCACAGATGGCAGGATGAGAAACAGGTTGATGCTCTCATTTTGGGTGGCCAGTCTGAAATAAGAAAAACCTGACTTCCAGAAAGCAGATTTAAATTCAGTAGAACTGATTTCTGTCCCATAGACAAATCAGGAGGAGACTTGAACAAAAGCATAAAGCTGAAGTTTAAAGTGACCCAAAGAAAACTGCAATATAGAGTAATGAACTATGAAAACTTTAGACATTTATTTTAATATAAAAGCAGAAATTATTAGATTTTTTCTATAAGATGTGATAAAAACCAGCAAGATATTCCACAGAGATGTTTATGAAATCGAGAACTCTTAAGTCCAAAACTTTCTGAAGTTGCAATACTCTGTATTACATAGTTAGTGTATACTTCTGATGTAGTTGCTTGCAAGTAATTTCCTATCATTAAGTATTAAGGAGAGAGAAATCCCACATTGTGCCACAAAATAAAATGCCACAGGGCTGTAGTAGAGTGTCATCCTCAACGTTTTAGCAACCTGTTCTTCTGAGTCCCACTCATTTCCTTTACTCACATTCCCAAAACAAATTCAATCCCCTTGCCAAACTTCACACTCCAATCCGAAAGAAGAGCTGCTGTCACAAAAGGTTGCCACAATTCTCATATGTAATCTTTAAATCATTGGCATTCTCTCAGTTCTCATTCTTAGAAGCAACTGAAGTGTTTTGACTGCATTTTTCACAGAATGAGGGGGTGGAAAAAAAAAAAGCTTGTCTGATTTTTGCATCTGTCTTGAGGAACTTATAGACCAAAATCTGAAATATTCTGAGCAAAAAAGAAACCCTGGGGTCTTAGGGCTACTGTTGAGCAACCTCCACTTGGCTGGTACAAGCAACCTCACATATGAAAAACAGACACATTCTCCATTAAGAGCATCAGTCACTCCCGTCTCCAGCAAAGCTAGGAATCATACTCAAGTCCGATCACTATTAGTTGCAGGATCATTCCTCTACCCAGCCTGGCTTTTTAATGCATCATCTACCACTGTCAATGGAGACCACCAGTGAAGGAATTACCAGAAGACTTTGAGAATCACAACAGTTGTACAAACTCCAAACTCTTCTGCCCCACTAGTAACTAAAGGCAACTGTCACAATTACAGAGAAAACCACCCAAAGCTCATAGTGTCACCTTATAAGGTTAGTTTTTTCCTCCGTTTATTTAGTTTCAGGGCAATGAGGAGCTTATGACACTCTAGTGAGTTGTCAGGAAGAGATACTAGACAATATGGCATTTAAAACAAAAGCACTATAGAAATACTATTTTCAAAAAAAGGTCAGATCACTTCAAACGTTGTCTGCATTTAATCTACAAAATTATTAAGTTAATCATTATTACCCTCACTTTGATTTGACAGAGAAACCAAAGGCACAAAGCAGCTAAGCTGTACTGTAATAGAGAGCAAATTACACCACTGAAAGAAAGCCTGTGTCTTGGTTCTTGGCCCAAATCCTTCACTCCCCTGCAGACTCTTAGACAGTCTTCTCTCCCTACACAAAAAATAAAGGTGTGAACAGGCTATTTTTAACCGGACTAAATTACACATTCTTGTTCTCCCACCACTCCCTTTCTCTTTTTGATGACTCGCTGATATGAGTCACATCTTTCAGAGACAAGGACTAGCAATACTTGTCACATAAGGCATTAACAGGCCGCTGATCTCCACAACTTTAGTTGCAGTTTAGGCTTTCTCTTGGCTTTCAGGAAATACTAAATGTCAGTCAGTAGAAGATCGCTTCTTCCTTCTTCCCTTTTCCCCTCCTTCACACTTTTTAAATGAAAAAAACAGATACAATATTACACAAATGGATCCATTAGGCTGCACTTTAAAATTCATGAGATATGTATGTTTGCACCATCTTGAAAGCATGTCCATTAGGCCGCTTTTAAGCGGAGAGCCTATTCACCTTGGAAAATCATTTAAAGATTGAGCAGTGACTCTTTACTGGTACTCTAGTCCCACACAGCCCACTCTGTAGGTGCAAATAGAGTCAATATAGAAAGACAGTTCTGTTCTTTAGCTTATTTCCATGGGCATTTGTGATTCAAACAAACAGACTCTACTCAAGCACGGAGATCACAGTAATAATTAATTTAAGTACCTGAATAAATGACTGGGATTAAGAGAGTGTCCCCCAGCGGCACCATATGTAAGCAAACTCTGAAGGCTATACACTTGATATAGGACACAACTCAAGTATCTGCAGTTAGCCAAAGTCATAACTAGCAACAAAAAGAAAGACCACCAGCAATACTTCCAAAGTTCTGCTATCAGATGCCATTCATTACATCAAGGGCAGTTGTGCTGATTAAATTTAGCCCATATGATTTTCAGCCCAAATAAAGGCTGCTCTACTTAGATGTGTTCTTGACATTATCTAGGTATTTACCTGACACCAATGTCATACTTGTTATTTCCACTGGCCTCCTTGTAGATCTTTCCATCCCACAAAGAGTTTCATCCTAACCACCCACATATGCCAAATTAAGAGACAGGAAGCTGAAGCCATGCAGAGGCCTGTCAAGCAGGAAGCCTATGACAAAAGGAAAAAGGGAATCCAAGCATTTGCACTGTCACCTACTATTTAGTCCTGCACCTTAACCATCTTTCCCCTCAAGGCTCACATTTAGGCTACAACACTAGAAGGAGGGAGTAAACGAAATTAATCAGCACAGGGAAGTGTTTAGGTTCTGTGCAGATTACCTTTTTCTAATTCAGACACTCTTTCTAGCAATGCATTCAAGGCTGTCTCTGTCTTCTGCCGATGGGCTGACGTCTCATTATGAAGCAAAGACTTTTCATCCTCAAGCTCAGCCACTTTGCTCAGGAGTTGGCGTTCCAGGTCTCCAAGCCTCCGTTGAAGCATCTCTCGAAGGTCATTAGGCAGTGCTGCATAAGACACGTTGGCACGGAGTTGGTGCTTCAGGGAAACGAGAAGAAAAAAAATAACTGTGATTTCTAAAACAGAAACTGTGAAATGTGGGTATGTTCCTGATGGAAAAGGATGAAAGCAAGATCACCGAGTTCTCCAGCAAGTACAAAAGAGGCACTGCTTTTTAATGCTTGTCATGTACAGTGCTTTTAACAGCACTGTAGCTAAACAGGTCCTGAAACAAAAGGGCGCTTTTGTTAGAGGCTTCCAGTGTTTCATATGAAGGAGTCTTCATACATCTAAGTTCAATAAAATCAATGTAGGGAGCCAGGTCTGATGCATTTCCATTAATATGGGTACATGTGGGACATAAGTCAATTTTTCTCTACTTACTGCAAGTGACATTGCCAACACAAGTAAACAGAAAAACTATTATTTCTCTTTAAATAAAAAACTAAACTACTTTAAAAGCAAGTTTACCAAATGAAAGTTTCCTTAGTTTTTATTTGCAGAGTAAGGACAGCAGGAGGACACACATATAGCTCTCAGAGTGTGGAAAGCAAAACAACATCCAGCACGATTCCCGTGGGAATACTCTCTATAAAACGTTTCCATGAGTGCTACTCAACCATAGGCACTGTCCGAAGGCTCATGGAAATGGCTCATGGACCAAATCCCCTTTCTATTCACAGGCATACAAACCCAAGTTCTTTTTATTCTATGTCAGCTCTAAATACATCATCTTATCTTCACAATCTGCCCAACACAATCTCCTCGTTACCACTGGTCTGTTCAGCACCATATGCCAAGGTCTTACTGCCCAAGATGTCAGCTTTATACCTCAAACCCCATGAAGTCACATTCCCAGAAAGAGAGATTTAGTCATATTAATACAGAATCTAAGCTGGTGACAAGCATGAAAACCATAATCTCCCCCATGCAGTGGGGAACACATTCACAGAGGAGCCCTTCTGTTTTTTTACCATTAGAGCAAGCAGACAAATAATGGAGAAAACAAGACAAGCCAACCAAGCAGCTCACTTGCAGGAGCTGGCCAGTTTGGAATGATCTCGCTAAGGACGAAGCGCGCTGGTCGTGCCCGCTCGGCAGCCCAGCGCCGCCCTTACACGTTGAGTCGCTCCAAGTTCTACAGGAGCGGGCAGGGCGGCCGCCCGGCCCCACGCCCGGCCCTACCTCCAGGCTCTCCAGCCGGTCCTTCAGGCTCTGCATGGTGCGGCTCAGCTGGTCGATGACCTGCGCCGGGTCCCGCGGCAGGTCGCCCATCGTGTCCTTGCCCTTGCCCAGCTCCTTCTTCCACGTCCCCGCGGCGGACTTGCCGTCGGCATTCTCGCAGCGGCTCAGCTTGCCGGTCAGCTCCCGGATGGCGTCCCGCTGGCTCCCGATAGTCTCCTTCTGCTGCAGGACGGTCTCCCGCAGCTGCAGCACCGTGGCTTTCAGCTCCTCCTCGGGGGGCAGCGCGCCGCCCTGCATGGGCACCGGGGGCAGCGGGCAGCCCGCGCCGGCAGCGTCCAGCGGCAGCGAGGTGCACACGAAGCGGCTGCCCGGCGGGCTCTCCTGGTCCCCCGCCGCCGACCCCCGGCCGCCCGCGGCTACGACGAGCAGGAGCCCGGCGACCACGGGCAACATCCCGGCTGGCGAGCGGGGCGACGGCTCGTTGCGGGACGCCGGGGCGGGGGGGGCCGAGCCGGCCGCCGCGCTGACAGGGGGCCGGTCCCGCCGCCCCGTCCCGCCACGCTCCTCACGGCGCTCGCGCGCCCGCCGCCGGCCCGCGGCTTTTATGGGCAGGGCGGGCGCGTGGGGGGGGCGCCCGGCTCGCGCCGCGCGCGCTGGTTGGCTGCAGCCGGCGCTGACGCCGCGCGGCCCCGGGGGCCGCGGCTGTGCGGGGGGACCCGGCCGGCACCGGCGGGGGCGGCACGGGGGGGGATGCCCCGTCCGCCGGGGGATCCCGGCTGGAAGGCAGCCCAGCAGGGCTCCAGCGCAGCCCGGGGCTCAGAGCAGCGCCGGCCGCAGTCGGACCGGTGGCTCAGGGCTTGGTCCAGCCGGGTCCTGGAAACCTCCGAGGATGGAAACTGCACCGCCCCCCCGGGCAGCCGGCGCCTCAGGTCCAGTGTCCCCCCGGGGAGGACGCTCCTCCCTATGTCCAGTGAGAACTTCTCTTGCATCGACCTACACCCATTGTCCCTTGTGCCCCCATCACGCATGACGGTGAAGGGCCTGGCTCCATCTCCATGATCTGCTCTGCTGAATTTGCACCGGCTTGTCCATGTCTTGTACTGGGGGGGGTCAAATCTGGACACAGTATCTCATGCGATCCAACAAAGGGCACTGGCTCTCAACCAACTGGCTATGCTTCTGCTGTTGCAGCCTGGGATACCATTGGCCTGGATGGACCAACTCGCTCTTTGAGCTAGAAGATAATGCCGTCACAAAAATGAGATCAGTTCAAGCTACAGATTAGTATTCAGATTTGTGATGGAGGGGAAAAGAGCAGGGACATTTTAAGAAGGAGCTTCAGAAATTTTTTTAGAGTACCATAGTTGTGGATGCCCCATCCCTGGAAGTGTTCAAGGCCAGGTTGGATGAGGCTTTGAGCAACCTGGTATAGTGGAGGGTCTCCCTGCCCGTGGCAGGGGGGTTGGAACTAGATGATCTTTGAGGTCCTTTCCAACCCAAACCATTCCATGATTCTATCATTCTATGATAGGACTATTGTTGGACCAAAAGACCATTATGGTTCTAGCTATATTGTTCATGGTATCCAATATTCTTAATGGTGATCACAATTACTTTAAATTCATAATCCATGAAGGCTTGTCTATTTTTCCAAGTGCCATACAAACACCAGCTGAACAATTCTTGCAAACTTCTAATGGCTATGCAATGAAAACTGTTACCTCTACCGGAAAATAGAGAAACACTTTCCTTAGGCATCAGCAGAGGCTGCTCTTAGGACTCTAAAACCTTTGAGTAGAATTTCACATTTTTAGAAAGTTTACATACAGAAATTAAAGACATTTTACCATAGGGTGAGTAGCTATTACTATGAAATACGTAACTTTTAAAAATAATAATAAATAAAAATAAGGAATAAAGAATATGTTATTGAAAATATTTTTAGGGGGTTTTTTTTAGTCAACATGTGAATTTATGTTACAGAGTGAGTTAGAAAGTTTCAAGGAGTGTGTATCACAGCGACAGTTAAATTTGATTATTTCAGAAATCCAGTTTATTTGTTCAACTCCTCCTGCAATGTCTTGTTGAAAGTCACGTTGGTCAAAGCCAACTGCAGACGCTGTTAAGCCACGGAAGTGAGAGATGCAGCGCATACTGCTTATTCAAGGGGAGAGAACACAGAGGACAGAGTCCAGTAAGCGACCAGAAGCTCCAATTTCTGTCTGAACCCCTTTTGTCTGAAGATTAGGTCTCAAGAGACTGTACTAATTCCCAGTTGAAAAGAGGTACCCACTGACGCACAGAGGTTCTGACTAATTCCTGGTTAGACATCTAACTCCTATTGAAATCAACAGGATATTATTGCTTAATCATTTTGCTGATTAAATTTCTGGATGCTGCAAGGAGGAGGACCATGCAAGTACACTACGAACATCTTGTCTGTCAACAGTGTCTTTCTAGCCAACATAAGCACAAGAAATGTTAAAGTCTATATGTAATAATGCACCAACATTTTTGCTCTACATGTAAGATTATTCATTCACATCTGTATCACATTATAGCTCATTTCTCCTGAATGTCATGTGAAGCAGCATGATAAAACTTAATAAAATAATTATAAAATGTTGGTTTTGCCTGTCCTTTAGGTCTGTCACCCTACTGTAGGACAACAGTAGTCTATTGCTTTTATGCAGTTTGATTGCATCCTCTGTCATATGAATTGTGATGGTTCCCTATGAAAATAACCCCACATGACTTAAAAACAAACTTCAAAATTCTGATCCCAATTTTAAAACCCACTTTACAACTCAGAGCTGTTCCCAAACAGATTTTGTCTCAATGCACGACAGTGATGAAAGCATTGCTCCTTTTTAAATTCAAGCAATGTATAGCTTGAAGGTTTTGCTTAATTATAGATAGATTTTTGTCATAATCTCTTATTCAGGCAAGCTGAGAAGTAATACAAGCAGCAGCAAGCAATAAACATCTGACTTCCAAAGTTCTATAAGGTATATGGTGGTAAACTGCTCATGACAATAAAAGTACTGTCCTTTATTACCATCCTGTTTCTTTTTGACAAGGGAGGTCAGTAAAACAGGACAGAATCCAAAAAAAGACACTCAGAAATATCAGTTACTGCACAGTGGGGGCATAAATGTGGAGGAAGGGTAGATGGACATGAAGAAAGGCAGGTATTGTCCATCATTCTCCTTAACATCTTCAGTATTTTTCTATGGTACTTCAGTGCTTTCAAAAAAAAAACCCCAACCAAACAACACAAATTACCCCACTTTATCCAGATTCTGAGACCTAAATTTAATGCACGTAATAATTTATTGAAACACAGCTTGTGACTGTAGCCAGTGTTTTTTCATGTTGAAGGCCAGATCAATCTTCATTTTGAGTGACTAGCATGCAGCAGTACGTTATCATAAATAATAAATCATAAAGCGTTAAAAAAATTGAGAAAGTCTATCATTTTTACATCAATATACTACATATTAAGGCATAAGCAAGCTTAATACTTGATAATTTAGGATGTTTAAAGAAACAGTTGCAAGGAGGGATTTTTTTCCTTATGATGAAGATGAACAGTTCACAGGCACAGTGACTGTATTTCACAGGAGCATAAACGTTGACTGGAGCGGAGGGCGAAGCTCGGCCAGTACAGATAACTCATTATTGCATTTGAGGGGTTTTTAAAACTTCCTGGCTCTATCGCTGTCAGGCAGCCTAGCATCTTTGCAGCCCACAGAATGGATTTTTAATTTTTAATTGAACTTTGACAGTTTCTACTGCCATCAAAAGGGCTTTATTCTCTTTGGAAAAAGCATTTGCATGCTAGCTGCTACGTGTCTTTATCTTTGATGCGCAACTGTAATCTAATACTGGAGCTTTGATATCTATGTAAAATGCAGTTGGATTCCCAGCAATATAAAATTTTTGTGTTTAGGTTGAAAGTCTGGCATTCAGGAGACCTAACATAAAACTTTGCTAACACTCTCCTGTCTGGCCACTATCACTAACAAAATCTCGCAAAAACTTTTAAATAAATTGGAAGTCTGTGCCTTATTTTTGAAGTGTAGCTTAAGCATATGAAAGGCAGTGTACAAGTGACTTCAGATGAAAGATAGGCTTATTGTTTTGATACTTTGGGTTAGTTCCACTCATCATTGTCCAGATGTTCAGTGAAATATTGGCCTGATCATCTGAAAGGTTCAACTTAGCCTAGACCTACAGATCCAGGTTTAGAACTTTGTAATAGGTCACTTAGAAATTCAGGTCTTCTTGTAACGGAAGTTAATCATTTAACTGCCCAGTGAAATTTTCGAAAGTGCTAACTGTCCAGCTCTGTCTGTAAGTACCTAAATTTTACAGCCTGGCCCTAGGGACATTTAAAAAAAGTTATCTTTGATTTCTCTATGCCTCCATTCTCTGCTTATAAATTGAACATATTATTCCCTTTCCTCTCTAGCCTTCTTCAGATTGTAAACTCTCACCAGGCAGAAATTGTCGATTCCTGTATGTCTGTGCATCACAATGGGAATAGTCTCACCTGACTTTTTGTATCAGAGTAGTGTTTATATTAGCTAGGTTATAGTAGTTTATTTAACCCATTTGCCTCTAAGAAAATGGTACTTGGGCTGCCATTTGCGACTCTCAGAAGTTAAAAAAAATAATGATTTGAGTAATTCAGTTTCACTTGTATCATAGCAAGTCTAGCAAAACTATAGAACTATTCACCAGCAATGAAACCTGAAATCATGAACTTTGTTCAGTGTCCTTCTTAACATGTCTGCTGAAGTAATTAGATATGAACAAACTCTTTACTTAATCTTTAATATCTCCTTCCCACTACAGAAAACTCTTCTGGCTACTGATTCGAGATGTGGCACAAAACTGAACTCCAAAATTTTTAAGCATGTTTCAAGAAACTTCGTATCTAGCAAGTGTTGGTATCAAGAAATTTAGGGGGAAGAGAGGCAATGAACCTGTTACAGAAAAAGAAATATGAAACTCAGGTTTACCTACAGAAGTTAAAAGTCACAGCATCTAGGGATATTGCAGCATGAGGATTTTGTTCTACGTACTTTAGATGTTCTTAATATTCCCACCTTATACAGCTTTTATGGATAAAATACAGATAGAATATTAGAAGAAACCAATCGTTAAGAGACAGACTCCCTTTTTCATTCCATATCCTAGGCTGTTCTATGAAAATCATAAATGAAAAATGTATTCCCTTTTAAGTCAGCAGGATTTTTGCCATTGATCTGAATAAATTCAGGATTTCTCCAGATCATCTAAATGATACACTATTTTTCTGAGAATTGTTAATTAGGATGATCTTCCTTCTAGCACAAGGAATACAGAACTTACTGTAGAGGCAGTCACTGTAAAAACTAACTTTGTCAGAGAGATTCACTGCAGGAACTTTCAAAGAACATCAGGCACTTAAAAGAGAACTTGCTGCCTCCAGCGTTTCCATATGCTGCTGGTGACTAAAGGACAGGAATAGGAGACTTTTCCAAGAACACATGCAAGCTGCCTGTCGCCCTGACACTAATCACCAACCAGAGAAACAGCGGGTCAGCCACTGCAGGACCTGTTATCCTCCCGGTACTCTACAGACATTTAGCCCAAAATGCCAGGCTTAGAAACACATTTGAGAAGTGAAATAGGTTAGCTGCATGGAGAACAAACCCCGAGATCTTCACCTTTATTGCTCAAGTCTTATTAATGAAGTCTCCCTGAAGCTGAAAGAATTTTGCCCAATTCCAAGTGCAATACAAAACACAGAATTTGGCTCGAGATATGCAAGATACATGTCAATGTATTTTAAACTCTGCATATATATAAAATATATTGCAATGCATCAAATGCTTTTACATGTTCAGAACTGGATATTTATTGCTCGTTTCTTTTCAAAACTCTTAGTCCACTTACATCTGGTGGTTTTGCAAAATAAGATGCTACTGTGAAAAGACCTAATATTGCACTTCTTTCTGGAGCAAGTGAGATGCATTTCCTCTCTGCTAACTCCATTAGCACCACTTCCCGCTTGGACCATAGCTTTTAGTGCAGCAGCTACGCCGCAGTTACCAAACTCCAGTGCAGGTGTCTCAGTGCTTTGCACAGGAGCAGGATCGATTACCTCCTGTCACATCTCCAAATAGCGCAGTACGGATAATTATTACAGTCCACACGTGCGCCTGCCTCGGTGGGTTTCTACAGCCAATAAGCTTACGGGAGCCCCTTCAAATCCTTTTAGTCTTACAAACTTTAAAGTCCTGTAGCAGCTGAAGCTTCCCTGTTGCTGGCCAGGAAATTGTGTCCTATGACCAGATGGTTCACTGTCACAATAGCATTGGAAAGTTCTGGTCTCTTTCTGTGATACAGCTACATAAACCACAAATACATGTTTGTGCCAGTCATTTACATTATTGCACAGGTGTGTAGATGCCTGCACACACTCACATATATATGTTAAATTAAATGTATTTTTGAAGTCACCACGTCAGAAATCCACACTTGGATTTAGAGCTAGAATTCACAGAATAGAATGTACCCACCTTGCAACAAAGAATGAAAGAAAAGAATACATGAGAGACTCGAAATCCAGGACAAAAGGCAGAACAACTTGCCGTGCCTTTCCATTAGAGAATGTTACTATAGAAGAAGCTCAGTCTTTCATGTTGGTAAGTTAGTTTTTCAATTCTGTCAGAAACGGAGTGATAACCTTGAGTTCTCTCTACAGGGATTTCCCTCCTCCTTTTACTATTTTTGTGTCTCATTCTGTGGCTGACAATTAGAAATGCTGTTACATCTTGACCCATATGACATGTGAAATGCCAAAGCACCTGGTGTTCTGAGATGATGTGAAGTCACCTCAGTAGGTCTCATCTCAAGTTCTAATGAGTGTGACAAAGTGACAACCCATGGAGAGGCTCCATAGAGTTCTGGCAGGCCGAGAGAAAAAAAAAAAGTCATTGTCTGCGGAGATAGTTTTTGCAAGAAACTAGAATGAGCACAGATGGAAGAAGAGTGATGCAAGGAAATTACAAAGTAAAGAGTTACGTAATTTTAGCTAAGGATTCTGCACCAAGTGTGTTTCAGACAAAACACCTGGGACCAGACTGTAGATTTGATAGTGAATGTGGGGATTGGTTTATTTACACCGGCAGTTAGATTGTGAAGTATTTTGGCTTTACTGTAATCAATGGCAACTCCACTACTGACCTGTGCAGAGTATTTCATCCCCTGGCTCAGGTAAGGTTATTTGCACTAAGAGGCAGTTGTGTGTGAGAAGAGTTAACGAGCCCAAACCTTTTCAGATTATAATTGTCAATTGTACTAACTATTTGGGCAGGCTGCAATCATATTTTCAGAGGTAGATCTAAATAAACTTCTTTAAATTCTCATAACAGATTCACCTCACCCTTCCTTCCATTTGCCCAGTTCCACTTTGATTTAACCTGTCACCTTTTCACCACTTAAGAAGATAAGATCTTTGGGGAAGTGACCGTTCATATCCTATGTACCCAGCTAACTCCTCACTAGCATCAAATACAAATATGCAGTATTGTAATGGTATTACTTCCATCTATATTTTCATTCACTGAATTCACTGGTAACTTTATATTTAATTGATTTGTTCAGTAACTTTCACATAGCATGCCATCATGAAATGATGTCACAGACTAAACTTTCTTTGCAGACCAATGAATGTTCTTTAGAAAGCATATACCAAAATAGCAGTAATGCAACGTAAAAATTTTCAATATTTTGCATTTAAGTGGTTAGTAATATATTAAGTATCATGAAATGAATAGCATTAAGGTAATTCATTTGTGAAACAGATCCCACTTCAATGTTTTCATTCTATAATGCACATCAAAAATTTGCAGTTGCAAATTACATAGATTTCATTTTCAAATACAATGGAAAATATTTTGCTCATAAATCCTTAATCTTCAGCCCATGAAAAATATCCTGGACTATGAAAGAGCATGTTCCACATCCTTGCTGTGCCTCAGCCAGTCTGAAAAAAGGTCTAATGAGTTTGTGAATAGTGTGAAAAAAAAAAAAAAAAAATCACTGTCTGACTAGCTGGCTGTAGGGCAGGAAAAAATCCTATTCATCTTGGTTTGATCGAAACTTGCGTTAACTGTCAGTGCCCACACAAACCGGAAAAATAGGATTAAAGGCCAATGAGATATTAACAGTAGACATGTTGTACATCTGCTTTGACAGATGATTTTCACACTTCACAGGTTTAACTAAAGATCACTTTTGTAGTAGTTCTTACGAAGCTAAACCCCTTCTAAATGAAATTATCAAAAAACAACAGAGTATTAAAGCATCAAAATCTAAGCTCTCATAAAACTATCTGAAATGTTAATAGTAATGATAAACAAAGATAAAATAGAGCATTTACACACAAATTTTCAAAATAATTAGATAATCAAAATCCAACCAATCTGTTTGTACAATGCTAAGAGCCTTAGTCATCTATTTATTTCACTAACTCTTTGAATCATTAAGCATACACCAAATTAATTTTATCTGTGATTATGGAAGTACAATATGATTTCATAGGCTGTTAAAATTGTAAGGATGAGACCATGAGAACCGCCTCAGCTTCTTTCCGCTTGTAAAATGACTGCAACCAGATACCTCCCAAAAATTATGACCTGAAGTTCTCCAGCACAAGCAAGATTATGTCTAACGCAGTTTTAGTCTGGATCAATGGCAAATAATTCCATACAGATCCATTCAGCTACCACAGTCAAATAAGTCAAGGAATTTCTTTTCTGTTGCTTGATCTGATAAAGGGCTTAGTGTCAGAGCTGTTCAGGAAATGCTACAAATCCAGAAGTGTAAGTTCAAATCCTGATCTTGGGTTGTGTGCCAAAGACCACACTCCGTCAGAGCAGTGGTGAAAGAGTACTCAGCTGTTTGAGCCGGGAAGTCAAAGGCACCTGGCACAGCAGGGTGCCACAAGTTACAGATGTGCCTAGCTTGATGTGCTGTCACCACACTGTGAAGAGATAAGTGAAATTCTTAAAACCAGGAGGAGATTCTGGAATCTCTTCCCTAATATATGAAAAAGATGGCAAATATTTATTTTTCTGCAAGAATATTTTTAACCTTTCTGTAAGTGCCACAAACACTAGGCTGCAATAATATTTACTAATTTGCATTCACATTTAATTTTTAGTGTCATCCTGTCATACTGACATAAAATATTGTTTATGAATGAAAGCCCCTACAGGGAATATTCTGAAAATAAAGGGAAAGTAAAGGGACTATTCTTGAAATCTTGTCTGACTTACTTGCCACTGTGCTGCAATTCAGAGTTATGCTTTGTAACATACTGCATTGGGCTCAATCACCAAGCCTCTTCCTCCATTTTCCACGCTAGAAGATACAGTTGGTGTAACACTGATGAAACTAATTGCTGGGAAAACTCAACATCTTCTCTTCTGATCATTGAAGAACTCTTGTTAGAGGCTGTAACATTTCTGCTTAGTCAGAAAAATAGCTCCATTGTGGAATTAGTTATTGGTAACTGCTTTTTCTTCTAGGTAGATTTGACACAAGCTCTTTATGCTTAGGATCTACAAAGAAAAACAGAATGAGAGTAAGTGTAAGCACTGGTCCAGAGAAAGGCAGAGAGAGGGAGCTCTTGTGAATGAGGTTCATTACAAAACCAGGTTTGCTCCACAGTTTGCCTCCAATTGCAGCAAAGGCAAGATTCGTACAAGTATATAATTGCTGACAGCAGCACTGGGACTCTTGAATGGCTTGATCTTTATAGTAAGTGTAACTTTGATATGAAAAGGATTGCTGAGCAGCAACCAGAGGGCTCCAGGTTATGACAAGAGATTATTCCAATAAGAATCACTTAAAAAGCAACTGCCGTCTTCAAGACTTTTTATCTGCAGCGCAGTTTTTTTGTGGCTGCTAAGGAGGTTGGGCAAAGTTTATGAGATATTAGTAATGCAGAGGAAACACTACAGCTTAGAATTCAAAATCTTAACAGGCATACGCTCTCACCTCAACATTATTCTCCTGAGCCACAGTTTTCATTATTGCAGATGTTTATTTTCAATTTGACTCAAAAGCATGAGTACTGCCCAACAGGATACTAATGTTCAGAGGAACGATGTGAAAATGGGAGATGTATTTATCTCCGAGCTGTACCCACGCAAACTCCATGAATACTCAGATGAGTACAAGTCCCTGAGTTAGCATGTCCTAAGTTACCACCCTGCAGGATAGAGCTGCCTAGTCTAAGGCCAACACAGCAATCCTTGTACCTAAGCTGAAATCATAGCTTAGATCTTCTAGTGAGACACATTGTTTTATAATACACTTTATTTACCTAGTGCTATTCATTCAGAAGCACTCCAGTCTTCTAAAAAATAACTCAGTATATCGTATACACTTCTCAACAGATATTGAATTAACTTAAACGGGCATCATAAGAAAAGCAGAGTAGATCCAAGCTCAACTGGGCAAGAGAAAGAGTCCCTGATCTGTCTGAAGCTAACCTGGAGTATCTGGAAGTGTTTGTTGAGAGAGGTTTAAAAATTCAAGTACTACTTTAAAAATGAGAAAACTATTTTGGAATAATCTGTTTCACAGGATACAAGCTGATGCATCCTAGGTGCATCACTGAACTGGCAGAAAGTACTGAGCGTGCTGCAGTGGCAGCCTCTAATTAATCCACTGAGTACCATTAATCCAACCGCCGATGTGTGCGCATTGCTTGCATAGCAAATACTTTGGAACAGCACTTTGCCTTTGAGCATAATGATGTGACTGCACGAGATACTCAGCATAGTTTTAAAAAGGGCATGTTTATATTTGAAAGCCAATATATATCATACTAAGGGGGCATATATTTTGTACGTTAGCTTTCTAGAGGACAATTTTCCATGTTTAATTGAAAGCCCTTTGTATTTCTGTTAATTTGTTAACTCTTCAACACACAAGTCTTCTCTGGAATTTATGCTCTAGTTGTGACTTCTTTCTTCCTGACCATTCACTGGTCTCGTGCAGTATCATTTATCTGTCAACTCGCCTCATCTCCACTGACTTATTCGAGAGCCATTTTTAGAATTTTCTTCTGAGTAGTTAGCATCGTAAATTAGACTCACCTGACTTAATTCTTCAAAGATACGTTTTCTTTTGCTTGTTGATAGGATGAAATTTAAAACATCAAAACTTTTGTGCGGATGCTGTATTTTATGGAGAGTATGGACGTCCTTACAAAGGTTATGCTGTGATTTTTTTGATGAATGTTGCCACTCATAAATCCTGTTGTCTAGAATATTTACAGAAAGCAAATGTAAGAGGCACCAACATGGCTAAACCAAAACTAACTCAACATTCAAACAAATGGTCACAAAACACATTTGTTTAAAGTCTACTCAGATGCATGTGAGATTTTTGAAGCATGTTAAATTTCTTTATAGTGGAGTCACTACACTTCATTCTTTAAACCACTTACAAGTTTTAATTATTTCCCTTATTAAAGCTGCATTTCAATAATCTAACCGGTCTGAGCATGTCCCTTGTTAAAGCTTTATCAATAACCTTGCCTCTGTGCGTTATGTCTGAATAACCTTTAAGCATATTAAGACATTATTTTATGTGGCATTTGTAATATATTATGCACATAGATGAAAGTTGTAAAGGTTTTAGCCTCAACAATGAGGCCTCAAAGGAGCATTTATGGTATAACTACATGGTCTCAACCAGATGTAATTCTTTGGGCTAAAAGACCAAAAAACCTACAATGTATTCCAAGCATTAATTCTCAAGTCTATTGCTGTAGGGTTCAAGTGCATCCAAGAAACAATTTCCTGAATCAGAAGTAATGGGCCACAAATAAGACATGTGAAGGAGTCCTTGTTTTGATGCAAAACCAGATCTTATCCTTCAATTTCAGTTAAAATTATTGCCTTGAGAATCCCAGCTTAAGAAGGAGATTCCGAAGAGATTAAGAAGGAGATGTCAGATACTTGTTGCTTCCAAAAATCAGTTTTACAAGTGCTGAAAATTAAATGTTTGAAAAGTAAGCTAGAACGAGAAGCAATGTATGTCACTTATCGGAGACTGGACCATCATTTACACTTGTGTCATGATGAGAAATTCTACTTTGTCAGCAGTGTTATATCAGTTCTGAAGCTGCCCAAAGTGAAACCAAATATAACACGTTAAATTTCAGGATAAAAATACAACCTTCTCTGCCTAGGACACTATTGTGATTCCACGTCATTCACAAGATTTTGTAGTTGGATTAATTTAACTGGATGTAATAACTCTTGGCATGAGAAAGCATTCTGACTTACTGCTTTGGTCTTCAGTAAACACAGACTTCATTGACTCCATTGACTTCATTTTCAGCAATCAGTTCACTAACTTCCCTCTGTAAAATGAATGGATGATTTTATTTGGGTTGGTTTGGTCTGCAGAGCTAAATAACCAGTTTCTTATACCCCTGTGGATAAAATCAAAGTCCTTTCTAGTCAACGAGAGGGTGATTAGGGCTTTGAGCATACAGATAAGCTTATTATAGCAGGCATGGAATCTGTTCCCATTAACAGTTGTAGAATCTGCTCAGGCACTTATAACACTTGATAGGTGTTCATCTGATCTGCTGCCAGGAACTGAAGCCAAATGTAGATCAGACATTTTCCTATTATTTAAAACTTTAAGTACATATTAGTAATCTAATTACTATCTGCTTAATGGCACTGGGACAGCTTATTCATCTATGCAAAAGGTGTGTTTATAGAAGAAAACCTGGCAGTTTTCTTTTAAAAATATTTAAAGCAATTAAATCGTTCCATTGCCAAACATGGCTGATCTCCAAAGCTTAGGAAGGATCCTGGTTCTCCCTCTGGCTCTGTACTACATTAATAACGTGTTCTTGCAGCTCTGTTCTAGGTCTTAAGAAGGCTGCCCAATAGTTATACATCCACAGACTTGCTCTGATAGCTTTCAAAAACATTTATATTTTTATGAATTTAACAAAAGTATTTTTAAAAATATCTAAGTGGAGACAGACAAAAGAAAATGTGCTTAAAAACCCTCCTTGATGGCACCTTTCTTTCAAAGACTTAAGAACATGTAGAATTATAATTCCACATGGAGCTACAGGAAGCTGATGACTGAGACACATCAGACTGCATTTTAAAAGTACCCAGAGTCTGAAGAAAATCCAAAAAGAGAAAGGATAAAAAATTTGGGAATGAACTATCTAGTATATAAGCACATCTCAGAAAGCAGTCAAGTAACATCTACTTTTGAATGGTCAAATGGCAGGAATTCACAGAGAGCCAGCAAATAATTCAGTCACCTGGAGCAGTCTTAATGTAGAGAGGTACGTGCTATCCTAGAGAACTGGGAGGTGATTCAACTATTCTTCTCTACCATTAGTTTTTCATTCTCTAACTGCAGGAAATATGATTAAAACTATGGTGTTCAGATTACTGACCTCACAAAAAAGAAACTCCCAAGTACTACCAGCAAAAAAGCTGCCAAGGTCTATTAAGTGTGTTGAATTCCCTAATTCACATTAATTTTCTAGCTGTTTAGGTTGCATAGTATAGCCCGTTGCATATGCCCTGTACAGTCACTGTATGACTAAACAATATCTAACACCCCCATTTTTAAGCTAAATTCCCACAACTATAAGCACTCAGTCACTTGTTTATCGTCCTGATATAAATCAAGATTTACAGCTCTTACTTTCCACTTCCAAATATGCCTCTGAGATATCCTCATAGCATTTAAAAGGTGTTTTCTCACTGTACACATATTAGCATATTATGAAAGAAATAATTAGCATATCAAATGCTGGAGATCAATTAGCTGCCAAAGCACCAGTCTAGACACAAGGGCCTGACACTTGTAATAAAATCAAAGCCAAGCTGGCCAAATGCTGCTGCTCACTCAGTAGGCTTCTCAGAACAGAAGCAGTAAATGTTCATTCATTACCCTCTGCACCAACAGTGCAGTAGCTGATTATCATCTGCTTCCATTTACTGCTATTGTTGAGCCAAATCCTAAATGAGTTCACGGATTCGGTGACTATTCTTTTACTGTCTATGTCTATTGACTACGTGGTTTTATTCCACAATTGCCACTTGGGTTCCAGTAACTCCTGCGCTTACTCTTGAGCTCTCTTCAGATACGGCTCGGGAGCTGCCTACTCCAGACCTCCCCATGCTGGAAAACAGACACCTCCTGCAGAGAGCGAAGGATGCACTCCTGGTGCACAATACAGTTCAGCTGCAAAAGTTCTGCTGTGTCAAGACTCTTTGAGGTTTTGAAGGAGTCTGAAGAGGATTTAACTCATGATGATGAAATAGGGCCAGAACACTGCACTGCACAAAGTAGAGATCAAATACGTTTGCCCTCAAAAGAAGCATAAGAAATTGTGAGAGTTGCAATGCCTTGGTGAGCTGAGAATGAACAGCCTGAGGCAATACATGTCCAGAGAGCAGCAAATACAGCAAAACAGCAGCTAAGCACCTCATTCTGCAGTCTAAGTATGACCAATTTCTCATGAGATTTTCCTATACCCAAAAAAGAGGGAAAGTCGTCTTTTCTTTTAAAGGAAATTTAATCAAATCACAGATCAAACCTCTGCTCTGAACTCACCATACGGTTGTATATCAAATGCCTTCTGACAGCTAAGATTCTTCCTTCATCACTGAAGCTTTGCCTTCTTTGAAAAACTTCTAGCACTTTTGCCATAATCACACTTCCAGTGATAGAGATGGATCAAATACCCATTTACTTCCAGAGGACAACAATATTAAAGTACTATTACCAAATTTCTATCTGCAGATACTATTTAATACAGAGTCATATTATATGATCATGCACTCAGGAAATGAAGGCAACTGTCTCTGACTGGAATTTCATCCACGTGTTAAAGCAGAGACAATTCAGGAAAGAAACTGCAGACAATGGTTTAGCAATAGATTTATTCACATTAAAAAGGGAAAACCATGCAAAAGCTAAAACTTGCTGTGACTTGGTTACTTTATGACTCCCACAAAATATTCCCCACACACAGCATTTTTCTCTTCCTTCTTTTCACTTCAAAGAACAAACAGCAGTTCAGCACAGAAACTTATCATTGGTTTTATGTTTTGTTTTGAACTATATCTCCACAGGATGCTGACAGACAATACTAGTTTCTAGTCCTCAACCGGAACCCCTTTACAAATTGACCACTTTGGGAAAATAATTCTGTTTTGACCCTTTATTAAAATGTGCAATGCCCATGTTTTTCTTTTTATACGCTGCAGAACCACCACACCATCTTACCTGTATGCTCTATACGCATATTCAGTATTGTGTACTGATACCACCACTATGAAACACAAAGATGAGCTACTTCTGCTGTTGACCAACTCTCAGATCTATGCAAAGAAAGCATACTACAACCGTTGGCAAGAAAACCCAAGGTTAACCCAATCTTTGCTCCTAAGATTTCACTTTGTAGTTTCCTGATAGGCATTACCTTTTTCACTATTAGAAGAGTGTTTATCTCCCTAAGTGATAGCTGGAACCTTATAAAGATTCATACAGTGGTTTTCAAAGGAAATTATCAAGGACAGCTAATTCATACTTTTGTGCCTAAGACACACTAACAGGCACCTTATACACTAAGGAAGCCAAACGGGAGGGTGTAAAGGACTCCTAAAGAACGGAAGTCAGTGCCACAATGTGTCTTGTATGGTTAGAAATGTTGGGGGCAGGGCGGTGGAGGGAAGGGATGCATTTTGATTTCACTTACTATTGTCACTAGTATGGACTTAATGTAATAACTCAGGTAAGATAAATTCACAAACATTATCCTAGTTAGAAAACACATAAATATATTCATAATTTTGACATTTTGGACGAAATCATGGATTACTTGTCAAGAACTGAGAAACTCCTAAACATCGGCACTGAGCTTATACAAAATACTACAAGTTGCTAAGAATTCCCTGAATATTCATTTCATTTGTTCGTGTTTAATTTGCAGCATATGATGTTTTATGCTAGCAATTATATAAAATCAACAGTTATGAACACAGATAAAGACCTTCACAGAGTCTAGCAGAAAGCATAGTGCTATGTAACAATATAATTCATTTAAAAGCAAAAAAAAAAAAATACTGGCATAATTTCAAAAATGTAAAGCACTCTGTACAGCTGGAAGAAGCATTTATTATTTATACTCTGGAGGCTTTTCATTCCCATCTACCAACATGTTTACCATTTGGAATGAAGATGAATTAGCAAGGCAATAGCTAATTTTTTTTTTTCCTCCAATAAACTTCAAATCCAGTAATATTCAGGGTAGCCATCCACATTTTCCTCTCTAGTGACTGATGGAGATGTGATAGGCATCTTAAGATATGCCTGGATCAAACAGCTAGATGCTATGTCACACTGTAATTTCTGTATTTGTATATACATTCGAGGTTAAATGCTAGAAATACATTTCAGCTTGCCAAGGCAGGTTGGTGTCATGAATAATGTATTGCATTCTACAAGAGAGAAGCCACCATAAAGCCTTTTACTTCTTATCCATTTAACTGCTGATCCAACATACAGAGCACGGATTTTTCACACAAAAACCTCTCTGGGGTTTTTGGCTGTGGACACATGGCAAATGACTGTTCAGAGCACGATTCTGTCCAAGTCAACAGTATAAAAAGTTATCACTTGCAGAAAACCACACAGTTGTTCTAAAATCTGCCTGCATAATTTGTATTATTTTATACTTTTATCAGACACAGGAATAAAATATATGCACTGCAACTAGGGATGTACTCAGATGCACAGAAAATAACCTTTCACCAAACTGTTGAGAACCATTCAATTATGTCTCAGTGGACATAATGGCTGATGAAAAGCACTTGTCATCTAAACCAGTTAGTCTTCACCTTACTTCACATTGTAAAAATGCAAATTCTCTTTTGACCCTTATGACAGTACTGGAAAACTTCAACGTCTGTAAAATATTTTTATTCTATTTGGAACAATTTCTGCATCTACATCTCAATCTACAACCAAAACAGCCTTGCCACAGTTGCTTCCCAGCCAGTGATGAGCCTCTGCTTCCCAGGCACTTTAATTCTGACCTTAAAGCTCCCTGAACACTTAAGAGCTTTTCCTCTGTGCACAGGTCAAATTACCCACTCTGAGCACTTCTAAAATCTAGGGATAATCCCAGGATACGTTCAAGACATCCTCTGTGGCCAGGATAATACAGAGTTGCTAAGTTTTTCTTCTAAGATACAGGTGCTTATTTTGATATGTGTATTTTAATAATGGTCTGGAGATCAGAAAACTCTTCCAAGTAGTGAGAGACCTAGATTCAATTTCCTCATTAGCCTGAAAGGCTGCAAACCGCATCTCTCACCGTCCCAGGAAAAGCTTCCAGGCTGTGACTATTCTGGAAAGCAGGCAGCCTCCTTTCTTGCACAGCAATAGCTCTGCTGCACAAGCAGCATGCAGGATTCACAGATGAAAGTGAAAAAGTAAACATAATGCTATTATTCATATAAGTTATTGAATAGAAATCTAAAACTATTCTACCATTGCGTATTTATCATGCACAGCCAAACTATGTGCCAGTTAGTATCAGCTGGAGGAACAAAGCAACTATTTCACAGCTAATAACACTGACAGAGCCAATACTCGGTTCCAGCTCCAACTAACACTATATGATCAAATTCCTGTCAATAGATACTACTAATGGTGTTGAAGCTTCTAACTTGTTAGCAATCTGCCTCCACAAAACCAAAACGTATACACAAAACATGCCGAGTGGGCATGAGAAAATATCTGTTTACTGATTACCACTGAATAAATAAAAAAAAAAAAGTAATTGCTCTGTCATGTTCTAGTTTTGATGTACTTCAGAAAAAAATTTTCAACCTTCAGGCAGGGGGGAAAAAAAACCACTTAATAAGGTACAGTTTCCCTGAATCTGATACACAGAATCCCAAAGCATCTCTTAAAAAAGTCAGAGCCTGTATTTTACAGATATCTATGCTCCTGGCAAAATACTGAATTATACTTAGCTGGAAAGCAAAATCTACACTGGGCATCAGGGACTAACTTAAAGATGTAGCTGAAATACTTCCTTAGGGGGGGGAAGAAAAAAAAATAAAAAGAGAGAGATGTGTTATAAAGAGGAAACACTGGCTTCATTAGTGTTCAGAAACAATTACCCCTCCATCACATGAACAGTGGGTGAAAAAGACTGAGTCCAAATATAATATGCTATCAGAAGGTGTCTGTAGCTCACATTGTCTATCTAAAAGGGCTCAAGGTGCAGGAAAAGGGAGCTCTTTCCACAGTCATTACTCCCTCACTGATGCAGGCAAGGAGGAAATAGCCCAGGGGAAGAGAGTTGGTGGACCTGGATCCCATCAGCAGCACACCATTACCAGTAGACAAGCTGCAATGAAGGAGTAAACTGTAACACAGTGCAGATCGGTTTGCTCCGCAGAAAACAGTGAGCTAGCGAAGAACTGCAACTGTGAGAGACAAGTTTTCCTCTTCGGCCTGCTTCTGGCATAGCAAATCTGCGTGTAGCACCATGCCTCAGAGCTGACCAGCCAGCTGGGACTTGGAATGGTCTCACCTGGTTTACCGATCATCCTCCTCACCGCGCACAGCGACTTCCTTCCTCACACACGACCCTTGTGCATACACACGTGCAGATGTTCATTCACTGGAACAGAAACACGAGCCTAAACAGATTCAGATAAAAATGGTTCAGTCCAGCTGATTGAAAAAAGAGGCTCATCGTGGTTCCACTCACAGTTCACACCATTCCAAGGAAAGCTCACAGCATTAAGATCAGGACTTCAGGTACTTAATTCAAGCTGATAGTGAACTGTCACTGAAAAGGTGGTCCTGTGCTGCCCTTGCCCCATGCGCAATCATCACTTAGTTAAACTTTCTATGATACAAAAGGAAGACTTTGCAGGGGAAGATTTCTTCGATATTAGATGTCTCCTGCATTTTGCTGTGCAGGAAGTGAACATGGAGTAGAGAGCAGGGAGAAGTATTCCTAAAATGTGCAGTCCCTCTATGGGACTTCTGACACAACAGTCATCTTGTCAGGGGATAAAAGGTTCAGCACTTGAATGGCTTCAGGACCACAGGCTGTGACTGTAATTTAAAGCTGCTTTCTGTACTCTCTCAAGAACACTGAGCAGAGTTCACAGATCAATCCATTGAGGCTCCCGCTACACCTATGCTGAAGTCCGGCATGATAATAGATGCCAAGGTTTTAGCAGCTCTGTGGATAATATTTCTCACCAGTGAAGGCAGGTAGTTGATCTTCCACCTCAAGCATTTTTTACTCATTTATAGGAAAGAATACAGTATGTAAGGAACTTTTTTTTTTTTGTTACATGTTAAAAAAAGGAGGATATGGGAAGTCTAGGGAAGCTGGATATTCTAGGGAAGCCAGCAACAACTGACATATGTAGAAAGGTCTGTATCTTTGTGTCTTTCGAACTTTGGCTTCAACCACTGTCGACAATCCAGAAGCACAAGTATATAATGCCAGTTTTCTTCCCCTCTTCTCCAGACTTTGTTTTCACTGCCTATAAAACAGCACCCTGACAACTGAGAGTATGGCAATATAAACCTCCAATATTAATATTAAAAATCCATGAGTCCATTAATATTCAAATCTATTCTAAAGGGAACAAAACAGCTCACATTGCTCTGAGGGCCCAGTTGAACAGGTGTGCTTTGCTGCATTTCAAAAAGTCACAAGCTTGTTATGGCATCTCCAAAGAAGCCACAAGTTCCAAGTACTACAGCACTATTGGCAAATCTCTGCCAATAATCCTTTCCTAGTCAAACTTACTAATGTCAAATCCAATTCAATTCTCTCTACTGTTGCAGAATGCCATCAGAAGACAGATAGCATCTTAGACATGTCTCAAGATCTATTTTTTCCTGTTTATTCAAATTCAGAAAACACAAAAAAAAGGAAGAAAAATACCTTGGAAAAAATCATAGGACTAGAATTTCATTGTTCTGTCAATATTTCAAAAGAATAAATAGCGTGACTTCTACTGCTATGAGTCATCCACCTCAATACTGATTTCACAGAAAATCACGCAATATCTGACTATATTACTTACTCTTAAAGGATTAATTATATTTTATAGTACTCAACAGGTTTTGAGGGAAGATAAGTCTTGTCAGATCCAATACTCCCACCAACAAATGACAACTGTTAACATATTTCTGAACATGTTCTAAGCTTTGAACTCAATACCACACAAGTTTCTGATTCTGAGAGACAGGAATACTCAAAAGTTATATGGCAATATTAGACTGGAAAATACTTTCTTGATACTACATTTCTAAATAAGCAATTATAAATTATTTGGGTGGAAAAACTACTTAGACGGCTGATTCTCAGCCCATGGCATAATGTATTCTTATACTACAAATGTGGTGTTAAAGCTGATAACGTTTGCAGAAGGAGTAAGGATGGATAGGATGGAGGAGTGAAAAATAACAGAAAAATACAGTTTTCTTGGTAAACTGGACTCAAAGAGTTCTTCTAAACAGTCAAATGCAAAGCTTGCAATGTTGAAATTAAATACTGTAATCCCTGACTCTTAAAAGGACCTGAAGAATTTTTAACAGTAAGTATCTGAATACGAACTACCAATTCACAAGTTGAACCAATAGCTGAGATTTACAACCTGTGGTTTTGTAGAGAAGCATATTAGATGGTCATTATTCCAAATGTTACTACTTGTAAAATCTATAAGTAACAAGTGCTACAGAAATCATTTGTGCTGAGTTTCAGTCATGTAACCTTATAATATATTACATCAGTGATAATGCTGCAGCTGCCATTATTGACAGATTTGTAAATTGGAGTTTGTTCTTTAATGTTTTTGCAATTCTAACTTTGATACCTGGAGCGTATCAGGAAAAAATCTATAGTAGACAGCTATGGGCTTGTCAAACATCTCACATTTAATTTAAAACAAAGCTGCAATGGGCTTGATCAATGAAGTACTATGCTGGTCCTGGACACAATTATTAACAACATCACTAGCGTTTATATAAATAAACGTTCACAATTTTCCAAGTAAAATTACAAACCTCTAATAACAAAAACTTACAGGAGCCAAGTCAATGTCAGCTTACATCACCATATTTTATGGCTACACAGAGCTCATGTATCACTTCTTCATAAACACTCTGTCGGCCTTGATGCAGTGTGGCTGCTCACAGTACAAAAATATAAACCTTTTTAATTATCACAATGAGAGGCAGGGGTAAGGAAAAAAAAATGCTATTCATTAAACCTTCCCTAATTAATTTTTACACAGTTGTTGGGGTTTTTTTATCCAGTAAAGTACAACATAAAACCTAAGTATAACTATTACTATCATTCAATTTTAAGATTACCAAAGAAGAAAACGCTTCAGAATTTGTATCAAATTGAAGAAAGGATGTACAGCTATTTTCTGAGACATTATGGCATAAACAGAAAGAAACACAGATTAAAAAGACCAATAAAAAAATTAGGAAAAAAAAATCACTTACAAAGCCTTGAAGACTGTGGTTAGGAAGCATCTTTCTGGTAATATTTTATAGTAGATATTTGAAACAATGATACAAAGCAAGTCTGTTCTTTTTCCTGGACACAGGACACAGTGTACAGCAGTAATGTTTAAAAAGCAGATCAGTGTATTCTGATCTTCCATTTTAGGAAAAGGCTCAAGGGATTTGTTTGTCTCCACTTTTTCTAATTCTATTAACTGAGCTCTGCCAGAAATTGTATATAACATAAGCTCACCTACAAGCGGTAAACGTTTGTCTTTGTAATAATGCAGCATACACAATGTGCCAGGTATTTTCAAAGTATTTTCCCAGGCACATCACTTCTACCCAATTCTACCCTCACCTTTTTTTTCTGATTCTATATGTTTTTCAGGATCAAAGGCAAACCATGACTATTTTCTGCCTAGTACACAAAACTGTTCACTTAGGAGCATTGCTGACGGTTATGAAAGAGTGTGTTCATTAAGTGGAAAAAACAAATCTTTTCTCTGTAACTGGATTATAATGGTTAATTTTGTTAAGAACCAGTTTCTAAAATAGTGGCATTATCACTGTCACATGATGAACAAAGACGGTGCGAGGTAGAGTGGATGGGGGAGGATACTGTCAGTAAGGCTCAGCATACTCCGGAGACCTTGGAAACATGAGTAATAATCAAGTAATGCTTTCTTGGACAGAGCAAAATGTACTTCCCAACAGCTGGAATCACTGAAGTTCTGCAGCATATTTTACACACCCACTTCTGCTGAAGGATATTTAAGAAATAATTCTACTAAGTTCTAAAAATAAATAGCTTAAATTTTGGGTTTACAAGGATTTTAAGAAAAGAGTACTACAGCACACTTCACACTGACATCAGTAACAAATGTTTAAATCTCATTGAATTCCTGAAAATACTGAAGCATTTCTTTCATTTGAGTAGTTGAAATCAACATATAAAAGGCATATAAAAAGCACATAGGAGGAGATTCTTAAATGGTTTTCTGACAAAGGAAATTATCTTCAATCCAGAAATAAAAACTAAATTCCAAAATAGGCTTAATTATAGATTGAATGTGAAAGCTTAACCTCAAAGAGAAACCATTTTCTATCTGTATAAGAGAAAATTGATCCAATCCAATAGCAAAGCATTACCAAAAAATTAGACAAGTGCTCCAAAGGTTAAAAAGATTAAACGATCACAAGAACCACGTGTCCGAGAGCCTTCTCATGCAATGAGAACCAATATTTTGAAGCAGATAAATAACAACAGGATGAGGTTTTACTAGAATAAGTATGTTGAACACTAACTCCTAGCAACAAAATTATCCAACAGCATCCTATTAACACATATTTTTGACAGAATAAATTGAGATCTTCAAGCAGCTTTGTGCCACTACCCTTACTTTCACTGAGCAAACTAAAACACAGAAAATGAGGTGAAATGCCAAACCACTTAGGAGAGCCAGCACTAGTGACCTCTGTTTTAGTAGAGCAACCAAACCCTTAATTATGCTGCCTTCCAACATTTCTTACACAGCAGTAACAAAGGGCTTTAAGAGGCTTCTGACGTTCAGTCTGTCTGAACATAGTTCATTAACACAATAGCTTTTATTTTTAGAAGTACAAACATCTGGTAATAGGCTTAATAACACAAAGTATCTCACAGAATTACTGTATTTTTACTGCACGTTGGTAACCAGTGCTTACATTGATAGTAGAAAATATTCCTTCTTTACATATTACTTTTTCTTCTTGTATTTCCACTTCTTCATTATCACAATGTATCATATTTCTAGAAAGCATCAACTCCTAAACTAAAAACAGTATCATAATATATACCTAATAAAAAGTTCCTGGCAATGGAATAAAAATTTATTTTTAAGAGTCTGTACTGAAATTACTATGGGACAACTTTATTCCTAAAAACAGTAACCCTAAAATTCCAAAATCCTGTAATTAGATTACGTTCAGTTGATTATTTTGATTGATAAGGAAACTGTCACCCATGAAAATATTAACTTCATGAACTAAAAAAAAAAGAAAAAACTGTATGGCATTAATCTCATAAAGAGATTCTAAATTATACATTTTACTATCCTACAGAGATTTATATTCCCATTATCTCTTACACCCACATAAGATAAAGGAAGTGTAAATCTGTCTTTCTCCATGCAGGGAATTTTTTAATGCTGTATTAGAGAGGTGATTATTCTATCCTCACATTTCATAGCACTGTTTTCTTAACAACCAGAAGCACTCTCATTTAATATTAAGACAGATCTTTTGACTGAGAGCAACTATGGATATGTGCTGAAACAAAACATGAAAAACCTATATGAATAAATATAGAAATGTACATTAATCTTTATTCTAAGGGTTATCTTCCATGACCAAGTAAGATGCTTGCCCAAGATTTCCTCTAAATATTTGCAGCAGCCAAAGAGACTACATTTTTATGCAACTTCTATAAATTACATTTACTCAAATTGCAAAACATCCAATTCTTTCTTCTTCTGTTAATTGTACAGAGGGTAGGGCCATCACATCTGCGCCAATTTACACTCATATAAACAACATAAGTACAGGCTGATTGCTTCTAAATTTAGGCACATTTTTTAACAATGCAAATGGTATGAGAAGAAATTTTTGTAAATATGTCAAATTTGTGTTTGATATATTCTCCTATATCATCCCACAATATGACATACATCATCAATTCAGCTGCAATGGGCTTCTGACTAAAAAGTTAGTTGCCAGCCATTTGCATGTGGTAACTACTTGCTCAAGCTATTAAAAAACTTCAGCTGTCACGATGTTCCCTGGAGAACAAGGGCGTGTTTGGGGTAGGTACTGTCAAGACTTTTGGATCGTTACTGAATAAATTCATACTGTGACTTAGAGATTTAATGGGTAACCCAGTTCAACTATTAGAAAATAGTAGGAAGAACTCCTAAAAAAATCTTTATTGGTATTGGAAATAGTTGTAGGAATATTATAATAAAACAGCAATATTCACAATTCAAAACATATTATGTTTCTCTCAATAGCACTAAAAGGACATTCATTGTTCTGTGACACTTGCTAAATTCACAAATTGCATAGTAACTGCAATGTAATTAATGGAGATGAACTGCAACATGGTTATACATGCCATTTTATAGACACCCGTTACAGGTTTTTATATGAACTAACATTTTCATGTCAGAGAGCAGAGTTTAATGAATTGCAAAATTGTGCACTTGAAGCAGCAGTAACACACCTTAGAGAATACTTTCATCTTGATGCTTGAGAAGGTTTGCATACAAAACAGTACTGCTCAAAATCAAAACACAAAACTCCGGCTTTTCAAGTAAAAGTTACAATTCCCAGACTGAAATTTTGACTGAAGTTGAGATGCACCCACCCTATGCAGCTAGGAGAAGAGGGGGCACATTCCCTGCTCTATCCACTAACCCCACAGCCATCTCAGACCCAGTGCAATAAAGGGCAGCTTTAGGGATGCTCTGCATTGTGCCAGCCCCCCAGGTCATGCTAGCAGTTTACAATCACGTGTGCCCACCAATACTCTAGCCAAACACTTTTCAGTACCTTTCCAATCCAGTAACCCCCTGTTCTAGTTCTATGTCTCCCCAGGAGAGTCCTCCACAGGGAAATCCCCAACCATCTGGTTAGCTCAGCGTTCAACTAGATTTGATCCAACAAAGTGGCTCAAAGCAGTAAGAAAAGAAAAAAAAAAAAGATAGCTATGCCTCTCAATATTTTGCATATATTGAACCAGATTCTGATCCTAATTTGATTAATGTAAATCCAGAAAAACTTCACTGAGGACAGGGATACAGGTCAGGGAACACTATTTTGCTGTTCTGTCCAATATTAAGCACAGCTGGTTTTTAAGTAAACAAAGAAAATACCACCACTGTGCAAAAAATATTCAGCTCCTATAAATCAGCGTAGCTGAAGTCAACTGAGTTATGAAAATTTACATCAGCTACAGATTTTCTCCAGTGCGTAATGAACAGTGTTCTGTTTGCTTCCCTGGATCTCAGCTCAGGGGATGCAACAGAATTTTTTTCCAAAATGAGTATCAACATGTATTCTTAGCTTCTGTACATTGCACATTGCCAAGATGACTAAAAAGGCTGTAAAAAGTAAAAAAATGTTTTTTCAATACAAAACACCAATGACAGGATTTTCTTATACAACTTAGAAAACTCACCTTGTTTTATTGCCATTTATTGTACAAAAATGCTAAAAAAAGCAATTTGCTGTAGAAAATAGATCTCAGGATAATATACAATACTGAATGATATGAAAAAGGAAACTTTGAGACAGAAGAAACAGCATCTCTGAAAAGGCCACACAAAATGATGTGGTATGACTGATTTTAGCCAGGAATTATAAGGAACAAGATACCAATAAAGTCATGATGAAAATATTAAGAGTCTGAACGCATGTAACTAACTGTGATCGTGGAAAGAAAGTTGTTCTTACATTAATTTTATGGATTGAAATTCATGAACAAATACTTGGATTTCAGAAGAGACAACAGACTAAGATCTTCTCCATTAACATGCAGGACACACTACCTCAACAGAGTCCTGAAGTTGGAAGTCTGTTTTTCAAAGAAATTAAAGGTCATATCTGGATGTGAAAAAACATTAATTTATTATGTTTTCACAGAAAAAAAATATCATTAATATTTTCAAAGCATACACAATACATAATTTGCAAATTTCAGGAAAAAGTATACCTTTTAACAAGTCCAGACACTTCTGCATATATTATTGAATTGTCTGGTAAAAAACTTCTAAGCAGACAAAGAAAGGCATCTATTCCATTTCAGCTAATGTGCACATAGTCTGCCTTGAAAAATATGCTTGACTTGTGAAGTCAAGTATGCACCAGTTAGAAAGCATCAGAACTAGATCTGTGTGTTTACTCAACTTGGTAAATCCTTGTGCACATGCTGAAACATGGGTTGTGACCTTGCTTTTAACATGATCTCTTCTTTTAGTGCACAAAACTACCATTCCTCATTGTTAGGCTTGCTGCAGTAACATGAAGGGTATCCTTTTAATACAGAAAATGTTTGAAAAACATAAAAAGTTTTTCAAAAACTTTATGTTTTTCAAACTTTTTTTTTTAAAAAAAACCAAGGCTTATTTCTGCTGCAATGAAGCCATTACCAAAATGTCAATCAAATCCAGTGGGATCATGATTAGTCATAGTAAATCCTGCTTGGAAGTCTAAACCTCTTTGTGGCTTACTAACACTTCTTACAAGAGCCAAGTGGTCAGTGCAGAGGGACAACCTTCTCATCGCTAGTAAAGTCACCTGCAAGCCCAGGAATGAGTCACAGAGTAACACAGCCAAATAGCCTCAGTAGACCCGGAGACTCGGACACCAGCTAAAAGAAAATAACTTACTAGCTCCGTTAGATAGGTAAAAATGATTTATTAAAAGATTTTCAGCCAACTCTAACCAGCACTGTTTCCAATAGAAAGTTTAAATTATAAATGCAGTTTTTGTTAATGTCACAGCAAGAACAGCACTGTCTTGAGGAAACAGACCTTGTGAGGTTAACAATTACAATGGCAGTTCTGGGAATTCATGAAGAAGTAGGATACCATTCACTGAAATAAACTGAATAGTTTCACGTCAAGAATTACCAGAAAAGTAACTCAATTTTTTACATTTTTTATTTTTTAATAATTTAAATCTAAATAATAACTTTACTTAAGTAAAGTGAAGGCCTTTCCTCTAATTTTGCTTTTGGTACAATTTCTATTTAGATAAACGGATTATGAGATATTTTGCAACAGGAAGCATCTCTCCCTTTAAAGGCAGAACATTAGGAATTCCAATGTGGAGAATTTGTGTTAAAATACCTTCGTTTGTATTAGTAAAAATATACAATAACTCAATTTCAAAAAACAACATTGGGATTACAGTGGTATCACCTCGTAAAAACAATCAGGCTCATTGTGGTTAAGAGTATAATGCTGCTAGAAGCAAACGGTAAAACTAGAAATTCAAAGCAGAAGCTTTCTCAGAATACTTACCACATTCTGGTTGGAAACTACAGTGGAGATGTTTGTTTTTCTGAGGAAATTATGAACAGTTGAAAGTAAAGGAGGCAGTACAACACATGGACAGAGAACTGGCCCAGACCTCGGAACCCGTTGGTTTTCCTTCCAGCCGTATCATTAGCTTTCCAGGTGACCTTGGATAAATTGCTGCTTTTCTCTCTGTCTCAATCTTCTCATCTGCAAATAGGTCAATGATCCTTTTTTAAATCCACAGACAGAAAGCACTGCAAGAATTATCCTTTCCCATCACCAATAACAAGTGTTCATAATGGGATGGAGTCTGCAAGATCTTCCAAGCAATATTTTCATGCACTTAATTTATGTTTAAGTTTCTTAATGCAGTTCTGACATATAAGCGTGCGCGTTATGTTAAAAGATATATGACCACAATTTATGATACTTAATGATTAAGGAACACTAATATGGTTCTGTGAAACCATATGCAACATACCTCAGTGCCTCCTGGTACACCTGGGTCTCCATATGTGATTACAAAATAAGCAATAAACCCCCATTAAATAGCTAAAGCAAAATGGCAGTTATCAAAATAAACATCTACATAAATATTTAGAATATATACCACAACGGCATTTTACCTCATCCACCGTGCAATGATCAAATATACCAGTGAGCAACAAATTCTGCTAAAATTATAGCTTGAAAATCCACATTAAAAAGGCAAATTGCAGAAAACAACAGGAAGCACAAAGTGCAGAACCCAATTTATAAATAGGGATGTTTAAATAGAATATACAAATATCGGAGGTTGGGAGCAGCATACTGCCAAGTTTTTCAAGCAGTCTCTAAGCAGGCCGGATTCAGAGAGGGGAATGAACGACAAGAACTGGCTGTGAGATGGCTGCACGGCAGTTAAGCTCATACACCTGTAACCTGTGGCCAGGAAGCCAAGCTGGGGTTCTCCTCAAGTTTCCACACTAGTAGAGTTGAGCAAGTGAGAGTTATCCTACATCATACCCACTGCATCTCCACAGTGCAGAGACAAACAATCTTTCCTTTTCCAAACCTATTTCATTGTTCAGTCTGGTCTATGATGTACTACTTTCAGTGTTTCTGATGATAAAAATCAAATTTTGGTCATTTATGCCTGAATATTAATGTTTTTTAGCCACATCCTTTGAAAATTAAGTCTACAATACCATTTAAAAGTCATTTATTCTTCATATTGATATTTCTCCCCTCTTTTAATTATTCTGAGAAAAAAATGGATGCAGAAAGGAATACTTTCTAAAATACCCAAGGCTGTAAAATGATTCTCTAAGGTGTCTTATGCTGCACAGAAAACAAACTGAAACAAGAGTCACTACCCCAAAAAACCCAACACATGAAGAAGACAGAAAAGTAATTTTAGGCTGCTCAAGTTTTTTAAGCACCCAGTAGGCTGTAGCAACAGAACTGTTTAAATCAGCATCTGCTGAGATGCTTAAAATCTGAAAATAAAAAGATTGCCCCTTTTATCAGCATAGGCAGGTAAAAATATTCCCCTCTAACGATTTGGCAGTTGTTCCAAGTAATTACCAACCTGTGAAATTAGGAGATAAAACAAAAAAGCAGATTACCATCTAATACTCAATTTTCAGTGGTTTGTTTCAAAAAATATAATGTAACAGTATTTTCTATTTTAAAACTAGATATGTACTCTTATTACACCTGAAGCAAAAAAGATCCTACCAATATACCTATTCTGAACTTTGGAGAAGTCTTGATTCTGCTTTGAGTCACTCTAGTTACCTTGTTTGTTCTACATTTCTTCAGAACTAGAGTTTACATCATTAATTTCAGTCCCATTAATATAATTTTGAATATTGCATAGAGTATCTTCATGGAAAGACAGACCTTCTACAAAAAATTCAAGCTTGCTGCAATTGCTTAAGACTCAGGAAATTACAGTTGTAATTCATAATCAGAACCAAAAAGAATACTAGTTTTTGTAGAAATAGGGATGAGATGAGCTCAGAAACATCCCATTAGGATTTGGAAGAGATTATGGAATCATTTGTGTAGGTGAACTGAAATTATTGAGTATCTTATAGCAGGACTATTTACGCTGTGCTCTTTTTTGCTTGGAAGTCCAATTATAGATGCTGCTGTTGATTTGTAAAGTCTAGGCAGAAAGTTACAGACTGTTTCTGGCATAGAACCACCAAACTTGGAACACACTCTAACCCAAATTTCTTAATTTTCTCTTCCCAGCATGAAACCCATCTCCTCCTCAGAATTTTGCATGACATGGATTTGGACTGGAGGCCAAAGTCGTGATAGCTGATGGCAGTTAAGTCATCGTATTGCACTTGTGAGAACCAATACCCTCAGACCTATTTTTAACAACTAGCAGTTGTCATTTTAGCATAGCACGTTTTATGATGTGAAAGTGCTCACAGAATTGGGCAACGCTTCATTTTTTAATAGTACAGAATCAAGAGATACTTTAATTTCTTCTTTAAAAGGATGAAAAGTTTATAGTATTTCTAAAAAGCACTAAAAAGTAATTTTATTCTCTTTTAAAAGTGCTTTCAGAGAGGGTGTTAACAGCTGATTTATTTTATTCCTCCTACATTCGTCTGTTTGTCTTCATCATTACACTTTAAGGAAAAGCTGTTCCACTGTTTTAACTTGTGGGCTGTTATTTTTTTTTTAGACTGACTAGCATCATCACATCCAGTTTCTCTGTAAATTGCTCCATAAGGCTCTGCACCTTTCATGAATTTTACTTCTTCTGCTACTCTTATTTGTAAAGTCTGTATCAGAACAATGATTCTGCTCATCTCATTTGATCTGTTGTACCATATGTCAGTGATATAGTTCCAAAATACTTTTTAAGCTTTGCATTTTAGAGAAATACTCTCACATGTGTTTATTCACAGCAGCAGCTGCTTCAAGAATTACTGTTGCGTTGGGCATCTAGAAGTGTTCAGCCTTAGACAGAAGTGCCCATGATACATTTGTATTTCCTACTTACTTGATGTGAAATTTGCTGTCACTTCCACCACCCATCAGCAGGTAAGCTGATCAGTTTTATAACATTCATTTCCACATGCCCTCCTACCTTCTGCTATAGGGATTGCCTCCATGAGGAAGCATGATTAGCCTTTCATTAGGCAAAAGAAAACAATGCAGAATTCAAGAGAGGCAATTTGCCTGGAAATGGAAGCGATTAATTTGAATGACAAAGCCCACAGCAGCAGTTCATTTATGAACATATTTTTTCAGTGATACGCTATCTGAAGCAAGTTAAAGAAAAAAAACTGATTTTAGTAAGTTTTACAAGTATGCTGGTATTGCTGTGAAGAGCACCCCACTTAGAAATGCAGTTTTTATCATGTTATTTCATTTGATTCAGTTATGATTTTGAAATAAGACAATGTTGTCTACATGGACTTTTACCACAAATATATCAATGATTTTACCACCTCTAAGCAGTAAAAAAAGCTAAATGAGATGGAAAACATTAATAATTTGGATTCACTTCCTTGCTCTTACACAAAAACTACGCTATATTCAAGTCATATAACTTCTCTTTGCCTTAGTTTTCAAGCTGTGAAAGAAACAAGTTTCTGCGCTTACCACACAGTACAACTGTAAGGCTTTATTAATTCAGACTGTTTTTTCATTCCTTACAGTAAGTACCATTTCTACAACTAGTCCCATTAATTCTAGTGAAAATTCTCAGGTGGATTTCTATTGCTTTTTGTACAGGACATAGAAAACTTTTCATTAAGAAACAGCAGTTGCTTTCCCCTCTTTTCTACTTAAAAGTATATTACCTACTTGAGAGCACCAGAAACAAAATTATGTTCTCCTCAAGTTGTATTTCTTACTTGCCCTTCTTAAAGGGGAAAAAAACACCTTACAACTAAGTTAGTTGAAGCCGAAGCCCTGGCAGCAGAAACAGGGATTTTCCTTTCTGCACCACACTTGCAAACATATACAAGTTCCCTCTTCTTTTTCTTTTGGCCTTAGGCTTCCAGTATGTAGAAACCTGCTGCCTAAAATGAAACTTATACATTTAATAAGAATTCAAGGTTGTCTGAAGAGAATTGGCTCTTTTATTAACTACATAAGTCTGAACTCAGTTAGACACTGTTCAGAGTTCTGTAAATATGTCTATATTTCACCATGGACATGTTCAGAGACTTAACAGCAATATAAACAGGGTAATTCCCAAATGAACATGGCATCTTTTTCTCAGTGCAGTCATATCCATCCCAGTTACTGGGTACTTCACTTTGCTACACTTTATTTCTTACAGTGCTCTAGCAGCAGGGTTGAGGCGGGTTTTCTTAGTGCAAAGAATAAGCAGCATGTGAATAGGAAAGTTATTGTTCATGTTTTTATAAAACATTCAAAATTACAGTTACTATACAGACAATGTTGGTACAACACATTGTTTTTGTTATGAATAGAGCTACATTTCTGTGCCACCTAAAAGAAAAAAAAACAAACTGAAAGAGACTGCAAAAGAAAAATTCCTTCCCTGCCTACACTGTAGTGCTGTAATGGCTCCATAGCAGGGTATCGTGCACATGCCGTATCTTAGTACAGCAGCCCTATCTTCATTTTAAAGAAAACACACACAAAAGGGAAACGTCTTAAGCCTAATGTTTCAGGCCACTGTTGCCAATGGCAAAAACATTTTGGGTACAAATGCTGAACAACTCTTAAATCTAAAAAACCCCTGACAAGGTTCTGCTTAGAAACTCAGAGAAAACCACATATTCTCTCTAGACACACTGAACTGGCAACACTTCCCCACAGAAAAGTTCTGAACCTGTCTGAATGGGCAAAAGATGCAACACTTTGACCCCCAGCCAGACACTGTGGATGTGAAGGACTGACAGTGTGGAAGGGGCAGGAGATGAATATGCAACCACCGACTGGCTCTGGCTACTTCTGCACCCTCCTTGGAGAACATCTCACTGGCCAGCCTTACAAGCCCACTGACGATTTCAAACTGCACTGCTGATGGAAAGAGGCAGCACCTCCCAGTCCCAAGCACTCATTTCCATCCCTGTGCCCCGATCTCCCTTCGAGCTAACACAAATACCTGTGGCAGTAAAACTCAAGTCACACGACAGATTATGACTAATGAGCTGAGTCTGCTCCCTCACCCAATTTACCACCTGAACATTGTACCCTACCACCAGGGTGGGAGAGGTGAGAAGAAGGGATTGCACAGCCAGAACAGAAGTTAAGGCAGGGCTGTACCCTTCAGGACTAATGCTGGTTTAATTTGCACAGAGCTAGAACTAGAGTGAGCAAAGCGAGGAACTGAGTGTACGACTGATTTGATCGTCATGGTTTGAATGGGCACAAAAATCACTTCCATAGAGTCTAAAGATAAAAAGGATGTAACATGAGCTCTATGCAGCAAATAAAAACGGCATAAACAGGGACCGCACAACATGGAAAATGTTTGTGGGCCATGAGATTCACAATGTTGAAGGACAAAGACTGCAGAAACTACAAGAACATACATTTCCTACTGAATATGTGCAAATAACTGCAAAATGCAGACTGCCCTGAAGAGTGACATCAAAGGACTTCAATTAAAGATAGAAAGGATTTATTGCTTCTATAATTTTACAACAGAGTTATCAAAGACAATGTATAAGAACTAAAATTGTAAAATATTTTAATGCTTTTAAAAACAGATAGAGAGGAAACCTTTGTTTTTCCCAGATAGTACTAAAACACATTACAGTGAGCAGTCTGTATTAATCCCCTGTGTCGCAAAGCGAGCTGCTCATGTATTATCTGAGTCTGAAGGACAGATTTGACTGTACTGGCGAAACAAAGCACAAAAGGAGAGAATTCCATCAAAATTCTGTGAAAAGGCAACCAATGTATTTAAGATGGCATCACAACCTTGGTTTAAAAACTGTTCCCAATTTTTTCAAATATCCAGAGACAACCAAAAATAGAGACTGAACTTAATTCATTACAAGGCTCCGAAACTATAGCCAAAATTAACTGCAGTGACTAAGCATGCTTCTCTTGCCAGCAATGAAAAAAAAAAGGACATCCTTTATCCAAGATGATTTGAGAATAGTTATTACTAACACAGAACTCAAGTGATCAATGGTCTCTCTCTAAAATACAGAATTTTTCATATTAACAGGTGATAAGCACTTGACAAGGGGAGCAATCTCACTGGAGTCCAAGTATAAACGGATACTGAAAGGGAATATCTCACACTGAATATGAACTGCAAGGACGACATGAAGACTGCTGAAGAGCTGTAGAGAGCACAAGTCCTCTCCAAGACTTTTCCACAGTAGGCAGGGATTGATAAAGCCATGGAGAAAATGTCAATAACGTCAGAATCATCAATAAACACAAGCAGACTATTACTGCTTCAGTAGGCGGCGAATCAACATACATACAAGGCTGCCTGATTTAAGGATCACATTATCAAAGGTGCTATTATCCTTGCTCAAAGGACTGGGACTTTTGGAATAGACTGTGGCAACAGAATTACATGAACATACAGGGAATTTCCCAGTATTTGTTCATAACTGTACATTTTGGCCATCCTTTTTAAACCCATCATCATCTAACTGGGATTGTTTTCCTCTAAAGTTTAATTAATTTCTTATGCATAGATGAAATCTATTCTGTTGCTTAAAATGTATAAAGTCATATGTACTAAATAAATGTGCAGATAAAATCCATTAAAATTTTCTACAAAAATTGTAACATATTCCATATTACATTTATAATTTCAACTATATATATTCCCACAGCATATATACTATTAAGACTTCAAAAAATGTAATGTCATGTCCACAGATTAGCCTGAATCTGATACTGACTCTGAAAAACCTTTTCCCTGGATTTAAATCCAAACTCTGCAACTTCTGAAGTAAACTAGGCCAAAATGCTTAGCCTTTACGTAAGATTCCAAAAATTAGATACGACATGCAGTCCGATCTTAGCATTGTTACTAATTTCTCTTGTGAAATTCAGTTTTAAAAACTAAAATAAGAATAATCCCAAACAATTTTAAAATGTTTGATTTTAAGCCAATCCTATGATTTCAGGAGGGCTGTCTTGCTTCCGAATGCCTGACACTGGCATTGCCGTACTTGGACCTTGCATTAGTGTTTTGAAGATAAACATCACCAGCACAAGCACTATGCATTATCCAACAATATCGCATCAGATGGAAAAACTGAGCTGGCAGTTAAATTTTTTGCTTCATGCCAGAAAAGAGTTATAGCTCCTGTCCTAGATTCTGCAAACATAAGACTGTAATTCTTCCTCAGTCAAATTTCTACAAATGTTTAGAAATTTCTTTCTGAATGTATGAATTTTTTTTTTTAAGTGGTCACTATTTCTTTCATTGTACAAACATTAAAATCTGTTCCTCCCTTTTGGAGCTGTTGCTTTTGCAAGAGAATGTTTAAAAGTGCTGTTATTTCTATTAATTGCCTCTGCTCCCTTATGTTGTCTGTTGATGAATCAGGTCAGCAGCATAGCTTCTTCCCACTCTACTTACAAATTGGAAAGCTCTTCTTTCCCTGGTGTTTTGGATTTGAACGATCTACCAAAAGAAAACACTTTTTGAACTTACTTAGTTTTTCATTGGCAGTAGAATATACAGAGGTTTTTCGTACAGAAATATCTTCAAAGACCTGAAGACAACCAAAAATTGATTTTTCTACTGTGTAAATCACTGTAGGTTTAATAACTTTGATTCTCAGAGTAATGACCTTTTCACCCCCTTTATCAGGGCTTTTTTCCCCCCCTATTGTCACTGTGGTATCAGCTCTGCTTTATTTCTATAGACTGTTTGATATTAGTAGATAAATATATTAAATATGAAAGACTGTAAAAAAACATGGGCAATAATATCAAATTTCCATACTTTGCAATTTTAGGTTTATTATGAATTATTTTTATACAAATAAGCAATAAGTAGGGAAAAACCTAGAAGATATCTGTATCTTAGAAATGCAAACAAGCAATCAAAGGGAATACATAAGCAACTACCTATTTTTTTTTTTTTTAAACAATAAGATTACATCATTTCATGATTTATGTTTCGCTGTGGTAATTTTCCAATTCTACAACTTTTGCTCCTTTTTAAGTGTATTTTAAAAACCTGGAAAGAGCCAAATGGCAAATAACCATGTATATAATGCCTATGCGTATGTACATGTAACACCAAAATTTCCTTGTGAAACCTGAATGGACGTTATCGTCCAGTCACATTTGTGGTTTGGTTCACTTAAAAACACTTTCTTCATTATATAAACCTCTAACGTAACAAGCGGCAACAGGCAGCACAAATGAGTAAGCACAAGGCTAAATACTATCTAAATATCTTTATATTGTTTTTTTTAAGATAAGATCATTCCACAGACAAAATTTTAAATTGGATTTACCTTTGCATTCCAGAGGAGCTACACTATATGCTAGTAGAGAACTCAGAAAAGACTTAGGGTTTAATCTGCAACTATTTATTTGTAAGTGGTCTTACTGCAAACATTTGACAGCAACCACAATATACAGAGTACATCACAATTTCCATTATAACACACAGGTCCTCGAATCTTGCCAGTTATACCCTCTGTTTACCATCTGCAGCAGAGTTTCCAGTGGTTTGAGGAAAGCAGCAGAATTAAAGACGACTGAAAAATACTGATTTTTGTCAGGTGGGCTGAAATTTCCCAGTCTTATTTTCAGTTTAGAGCTGTCATTTTTTAGCACTCAGAAATATGAATTCAGCCGTTTTTTCATTATGGGAAGTGAAAAATGATGCTTACAGCATTACCATGTACTTGTAAGGCTATACCGTGCTCATGCAGCTTGACATTTTGGAACTTGCACATCTTTATGGAAATAGCTTCCCCAAGCTTGGTTAAATCCAATACAACTCAGAAATCTGTTCTCTAGCAATATTGAAAATATATAAGCACCTAAATTCCATCAACACCTATGTTTTGAATACTGAAACTCAGACAGGTTCAGAAGCATTTCCGTGCCTATTCCCAGCTAATGACCATCCCGAAATGCTACATACAGATGCTGCCAGTGCGCCTACATCTCTGCAGAAGCCAAACACAGCAGGAGTCCCCTTCACTCTGAAACTCAGCTGGGAAGGGAAAGATGTTGGTTGCGCTCTCAGACCCCTGGAATATTTGTGCTTCCCGGTGGGTGAATTCCCTGCCCACATAACTCCCAAATAAAGAGATTGCAGAATCAGGTGTTTCTGTTCATGCTTTCCTTCTGGCCCATTCTGCACTGTGGCTCAGAGCTTCAGTAGACTGAGGATGACGCTCTGACTGCTCACCACACTGTCCACAGCTTGTGACAGCAACATCCTTCATTTTGCTGATTTGAGGAGCTGTGAAACAGCCTATTATTGTAACTAATTAGCGTAACTGAAAAACATAAATATAATTTTCAGAAAAGACCTATTTTTCTGGTTCAAAGATTACAACAATCTGTGCATTTAAAGCTTTTACCAGTGAGGTGATATATTTTCTGTTTAGCTTTGTCAGTCTGCAAAGTCAGACAGTTCCTCTGTGCACTCAGGAGCCAAGAACTAAGACCATGTCTGAAAGGAGAGACCTCCCTGAATTTCACAGGTCCGGTGTGAGAACAATGACCTTGGAGAATTCATGACCTCAGTATAGTTGGGATTTTTAATTTTTTTCCTTTTGAGGGAAAAAAGACCAAAAATTTACATAAACATCCGAGCCTTTATTTTTAAATCTACAAGCCAGATACCAGCTTGGCAGGTGGTCCATTGTGAATGAGACTTCTGCGTTTGTAACAAGCCACTCAAATCTGGTAGGGCCTCCTGCACTTGGAACGCTTCATAGCATCACTCTAATCAATGATCAAGAAGTGCAAGAGTACAGCCCATACGATTTTAAAATATCTATGCCTTTATTGCACTTTTTACTATAATCTTTACCTACATAATGAAACCACTGTTTCTCAAATAATCCAATATAATATCATGCACTTTTCTTAAAGGACTCATTTAGAACTGTGCACACTGAAGTGATTTATATTTTAATTCCCATGCACTCACCTAAATTGAATTTAATCTGACATCTTATTACCAAGTTCTATTACATTCTCCTGCAGCTCTTAGTAATCTTTTCTAGTATTGCCTAATTTAAATAAATTTATTACATTACCATGTACTGACATCCTGCTTTTCACCATTACTCCAGACAGATAACACAGTAATGTATCAGTTAGTGTACAGAGCACCAAGTAACCCCAATGTTTGGCTTCTTTCTAGTCCTTCCCAGTCAGAGATCCTTCTCTTTATGCTTCCTACCTCTTCATGCATTTTGCATGACTGGCAAAACTTTCCCCCTGCTTTAGTTGCTCCAACTTTTCCTTAATAATTCTGTATGAGTTACTTCAGCAAAAACCTTTCAAATGTCTAAATGTATTATAGCGCTCAGTTCTCTTATCCCATGTTTCATTAAATCCTTCAAGAATTTGTAGCAGTTGAAAAGACATCATTTAACTTTATAGAAGCTGTGCGGGTTTGTCCTTTGAATAACTTTATACAATATCACTCATCAATACATATATAACAGATTTTTGTTACATTTTATGATCTTCTCAACTGCTTTCCTGGCTCTGAACAACAATTCTTCATATTCTTCTAAAATGAGTTGTTATCTTTTAAAAGGATGACTACAAACCTGAGCACCTGTCAATCTCTGGCACAGACGCAACTGGTAATAGGAAGTTATGGTCTTGCTGTGACTGTTACTCCGAAAAGTCCTGTAAGATTTCTGCTAGAACTTCCATTGGAAATTTATCACGATATAGATTTGAAGCCTAATTTCTTCACTTTTCCCCTCCTTTCTCTCTTCTCAATTTCACTCCCAGCAGAGTAAGTACTATCCTTCTGAGTCAAACTTAATTAATGAAATGTCAGCTAACATTCCTGTAACATCGTGAAAAACATCTTTGTTCTAACATGCTTTTCTCATATTTCCTACGACTTGAAGAGCAAACAGTCTTCATATCATGACTGAGCTCAGCCTAGACTGATCACTCTTGAAACATGCACAAAATTAAACATGCCTATTTGGCCCATTATTGAAACACGTGTATCACTGGTACAATTACTACTGTGGTTATTGGTTAACAATTTAATGAACAGAATAATGCTGCTACAGAGCTTTAAAGATTAAAACCAGCTTCATTTGCAGAGTATTGAGGCAATAAATGTTTTATACTTATCTGGAAAAAATCTTGCTTAAAGATTATCTGCTTGAGAAGGATAAAAATACTAGCAATTCAGAGACAAACCGTAGGTAACACCATATGCAAAATGCTCTTTTATTCTGCTAGACATCAGACGGCTTGATGAAAGCCAAAAGTATTGCAGGTTATTAAAGGAAAAAATCACGTTAATACAGAAGCATAGCAATCCAAAACGTATGCAGCTTCTTCTAATCTATACATTACAAAAGAATTTTCTGTTGAATTAAGTAACCATGAAGGTTTTAACCGTTACTAAACACGGGAGATGATCCCACATAAAGAGAATAAATTATGAAAGATCAAGAACTTACAAGTTCCTTATCTTGTTCTTGACTTTGCAGTAAAGTTTTTACAAGTTGTGTCAGCTGCTTAAAATAAGCTTTAAATTTCTTATCTTCACAAAAGCCTTGAGAGGCCTAAAAAAGGTTTTGATTGAAAACATCTGCATTTGCAGCTCAGAGATACTGCAGGAGTGTAAAGAATCACTTTACTGTTTCCATCAGTGATAACAGAGTGTTTCTGAATTAATACAAATAAATGGATCAGGAACGAAGCCATCCTACAAATTCCAATGAGAGAGGACAATTTCTTACCTAAAATAAAGACTTTTAATGAATTACAGTATACTCTCACCAACAGTTATAACAGTTTTGGCCCAAAGGACTGCTGTATTACCTACCTGAAAAGGTCTCTGTTGACATGGCAACACATTTTCATTAACTGAAACACAAAACTATTGTCAAATAAATCCAAGACTACTGTAATGGATCATGCTGGGTTTTTAAAACTTTTAAATTAAACTGTAAACAAATATGAAAAGGCAAAACACCATTTTCCTAGAAGACTGTGTCTGCAGCACAGATAAGATTCTTCCATAACCCAGGACAGATGCCTACACATGCTGCTCAGCACTGAAAAACACATTTACTTGGCTTTAAACACTGTAAAAGCCTGTTAGAGGAATGATTCCTCAACAACAAACATGACAGATACTGTACTCATTATTCTAAGATTGAGTAAGTAGAAAATATAATAGGGGGCTGTTCCACAAAACAGGCTACAATAAAGAAAAATGGATACAATAAATGGCTCAGGAATGTAAAATCTAAGCACATCTAGCTTTTAGGGGTGACCTATGTCCTATGTAAAAAAAAATGGAGGGAAAGTTAAACCCCTCAAAACAGCCTGCAGAACAGCAATATGCTAAGCACAGAAATAAATGCCTGAAGTCAACGCTTGAAGCAGTTGTCTAGAACAAAACATTGGGATCCATAAGGATAGGTGCAATCCCCATCTAAATAAGGAGGGCTGCAAAACACTACAGCTGCAACCATGTTAATAATAGGAATGTGACATTACATGGTATTAATGAAAAACAGGTACAGAGGTTATAGATACTCATGTACTTCTCTCAAACTTTCAAAGAACTGCCATCTCCTAAAATCTGCTGGTTTCCTTTCAAAAAAAATTAGAAAAAAAAGGCTGCCTATATTCTTCCCCCAAATAGTCGGAAACACTGTGCTCATTGCTCTTTCAGTTTCATAGCTGTTACCTAACACACAACAGACCCAGGTTTGAGCGCTCCCTCAGGGTGAGGTAACTCAAAGCCAGAGCTGACATCTCTCACTAGAAAATTATGCTCAATTAGAGTATTGACTGTTTCTGTATTTCATCTAAAATAATTACTGAATAAGCATTAAGTAAGTAGACAACATACAGAAAGAGCTCTAGTCTAGATTGGAAGGCTCTCCACTCACGGCTGACTTCATGAATCACTAGAATATTACAATCTAGTTCATTCCATCCTTACGTTCAGTAATAATGAATCTCAAATATTTTTCATGGATAGTGGCACACTTCTGACCAAAAAGAACTGCAGCTTCAGGTGTCCTAAAGTTGAGGCCTCGGAAAGTTTTAAGATCACGATTTTAGACAGGAGAGCCTACACTATAGCTAAATTTACTCAGCTTAGGATCTTTTTTGGCTCTGACATTATAGTTCTGAATAATTGAACAGCATTAACTGTCATTTTATAGCACATTCAAAAGAAATTTCATATCTGGACTTCATATCATTTGAAGACTGGAGTTCCTCAAAGTTAGTGGAAGTTGTGACATTTGGCACACTAGAAGATGGCTGATAAATGGGGGCTGAGATTGCGTTTATTTGCCTCCCCTGCTCTTCTCCTTGAAAATACTCAAGTTCAATGGCAATTCTTGGGCTTCTGTAATGTTCCCTGTGGAGTTCTTAAAAATGCTTAATAAAGAAAATAACAATGAACGTTATTTGAATAGAAACTGAAAAAAGTATTTCAGTTCTGTAAGTTAATCAGACTTAAATCTCCATAGGAAAATTGCAACACTTTTCAGTTTAAATGCTTCCCAACAATTTACAGCTTCATTCTGCAAACTTTTCCCCAAACCAAACTCCTTTGAATTTATACCACCTAGAAACTTATTCATACAACAGCACAAAGCATGCAAAGAGGTTTAATATGTTGATGAGAAATAGGGCAGGACAAAGCAGCAGCAGTTCCTGACGAAATAAAAGATAATACATTATCAGAGTAAGTATATTCAGGTAGATTAAGTGACACTTAGTTCCAGTGCCCAGTCACTTCCGAAAAGCAACGCAGAGCCCAGGTAAAGCTCTGAGCAGGAAGCCACCTGAAGTGAAGCAGCAGGAAGCAGTACGGCACTGAGACTCGGCTGGGATCAGACCATCTCAATACAGCACCTTCTAGAAATAAATCACACCGTAGGTGCGAGTAGAAAATACTACGGTATTTTCTTGCACTGTAGAAGATGCTATCTCACCCTTGAACGCCACCTACGCATTTTAATCTATATTATGCCAACACTTACACATGTATGAACACTTACACAAATATTTATACTTAAATTTATAATAAAAGACAGAAAAGTAAGAACAAGAGATGCAAGCAGGCCACAGTGAACATGTCCTTCTAAGCAGGTGTAGGTCTGGGCCTCTTCCTCCTGCTTTTCTGTCACAACGCTGGGAATGTGTAAATCAGGGCCACGGATTGAGAGTACAGCAGACAAATTCTGTGTCTTGCACAAAACTGCAAGACAAACCAGCATCCTGAGGAAAGGCTCCAGGTGACCACAACTAGGAGCTGTATCTTACGCCTATCTTTGCCAAATTGGAACAATCTGCCTCTGACTTGAGACTTGATTCCATGCAAAGTGGACTTCACTACATGTGAAGACGACCACTGAAGTAAGCATTGCAAAAAAAAAGTAAGTGGGTTCAGAGATTAAGGACCTCCTCATTAAACAAACAATGAATTGTCAGCTTTGGCAAATAACAGGAAATAATGTAAGGACGTTAACACAATGTATTTTTGTTACACTGCAGTATTTTTCAATGTTTTCAATTCATAGTCCAAAAATACTAGCACATCTCTTATCTAACACAAATAATAATAATATTAATATTTTACACAAATATCCAAGTTGCATACTGCAATTCCAGGTGCCAGAGGTCTATCCATTTCATTTCTAGATAAAATCAAAGGTCCTCCTTTTAATTCAGATGAATGATACCTTAGTAATGCATCACTACTTTCTATATTTTAGATCAAAATTGGCATATCAATTTTCTTACATTTGCACGTCTCTATGACCAGAAATACTATAATTAGTATTTAGCATTAGGTTTCTCTGACCTAAAGCCCATCATTTGCATCAAGGTGAGAAAAGTATTAGGGAGGGGGACAGATGGAACGATGCAAAAGCTACTTAAAAGATGAACAAAACTCATTAGTTTCTAGCACTTTGTGTAGATCTGCTAAATTGATTTGAACTGTGAAAGTCTCGTAGCACAGAATCTGTTCAAAATCCCTGTTATGTGGAGACTAGGTAAAGAGGAAGTGTGAATCAACAATATGCTATAGCTTAATCTATTTTCCATTTTCCTCTCTAAGCCAAGTATAAAAATGTATGATGCTGGAGCAAATGCCGACACCGTTACCTCCAATACATTTTACTTACGAAGTACACAGGGCTGTGTGATCAACAGAGGAAGGCAATGCTGCCATCAGATCAGCAAGCTTTGATGATCTGTGTTCCCCCCCAGCAAGCAGAAACAGAGCCAGTATATGCTGACTTTTCTTACCAGGCCCCAAAGAAAAGTCAATTCTAAAAGATGAGTTTTGCACTTATATACTGTTTCAGTTCATTAAATTAGCAAAAACTGAACCAAGCCATTAGTGCTGAATGAATCCTGTGAAGGAAGTGGGCACCTGCACCATGAAATCTACAGGTACACTGCTCTACTGGAAGAAAATGTTCTCCTCCTGTTCATGTCCCTCTCTCATATACAGTCAGTGTTCAATTTCCAGTACAATACAGTTGTTATACAAATGTCTAGGCAGAGAAAGCAATACAGCAGGAATCATGAAGATGGATGAATATTAGGATGTGGTCCTTGATGTGGATTTTGTGTTCAGTGATTGTTTATTTGAATATAATCAGAAGACACAAACATACATATATCTTTTGCAATAAGGAGAATTTCAACTGTATGTTCACTACAGATTTTGGGGTTTAAAATGTCTGTTTCCATAGTGAAACAAGACAATAAGGCAAAAATTAAGAAAAAAAATCAGGAACTGATAGTTCTGTTCCCAGCTGAACAGAATTGTATCCAGCAAAAAAATTTTGATGTAACAGAAAACGTTTCAAAATACTTATTTCAGATTTTCATCTTCTTTTAAACAATATGGAGAAATCCAAACATAAAAAGATTTTGTTTCACTGTAATAAATGACATCTAAGCAATTTCAGGACTAAAAAATTATTTTTTTTAATTAAACCATCAGTCATGTAAAAGTTCAATTTCAATTAATTAGCCTTTCTAACAAGAAAAAAATAAAAGGCAATTAGAAAAAGAATTAACTGTTCCAGCTTCAGTAGCTTATAGACAATTGGCAGTTATTTGATGGTTTTCTTCGCCAAGATACTGGGAACTTCATGTTCACCCGCTAGTTCTAAGCGTTACTCTCCGCTCTTCTGGATCTGCATTTTCATGTCAGTTCCTCCAACGGGAGACTGAATTCTAGTACGTGCTTCATCGCTGGCGGTATCTGGTGATTATTCTCACTTTCTTTGCAACAACTGTACTCAAGCTGAACTAACTTGCCTTCCCCAGGCGCAACTTCTGCTACAGGTCAGTTAATAGATTAAGTTCCTGTCTCATTTTAGAAACTCTGTGTGACAGCGCAGTGTTTATAGCTGCAATCTGAAAGTCTGCATTTATATACAGTAATAACACTATTGCACTGACCTCGGATGATTACTGTTAATTTATATACAGGTTAGTCCTTCTTCACCTTCCGTTCCTGTTTAAGAATGTAACAACACAGCAACCTTGACAGAATTGGAATCAACTGTTAATTAGTACTCCATTTAATGGAGATGAAAGCCAAAGCATTCTGACTAAGAGGATACTGCACTTATTACATTAAGCTATATATAACTGCATCAAATGGAATATTTAAGCATTTTAACTTCAGCATTTTATGCGTTAGTAATTCACTTAATTATTTTCTCTAGAGAACAAGCGGTGTAATACCATGCTGGTGCATGGGGAGTTATAGGAATAAATCTTCAGGCATCAGGATAGGATCAGATGCCCAAGAGCCTCACTTAAATCAATAAAAACAGGAGGAAGTAGTGGGAAGGATGCCGCTTCTGGCTTTTTTCACATCACTGTATGTACAGCAGGTACACGAATCATGCTGGAGACCTAGTTGCCTTAACGTCACAAAAACGTAACTTGAATTTTCACACTTTCGTAAAAATAAAGTGCTACCTATCTATGTTACATTCTCATTTAAAATGCATCTGCAAGCCCTCTTCTTTCACGATTATCACGTTCTAATGAATTTGAGCTATTTAGGTCACATATTTCTACACGGTCACTACAACCTCAGAAAACAGGTGAGGATGAATCAGTAAGAAGAGTGAGGGGCATAAAGAAACTTCACTAACGACTCCCTGCAGATGAATAAATTAATGTGTCACTGTTCTCCAACACATAACCTCACTAACTCAACTAAACTTCTCTAAAATGTTTTCAGCACTATGGCCTATTTTTATAGCTCTGAATTTGATATGGGAACTATTACATCTGTAATCAATGATTGCAGAGAGAAATTGAGATGGGAAAGAGCCATAAAGCGAGCAGGAAAGGCAAGGAGAAAGGGAACATAATGTCAGAGATCTGAAAAGGGGGAACAGGACTTCTGTTAGTTTGCGTGTATGTGGCTTATTTTACACAATATTTTCATTTTATTATATTGGTAAATAGTACCTGTAGGTGGGATAGGACAAAATGAAAATTAAAGAAATAGACTAAGAGACTGCCTCAAAATTGGCAAAGAAAAAGGCACTCAGAATTTGAAGCGTACCTGGTCCCAGCTGAATCTGACACCACAGGCTGGGTGGGAGCCAGGGAGCTCCATCTTCAGACCTCGAACTCCACCGCAGCTTTGGTAAAACCCAGATCATGCTGTTGAGTCCGACCAGCATGAACATCAAACTACTGAAGTGATATGTTGCCCTAATTCCTACACTGATACCCACTTTCTTGGTGGACTGTGCTGACAGCTGAGACTAACTCAGAAGCAGGAACAAATTTCCAACTCTCGTTTTGCTCAGGAATTTCAACAGATTGGGCACTGGACAAAAGCTGACATTAAGCTGCTATGGTACTTGCCTGTTATCGAGGGGTCCTCCTGTGTAAGTGGAACTCCTGCCTAGCCACTTTGTCTGCCTTCCCAACCACTTTGTGCTGCTGCTGCACAAGTGATGTGAGCTTGGCCCACATTATCTAGAAACTAAGAGCTAACAAAACATTACACATTTTTACATTAACCCATTACCATTACCCAAACAGCACAAACTGTTGGCTCTACTTAGCAATCTGAATATTTTGGGAAAAATATCCAGCTGCTAGCTGGTGAATCACCATAACAAAATGTTCATTTCTCGAAAAAATTATCCATCAATGTAAGCAATGCGTGGTTTTAAATTCCCAGTTACACAGACCATTTGACTTGGTCATTTTGACGTCATTCCTGGCGTGATGCTAGGTAGTTGCCATAGTTCTCCTGAAGTCTTGGAAAATTCCCCACAATGAAAGCAAACCAAAAGAAATTAACTATTATTTTTCCCCTCCTTGCTGGCAGTTATTCCAGTAATTAGTGTCATTGTTGCTGCTAATCAAGGTGTTAAAGATCTCCTTGTCCGTTTGCTACAATGCTGCCCATCTTTCACCTTTTTGTCTTCTGTGAGTACACACTTTGGTCCTTGACTGTCAAGGATGCTTTTATTCTTTTTATAAGTATTATTTATAAGCATTATTCCATTATGAATACATAGCCAACCACAATAAACCCAGATTTCAGCCCTCCCCTTAGCAGTCCTTGTCATGTTGTCATTGTTGCACTGTTACAGCTTTTATCTTACCTTTATAATCTGCAATACCCTTTTTTGCCTCAAGAGCCATCCATAGGATGGATATAGACAGAGCTAAACTGGTCACACTCCCAGAATGCAGCTCTCATGGTAAAGTAGTTCTGCTGCAGAAAGGTTACAGGCATAATAACATTTAGGGAAAAAACCTTGTAGATACTCCCCTGTACATTTCTGCTGCAGTGCTGAAGATGTACCACTGGGATTGATACTTTCTTTAGCAGTATTAATTCCACATGCCATCTCATCCCTTTGAAATTTCCACAAAAATCAACAAAACAGGTTAATACTTGAAGCATTAGCCATGAGGTTGAGAATTAAAACGGACTAGAGGTATAGGACTTCTTGAAAGAAAGATCTATCCTCAGTTCCTCACAGTGTGGATTTTGAAGGATTCAGAAATTGTAGGAGATAGATGAACCATCTGTTCTGTCAAATGGAGGAGGAAGGAGACTTAGTAAACTGATCTGGAATAAGCTCCCAGTAAAATATTACATCTTCTCTGGCTATTCCAAAAAAAGGGACAATCATCATTGTCTTTTTTTAATTCATTACTATGTATGGTAATACTTTTGTTTCATCCTTGTGTCTTGGTCTGTAAATGCTATATACAGAACATCCAAAAGCAGAACCAGGTCACTCTGACAACTTTTCACATTTAAAAGTATAAAACCAATGTCAGATCCTTGAGCTTCTGGAAATTTAATTTACAAACTGAAATCTAAACTTTGCAGCTTAGGCCTTTCTCTCTATTGTAAAGCGGGGGTTCGAGTGTTTTTTCATTGTTATTCTTTTGATTTACTTCTAGTTGCTAAGCAGTATTACAATAGTAACAATGTGGGCAGAGAGATAAATCTTTATATAAGGCTTTAGCTGCAAAGTATGTATATTCCTTGATACTAATGAAAAATAGCTCTACAAAAAAATTTCATCTCCATACACAGCACAACCAACTGATTGATGAAGAGCAGGCAATAAAAATGTGGCACGTACAACAGCTATCTCCTCATACTTTAAGAGTCGAAGAAGGGGGAAACAGTATCAAATTATGTTTCACAAATCCTATCAGCGTAAAAGTTTCTGAGGAACTGTTTTCTTTCTTACAAGTTCATATGACTAGAAGTTTAACACAAATCAAGAGAATAAAAATGAAAGCTGAGCTTCCTTGAAATAAATTGAAAACTCCCATTGACTGTAGTTCAACCACAATTTTGTCCTAAATTTAACAGAGACACATGAATCTCATACACAAGATTGGCCAAAAGAAGATATACTACAGGCCTTCTTTCCTAGTTTGGACAAGCAGTATTGTCCAGGCTTTCTACACAAAAGAGGTTCAAAATTTAACATATCATTTAGAAAACCTTGAAGCTAATGAGAATCTCGATATTCGATTCAGTGAATTCCATGCTGCAGCATAGAAACAACTCCATTGATCTCCTGCACCAGACACAAGGTTCTCTAGTTCCAGGACAGTTACTTCCAAAAGATCCTCAAGAATACCTGAAACTGAAACTTTAGTCCTTATGTGAAAAGGACAAAAGAAATAGTAAAATGCTTCTTCCTCAGAAGCCATACAACTGAGCAGCTGCAACATCTATATTGTCTCACAACATGAACAATTCTTACCTAATAAGTTATGTAGATAATTCACTGGCTTAATATAATGGAAGAATTCTGCCTTAGAACACCACTGAAAGTCAGTGGCCCACCACACAGTGTTACTCACCTGCAGTGTTACTCACCAGCCCCAAGGATGTCATTGCATCTCCCACAGCCAGGAGGAAATGGCCCGCCTTTTGTAGGCAGGGCCTAAACCTTAATTAGAAAAATCAATCAATTCAACCCAGCTGGGCAATCTGAGCAATAGCCATAGTACAGTTGTCAGAAGCCAACTGCTTTCTTCTCCTCGCATGTCAGGTGAGGACCATAAGCTCCTTATTACACTCCTAGATCTCAGTACCCTGATGATCTACAGAACACGTGCTACTTTACATTCAGGATCTCTTTTGCTGCTAACTTACCTTTAAAATGAAATCTGAGCTGCACCCTGAGAAAAGCACATTGCAAGGACCCACGTTAAAGGCCCCTTATGTACAACCCTGTTGGATTTAGCTGCCTCCTCTCAGCACACTGCTGTAATGCGGTGGAGCTCAGCCCGCCCTCAGACTCGCACGCCCTGCCACGTACCTGCAGTATCATCCCACACAAACGCCACCCAGGCAAGCTACAACACAGCCCTCAGGTTAGCTTAGACACTTGGAACTGAGAAACACAGAAGAGAGTGATGGTTAAGGGTTTACAGCTCCACGGGTGGAGCCCAGCACTGACCCGAACCGAGTGGTGGCCAGCACAGATGCAGTCAGTATGCCCTAGAGCAAACCCACCAAGAAGCAAGTGGATTTGAGTCATCTCATGTCACTTTGCCATGAGGCTAGGAATCACTCCTTGTAATATAGCCCACATATTTTATTTTCAAATGAGAACGCTGAGCAGAAATGATGAATGTCAAGCCAAATTCTTTCAGCAAATCCATAGGAACGGTACTGACTTCAATGAAGACAGTTAATCAGGAGCTGAAAAGTCACCTGTAATCACTCTAACTTCCCTAATCATGCTATGTTCCCAATCTCAATGTGACTGGAAGTGAGGTAGTTTGACCCTGGAGCTACCACCTTTCAGACAACCAGATTAATCATCCTCTCCATCAAAATTTCCAAGATCGCCTTGCAATCTAATCATCATCTTCCCACCTTTGCAGAACAGCCCACTGCCTCCAACCATCTCCCTTCTCAGGCGGTTTGCAAGCCAGATGTGAGACCTCAAGTGGAGACAGCAACTGTCAGAATCCACTCTGGAGTCTGCTACAGAGGCACAGTGCACACCATCAAGCTGCACGCACGCCTGTGATAGGCATGATTATAAATATCCATCACAGCCTGCACGGATTGCTCCCAAGATTTGAGTTGCTGAGCATCAGCCACCACTGCCCATACATTTTCTAGAAAGCGTTGCTAGTCTTGCCACTAGCCAGTGGGTGTCTAGAAACAAGCAGCAGGCAGGCACAGCCGTGTTACGTTCCACTTCAGCAGCTTCCTGAACAGCAACTGAGCATATGAGGAGAAGGTAGGCTCGTAGGGAGGCCACACAAAGAAACGTCAGTATGGTTCAACCCAAAAATATCCATGTATGGTTTTAGAATCATCATATTTTTATTACCAAAACAATAAAAATGGATTACTTTTTTGGTACAGCTTCTAAAAATGTTCACAACTAAATTGTAAGTTACAGGAAGAATGTAATGGTATTTTCTTTGAACTGTTTTTTGTTAGTACAATCTTTCCTGAACATTTTTCTAGTAATTACAGTAGGCTGCACAAAAACAGAGGGGTTAATGAGCTACAAGTTTCTTTTCAATATGGAAATGCAGTTAGAGGATTTTTACCATTTTTAAAGTACAATCAAATTACCAGTATTATGTACTTGTTCTGTTTTTTCTAGCTGTGAAAAGGAAGAGGTAAGGATAGCATCAAAATCTACGTTTGAGTTCTTTGAAAACAACTCACAGAAATGCTGCTTTACACCTGGTGCATGTCAGTTTCCAGCCCAGCAACAGTATCACTTCCCAGTTGAGGTCTTTATGTTCTACCCCACAACAAACATTGATAATTCTTACTCTGGTTACAATGTGCAATCTAGTGATGTTACTAAGATCAGCAATGTGCAGATGCTATGTTTAGCTGCAGTACTCTACACTCAGCCTCAGGCAAAACCGGTTTATCCCTTTGGAACAGAGCACACCTGTCGTTAGTTAATCCCCAGTTGACAAATTACAAAAGGCAGAATAACAAATATGTAGTTATTTAAAATAATCTGGTTTTGGCATGAGTCACCTCATAAAACCCTGGAACTTCAACACATTGGAAGTTTACAAGAGTTTCACCAGGATGTTGGCTTGCTACTAGTGCCGACTTCCAAAATAAAGTTACAGATCCCGAGGCATATTTAGATTTTAACAGCATGAATATCCAAACAGCGCTTACACTCTTGAGAAAAAAGTCCAAGACTGTGTATGAGCAATATAAAGGCTGTTCCATTCGCTTACCACTAGTATCTATCTTGTTATATTATAAAACACTTTGAGAAAGCCTTGAGCATAAAGATTCTGCAAGTTTATTTTGTTCCATCACGCATAGCTTGCTTGCCATCTAGTGGACACACCGCATGAATTAAAGTAAGGCTATCTTCTTGCAGCAAGAAATGAGCAGTCACAATATGTGTGGGTTTAACAGTTTTGAATTAGTTATTTCAATTAGCAGCAGAAAAAGATTAGCGTTGCTAACACTACTGCCTATCAGATTCCCTTGAATGCTAAATTTTGTCTAAATCCTAGGCAATCTCAAAAAAAAAAAACCTTTTAAAAATACGCATTCTTTTATACCATGTATTCTTTCCAGTCTCAAGAAATAAACCACAATGAAGAACTCAAGATTATAATTCATTTTCTAATATTGCCAAAATAATTTGCAACAGGAGACAATTGAGACACAAAGTACAAACATTCAAAGCATTCATCTCCAAGAAAAACCATCATCTCATTTTCAGTCTGGAGAAGGAAGAGTTCGTAAAAAGCATTTTGCACCTCCTTGATTTTCTTCCCAAGAAAGGACAGCGAATTAATTACATGTTTAAATTAGGCATTTGATTAAGTGTCTTCCCTGATCAGAGATCTCAGTATCTTATTGAATTGACCTGTGGCTCTGAGTTACAGCTCATTTGCTTTGGAACCAGCTCGGGACAATGACCAGCAGGGAACAAAACGATTTTGTGCTTGCTTGCATCCGTTTAAAAATGGAAGGAGGTTTAAAAAGCTTCAGAAAGCCTTCAAAAGTTTGATCTACTTCTTTCAAACGACACTTTGTGTCAGTTTCAGTATACTTTTGTATTGTCAGCTTGGAGGGGATTAAAATACTTGACAAATTCCTTGTGTCAACAGAGGACACAAAATATGTATCAATCAGAAAAACAAGCTAGTAGAGTCACTTTAATTTCTTGTTCAGAAAATTTTATTCTGACTCTGAATGTTGTTTGATATCACCAAATAATACACTGTGTACATTTTTTTTTCTTAATTGAGTTAAATGTCTGCTAATGACCACAGGGAATGAAATAGGCCACAGCTGGGCATACCATCCATATGAGATTGCTGCTTAGCCACAATTTATGTAATTAGTTACAGTCATATTAAGCTATTTAGAACACATGGTAAGGATGTAATGACGAGCTGACATTAATGGGTTATTACAGCGTGCTTAAATCGTTTCCAAAGAATATTTGAATATGCCGCTGACATGCAAATAGGACATTTACAGAAAACAATCATATCTAAAAATATTACTGACTTTAAAGAAACACACAAATTTACTCAAAGGATTATTTCTGAGTATGCACTTTTTCAAAAGATATAATGATAATACCCTTTTCTCATTAAACTTCCATTCTATAAAGCCGACAACACAGAGGAAATTCTTATTGTTGCTACTCTCCAAAGCTTAAATGCTACAAAGGAGAACTGGCCCTCTGCATGGAAAAAATGTAAGCACTTATTTTGAGTTAGTCCCTCGACAGCAGTTTTGCTAGCAAATTTCTGCGATGCTGCCTCGGGCCCAGAGCATGCTCTTCCCAGAACTACATGCAGGAAGACAGGCTGGGATTCAGAGGGCTCAGCTCCAGGCTGCTCCCTGTGCCAGGCTATGTGCCTGCAAAAGGCCAGCAGCATCTTAACCATTGCAAGGACCAGACCAGGAGATGCTAAGTCCAAGTTGTCTCTTTTAAACCGTCAGCATCAAGGGGGTCTGTTGGATATTATGCATAATTACAGGCCCACAAATATTTCTATTTGACACCAGGAAAGCGTAATGTGCGGCAGAACGACAGGTAGTGAGGCAGGAGAGGAGCTGTGGATTCTCATTAGGCAATGTGGTACAATCTAATACCAAAGCTCTAGTTACAACCCAGAGGATGTCTGTTACGGAGAGGCAACTCGGTTGGATGGGTAACATACCTCAGGGGACAGCCCCACATAAAACGTAACAAATATTGTCTCCTATAACACTGTAGAGGATTTTCTTTACTTGCTGAGTTACAGGTTGTTTCAAATAGAACTGTTTCAGTTCTGTTCCTCTACTTTTGCTTCCTGGAGCCTCAAAATTCAACCGGATGAAGCCCTGAGCAACCTAATGCTGAAATTAGCCCTACTCTGATGGGAGACTGGAGCAGGTAAGCTACTAACCTGCCAGGTTCCCTCTAACGTGATTATTCTTGAGATGCAGTACAAAGAGCCAACAGACATAATTATACCACAGGATGGGTTCACTGCCAAAGTAAGAATATCTCCTTCTTTGTCTTTTCTGGCTAACGAAATAATATATATTAAAAGTAAGCGTCAAAAAAAGAAATCACACTAATTTTAGTTCCAATTAGTTCAGAGAGCATGTATGACTAGTGATCACCAGCTAGACTCCTGCTCTGAACTCCTCACGCAGAGCAAAGTTGGCAAGTACTCTTTAGAGTCTCTAAGAAATAATTCCAAAATGCACAACCCTGAGGACTCAAACACTGCTGCACCCAAAATCCAGTGCTATTGATGAATACAATAAAACAGAAACTTCTAAATAAAAATAATATATCTCATGAAAATGTTTATTATAAATGCCTGTTGCATGTAGGCAACAGGGCATAAAGATGTACTCATTAAGGTTTCAGTTTTGCAATCTATTAAATATCCTGCCCTGATCAGGCAAAGCACTTTGGTACGTTACCAGAGGACTGCTGCACACACGTTTAAATGTAAGAGCATCCTTAAGTAACTTGCAAAAATGAGATCTCATTCAATCACTCTAAATTCATGTTGTTTGCACACATCAGGATTAACTCCAGCTAAGTCAGTAACGTAACACTGATCCGAGCACAATGCAAGATCAAAAATCCCCTACTAAGAGAACAAAATATTCACATTTGTATTACAAGCTCAAGTAGACTGTTTTCCTGAGTGAATCTGAAAATGTATGATTTATAGCAAGGGTCTGGATATTCGTAAATTAAAAATTGGATTTGTCTTTCAAGTTTTTCAGTCAAACGGTAAAACACAACACTAAACTAGAACAGAACAATACTACTAATTATTATGATTGATACATAAAATATTTCTAACACCACAACAGAAAGAAAATACAGAAAATGCTTCCAAATGCTAAATACACTTGTAATATTCTCAAGATTTGGGAAAAACAATACATTATGGTGAAAAAATGGAAAACATTAATAAAGATACAAAAATTATTTTCCACACTATTGTTTTTACACTAGCATCTAATTTCAAGAATAAAACAGGTTGCTGTTTTCTTCCTCAATAAACACACAACCTAATCTCATAATGGTCTGTAAGTTGTCACTTCTAATGCTCATTTCAGAAATTGAAAGAAACCATTAATTCATCTACTCTACTTTAAAAGAAAGGTCAGTCCTTACATTTTCCATCTGTTAACATTTTTTCCTATGTTAACTATCTCAACTATTTACAGACATTTTTATCTTAACCTGTACAAAGATGAATTAATAGAAGCAATCACTACACCAAAATTAAGGTTTCTTCCTTGCTAGCTTCATTTCCCACTTAGGTATTCTTTAAAAGCTGCTTTTTCTTGTTTTCTTTTTTTCCCTCCACTACTTCACAATTGTATTATTAATTTTGATCTTTGTCTTCCTTTTTCTTTAATAGTCTACAGCACTAAAAACTTAGAAAAGATTATGAAAAACTCTAAAAATGGTGTACATATGAAGACTGCAGAAACTAACACCAAAAGTCAAGACGAATATAAGAGAAAATCAAATTCAAAAATATTTATATCTGCTTACAAAGTGAAAAGACCTTTAGAAATTTACATTTTGAAATATTGAGCATCCCCACCATATGTTTAGTATCATAACATTTTTAAACAATTCTGCCTGCATTAATTATCCCTATTGTTTCTTTCTGATACGCATATTTCATTAATACTTACATTGCCATTTGCTATGACTGAACTTACCATGCCAACTGGGAACAAATACACTGAATCCTAGGTGAGGTCCCAGAGCTCTGTAAGGTTCAGAGGAAACAACACAAATGCGTTGTCCCTAACGGGAGTAATACACTCCCTGCTATACAATATACTCCCACTTCTTTAGCAGGAGTCAGGAAAGGAAAAGTCCTTTCCTGCATCTTCCTTTGGGTACCTGCTCCCTCAAATTTGAATGCCAGCCTGTTAGGAAGGAATATCCTTTTCACACCATTAGCACATGGTAACACAAAAGCAGTAGTACCCAGGCACAGTCTGCTTCCAGAGTTGTAAAAAACTCACAGACAAAAGACTTGGGAATAAACAGTGCAATTCTTCATCCCATGCTCAGGCAAGCAGCTACATCACCTTTGAGAGTACTGTCTGTATGAGCAAACACTGCTCGGTGTGAACATAAATTGTAGACTTGAGGCCAAAATAATTCACTATACCTAGAGCATAACATTATAAATTGGATTACTACAGAAAGGTGATTAACACCATAAATACCAGAAACCTGCAAAGACTTTACCTGGCAATATGAAGTCTCATAAAACTCCCTTCCTGCCCAGCATTTTAGCTGTTTTCCAGATAACGCTCTAAGCGCCAACTTGTTTCTCAGAAGGTAAGTTGTAGTTCTGAAGGTACAAACACCTCCACGTGCTCGAATGAAAACATTTTTACAGCTTCTGAAACCCGATAACAACCTCCTCCCACACCAGAGTCCAACACGTAGGGTTCTGTTCCAAGTCCAGTTTTTGTTGCATGCCTGGCATGACTTTATTGCTACAATAAAGTAGGAGAAACAGAGGGAGAGACAGCGACCAAGAGAAGGATGTCGGATGCGTAAGGATGTCGATTGCACTCAATATCCAGCACTGTCTGAGTTTTAAATACCCAAGATTACACAAGTCCAACAAAGTACTTCGAGATAGTGCTGGTGTTACGTTATCACAAAGATATTCCAACCAGCATACTTTGAATTAATCTCACCACCTTTGGGCAATTTATGGTTCACAAAAATTTATAGCTTACCCCAGCCTGCCTTCGCCCGACCCGTGAAGGTCTCACGCGCCATTTCACAGAGGAAAGATGACTGGGGCACTGTTTTACTGGTGTATATTAAAAAGAAACAGAAAACTCCAGCGTGTGGCACGAAGCTCAGGTGGTGCACTGCACCAGGATGCCGGAGAAAGACATTTCTGTCCCTGCGGGACTCCACCTCTCCCTCACGGGGGGCTGCTGTGGAGGGGAGAAAGGAGACCATCCCCTGCCTCGCTAGCACCGCTGGGGTACGCTAATTAATTCTGACAAGACTAATTCATTGATTCTTACTTAATTGCGGGGAGGAAGAGTTCACCTCCGACTTCACTGGGAGCCCACAGCAGAAAAGGCCGGCACACGGCCCGGGCTGCGCTTCGGCACCGGGTCGCTCCGCGGGGCTGCGGCCACCAGAGCCCCGAGGCCGCGGAGGAGAGGCCCGTCAGCGCTCCCGGAAAGGGCGGCGAGGAGAAGGCGGCGCCGCGGCCGAAGCAGGCGGCAGCAATCAGGTGGAGGCGGGACGGGACGGGACGCCCTCCCGCTGAGGTGAGGCGAGGCGAGGCCGCCCCCGCCGAGCCCGTCCTGCCGCGTCAGGCAGCCGCAGGCCCCGCCCCGGCGGCGCTGCCCGGCCGGTTCCACAAGTTTTTGACAGTTTCTGAGCGGCGGAGGGAGAAGCCGAGTCTGTCGCGGCGGCGCTGGGCTGCGGCCGAGGTGCTTTCCGGAGGACGAAGCCCTTCCTGGCGGCCGCCGCTCCGCCGGCACCATGTCCCGGGACCCCGAGGAGGTGAACAAGCTGACGGAGAGCACGTACAGAGTGAGTTCGGGCAGGCGGCGGCCGCCCCTTTGTCCCCGCTGGCCGGCACTGGGGCGGCGGAGGTGCGGGCTGCTGGCCGCCTCTCCGCAGGCGAGGGCCGGCGGGAGGGCTCAGGGCAGCCTCGGCTCCTCAAGCAGAGGGAGCCAACTTTTTTCTTTTCTTTTTTTTTTTTATTTTTCCTCTTTCCCTCCCTTGTGAGTGATCTCGCCCATCGCGGTGTGTCAGAGACTGCTCGGTGGTAAATAACTCCGGCGGGCTCGGGGCGGAGGCAGCGGGGAGGCTCGGCTGCCCTCGCCGCTCGGCTCCGCCCCGGCATGGCTGGGGCCGTTGGAGCCGGGGCTGCCGCCTTCCCGCTCCGCCGGCAGCGGGCACGGCTCCGCCGCCGCCCCCCGGGCGGGCTCGGGCACGGGCCGGGCCGCTCCACGCTGGGCGCGCCGGCTCGGGGCAAGGCGGGCGTTGAGGCCGGTCGCTCTCCGGCAGGCTCCGCTCTCCAGCGAGCCGCGGTTCCCTCCGTGCGTGTCGGCGATGAGGCGGTTCGGCGGTCTTGGCGCTTGTGGTCCTCTGCTTAAACCGTCTCTCCGTACGGGCCAGAGGCTTAACGTTGCCATCAGTCGCTTGCCCGCGTCCCCAGCTGATCATCAGACTTGCGGTGGCACACCCTGGCACTGCCTCGAAGCACGGACGTGGCGAGCGTAGTGCAGTTTGTCAGTAGACTTTTAACCTTTCCAAAATGCCTAGTTATTTGTAGAATAAAAATATTTTGCATATAGGCACTAGACACTCGTTTTAAACTTTTTGCCTCTATAAACTCAGCCCTTCCAAAACCCACCAATTCTAGTTGGGCAAAATTCCCTGGAGAGTTGTACTTTTGGGTGAGCAGCCAGGGCAGTGCTGGAGCGGTACCGTGTGCTGTACTACAGAAAGCACTTAAATTTAAAAATGCGTTTAGTCATGCAGGTGAACTTATAGCAGCAATGCATTTGCAGCTTGGAGCCCAAAGGAAGGCTTTCCGGGGGATTGCTCTATTCCAGTATTTACTAAACCTTACTGGTTTACTAGAAAATGTTTTCATATTTCTGAAGATGTTGTTATAACGTAAAGCTCTCTAAAAACATTTACTGGAGTGTTTTGCTGTTAGCGTTGTTGTTCTCTGACACTCTCAAGTCAACTTCATTCCTTTAAGCAGTCCAGTTTATGGGTGTGATGTTGTATTTGCTGTTTACTTTCTTTGCACTGAAATATCAAATTAATGCAAAACTACTGCAAAAATGAGGTGACTTGCCTATAAATTTTTGTCCTCTAGAATCGGTGCAGGTCATCTTAAACGGTCTGGTGCTCTCCGATATCAGTTATGTTCATGGCAAGGCCATAAGCAAACACAAATTTCTTTTTCTAAGAAGGGCAGCCTGTAAATACAGGTTCACAGAAGGGAAACCTGGGAAGCTGACTGTTCAGGGCTGTGCCGACAAAGGAATGTCCTACCCTGTCTATTGACTTCCCAAATGCAGCTAAAACAGTTTTACAGAGGAGAGGGAAGAAAATATCTCGTGCGTTTTAATGGATAAAGTATAAAATAAGCTTTAAAGGAATGACAGACTTCTCAATAAACAAAACCTTCCCTGTTACCCAGTACTTATTTACTGTGAAAGTTTACCCTCTTGTTTTGTTTTGTTTTTTTAAACCAATTCAAAGGGATGCTTAAGACTGAAAGAACCAGCAAAAACACAGTAATACCAAGTTAACATTGACAGTATGATGAAACGTGTTCTATGTGGGTATTTTGAGAGGTCTGGTATGTTGCATCACATAGCTAGTTCTCACAGGCCTGGAAACCCTCCTGCCTTGCCCTCATTAAAAATTGAAACTTTATCCAGATAAGGTATAAAGGCAGCTTCGGACAGAGAATGGATTCTGCATCTACTTTAAAGCAGTTATTTCTATATGAAAGTTAAAATCTTGAAAACAATTCTTTACTTCTTAAGGGCAGAGAGCACTAGCCTGTGTATTCAGCCTTTGCTGGGACTGTATCATAACTCCCTCACCCAAAAGAAATGAACACTTCTTTGTGCTGTGCTTTAGCCTGCATGGTAAGCATGCTCTCTGTTTTTTAATACTGTTCATGTAACTTCTACACTTGCTGTGTGCCATCCTGGCAATATAGTGCTTAAAACACTATGCTGGTATTGATAAAATCAGGAGCAGTGTTTGTGTTTCTTCTACCAATAAGAAGAAAGGCATGGTCTGGGGAAACCAATTCAGTGTAGCGTACTGATGGCATCTGTGTGCTGCAGGACAAACCACAGGCTTTCAACTTATCAAAAAAAAAAAAAAAAAATCAACTTTTGGGTGACCTGAAAAAATAAGAGAAAATGAAATTGAATACCTTGCTAGTCTGCTTTCCTTTTTTTTTTTTTCTTCTTACAGTGCTAATCCAGTGGACTTATTAAATACCTAGTAACCTGTGTTATACAAAGCTTCGAAACATACTTACAGAAGTCATCAGGTGGCTAAGTAATGCCCTTGTATTTTTATCTTATTCATCCTTTGTGTTGGCAAAAACATCAGGAAGTGAATATCTCTTGACATTTTTTAGCTAACCTGACTAAATAAACAACATAATCCACAAATACGTGCATGTGTGCACACACAACAACCAAGGCTGACATTTACTCTTTATGTAATAATACCTGAAGAATCACTTTAATGCATGATAGGAATGGCACGTGCGAAATGAAGCCTAAGGGTGTGGGAGCCCATGACTAAGGAGGGCCTCGGCCTCCCTTTTGCCAAGGCACTGATGAGAGGTTCGCTGGTATGACATGGCCCTGCCCTCGTAACTCCCTGCAGTGGGGTGGCATGCTGTGAGGGGACATCGCATGACCCCCTCACACACAGAGACGATGTCAATCGGAAGCCCCCGGAAAGTTGTTCTGTGTTGGTGTGTCACTGCAGCTCACACAGTTCCATTTTATCTGCGGTATGGGGGGGGGGGGAACTATTTGGCATCCAGCTGCAGTACGCACAATGCAGGGGGAAGGGGACAAAACAGGGAAGTACTGAGTTACGGACCCGTCATTCTGCCCGGAGAGTGGAAGGGCTGCGCGGGCACCGCGTGTATTGCTCCTGTGGTCTGAGGTTTCTTGAGCTCTTGATGATAGCGTGATACCTGTAATTCACTGGTGTTGGTAATCTAGGATTTTAAAGATATATTTCTCTATGTTGAAGTAAATCTTATCCAGAAATTTTGCTTGGCAACCAAAGTGTAATTTAAAAAAAAAAACAAACAAAAAAAATCACACCAAAAGCCTGCAAACTTTGTTCAATTGAGTGTTGGGTTTTCCTGAGGGGAATGTGTTTTCTGCGGAGGCACGTAGAATTATTTTGGTAAGCTATATTGTTTTATCATGGAAATATATCTGATAAAATCAATTTTATCCCTAGATGCCATGTTTCCATATTTTAAAAAGGCTTGCAATTAGATTAAACTACCAGACTTATTTACCAAAATTAAAATTCACCTGTGGTCCTAGCGCACGCTGCAGTAAGGCTGTTGTTTTGCGTCACTGAAACATAAATCTAATTTGGGGGAAGAGGAGCCTTCGGGAGTTTATGTGTGTATAAAGTCCAGTTCTATCTTAGTGCAAATTACCTATTTTGACCTTAGAGTCTAAGTAAGCATAACTCTATCCTGAGTCGTGTATTCATAACCTGAAAAAGTCTATGTTTGAAACACACTGCTGGATGGTGTATTAATGTTTCTCTTAAACAAGGAATGTTCCATCAAGCTGACTAATTATTAGTCATAAGAATTATTCTTTCTAAATAAACACTGGCATCCTGATTTTTTTTTTTCATTCTGTTAAACCTGGTTTTTAAAACAATATTAAGCTTACTTAAAACTGAGATAGCTTAACGTGAGATGTGTCAAGGGCTTGAATCATAGAATCATAGAATGATAGAATGGTTTGGGTTGGAAGGGACCTCAAAGATCATCTAGTTCCAACCCCCCTGCCATGGGTAGGGAAACCCTCCACTACACCAGGTTGCCCATCCAACCTGGCCTTGAACACTTCCAGGGATGGGGCATCATGCCCTTCTGAAAACTCTATTGCGGATTTGAAAAGCTAAAGGAGATGGAACACAATAATGTACAAATTGCTGCAAGTGCAGTAGAGCACAGTATGATTTACTTTCTATACAGCTTTTTGAATCTTCTCAAGTGGGTTCTCAGACATAGTTTAGCAAAACTAAAGACTTTTTCCAAAAACTTAATTTTACTGTTTTCCAAATCGAGGAATAACAATTTAAACTAAACTATTAGTAGCTATATGAAGGTTAGCTATGAATAGCTATAGTGATGGTAATATGACTAATGTCAGACATCACAATCTGCTTTCTGTGCTGGCTTTATAACTGCAGATTTCCACGCAAATACATTGTTATCCGCTCCTGCTAAAGTGCCTGCAGGATGTAAACTTGAAACTACGGGGAGTCTATGCATTGTTTAGTTGTGTTCATACCTGCTGAGCTATTGTTCTGCGAGGTGTGTCTTTAAGTGAAAAGCAAAGCTGAGCATTTACAGGAAGGCACTTTTACAATGGCTGTCATTTGTTTTGAAGATTAACGTTGTTTATATGACTATCAGGAACTGGAAGGTATAATACCTACACACAACAAGTCGGAATTCAAGGCTTCTTCCTCTCCAGTCAGCTCCTTGCTGCCAGGCTGGTTAACTCACGTTGGTTTCATGTGGTGAAAGGCACACAGCAACTTTCAGACTGGATTATAGGAGGCTTTAATGACTTGAATGACCAGAATGTTTCTCTTGTGCTTTTTCTAGGAAGGTTTTTTTTGCCAACTCTAAAATTCTCTGCATAAGGAGATGTTTCCTGTTACCTGTTTTGAAAGTGTTTCCCTTTATTTCCATTCATCCTAAATAATAGAAAGCTGTAGGATCTGATCATGTGCTTCCTCTTCTCTTCTAGTTAATTATTCTGTTCATGAGAGGTAGTGTGTCACTAGGATATAGGACACTAGATTGACAATTAGGAGGCCTAGTTTGTGTTCCTCACTGTCGAGGCAAAGGATGTGTTGTGGACTACTTTGTCTCCCAGCTTTCGCCTTACTTTGTCATGTCTATTTGGATTAAGACGAAAGCTTTATTCCCCTGACTTTGTACAGCATGGCAGATAATTTTGTGATATTTTCTGAGACTTTTGGCAATTTTAAATTAGTGGTTCTCTTGATGAGAAATTCCTTGTTCCTCTGTCTCTGCTTTTTGAGAAGTTTTCAGATCTGGCTTTAATGTACAACTTGCGATTTTGCACTGGTGTTCGATCCTAGTAATTTTCATGACCTTTTCTTTAGACTGGAAATAAGGGAAGCTATAGGACATCATCTGAAAATGAATAGCTGTACAAATTGATTTCTGAGTGGCATTTTTTCCCCCTATAACTTCTGAAGTTGAACAACATATTACAATTGTTTTAACTGATCTGAAATGTCTTAGCAATATCAAATTTATACCTGATCCTGGAGAGGGAGTTGCCAGTGACAGTCTCCCTTTTTGAAAAAGTGCTCTAGATATTTCTTCCTGGACAGTACTTCAAAGACAGCAACAGTAGTTAACTGTATAAAAAGAGCACTAGAAGCACAGCCAGGTTTTCGTTTGCTTTGAGAATCTAGTCTTCAATAGAAAGAAAAAAACCACATATTATGCTCCTTTCTAATGCTGAAGAGAGGAAAATCATCTAAATTATTTCATTAGCTCATCTGGGGGTACAAGGGGAGCTAAGTCTTTCTATCAAACACAAGCCCTTAGTAGGAAAGTAGATGAGCCTTGCACAGTGCTGTGAGGATCAGCTAACTGTACCCTGTTTTAAACCAAGCAAATTCCAAAGAGGAATTTCCACGACGAAGGTTTTTGCTACCTCTTGCATGTTCACGTGTAGACACTTCTGCTAACAATCAACCACTGTGGCAGCGCGAAGACTGAAAAACTTCCACAGGCTGCTTGGTCGAATGGGGAAAAGACCCGTTAGTTGTAGGCCTTCCAGCTACTGGGGCACTGAGCTATAAATTGCTTCTTCATCTTTCCCGGCAGTTTTACATATATGTCAAGCAGATGTGATGTACTGGAGCTCTTCCTCAGAGTTGTCCGTTTCAGCAGACCTGTTGTATTTCCACAGTGTGGTCTGTATCTGCTGTACATGAATACTTGATGCGTATCAAGTCTGCTAGTGAAAATGAAGAGCTATAGGGTCTGGATTCAGAGGGGGGAGCTGTTGAGGGCATTTTTGCTGGATTTTGTTTACTTCCTCCTAAATGAAAACAACTAATCACACTGGTGCAATCACTGTTTTCTGTTTGAAATCTGAATTAGATGATGTCAAGAGAACTGGAATCTTAACCCCTGAATCCTTAAGACAATCATTCTGAAAATCAGTGTTTCAAGACCAGTAATTATCATGTTACCGTTACAATTTTTCGGGTAGGTGGCAGTAAGGGTTTTACTCTACAAGCTCTTGTTGCAAGGAACAAGGTAAACAGGCACAGAATCTGTCTTTCAAGAAAATTAATTTCTGTATTGAGTGGCAATTCAAGATGGCATTGGGATTCTTAACTGTCCTGCATACAGACCGTTTCTATTTCATGTATGCTTTTCTTCTTTCCGTATCCTTGGAATACAGGACTCTCTATCCTAACACAATCCTGTAATCCACTCATTTATTTTCTTACGATTCACTGACTCCATATATGCCAACAGACGTCATCTTTAGAACATTGATGGGAAGAAATGGCAAAAAGTTGGATTGGGAAGAGACAATTTAACCCTTGGAACAGAAGCCTCAGCTACAGGCAGGGCAACAGGGGCATAGCAGCAACATTTACAGTAGTAAATGGAAGAGCTGGGGCAGGAAGAGGGATGTTCCTAGACACTAGAGCTTGAAAATCCACACTGTTGAGTTGTTAGGGTAGCCCTTGGCATTGCTGGCCCAACCTGAAACGCGCTTTCCCAAATGATTTCGGGATGAGTTAACACAAATCAAGGGCCTGGGGGCAACAGGTAGTTTGCTTGCAGTGGTTGTGTTTGGCTGGTAAGAGGTCAATGGTGTAGATCAGAAAACAATCCCAGTTGTGTTTAATTTGTACAAATAAAGGCTGTGGGGCTAGGTGTGATTCTTCTGGGTCTGCTTTTGATGCCATGTGTACTATACCAGTACCAGAACCTAATAGTTTTATATCTCTTTCTTTTTTTAATCTTTTACTCAGTATGACTGTTAAAGTATTACTGGTGAAATCTGGAGTTAATTCTTGTCTTTACCTTTCAAATCGACTGGAATTCATGCTTAGCACTGTATTTGAAAAATAATAATAAAGTTCTGTCTGAATGACCTTGCCTGAAAATAAGACAAATGTGGTGGTATTCCTGTTCTTTTTGGATCCATGTATGTACTAAATATAAATATTTTCATTCTGTTAGTAGTATAACATACAAAACCTTGATACTATTTCACTTGTCTTGTATTTCTTGTAAACAGAAAGTGTCTGTTTTGATTTCCTTGAACTTGAAAGTTTTGCTGTGTGAACAGTATCTAGAAAGATGTGAATTGTGTCATAAAAATAGTAAGAATAACAACGATGTCTTCAGGTATCTTGTGATCTTCCTTTCACGACAATAAAATTTTACAGAGTAATGTCACAGCTATATTTTTGTTAGGAAGATTCTGGGAAAAGAAGGTCTAGAATCTGCTGAAACTTTTAAGGTTCTCCTCTATGGAAATATAGGACTTGTATTAAATTTGTTTCTAAAATCAAAAGAAAATATTCATTATCAAATAGTTCCTGAGACTTAGCAGCTGGTGTTATATGAAATTGCATTTTGTGTGGAAGAGATCAAAGAAAGGGTTGGAACACCGTGGTTACCTGACTGTTAAAGGACCAGGCACATGTGGCAAAGTCTAGAATGCTTGTTCAGAGGGGGTGATTTCCATACGTACAGAGGGGTTTTGTTACACAAATATGCTATGTGTTTAATTCTACCTGAAGAAACCAAGAAGCCACCAACAAGTGAAGCTCAGAGGGCTCTTTCAAACTGACAGCATTGTCCAAAAGCTAATTGCAACATCCACCATTTTGGAATACTGCTGTTACGCTCCATGTGTTCGAGACATCTCAAAGGGCATGATTCTGAGGAGTGAATAGCTATTGCATTTGTATCAGCATGTCAGCTCTTCTCTGCTTTTTGCTTTTTTCTTTTTTTTTTTTTTTTTTCCTCCAGTGCTCATAACAAGATAAAACTAATTAAGGAATATTGTTTTGCAGGAAGGTGGGAGAATTATTGTCTTTGACCAGAAAGAGGGAAACTGAAGCTTTCCTATGAGTAGGGACAGCTCAGACTTTGTGGGTGATTTTTCCTTTTGGAGTGGGCAAAAGCTGATTCTTCTTCACTTTTTTTTTTCTTCACAACTTTGGGAAAATTCAAATTTGCATTCATATTTAATACTTATTTTCTACTTTTTGCAAAGACTTGAAACGTTTCTGTTTAATGGCGTAGCTATTTTCTTGCACTATGAAACTGCCAGTCACAATTTCTACCACTTCATCAGTTTATAGAATTTGCTAGGTATGAGAGTAGTCATGCTTGGAGCTGCTGCATTTCAGATTCTAGATGTTTCAGCCAATAATTGTACTTAACGGCCAAAGCAGCTGCAGTGGATTTTTTTTTTTCTCCTTCTATTTAAATAAGGTCATCATTTTCATTTTCTTTCTCAAAGAACTATGGCTTCGCACAAGAGAATGCAGCATTTTCAAAATTAAACAAAAAACCCAAACTAACTTCCCTAAATGCTCTCTGTAACGTAGATGAATAAAGTGCCTAGCAGTCCTCTAATCAGATATCTGGTGAATTTATTTTCTTTTTTCCTCTTCCCAGCTTTTTTTCTTTTTCAGAGCAGGGCAGGGGAGAGGGACTCAAATCTTGAACCATTGTCAGAAAGTTCGTGTTATTGTCTGACTTCATAAAACAATTAGTGGATAAAGGTTTTTCTCTCCTTCTTATTTCCCCATCACATACCATAACAGAAGGATCTGTACAAACTTTTGATCATACCTTTGACATCCTTTTATGTTATAAACAGCCAGATTCCTTTTTACCTCTGTTGAAATAGTTTACCTTTTTTTTATTATTATTCTGTTTGTTGATCTTAAATGCTCAGTTTCTTTCCCTTCTGTCCTTTGCTCTCCTCTTCCTCCCAAGACTTCTATTTTTCATCCATCCACAGACTTTTCGGAGGTATGCTGTACACATGAAACATAAAACTAGACTTAAGTGACACTGAGAAATACTTTCATCCACTGTTGAGCTGCCTTGGTTATAATACAAATTTTGTTTTCTGTTCACTAGAATGTTATGGAACAGTTCAATCCAGGACTGAGGAATTTAATAAATCTGGGGAAGAATTATGAAAAAGCTGTTAATGGTAAGTCTTCTAGGTGCTAACTTTAGAAAGAATGTTTAATTTTCATTTAAATATAGATATTAGATATGAGAGTTGTATATAAGCTTAATTTCCAAGTTGAACTTTGGATGTGTTTAATTAGGGAAAAAGAAAACCCTAACAAAAAAGTGCAAACACCGAAACATACGTACCTTCTTTTTTTTTTTTTCCCACTATCCTGCAGAAGCTGCATCCCAAACACTTAGGCACAGAGCTACTGCAAAATAAACTGAACATGAAGTGTAAATAACCTGCAATAGAATAATAATATAAATAGAAAAAAAAAAAAAGTTCTGTAAATTAGATGTTCCCCTCCTCTCCCCACCCCCCCGAAATATCTTCCAAAGAGATTTCATGTTCTTAGATCTGTTCCCACTCAACTATGCACATCACTACCTAAGTAACCCTGTGAACAGAACAACTTGAAGAAGTAGGAGTGGATTAATTTTTTCCTTATCCATACTAAATCTGATGTATCTTCTTAATGGAGTCAAAATCGGAACGAACAAAATTGAATCTAAGGACCCAGTGTCTCAAACTTTTTACAATGTGGTTTTTGACTTCCATTGTTAACTTCAGAGAAGCTATCTAAGAATGGGTTTCCAAGACTGGGGTCTAGATTCCCAAAGCTTACACTGTAGGACCTGTTAGAGCTTGCTCCATTTCACCTATGCAGACCTGCTGAGCTGCTTGATACCATATTAAAGCAATGTGAAATCTCTCTGATACGGCCTCACTCAAGCCTGTGGCATGTCTTTCCCCTACGTGTAATGTAGTATCTGAGAAATTATGTCATACTGCAGAAGTAGTGCATCGCCAAATAGACACTGAACTCTCTCTTCATGCAAATTTTAGACCAGGCTTGAGAAAAAGATAAAACCAAAGCCTGCTGGAGATGAAAATAGGGAAACGTTGACTTATTTGCAGTGATGCTTAACCTGATGGATTAACATTGTGATTACCTAATACCGAACCTTAGGGGATTATAGATAGTACCAGAATTAATAACAAGTGTTTTCATCTTTGGCTGAAAGATTTTTATACTAGTTTCTGAGGGTTCTGCTTTTCACATACTTTGCTGTCAATAAGTTACATTGTGCCTCTTCTCTCTTCATTCAATTTGTCATCAGTAATTTGCGATATAACTGCGCACAGCAGCACTGGAGAGGCTGACAGGTATTGCGATCCAGCAGGTTTGCCTTTTAAGATTGGCTGATAAAGCACATCTAGCATGAATGCTTAATTTCAAATGAATCAATGTTCACAAGGCTGCAACAACTGTTGCAGAAACCGAAGTCAGCTTTGGGCTCTCAAACTGTTAATCTTTTCTCCCTAAATTCTGAGTGGTGTAATAGATCTGTTACCAGGAGTAAATACTCTTTTGCTAAACAAATACTTCGCAGCTTTCCAAACAAGTCAGAGTAGGCTGACAAAGAACGTAAAAATTAAAAAAACTTCTGATAGGTTTAAATGGTATTTTTATACATTTTGAGGAAAAAAGGTCAAAACTCCTTTTCTGCAGAAGTAGTTTACAAGCCATAGTACTGGTGAAGAGACTGTACAAGTGGAGTTCTTCATTTAGCTTGATTAGCACAGCAGAAATCCCACATTTTCTTCCTTTTTTTAATGCCTGTATTAGGATAAAAGATTGACTTGAGACTATCTTGAGAAAATATTAGATTAGAAGAATTGGAATGGCATAAAAATGGCATACAGTCTTGGTGTCTGGGTGGCATACTGCTCCATCAGTAGCACCAGTATAATTCTGTTCAGGACGTTTGAATATAGAACACCTATGAGATGCAGCTTAGACAGAAATTACCCTTGTCTAATGCAACAGAGCCTCAAAAAGAATCTTTGTTTCATTTGGAAGAGTTTCAGGATTCTCAGTGAATATGCTGTTAAGTAATCAAAGATGTCACCTTTGCTACTAAAAACTATAAAATACAGATCTTAAAATACTGTAATTGGCAATTGCCAGTTGTATTCCTCAGAAAAAAAAGTATTCCAAACTCAGCAGTGAGAATCTGCTTGGCTTCTACTTTAAGTTAAAAACGTACTACTACAAAAAAAATGTGAGGACTGACTTGTAAGTATTTTTCACTGCCTTTTACAATAAAAGCTTGCCAGTTTGTTCTTCTTATTTCCTTGTGGTGTGCAGGTCAGTTGTAGCTACAGTGAAGATGCAAGACAACCATTGTAGATCTACTCCATACGTAAACTGTGTCTCACTGCTGGCCTCCCTGCAGTTTGAATCTTGGTGTTTCCGTGTTCATTCTAGCAAAACTGACTTTGCTGTTTAAATCAACTATAGCCAGGAAATGATTAACTGAGAATAACTGAAACCTCTGTGATACGTACTAAGAGCTTATTGGTCCCTGTAAAACTGGAACTGAACTATGAACAATAAAAAAGGGGGAAACTGTCTGGGAGGTGAGGGTGGTGGGAGTGGAGAAGATGAGCATCTAAGTATTAATTAGGATTTGTCTTTTTGGTCAGGAATGTTAAACCTTCAGGTTTCTGTTTAAACTGTGTATGCACCTGTTGCCTGAGGTTTTTATGGCTCAAAGTACTCATAATACAGATTTCTCTTCCATCCTGAGTTCAGTGACAAAGATAAAAGTAGGCACTTTCCTGGAGCATCAAAATAACTCTGTGCAGAAATTGTATATTTCAGTGCTAATTTTCCATGTCTGCCCAAGAAACCAGAGATCTTCCAACACTTAAGCTCACTAAGTTGCTGAACAATGTAATTTATAATCATCTCAGACGCTGAAAATTGAGAAAAGAATGCCAAACGGGTTATCTCCATAACCTAAACATCATCTTTCAGAGACTTAATTTTTGAAGTTTTAGCTTTTAAGACCTAAAATTTCCTTAAAGTGGAAAAGTTGGTGTTTATATGTAGAATCCTCAGATTTTAATGTTCTGTTTTGACAAGAAATCATATTTGTCATTGCAGTATATGATGACTGTGCAGTTTTATCCATAATGGCAATTTTTAGGAGTAGCTATATCAGATGTATCGAACCTTTCACTTTTCTTTTAAATATATCACACCTGGTGAACTGTATTTCATCATAGTTTTTTTGCAGCAAGTTACTCTTTCAGCTAACTTAAACAGTAAATGACGATTTGCTTTTGAAGGGCTCCGTGTCTCCTTGTTGCAACCGTAGGTCCATTGTCTCACGGCCAGTAGCCATTTCTGAGATCACTGGTCTGGCTGGCCTATTAATACAAGGCAGAGACCTTGGCATTTCTAGTAAGTTTGGGACTGCATTTTTCTTGTTTTCCAACAGTTTTATCTATACCAAGGAATTTTGTTGTGCCCTGACCAATGGTTTATGGCTACACCTACCCATTTGATGCTGATTGCTTCTGGATATGCATGACAGTCGGAACTAAATAACAGGCTGAAACTTCATTGATATATTCTGGTGTTCTATCTTTGTCACCTGGTTTCACAAATTAGCAGGTAGCACAGGAACTTGTGTAACTCTCTCTGATAGCAGGATTTCCTTATTGCCATATATGTCTCTCTTACTACGTACCCTGGATTACAAAACTTCATGGGATTGTAGAATAATGAGCATGGAAAACACTTCGGGTTTTTTTTAATACTTTTTTTTTTTCTCCCCTCCTTCCCCCACAAGCTATGGTAGTGGCTGGAAGAGCATATTATGATAGCCTTGCAAAGATTGGGGATATATCAGCTGATTCTCCAGTTTCTAAAGAATTAGGTAAGTGAAATCTCATTTTTTAAAAATTCCTTCAAAATATAAACTTTTTTGTCTTCCTGCTGGCAGTTCACAGAACTAATGTGAAGTAGAGAAGAATTGGAAACAGTGTGTTTTACTCTTAAATGACACATAGATGGAAAGGATTAGATTCCTTTAAGGTATATTATTTCTCAAGACACAATGTTTTGACAAAATCACCTTTTTTCATACTTTTGTGAATATATTTCTGCCTATGCATTGAAAAGCATGTATTTTAAGTGTGCATCATTCTATAATAAATATGGAAAAATGTGTAGCTTGACTTTTAGTACAGAGATGAATGTTGAAATATTTCTGCAACAGAATATTGGTATAAGGAGTCCTAGTGTATGATAGCAGTTCTAAACTAAAACAATTTTCTGGATGAGTTCCATTGTGAAGAGTTTATTTCTCCTTCACTATTTTCGATCAAGTACATAAGTAAAAGTTCTCAGATGCATTATATTTATTTTCTAGTTGTGCTTTTGAAAGAAAAACTGTAGAGTCAAAGATGTAGTACTTTTACATTAATGTAAAAAGAATCCAAGTTCTGTACTTTGCTGAAAATAATTTCTGAATTTTTGAAAGATCGTCATCACTTAGTTTTGTACTCCTCTGGCTAGCATTGAAATGATACTGCTCAATCTACAAAAGTGAAGTTGTCATCAAAGTACTTGTAATACTTCTGACAAAAGATTCTAACATCGCTATGAAACAAAGAAGTGAGAACTATACTGTAAAGAGGAAACATTTGTTTAAAGCCTTCATTTGCTTTTTGACAAAAATAACTTGATAGTGTCTTGTCTATGAACTTTTATGGGCAATGTAGGACTCTTTCAATGATGTAACATGTATCTGCTCCTGTAAGTCCCAATAGTATGTTAATTCAGCTGATTAAAAAGGGTGTTGTTAGTAAATGGTTTTTTAATGATTTTGCTGAAGCAGAATTGAGGAGAAAGACTCTGCTTGGATGGTGGCCACTGGCTTCCTTTATGATTTGTTCTGAACCCACTTTTGTGTGACTGTGAACGTTCTATGTTGAAAGTTGGGAGCGGCAGAACAGCAAACAGTACAAAGCAAACAGTCCTCATATAGTCGCCTTCTGTATTTGCTTTGCAGGTTGTTTACAGAAAGCAGAGTTGCTGGTTTCAAACTATAGAACAAAAGTATGAGAAAGTTTTATAAGACTGTGCATGGTTATTACTTTTAACTATCAACAAGTGCATAATTACAGTTTTTGTAATGAAGCAGTTGGTCAAATGCATGGAAGTAATCTATTTATTGAACTTTGCGTGACTCTGGGATATTGTCGGCTTGTTTGATAATGTTATCACTGGGTAGTCTTGAGCTGAACTCTGAAAATAACTGTTTTTCCCTATTATCGGGGACAATACAGAATTGCAACTGAAAATATATTTTTGTTTAACTATGAATTCTTCCCTGCAGTCATAAACCTTTTTCTAGATATACACCGTATTGAGAAAACAGGGCCTTCTTCAGGGTCAGGCCTCTAACACTGCTTTCTATCCATCTACTTCTGTTCATCTTCAACTGTTACTGCAGAAAAATCTTTTCTTAAGGAAAACAGCAACTCTGGATTTCTTCCAGCATACCCTCTGATAGAATACTTAATTTAGAGATAAGGAAAGCCAATGAACATTGGAAAAGGCAGGATAATGTGGTTAGGAGTCTGAAAAGATAATTTGCGTTTCCTTGAGAAAATCTTAATAGTTCTGAAGCTGAGCTACAATACTGAACTGTTTAGGAAAGAAATATGATATGCCCCAGATGTCTCTAAAAGTATCTTTGCTTAAAAAGAAAGAATTTACTGCACCTTTTAGTCTTTTAAAAGCATTAAGATGCATGTTGAGCAGTGTCAGTTTTGTAAAGACTAGATCAAACCTTGCTGTGATTTGCTCGTTTGTGGACTCCATTAACCCTAGTGGAGTTACCATAGGTCCAGCCCACTCTGGAATTGTCTCTTCTGTGAGTTCCTCTAGACTTGCCAAAAGACATGTTATTGGCCACTAACAGCTCTGTCGTGCATAATACTGCTGTTATCTTTGCCAAAAAAAAGAGGTCATTAGTCATCAGTTAAGTTTTGTGATATGCCTGTGAACTGCTTTTCTGGAATGTGTTCTCCTGAGCGTCAAGTGAGTTGATACACTAGCTTGTTTTGGAAGAGCCACAGTCTGAAGGTGACTGGCAAAGAGGCAGAGAGGAGCAATTTCTGTAATTTTATGTGTGCGTGTTAGCAACATTCCCACAGATGTCAGTAGGATATCATTATATTTTTAGTATTCAAGACATTATCCTAGCTCTTCACAATGAATTCACCAAGTTCTAAAGCATTTTGGAATGCTTTAATATTTGAGCACCAGATGAGGTACAGTGGTCTGGGTTTCCAGTGTTTAGGTCTTTGGACAACTAGAAAATGTTTTCATTTGAGTAATAAAAAATTGAAACATCCAAAGTAAATACTTCAGCTAATGCTTGAAACTCATCTGCTTAAAAACAAACCAGCCCCTCTCCCCATGGCTTGCCGATTTAACCCCAAGCAGGAGACGGAAAGGCTTCGTAGTCAGAAATCCACGGTGCTGTGTTTTATTTACCTCATTGTGTCATCTACAACAGAGATGAAGGGAAAACATATCTGCTAATTAATTATCTGTGACTCATCGTAAATGTACTTGCCTCCTTCATTAGCTTTGTGCTTCACCCATCAGCCACTAGGTACTTCTTGGTTGTGAAAGAAGACCTGAGAAGAAGATTCCCCCTTTTCTCCCATAGTTAGCATATCAACCTGTAACTTTTGCAGATACAGTTCATATTGAAATCAGCTTTCTGAATAACGAACAGGGGAATGAGGCAAGAACTAAGGTTTCAGGTCTTTCCTGTAGCAACTTCACCTTTAGTAGTGGCAATTGAAAAATAACGTATTATTCTAAATTCAGTGATGTTGCATTAAACTTCTTACACTTAATTATGAAAGGACTACAAGGCTAGGATGGCGAAACCACAATATTCTTTAGAATTTATGAAGAATCTGTACTGAAATATTGCACTGAGTCACTTTACAGTTCAAACTCAAACCTGCTGGGTGACCTAGAGCATATTTACTGGCAAGTGTGATGTAAAGATTTGTATCAGAAACACAGTCAATCTTTCCCTCTCATAAGGAAATACAGAACATGGTCTTCCTGTAATGAGACAGTAAAATGGATACCAACCCCATGGCAGGGTAGAAACAGAAATGGAAAAGAAATAGGGAAGAAAATTTTTGAAGTAGATGGCAAAATGCATAGAGGGCAGAGAAGAAGTGGAGCAAAAAATCAAGTAAGAAGGCCAGAAAGGGCTTTCTTCTGTTGAATGAGATTGGAGCAGAAGAGGGAAGCAAGAGAATGAAATGGAAATCTGGATATTCCAGCTGATTTGGAGCTTTTGTACTCTTAAGTATCTGTCTCTTTCAAGTCTGGTTGAAGCTCTCTGAATTATTTTAATACAGAATAACTTAATGTAAGTTGAGGAAGTAGAAGAATATACTGCATTCATAATACAATCTTTGTGAATAAGAGATAAGTTGGTTTAGGTCAACATTCTTTCTAATTTTTATACTTCCCTAAATATCTATGCTTGTAGTCCTTCAGACTTGGCTATGAGCATTTAGGAACATAACCTGAATTTATGTAGTTTAAGTTATTCTTCAATATGGAATTTGCATATATTTCTTAGACACCTTTCGGAAATCCCATTAGGAAGAAAATATAGGAAACAAGAAACTGCGTGTTTAAGAATGTCAAATTTCAGTGTACCACATCAGCACAATAAAATTTTGTGTTTCAGTAATGCACTGAAAATAACTTCATATAGATACTATACCACTGATAGAGTTTTAAAATAGCAACTTTCATGATGTGTTGCTAGTCTTCTTTTTGTCTTGCCCAAAATACAGGTTTATAAGACTTTGTCTCATCAATTTCCAGTGCTTGTAATTTTAATAATCTCTCTTCTAGTAGCATAGGTTGTCTTTGTAGCCTTCACTTGCTTGAGGAATCAGGAAGTTATTTCTGCTCACTCATTGTATACTACTTCTTGTATCTTCCCAACTATCCTCTTTAGCACCTACCAGTTATTGTAGCTGTAACTCATTTATTAGATTGTGGGTGTAAAGTCCTAATTTGTTTATTGTGTGGCAACTGTATCTGTAGCAGTTACCCACAATTGTAAGAAAAATGCTACATTGCGTGGTCTTGAGCAATGGAAGTAAACTGCAGAAGTTCAGCGTGTTAAAAGGAATATCAGAGGAGACAAAAATCTCTTCCCTAATCTAACCAAGATTGGTAACTTATTTAAAGATTACTCTGTCCTATAGGCTTTTTTTTATAGTCTCATTCTGTTAAAACTTCCCTGGAAACCAGTATGCAAAAGCTTATGCTCATCTACAGTCTGAAATGTAAGAATTTGGAAAAATCTGGGTTCTTTTCAGGAGAAATATTCTGGTTAAAAATGACTACAGGTCATTTTTAAAACACTATCTTGCAAGTATTTGTCATTCAAAACTGCCTATTTCCTTCCTGATTAATAAGAAAAATTGCTATTTGAGCAGGCACTTTCAAAGCTCTAGTTCTCTCTTGCTACTTCTGTGATAGAGCACTGAAGTGCCACTCTTACTGTTGATAAAGCCAAGCAGAAACAGAGAAAATGCCATTGTTTCAAATGAATCTAGCTAGTTGCACTTCAATATTTTTTTTTTTTTTAAAAAGTGTGGGTGGAGTTGTTGGCTTACTTTAGCATATAAATTGACCCTTTCAGCTGGAATCCTATTTCACTTGTCTTAGATGACACCTGGCACCCTTCCCTTCACTGCCTCTTAAACTAAAGAGATCTGTCATGTTGTCCCATCTTACTGCATCAGTGTCATCTCTTCTATAGTGTAAATGTTCTGCTTTTGGAATAGGTTATGTTGGAGAGAAAGGCAAATGAAGTGTGCCAGCAACTACAGAACCCCATTAGCACCTCATCTGGTGGAAACTTCTGGGAAACTAGCTTAGAGGCTGCAGTTTAAATAGTTAGTCTATCAGGCCAGCTTTTCCTATGGAACATTAATAAAACACTCTCCTACTATATCTATAATGAAATTGCATTGGAAGAAGCCACACTGTTATTTTCTTATAAAGGAAAGTACACAGAAAGCTATATTGAAAAGGAAATACAAAGCAGTAGTGTGTTTTCAGGAGTGAGGTTTTGTATCTTCTGCTGTAACAGTAACATTCTGGGTTTGTGCTATAGAGACCTCCAATCTGCTATGAGAAAGTTAGAAGGAGATGAGCCAGCCTTTCTAGATACACCTCTAGCGATGAAAAGAGTAACTGGGTTAGTGGAAACTTCCTGCTGTTCATAGTAATACTTTTTAACGTCACTTATAAGGTTAAAGTGAGCCAAAGAATCATATTGACAATTTTTTTCCTCTAGAATTAGTACTGTGGCTGTTCTGCATTTAAACTTCTGATAAGTCTGCTGGAAGAATGAAAAACTTCAGTCTTAGATTCTCAAATACGAACAACTTAATTCCACATATAATAATTTGCCTGACAACCCATTGGAGAGCTGTTGGAAGCTGTATCTATTCACTGATCTATAAATCAATTTAACTATTCAGATATTCTTTAGCATGTGCCCTGCCAACAGCCTGGCAAGAGCTCCTGCAAGTCAGTGTTCATGAACAGTGGAGAACACTTGGCATTGTGCTATTAATAAACCAAGAAGAAAGGCAAGAGAAACCTGTTACCATGTTGGTATCCAGAACCATATTTATCAAACAAACAAAAAACACAAAGCTATAAATACTCAGTGAAGAAGGTTGCTGCAAAACATGTCCCAGGCAATGGGTGATCAGGTGGCATCATACAGTGGAGCTGAACAAACTGTTGTTAGGTTAAGACCTCTTGGTTGTTCTTTTTAAGTTCTATAATATTTCCCTGATAAAATAGAAACCAGAAATGATCCTGCCAAGAAACAGAGTGAACAAGAGGTGGGTTTGTTGTTAAACAGAAAGAATGTAAATGCTTAAAAACTGATATTGCAGCATATCCTTGTAAGATTACCCAAAGGAAAAATTTGTTCTGTGTACAGTCATGCTGTTGTGACTTCTGTCACCAAGACTTCTATATAAGGTGCAAATTTTCTGAAATGGCCGAAGAGAGTAATAGAATAGGAAAATGCACAAGGCTCTTTGGGAACAATTGCAGGGCACTGGTGTTGCTGAGTACCAGCACCAGGGAAAGAAAAGATGACAATATGTGTAGGACTTTAGTGATATTTTTCCAGTTATTTTTTCAGATTAAATTCTAGATAATGGTCATATTTTTCAGTCAATGTCAGTGTTTTGTTCCTTCTTTTTCTTTCTTGCAGCAACCTGTAAACTGGAGCTGAATGTCCTTATTTTAGTCAGTGATAAGACATGATCATAACACTCTTAGGGTATATAGCCCTGAATTTCTTAGAGTGGTTACCTTAACAGTTCATAGGTAGCATTGGCAGCACTGGTCCTTGTGACTCCTTGTTACAGCGTTCCAGTTGGTGTTACAGCTGTGACACCAGTGCATGTGTCTCTGCACCTGCCACTGTAAGCACACCGACTGGTGTAAGAGGACTCTGGAATTTAGCACAGAACATCCATAATGATACATGTGGCCACACACCACCGAGGGAAAAATTAGATATTCTAAACACCTACAGTGAGTGTGTACTTACTTGGTACCTTCATGCTATGCCTCCAAAGACCTGAGAAAATAATGAAAATACCATGAAGGGCATCCTTAAAGATTTTCTGACTAATTGGAACAGTTAAATTTCACATGAGTCTCATAGGTAGCGAAGACATCTTTCATCTTGCAGTGGAAACCCTGGAAAGGATGCTCTGAACTTCACCGGTGTGTACATGCAATATTTTCTAGATTGTGGCTAGTGTCTGTCTAGAAGAGAACGATTTGGAAGTGTGAGAACTGGCATCCTGCTTGCATGGAGGTGTGTGTTCCCAGCAGCTCTCTGAACTCACCCGAACACAGCACCATCACCAGGGTTGTGGGGCCAGTACCCCGGGCAGGAGGCCGTGCTCTCTCAGCCGATGCTGAGCAATCATAGTTCTTCTTCACTGCCACCCCCAGGCATGTCTGCTGACAAAGAAATAAGCCTGAGAGGCTGTGTAGAGGAAAATATACTTAGTTGTCCTCTCAGTGAGAGAAATAGGTGGAAAGCAAATGACAGCATTTCAAAGAAAATGACATCATATGTGTAACTAGCTTGTAACTCCTTTAACCAAAGGTCTAACTCTGTTTTGTACGTACCGTTCGCTCTTAACGATGAATTATTTCTAAACAAAAAAATCCAGTAGCAGTTGTAGATGTCATTAACGTTCCTTAAGGGGGGGGGGAATGGTGGGCAGAGGCAGGGGAAGGACAATAAACAGTTGTCTTAAACTTCTGAGAAGACTTTTATCAAAACTTTTGGCTCAATTTAGGTGGGGATTTTTTTTTTTTTTTTTTGGACACTGCTAAGACTGGGAAACTCGATGGCAGTTCCAAAGTACTGTAATAAAAATTGCAGTGATTCCTTGCATTTTATTGAATTTCATGAAACACTTAAAATAACTTAAATATTTATCCTGTCTAGTACTGGAAACCTATAAAGAACTTCAGTTTTTGCTGTTTAGCATGATTTGTTTGTTCCAGCTCTGCTGAAAAACAGAGATTAGCTCTGTTGTACGATCTTCCCTAACTAATCTGCCTAAAACCAGCAGTGCTTCATACAGGCAAGCTCAGGCTTGTGGTTGTATTTTAATTTATTTCCTTTGCACCTGACCTGTGTAAGGATTACGAGTCACTTGTTTAACACCACTGCAGCTCAAGTATGAAAAGCTATTGTATGTAAGGCTTTCAAGGCTCTACGAAAGATCAGTCTCTGACATACATACCTTAATATGTTGTGGGTTTATATGTTTGGGTAAAAAAAATAAATGCCTGCAGCAGTCTTCATATTAGTAATGGAGAGACAGGTGGAGAAACAAGTTTGCCATTTTTCATGTATTATTTATGTGGCATATGCTTTTCCTTTCCCATTTTTAACATTAAAGTGTAGTTACTATGCTTACCAATCACCTGAAACGAGATGAAGATTTCATGTTAATTAACGTGTTCAGTGACATAGTAGGTTTAAAATACTCCAATCTCTGAATATTTTTGACTAAGAGATGAAAACAGCTTGGGAGAGAAAGGGGAATTAGACTAGCAGACTGAACTTTGCTAAAACTGTTATAAAGTCACATTCCTCTTTAAAACATAATGTAAGCTAATATTTCTGTTCTGTTCGAAGTTGTAAAATGGGAACATCACACCGAGAACAAACTCACAGTAACTGGAAATCGTAATGGTCTTGACAATCTCTTAAGTATTCACTCTTGTAAAGTCTTAGGTGGGAATAGCTGATTTATGGACAGTTCATTGCTTACTTTATAGCATGTAATGCATGGTATGAATTTTGTAGTACTTTTTAAAATCACTTGTGTCAAGCTGAAAGAATTCGGTATTTTAGTCTAAGTAAAGTATATTGAAAAAGCAAGTTGGTCCTTGGGTTTAACTGAATTTGCCTTTCTCTGTAAACAGTCGTAGATTTGCCAAGTTATGAAGAGCTGAGGAGGTCTTTTTATCTTTTAATACTTAAATATTCCAAAGTTTTAAAGAAAAATCGTAATTTTAATTCTGTCTTATGTATTGGGAAAATACTTCATTATGCAGCCTTACACTGTTTTCTTTCACGTGATCACCAACAAAGCTTTAGGACAAGGAAAAGATGACTGCATAATTTTGATCCTGAGCTCTAAAAGAAAATGCTATCATAAGTAAGAGGTGCTAGGCTACTACAGTAGAAGTGAACTGTGCCCTATCTCTTAACTGTTTGTCTCATTATGAAATGGGAAAAGGATTTTTGAATAGCAACATTCTTTGATTATATTCCTCGCGCTAAGAGCAATGTGTAATTAAGTGTTAAAAAGTATTGCCAAGTATGTGTTCAAGCAAATTTTATTCCAAATAACATACAGCTCAGCTGCTGAGAATTGGTGGTTAGGCTTTTTGTTTTTTCCTTTAGCAATATAAATTCATTTTGGGTAAAATCCCAGCCATGAATTTATAACTGGTCCTGAATCCATTTTTCCAGCCAGTTCCACAACATAATAAGCCTGTGATTAGACAACGGAGGTCCTGGGCAGGGTGGTGGCCACGTCTGAGCTGTCACCACTAGTTACCCAGTCGGCTGTACGCTCCTGGCTGCGTCCAAGCAGCTCACTGAGAGGGAGGATGACCAAGAGAAAATAGTAGTGGCAGCCTGCTACTAACCACCTTTATTTTGGATTTTTTTTTTCCCCTGATGGGTGCAGAAGGAACAGGCTGCCGGTGAGAAACAGATATTTGTATGTATCTGCTATATATGTACATACAAATATGTACGTATTTTGAGAAGCATAGAACTTCGTGTACAGCATTTACTGTAAAAGTAAAATGGTAGAAGGTCCTTTTCTTCCAAGAGAAGAAAGTATGTTGTACCTAGACACTAGTCTCTGCTGATTAAAACAGCTGTGGACTCCTGTTAACATACGTTGGCTATGATGTAGCTAGAAATAAATTATTTGACTGAATAAAAACAAAGGCTGTAGTACTTTTTACATTCCCCCTGCTTCAGGGCACTACAGCTAGCATGTATAGTAGAGTATGATAAAGTGTTTGAAGTCCGAAATCTCTTCCCCTTTTCTCTATTGTAGGTTTTATTCTCTTTTTCTTTTTATCATTCCCCTTCACCTTCTGCAGTCACCTTCATAAAATGGCATTGAATGCTCACGTGTCAATGCCACTTTATAAAATGAACTACAGAGAGACTTACTCCTTGCTTCCTATTTCATGTTCATTGATGCAGTAAAGAAAGGCAGACTTGACCTAGTCCTGTTGATTTATGTGCATATTAGTATTAATTCTACAGATTGTGGAGGGTTTTTTTTCTGGGCAAATTGTATTAGAAGCAAAGTACAGTTAGAGCTTGGGAAGTTTTACATTACTTTGTTCTTCTTTATAATTTTATTCTTTCACATGAAATTCCATTAAGGCTTTTTGCCTTCTTTAAAGTATCTGTTGCACAATTAAATCCTTCCGCAATAAATCCTTCCTATGAAAGAATGATAGATTTAACATATTTGAGGCTTAACAGATGTTTTGTTCAATCATATTTCTTCGTTACACTGTATTCCTTTAAAACTTTCTATTTTACGATCTTTCAGGGGCTACTGGCTTCAAAGTTCTTTGTTTCTAACTTTCCCTTGCCATAAATGCCTTTCTTCTGGGCAAAGGGTAACTTGGAAGAAAGAGAGCACCTTGACAGACACAGCATCTAATAATGCACTTGAACTGTATTGTCCCCATGTGTAGCTCTGACTCAGTCTTTCATTCTTGTTTAATGTAAATAATTATGTGGTCTCATCTTTAAGACATGAAGTTACTAGACCTGCCCTGAATGCAAAATAGGACATCAGGAGTTAAATGAGTGATAAAATGAAGCACTTTGCCCATTTGTAGACATCTAAAAAAGTTTCTCTATTAAGAGACTTGACATTTTTCAAGAGTGACCTCCTCTAAATAAAACAAAACTGAAGTATATTTCGAGTAAGGTGATGCAATTAATACCTTTATTTATTCTAATATAGCTATTTAATATTTTAAGTTTGAGTGATTTTGTTGGTAGTTGTTAATATTTGTTTCTATGAGAGAACTCGATTGAGTTCAATTTTTGTTTCTAACGTGAACTAATTCTTCTAGTCTTCTATTCGTAAGAACAGTTAACATAAGCTAAAAAGATAAATAACCAGCGTAATCACCCAGTGCAAACAGGGAGGCTGAAGTGTAACTGCTGCAAAAGTTCTGTATTCTGGCCTTGCAATGAGTACTTCTGTTAGAAGTTGCTTTCCTTGTTTTTCATCTACTGTGGAGACAGTTTTTTAAGGGTGTCGTCTTGCTCATGGGATGCTGTGTATGGAGAAATAACTGTTACACATATTGGGTTAATGATTTTTTCTTTTTTTTTCTTTTTGGTAACAAATCCAACAGCATTAATGGGAATTCTAGTCTGTCTTATTTTCTACTGAGAAAATTAGATACAACCAACAGCCTTGGTTAAGCCTAGAAATATTCCATGAATTCCTGAAGTTTCAGCTTAAAAGATCTTTCTACCTGTGCATTGAGACCTAATTGAAACTAAAATAAATTTACCATGGAACTTGTCATTACTGTTCATGGTCGTGTTTTCAGATTATAGCTGTACTGCGCAGCATGATTTCAGGAACCACACATGAGAAATATTTAAGTTATTTAAAGTATTCAAGATGTTCTCCCAAAATCCTATCTGAAAGAGATATGTTTCTTCTCTTCCCTGTGGTGCACTTATAAGGTAATAGCAAAATAACAGAACAAGTATCTATAAACATTTACAACACTGTTTTTGTTTTCTAAAACAAATGTGAGACTATTTAACGTACCTCTACTTTGTAGTCAGATTGATTTCATGTTCAGGGTGTGGGGCAATGGAAAGCAGAAAAAAAAGTATCTCTGAAAGGCAAGTATTGTAATAGTTGTGTTTATCATCCAGCCTGGTGGTTTTGGCTTATTAATTCGTTGCATAATATGATGCCTCAATCTGGTTCAAGTTTACAGTACGTCTGCCACAGGCTGGACTGAAGTGGTCTGTTGCCATGCACTCTGGTCACGTCATTAGGTTTGATATGTTTGGGCTTTGCCAAAGGTTAATATTTGGTTATTGTGTCTTATGAACATTCTTATATAAAACCTGATCAAGACCAGTTTTGATACATAACAAAATATTTTAGATGATGTAAGAAATACCTGTTTGTCTTCACCTGAAGTAGTTTTCTATACTTTTAAAAAAGATGAACAATTACTGAACGTTTAGAGCCTGGCCTTAGGTTATGCCGTTATTAATCCCGAGTAACCTGTTGTCTGTCTTAGAGCTATTCTATAATTCACCATTGTAATTAAAATCAAAATATTATATTGAAGTTGTTCAACTTCCATTCCACTTGGACACTGTTACATGTAGGCTAGAGGTTGGCTTGCCTTTCCTAAATTAGTCTTCTACAAAAACTTGTGTCCTTGTATAAATCTCATTTGGGAGGACCATCAAAATGTGGCTAACCCATTATTGTAAACTAGCAATAAAAAACAATGGTCTATGTTCACTGTAAAAATACTCACTATTCATTTGAAGTGCAGAATCTGACCCATAATTTAAACTTCAATTTAAATCTGAATAGGTCGGAGTGTGCTTACTATGGGTTCTTTTCAAAATGTTGATTCAAAACATGAAAGAGGAAACGAAATGGGTGAGCCAGTACATACAGTGCCTGTGGATTACCAGTGGCAGCAAGGAGCTTCCAGCATAAAATGGGTTTTGCCTGATGCGCAGCACACAGGGAGTCTTCAGTTCAGAGAAAAAGAAAACGCAATTAGAGACACAGCCAGTGATATCTAAAAATACTATTTAAAAGTGTTCTAGAACACTCTAAAATAAATGTGAAATAATCCAGCACGAACCATTTTGAAGGAAGCGTAGTTTTTAAAGTTATCTTCATTTCAGGACATGTTTTGGCAGTATTCTTTGTCATAAAGATGAAAAAGCCTGTTTGCAACCAAGCATCTGAGCTGACTGCCGCCTCGCAGTGCTGCGCGAGACAAAAATAACAGCCCCGAACGTCAGGTTTTCCATTCTGGACGCACCAGGTGAATGGGCTGTTTTACTGAGCGTTTACCCTGCGGTGGCAGGGCAGGCCTGAGGAAGGGAGTGAGAGAGCCATGGAGAGCTGAGTCAATACCAGGCGTTGTTGGATGGGATGTCTGTCAGTACTGGGAACGCCAGGGCTGGCGGCATTCGCGCTGCCAAGTATTAGCTAATGTGCTGCTCTGGCAGCGGATTCTCAGAACGGACTTTTTACACAGAGGGAGAATAAGTTCGTTTTAAAAATAAAAAAAAAAAATGTATAAGGGCAATTATTCTGAGAGCCATTTCAATGCTTACTGTGAATTTCTATAACTTCCCAAATAGTTTTCTAGTCTGCGCATTTTAAAACCAAACAAACTTTGTAATTTTACTTGTATTTCTTGATTTTTTTTTCCTGATTTCTTTTAACACTATTTTCCTGTAAGTTGCGGATAAGATTTTACAAAACTCTTCTAATTTTAAAAGCCTGTTATTCTAAAATGTATCTTCTCAGTTGAGTTTGGTGAAACAGAAATACTGCGGACTAAAGTGCATTCACTGCTGCAGCCTTAAAATAACAAGGTGGCTTACTCATGTCCGTTACTTCAAGTGTTTATGTAACTACATTGTATTTACTTTTCTGTTGCATATAAGCGACTAATTACTACAGCACCTCTCACATCTCATAGGATTTATATTTCTGTAGTCACCAGCAACTTTAAATACAAACAAAAAAAGCATAGTACACTGTACAGAAGGACTCAGAAAAACTACACATATATATAAAAATACAGCGCCCCTCTATCTCCCCTCTCCCATCCTGAGTGTGAATTCCTTTTTCTTGCTAATCAAGGGGTTGACTGTTCTCATTGTATCCTGATTCCTCCTTCCTTGTAGCCTGTTGTGCAAAGACAACACCCCTAGAGGTGGGGACTGGGGCATGAAGAGGGATTCCTCAAAAGTCAGGAATGTTTTTTTTCTTCCAGAACTGCCTCATGTTTCCTCATAAACAATAATGCAGACACACATTTTACATTATTTAGTTAAAATAATGTAATTTATTATCTGTGTGTCATACTGCATCGCAAGCCAGGAGATATGGTTCTCATTTCAAAGAAACTAAAATTTTGAGATGTAGCTGGAGAATGACAGAAGAAGGGAGAAAGGGGATAATACATACCCATCTGTGTTACATGGGAGACATGTAACTGACATGCACTTTGGGGAGACAGATTTTGATGGCTGGGGAGATGTTGAGAAAGGAGATGATGAAAAGGATCTCATGAGAAGTTCTGTCATTCATTTTATTTGGCCAAATTTTTTAATTATCTGTGCCTTTTGGGAGCTTTTGTGTGCACTTGAAGGATCTGAAGCATTATAGGATAAGTCTTTGACTAACTCAAGAGAGGCTCCTAAAGAGTACAGATGGTAGAAAACAAGGACTTGTAAAGAAGCATGTTGATCAGTTAATGCATCCTTTCCTTCTTCCTTTGAATAAAGGAAACTGAGAACCAAGTAAGGTAACAAACAGGAGGGGAGACGCAGAGCTGTGCCATGCAGTGACTGCCAGTGAGATGCAATCAGAACTACAGCATTGCGTGTAGCTTTGCAAGGCCTGTCTGTACATGAGGACAGCACCACTGCAAGCACCGGCACGGCAAGAACTTCACGGTGGGACAACTGCAAGGTTGATTGAGGAACAGACAGATTACTGGAGGAAGCATGCCAGTGAACCAGCTGTGGAACTGAACCTGCTGTTCTTGCCATGGAAACGGAATGACAGTAAAACACATCTCTAGTTGAGACTTTTGGATGCGACACAGTTTGGGAATCTGATGGTGGCCCTGGTGCTTTTCAGTTCTTTAACGGCTCCAGGTTGAGACCTGGTAACTGGCTACAGGTCTAATTTGAGTGAAGTCAAACTGGGCACTTCGGGACACTTCCAACTACTTTCCTCAGCAGTATGTTGCAATCTCCCAGACAAGACTGGCACACACGCAGTGTGTCAGTGCCAGCAGAAAGGAGGGAGCGGGGATGATGTGGCCATCTGTATCCAAAGCAGGATGATGTGGCTGTCTGCATACAGGGCAGGACCGCAACAGGCACAGTTAACATTGGTTTGCACGCAGAACCACACCCAAAGGGTTGAGGTGTTTTTCCTCTGTATCCTCCTAAAGCAAAATGAAACGGTGTGGCTTTTAAGTGCTGGTAAGCTGAGTAACTTTGTGCTGGAAGGCAGCAGAGCATGTTTAGGAGCTGTTGAAAGGATCCTGAGAAATCTGCTGCTGCTTGGCTGTTAGTTAATGCTGTGCAGTCCGGCTGTAATCGCTGATAGAGCAGCATGGGAATCAATCAGCACACCCATCAGATCTGTTTTAGCAGGTGTGCTGGGAATCAACTGGAAACGTTACTTTGGTAATTCTGAAGCGGTGTTTAGTTAATAAACATTAAAGTTTAATTTTCAGACTAAAAAATGGATAGCAGCTATTTGGATAGTAACACCTATCTCTAGTTCTTGCATGCCATTCTCTGACTTGGCAAGAAAAGAGGCTGTTACTAAATCAATAGGAGCTATTCTGGAGAGAAGGAAGTATTTATTTTGTCTGGCACTCCAGGTCCCTTTTGCTTAATAATGTATGATTAATTATTCTCCCATCACTTATGATCTGCTTGGTTTGTCTGAGGCCAGATCTAACTGCTGTGATGAGAAACAGTTAAGAAATTTCCTATTCCTCTTAAATGTATTCTAGTTAATATATACATTAGTTAAATATATTTTATTACTGCTCTTTATTAACTAACTTAATAACTCTATGAAAGAAACAAATATGGTTGTATGTTTATCAACAGGCCAAGTTCTCATAGAAATTTCCAGAACCCACAAGAAACTTAATGACAGTCTAGAGGAGAGTGTAAGTTAAACAATTTATTTTTTAAAATTTATTTACTTTTGAAATTATAAATTACTTTTGCCAATTTTTAATAACCCTTCATTTGTTTGCTTTTAAAGTTCAAAAAATTCCATAAAGAAATTATATCTGAACTGGAGAAGAAAACAGACCTGGATGTAAAATATATGAATGTGAGTACCTTCAATTGTAAGTCATATCTTATTTATCTATTCCTAGTCAAAGAATTTTTCAGAAATTGTTCCCTAACAGTTAATTAATCAATACATTAGAATTAAGCTTTAAATACATAAACATGGCCAAAATGTTCATGCTTACTTTGAGTTAAAAAGGGAACCAACGCTTGACTTAATAGCATTTTTAAACTTCAGTTGAGAGAGAAATTAGAAATTTCCGAACTCATTGGGTGGGTACCAGCAGTATCTCGTAGACGATGGTAACGCTTTTTAGCCACTTACCCAGTTACCCGGCTGAGATGTTTTAAACGCTTTGCTTGCAGGCAACTTTAAAGAGGTACCAAACTGAACACAGAAGCAAATTAGATTCTTTAGAGAAGTCGCAGGCTGAGCTGAAAAAAATCAGAAGGAAAAGCCAAGGAGCACGAAATGCAACGAAATACGAGCATAAAGAAATGGAGGTCAGTGTATTGTCTCTGAAGTTATTTGGTTTTTTCTTTATATGAGAACTGGTCAACAGAAGATGTTAAACTAATACAGGTCACATCCGAATCTGTTTTAAAACTTGACTTGTGAAGCTTACCACAGTTTTTGTATGTGCAATGTTATTTAATACGCGTAACTCCTATGTAAGTTGTTTGGCAACAGTTACACTCTACAATTTCAAAGAACATGCATTTTTGGTTCCTCAAAGCTGGTTTATATTAAAGGCACTCCTAGAGTGTGCATTCCAGTTGAAATTAAGCTCTGGACCACTCTGCTGTACGTATTCAGAGACTTCTGCTTCAGTTTCTAGGTTTCATCCCTTGACCACTACTTGATTTTTAAATTTTTTTTTAAGTACCTCTGTAACTACACCCTTATGCAGATGTTTACACAGGGAGTCAGCTATGCTATGCAAACTCAGTAGCAATTTGTTATAAATTAATTTCCCAAAGTAGGCAAATGCCAGCTTCTGTTACCACGTATTATTACCTTTCCTACTGCTCCTAAAACAGCATTGCCATCCTGAGGCGACATAAGGAATGGCAAGGCAGTGAAGAGAAACTTTATTTTAAATAGTAAGTCATATTCTGGTTGTCACGTATCTCTCAGAAGATACTTGCTGGTGATATTGTTATTCGCACAATACTTCTATTTTGTGGTAGCTTATTTTTTTTCTCCATATTTTTCTATTTTAATTTTTATAACAAGCTATAGTAAACAAACAGTACTAGTAGCTATTTTTTACTACCTGTCTTTTAATCTGCATTCATAACAGTTGGGGTTTTTTGAGCTATGGGACTGAGAACTCAAGGATTAACATTTAATCGCAGTTTAGCCATGAATCCTCATAACCTCAGACAAATATAGTTTAGTCTTCTCAGTAACTCATTTTCTCCTCTCTAAAATGAAGTCAAGATTCATCATAGCTTTGTGAGAGTACATAACTACTGTGGAGCAGATGAAGGTAATTAGTCTAATTCCAACACCTGTGGCCTTAAAATTGCTCAGCACATTTGCTACTTTGATGTCACATTCTTATTTACTGCAGCATTTTATTTAGAGGCTAAAAGACTGTTTCTTGTTTGCTTCACTCCCCCTTTCCCCTCCGAATAGATTACTAATTGCCTGTAATGAGAATGTACGTTTACCTGATGAGATTAAGGAAGTTAGGTGTGTGCATGAAATGAGAAAGACTTGGAAGCAGAGCCACCCTACCCCACTCCACCTTTCCCAAAGCTTTTTCTGAGGCTTTTGGAATTCACTTCAGTAATTGGATGGAGTATCAAAAATTTTCTTTTTTTCCTTAGTATTTGGAAACCGTGAGCTCTCGACAGAGCGATATTCAAAGATTTATTGCAGAAGGCTGCAGAGAAGCTCTCCTTGAAGAAAAACGAAGATTCTGTTTTCTGGTTGACAAGCACTGCAGTTTTACTCAGCACATGCACTTCTATCACATTCAGGTCAGTGGCATGAGTGTAAACAGAAATGAAACTCCTGAAATCTCATCATGTAGGAGATCTGAAGTATCTCCTGCAGTATGTAGCTCAGGCTGCCATAAATAGGTAAGGCAGCACTTAAGAACACTTTAGGGCCAGACAAGTGTCGTGATCAGTTCAAAGAAAATGTTTCCAATGCAATATTCTCTTACATGTATTGTAGCAACAATAAAGGGTTACTGTGACTTTTTGAAAAAACATCTATTAAGAAAAAAAAATGTATGGGCTGATGAGGTATTTCCAGTATCTGACCCTGAAAGAAGATAGTCTCTTTCTACAATGTATTATTTGTTTCAAAGTGGTATTACTTATGAAAAATCTTTGAAAAGGCTTCCATTTTGCTGGTGTTATCATATCTATGTAATGAAAATTAACAAGTAGGTCTGTGCAATGTTATGAAAAAGCGTATCTTTGACAAATACCTTTTAAACTTGGATGCAGTGTGCGGACTTCCTAAAATCAAAGCTGCCTGGATGGCAGGAAATCTGCAGCGATGCCACCAAAGTGCCTGAAAAAGTCAGAATGATGATAGACGAAATAAAGACACCTGGTTCCACTCCAATATCAGGAACTCCACAGCCTTCACCAATGATAGAGAGAAATACCATGGTATGTTGTTCTTTGATGGTTAAAGAAACCCTTTAACCTTAAATGGGAGCAGAGTGACTTAGCTGGTTTCTTTCGTACCTAAGCATTTGGGATTGAGAATGTACTTCTGCTGGAATATACTGGGATTGAGTGTGAAAGTAAAATTATTAAACTGAAGCTCTGCTACTAGAAAAATACACAGTATGGTATTAGAATCTATTATCTAGACAAGGCTCAGTTTTCAGTTGGGTGCCTAGGACTTTTTCTGCAGAGCTCATCCTCAGAACTACTTTTGTTCTAACCATTCCATTTCCTACCTTCTTATCTGTAAGTAATAGTAATTACATTCTCAGTAGTTCAATATAAACTTAAAGAAAATGTTATTTTCTATTTTCTTTCCTTCTTCCTTACTCCCTTCATGATTATTAGCATATTAGAGTACACGTTAAATTCTAATTCTACCTACTTATATGTTATGTCACCATTAGTTCTTGAATTCCTAAATGATATTAATAAACTTCTAAAAGAAAATCTGGAGATGAACTAGGTGTAACTGTGCTACTTGTGGAAAAAAGAGCTATCATAGCATTCCCACTAACAAATGTTTATCAAGGGACAGAAGCCTCTTAAAAACTATTCTATCAGCAATTTCATAGAAATGAGTTCTTTCTGACTGGTCTAAATATGTATCATTTAGGAATATTTAAGCTTGCCTTCTAGAATTTGATGTTGCAAACGAGTTGTGGCTGTCCCGTCACTATTGTGATACTGTGGCTTTTGTGACTCTAGATTGGAAATGATTTTTATCCTCATCACGAAAATGCATCAAAGGTGCCCCCTGCTCCTACAGGCAGGGCATACACGAGCCCACTAGTTGATATGTTTAACAATCCTGCAACAGTTCCTCCGAAGACATCTTCTGAAAAACTAAATCATTCCGCAGGTGAGTGTCACTTTGCTGCAAACTATGTAAGTGTAAATGACATACTATAGTGTTAGAAGCTATCTTAGGACTTCTTCACTAAGAGGATGTGAATTCCAGGATGTATAGCAGAGTAGAAAATGATCTTTACAAAGCATTTACAAAAGTTACCTAAAGGAGAAATACGTGTTTTAAGAAGAGAAGAATTGTTTGCAGTGAAACACAGGTCAAGGTAGGTAGATTCTATTTTAGTCGCTTTCTGTGTGTCCCTGATTAGCCCAGCTTAACTGCTTTTCTGACTTCCAATCTTATCAGAAGGATACATTCTATAATTTTGAACAAGATACATCTGAGTGATTATCTCAGTGCATACAAATAAACAAAAACTGCTATTACGGTCTCGTGTCGATTTCCTTTGAAGGCGCGTAGCAGTTAGGGAAGGATGCACATGGGATAAAATGAGCACAGTTTTGTATTTCTTTCCTGCAATGTAAAATCCTATGAAGATTGGTTTTCTAAGTTTCTAATAAATCGATTTTTTTCGCTTTCTCTGCTATATGGAAGGAAGGGAAAGAACTAAGCCTAGATCACAACATAAGAAATGCAGAACTCTTCAATGGGATACTAGCAATTTCAGCATTGCTTCCTCAAAAATGTGTTTACGATATGTTGCACTGGTCAAACAGCATACAATTTTGAGATCTCCTTCAAGTTGTCTTCTGGTAAACATCCCGTGTCTGCAAAATGCCAAGTATCTCCAGCTTTCATCACTTCAGTTGAAGTTGAGTGCTAGGCACATTGGAAAATGAAATCTTGGACTTCATATACAGTTACAATTTTAGAATGAAAAATTTTCAAAGGTCTTTTACAGCTCTGAATGTTTAGCATTTTTTCATGCCAAAAGAGGAAAGAAGTAGCAAGTTAAAAGTTATATAACTTTTTATGTCTGTTGGCTCAACTTCATTGTGAGGAGGGCGTGTGTGTATATAAATACACATACTGTGAAGAACTTCATGGTGGTAAGAAATATTGGCAGATAATTGAGAGGTGTCTAAGTGGAAACCAAACCAGTACAAAGTCTCAGAACTTGATTTGCACTTTGAGTATTCCTTTATCTACTTTTTTTTTTTCCCCTCTGTGAGACTACCAGTTATATTTAACTTGAATAGTTTGTGGCTAATCTTGCTTTTTTGGCTTTTTTTTTTCTTTTTTGACAGAGAATTCAGATGATGCCAGTTTATCGCGTTCAACTTCTGTTGCTACAGGACTAAATATAATGAAAAGGCAAAAAGTAAAGACAATCTTCCCACATACTGCTGGAAGTAACAAGACGTTGCTTAGCTTTGCAGAGGGGGATATCATCACACTCCTTGTAGCTGAAGAAAAGGACGGCTGGCTTTATGGGGAACATGACTCAACTAAAGTGTAAGACAATCAATATATTACCCAATTCAAACATGAAGGAAAAACGTGTCTCATCAGATTTTGTTAGCAGATACTAGTAAATGGTTTTCCACCTTTTTTGCTGGCTGTCATTGACTGGGGACTTGGAATTTTTCTGTAAGGTAAATCACTGCACTCGTTTTAGGGAGATTCTGTACACTAATTTGGTATCGTCAGAAATCAGGTCTTTGGAAGTTAAATCTCAGTTCATTGAGTCTACTGTCTTGTCCACTGTTGTCTTTTTAAAGACCTTTCCAATTTTATATAATATGAAATTGAAAAACTTTCCCATTACAGAAAAGGATGGTTTCCATCATCGTATACTAGACCACTGGAAGAAGCAGCAGAAGAAAAAGCATTTGTCCCAGGGCCAAGGTAATATTTTGGGTGGGACTTGCAGAAACACCCAAATCTTCTCTAACGTTTACTAAAAATGTTATTTTTCTGCTCATTTTCTGTGTTGTTCAGCAACATACGCAGTAAATACTTTCTAACAGTCTGCAGCATGATGCCTTGATTGCATTAACATGTTTTAATGGTTCCACAAAGACCCAAGAACTAGCTGCACCCCAACTTCACAATTTAGAGTCCCACTGACTTCAGTGGGATCCTACGCCTTTACTAACTTTCAGCTCATGCACTTCTGTGCTTTCCTGGGGCTGGAGACAAGTCAGAGATGCATTATAGGAACTGAAAATGTTATTGTTGGGTTCTGTCTTGCAGCCCTGCACCAATCAGAAGTATTAGTTCTGTCAACCTTGTGGAAAAAGGCGATGTTGTCCTCCCACCACCAGACTATCTGGGGTCTTTACAAACAGATAAAAGAATGGAGTCTTCCAAAGGTACTACTGTTAAAACACCAACTGACAGACCAGAAAATGCAGGTCCGGTAAGTAATCAATACCCTGAATCCAAATGTTCTGCCCTGCTTGCTTTTATCAGCCTACTTAGCTGAGCTCTTAAATGAGGCCCCTGGAACATTCCACCTTAGCTACTTGTGCTTGACTTCAGCAGCCCTTCAGTGCAGCTGTCTTCACGACTATCGTGGGTTTTTGGCATTTCAGTCTATCTGTAGTAATAGGAAGGGAGAAGAATTCTTCAGAGATACAACTAGAAGTACTACCAGACACACTCTGCATAGCAAACTTCTAGGGAATGGAATCTGAAATATGAAAAGAAATTCTCACAGAAAGTAGTACAAATCCATCATCTTAAGTATTTTAGGGCTGTAGTGGGACAGGGGATTTAAAGCAGCATAAACTCTGTATTCAGGAATGCTTTACGCAACCCCTTAAATGTTAGTGGTGTTTGTGTGGATGTCACTGAGGGATATAGGTACTAACTAATGTCTATCTTCAGCAAAACCACAGCTGAGTGGAAATACATTTTTATGATTAGAGACATACATATACACACTAGCTATATAAAGCTAGTATTTCAGCTATTAAGTCAGCATTCAAACAATGATTCACAATTAAGACTGATCTAATCAAATCAAGCAATTATTAGTCTTTTTCTTGCTGCTCGTTTAAATAAGTGTTTTGCTTGTTTATCTGATGATGATAAATATTTTTGAGGCTTTCGTCAAAAAGCCTCTTGAAGCAGAGGTCACGTTTTGATGACAAAAAACTTCATTATTTTATTTATATATTTTTAATATATATAAAATATATATATTTAAAATATAAATATGGTTGTCACTACTAAAATTAAGACTATACCAGGGTAAGATGCGAGGTTCCAGCAGTAGGTACCATAGCAAACTTTTCAGATGTGAGGAATCATAGAGTTGGCTGCCAATATCTAAAGAAAAAAATCTACAGTTTATCAGTATGACTAAAATATTTTGTGTATCAGTGTAACATCTAAGCAAATTTGGGTTGTCCTTCTGACATGTTTTTGCTTTCTAAGTAATTTGTTGAATCATACAGTAGAAATTGAAGTGGCCTTTGCAAATTTGTACTTTTTGGAAGTAAAATTAACTAAAGGAACTTAAAAAGCAGAAACTTGAAGTTTGGTGCATCACATTTTGATTAATGGTGAAAGAATCCATTTAAGCTCAAAGGATGACGGAATATTTATAACGGTTCTCTTGTGAAATGGAAAGGCATCAGGAAACAATGGCTGACTTCAATGAAACCTCCTCTTCTGTTTCCTTCAAGTCTCCTGTTAGGATGTCAGGTACATCTACAGCATTTTTTACTTAAGATACTAGGGGCATTGGAGGGAGTTAACAGGTCTTTGTTAAATTGACAAAGAGAGAGAATGAGCTGTGTTTAAAATAAGTAAAAATTGAAACATTCCCTTAACAAAAATATAACTTGCTTCCAATACATCAGTCTAGAACTCTAGAAATAAACTACCATTGGAAAGACACAAGCATGACACAAATTACATCATTTATACACAACATTACAGTTGTCAATAATACCTGTATTTTAAACTATTATCTGCATTTCAGAAGCGTGGAGAAAGGCAGAACTTTAACAAAAGGGAGGAAAGGAAATGAAATGGTATTTTCTTTTTTGAGTAAATAGTGTGTCTTCAAAGAAATCACTTTTGTAATCACATCATAGACTTGTATCTAGTTCTTAAAAGAACAGGTCACCTCAACTTTACAAATATAAAAAATGTGAAAAATTGCTGCAGGTTCAGCTATACAGCCCTTTCAGAAATGTTCTCTCCAGTAGTACTTGGCTTTGTACAGCCACTCCACAGCTATTTCAGAAAAGCAGCTACAGACACACACTTCTACTAACTACTGCCAGAACATCTCTTTCAGATGCAGAAATTGAAACAAAAAAGTATCTTTTTCTCTGGCAGAGAGGAGATAAAAAAAGGCTAGTGCTTTCCATCACAGCAAAATCTGCGTTCCTTAAAATGCATGGAGAACGAGAAGCAGAGCTAAGAGCCTTTCGTAACAGAAAGGATGGAAGTTGCTCGACAGGGACTTGTGAAGCTCTCCTCTCGGAGAACTTGCCCCATTTAGACTAGACTAGTAACATTTTGGGATATTTTTTGGTTTTCATCTAAATATTCCTATTAAAAGATTAGCTTTTTTTTTTGTCAGAACAGGCTAATATTAGCATATATGTATCCGAATATAGCATACTTGAATCCACATTCACAAAAGTGGTTTTATTTCTCAGTAATGAACCTTGTTGTGTAGGAAGTATATAATTTGTGCAGTGATGTTGCGTTTCCAGGACAATGTTCTTCTATGAGGAATAAAGCTTTTCCAATGCATGAAAGTAGTATCAAGAAATAATATCTAAATTTCAGTGTTCAGTCACTTTCAAATCAAATATCTGGGAACTTCTAAAATTATTTTGAAGATAAGCATCTATATTTTGCCACATTCGTGGTTTTCATTTTTTGGACGAAGCAGCAACGAGCCTTAGCAATTACATAATGTCAGATTTACATGTTGGTTCATTTATTCTGTGGCTGTTAAGACCTATGGGATCAACATGTCCTTCAAACATAATTATGTTCACAGTAGTTGAGATGTGTGAGCCTGTGGAAGTTGCCGAGCAAGCAGTACAGCGAGCTCTTTGCCCTGTGACAAGTAAGAGGTGACTTACTCTAGTGCCTTAAAATTATTAAATCTGTTCAATTGTCTCCGTATCGCTGTACGGTGCTGCTGCCTTTAGTATGGCTGACTGTCCTCAGTCAGTTCTCAAGAGCAGTCACCTGCAGGGTTGTTTGGTTTCTTCTGTGGCGTTACTTCAGGAATTTTAGGAATAAACTTAAGGCTTGTGGACTAACATTCTTGTTGAAGTTACAAAACAAGAGGAATGGCAATCATTTAGTTGACAGACTAGGACAGCATTCTGATTACAACAGTATATTCACTTCGGAGGCCAGAATGGAAGCTTATAGCCTCTTAAGAGTGGAAAACAAATACATCTTTTTTTGTGATTCTAAATTTCCACAGGGAAAGCAAGATTTGAAAAAAAAAATTAGGAATTCTGGAGTGTAAAATAATGACTAGTTTTGTTGAGGTACTGCATAACTCATAGCAGCTACCTTTTTACTGTGACCCCATCGTTCTTACCTGTTACCATACCAAACAGGGAAGGGAACTGTAGAGGAGAGTCGCTGCACTTGCACCCAAGTGTTTTGATCCAAGGTCACTATTTACTGTCATTCTTTTGGAAAGTTGCAGAGCTTCCTTGTCTTCCTGCTTCCGTGCAAGTCACCAACGCCCACACCTCCGTAAGGCTCTAGATGTAAACTCAACATTATGCCAGGCTGGTTTGTGGGCTCGAACAGAATTTACGTACATGTCAAACAGTATGCTCACAGTGTCTTTTACGCAGAAGCAGGAAACAATTAATTCGGGCATCTTCTTTTTTGTTTCAGAATACACAGAAAAAAATAGTTCAGGATTTCAAGAAGGACAGATAAGGAATGTTCTTGCGAGTTAAATTGTTCACGCTGTATTATGTAGGACAGTATTATGCAGAACAGTATCAACTAAAAAAGACTTAGTAGTTGACAGAGCTTTGAGGGTCGGTGTTCAGTAAGAAGTAGCGCGTAATTCAGGCATTCATTCATTCTAATTAACTTCAAGGGCTAATTAGGCTTAATTCTAAGGTCTAAGTCTATTTATGACTGATACACATGAGCAATTTCATTGGAAATCACAAGTCAAGCACATGGCTAAGAACCCTGCTGAATTAGGTCCTGAATAAATGGAGATCTCTCCACCTGCATCACGGTATCACGAATGCAGTAGCTAGGAACTACTGGCCCAATGGATGGGGTACTGAAGAGGAAAGGAAAGGCTTACAGGCCTGTGTTCAGCAGTGAAACTCTAAGTGTTAGAAAGAAAAAGGCCATATAGACTGAATGATTAGTCCAAGACAAGCTGCTACATAAAAGGTGATCGCATATTCCTGTTCCTGTATGCAAGAATGTACGTTCAAATTTTCACTTTGAACTTCATCTGACACCTACTAGAAGCAATGCAATTAGCTTGCAGTTTCAAATATGTCATTAAGTCTGATTATTACTAAAAGTTTTTTTGAGTGGGGAGTAGAAATTAACTGTTTGCCCAGACTTCCATGTAGCACAACAGGCTTGTGAAGGGTAAGGCTTTGCAAGAGTTTTCCATTTTTGAGACCTGAAAGACTGGATCCTGGAGCAGCACTGTGACAGCGCGACACTGCCACCTTTGGGTTAGCTTAACGTCAAAGGAATGAAGCACACTTCATCACAGAAGTACAGTGCCAACTGTAGCTAGGAAAACAAGTCTTTTCAGATCGTACACTTAAACATGAGTTTCACTGTAATGAAATATTAGCAATAGCCATGCAAAACTATTCCTCCTTTTGTATCGCCCCCATACAAACAATGTAAGTTATGTGTGTACACGCCATTAGCTGTTCTATTGCTTTTTTACTCACCATCACTGCTTGCAAAAGTCACAGGAGATACCCGAGCTTGTACTTTGTAAATAACAATAGCTAAACAGAGGGAAAAAAACACAAAACAACAAACAAACAAACAAACAAAAAAACCCAAACAAAAACCCACACCACAAAAAACACCAAACCCAAACTAAAACCACCTCTTGATCATAAATCTGCCTTCAGGCTTTTACTATTTAAATATGTCATTATTCTGGCTGCTGCCTTTAACCTCATGACTTTCGTTACAAGATCCGACTCTGTAGGATCTGCTCCCAGCCTTGTTTTGGCATTCTGTGACAACTAGCGGTTCACAAATGATGCTACAGAAGCAGTATGGTGTGATATTTGTCCTCCAAGTAGTTCTGGTGTTTTCTCCTGGTTGGTGGCTGCTGCAGTGACATTTCCTTTGCTACTTTAGAAAATACCCAGCTAGATCTCAGGTCATCACTGATCTTAAACCTGGGAGCGGCAGGTGATGGACACCACAAAACAAAAAAAAAAGCCCGATAATGCTAATACCATTTTTTAAGCTTCTAATTTTGATGTTCTAATTCTCCCCTCCACGACTTGCTCTCCACTATTCAGCTGACCTACACAATAATTACTCTAAATGGCTCAATATTTTAGCCTGCTTGAATGATGGGGTCTCTTTTCCTTAGCAGGACAGTGAGATCATCTGTAGCATGTCTTTGTAAATCTAGGTAAATATCTTTTTTCTTTTACAGAAACCTGATATGAATGGCATTACAAAACCACCTTTTCTAAGGTATACTTTTTAAAGCTTTTACACTAATTTAGTTGTGTTGATTTTTGTATTGGCTTATATTATCATATTGATTCTGAGGGGAAATAAGGATGTTTTTTCTGAATTACTGTGACCTTTCCTAGGCATTGGTAAAACATTATGACTAAAAATGGTTGCACTTGTCTCGAGAGTGGCATCAAGTGGCATACAATGCATAGGCCCTCCTCAGAAAAATAAGTGTTTCTCCAGTAGTTTGGCAGGGAGGGGGACTTAAAGACATAGTTTAAGGGTTAAAAACAAAAAATCTTCGAAGACTGGGAGCTGTTAAAAAGCAAGTCAAGATCTAGTGAATGGCCATTAACTAACTTCCCAAATGTTGGATCGCTGCAAAGTGAGTCTTCATATGTAAGCTTGTTTTAAAAATTCAAGTTAAACCAAGAGTTGCACAGAATCCTTTAGCCTAAAATCATAACTTAGTCTGCAAACAACCTGCATGAAGAAACTGCATGGCTTCAACGTGGCTCTGTACCGCAGCAAGCCTTTAGTAACTTTGTGTCGTTCTTTTCAGTGGGGAAAATCCTTTTGCAACTGTGAAACTCAGACCAACAGTAACAAATGACAGATCAGCACCAATTATTCGATGAAGACACAGGCCATACAGATGTACTTCCTCTGTACAATCACCATTTACAGTAATGACAATTACTATATAAATGTGTTCTAAAAATGTATGTAATTACTGTACAATAGAATCATACTGGAATGGATTCTAATTTTTTTTAAAACCTAGACTTTCTAATGAGCTAATTGCTTTGGGCTAATGTTTGAGCACTTCGGCTTGATTTTACAGTTTGCCTCTTTTGTAGTAGGAATTGTGAAAATACTGGAGATAGTTTGGATACTCTAGCAAACCAGTGTAACTAATAGGTCACGAATCTGAATCTTTGGCATTCATTATCTGGAAACTGCAAGGGTAAGTTCTAGAATATACGCCTGCATACGCCACTTACTAGATAAGAAAAAGATGATTATTTTTTTCCAAACAGAATGATGTAACAACTGCCTTATTCCAGAATAGAGAGTTGCTTGTATAAAGTGATTATACATTATTTTGTTTAAGACAGACACCCTAGGTTATAAATAAATATTTATCCTTTAAGAATAGACAATTTGTAATGCTTTGCTTAATGTTCAGATACAAATTTTCAAGCATTAACATAAACCTATTTTAAGTCTAATGTACTGTCAACACATTCTTCAATGATAATTTTTCTTCAAAACACATTGTCAAACTTTAGTCTGAAAAAAAGTCATAATAAAACAGTGCCATGAATTTTTTTTTCTTGAATGCTAATATAAAAAGCTGCCTTCCAAGTTACTCTATTACTGCAGCCTTCCACAAAAGAAAAACACCACATTAAGTTTGAAAATTTTCAGTTAAAGAGCCTAGCAATGGTGTAAATGCTGGAATAGTATCCGAGTTAAATGAAATACAACTTTTAACTTCAGTCACAAGCGGAGTTATACAGCTACCTCAGGTTCATATTTTCTAAATTCAATGGAGCTAACTTGTCTGAAAGTTCTGCTACAGTAATAATCATCTCAGAAATTAGCCTAGAATGTTAGAAACTGACCTTTCACTCTGCATCAGCATTGGGTGCTTTTATCACTGTGTAGTTCAGACATATTTCCCACCTGCTGTACAAAAGTTTGTATCATTAATACTGCCAGTGATTAATCCTTACTCTAAATCATTCTACTTTACATATGTGCATGCCTCCTGCAGCATCCCATGGACATTGTGCCTGCTTCTACTACTATAAACAGTGAATTGGAGTCCTGTGAAATGCCTTTCAGTTACTTAATATCAAAAAATAGTATATGAGCGTGTGGTGGCTGCAGAGGTAGAGTCCACTCGTTCCACTGCCTCCTCTCACACTCCCTTTCAAGTTCAAGGCTGAGGACACTTAATTTGCTATGGAACCTTGCATAAATATCCATTATCCCATTTTGAAACACCAACTTTTCAGAAGTGTAACCTTTACATAAATCCGTTTTCTAAAGCACTAGATGCAAGTCAATGTAGACTGTATAGGCTTTCAATAATTCAGTATCAGAATTAAATAATATGAAATGCAGAAGTCTTTGCTCAAGGCACTTCCTACTTGCACAGCGCCACAGCCTCTCTTTCTAGACAAGAGTATGCTGCCTCTTGTCTGGAGCTGAGACCAGTGCCACAGTGGTAAGATGCTTCTGCTAAAGCAGACAGGGCACTGCCACTGCAGCCCTTGAAGGGCATGTGTGTCCCCATCAGCAAAACCTTCACTAATTAAAATAGGGCTGTTACTGTTTGTTACTACTAGTGCCTGCAGAAGAGTGAGATTGTCCCTTAGCACAGTGGGGGCACAAACAGCACTTGGAACACTTTCCTCAAAAGCATGTGATGTGCTTAAACAAGTACAGCCCTAAACCATGTCTCTTTTTTTAATCATAAGGATTCTGGACAGTATTTATCCTTCTTTGTAGCTAGGATTACTAACTCCACTTTCAGACTACATGTTATCAGACACATTAGTCATATACTTAATAATCCAGCCACAAGTTGAGGATTGCAAAAGGAAAAGCAGTTTTATTTAGTTGTCAACAAGTGCCACTAAACATGGAAAACAAGTTGGGTTTTCATGTTTTGTAATGCACATGCTCGTAAAAGATTAAATTTAAATTACATGCAAGAGACTAAATTTTTTTCACACTTTACAAAACAGGTCTGAAGCAAATAAAATGATTGTACATGACATTTACATTAGAAAGAGTATGCTAACAGTTGTAGCTTCCATGAGCACGTCCACGTTCATCCTCTTAGCCAAAAGCTGCCCCACAATTAGGGCATCTTCTCTGCCTCAGTGCAAGACAGAACAGAATCCCAATTGGAAAGAATACAATGGCACACAAAACACCAAGACAGGTGAAGGTGTCCTCCAACACGCCAACCCTGTAAAAATGGAAAACAGACTCAGTCAAGGACACTCACCACATTCACCTCAAAGTTACAACTTTGTGATCTGGCAGTCACTAAAAACCACACAGTTTTATACAGCAAGATAAGGCACAAAGTTTGGGTTGTGTTTTATTTTCATAGCTTGTAGCAGGTTTTGAATTATACAGCTTAAAGAAAAACAGGAAACTTGCAGGTGATTAGACTGTAGGTAAGTCTAAAAGTTTTGATTCAAACTAGCTGTTTAGTTCCAGACAGCAACTATTTCTGTATCACTGCAATCCAGGACTAGTTCTTAGAACAAAGGATAGCCACCACAGCTCTGAGCAGCTGTATCCACTCCAAATGCTGGTTAATGCAAGGACACTGAAGAACACACAGGTGTAGCACCTGCTATACAGTGGGAACAAGTTACAGCACTCTCACTGTAGAAAGCTTTAACATGACAGCCTGTGCCACTGCAGCCATCTCCAGTCCCTAAAGAATGTGAAAGTCATGGCTGTTCTCCTGTGTTCTTGCATCCCAGCTCAGTTAACCTTGCCAAGTCACCACACAGCAGTAAGAGATCTCACATTCAGGACAGAAACTGTAAGCAAGCATCAAACTTTATTCCTTGCCAGCCCTTCTTGGGGCCAAGTTTTTCTGTATAGGTAAAGATACAGTTTTCTAGAACTGAATCTTGGTGTCACTAAAGTTTGCTCTCATAAAAATGAAAAGGAGCCTGCTTTTAAAATAATTTACTGACTCTTCTGGAATGATACAGTGCTAAAGATTTAACCAGTATAACACTGGTACAGTTATTGCACAGCAAACAACTCCATTTATCAGCTTTTTAGGTCTTTTCCAACAGGCAGCAGTCACACTTGTGTCATATGCTTTGCCTGCTCAGTTTCCACAATTATCCTGGGGTGAACTCTCTCACTTCATTCAGCCTCAAGTCTCTCGCAGTATACGTGCACTAGAGCTCGCTCTTTTAGGAAAAAAAGTAATCCTTGTCTTCTGAATGTTTTGATCTGTTGATGTGGTGCTTTTTCTCAGCTTCTTCCTAAGAGAAAGGTTTGAACTGGCAGAGAATTCTGTAACACTGGTTAAGGGCTTCTGGTGAAACATCCAGCTTATCCTTTCACTAAGCAAGTGAAAACCACTGCTGACAGCAAGATGCAAACAGGGTTGTTTCAGTCTGTTACTTCAAATTAATGCACAACTTGACAATGTCTCGTTCCTGCAGTTGCCAGCACATCCTCTCAGATGTTGGATGAGAGCACAAGTCAATATAATCCACGTGCAAAGGGCTTGGTGCGCTGGACATTTAGAGCTCTGACCAATTTAGCAGGATAAAGACTTAAAATTCTAACGGTAGATTTACAGTGGAAGAGTATTTCAAATGTCAGCAATTCCTTGCAGAAAGTGTCAGTTAAATAACTGTGTACAGGACTATGCCAACTACTCACATTCAGACTTCCTAAGTCACCGGAACAGCTCGGCACTACTGTCATAAGCTGTTTAACAAGTTTATTTCTGGTAGCTAGAAAAGTCCAAAGGCCAAACACGCATCACTATTAAAATAACCTTTAGTAGGTATTCCCAGTTCCTACTTCCAAAACGTGATGTCCCTTTAGAACTGTAGGAGAACATTGATGTCGTTTGGCTCCACGTGAATCTCCACGCTATGTGAGAAAGCCTGTTTGGACACAGTTCTGTGACAGTAGACGTTTACCTGAACAGACTTATCTTCTAATTTCAGACCCTGACTTCTTTCTGAAGTACTGTATCTAAATATCCCTCAAAATGAAGAGCAGACAGTAAAGCCCGAGTATTCAGACTTAAGAAATTTGAGCAGCTATACTAAATAGTCAAAATTTGGAGTTTAGCAAAACACTTGAACAAGATGTGTCCTCTTAGATTCCCCATACAGTGAAAGCAAACAGAAACAGAGCTGAGTGACCTTGAAATACATGCTACAAGCAAGGTGCCAAGGCCAACAAGTTGTTGTTTCCCTACAGAGCAGTCACAGACAACCTATTGTACAACGTCAACAGAGTTAAGGAAGGAATATGCAGACTCAGAGACCATTTCCTTACTGCAACTGCCTAAAATATTACAACTTGATTAAACTTAACATTCTCTTTCCCCTCAACCATTACAAGAAGTCAAGGCCTTTTCATAGTGTTCTGAATATTCTGCTGCTTATACAACTTCATATTCAGCTTAAGTCTTCAACATCAGTCCTCTTCTTTTGATGAACTTGTGATAGAAGTCTACTTCATATTTGGTATAAAAGTATTTTCAGGGTACAGGTGATCCCAGCAATAGTTTTATAGTTTCACTTCCTCAAATGACACTCATTTAATGCAACAAATTAACAGATCTGGACTAATGCTCAAATCACCATATGGATTCTAGTCTCAGCGCTCAAGTGTCCCAAAGCTCAGACTTCTGTAGCCGGTATTGTTCCTTGTGGCTACTCCTACAAACTCGGCATAACGTTCACCTTGAACGTCAGGCATGTGCCCTACCCGACTCCATCTATCAGTGCAAGCACTTCATTTTGCCACAACAATGTAAGATTACCTTTGAACAGACATCTGCGTGTCCAGAGACATAAGAACAATGACAGATCAGCTCTGCAGAAGAGTTCTGCTTTTATGACAAACTCTCCAGGACTTCAGCTCCTACCATTTTTCCCAGAGCTGGAACACATTTTGTAGAATTGGTTTCAGTGGTGTGGGTACCACCTTTTTTTCCCCATGGCTCTAAAGCACTTCAGGAAAGCATCGTCAAACATGGAAAAAGTTTCACGTCTCTCACCAGTCTCCTTTACCTCCTATATTCCCACACCTCTATCACCAAATCACAAATCCAGATATCAACACTGGCTTAAAAAAAAAAACTTAAAAAGTACCCATGATACTGCCTGAATTCATAAAACCACCTTTCTCCAGGATGGCACCACCATATCCAGCACACTGATACAGTCAGCACAGGTTGTGAAGGACAATGGTTCTGGCATGTCACTCAGTTACTATTGTTAATACAGGAAGTACCAAAAACCACACTAACATTTACTGAGTACGTCATACAATAGTTGCAGTATCAGTAGTATCTTATTCTCCAGCTGAAGCAAAAGCAATGTTTAAGGAATCCAGCATAGGGCAACAGTGGAACTTTTTTATTTATAGATTTCTTTACATCTTCTCCAAAAGGTTGTGACAGTCTCTGCCGATGAGACCTAAACAGAGTGCTGTACCACGCAGTTGGTCCAGCTTACCTACCAGGGGTTTGTGTTTGATTCAGTTACTGATTCTTGCCACAGTGAGTTGCTGACTTACACAATGTGTGGACTTAATGCAAAGAATCCCACCTTTGTTTCTGGTATTTCTACTACAAGTTTTAATACTGACCATCAACTACAGACACGCTGAGCAGCAGCAAGAGCAAGTTTCTTGGAAACAGCACTACTGATTGTCTTTGTGATGCAGTTCACCAGAGCTCTCTTCTGCAGCTCAGGTTTGGCAATGCCTGCATCTGTCCAGCTGATACTGCAAGCATTCCTTCTGGGAATAATGAACACAGTTTTGTGTGCCACTAACCAGCCTTTACACTTCTGCTGGCTTGATGACAAGTATGTTGAGTGAGTTTATAAGGGTCAGAAAGAGAGGCATCATGTACCCCCCACGTGGCATGCAACGCATTTCTACCTCTACAGCACTGAAAGTGCTGACAAACTACACTATATGCCAGCAGACGAGGAGCCAGGCCATTTCTGCTGCAAAGCTGAAACTCACCCTTGTCACATTAGTCGCTGACTCACAGCACTTGCCCTGCATCACCTCAGCAAACAGCACTCAGAGAAACTACAGGCACTAGATTTGCTCAGCTTGGTTAATATTTCCTTTTAGTCTGTCTAGTGTTCTGCTAGAAAGAACTTTAGCCCAGGATTCCCATCAGACCATGGCACTGGTGCCTGCTTCCCTTCCTCTCTTACCACAGAGCATTCCCCAGCAAAGTGAAATACCAACAGGGAAAACAGTCAGAGGGGACAGCACTGCTGGGGAAAGAAATATGGAAGGAGTTACTGAAAAATTATGAACAGAACAGCAGTCACTGTCACTACCAGAAAAAAGGCAAATATCATACAGAGGCATATCATGAAGTAAATTTTGCCCATATACTCTGGATTATTAATCCTTCCATCCAGACCACTGTGTACTGGACTTTGGTCCTCATTTTGGGGGGGGGGGGGGGGGGGGGGGGGAGAGGACTTGGATTACTGAGAGAGAGTCAAAAGGAAACAAAAAATAGAGAAGAAAACATTGCTCCCATCAACTTAACCTTGCTACCCAACTTCCAAGTCCTAATCCCCAATCAGTTGTTATACCATTTGCCTGTGCCAGAAAACATCAAAATCCACTTGCTAGGTTGAGTTCAGAGCATACTAACCCAAACAGAGATGCTTTTATTAGACTGACTTTTAAAGCAGAGTTGAAGAGCCTCCTATTAACTCTTGCTTCCACAGATTTCCAACTAGCTGTCCTACCTCAGCATATTATTGTGTAGGGCAGGGGTTATGTTAGTTTCCTGTTAGCTCAAGGCTAACATGAAAGCTTTAGCATAATTTCTTTGCTGTACAACCTCTTTGCCTAGGGCATTCCCGGACACTAAAACTGTAAAGTTACATTGCAAGTGACCCTGAAAATTAGACTACAATTAAAGAATGGAGTCAGTAAACAAGGCTGTCATACTGTCAACTTCATTCACCAGGGAAAAGCTGTGCTACTGAAAGTGCCATCTCCTGGGAAGAATCTGCTAATAGGACTGAAATGCAAAGTTATTCAAAACTAGCCAGACTGGGTACAGATACAGTGATAGAAAGGACACAAGCGTTCAACCAAAAACGGCAAGCCGGGATGCAGAAGCTGAACGTGGCAATTTGTACTTGTGGAAGTGCATGAAATGCTCAGCAGCCTCAGACCTGTCATGGTTTAGGTGAAATAAAAATCAGCAGTAGAAGTGCAGGAGGTGAGGCCTCTCCTTTTCCCCTTCTCTGCAGGTTAACCCAGAAACATACTGTAGGTACCGAGAAGCTCAAACACAATCTAGATGTTTCTGAGTAATTAAAGATTTGGGTGGGTTTCAGTACTACAGATCCATCCAAGAAAGGCAAAGTCCCTTTTCCAGGCATTTCAATGACACCAAAAATAACATTACTTTGGAAAATGCACACTAAGTGCAGTACATGGCACGTTAAGGCTACTGTATATCCGGTCTTGGTTTGCTGTTCCACTAATGCCATCTTTTTCATTCACACAGACTAAGCATTCCCTTCCTGCAGGCATTCAACTCTTGCTATGTTAGTGTTTTTAAATCTTCTCCTCGTCTCTTCCTAACTCCGTATTCCGTTCCTGCCCTGAAGTCTACCTTTGTGACAAGTCTATCTGTTCAGTTAAGAGTATAAGCAGCCTAATTTTTATCTGACCTCAAAGAATAAACACACTAATTAAACATTCACGAGGGATCAATCGGGGTACTTCTGGTCAGCCTCAAGTCGCTGCAAACCCAAGCACAGATGACTGCTGTCTAACCCATTACAATCAACTCTCTTAATCAGCTTGCAAGGCCCAAGCCTATTGGTCAGCAGATGTCCCTGACACTTTAAATAGAATTTATTTTAAACACCCTTCCCCCAAAACAGAGTTATTCAGGAAGTGTTTTGTGGTAACGAAAATGGCAATTAAGAAAAAAATTTTAAAAATCATTATCCGTATTGAACACCAGGCCCACGGAAAAGGTCCGGCAAAGGACAAAGCCAGCCACAGGAAGCAGGGCTGGTCAGCGACAGAGGAAGACCAGCACAGTACAGCCAAGCAGCAGACAGGTCCACCAGCAACACCCGTTTGGAAAGCTCACCAGAACTGTGTCTGCTGACTCCACCATAACACACCTGTTGTTTCTGAGGCAGTGCCTATCCCATTGACAGCAGTGTGATTACTACTACAGCATTAGGGACACAAACACTTCTTGGCTTCTGGTGACTCGTGTCACCACCTAATTTTGGATGAACACTTATCCAATCACTGCTTAGCCAGTTACTAAATTTAGAAGAAGAAAAAAAAAACAACTTTCTATAAAGGCGAATATCAATATTTTAGTTTTTGCTTGTGTATCTTACCTGAGTTGCAGAGTAATTAGAGACTCCATATTCAAACTGTAGATCCACTAATGTAACCAAACACAAATTTTGTTCTACAGCATAAACCACATAAAAGCTGATTATAACTGCACCACTCCCAATCTAAAAATAAAGTGGAAAGGTTTATTTATACTGCAAGCAGCGTCTTGGATTTAAGCTGTAACTGCAGCTGCCAACTCCATAAAGTAAGGTCAATTATTCCCACTGACAAGTATTTAAAACCAAATTACTTTTCAGACAACCCCCTTCTTGAAAATAAGTCTTTAAACATTAGTATCTTAAGTCGGACACTCAGGATCAGAGGGCCAGTGGCGAGATCTGCAGACACAGACAGCATCAGTACAGTTTAACATGTGCATTTTTAGACTTAACACCACACGGTTAAATGTATGCTTATCAGCATTTTTCATCCCTTACAAATAAACTCAAAAGGTCATCCCAGCTAATCAGAGACAGGTTGGTGGTACGACAAGCTCTGCAAGATGTGAAAAGAAACCGTACTTTGCTTAAGGGCGTCTGTCTCCAGCTGCCTTCTACACAGATACTCCCTCACTGGTCAAGCAAGTGGAATTTTGAGATCAGTATCCCATCTCTCCTGCCACTGTAGCTGGCTGAGTCTTTAACTTTATATTTCAGTGGAAACGTCAGATCAGTGACAAGCACAGACTTTGCAAGCTGCACACCAAATCTTTAATTTTGAAGGTAAAAACAAATGTGTAGCTTTTCTTTACATCTGTCATAGCTAATGCAACAGCAACAGCTAGGTTAAGCATGTTTAAATTTCACCTGCAAAGCAGCAGAAGAGAAAGAATTGAGAACTATATATGCAACTACTGAGTAAGCACGGGATGCTTACAGTTTTAGTTTCCATGAAGAGAGATGCCAGCTCCTCTAGCCTCGGCTTGAAGGCATATTGAATGGCTGTTGATCCACATACACAGAAAGGAGCCCAAATCTGTACACAGCCACTGCCTTGCCCTCCTCAACACAAGCTGTATATCTATGTAAACACAATTATCCTTAAAAGTCACCTTCAAGTAAGAGACACCACAGTATTTGCAGATTGATCTGAACTTCCTTATGCTTTAGGCCCCAATTCCTCTAACAGAGGGCTGGCTGCAGAGCCAGAAAAATTTTGGCAATGGGAACAGCCTTTATCTAGCTGTTGTCTTTCTTGAAATGCCTACAAATCACCAGCCTTCCCTAATAACAGCACCACCACTGCTTTAATTCCAGTTCTGAAAACACACTAATTAAGAGGCAAGCTTCATGGCTTCACACCAACAGTCTAGCCTCATAAACGAGGCTACATGTGCCAGTTAAAATTCCCTGTAGATGGTGGACATGTCTCCACGATGAACTAGCCTGAGACCTGGTGTGTTTTTTCCTCGCTCATCTGCCTACACAGCCGAATCAGTATCACCTCTGGTTACCAACAAACAAGACCAGTTTCCTCCTCTCACCCAGAACAACTCATCGCTACAAGGAAATCCTAGTTAACAGAATACAGACACCAAGACAAATGGTGATACTAATTAAAAAAAAAAAATGCCATCAACTCTGGCCCAGTGACAGACTGGGCATTAGGGACCAGATTGTAATTTTTATATGGTCCCATTAGGGAAAACATTCCTGCTGCATCTTACCAATTGCACAAAGTCTCATTTATTAGAAAACTGTGTTTTGATTACTGTCCACAAATCAGTTCAGACCAGTAGAACAAAAACCCTCAGAAACAGCAAGAGCTATGCTGTTCTCACTTGGGACCCTATTAACAGGCTTAACGCCTCCTCTCTTCTGGGCTCAGGTAAAACCTCCTGCTCAGCAGCTGTGGGCCTCTGCTGTTAGGCTGGGGATGGGGGGCACGGGGACAGGGAAAGTTACAGCTCTCCTAGCCAGGAATTCCAAATGGCAGGCTCATGGCATCTGCTCAAGTCTGCTGCATCAAGGCTTTCTCCTTCGCAGTCACGTGCGTAGTCACTGCTGAATTTCATGCCCTAACTGCTCCAGCCACCAAATTACAGCGCAGCGGGGATGAACGCCCGATGTAGCTCAACAGCACATGTTTACAAAAAGCTGCAAACTGTAGAATTAGGGAGCTACACTGATTCCCAGCACAGGCTGATCATCTTTGTGACAAAAAACAGCGTCAGGAGCTGCTGCTCTATTACAGCTATTCCTCTTTATAGCACTCTTGAAATGGTATTTCAAAGTTGGCTTTACTCACAAGCTTCAAAAGCATCTCTAGCATGTCAGCCTGCTGTTAGGACCGAAAATCTGCAGGTTTTCCTCAGAACATCAGACATGCTTTCTAAACAGCTATGTAAATAGCTATGTTGTTTGTTTTCTTTTCATTCCTTGCACATTTAACCAGTACGTATTATGAAAATATATTAAGAATATGCACATAAAGTTTAAATACAGTTTTTGTGAATAACTATAGAAAACCTATATCCTGAACAGCCCTCTATCAAACCACACACAGCACTTGTGATTGGAATAATTGAAGTAAAACCAGAACACTGAAATTTTGAAGTACTTTATCACCTAAGTGCAATTTTCCCAGAGTCTATTCTCTCCGGAGAGATGCACTTAATTGAAGAAAACAAAATTTCAACCAAAACCTGAGAACTTACTACTTGATAGTAAAGAAATAAAATAAAAAACCCACCCCCCCTCCAGAAAAAAGCCAACAAAAAACCACAAGAAAAACCTGTGACAGGGAGAAGGCTGTAAGAGATCTGAGAATAAATACAGTTTTAATCAAACTTGTCCCATCTTCCAATCCTGAAAGAAGCTTCACTGTTATTTCAATTTGGGACCCACAATACTTCTCAAGCAGATGTTTTGTAACTGTCAGAAGAGAAAGCCCCAAAATGCAGTGGTGTTACGTCTTTTCCCTCACCCTTTCTTCCAAACAGCTGAATACTTGTGAAACAGGAAAATAAAAACCCAACAGGGCCCATCACAGGCTCTGTCCCAGATTTTGGAAGAACCAGCTTTTGCAAACGTTAGATGAAGAGAACGTTTTCACCATTTTTAAAGGGATCTTTCTTCTGTTAAGTAACAGGAAAGCAAATATTCCTTTGCAGTTTGTTCAACCCAGCAACACAAGATGGAGAAAAAGAATATGAACGTGACCACAAGAGAAGGATCCAGACTGCATTCTCCAAGCTGAACAGATGATTACCTGGCTGGATCTCAAGTCAGTGGCTGTAATGATTCAATCTGTACATGGGAACGTAGAATAGTTTAACAGTAGGACTTGGCGGATCCTTAGATGTCAACTATAAACAATAAAGCTGATAAATTCTGCAACTCAGTTTAATTCCTTGTACATCAGAGTTGGAAGATGAACTCACACTAAGACAAGAGGACTACAACCACCCAAGACATTTTAATAATGCAAGGAAGGATGGAACGTACATTAATACTGAAGTCTGTAATTAGAGAGCAACAATGACCAATGATGCATTAGGATGATCCGACTAATGAGTAACTCTAAGCAAGAGGTACAGCTTGCAAGACAGGACAGTCATCCCTCAGATGCAGCAATACTTCAGACAGAAGAAAAAAAATGCAATTATGTAGGGACCAAGGGCATACTACCTACATGCAGAGAGGTTACTTTTGGAGATACTTTGTACTTTTTATTACTTAATACCATAAATCAAGCCAAAAGACTGTACTGTAGCTAACTTATTAATCTCAAGATCATTTCATAGAATGGTTTGGGTTGGAAGGGACCTCAAAGATCATCTAGTTCCAACGCCCCTGCCATGGGCAGGGAAACCCTCCACTACACCAGGTTGCCCAAAGCCTCATCCAACCTGGCTCCTACCCAAAAAACAGACCAATACTACATATATCTCCTATTTTAAGTTGGAAATGGTTTTGATTTTAATTAGCAACTTTCATAAGTGCCATAGTGCAAAACACTGGTTTGTATTTCCGATAGCAGAAATCCTCTCAATAGGCTTTAGCCTACTCTATCAGTTACATTACTCCACAGCCCCAGGAAAGGCTCTTTCCTCCTGATCTAAAGCAGATGGATTTCTCTAACGATCATGCACAGCATCATATCAGAAGAGTAACAGGTTGACTGACTTGGCAGTTTTAATAACAAAGGTTTTTATGTACAATTAATAGCTTTTTATGTTTACCCATGCCCTTTCAACATCTTTTCTGTTCAGTGCTGTATTCAGAGTGTAGCTGCATGTTGCATTCTTTATAAAATAGGTTTCCAGGCCAAGGAAGTAAAGCAGAACTATGTTTAAGGTCTTGAGAAGTCAAAAAGGATTATGAGCTTTCTCTAAGAGAAGCAGCCAGAGTAACCTTCCAGAAGACGAACTCTGACCTTTCGGGTTCCTGTGAATATTTCTAATATTATACACCCAGCCTCCCTGTCCTTCCTCCTGAAGGCCCAGACTATCAATTCCTTAACTAGTCAAAACACAGGCAATCTGAGATTTTCCTCTCCTACTCTGACACTTTGACTCTTCCTCTAAAGACAATTAGGAAAAAACATGGTGATACTGCAAACACAACTGTGGCAGACCATTACTAGATAGTTACTCGTCCTTGGGATTCCCTAATCAAGACTATTTCAAAAGTGCTGAGAAGAGTCCTACAGTTTAAGCAGTGCAGTATTATGCCTCAGAGTAATCAACATGTCATAGTTCTCCTCACGATTTTTTTTTCCCTCTTCCCTCACAAAAAACCTGAGGATCCAAGAGTAAACAAGGTTTTTATGGAGGGTATTTTGCTTTAGAAAAGAGCCTACAACATACAGAGCACTGGGTACCTGCAGCAGAGCAAGTCTGATGACTTAAGAAAACTACTAAAGTGAGGTCGCTTAAAAACACCTTACAAAAGATAGCTCATTTCCCCAGATTTGGCTAAAGTTAGATATTATACTTGCAAATCACTGTTTCAAAGGTGTCTGCTAGAACATCCTAGGATAACCTCAATAAAAAAAAAAATCCTAAGAATAGCAGCAAGAGTCTACCAATCTTCAGTGATTACAAAGACCACTGCCATAGTAAAACATTTTGAGATTTATTAGGCTTGAGGCCAGAAGGTCTGTATAAACACACTGCCTGCCTTTTACCAAGCAATGTGCAACATCTTTCCTGTCTCCTGGCTGAGCTAAAGCATAAGCACTTCAATGGAATTACTGAGGTGGCAAGATCTACCACATCCTCTGAGCAGCTCCGTGGCTGCTTTCCCTCACTGTTTAAAACGTACGACTTGTAGATCAATGCTCCAGCTGGTACAGGTTTTTCAGCCTTAACTCGTGACATTTCAGCAGGCACTTGTTTTTGCATAGCACCACAAGATACTTCTTACCCGAATCCGCCTTTGAACAGGTACTGACTCTCAGACAAACACCGATTCTAACAAAACCAAAAGGTATCTGGAGGACTGCCGCACCACTTGAACAATCTCTACTACAATCATCGCACTGAAACCTGGTATCATGTCAGGTATTCCAGCAAGTCTGTCTCCTACACGTTTTAAAACAGATAAGCGAGGGCTCAGACTTAAGTGCCTCAGAATATTAAGTGCCTCCTCGCAAGACTCCGCAGGGTAACTCCCATACATTTTAACAGAAGGGGAATGATTCTGCATTTGAGTCAGAGCTGGCCAGGCACACCAGTGTCTGAGCTGCACCAGCAGCAATCTGGCTGCCCTCACCCATTAGTCAATATCCTGGGATGAGAAGAACTGAGAAGCACAAAGGGACTTCAGCTGACTTACAGCACTAATGCGGAAACAGAGTGCCTCCTTCCCTTTTTTTATGGCTGCTGATCTCCAAGGGGAAAGTTGCTCTTTTGTCACAACTCCAGCTATTAGCTGATCACTTCTTCTGGTTTTCACCACTTCATCAGATTAACCCTTGACAGAATCAAATCTATTAATCTCCCTGTTCTTCTGTATTAAAAGGACTTTTAAAGCAAGAGATCTTTTAAAGCAAGAGATCTTTTAAAGCAAGAGATCTTTTAAAGCCTGAAGATACTGATGTTTTCAACCAATACAGACAAGCACCCTGCCTGGTTTTGCACAGTCTGGATGTTGGGAATGAGACACACCACAAGCAGCAGAAGCCGTTCCACAGGACTATCAGATAACCAGAAATGACTATGGTCAAAGATCACAGAAAATTTCACAATAAAATCATGCTACTCACTATCACTGGGAAAAAACACATCAGAAAGGACTTCCTGTCATCCTTTCCCTCAAGAGCTGATCCTTTGTATGTGTGACTGAACTGCCTTTTCATGAAAAACACCACTTACGGATCTTGCCCCATCATAAAGAACAGATTCAAGTTTATATATAAAGTCTACTGTATTAATTACAGCTGTTATCACAAGCCCATCAGGGCAGTTCATACTACATAAATTAAAGCACTCCACTGCTGAATTTTAGTGCTTTTTCAATTAATTCAATTCTAATACACACACATAAAGAGAAACTATTGAAAACCAAGGAACTATATGGATACCTCTAATTTTAAAAATAAAACCCAGCACTGAGTTTATTTCTCAACTAGAGAGCTATTTTACCTGCAGGCAGGACAGCCACCAACTACTACTACAGAAGTGGTGGTAGCAGGCTGTTGGATAATGGTGTACGTGCTTGAATAGTTTGGCTGTGATGGTGGTGGAGGAACAGCATACCCTAAAACAAGAAAAAAAAAAACTTCGATCACCGCACATAAGGCATAAAGAACAATTATAATAATTAAAAAGTCCCGAAACAGAACATGGAAAAAAATAAATATAAATGTAGTCTTGATTGAGCACTTTAAGAAGCTCTATCAAAAACAGAGTTGGAAAACACTGCTCAGTACATCTAATAGCAAAGCCACTTCATAAACCCAAGTATCTAGCACAATTTAACCATCTGAAAAGGACACTGAGCTAATAATTAACTTTGAGAAGTTGTTTCAACACTTTCTGAGCACCAGGAAAAAAAACAGTTTAAACAATGATCACGGCTTTCACTTCTGGACATTATGTATCAGGTATGTCCCACTCCAGCAGACACACTAGTTGAAACAGAATAAATCTTTCTCTGGTTTCCAGCTTAGCTTCCACATATTAAGTTTATAATAACAAGGATTATACGGAATGATAAAATGCAAGTGGAAAGAGGTTGCACAGCACAGGAAAAAAAAAAAACAACCAAAAAACACCTTTCAGAAAATCCATGTTGTTAGTGAATGGGTCATTTTAACAGCTGTAGTTAGAAAACACAAGCCCTTAGCTACTGCACTAACATTAAAACTTAAAAAAAAAAAAGCTTTTTAAAGGGATAGTTAGATGTATGCAGTATAATCACACGGTCAAGGTACACTTTGCCCAGGTACAATCTAGCTGCAGCTTCTCTCCCAGGGCACTGTTCTCAGACTTTATTTAATCAAGTTATGCACCTGTAAAGCCACCAACCTCATTATTTAAAAATAAAGTGAAAATAATCAGTAATACTTGTATTGTAGAAAAAGAAGCTGCAAGTTATTAGCAGGAAATCAATCTACGGCCCTAAGATTCAACCCAATGCTGGATGACTGGGGTCAGTGTGTGCCCTATTGAGTGTATTTCTTGTAACTCTGGAAGCATTCCCTTAACTGTACAGAGCCTCTCTCTCTCTTTGGCAGAGGTTAGTATTAATACAGTTAACAAAAGTACTGCGTCTACTCACCTGATTAAGTCTCTCCAAGACTACTGAAGTGTATCAGAAAAAAACAAACATTAACCAGAGTACAGTGAAGTGCATGCAAAGAAAAGTGCAAGTTTAGGGTCTGCTTTACGGCTAGTGCAGCTGCCTCTCTTCGCCATCGTTTTGCGGCTGAAAACTCGCACACCTGAGGGATTCATGCAAACGCGGTCGGTATTTTGGGGAGGGCAAAACACAAACACGAAGTTACACCTCAGAGGCGCCTTGGGAAGGAGAGGAGAAGGAAGGTGGGGCTCGTGAACACCTGGATCCCCTGCGCGGGTTTTAAGCGTGAAGACCGAGACGATCCAGCCGCCGCTCGCCTCGCAGGGCGGCCCCGCGCAAAGAGGCTCAAGAGTTTTTCCCGCTTCTGCCGGGCAGCCCCTCTGCGGCGCAGACCGCGGCCCTTCTCCGGAGCCTGCGGCCCCCAGGGCACCGCCAGCACCGCCCCGCTCCAGCCACCGGGGAGCGTGCGGGGGGAGAGCCTCTCCAGAGCCGCCCCCCGTCCCAGGGCTCGGAGGAGCGGGGCTCAAGATCTCCCCTCACCCCCCCAGCCCCCCTGAGTCGGCGGCCAGCCCTCCCGCGCCGCCTCAGACCCACCTGCGGCAGCCGCGGCGCCCGGGTAGGGGTATGGCGGGGGCGGCTGGAAGCCGGGCTGCGGGGGGGGGATGGCGCCGTAGTTGCTCTGCCCGTAGTCGTAGCCCCCGCCCTGGGCGGCGGGGCTGTAGGCGGGGGGCCGCTCCTGCAGCAGGGGCTTGTTGTCCATGCTGGGGGGCGGCGGCGCTGCCCGCCCGCGGAGCCGAGCGCCGGGAGGGCGAAGAGGAAGCGGCGCCTTCGCCTCAGCGCCCAACTTGGCGGGCGCCGCCCCTCCGCCCCGCCCGGGGGCGCCGGAGCTCAGCGGCGGCGCGAGCGCCTCAGCGGCGGCGCCCCGCGCATTCGGGGCCGGGCGCGAGGCAGCGGCGGAGCGCGAGCGGCCCCCGGCGCGCGAGCGGCCCCTCCCCGAGCGCCCCGCACCGCGCGCGCGGCCCCGGCTGCTGCGCTCGCGGCCGGTCACAAGACTGCGCCCCACGTGACGCCGCTCCCCAGCGGCGCGAGGCGACTCGCCGAGAGGCGCAGGAAACCGTCGGCCTTAAAGGGGCCGCGCCGCCGCCTCGGCACCCAGCGGCACCGAACCGCCGGCGGCACCGCACCGCCCCGCCACCCCTCCTGCCCCCGTCTCCCGCCGCTCCTGCGGTGCAGCAGGGCTCCGAAGGCGCTGCCCTCGCTGGGAGGGTGCCGCGCTCCTCGTGCTGCCCGTGTACGGAGGCGAGAGCAGCTGCCGGCAGAACAGGCTGCCACGCGCCGCCTCGACTCACCGGGCCTGCAGATCAGTTTTTAATTAAGCCGATGATGGATTTTTAACATGCTCGCTGAGGCCCTTTCTAGCGTCGCTTTCCTTCAAGTGCACCTCTCCCGAAATGCAATCCCTGCTGGAAACCGATGGCCTGAACAGGGTGAGGATGAGACTTGTTACTGGTTTGGCCCCAGAAACCGTTTCAGTCGGTGGTAGCTGGAGGGCTGCTCAGGGATGCTCAACCCGGGAGGATCCCAAGAACTGAAAGAGGGATGCGGGAGGTTCTCAATTCTGCACCTGTGGTAACGCCAAGAGCCACTTTGAATCACACAGTGGCCAAGTTACTTCAGCTGAGCTCTGGGAAGATGGAAAGGTTGAGGGAGTGCGTGTGTGTCTGTGTTTACGCAAAACCCTCAGTCTGAAGAAAAAGCAAAAATCAGCAGGAAATAGCGCTGTGTGCTGCAGTGACTTCTGCAAACTGACATCCCCGCTAGGAAGAGCTGCACTTGAGTGCTAAAGGGAAAAAACAAGAGCTCTAGGAGTGGTGCCACAGAATGGGAATGTTGTACAAAGAGGGAAAGTTTTTGAAAAGAGATTGAGGAAAAAGCAGAAGAAAACTCGCATGGTTTGAAGAAACACTAAAGAAACACTAAAGGAAGGCAAGGGGGATGCCGCGTTCTCCTGTGCAGCAAATGAAAGGAATGAGTTCAACGGCGCTTTCACCAGGCTCAGCTGCTGAAATCCAAGTTTTTGATAGTTGCACAACTCAGGGCAGATGTTGAAAGGATCTTAAATGTCTTTTATCACCATCAAAACTGGCCTCTTCCTTCCACACCTTCAACCCTTGAGCTGTCTGATTCACCAAATCTTTTGGGTTTTAAATACGCACAGGTTCGCCCTTCGCTACAGGTACCAACAGGGCCACTATCTCCACGGCAAACTGAGCAACTCCCATGATAGCACCCCTGGGCAGCAGGGAAGGTTTAGCCCTGTTTCATAGAAAGGGGAGGCAAAAAAAACCCAAACACATAAAAAGGGAAGAGATTAAATAATGTGCCTCAAAATCCAACAAATTCTTGAAACAGACAGGGACGCAAATTACACGACCCAAAATCCAAGCCAGCACCAGCACCTGATGGCGAGAGGATCCCTGCCCTCTTGCTTTCCACCTTCTCCCTCCGGTTTGCAGTGCCTGACTCCTATGGAAAGGGCACTGCTCAGGGCTTGCAGTGACATTTAAAGACTGCCCCTACTCTGAGGAAAGCTTTTACTTACGGTAACTGTAGCAGTATAAATATTACATGAGGTTTTTGAAAGAAAAAATCTAAAAGCACAAATGCAACACAGTACTTCCTCATTAGGGGAAAGATACTTCCCTAAAATGAATGTCAAGTGACGAGGAAAAATCCCCCTTTTAAAGAAGTGAGATTTGGGAAAGCATGGAAGAGCCGACAGTAGAAGCTTCCTGTGGAAACCATCTCCAACTGCGTTAGGGTAACGGCCGCAAAACAGTGAAACGGGACTTAAAATATCTTGACTATGCTTTGGACAGAGCAAAGTCTTTCGTAATAACAAGAGATTTAAAAACTCGCAAAGTTAATTTTGGAGCGCTCCAGCCTTGCCGAGGTCAGGATGTGTGCCAGTCAAACGGATAGACCTCTCCTAACTGCATTTTCAATCCAAACCGTGGCTTTGCCGTGGTACGCTGCAGGTTGCATTTAAACAGCTACAATTATGGGCAAAACTGGGGGAAATCTCGACAGCCAACACTCCTTCCTCCTGAGTCACGCAGTAATCACAAGACTGAAGGACAGAAGTAGGAAAGGATATGTGGATGTTTGCTCTCCCTTTTGCAAGGCCTCGGAGCCCTATTCAGGGAAGCCCCGGGGCACTCCCCTCACGGGCCACAGGCTGGAAGCGAGGTTCACATTAACCCAGTGCCCTGGGATTATACAGCAAACCCACCCTTAAAATTGATGGCAAAATGATAATCTGTTTACATTTAGCTGTTTGTTTCTGCAAAACCTTTCTCTTGTTAGCTTCTTACAGAATGAGAATCTCTGCTGCAACAACAGCGTCTGAACAAAGCAGGGCTCAGCACTGGCCACCCAAAGCAACAAAGAGTAATAAGGCATCACTTCATTCTTAAGTTTTACATCAAATAACAGAAGTAGCAGAGCCAGCATACTCGTTAGCTGGGTACAGACCACAAAAAAGTTATGTGCTGCCAGTGAGGAAAGTGTTCAAATGAACACTCAAATGAACACGGAGAGTGTTCATTTGGTTTCATGTGTAAGGTCCTCCTTAAAACAAACATAAGAAAACTGTACTGGCTGTAAATGACTTACCATGCGAACTCCTTGCATAATCAATCATTCATGCTGCCATCCTGTAGGATTACAAGGCTGTGGTTGAAAATCCAAACTGTGAGAAAATCCCAGAACATGATCCTTAAATTCTTCTGCAATCCAGTTCCCATGGAAAACAACGGAAGTCTTGTTTCTACCTGCTTAAAATGGCAACTAGATTGATACATGTCAGAGTATCAGAGTCACAACTGCTATAAATCTTGCAAAATTAATTTCCCAGGATCTAAACAGTACTTGGTCTTTATAAAGATGTTTTACTACAATGATCAAATCCTCAAAACACTACTAGGGAGCATGAATTCTGTGTTGAGGCAGGCACCATTATGCACAAAGGACCAAGCCACAGCAGCGTTGAGTCGAGTGTCCCTGGGGCTCAGAACGAGACGACCCAGACAGGATGGTTTTGCCTCACGGAGGCATCATTCTGGAGAATTTAATGTGTACATGAACCCTCCGCACCACAACCAAAATCATGTATCAAACCCATCTGAACCCACAGGCCACAGCACAAGAGCAAGGCAGACATATTCTTTCTAACCAGCAACTAGTAGCTCCCCAGGCCGGATTCACAATGGATCTGCCAGGTCCCTTTGAAAAAGGCCTGAAATGAAAGACAATTGCGTTTCCACCTTCCTTTACTGCACCTTTGAGATACACAAAAATCTGAGATACATTTTGTTTGCAGATCTCTTTCATGTTTGATATTTGAATAGACAGACATGGAAGTTCTTCCCTCTCGTTAGATTTTCTGACTCATTTCAGAATGCACTGGAATGTGATGCGCAGGTTATCTTTTGTAGCAGAGCAAGTACATGGTGTCCTGCAGTAAATGTTAAGCAGCACTTTTGGTGTCCTGGGAACGACTGCTACAAGTTGTGACAGCAAATGCCATCTCCTTCCTTATCCCTCGTCTCCTTCCTTATCCCTCAGGCAAGACACACTGATACATCAAGCATAAATGTAATTCCAGGCAAACGCTGTTTTCCCTAACTCTAACGACGGCCCTCTCTGCGCAGCAGGCTGACCGCAGGGCTCTGCTCTGCCCGCAAGAGCCCCTTTCCCGGGCGCTTACAGCAGCAGCCCCAGGTCGGGGCCGCTCCGCTCCCGCGCACCGCACGGCGCGCGCGCCGCAGCTCCGCTCCGCCCCGCCCCATGGCGGCGGCTCTCGGGGCGGCCGCGAGGGGGCGCCCCGCCGGCCGTGCGGCGCTGCGGGGCCGCCGTGGCGGGGCGCGGCGCGGCGGCTCCTGCTGCCGGGAGCGGCGCCGGGCGGCGAGGAGAGGCGCGGCCGCCGGGAGGCAGGTGAGGGGCGAAGGGCTGGCCTGGGGAGAGCCGCTCGCTGTCAGCCGCCTGGCCGCTGCGAGTGAGGCGGGCAGGGCAGCGCGGCGCGGCTGGAGATCGGGCCGCCTCCGGGCCCGGCTCAGCCCCCGCCGCCTTTACCAGCGGTACCGGTGCCGGCGGGAGGAGTGAGCGGAGCCGTGGGGAGGTGCCGGCGCCTCTGCGCAGGCCCCCCGGGGGAGGCGTGCGGGGGGCCCGCAGGGCGTTTTCGGGCGGCGGGTTTTCACCGGCGCCACCGGAGACCCGCTCCCGTCTCCTGGCCGCAGCTGACCGCCCCCTTTCCGTGCGGGAGCCGGGTGCGGGGGGCCCTGACCGGCTGTCATGTCGGCCTCGGGGGGCCGGCCCCGCCGGCGAGGAGCCCCCGGGACCGGGCAGGCGGGGCCACAGCCCCGCAGGGCTCTTAAGCCGATCCGGCCTTAATGCCCGCCTGGCAGAGCGGCGTGCGCCCCCCGCTGTCGGCAGCCCGGGCTCTTCCCGGGTGTTATTTCTGCGCGGTGGCTCGGAAAGCGCTTGGAGATCTCCGCGGGTTCAGCGCGGCGCGTACGCGGCGTTACGGAGCGCTGGATAAGCTCGCCACGCGCCTTCCTGTGGAAGAGAGGGAGGGAAAGCTCGTCCGTGCGTGCTTCATCTTGGAACAGATTGAGTCCCGTGGTGCTTCACCCCGCAGCCCCCTCTCTCCCGAGCAACTTCGTTACTTTTATAGTATGCAAGGAGTCGGGATGTTTTTCTTGACGTCTGTAGCAATCAGCGTTATGCCAGGCAGCTGGAATTTTTAATTAAGAACGTATGCTCTTAATTTAAGTAGTTTAACTTCTACCAGAAATGACCTGGCTGAGGTCAGAGATGAGGAAGAATTTTGCAGGTGTGGATCTCATTTTTTCCAGTCCCCCGAGACTTCTAGACGACTTCTGTATCCACTGAAATGCATGTGAGCCACAAGTGCTGAGCATCCTTCAAAGTCAGGCAACGTCTGTCTTCATCGTCTGCAGCACAACCAGTGCAAAGGGGCCTCAATTGAAGTTCTAAAAGTAGTTTATAATCCCAAATGCATTTGGGATTTTCCCATGATTCTCTAAACACTCTGTCTCAAAAGTTCAGAAGAAAGAATGTGCAGAAGCTCTCACTTATCTTGAGTATTTTAATCTAGTTGCATCTGCCTGGATTATCCTAATCCTGTCCCATCTCTATTTTTCCTCACTTCGTAATCTTTGGAACTTTCACTACCTTTTTCTGAACTGTTCCAGGTACTTCTCCACCTGCCTGGACTGTCGTTCCAGGTACACGCCTGCCTTTGTGTATTTGCTCACCTGTAACACACCCAAGCATCACTTTTCTTCATTATCTAGCTAGGTAGATATCCTCAAAGCCTTACCCATAATGCTTCCCTTACCCCAGACTCACTGGCATACTGGTTGCTTAAACTGAAATGCATAATATTTTCCTCTGTTATAAAGACTGTTTTGTAGAATATAGCTAATACTGAAAGGCTTATTTTCATGGCCTTTATTTTCCCACTGGTACATACATTATAATTTTCACCTCATCTTGACTCTGTTCCGTTCCATTTTTTTCCATACTATGTCCTTCTGTACTATCCTACTTTTACCAGCATGGAAAGGCAGGATATAAAGAGGGCAAACGGCTGGTCCAGGAGCAGACAAAGGCAGTAACACATGCTTTCATACTCCCAGCAACAACAACAAAAAAGTCAAGAGAGGCTTCATCATAGTTATGCTGCCACAACTAATAGGAGTATTTTGCTCGTGACCTTCCCCTGGCCTCGCTCATTCTCTGCTGCTATAAATGTTCTTCTCCCTGTTCCCTGTTACTCACCTGGTGGATCCAGGTGTTTAGGTACTTGGCAGCAGTTCTAGGAACCAAAGAATTCTGAAACTTCCTCTCTGGGATCCCATGTGAATTTGCTGTGCTGTTCTATGACACTGGCCTAGCTGTTTCCAGATTCTCCACAGTTCCACCTCTGCCATTCAGGTACACCGTACGAGTGAGTCCCGCTGCACCACCGCTTGTTGCCAGTCAGAAAGCAGGCAGGCAAGTCTCCGTAGGCTCTGGTGTTGAGGGCACAGTTGCCATTTGACAACAAATAAGCAGTGTTTCACACTGACTCCAGGCAGGGATTCCTTTTTTCTTGTGTCGGATCTGAGTCCTCTTTTCTACCCTTTCCCTCCTGGTCCCCCACTATGTAGCTAATAGAACTGGGAGCAAAGTTCAAAATACTCATCAGTAGTTCTGACTGTCAGAGATACGGAGCAACCAAAATTTGTTCAGTTTAACGGCACCCAGAAGGCCAAGTGACAGAAACGTGCTGGCCTTTCTTGACTTCGCAAAGGACTGGCCTACACGTACCTCACATAAAATGCTGACTGCTCCATGAAGGGTAGGACTGTAGTACCCAGAAAATGGCAGGTTATTAAGTGATAAAGCTAGAATGGAACTCAACCACGTCTCTGCTGTCAAACCACACTCTATGTGTACTTAAATAAATACCACACCTATGTACATTAAATAAAGACCAGATCTCAAAGTGGTCACCAGAATGCTTTGGAAAGAGATTTCCTGGCGGCAGTAGGTAGTATGTCCATGGATTAGAACTAGATGTGTGCTTATGGAGAAGGTCCCTTTCACATCTTTTCCTTTGTACCTGTGTAGCTGTGTTAGTATATGCCAAGAGGAGGCAGAGAAGGAGATACTGTAAAATATCATGGCTTTGTGGAGCTGAGATGAGTAGGGTGCACCACCAGCATTACCAGCTCTTGAGAACAAAGCCTTCTGCTATAAAATAGTCCTTGTTACTTCATCTCCGTTCAGTATGGACTTCTGTCCTCAGCCTGCCCAAGTTGCGCTATTGATGTTGTGACTCTTGTAGGATGGACAATAGGGTGCTGGTAGCAAGGTCTTTCACATGGATTTTTAGAGCCATCTAAGAGATGCAACTGCACAGCTCTGGCTGAGAGACATCTGGCTGCCCACTTTGCATGGGTTCTTTCTAAAGGATCATTCTTTACATCTTTATTTAATTTGACTGATGGTGGCTCAGAGCAGGACTGATCTACAGTAGGTTCAAGATCCATTTTTTAAACCTGTCTTTTCTATTAATATCTCCTTTTTGCCTTTCAGACATGGCCATGCCCAGTTCCCTTTTGTGGGCTGTTGACATTTTTGGGAGGGTTTACACTCTGTCTACTGTTGGCCAGTACTGGGAGCTCTGTAAGGACACACAGCTGGAATTCAAACGGGTCTCTGCTGTCAAACAGTGCTGCTGGGGAATAGCCTGTGATCATCAAGTATACACCTATGTCTTCTCGGGTGACGTTCCTATTAGATACCAGGAAGAAACCTATGAGAATCAGGTATGACATGTTAGGTGCTCTATCACCCTGCCACATGTTTGTCAGAAAGGAATGATAGAGAATCCGTACATCAGCTGTCTCTGCATGTTCTTCTCACAGGAAGATTGTTTGGTTTTCTTTGTTTTCATTTTTTACCTGGTGTTTCTGAAGAGCACATATGTGCCAAATAGCAGGTTATGCTTTTAATACTTTAATTTCCAAAGGAAGGTTGTACTTCCCAGCTCTTACCAAAAGCAACGTCGGTGTGTACTACGGCCTGTTTCATGCAAGCCCTTTCAGACTGGAACATTCACCCTCTTCACTTGCTGTGTTCCTTTACCTAGTGGCAAATATACAATTCCCTTAAGAATACGTCCAGTGTAACGTCTAGGCAAAAAAGATACATTACAAAAAATGTATTATTCTTAAGAAAATGCTATTTTTAATGTTTCAAAGAATTCTCTAATAAAGGTGTAACTTTTCATCGCAGTACGTTTCCAGCTTTTTTGCACAGAAGAGTTATTATCATCCTTCCTATATGACATACTTAAAAAGAATGTCTTTAAAATAGTATTTTAAGGGTATCTCATTTGGTTTTAAGTCAACCAAAAGTTATTTGAGAGAGAAAACTGAAGGATTTTCTTGAGCACATTTCTCTGCTTTCTAATGGGTAATGGAATAAATTTTAATTGAGAAAAGACATTAACTTATCTATATGGGTAAAAATACAGCAAACCGATTTTATACATTATTTAACATTGATACTACTCTCCAGCCATTTAAGAATGTTTCTTTTGTTAAGTAAATGTGTTCTTTAAAAATGCAAAACTTAAAAATTTATTTTATTTGTTATTTTAAAACTTTTGTTTTATTTGTTCTTGGCTGTGAAAGAATGGAAACAAAATACTAGAAAGCACAATATTCTGCAAGAGCTAACAACAGCAAAATTAAACTCAAACTCAAATAGTTTACAGATAATGTGCAAAGCAATTCAGCCAGATTCCTAGTAAAAGTAAATAATATTTTGCATTAAAATTATAGAAGGATTTTGAACCCACATTTTCCATGTGCCCTAAAACATAAGACAGTATTATGTGACAAATTTTGCCAGTATTTCTATAGTAGGTAAAAGGGAGGGGGGGGGGGAGGGGATAGAGAAAAATCACAGGTGCATTGGCTAAAACCCCAGCAAGTTATTTGTTCTGTAACTGATTAAAGCCAGATTTGGAAAAAAAAAAATAAAACAACAATCTTCTCAGTATAACGTAAGATATAAGATACAAGGAAGATTTACTGATGCAGTTATCTTGACATAGTTCCTGGCACAGAAGCTGTGCTGTTCTTCTAGTGCAGGCAAGATGTGAGTCATCGTTCTCATGGGGAGTAGATCAGAGATCCCAAGGCCATCTATGCAGCATGACCCTAATGCTGCAGCACATCACCAAAGAAAAAAGCACTGTTTGTAGTAAAATGTATCGTCAGATGTTCCTATTTGTGTAGCTCAAAATTACTTGGTTGGGACTAGCTCTGCAGCCAGTCCTTCTGTGATACCTAAAAAACCTTCCTGCAAAGACCGTGTTAGGTAGGGGCTTACAGTATGAACACTTTCTCAGTCACCCCAGGAATTTATTCCTCTTCTATTGCAGGAAAAAAAAGAAATGTGTCATTTATGACTCCCTAAGCAAATGTACAATGAGATAATGTGCTCTCAAATAAAATACTTTATTTATTATTTCTGGCAGCGCTGGAATCCAGTTGGAGGCTTTTGTGATAAGTTACTGCCCAGTGACCGCTGGCAGTGGAGTGATGTGAGCGGGTTAAAACATCAGCAGCTTGATAGTTTCACACTGCCTTCTCCACACTGGGAGTGGGAGTCTGACTGGTATGTGGATGAAAATATTGGAGGGGAACCAACAGAGAAAGGGGTAGGTGAACAATACCAAAAAGAGATCTATTCTGGGAAACCTTAGCCTGTAAAATAAAGGGCACTTTTATAAAAGTGTAAAAAGGTCTGTAAAAATGAAAGGCACTTAACTTCGCATAGCTGCTGCTTTCTGGGAAATAGCTATAATACAACACAAGGAAAGATCTTGTTTGAAGGCTTTTGAAGTCTATAGGAGCTTCTATAGGAGCTTTTTTCTTTTGATCAGGCCACGAAATGCTGGCAGCTGGATGCCTTTGTTATTGAAGATCTTTACTATGAAGAAAGGAAAATGCTTTACTGTGTCTTGTTTGTGCTGCGTCTATCATACTGAAGAGTTTGGATGTGATTCATAAATCATTCGTGGAATTAGCTGATCTGTTAATCAGGGCTGTTGAGACATGCACAGTACCTCGTACTGTATTTGTAGGAGTGACTCTTGTGCAGAATTGCTCTGAGTTAATGATCTCAAGCTTTCCCTTGGTCCTGATTTTCATAAAAGAAAACCTCTGTTTGCAGGGCTGGACTTACGCCATAGACTTCCCTAGCACCTACACAAAGGATAAGAGATGGAATTCTTGTGTCAGACGCAGGAGGTGGATCAGATACAGGAGATACAAATCACGAGACGTTTGGGCAAAGGTTCTGGCTATCTTTTAAATATTAAATAAACTGATTTTCTGAAATAATCGATTATAAGTGCAGGGAAATTATTTTTGTATCATTGCTCTGTAGGCTGGGCCTGGATTCCTTGGCTTCCAACTAGTAATTCATGCAAGCATAAATGGAAGCCTGGGATTTTTCATAGAAATCTGTGGTAATAAGGTGCCAAATCTCATGGTAATGGCATTGGAGATGCTCAGCTCCTTTGCAAATTTCAAACCAACTTTTTAAGTTCCTTTGGTTGTTTGACAAAGCACTCTATTTCGAGGTGGCACCTGTCTAGCATCATTCACCAGCTCTTTAATAATTATTATTGTATTCTAAGAATTTACAAAAATTGTAATGTGTGATGTTCCAGCTTTCCAATTAAAAGAACTTCTGTATGCACTGTTCTGTAAGCAAAAATTTCGTTCAGTTAGGGGATGAAACACAGACTTCTTGCTGCTTCGGCAGCGTTTCCCCTCTCTCTGCGTATAGCAGCCTTGAAGGAGGGGAAGAGTCTCCATGCTCAGCCACTTCACCAGGAGATACATAAACCAATCTGCAAGAAACAAGTTAGGCCACCAGCCGAATCGCCTCTCTGCTTGCAGTGTCTCGTCTTCACCTCCCAATCTTCCTGCTCTTTGCTTCAGATCGTATCACGTGATGATCCAGAGCAGCTGCCAGACCCTTTCAATGACATCTCTATCGGAGGATGGGAAATCACCGACGAGCCTCTTGGCCGTTTGTCAGTATGGGCGGTGTCTCTGCAAGGAAGGGTACGTGCGTGTTCCCCAAGTTTTCTAATACAAATTACTCCTGAAAAGCAGTTAAGTGCTTTTGAAGTGAGGCAGGTTTGTTACTGTCTTACGTTGGTAAGGAGATAACGCTGTTCGTGCATCTGGCAGGGGATGTAAAAGCTGCTTTGGGACTACGTTATGTAACAAGTTGTGTTGTAAATGGAAGGGCTTAGTATCTCCTGGAGTTGCTGTTTTACGGAAGCCTTACAGGTGAGTCTTAAAAACTCGGGCCAAGTAGTGTCTGATAAGCTGAAAAATGCCCAGAATGTCTGTGCAGACTATGGCACTGGTAACAAAGAGAAGAAGCCTTAAAACCTGGTAAAGATTCTTGCAAAGCATTGTGCAGTGTCTCTGTGGTGGGAGTCAAGATTCAAGAAAGTTTACAAAATGGTGTTCTAAGACTTACTGATCAGAAAATGGTAACTTCCTGACTTGGCAATGTGGAATCCAGCTCTGGAATGTTTGCAGTTTATTTTCTATTGAAACCTATACATCTTTCACTTTTTTTTTTCATTTTTAGGCCTACTGTAAGGTCTCTCTTCTCTTGCTCAGTGCTTTAAAGATTTGATTCTTGCTTTCCTTCCTTCATCCTTGCAGCATGTATCTGACATTCCTTTGTCTCTAGACAATTTCTAACTTGTGGTCTCACAGGGGAGAATGTAACACTTTTAACAGATAGTGTGAGATTTCAGTCACACTTGGCACTGCCTGGAGAGGCAGTTAAATTGTTTAAAATAAAATGCCCTATACCTCATACTTCCCACTAATAAGTGACAAGCATCCCACTCTACAGGCTTACTTGACTGACATTGTAAAATGCTTTCATTTCCCAAGTAAAAGTCCCCAGAGAAATAAAGTGTTTTTAATATGAGGATTTAGCACTCAGCAGTCATGTTCTGGAGCGCTTGTAAGACCAGCATAGGATGACTGTGGTCTGTAGAAAAGTGCACAGACAGTAGGACCAAAACCAGCAAATGGACTGGATGTCACTGAAGGCTGCACAGAGAATGGAATTTTTTATCCATATTGTAGCAAGCTCTGTTCAGTGAAAGTGAGGTCAGGCTATCATCTCACAGTTGTGTTATGTATTTGTTCATTCTTGGGTTATGCAACATGCCCTGAAATACACTGAAGTGGTTTTTAAATGTTGAAATATACACAGAACTTGTAGCAATAGGTCACTGTACCCAATCCAGATTCGCTTCCATGGTAAAAGCTAGTCTGTAGAAAAGCCTCCTCCCTTTGTACATAAGGATATAGTCTTCAACTGCATAATCAACATTAAAAAAAATACCTTTAAAGGTCAGAGTGCGTGCACTGCATAAAAAAATCCTACTGTTAAAGGATGACTGTTCTTTCCAGTTTGTCTTCATGCTTGTCTCAATGGTTTCATTGTTGTAATGAAATTTTTCTAAGTTTTCTTTGTTGTTGTTTTTTTTTTTAACTTGTGTAGGTCTGGTACAGAGAAAATGTCTGCCATCACAATCCAGAAGGTTCTATGTGGTCCTTAATCACTACTCCTGGTGAAGTTGTACAGATCAGCTGTGGACCATATGACCTCCTCTGGGCAACTCTTTGGGAGGGGCAAGCTATTGTGAGAGAAGGAATTGATAGGAATAACCCTCAAGGTAAAGTTTGTAAATTTAGCTGGAAGCCCCTCTGATTTGTATAGTGTTGAATAAGAAACTAACCTACAATGCCTTCTGGGTTTTGTTTATTACAGGAATTTCGTGGAGTATTGTGGAGTCTCCAAGCTCTGAAAATGGGATCATGCACGTCTCTGTGGGTGTTGATGTGGTGTGGTGCGTTACAAAAGACAGAAAAGTAAGAAGTGTCACGCTCTGGTTCTGCTTTTTTTCTCCCTTTTTGTATCTGCTTTTCTCAAACAAGCATGTACCTTTCATAGGAAGCATTGGTGATTCGGACTCTTTATCCCCATGGTTTGGGGAACTCCAGTCCCCCTTGCTGTTACAGGAATGCTCTTGGTTTGTGATATACATACATTTAATTCAAGGGGATTTCTGCTTTACTCTTGGAAGGAATTTTCTAAACCAGGGTCAGACAGGTGTGGTAGGTGAGTGGGGATGTTGCTGGGGATGTAATAAGGGACCTACTTCTAAGGGATATTAAGAATCAAAATTGAAAGGACTCCTAGCTGCTCAGTCGTGTTTCCACATGCTCTGAAGGTTACATCAAAAGCAGCATGGGAATATTTTCATCTACACTTTTCTGTATGAGCATATTTTTTCATCTTCCTACTGTAACTGTTCCCTCTTCATCAGCCTCTTAATGTAGGTTTTTTTTGTATTTATTAAGTGACATATCTGTTACTTGTATGTGTGATTATTTTATTACTGGGGTTTTAACTCAGAGTCATAGAATCATAGAACATCTTGAGTTGGAAGGGAGCCGTAAGGATCATCGAGTCACAGGGAGTCTTAAAGTCTTGCAGAATGTACCAGGGCTCTCTTGTGCTGGTGGCAATCAAATCCCTTCATCCTGAATTCAAAAACATAGATGAATTCTGTGTATGTGTAGCAGTTTTAAGTAACGGAGTTACTCTAGTTTAATGAGTTACTACTTGTCAGTTGAGCCATGGTAATAGACTGTCCAGCCTGCTCCATCTGCCACATAAACCCACTATAATAAATGTAGATAAGCTAGCATGTTTTTCTTCAGATCTGCCGCAGGATAGTCAAGTACACTGTCTGTTACGTGATTCAACCAACGACTTCTGAAGTAGCTGCTTGCCCCTATGTGACCATATGCTAATTGCAGAGAGAAATTTTTCCAGGTTCCCAGCCCACAGACACTTTCGGATTAGTAAAAACTAATCTAAGGGGAGACAATGTAAAGAGCTGTACTACTGAAAAGATCCCTCTGACAGTTCTGTCCATCAGCCCTGCTTCTAGGGTTTGAACACAAGAACACCATTTAGAAGCCCATTTAGAGTCACCAAAAATAGCCTACAGTTGAGACGTATTAGAAAGTGTATTTCCAGTGGCAAAGAATCAAACTCTTGCCACAGAGAGTCGTAACAAAAAGTGTCCCTGTGGGCTGTTTTGGCTGTAGCTGGTCACAAGGACACATAGTCTGTACTATTAAGAGAATTATTTCATCTTTACCTGATAAAGAAAAAGAACCAAGGAGATAACTGACTTCTTAAGGCAATGCAGCAAGTCAGTATTGGAGATTGAGACCTAATTCACTAAAGAAACTAAATTCCAGCTGTCTGCCTGCTAACGCAGAAGGAGCAAAATTCAGTCTTTCTGCTGTTGTTGTAGGTGTGGTTTAGAAGAGGAGTGAACTCACATAATCCTTGTGGAACAAGCTGGATTGAAATGGTTGGAGAAATGATGATGGTAACTGTAGGCTTAAATAACCAGGTAAGAGAGCTGTATACCAGTTGCGAAGATATTTATTTTTCCCTTTGTACAGGCAGTATTCACGCGTGGTGAGGACTGTCAGCAGTGCCGGTATGGACAGCTGAACAAGAGTCCATGTGCTTGAACTGCTAGGAGGGAATGCATGGCTGAATTCTTCACCAGAAGATAACAGCCAGCATGTCTCTTGTGTGGCACATTCAGGTGCAAACAGTTTTCTTTTGATGGTACAGCATTTTAAACTGCATCTACAGTATCAGCATTAAGGAAGAACACAAAAGGAAAATGCTGTGTCCAGCAGATTTTTGTGCTGAATTTTCCACCACTGCACCTTTTTTATAGCAGGTGTCTACCTGCACTCCATGCTGTTTCCTTCACCAAGCCCTTTCCTTCCCTAGGTCTGGGGAATAGGCTGTGATGACAGAGCAATTTATTTTCGTCAAGGTGTCACACCAAGTGAGCTCAGTGGGAAGACATGGAAGGCAATTGTATCTGGCCGAGAGAGTGACAGATCTCAGACTGGGAGCTCAACAAGTCTGCTCAGGTACTTAGTAAAATACCTGCTCGAGACTTTGTACGCCAAGAGTTTCAATGCTAGGAGATGCTTCTTTACATTCAAATGGTATAGACAGGGAGGAGCGGGGAGGCATCTCTAATCATTATGTATGTCAAAAAGCATTTGCATTTTTTGCCATTAACAATAAGCAGCAGTTGTTGCCCTCAGAGTGGAAACTGAAGCCCCCACTTTGGAATTCACTGCATGCATCCAGTAAAGCATATTTCTCTGGGCTTTACTATCACTACCTGGAACTACTCTCTAACAAGAGAAAAAGTTGACTGTGAAATATCGTGAAGGAGTGTCAGCTCTGCTTAGGAATTGCCCTTCTCCTGAGTGTCACTGTATGCTTCCTGTCCTAGAGAGGTTAAATCAGTAACTCCCCACTGACTGCTGGCCTCTTGCCTGTGCAAGACCTGCCAATGAAGCTGGGAGTGCTGCAGAAGATAGCTGTTGGAGTTAGAGTGTGCTCTGAGTAGAAGCCCTCTCCAGCTAAGACAAAAGTCATCAAGTTAATAATGAGCTTTAAAAAATGCTATTCATTATTTCATATCCAGAAAACGTGATGTTGCTTCAGTGTTTTCCTGAGAGTTGCAGGCAGCCAACACCACTGATTGTTTGAAAAGATCAATGAAATTTCCTGTGTTAGATTTACTAGACTGGTCTGCCAGATTTGTGTTGGACTCCTTCCCCTGATGATAGAGTCACTTTTAAAAAAGAAGTCTGCTGTTTCCCTCCTAAAGCCGAAACGCTAGGTTGATTTCTCTATGTCTGTGGTCTAAGGCCTGTGCTAATTTATAATGCTTTGAACGATAGTTAATTAAGTATCTCTTTGTCCTTCAGTGCTGGCTGTTTCTTTACTGAGGATATTCAGAACCAAACGCATGCGATTGTTCAGGGTGATGCAGATACTTCCTCTGATACAGATCTTCCAAGCGTACCCATGAACCTTGCCAGCACTCCCCCGATGGGAGCTGCAGCCAGCAGCAGTGGTAACAGCACAGGCAGCCAGACAGCAGAAATATGTGCAGATTTGACTGTGGATCCTCTGGACTCTAATCAAGGAGAAGCCACTGTTGCCTCAACTAATAATGAGAAAGCTAATCTTGAAATGCATAAATCTTCTACAAACCCAAATCCTTCTGCAGAACTGCAGTGGACAAACATTGACTTGAAAGAGGCCCAAAAGCATCCAGTCCTCTCCGTCAGCACCTTTGCAGAAACATCCAGCCTGTCTTCTCTCGGCATGTTCTCAGTGGGAGCTGAAGAACAGTACGGAGCCGATGAGCACCCACTGTGGGCCTGGGTGTCGGGGGGAGGCTGTCTTGTAGATTTGCACAGCCCGTTGAAATGGTTCACTGTTGCGTCAGGTACTATCCAGTCACCATAACAGACCCCAATTCCCAATGCTCTTAAAGAAAAATGTTGGTTTGGCATTTTCTTTTAACAAAACCATGGCGCAAAACTTCTGATAAGCCGTTTACTCCTGCTGCAGTTCGTTAATACGCTCCATGTCTGAAGATAGTGCTGCGTATATTTAGCTGTACAGCACTTTGGGATTGAGGTACATCAATGTAAATGTGATATTTTCTCTGAATTTCTGTAAGAATTTTGTAAAATAATCTGTGCTGGACCTGCATCTTATTTTTGATTTTACTGAAACTGCCACTTCAGGCACAACCCATAATATCACTGAATAGTAACTGAAAGCAGTGAAAAGGGCTCTCTTGAGAGATGCAGATGCCACAAATAACTGCCTCGCTCCTACCATGCCTACTGAGACAAGGGTAAGATACAGAAATTACTCAGAGGCATTGTGAATGTGAGCTCAGCTGATAACTGGATGGCATTAGAATTTGGATTCTTGAAGGATGGTGGAATATAACCATATTTTCAAAATAAACCATGAACTGTGGCATCTCAGTATTTAATAACAGTGTAACTCTTAATGCATTGTATTACCTAATTATCTTGCAGTTCGGTGACAACGCTCCCATTTTTACAAGGTTATGGCCTTGAAAGATTCTATATCATCACCTAGTGATCCCATTTCTATGCATCATTTACAAAGTTTGACTGTAATACATTGATTCCAAAGTATAATAATTAGAAAAATTATGTTTTACTGGATTGATTCAGTCCAGTGTTCAAAGCAGCATCGTGTTTTACCTTTCAGAGAACTGTATTTGAAGCTCACTGGAGTTTATTTGGTTTGGTTCTGTTCTAGGTTTGTCATCCTCCGTGCAATCTCTGTCTCTGTCTATCACTCCAGCACAGACGGCAGCATGGCGAAAGCAGATTTTTCAGCAGCTCAGTGAAAGGACAAAGCGGGAGCTGGAGAATTTTAGGCACTACGAACAGGCTATTGAGCAGGTAAGCAGCGAGGATGCTTCTCTCTTGTCTCCTAAACACATCTATCGATACTGGGCATCAGGAATGCATTTCTGATGTACTGATCTGAACTTAATGTCAGCTTTACATTCTTATCCTTATTTCTGTCTGTGATAACTTTCCTGGACTAACTGTCTGAGCTCCCGATGGGAAACTGTCAAACATGGAGCAGCAATCTGTATCTAAAAGCATTAGCTGATAGTTTTGTATAGGAGTAAACGAAGCATTGGTCAGCGTTATTTGAGTACACTGAAACCTGAAACCCACAGAGAAATGTGTGCAACAGTGGAACATTGTATGAATTATTCCACCACAAGATGAGGCTTCTTAATTGAAACAGTGACTCACAAGGGTGAATTTTCCCCCTCTGCCACCATTAAGGGATTAATGTAACTTGCATAAATAAAACAATGATGCAAACATCCATAGCAGCACTTTTTTTTTTTTTTTTTTTTTTTTTGTGTTCCCTCTGTTAGGACTCCTTGGCTCTTTTCAGATTCATTCACATTTTTGGTCTCTTCATTGCTTATTGCCAAATGACATCTGGAATTCATTTGATTAAAAAGACTTGGAGTCCAGGGGTTTAATCAAGTTTAAAAAGATTATGTCAAAAGCCTTTAAAGTCCAAACAGAAGTTCTATTATAACAGGAGCACGCTAGAGTCAAATTAGTATCTGTGTGCTACTGCATTCTTGCAGAGGTTAAATGTTAATACTGTTGTACTTATGCTATTTCAGTGCCTTTCTATCCAGTTTTGCCAGTTTTCATTCTGTCTTCAACTTCCTGAGCACTCTGGTATGCTCTGTGTCAGAATTAACTGATATAATACAGACTAACCTGCTGCAGAGATTTCTTATGGTCACAAAAACAGTATTGGGAGCAAGAAGAGGAGTCATGCAGTTTCCTTACTCCTATAAATTTGTCTTTGCATTGCAGTCGGTTTGGGTTAAAACTGGGACCTTGCAATGGTGGAGGAATTGGAAGCCTCATAAGTGGATGGATGTTCGAGTCGCACTTGAGCAGTTCACTGGGAGTGATGGAATGCGCGACAGCATCCTGTTCATCTATTACATGTATCATGAGGAGAAAAAGGTGTGTTCAGCTTGAGAGCCTTGGAGAGAGTTGCGTTTGGCAAAGGAAAACCTTTGAAGGGAAAACGGTTTTCTTAAGGGAGGCAAATTATGGTACACTATTGTTCTAAGTTTTGGGAAACAATTCAAATGTAGCCTAGAGTACTAGCAAATTGCAAGCTTTTCTAAGCTGTAGCTATGTTTACACTACGTCAGAAATACCCAGTCAGGAACTATCCACATTGCTTAAACCATAGTCTTTGCACCAATTAAGAATTCTTTTGGAAGTTCAAAATGTTCTTGGTTATGAAGAATGAGCTTGGCTGGCCAGGATCTTCATAAATAGGGTTAATGCATGTGAGCAATATAAATCAGAGGTAGTGCAGGACTGGAAATTGAGCCCCATTCCTTCTGCACCAAGAACTGATTCTTTGCTATCCTTGGCAGGAATGCCTCATTCATAGTCCTGCAGTGCAAAAATGCTGGCACTGAGGAAGGTATATTTGAGTTTGTCTTAGTCTAATTTTTTTTTCTTGTCTTAGTATATCCACGTGTTCCTGAATGAAGTCACTATTATAGTCGAAGTTTTGAATGAAGCCAAACACTCCTTTGCACTGTATACGCCTGAGAGAACAAAGCAGCGATGGCCAATCCGTCTGGCAGCCACAACAGAACAAGAAATGCATGACTGGGTAATTCTGTGAATTTTTCATGTCAAGCAGGCAATATCTCAAATAAAACATGCAAGCTAGTCTCTGAAATCTCAGTATTACGTTTACAGTATCTAGGCTACTTACTTGTTTTCACAATTCAGGTATTTTAAAAGTCTGTTCAAACTTATTTAGAGGCATCTGAGGCTTCCTACCTCTAGAGTTTGCACACTTTCTGATGCAACAGTTACAGCAAAAGCAATGTTGTTTTTCCTTCCCTTCCTATCTCCAGATATAGATTAGGCTACAAACGAGTTAGGACTTTTTTCAGTTAGTCTGTTCTGCATTGGTAGAAGAACTGTTATCTGTTGTCACTGTTGTAAAGAGTCTTATGTATAGGCAGGCGGGCACATGTACACTGAAGCAATGGAAAACCTGGAAGATACCTCATAAGTATCAGATACTGCAAACCACATTGGTTCCACTGATTGTGTAACGGTTTCTCAAACACTGAATTCCAGTGCCTTTGAGAAAAAGCTACTTCACTTTGCTGATTTGCAAGAACCTGCAAAGGTAAAACTTTGGTTTGTAATACTGAAGCATCTGTGGAGACTTTTGTTCTCACTGTAGATGGTTCTCTGCTTCTTGTTTTGTAGCTGTCTTTGCTGAACATGTCCTGTTGTGAAAGCAGACGGATCCAAGGCCCTCCTTCTCAGTACGCCATTTGGTCGGTTACTTGTAAAGGAGATATCTTTGTTAGTGAGCCAAGTCCTGAACTGGAGGCCGGACCACACCTGATGCCGTGCGATCAAATGTAAGAGCTTTCACAAGCTGTTCTTTCTGCATGGGATGCCATCCAGCAAAGACTGGCTTTCGTGTCAAGTCAGAGGCTTTGATGGGCAGTTGGCCTGTAGAGTACGCTGCAGATGTCTGTCAAGGACAAGGTTAATGGCTGCCTTCATATTTATAAGTACATCTGAAGAAATTCACCAAATCATATTTTAATTCTTAGATGCTGGAGCTATTCATACGATTTCAAAAGCCTTTCTCATTGAGATCCCATTTTTTTTGATTGCACCTTTAATGCCATAATTATTTAAATTAAGAGATGGGCTAGACTAAGATTTAACCTAATCACTTTAGTTGTGATGTAATTTGAGCCTTCAGTTTTATCTGAGTCAGGAAATCTGAAATTCTCAGCTTTCCGTAGTCACTACTGTCCAGTAGCAGCTCCTTGGGTTAAAGGCCAATCTTCAGTTTAAAAAATACCCCCAGTTTCAAGTTACCTGCACAAAGTCTCTTTGAATAATACCTGAGAGATCCTTTAGTCCTTTTCCTTCAGGGTAGAGCACCTTCAACATCTGGAAAATCACAGAGCTGATGTGCTCTTGCATCTTAGTCTGGGGGATCTGTGACCTAGATGATCTCCTGCCATTCTGATAAGTAAAATGCTTCTCTGAAATCTCTGTTTTCCTCATTCTTCCCCAGAAAAGTACTATAGCCAACTGGCTGTGTAAAGCCCCAGAAAAGGATTAACTTGCAAAGATTAGGAGAATACGGAGAGTTAAAGCCCTTCTTTTTTACCAAGCTACATAGCAAATATATAAATCATTTGTTTTATTGTTAGATAAAGGCGATTTCTAGATTTAAAAAAAAAAAGAGGATGAAATTAAAGCTGAGGCAGTTGATGGCCAGTAAGACATAAAGATTCTAGCAAGATGATCCTAACTCGTGTTTAAAAATATATATATATATAAAAAACACAAGCCATAAAATAAAAGGAAGGTCAAAGCCTGAAAATTCCAAGTGGAGGCAGATAGGTTCCTTCCAGCTACTTTTCAGTAGTTGTTCAGAGGGAAATGCTTTCAACTGGCAACTGCCTTCACTTCCAGATTGCACAGAGGCTGAAAAAATGAGCATATAAAGTTTCCTGCCCTTGAGACGGTTGAGTCGTAGGGAGGGAAAGCGTACATTCCTGATGGATGTGGTGCAGAGTAAATGTAAAATGTTGTCCTTTTCTGACAGGTTTTGGCGTCAAGTTGGAGGTCATCTTCGACTAATAGAGTGCAATAACCGCGGCATAGTGTGGGGCATAGGATATGATCACACAGCTTGGGTTTATACTGGTGGATATGGAGGTGGCTTCATTCAAGGTATGGACGATTGGTCTGCTGCAGTGTGCACATTTCTTACTTAGCTTCCTGACTGGGTCAGCTATTCCAGCCATTTCAGCTGTCCTTCCTTTAGCCTAACTAACACATCAGGCTATACAGCGAACGGGCCACACGGCAGGAAGGAATTGGTATTGCAGTTTTATATTTATATTCTCACTGTAAGAGTGAGAAATAGGACAATCAGCAATATTACCGTGGCTATTGGAATTTAAAATGTAGTGTCTTTAAGGTTTAGCTTTACCATAATCCAAATGATTCATTTCTCACAGGACTGGCCAGTAGTGCTGATAACATTTATACACAGTCAGACGTGAAATGTGTTTACATCTATGAGAACCAACGCTGGAACCCAGTCACTGGATATAGCAGCAGGTTGTTTACTCAATTTATTGTATTTATTTACTGTAATTTTTTACTGCTGTCAAATGAAACAAGGGGTTTATTCTAGCTTTTCAGAATAGTTATTACAGTTATTCTGTCTTCAGTCTCCTCCAACGTTTATTGTTAACCTGAGATGGAAGGAGCAGCGTTTCTCAATTTTCTAGTTTTATAATTATCCATTCAAAATGCATTTGTAACAAAACTTTACAGATTTGTGCTTTGCGAGTGCACAAAGTGTGCCTGCCTGCAGTATCTTTCATTAGTAAGGCCATGCTGCAGAGTTCTTACTAGGATCTATATATTCATATATATGTTGTGTTAAATTAATTGGGTCCCTGAATAGTATATTTGAACAGAAGTACTGAAAAAGCATTCACATGTATGGGTGCCTATGTCAGAGAAACTCAGGATTCACTTTCCAATTTTAAATAGTTGTGAGGAATATCACTCTACAGAGAGAAGTTTACCCAGTACTCATGTTTGGTATAACTGGAGCAAGTGTACAGATTCTTTCCCCCTTATCCTCATCACTCACATGGTATTTCTAAATACAGAGATTAATGACGGGAAGACTGTTTCGTGTATGAAAGTGGGAAGTGCTACAAATAGGTGTTTCTCCCCTCGCCTTTTAAATTCTCTGTTGTCAATGACCTTGCATTCCTTGTACACTGTTTCACCACAGAGGTCTGCCCACAGACAGATACATGTGGAGTGATGCATCTGGCCTGCAGGAATGTACAAAAGTCAATACCAAGCCTCCTTCTCCGCAGTGGTCTTGGGTAAATTTTGTCTTAAAAGTCTTTTTACTAATAAGGCGAGGCTTAGCAAGTAGGATACAAGACTTGGGCTCAAGTGACACAGATTTTCTTCCTGGATTTGTTGTAATAGTAACCTTGGTTTCCCCATTTATACAGTAGCAATAATCTTCCATAGTCAAAAGAATGTTAAGGATCAAGTGGGAATTTTTTGTTTAGTGGGACTTAAGACTTCTCTTCTGATCCTTTTCGACTGAATTGAAAAGTCTTGGGAACCTCTGTGTGAATTTCTGTTGCAAGCATTAGAAGGTTTCTAGCAGGTTTTTGCACTCCAAAAGCTGGAGGGAAATGGCGGAGGAGGTTATTTCTGTTACACATTAGGTGTGGATTGTGCTTGTTATTCTTACTGTCTCCTTGTGCCAATAGGTATCCGACTGGTATATTGATTTTAATACTTCAGGCGGAACTGATCGGGAAGGCTGGCAGTACGCAGCAGACTTTCCAGCGTAAGCAGACACCTTCTTCTACCTAAAATCCTGGCGGGCAAAGGCTACACTTAAGCCCTTATTTCTTCTTGTTGGCTGTTTTGCTCATTAACTGTGCTTTAACAGGTACAAGTGTGCCTTGATTTCTCCCTTCTTATGGGGACACTAACATGGAAATTTGCTGGGGAGGTGGCACAGCAAAGTGAGCTTAGCAAACTATAGTTCCAAGCATTTTAAAGGCAGCAGGCATGTCTGGTGGGCATACTGTACATAGTGCTCTTAGGCTGGCACTGAAATTGGCGGTGCTCTGATATCCTCTCAAAGACCTATTTACATCTGTTTTGGTAGGTCCTACCATGGTCACAAGACAATGAAAGACTTTGTCCGACGGAGGCGCTGGGCAAGGTGAGGAGCTAAAATACAAATAAAAGTTTTGAACGTGAATGCTAACTGTTCCCTAGAAGTCTCCTTGGGTTGAGGGGAAGAGTCTCATCACTCCATCAACAGAAGCAATAGCAAAGAAACCTGCAATAAATAACCCATCTCCAGTAGAGAGATTATTTAGCATTATGGCTTTAATTTTAAGCCTTTACAGGTAGGTACCCTAATTGATGTTGTGGAATCTGTAGATAAAAGTCAGATAGTTATTCTCTGCATCTGATTTTCCTTATGGCACGATTAAGGAATAGTAGAGTCTAGGTATAACAGCATATACTAGGTCACTTGTAACAGCTGGTAATATGTCTTGTATAGTAATAGTTTTAACATATGAATTCCACATCCTATGTACTAGGCCACAGATAATCCCAAACTCATTTAAGTCACAGTACACTATATTCAGGTGGAAAATAGCAAACTACCACTATATTCTATTCTATTACACAGGAAAGATTTGTGCATTCACTGTTTTTCTGGCTTTTCTGTGCTTTCTCTACTAGAGTATCTAATAGCTCTGCTAATTAATTGCTGTGATCTTACAGTTCTGCATCGTTCTGTTTGTTATTGGGGCTATAAAGGCTGGCCCTTGCACAAAAATCTTCGAAGTAAGGTCCTGAAGCATCAAACTGTTGTTCCAGGATATGCAACAAAACGAACGACATCCAGTCATCAAAATGGTGACTTGAAATAAATGAGCAACTTGAGAAATACCCTCAGGGCTAAACATTTCCCCTTGTTTTAACTATCAATAGAAAATTGAAAACAAATAAGGAACAGCTCAAGGCTGGATCCAGTTTTTCAGATCTGGAGAACAGAGGAATGTCCTGAATTTTTTAGGACATTCTTCATACACAGAAATTACTGTAGTGATGATAGAATCTAATATTGTTTCCCTAATAGACAGCCCTATTTTGTTGCAGTTTCCACAGAAAAAATACACCAATTCCCAGAGTTACCTACCTCCAACTCTTAGAGCTGCTTATCTCTGCCTGCCTCAGGGATGCTACATAACTTTAACAGGCCCCACCAAAACACTAACTGTAAAATGATTCCCTTAACCAAGACAGAGGAAGGAACGAACCAAGTGTGGAGTTCTCTCTGCAATGGAGAGTCAAATATTCATTACCCAGCCATTGCCCAGTGAGCAAGGTAGGGAGCAGCGTAGCACAAGCTGCAGACTTCTTGGGTGGCCTTGGTTTTATAAAGTGACTTTTTTAAAAAAAAAGAAGCTATGAAAAATCGGTAATATGTCAAAAATTCAAAATCTGATGTAAAACGTCATTGATTGTTGTTAACCACTTGCAAATTAAAAATGCTAATACTTATTGTACCTCCTTAATGAAAAGACTTCAGGATTGTTTGCACTGAAGTCAACGATGGACCAGGAAACAAAATTCAGTTACAGAAAGTACATACTTCTGACAAGTTTGGGGTTTTTTTGCTTCAGAAAATGTAAGATAGTCACCAACGGGCCATGGCTGGAAGTGCCTCCTGTCACCCTGTGGGACATCTCTGTAATTCCCAGCTCAGATGCAGATGATGAAGAAGCAGTAGCATTGTGGGCAATCAGTGACAAAGGAGACGTGCTCTGCAGGCTCGGAGTGACACAGCAAAATCCAGCTGTAAGGCTCCCTGTTTGTTTTTACTGCCTTATTGATGTATTTAATGTAACCATGCAAGTACATACACACAATCATGCGGTGCCTTCTCGTACAGCACCTTGTTATTTTTTTTCCCTTTTATGTCCCAGATTTGAAAAGTACTTGCCCATCTTCTGTAACACAGTTTGCTGCCCACAGTTCCTACAATAGCACTTCTCTTGCATAACCTGCCTTAGCTTGTGCCAGGTCACTCGCAGGAACCTCTCAGCCCCTGTGTATCTTCTCATGAAACATTTTACTTCCACTTTCTGCACTGCTAGCTTAGCTCCTCTTTTTTTTTAAATGGTTGATAATGTGTGTATCTCATTTAAATAAACAGGGATGGAATTGCTCTAAAGTATGGTCCAATGCCTGTAGTTTGTCCCTTGAAATGACTCTGCTTATTTAAAAGACAGGTGGGCCTGGATGCACCTACAGGTTTGACTTTTTTCTATGAACTGGGACACATTTAATGAGTGAATATCCACTAAAGCATGCAGAAAGGAACAAATAGTCCCAATAACTTCAATAGGAATACTTCTTTCCTAATAATAGACATGTGATGAAACACCAAATTAGGGTGTACTAATTTTAAGCTATATTTATAACAGGGGAAAAAAAAACACACTAATGATATATACTTTAATGGAATTTGGAGACAAACTGCAAGAAGTTGAATATTTACAGGAATTACTGTTTTTTCTTCCTGTTCAGTCAGTTGCAATAGCATGGATCTGTATGGCAGTGCAACAGCCAGAACTGGCATACTGTGTCTGGAATCTAAGGCCTCATCATCAGTCAATTTTTGTGAGACTTTTGTTCTATGTAATGAAAAAAGCGGCGGTTAAAAAAAAAAAAAAAAAAAAAAGGGCTGTACCTCAGCTATTCAGAGACATGTAGGTGCCTAAATTCCAGCAATTTCAACAGAAAACACCGTTACAGTTCAACGTAGCTATTGATTTCAAAGAGTTAAATACCCAAGTAGCTGTGAGGATCACAGACCTTGTTTCTGTTCACTCACAAGGTACAGGAATTATTCTTCAGAATATTTTTCACTATCTAGGGTTTTTCCCATTTGGCAATAATCAATTATATTTTCTTGTGGAGTTTTTAACTATTGCTCCATAACTCATCTTCCATGATTTGTTAGGGAACATCCTGGCTGCATGTGGGAACAGATCAGCCCTTCATTTCCATCTCAATCGGAGCATTTTATCAAGTGTGGGCTATTGCTAGAGATGGTTCTGCCTTCTATCGGGGTTCAGTGTCTCCAAAAAAGCCTGCAGGTGAGTAGTCTTCATCTTAGGCATTGTGCAAGCTCTGCTACATTGGCATGTCTGAAAAGGAAATACCTGTTCAGCAGAGGCCTTTGTAAAATATGCAAAACAGCACATATGAATAATATTCATAATTATAGCAGTGAATTTGCTCTTTGCGAGTGTGATTTAAAGTGTTTGTTTCCAGAAACAAGCTAGTAGAAATGGATCGAGTGTAGTGTCATTGACAGTTTTCTTGCACAGCTATGTATTTCAGTTGCAGACATTTCCAAGACTTCTCATGCATAATTCTGTTTTCTCAATGTTTTACTCAAGTATTTCTGACCTTTAGGTGACTGTTGGTACCACATTCCTTCACCTCAAAAACAAAAGTTAAAACAAGTCTCAGTAGGACGAACATCTGTGTTTGTGTTGGATAAAAATGGTAAGGATTTTTAAAAATTATTTATCAATGTTACAAAAAAAAAACTTGCTATACATTGGATTGATTTAAAAAGGAGAGGCTAAGTTAGAGCTTCTGCTTGGACAGATGGTTACTGTTGCTCCAAGAGGAGTAATATTCCATACTGAAAGAGATGGAGTAGGCAGCCCACTTTATTACAGGCTTTGAAGACTTGTTTTTTGTTACATCTGATAGTGCCTTAGGTAGCAACAATGCAGCATCTGTGCTATTCTTGCAGGGAAGACACAGCTGAATCTCAAAAGCCTTTAACACCAGACCCCTTCAGAGATCTTCATCTCATTTGCTGCACTTCTCTAGTGCAGAGCTCCTTACATGAACACCTTGCCCCAAGAAAGTATACAAAGCAGAGCACTTGCTGTCTCCCAGAAAAGTTACAAAGAGTAACTACAGAAATACAAATTCCAAAGCAGGAACTTCGTTGTCCTTCACTGTAACACATCAGTCAAAACCGTAATGCATTTCCACAGAACACAGATAGCATTAGCTACTGATTGGTTATGTTGTTTGGTAGCACTCCATCCAAAGCAGACGTCCGGAGCTGTGACCAGGACTGCTTCTTTTGTAGGCAATCTTTGGTACCGGCAAGGCATCACACCAAGCTACCCTCAAGGATCCTCTTGGGATCATGTTTCCAATAATATCCGTAAAATGTCTGTAGGGCCCCTGGACCAGGTGGGTATTAAGCTTCCTGGTATCTCATTAGTTATTAAAAGTTATGCTTAACAAATTTTTGTAACTAAATTAAATGTTCTTCAGAGTTACTTTTGTTTAACTTTATTTATTCCACAAGGTGATTGTCTTAAATGCTGGAATCCTGGTAGCAGGACAAAAATCCTACCAGTGAAACAGTGATACAGCCAGCTCTTTGCTGTAATGATTTATTTTTTTTAACAAGGCTATTTTTATGTATTTCATCTCTTTCCTGCCAAGTCTCACTATCTGGCAATGCTTTAATTATAAATCTAGTTATTTATTCTGACGTCTCTAATTAAATTAGAGCAGTTTTGGTGTATTCAAGATCAAGACTGATTTCTGAAAGTGGTCGAATAGAATCTTCATGTCTGGGAAGAGCAGCATGAAGAGCACATTTTATTGCCTCTCTTTGCTTTCCTGAGGTCTGGGTGATAGCTGACAAAGTGCAAGGAAGCCATAGTTTGAGCTGTGGGACCGTTTGCCATCGGACTGGTGTTCAGCCAATGGAACCTAAAGGCCTCTCCTGGGATTATGGTATCGGGGTAAGTGCTGGGGGCATAATACTGCCGAAAATTTGTATATCCAAACACCCGTGGGCACGCTTCGAAAGTGTCATCCTGCTCCAGCTGGCAAGCTTTCTAAAACTTGCATATACCTGCAAGAAATTGACCTTTACTCTTCAGTTTTAGGTTCCTTTTTCAAGTTAAGATAATGGGTGATGCAGTTATAGCTAGGAAGTCATTTATTGGCATTTGATAAGTATTCATTTTAAATAGGTATTTTAAAAGTTATAATGTAAAAACTAGTAAAGTACCATTTTTAAAAATCGATTCCTTCCAAGTCTGCACATGACTGTTCCTCGTCGTTTTTCCCTGTATTACCCTCAATGTTTTGACACAAGCTGTTTCAAGGTTTTGGCCCCTTTTTAGGTTGATGGAAAACCAGCAGTGGCTCTGTTATGAACCCCTGACCCTACTAATCTCAATTCCCTGCAGTAAAAATAATCCTCAAGCTCACCACCTGTATACCTCACTGTCAGGGAGGTATGTTGTGTTGTGTTTTACAAGGAGCCTTTTTTCTGATTCAGCCCAGAGCAGGATTACTCCTCACGAAAACAGTATAAAATTAGTAGTGTACGTAAAGCATCAGATATTGTAATTGCAAGGTGATGTCTCTCCTTTTATGTTTCTTTATAAATCTTTTACAGGGTGGATGGGAGCACATTACAGTCAGAGGAAATGCAGCTGAAGCATCTAGAGTGGCTATGCATGACACTTCTGAGGAAAACCCTGCAGTATCAAAGGATTTAGAAGATGAGAGTAAAGGAAAAACAGAACACACTAAAACCCCTCTGGTGGTCAGTGAAAGTGAAGAACTGGACAGAAATGCAGTTAATTGTTAAGTTGTTGCCATCTACATGTTGCAAACAGGCAGTAGTCAGTATAATTTCAATGTCTATTACCTGGGAAGAAAACATGACCTTTTTGTGCTACTAATACATTTTACTGAACTGGAATTTGCAATGGGGTGTTTTAAATATTGATTTCTTCTCCTACATGATGTGTAGAATGTGACTTGAGAGAGCTAATAGTTTCGTCAAAGCAGGCAAGCTGTTTAGCCACGATGTATTTCTGGCCCTTGACCACAGCTGCTACACAATCACACAAATGGGAAGACCTTTGCAGATGATCACCCTCTTTACTTCTTTTTTAATTAATATTACAGTTCCTTTCCCGACATTTCTCTCATATTCACACACCTTGAACACTATTCTTAAGATTCATATCTGAGCAGAAATGAAGATGTCATATCAATTTAAATGAATCATAGGCAGTTCCAGTGACTGGCACTGCAAACATAACTGGTCCTGATGGTACGAGCATCTATACCTGCACATAACTCTGCTCATGCGAGTCCTGCTTATATAAGCATGTCGCTTGGGTCATGTTATTCTTGCTCCCATCAGTAAAATTAAATTCTGTAAAACTCAGCTTAGGGCGCAGTTACCAGTAAGGGCTGATTTTTGCTCTTTCCTCACAATGAGTAAGTGGAACCACTGGCTTCAGCGAGACTAGGGAGAGAGCACGGTCCTGTTCATTCTGACCAAGAGTGGCAAAGTTTCATTCTAAACTGTCAGTCCAAACAGTGATAAATCATGTTTTGTCACCACCTTAACTGGAACCATGACAACTGAGGTCTACAGATGCCTACCTAATGAGGTTTGCAGGCACCAGACACTTGAGGAGTTAAGCTGTGTTGCAGATGACTGCAAATTGTGCTTTCATAGTGTGAAAGACAAGAGGAGGTCTTAAATCAGACTCTGACTTCACAGCAGCAGTAACACAATACAACTTTACTGATGCCAGTGGAGCTCGCCAGCGTATACTGACGTGGGCTGAGAACGAAGCTCTGCTCATTGGTTTTAGTAAGTGATTGATTCATCCCTTTCTCCAGCAAGGAAACACTTTTTATTCTCAAAAGAAGCTTTTTTTCCTGTACTACCATAATTTGACTGTGATGTGAAATTATTATTTGAAATCCAGCCCTTGGGAAGTGCTGAAAAAGCCTCTCCCAGTAGCTTCAGGAAGGCACCATGTTTTTTCCCTGGCAGCCGTTTACAATCATTTTTGCTCTCTGTGTGACTGTCCATGAAGTTATTTTTATATGATGAGCAGTGTGATGTGGTCTCAGTACTGTATTTGTAGAAGTGAAACTTACGTTTGCACGCATTTAAAGAATATATTTGGTATTTTAATGCTAAGGAAAGCACTGTTTCCATGTCCAAATGTGAATGAAGATTCAAGACGCTTTACTGTTTAAAAAAAACCCTGTTAATCTTTACAGTACGTGATTACAGATTTCTGGATTATACATACATTGTGGGAGTACGATAAATAACATGTTTGCATTAATTACTGTAATAGGTTTTGCATAACTTGCACAGTATCTTGTCCAAATAAATGACTTTATTACATGTATTTTTGGAGAATTAATAGGATTGTATTTTGTCTGCATTGTATCAAAAAGATTTTCTGTTTTAATAGCCAATGTTTACATATCCAACAAGCTGATTTCATACAATAAGCTTTATAATGTACCTTTGCATTTTTCCCTACATTGCCAAGTTTCACTTACTTTACTGTAAAAAGCTGAGCTTAAGTGAACAAAAGATAAATTATAAGTTGTTTCTGTTTGAGTACTAAATATTTGCCTTCTGAAACTATTATTTAGAAAATTATTTAATTTTGAATATAATGTTATTGTTATGGCTAGTTAAAATAAGGAAAAGTTACTTTAAATTGAAAGAATTTTGAAAAATAAAAGTAATTTATCAGAAGAAATTGCTTCTTATGAAATCCCTTTTGAAATGTCTGATAAAGCAGCACTTTGTAGCAAAGTACCATTGTGGAACTAGCAATTGTCATTCTATGAAAACACGTATGTCCTCTGCCAGACTATTGATCGGGGATGGCTGTGTTCAGAGAAGGGGTAACCTTCACCTCTGCTACTGTATTTATAGCTGGATATTACATGCCTTTTTGGGCTTAATATTTGCAATAATGCCTCTTTGTTCGCCCAAAATGCTGTCTGAAATACACTGCCACAAGCATTTAAACTCTGTATTTATAACGGCAGTATCAGTAATCAGTTCTTAAAAGTGATGTGCAATTCTTCATCAATGGCACCATTAAAATACTGTTTTTCCAACTCATGGATTTCCTTCCTCTGCTAAAGTAACCAAATAGCAATTCAAATGTGGCTATCCCACAAAAACATTTCAGGGATGACATTTATATCGGGAAACTCTCAGATCTCCCTTGTGATGCACGGGCCTAGAAGAGCAATGACCTTTAAAGAATCCTACCCAAAAAATTACATCATCTACAAGTGCTTAGTCATCATCCGCTGCGAATGACACACCACATGACAGGGAACCACAGAATTCAGGCCGGAGGGGACCTCAGGAAGTCACCTAGTTCAGCTCCCGTAGGGCTAAATCAGGAGCTCCGATCCACGTCCAGTCGATCCCTGAACGCCGCCAAGGACAGAGGTTCCAGCACAACCAGCTGACACTGGTGTTTGAGGCCGCCACTGCTGCAGCACAGGACAGAAGCCCCAGGCCCTCCACAGCCCACCCCGGGGCAGCACTGTCTTTACCGGGGGCTGACACACCGCCCCGCCCCGCAGCACCTCCACGCAGGCTCCGAACGGCCCTCGGCAGCGCTGCCGGGCCGCTCCGGGTCCTGCGGCTGCGTCCCGGCACAAGCGCCCCGTGGGTCTGTCCCTCTTTCCTCACACACCAGCCTCCCCCAGCGCTACCGCCGAAGGCGCCAGAAGCAGCGCTCGGCCCGGCCTCCCCGCCGCTCGGCCCGGCCTCCCCGCCGCTCCCTCACGAACAGCACCGCCCCCCGGCTCCTCTCGCGAGAGGACGAGCCCGCCAAAACACCTCACAGCCGCGGCCGCCCGCTCTCTCGCAGCAACGCGGCGCCGCATCAAAATGCCCGACGCTCCTCCCCCGCCGCACTGCTCCCCGGGTACCTCCTCGCCGCCGCGGCTCGCTCCCTCCGCGGGCGGACGCCGTCGCTGCAGCCGCCGCCGCTGCCCTTTCCGCCGGGGGAGACCGACCCGTCGCGTGCCGCGCGCCACGCCCCTTCTGGCGGGACGCCGGCGGCGCGAGCTGCGCGGAGCCGCGGTCCGGAGGCTCCGAAGGGGCAGCGGTCCCGCTCCGGGGTCCCCATCGCCTCTCCAGCCGCCGGGGATGCCCCGCAGCGCCAGGGCAGAAACTGCTCCCCTCCCCTGCCCGGCTTCTCCCCAGGACCCCGGCGCAGGGCCGCAGTGCAATTTGTGAAAGTGCACGTACCCGATTAGTGCATTTTGACACCCAAATCCCTTTAGTCCACGCACAGTAATTCCCGTGAGAGCCTCCAGCCTGTGCTGGGGGTGGCTGTGCACACTGGCGTTCTCCCAGCAGCCACACCGCATACCACCACAGGCACAGCCCGCCCGTCCATCCCTTCGTGCCACCATTCACCGCTCCCGCCCCTCCACACGCGGGTCTGTCTGCTGTTACCAACAGCGTCGACCTATACGGTGAGAAATGACCGAGTGACACCCAACATGGCATCTCTTCAGGTAAGAGTAAGTGGAACAACTGAAAGAAAACGCCTTGGTGTCACTGCTTTGTCCCGTTATCCTCCGACAACACACAGATACATTAAGGGCTTTACCAATAAGGAGCAGCTGTTGCACAAAGTAAGACAGAGCACCGTTACAAGTCAAATCTGTAAGAGACTAGTCATTAACTCTTGAGTACTGGGAGGGCTAATCACAACTACTGCAGTGTGAAAACTGTTCAGAAACTAAGAAAATCCCAAGTCAAAGCAGGATCCAAATAATTTCTCTCTCCAGTAAGGCAACCACGCACACAAAACATTACGTTGTTCTACATCATACCTGTATGATCACTGCGGTGGAGGAAAATAATTCCCATCCCTCACCAGCCTTTCTGAGGAACCTTAATTTTTAGTCTGAATGAAGTCTTGTCACGCTATCAGCCCTGCTGGAGCAAAATAAATAGCACGTTACAAACCATGCAGTGCAGGGTAATTCTTCTCTGATGGATCTGACCAATCCTTCCTCAGCCACTGTTCCTCCTTGGACAGCCCTACGTTGCAGGGAGAAGGACCACGCTGCAAACTGCTGGTGCACGAGATGCCAGATTCCACCTTTGCTCTGTGCACCACAGAGCAACAGCTGTCCTGCCAGGACAGGACTTGTGTTACAGCTCTTTCTACCCACATCCCCCAAAGGCTCCATACGCAACACAGTTCCAACTGAGGGCACCTCAGCTTGTTCTTCAGGGATGAGAATACAAGAGGAAGTAAGAGTTCCCAGTGACATAAAACTTCTTACAGTAAAACGGGGAGAAAGAAAAAAAAAAAAATCTCATTTTCCTTTTTTGAAGATCTCCTGCTTAATTTATTGTGTTTTATAATACTAGAATCTAGCATTAACCCAGAAAGAATCCTGATCACCTTAGAGCCTTCATTAGCAAATAATGTGTAATTGCATAGTTTATTGTCTAACTTATGACTGTACTAAAGCCTTTTTATCATAGTTTTGCCAAAACTAAGTCCTTTGTCCCTTATTTGTATTACAATGGCACCCAGAGACCCACTAAAGAAAAACTCCATGAGGCTGGATGCTCTGGAAACACAGACCAGAAAACGCCCTTACTCTAGAGAGCTTACAATCTAAGAAAGCTTTGTAGACGTTTACATTAACAAATACTTTAAAAAATTTTATGCTTTGCAAGATTCAAAATGATCAGAGCAGATCGAAAACACTCAAGACAAATATATTCAGATTTGGTGGCCAATTTCCCGTACGTGCCACTTCACTCATCAAGTTACTCGACTGCTGTCATCAATTTTAGTTTCCTCAGTAGCAGGACAGATAAGAACAGAGTCACTGGGCGGTCAGTGAACAGTGCTACAGCTGAGATCCTCTACAAGCTCTAGTGACCTCAGGTGACACAGGCCTCAACGCTCAACTCACAGCCCTTGCAAGGAGGGTAATTTTCACAAGTTACTAAAACTTTACTTTCAAGTCAACTACAGTGTTATAGGATAGGTTTCTGGATCCTGACACACCACACAAATATATTAAGCTCTGAAAAAAATCTTATAATTTAAGGTAATTTGTTTTTATGTGCCATATAAGCTGCAGCCATGAGCGTCACATGTTTGTCACTTTAAGAAAAAATAGGGGACAGCTGGCAGCAAAAGTAATCTATTAAAACCTCTATATACTGACATGTATTACCATGCAAGAAGGAAAAAGAATGACAGTAGTAGCTAACTGTAGGTGTTTTGGCTGAAGCTATGAACCTATGTGGAATATTTTTGTAGATGTTCCTCATTGTCATCATCCCCATGTTGCTGTTGATAATGCTGGTACAATTTGGACCCCAAGGCTGCCCCCATTCCTTCTGCTGCTGGAAAGTGTCCGTTGGACATATTGAGTATAATGGAGGTCAAGGATTTAATGTAATTTTTGGCCAACGTGAGTGTCTCTATTTTGGAAAGTTTCTTTTCAGCTCTCACATGAGGGATCACCTCCCGCAAAGCCTGGAACGCGTTGTTGAGCTTGTGCATTCTCTGCCTCTCCCGCTCGTTGCTTTCCAGCCTCCTCAAATGCCTGTCCTTATTGCTCCAAGGATGCTTGGCTCTGGCTGTAGTGATCTTGCTGCTCTCCTTGTTTCCCCCATTCCTCCCTTCCTTGTGTCGCAAACGTTTCACCAGGTCTTTTTTTCTCATTACTGACTCCTCAGAAAATGCTTCTTTGCCAGCAGTATGCCTTTGCTTCTTTCCTTTGGTTTTAGTCTTCATGTTTTGGCAGATGTACTGGTATTAAGCATCAATGTGCTGTAAAAACATGACACCAACATCTTTAACTGTTGCACAGTTCCATGATGAACAAATGATCTGATGCAGGTTTGATATGTTTGGTTACTTGTTCACTACTGGAAAACCATCACTGGCTCTCAATTTAGTTAGAAGTTGTGAATGTTATTAGTCAAGGTGACCTGTGCAGATGAACAGAGGAGAAAATCCTTTTTCAGGGAACAAAAAATCCTCCTTCAGCTGGAAGGAAGAGGTTACAAAGGAAGCAGAGGCCAAGTGAATGGAACCATTGAAGCAAAGGTGCAGTGAATCACCTACTGGTGTCCTCACATACGGGAAGCCAAGTGAAAAATAGACACCTCTCTACTTTCTTAATAGGCCTCAAACTGAAGGGATTTCTCCTCTCTCACTGCATGTAAGAAAACGGTCTCCAAGCTGATCCAGTCTCCCTGTGGGAAGAGTGAATCACAGCTCAAAAAACATCAGGAGTACAACAGTCAATTTGGTTTGGTAACACATTGCCTCTGGTTTTTGATCTCACATTCTTCTGTTTTCTCCCAGCTCTAGTTACCACAAGTTATAATAAAACCATACACCACCTCATTGTACGTACACAGGCATATGTGTGGGGTGTTAGACAGAACCCTCTGACTCTTGACTTACAAAGTAATTTCTCCTTCAACTCTTCGTAATCGCTATTTATAGGAATAGGCTTTTCATGAGCAGTCCACTAGAGGGAAACATGGCACACCAACTCGTGTTAGGGCTGGGAAACTCCCAGCCAGCAACACGTTTTCATCCACAGCATCTCTGCGTTCCGGGCTAGTCTCCACCACACACACGCAAACACAAAAAAGCATCTCCCTGTTCCAACAACAATCAGGTTGGAATAATAAGGTGGAGCTTAACTGCAGTTTCTGCCCCAGTTCAACAGCAGCAGAGCAGTATTTATTCTCCAGGTTATCCAAAAAGACACAGCAATGTTCCTTCCTCACATGTTAGCAAGGCAGACAACAGCATTAAAATTTTACTCTCCCCTGCCCAGATTCTGTGCCAATGCTACATCTGAAGAAAGCAGCCTCACAGCAACCCTGTCTCTAACACCAGTGGTTACTGAGACTATTTCCAAAATGCTTCCTTCCACGTTCCTCCAGTTCATATAGTCATAGAGAATTTGGGTCTTTAAAAAAATGCATTTTTGTGCTGATGCTATTATGTAGGAGTGGTTAGAGAGTTGGTGAACCAATTAAAAAAAACAAACTAGCCACAGGTGCTTGACTGTCCCAGTACAGGACACCAACCCTAGCTGGAGCAGGTGGTGAGCAGTTCCCGGGTGTCCTGTGGTAACTAGCACTTCCCCTCTCATTTCTTTAGAGTCATCTTCAGCTGCTCAGCATTCACAGGGACTGAGTTCTCTGTCCGCACGGCCATACTAGCCATCCCTGGACTCCTTCCTACCACGGAGGCAACTTTGCCAGAAAGGAGAGGAATTCACAAAGCACTTTGGTTGGGGTAGCACCCAGGTGACAAACGCTGAGAGACAGGCAGCCACCGAATAGCTTGTGCTGCGAGAGCCCAGACGAAATGCTAGAGACACACAGGTGTCTTAAGCAAGAAAATGCAACTGAAGTCAAGCGCTGGGTTTGTTCTGGACTCAGTCTAACTCACTGGCAGAAAAGGCCTAACTGCAGGACAGAAAGCTAGAGGTAGGCGTAAAGGAGACTACTTCCCCCCTTGGCACAAGAGGCACTATTGGGGAGAGCAGAGAAACGAGCAGCTGCTATCCGAAAGGAACACAGCCCACAGGACTTGGTGAAGAGGAGGGCTGCGGAGGCAGCCAGCAGAGCAAGCTGGAAGGACAGTCCAAGATAAAGGAAGCTTCAGCAAACTGTGAGAGCAAAGCAGTCTTTAGAACTGCAGGCTAGGGGAAAGCAAAGTGGATGAGGTGGGATGAAAGGGTGCTTAGCTAGCTGAGGTTTGCTTTCAGACTGCTGCAACCCCGAGAAGCTACCACATGGAGCCACAGCCAGGCTGCTGGGACCCCCAGGGACACGGCAAGTGTGTGTGCAGGAGGGAATGGAAATGGAGAGGGTTAGAGCGACAGTCTGAGGTGGTCAAGAGAAACCAAAGCAAGTAGTCAAATACCAACAGATTTTCCACCCTCTGCACCCATCCATCAGGGCTGATGATGTCTCTCTGTGACTTACCGCTGCCACCAGCTGTGGAGAAAGCGCCTGGGGCCCGAGGGGCGGCATGGTGGAGACCTGCGGGAAGCCAGGAGCAGCAGGAGGGTGCGCGGGGGCAGCAGGGGCACTGCCGGTCCCCCGGGCTGAGCCAGGGCCTGTCGGCCGGAGCCCGCACGGGACCCAGACCTGCCTCAGCCCCGGGGACGGTGAGGAGGCGACAGGAGCCCCCCGGCAGGCGCTGCTGCCGTGTGCGCGGCTCCGGCTCCACTCCCTGCCGCGCCGGTAGGTGGCTGCGCGGCCCGCGCCCGCCGCGACACGTCGCTTTAGGGCGGGGGCGGGCCCGGCCCGGCGCGGGCGGCACCGCGGCCCCGCCGCAGCCGGCCGTGCGGGTTTCGGCCCAAGGAACGGCCCTTGCGGGAACGGGGCGCCCCGCGACCCCGCACGCCGGTACGGAGGCGAAGCACCGGGTCCAGACGAGAGCCGCGCGGGGCCGCACGGCGCCCGGGTGTTGCCGAGACCCTCTCACCCCCCCGGAGGGGGCAGTGCGGGGGGCCAGCAGCCAGCACAGGGCTCTGGGTCCGCGATGGGCACGGGGCTCTCGGCCCGCGCTGCAGCTGCGTGTGTGTCAAGGGGCGCTGAGCCCGGCAGGCAGGGGCACCGCAGGAGGTGGTCTGGCACCCAGCGGGTGCAGTGTCCTCAGGCAGAGGGGCAGTCGGTCTGTCCCAACCCTGTTCTGCCAAGGGCTGTGCAAGTCACCTACCACCCACGTGAAAAAGCCCCCATGCCAAGCACTTCCATCCCTTACAAGGGGGCTGCTGCTGATGGAGATTGCAAGTGCTCAAATTCTTTGACGACAGGTTCTATGTAAGATGACCAATTTAGCACCATGGGATCTTTTACATCTGTTCTCAGTCACAACCACTGTCTTGGTCCAGTTTCAGCCCAGGAGTTACATTTTACCTAACAAAGTTAAGTCATCTTGATAACAGTTTCTCATTCCCAGGTCTCAACAGCTGCCAGGACTCGGAGCAGCTGCAGTATGAGGCTGCCATAACAGCCTCCATTAACTACTGACATTGCTACGTGTCAGCACAACCTTAAGGGTTAACAGGTTGAGAGGAAAAAGCGGCCCTCCTGTCTTGCCTCATGGAGTGCCCAGACCAAAACAGTCAGTCTCACATGAAAAAAGCTACCAATACACACAAGTACTACAGTTAACCTGGTGATCCTGGGTCCATTCAGCACATGCACTTAGATTAACAAAAAACCCCAATCAAATAATCTTTTAGAAATAAATTCAATAAATACTGAGAAAACATATCATTAACCTATTTCCCAAAGGGTACGTACACATTTTGAAATCTCCATTCTTTCTACTGATGCTTAATTCTAAGATTAAAAGCAACATTCAGTTTTTAGAATTACACTGTTTGTATTTTAAGTATTGCTTCTCTACTGACTGCATATCCACATTACCTGAAGTTCCCACACAGGTGACATTAGAAGAAATTAAAGGTGACTACACTATTTAGTGTGGACTCATCTGCTGGGACTGTAGCCTTGAACTTTTGGTACTTTCTCAACCTCTGGACACTAACAAATATGTCTTACAGGAGAACTATACTGTGGACCTGATCCATTGCTGCCATCTGTTTAAGAATGAACAAACAGACAAAGAGATTATAAATATATAACTGTATTTTATTTTTAATATTAAATATTTTTAAATTACAAGCAGTTTCTTGAATCACACTATGCATGATAATCAATATACAGTAGAAATTACAATTTAAAAATGTACACAATTTAAAGACATTTTGACCTGAAATTTCATTAACTATGATATATTGCCATAAACCTCATACCTGTATTAAATTACAATAGGAAAACCTCATACCTATGATTTTCTTACATAGTTTCTCATTTACAAATAGAATTAAACATGATATATACACACACACATCAGTACCATTTATCATTTAAGTTACACCTACATCTGTGCAAGTTCAAACAATTTCATAAACAAAACTAATTGTAAGTCGTATTCAAGTTTCTGAAAAACAGGCTGCTGGTATTACAGATACTTATTTTCAATAAGTTTATATGATGTTTGGCTCTCCTCTAGATTTTTTCCAGTCTTGTACCAAAACTATTAATGTACAAGGATATTTCTGTATGACTTAAAGCTGAAGTAATTTTGAATACTCCATTCTTATTTAAGGCTATTTCTTATAAGGCTAATATACTTGGATTCCACCTTTCACCAACTCCAACAAAAATAGCCATGTCACTAACACCCGACAATGCTGACGTTTTAGTATAGTGCTTAATCATAAAAAAAAAGTCTTCCTACCAACCAGCGTCCTCATGAAAAAGACTGAGTACTACATAAAAATCTGCTAAAAATACTGATAAAAAGAATGAGGCTTAAATGGCTTTCATTAGTGCATCAACAAGGATATGAAAAAATGTTGAATTCGCTCGTTTCCATGAAAATGGCAGTTTCCATAAATGCAGTTATACATGCAACATATCTGCAGCTTGGGGATTTGGGAGAGTACAGGTGTTTCCATTAAAACTGGACACTCTTCTCGCTCTGTTGGCTTCTCACTACAGATGCTCATTTTTAAACAAACTTCCTTAGGTGGGAAAAATCACATCTTTTAAATGACTTTAGTAGCCACATTGAGACAATGCCTTCAGTATTCAAATAATCAAGGTAGCGTACTAGAGAAGGAATTAAAATGTAACCAGTCCTCATAATAAACCATTGAAAATAGATACATGTACTTTTACAATGGAAAACATGCTTAAGTAGCTAGTGCAAGAAATTATATGTAGTTTAATGAATTTGTAACAAATCCCCTTATTGTGATGTAGTATGTTGGAATTACTGATTCGTCTTCGTTGTGCCACTGACTGCTAGGCAGAGATTTAAATATTGCTAGTAGTTGATCAGATTTTTAACTATAAATTTTTCAGAAAAAGATCTTTTATATTATTGCAATCCAGCCTACTGGATTACTGAAATGAAAATTTATCGTTTAAGTGAGGTGAGTCAACTTTAAATATTTTTTTCTCTCTTTGTAGAGCTAAAAGGACATTACCTTGCTTAGTATCATGCACATCCCAGCTCTTTTTGGAAAAAACGCTCCTTTGGCAATTCATTAGCAATGAGTCCATTTGGACAAGGGAGTAAACTTTCACTTCCTATGTATGATCTTCTTTAAACCCAGATAAAGAATAAAAATCTTAGATTTCCATCCAAAGGAAATTCCTGATGTGCAAGATAAACTTCTGATTTTCCAGAATTGTAAGAAACAAAATGCACAATCGAATTGTAACATTCTCGAATATAAGCTTTTATTTAACCTTGGACTATATTTTAAACCAAATTACTCAAAATTAAGGCTGAACTCCAGGTCTGATACAGTAGATTTTTCAACACGCAAGGCAGAAGCCCACACGTTCTTTGCAGACCATTATGGAGTTTCATTCTTGCTATAGTCAGAATTATAGAAGACAAATGACATACTTAATCCAGCTGTATCAAGGAGTTCAACACTGGGACTGTGGAATTTTAAGCACTAATTTGTGCACAAAGTCTGTTACCTATATTTTAAAATATTGAGAGTAGCACACAGCTTCCTTAAAGCCTCTACAGTATATACTGTAAAACCTGTATTAAGAACTACTTGGCTTGGTCTCTTAAATCATGTTTTGGGAAAAGTCCATGAAAAATTCAGTTCCTCACTTCATACTGAAGAACAGCTCTGACTAACTCTGAACCTGAGTGCCTCATCAGAAAGAGTTCTCAACAATACATTGGCAACTTCAAATAACATTAACACTAAATCATTCCCTTTTGATCAGTATGGAAACCATTCTGGTTAAGGGCTAAATAATGCTGGGAAAAAAAGAAAAATAACATATTCCTGTCATTTTAAAACATACTTAAAAAAATCAAAACGCATATAAAGGTATACAAAGACAAATTTTACACATCTGAAAATACCTAGTCCTCCCATATTTCATGTGATGAAAATTCTGATTCTGGTGACTGGATCTGAACACAGGACTTGGACCACTTGGACCACCATTATGCTAAAACCTGCCAAAATAGCCACTACAATACAAAGTACTCAGTATTTTAGTACATTTCTATTTTAGTACACCTGTATTTTAACACACTAAAATACAGAGCCAAGTAAACTGTGCCTAAAAGCGTTTCCTACAGATCCACAGCTGCATAAGGCATTCCAAGAGGTCAGGGATTTTTTTCTCTACTGAACTCACTTTGCAGTAATAATTAAGGATCCTTTTTTCCAAGCAGTTGAAAGGATTAAACTAGCTAAATGCATGGTAGAGTATGAAGGTTAAACCCCCCCACGTTGTACTCCCTTCCCCTACAGACAGCTTCAGAGCAAACTTCACTATACTGCATCTTTTGGTCAGGATGCATTTCTAGATGTACTGTGGAGCCTTGCAGTCACCTTAAAATAGGTCTGGCCTCACAAAGGGTGCAAAATTAGGTATTAACCATTACTCTAATTCTCAACTGTCATAACACCACCAAGAGGTAGATCTGCCACAGGCCTCTGAATGGCAGCCCCCATCTGCAGGCAGCAGAGGAGTGAGCTTGCAAATTCACAGAGTGTGCAACTGAAGGGCCAAGTCTGCCCAAACCCAGTCTACTGAGATCAGTCTTTTTATAATATTCATAAATTCCACAGTTTTGTACAGACAATTTTTCCTCTCCTCTCTCCAAGGCAGAAATTGTAGTCAAAAGTGGAAGGCCCTTAATTATGATATAGTCAGATGCTATTACAGTTTAATCAGTCAGTAGGATCATATTCAGGAATTAAGAGACATTATCTCTTTCACCTAAAAATTCCAGAGTATATCATATATTCTTTTCCAGTTACCTATAAAACATGAACACTAACAATCAATCTATCATCATTATCATTTAGAAATGGTACTGAATATAAGATTTCAGCAAGTCTAACGTAACACTCAGAAGTTATGTACGTTTTACAAGTACCGTGCATAGCAAAGGCTACAAAAAGGACAAATCAAACTGGATAACTGGGCCAATTCAACTTGTCTTATTTTCCTTGAAAGATTTAAGATTTGGATTCTGTACATCATTAGGAAATAAAGGAAGAATAATTCATAGTGCAATTGTAATAAGCAAAGTAATATGTAGTGATATCTTTTTGAATAAATATGGCTCACTACTGATCAACTATCATTCGTACAGTTTCAGCAACACAGACACCTGTTGCACAGGACAGTTATACACAATTCTACAACAGGTGTATGTTCAAATAGATAATGAACTACATGGAAAAATATAAAAAGAATATTATACAATCTCATACATAAACCAGACTGTAGTGTAATTGCTTTACTTGTTTCTTAAGTTATCTGAAAAATACTTCAAGTACTTGAAAACAGCGGCAGAATCATCTTTCAATGAAAAGCAAAATTGCACTGATTTAAAAATACATTACAAAGTTAAATACACATTCAAATTAATGTCCTGATTTAACATTGCTTTCAGTGTTCACTTTCATTTCTTAGTACTTGCTGATTACCTGTGTTACTCCAGGAGGATCCAGAGTTTAGGTAAAGAAGTTTCAGACAAAGTCTGTGTGTATGTAGTCCAAGGAAGTTTTAATTCATTTAATTTTCATTCATTTAATCTTTTTCTCCATCTTCACTGCTTCCTATTGGTAGAGGAAAGGTCATAAGGTACAGCAAAATTCTTCTGCACAATCTCACTTCTTTGTAAGACTTTCTAGAACTTGGCATTCTGCTGTTTCGCACTTCCAAGTTTTAGTTAATCTTTCCCTAGAACTTTCAACTACTGTAAACATTTGGTCCATTTACACATAGACATCTGCTTAAATCGCACAGTTCAATGTCACTTCTTAGGACACATAAGGCAACGTAGGATCTCCAAAATAATCTCTCTTATCTAAGTTACTAAGCAGCAAACATTATCTAATCAGAAGCACAACATCAGAACAATACAACTCTCCGCAGAAACACCGATTACATTTTTATAGTCATTGACCATTACCAAGGCTCAGTAATCAGTAATATTTATTTTTAATAATGCAACATTTTATCAAGATTAATAATATGCTGAACTGATTCAAGTCTGCTTATTTTTACTTCTCTTAGCCCTCAAAAATGTATCAAATCTTAGAAAAAGCTTTTTGTTACAGACAAGAAAGCTTCTGTTAATAAATACTGCTAGTACTCAATATTGCTACAAATAGGTGGTTTAGCTCTTCCAACAGAAACTATCCCATTCAGTTCTAGAAAACATGCTGCAATTCGTGAAATACGTCAAGAATGCACTTTCTAAACAGCAGTATGAAAAGAAACTGAACTGTAAACCAAGCTTAGACAACAACGGCAGAACATCATGTTCCTAGCATACTCACCTTGTGCAACAAAATAACATCGTGACTTATGACAGTGCAATAATGAGAATTATTCAACTGCCATAGTGTGGCAGCTATACACAAGTGCTTAAGCATTGCATAGATTTCATTTATATAAATATAGCACCACTTTTTTGAACAGAAAAATTGTGAGCTTGTCCTGTAAATGTTCCATAGAATATCCAACAGCAAGTTTGTAACAACCTGGATGCAAATAATCTCAATCTAAAGGGAAAGATGTGTCTTAACGAAATACAAGACCAGACACAACTTGTATACTGTTAAAAAAGCATTTCTAAATTAAGTATTTAAAACAGAACAAGACCTGTCATATCTGTTACTTATATCTTTACATAAAATTTTTAATTTGTAGTTTTAAAATAATTCTTATAACTAAATCACTTACCTCCTTGCTCTATATCTGAATCTGTGAGATGCGTAAGAGAAAAGCTCGCCATGTTTGCAGGAGAGATAGAGAATCTGGAATAAGGGGATGAATGTGACCAGCTCTGATCAAGAGTCCGGGAAGGTGGAGGTGGAGAGAAGTACTTTGAGGACTGAAGAGGTGGTTTAGAACTAATAAGACTATTAGCTGCCTCCGATATAAAGGATGGCTCTGGAGAAGAGAAGTCATCATCCCATTCAAAACCCCCACCTTGGGGGAAAAAAAAAAAAAAGAAAAATAAAAAAGAGGCAATTTACAGTAATGTAAAGTCATGACAGTTTTAAAAGCAAGCCCCTGGCAGACTGCATTAACGCAAAACAAAACTTGCAGTTTTTCTGTTCTATCCCTGGGGGTGACAAAGATTTCTCACCCATATTTTGGTTGCCTCTCAAGATAGCCCAGCCACATCAATAAATGACCAACCAGTATGGCCCTGCAAGCTCTGACAATCAGTACCTGAGCCTAGCTCAAGTGTACGCTTAGCGCGCAGAACTGACACCCATGCGGCACGGTGAATTTACACATCACACATAATTTCAATGACATTTCATTAAAAACTATGCAAAAAACAGTCTCAGCCTCTGCTGAGTATAAATATATCCAAGTACCTTCTTCATCTGTTGAGCTTTCCGAATTTGCGAATCTGTTCAAGTAACTAAAACCTGAAGGTGGAACGGGAGCGCCGCGAGAGCCTTCGCCGTTCACGTCTGCCACATGGTTTCCCAGCTCCTTAGTCGGCGTTTCCTAAGGCAAACAAAATCACTTAACTCTTGTGCACACGGTGCATCCATGCCTGAAGATGCAAGCATTCAAAGTACACTCCCCCAGCACCACCATCAAAACTCCTGTGGAATCAAATGGTCTGGAAACTCTTAAGTTATTACCATACAACAAACCTTTTGGTTATGTATTAAGCATAGGCCTGTACTTCTATTTCTGAAGAAAGTTGTATCAAATCTATGCTAAAATGCACGCAGGAAATAACTATTCAAATATTATTTATGATATAAAAAGGTTTCATATTTCTAGGAACAAAGTTAAAACATCTTCTAATTGAAAACAGTTCCCTTATCAGCCTGATATAGGTAGGGTTCTTTTCTATTTAACAAAGCCTTAATCCCATCTCTCAGCATTTTTTTTTTCCTTTTTTCACCCTTTAATCATACAGAGACAGACTTTGTATGACCGGTATTTGAAGGAGCCAACGTTTTATCAGTTACTGTAATAATAAGTAAAGAGTTCAGCAACTAAGAGCAGTTTAAACACAGCAAATTTTTTTCCTTTCCCTCTGACAAAAGGATTACTATTCTACAGATCACCTAAACACAAATATATCACCTATGTTTTCTATTCCAAAACACAATTATCTCAAATATTGTGCATCATCATAAGCAACAAAGCTGGACAATGTGACTGTTCTTTTAAACTCACTGTACTAGTGTAGTTGCCATAATGTCAAAATACAGTCCCCTCTGTATCAAGTTACAGAAGTTAAAAATTGATAAAGCAGATAGGGAAACAAAGGTAACCTTGAATTATAAGCAGATCAGTATTTCACTGAACTTGAATCGCATTGGATTAACAGAAAGTAGCATTACCATCTAAATGCTGTTCTCATCTTTGCTTATACTCTTAGGTAAATTTACCTTAATGCTAAGTAATATAAGATTCAGAGTTAGGTTGTGGTTTGGTGGTTGGTTTTGGAGGTTTTTTTGGGGGGGGTGGGAGGTGGGGGTGTTTGGGTTTTATTTTGTTTTGTTTTCCCCTCCTTTTCTTTTATAAATGCATTTGAACTTAAAGTCCTCAAACTCATTAAACAGATAAACTGCTTCTATAAAGTTACAACAAACCACATTCTGGTAAAATAAATCAATCAAGCTGGTCCATAACCATGCTGTCTCATGTACTGAAATTAAATGCAGCTTCTAAACATCATAAAGGCATCACTAACACCCACGTTTCATTCAGCACATGCAGTGAAGGGCCCAAAAGCAATGGAGATTCAAGATTTGGCAACCAACCCTGCCCAAAGCAAAACTCTCCTTCGCTTCAAATTAGTGCTGCTATTCTGCCAGCAGCACACAATCACACCTAGCCAAGAAAAAGTCCTACATCACAAACAAGCTATAACCCTGCCAAGGTAAGAAAAGGGATCTTGTAACAATGTACCCACAAATATTAATTTATTCTACCACATCTTGTTTAAAAAAAAAAAACACAAACAAATCAATAAAAACTTTACTTAGTAATTAAAAAAAAAAGGATACCTGATCAAACAAATAGACTGTCACATCATCGAAGAACGTTACAGCCTTTTTCTCATTTTTCCAATGCTCATGTTGCCTTTCATTAAGAGATGTTGGAAGTTTCAACAAGCTTCTCAGATGTTTTCCATCATCCTTCTCAGTAAGTATCTCAGGTACTTGATGAACAGTTTCATCTTCACTGTCAGAACTCAGACTATGCATATGAAAAGTCCTCATGTCATCCTCAGAATCACTGTTTTCATCTTCCTCATCTGCATCATCGCCATCTTCTAAATCAAGCATTCCAGAAACATCGAGTTTGCCAAGGTATTTTCCTTCAATATCTGGCTCTTTCAGTTTTTGTCCTTCCATGTGATAGAAGGACTTCTCACTGTTACTGAAATCCAAAGGACTGTGTATGTTGTGCACAGACTTTAAGTCTCTGTGTGAAAGAAGTTCGGAAGTATTAGTGCCAACACAAGAGACGCTTTTATGGGAAGTCTCAGATAGTTCTAATTCATCCCTTAGGTTGCTTTCCATCAATATTTCCAGGGAATTCCGAGTTGCCTCAGCCCACTCATCAGGACATCCCTGCATCCTTACATCCATCTCTTGCATCTCTAATTTGTGATTTATTTCTAGTTTTGCATTTTGATTATTGGTATCCTGGTAATTCCTCGTATCATGCTTTTGCTGTCTCTCTTCAAAACTGAAATCCACTTCGGCGTTGCTCTCTCCTCTATTGGAAGAAACAAGACACACAGTCTCTCTTGACAGATTTACGGTCTCTTCCATTTTTTTATCTGGCTCAGAATCATTATCAGAGAAATAGGCAGAGTCTCTGTATGAGTTTTGACTTCCCCCCAGAAAACCCTTTGGGGTTACTTCAAAATTGCTGTTTGCTGCATCTAAACAAGCTGCTGCTTCTGAAACAATTATGACTGGATTAGAAGGTAAAGCAGTGACGCTGCTCTCACTGACAACACAGAGAGCATTATCTACACTAGAGGCATCCTCAGCAGTGATATGGGAAGTCCATTCTGGAGATTCCAGGTTCTCTGTTTCATAGCCACTGTCAGCAGGTTTATCAGGTGGCAAAAGTTTCTGGGGACTTTGAGCCTGTAAAGACTCTAAAACCTCATTTACATCTAAAGAATCCAAAGAATCAGGTGTCTCTAAAGCTTGGTCTACAGTTTGTACAGGAGATGAGCTGTCTTCCAAAAGACTATCCTGACTTGTACCATCTGAAGTAGCAACAGAAATTAAGGTCACCTCCTCTGGAACATCCTTACAGTTCTCAAAATGATTTGATGTATCTTGGTTTTCCTCCAATAAACATTCATCTTTTTTTAATATGGGAGACTTATCTTGCAAGTTTCTTTTCTCATCTTCCTGATCACTGCATTTTTCTCCACTAAAAGCTATTTCATCAGACTTGAAAAGCATTCCTTGTTCGATTTGTGCATCACACTCATCTGTTTCAACAGCAACACCGTAACATGGATTGTTTCCAACATTATTATTTTTGGCATTATTGGACAGCTCTTCTTGACAGAGAGTATCAGTGTTACAGGACACGACGTCATTGACTTCCACATTTAGAAGTTTTCCATCACCCTTCAAATAAGGAAGATTTTCATGTTTATCACATGACTTAGGTGCTGCAGACGGACTAGAGGATGCCTGCATCTCTACAGTAGTCCGAGACTGAGAAGTTGCATCTTTATTCATTGTCACTGGGTTAAAATTTTCATCTTTCACTGTTTTAAGACTTCCATGGATTAAAGAAGAGACCTGTGCATTTTCAGCCAACATAGGCTCAGGCTCTACAGAGTTTCTATTCGAGGTTTCTAACATACTTTTTTTTAAAACATCTTCTGTTTTTTGCCCAAAATCACTGCTGGTTTTGTTAGACAATAACCCTGTTAATAAGTTTTTCTCCTGAAGAAATAAGAAGTTATCGGAAAGTTCTTCTAAAGTTACCAAGTCAGACTGCTTAGAGATATTTTCACATAAGGAAACTGTTTCATTTTCAGAAGCATGACTAGAACGCTCCTTCTCACAAAGGCCTACTGCCTTTTTAGCATCTGTGCTTGAGTTTAAAACAACTGGTTTAAAGCCTTTAGGAATATCGTTTGTTTCAGCAAAATCAAGTATTTTTCTGTTTGTCAATTCTTCTGATCTGTCAATGTCGTTAAAGATATTCTGGAAAGGACTTTCTGGACTACTAGTAGCAGGCAAAACTTCCTCTTTAGGATCTGTATTGTAGTGGAAGAAGTCCCCGTCAGTGCTAGATTCTTCAACATCAAGATCCCTGAGAACTGTGAAATGAGAATTTTTTTCTTGTACAGCTTCTTGATGATCAACTTCTGTAGTTAGTACAATTGATTGGTTATCAAAATTCATGCTGCAGCCACTTCCTTTTTCTTCTAATTGGATATAGTAGTCATTTCCAACAGAAAGTTTGTGTGCATCAAACACAGGTAACACCCCAGGGACAGCAAGTGATGCTTCTTGACCACTTCCATCCTGTGCTCCCAACCCTTGCTCTGAAAGTGACCGCTCAAAAACCTCCACTGGAAAGAAAATACTTGTGTATGTCATTGCTTCGTCAGGATTCACATGACCACATTCATCAAAATGATCATGCTTAGCTGCCTCCCAGATATATTCAAAGCTGAGACCCTGGCTTGTTTCAGTTACAGTAAGAACTTCCTCCATCTCATGGCCAAGTCTATCTCCTGTGAAGTGATCTAAGATTGGAAATGCAGAATTATTTGTTTCTCTATTTGAGGTGTTTGGTTTAAGAGCATTCCACTGCTGTTCAAAATCAATCTCTGAGTCCCTTTGGCTTTGCATGCGAAGATAAGTTAGAAGTCTATGCACTTCTTCTGCTGTTGGTCTCTTTTCTGGAGGTAGCCAACAGAACTGCAGAACTTCATACCTATACAAACAAGAAACGTTTCAATAGGTTTCACACTGAAAAGGAATTTATAAAATTCAGGTAACTAATAAGTCAAGGAGTAACAATATCACTGGCAGGAACTTCCATCTATGGCAACTTCTTTTACTCCCCTTTATCTAGGGTTTCTTTGCCAGGAGCATGATTCCATGTAGCAATTTAAATATATTTAAGAGAACAGTAATTTGAGAAACTTCTTCAGCAGCTTTAAGAATAAATAAAAACATTTTAAAAGTTTACCATCTATCTGAATATGGCTGCTCCAGATGTGGCTTGAAGAGTTTAACTTGCTTCTCCTTTATGACATGGGTTAGGACTTCCCTGTCAGAAAAGTCTGAGTAAGGCTGTGCAGCACTCTCAAACAGCTCCCATAATGTCACGCCTAGGGACCTGAAAAAGAGCAGCACATAACTGTGCATTCTACCAACTATTTTAAAGCTGCTTTTCTAAGAAAGTAAGGATTATGCAAAACATAACTGGCAAGAAGAAACAAGTATCACTCCCATTAGCTCTGTAACAACTTCAGAACCTGTTAACTTGTTTTATTTGACAGTATGCTAGAAGCCTCAAGAATAAAGTTGCTTGAAGGCAATGACAATGATGAAGGCAACACCAATGAAGGCAATAAAATATAAGAGGCTTCAAACTACGGAAGAAATCCCCACATACTATAAAAGCAGAAAATGCCTATTTAGAGAAGCAAGATGAAAAAAACCTTATAACTAGTCTAACAGTAGGAAAAGCTTTCATCAGAAACTGCAGTTATGGGTCAAACTGCTACAAAACTGATTTTTGTTTCAGCTTTCATAAAATTACTTACTTTTAAGCTGCAGTGGTCAGAAGCCACCTCTTTGCTCAGTGCTGTATACATACTATATACAACACTAATCACACTTTTTCAGTGATTAGAGTTGATGTTGATCTTTGGGCAACCTTTCCTTGCTCAAAATGCTAAGTAAAAGTTGCTGAATTTATTATGGTAGAATAATTTAGACTGGAAGGGGTCTCTGGAATTCATCTAGTCCAAACCTGTTAAAAGCAGCTCTGTATAAGAGGCACTGAAATTCAAGTTGGAAACCATAAGAACCTGGCTGCCTATAGTTTAGATCAACAGTATGGTCTGAGGAAGCCTGCTTGAAGGATGCAAGGAAACCTGTATTCAGATAATTTCTATCTATCCAACTTGCTTTCTGCAACCCTACCTTTAAATTAGCAAATAAAACCTAGTTTACTGTTTAATATCCTTAGAATATAAAAGCAGGAATTTAACTACAATGTTTTCAGAAATGTTAGCCTAAACCCTGATTTCCATCATCCAAATTTCTTAGGACTTGAGAATTGAAGTGGAACTTGGTGATTTCAACAGAGTTCATCTTCAAGACTTTCACCAGCCTTTGTCAATAAGCTCTTTTGGTAGCAAAGACAAACAGTTAATTGCAACCCTCAAACGCTGCAGCAAGAAATGAAGATGTTACTGTCCTACCAATGGAACTTAATCAGGCTCTAGTGGGATCAGCTTCTTATGTCATCCACAGCTATTAGATCACTGGGAAAATAAATTACCATTTCTTTCCCTTATAAACATTTGAAGGTATGTGGCAAGTATGCAGTAATTACTCCTATTAATATAAACATTTACTCTTCTGCTAAACATTTTTCTTAATCTGTTCTCTCAACAGATTGCTGAGCATCTTTCCAAAACAAGATCCATCTCCAGGTTTGTAGAGATGAACCTACTGCATATCTGATCAAATAAAAAAAGCAGTGCATCAGGCCAACATTCAGTTTAACTATAAATATTATTTACTCCTTTGTGCAACATTTGAAAACATGTTCACGAATCTCTCATTGAAGTTATTTTAAAGCCCATGACATACCATATGTTACTGTACTTATTTTGCTCTGCTGATAACAGTCTGTCTTGAAAACTTGTTACTAACTCAGGCGCAGTCCATCGAAGAGGAAGAAGTTTCTTCTCATCTGTCTCAATATAATCTTCCTAAATTATTGATAAAAAAACAGGAAAAGATTGAACAAACATTGGATCAGCTTTCAGAAGTTGACAGTCCTTTCCTTTCCTTTTTATGGTTTTACATGATCCCTATTAATCCCATTTTACCCAAGCAGCAGAGAAAAGGCATTCACTGCAGAGTAGAAAAACTGAATGCCGACTTCTTGTTTAAAGTTTAGTACTCGCAACAATTTTTTAATTAATGCCTTGAATTTTTCATTCTCTTGATATATTTAAGTACTTTGAACATTTTCATTAAGAAATTTGATTTAATTTTTCCTTTCTTAAAACACTTAAATGAATTTGTGCATATTTTAGGACTACTGTAAATCGGACCTAAAAAAGGTAGATTTAACCAGAAGCTTCCTTCTACAAGCACAAACTCCATTCATCTCTAGAAAGACCATCTAACCTGTTACATGAGCTTGCTACGGTTATTTACCAGTTATACTTTGAAAGTCCATTATTCAAATACAGGACAACCTAATATCACTTTATAACTTTAAAGTATGCTTGCTATAACCTTAGGCCCCAAATCCTTTAAAAAAAGAAGTGGTACATGACTAGATTAACTTACCTTATACCTACTGAATCCTATACCATAATCTCCTACTTTGACATTTAAATCAGATGTAAGAAAGCAATTCCGTAAGGCCAAGTCACTGAAAAAGCAAACAAATAAATAATGAGACCAAACCAAGAAGTCTTCAGGGCAAATTAAGACAAGTGGATTAACAGAAGTGACACCACTTAGAACTGTCAGGCCACAGCTTAAAGCACAAAATGAAAAACCAACAAAATTCTAAAGAAACTAAATGACAATTAAAAAAAAAACCACATCAGAGTTACACGCCACAGTAGCAAGCAGCAGGCCATAATAGAAGCAGTTCAGTAACACAAAACAACTAGTGCTAAGGATGCAACATCCACACTACACACACTTCAATGATTTTATCTGCATCTGCTGTACTCTGATCCCATAGACCTAAATCCTACTAAAGGCTGATGCAAGCTAGGTGCAAGAAGGGTGTGCTCCTGGAGCCACCTGTCTCATTGTCTTTGGATAGAGTTAAACCAGTCCATGCACTCCAAAAGACCAACTCATAATGCAAACGTGGGCACAGTTACTGGGGAGATTAATTCCAAAAGTACAATTTTGATTCAAACTACATGTTAAGATAGTTCTCCTGTGGCTTACATTTTCACTAAGTTTTAGAAGCTATATAAGCCAACAATTGATCCCATATCTCACTGCAGTACTGTGGACACCATAGTTCTATATAAACACTCATCACTTTCAGAAAAAAATAAACACTGATAGGGTCTCTCTTTACAGTAGACTTACTAGACAAAATTTGTTTGAAGGCCACAAGGATGATTGCCCTTAGGCCCTCTTACATTTTAAAGAGAGAGTCAATCTTAGAGCCACACAATCTGTGTTCTGGAATCCAAATAAAACTAAATATAGTGACAATGCAATCACATTTAAAAATTCCATACAACAAGTCCTAGACTACTGTGCTGCCCTTTACAAAAAAGTTCAAAATGTAAGTGCTTCTCTAGAATAGTGAGGTATACTCTTAGGCATTCCAGCTGCACACAGAAATTATGTGCAATTATTCCATTCTACCAATAATCCTGTAATGTAGATCACTCAGGCTGTTCACATGCTGAAGTGATGTCGGTCTCTTTACTTAACACTTGTCATTGCATGTCTTGCGTTTTAGTTGTCATAAGCAAAATCTATCAACAATTCAGATCAAGTTTAAATACTTAATTTACAGAATGATGCTAAGCAGCTACTAGTATCTTACACCTACAGTTCAGCTCCTCTAAATACCAAACCCGTACATTACACATGAACTAGAACTACAGAGAGTCTTTGAAAAAGACCATCAGAAAGAGCAATGTACTTCATAAAAAGTCCTTTAATTAAAAGATCATAAAGGTCTTGAATACACACAGAAGTTGCTTCCAGTTTCCACCATAAACCAGACCAAAAGTACTCATAGCCAGCAGTGCTGTTGTAACAATATCAAGAAGCTGTTTTAGAAAATCCATCATGCAAACGCAGAAATTTATGCAAGTTTAATGAAGCTGCATGCATGTGACAGCGAAGAGCTCGGCAGACTAATTAAAATATTTTGCTTCTCAGTTTCACAGAAAGGTACCAGGCAATTAAGTGCACTGGAAGAACTCTACCATTGCTTCTGTGTGGCTTAAAAGAAGCCTCTGAAGTACAGTCTGAAAGCCACACAGTTTCCCTACTTCAAAGAAAGAAGAAAAACTTTTCCTTTCCAGAATCATGGAAATACACCGGTAAGAAACACATTTGTAACCCTCAAATACGCCCCAAAGCTTTCCAACTTGTTTTATACTATTTAAATAAATATCCTGGAAGAGAAAATAAAATTTTGGCTGCTTGAATTTACCACTAACAACAAAATCACTGATGCTGGAGCTTTACCACATACTCTGACAGCATCAGGATAGTGTTGCTAGAAGTAAACATTTACACTGAGATCTTGCAGATCCACAGAATAATTATCAAGTTTAACTGCATTTCACTGAAAACATACTGTTAAATTCAATACCTGCAGAGCCGTGCTGCTGCAGTACAAGAAACAGCGACCACTCAGTTTGACAGGTACAACTGCTACTTCTTTCAAGCCATTTGAAATTGTTAACGGGTTAAAAGAACAGCTCTGCCCTTCAGACACCAGCTGAGTCCAGGCTTTGGAGTTTTCTCAGGGTTTTGGTATTGTTTTACACCTGCACCTTTTAAGACTTCATTTTAATAGTTCAGCTTCTCCCTGAACACAAAGTCTCTGCTTTCTCTAAGTAGCAAGATGCACTGATAAACTCCAGCACAAGTTCCTAACTTGCTGAAGGGGATGATGTAAGTGCTGTTTCTACAGCAAAGAACAGACTGATCCAACATAAAACCAAACTAAAGTAGACCATCTTGTGAGACCCAAGGTTTTCATCAAGGTAAACCATATTTGGGGCGCAAGTACTCTAACATTTTAGTCATTACAAGTCTAAGGTTGATGTCTTCCAGTTCCTTAACACCTTTTCATTTAAAGCAAAAAAATAATTTTTGCATATTTTTGAGCAGTTTCATGAATATGTTTTTCCCAGCCTTTTACTACTACTGTCATTCTTTCCGTATTGACTGCATTAACTTTAATTAAAATAAAGAAATCTAGCATTATTTTCCCCTGATTAAAACAAAATTGTTCTCCTATTATGATTTCTTCCAAATCTGACTACCTCCATTACTGAAGATTAAAAGGTTACATGAACAATAATTTAGTGAGAAAACACACATGCTTCAGTCAGGTTTTCAATCTAAAGTCAGCTTCTCCCTTACTGCATTAAAAAGGCAGCATTTGTATTTTTTTTTCTATTTTTGGTAATAAAGGTAACAGAAGTTCTAAATTTCCATAATCTATAAAAAACACACAACAGGTAAGATTCATTCTAACAAAACTCTAACATCCCTTCTCCCTGCAAAATTCAAAACAAATTTAAACCTGGCTAAGAATTAACCTAACAACCGCATCTTCTGGATCAGCTTAGCAGCAGTGTTCTATGGACTGCAAACCTAAAAAACAAATTATCAGCCTTCAGCCAAGGTGGGAGCTGTAACATCACACCACTGTAGCATCTTTATGAGCATCACACCTTCATGACTTAGGATACAGAAGTTAGAAGTTTGTTAAGAGACAATCTTCAATATACACAGATTTTAATGAAAATATCCACATTAATTTAGAGTGCATCATAACTAAAAGCAATTATCTGGAAAGCATACCTGTGCACAAAATTATGTTTATGCATAACAGCGAGTCCAGCAGCAATCTCGCACGCCATTCTCTGTAGCAGCATTATTTGCGAATCTCCTTTAATGTGTTCCTGCTCATTGCAGATGTAAGTTTTGAGGTCACCCTGTAGAAGAAGTTGAAAATACTTATCAGCTTTGTATGTTGGTTAAATCTGAAAAATATTTAATGAAGAATCAACTAATCACATTATTTATTAACCACATTTATGCTTAATAATAATAAAAAAATCTCCTCAAGTTTCCAGTCTCCATAAGGGTTCTTTTATAAAAGTCCTCTAAGATATATGGTATTGTCCATTTAAGTTTTTTTTTAACCACATCATTTAGTATTTAGCATTCGAGATCATACTGCCACATAAAACCTGTCATACAATACTTTCCATTAGAAAACAGAGCTTGATGAGTTGCTGTTTTTAAATGAGATGAGTTTTCAAGTACTCCAAATCAGCAGAGCTGACTATCTGGAATTTGCAAGAGGATGGAAGGGAAAGACCAGACAGAGTTTCAGACATTGTCAACTCACCAAAGCTTTAGATATAAAAAACATGGTAATACACCTCACTCCAGCCAAAGAATTCAGAGGATGGCAGCGGTTTTACTGAACTTGGGCAATGCTAAGCAATAGTCACATAACTAATGAGTCCACACAAGCACTCCATAAATTACTAAAAGAAGAATAGCTTTGAAATAGAAGGAAAATAACTGAAAGTTGTTCAAACATTCAGGAAAAGTAAGACTATAGTAGGTGAAGCCAAGCAAGGGAAGAGAACAAGTTTCTCATGTCATTATTGTTCCTACTTTCACAGTTGGACTTCTAACCTAGCAGTGCTATATTTTTGTTATTTAAAATATAGATCTTCTGTAAGTTTAGCAAATTATCTCAGACGGTATTTTTGTATTGAGACTGCACAACGTATTACATCACAACTTTTTCATCAACATAACATTCTGTGCTCTAACTGTCCATGTCCATTGTCTGCCTAAACCTTGGGCCAGGGAGGAGACTGAAGTTTTGAGACTGACCAGACAAGAAGGCAGTCTTTGTACTGGCTGAAAAACACACTGATGTTCAGAAAAGACTGAAGATCACTGTTCCTCTGTGCTCACATACGTTATGGAGCAATAACTGAAGCATCTCATTCCTCCTTAACACGGTTCAGTGAGGATGACCATTTACCATTCTGTTAGTTCATGCGGTAGGTGCCTGTGTGGTGCATTAAGATCTAAGAGTGCAGAGAAGCTGAGGCGACTGCCTGGACAGTTGCAAACCCAGGTTATTTTTAATAAAATAAGAAGCAATGGGACAGACAGTCTAATGAAAAGTAGACACTACTCCTATGTAAAACAGCTTCGTTCTAATTTTTAAAAACATGAATAGATTCTACAGTACACACAAACAGCGATTCTATCTTCATCTGGTTTAGACGTACTACTTATGCTGCAAGCAGTTGTATCACCTTGTGAGAAAGCATGCACTACTTCTGTTTAATGTTGTAGAAGTCTTCATTACATTCTCTTTATCCTGTTTTTAGCTACTAATTAGGTAACATTTACATATTTGCATCCTACAGAACTACATTTTTAAAAATGTTTCCCAAAAGCTTCTTCTGACTTACAATTACAGCTTTAATATCACACTGGCTCATGAATATATGTATCAACATTTACATATAAACACACCCCCCTCCTTTTACCTTACCAGAGCAGATTTACTAGAGCCGAGTTCCAAAGAACTACAAAACAAACAGTGTCCATAACAGATTTCCAGCCGCGCAGCCTAACAAATGGAAGCCAGTACAAAGTGCTGAGCTGCAGTGACTCTAGGTGGCAGCAAGCACCTGCAGAAAGTCAAACCCTCCAAAATTGTCATTCACTAAACCAGCAACTGGTTACTTAGGGTTTGTCCCAGGTGGATTAAGTTCCTTAAGATGCCTGAAACACACCAAGGAATTACTTTTAAGAGCATTAGAAACAGTAGTGCTGTGTGGCATCCCTTACTTACTAAATAATTCATGCAGGCACACACTTTTGTAGGAAATACAACTTTTATTAAACCCAGCACCTTGAAACATACTGGTTCTACTCTCCCACTCTATTCTAATTACAGCTGCAATCAAGGTTAAAAACGTCAAACAAGTTTTTTTGGTATTGCTTTAAAAAGACATTGCTTATACCAAACTGAGGGAACCAATGAATAGACTCAAGTGCTGGACTGTCATCCAGGGGGACCTGGACAGCCACACAGTTTCTATCGTTGGATGTTTTCAGGATCTAACTGGACAAAGCCCTGAGAAATCTGGTCTGACCTCAGGCAGACACTGCTTTGAGCAGGAGCTTGGAGTGGAGACCACTCAAGCTCCTTGCTAGCCTGAATTATCCCATAATGCTTCCCTGCCTACAAGCAGACAGTAGCAATACATCAATACTATTCCTGGGCTATTTTATGAGCCACAAAACAGCTCTTCATCCCACAGACTTGTTAACATACTAAATATCAAAGGCTATACATATCTAAACACAGCTCTGCAAAATATAAAAAGCTCGATAACCATGCTTGAGCAAGGCTCCCTCCACTTTCTCACCAACTTCCTCTGCCAGTCTGCCTATTCCCTCCTCTCCTGGGACTCCACGAAGAACTAGGTTTCGCCTTTCCTCCCATCCTTCTCAGTCCTAGTCAGGATCAGTTCAGCTGTCTAAGTCTTAATGTGCTTTTTCTTCGTAACAGTCAGAAGCTGGGGGGACATGTTTACATGCAGTACTTTCAGGCAGTTTTCCTGTTTGTGCAAATTCCACGTTTGGTTCATATGAACACCCAAACAAATAGCTGACATGACTTCTACAAGTAGGTACTGATGATAGGGTTTGAAAAGTGTGAAGAGGTTACCAAATTATGTCTACTAAACACTTTCTACCAAGTTGGAAAGCTACCTGCCAAGTCACACAATACCACATAATTGCCCCTTCTGAAATTCTCAGACAACTAAAAATACTGCCCCTGCCTGCCTCCTCCAATGTTTCTTTGCAGTCCAAGTACCTGCGGCCACTACCACTAAAATGCCTGAAAGTAGCACGTGCAAAAAGCGTCTTTGAACCTAACAGACATGATTTCTCAAGTTGTCGAGAATTGTCAACCCTCCCCTCCTTTTCTTTTTAAACCACACACCACTGATTTATCTACTATCTGCCTGATATTGACTATGATTATTAAACAGATTTGTTGAACTCTTTGGTTAAGAAGTTTTCATTGCAAAGATTCTTTCCTGATGTGAAGATAACATTTTCAAGTGGCAGTAACTAGAAAGCCCAATCGAAAGAAGCAAACACTGCAGGCAAGTACCTTCCATTCAGCAACATCCCTAAAGCAAGCTACAGGGCATTCTAGGCAAAGATCACATTCTGCTGATCTCATCTGCTCAGGGAATTGCAAGACTTCAAGAATTTCTGTAAGAATTTGGTAGGCAAATCAGCCTCACAATATACACGCTACTTCCACATTCGAATAGCTTTCCTTTACTCATAAATTATGCCAATCCATTAGAGGATTCGCTGTGCTGACAAAATGCAGGCCACACACAGCTGAGCAATATATTAAAAGTTAATAAGCCAGCTACCACTATTTTTAACCTGGCATCATTCTACAATGTTTAACAGTGAACAGTTAACTATTCATAGAAGACTGCACCAACATACTAGGCAAAGTAATACGGGGGGGGGAGGGGGGGGTGGTGTAAGAACTTATTGAGCATTTCTTTTTATATTTACCACTTTTTAAACAATTTTAACACGGCAAAGGAAAATAAGGATTTAAAAGCTGTACATCACTTATATGCAAGTGACCTCTCTTGCTTCTTGCCCAGCTCTGCAAAGCAAGGGATGGAGCAACTTGGATTACATTACAAAATAGGCTAAATGCTAGCAAATACAGTTACAACATACACCACCAAGCAATCTCGAGTGACAGACTTGTAAGTAGTTTACACGACCGGGAAAACAAGTTAAGTTAGCCTGCATGACATTCAGCATTGCTACTGTGACAGTTAGCTCTGGTATTTCTGCACTAGTTTCCAATGCCTCTGATCAAGACTTTTCAGTGCCAAGGAGCCTGGGAACTGATAATCCAACATGGCTGCCTGGGCAGCCAACAAGGTCAACCGGTCCTAAAAAGGCTACAAATCCCAGTAAGAGAAGTTGCAAAAAGGGGACATGCTGTGGTAAGTTATGAATTGGAAGGAGCGCGAAGACGACAAGCACTGTACCCTCTGGACTGTGTTGGTCAGTAGAATAGCCACGTTTTTCATTATTTAATATGCCAAATTTGCCAAAGTCTACACTGTCAAGAGCCTCAAAACAACTTGCCATCTGAAGACATTTAAATTTTCTTTGCAACACAGCTGACATATTTGCCACCTTTTTTCTTAATCATCATATTCTTAATCATCTAAGTACAAAAGATTAAAACAAGTTTATTCTTTGTTGCACATACATATACAACACCAGTAACACAAGGTAAAGAGCTTTAGCATAGCAATATACTACTGCTAGCAAAACAGGAATGTGCTTCTCATCCTTCCCATTTGAACAATATATAGTCACCACAGACATGAGAACCTTTAGTCAACCACTTCAACTGTGCCCGCCTCTATGGTATTTCTGCTGAAGCAGCAGACTTTTGTGTTTTTGTAAGCACCTCCATACCCCTTGATTTATCCAATGACAGAAAAAAAGTATAAAAGAAGCTACCAGCTTTCGAGATCACTTATTAAAAGCCTGAAAAACCCAAGTACCTGCCATCCCAGCCACAGCGATAAAAAGCAGCTTCTAGACTATCAGCCTACTGACACTCCACTGAAAACTTGTCTACTAAAAAACCTATCTAGCCATACCTTCTATTCCAAATAGTGCCGTCTGGCTTCCTTCACATTTCTCCCTTCTTCATGTCTCTCCTCACTCCAACATTGCTACCTCCCACACTAGGCCTTGGGACTACAACAAGAATTAGTGCCATAGAGCGATACTGAGCTAACTTACTGCGCTCACCTCAATCTCTGCATAAACTATTCACATGAACACCGTTTTGTCTGCCTGGCCCCTGTGCATTTGTGTGCACAGAGAATAAAACAGTACAATGTCTATGACATACTTAGCTCTACCAAGTAAGAACTCTATAAATGAGCCAGACTTGCAGTATGAAAGTCATTTAGCTCACTGTAACACAATTTTCTAAAAACAAATTTTAGTTTACTTGAAATAAAAATCAGCACAGACATTTATTTTCCATTCCAAAGAAATTACCAAACTACATTCAAATGTATAAAACTACCACTTCAGGCTGTCAAGCTTACTGCCTCCAGTTAAAGTGAAAAACTATTTTATCCCCTTAAGTAAAATCCTTCCGAGATTACTCTGCAGGATCATGACAATTTCTGGCATTAATCATCAGGCATCAAACAAGGATTTCCCCCCTCCTCGTATACTTAAAGTAGGGCAATCTTTAAAAGTTACTCCACCTTCAAATTCAAAGTTGGATTAAATAGCATAAATATTTAAACACATAGCAGCGATTAAATCTGTCAAATATTTGGATGTATATCTGTTAGACTCTATAAAAAGCAATTCTCTTTCAAGGGTCCTTTTAAAGAAACTTCAGTTTGAGTAGCAGGTTTAAAATTTGTAAGAAGTATTCCACTTCTACAAATTGAAAAACTATAGAAACCATTATCTGGTTAACCTTAGACACCTACTTTTTAATTCTTAGCAAAACCAGAACATTTCACTTTGATCAGTCACTTAAAAAGTTCAGGCGTTTATTCCACTTAGAAAAGAATGATTTTATCAGCACTTCTGCCTCATTAATTTACCACAGCTAATAAATTTGAGCAAAAGAGCAGTAATAAAAGTACAGTTATTTAAGGTCACAGATTAACTGATGTTTCTCAAGAAAACTCAAAAGTTCATGTTAAATCTTATTTAAATTGCTTGAGGCAACTGATGCAACTAGAACATATTTGTGCACTGGAGTTTAAAGGAAAATTCTGTTGTAGTGAAGCTGACAAAAAAGGATCTTGCTAAATTTTATAAATGGAAACCACCTTACTTGTGAAAGACTTATTTCTCAGTAACATATACATGCACTTCCGAGTTAGTTTCTGTCTTGACCTTTTTCAAGGAACTCTGCTTTAAATGGTATCTATCTAAACCACAAGCTTTAAAAGCAGCTGTTGAGCCAATGTTTAGACAGCCACCTGCAGTTCTGCGTTTGTTTAATACTGTGGTTTGCTACAATAAAGCAATTTGCCATTCCAGACCATGGATCCATCACCATATCCAAATTTCAGTCTCTCAAGACTCTGTGTAGGTATACTGGGCACAGTTCTAAGATTCTATACATGCATACCACTCCCTTTACATCCATGTAAATTCCAACACATGTCCAGGAATGCAGTGGCTGAGCAAGGTTTTTCTGCAATTATCCCTCCCATCTCCAGTGCCCTTTGTGGCACTAAAAACAGAGCAGAAACCAGTGAGAGTATCTTCACTGTGCTCTTAGCATTTCTTTTGGTGTTCAGAAAGCATAAGGCGGCAGTTGCTGGCAGGGGGGCAGAGGGAGGGAAAGAAAAGAAGGATGAGAGGAGAGAAGAGAAGAATACCGTAATAGAAAGGATCGGGAAGATAACAGGACGATACTGAAAATTCTAGCTATTAGAATACACTCATTAGTGATTCTGGAAGCAAGCCCACCCTTGCATTCTAGCCAAAAGCTGCACAGTATGGGTAAAATTTGGGCACTCTGGAGGTGGGGAGGCAGAAGGGAGGAAATCCTTTCTGTTTCCTCAATTAACATTTTCATAGAAATGATAATAAAAGCACATTAAGGCTACACAGTCAGCAAACAGAATTTAGGATGTGATTGTGAGCATGTGCATGTGATACTGGACTGCAACAAAAAGCTTCCTTCTGTGACCTCCTTTCCCCTCCAAGCTCCCTGTTACATGTAAGGCAGTCTGAAAGAGACTAGTAATTCCTATCAAAGAAAGAACAGCTATTTTCCTCTTCAGAACATTCCACGAGCACTTAGAATTTATATGATGAACTGAAAAGAATATAAATAAACAATTACACTTGTGGTCTGCCTCAAAACCAAAAAAAGACTGTCTTCTGAAACTCTGGTTATTCAAAAAACTTTCCAAAAAAAAAAATCATGAGTGAACGGCAGTAAATACACTACATACAATTTACATCAATGGAAAAACAACCGCAGGCTTTTGTATAAGTACACTTACCAAGTCACAGAACTCAAAAACTAGGAGATAAGGAATGGCTTCCACACATTGCCCAATACACTGGAGGACATTTGGATGCTGAAGAATGCTGGAGTGAAAAAACGCAGTTTAAACCAGAAAGATCACAGTACACATTAGTTGCAGTATAATGCAACACACTGAAGTCCCTACTAGAAGTTTTAACACATAACATCGGGGGGGGGGGGGGGGGGGGCGGGGGCAGAGGGCTGTATGAACAGAAGGTGCAAGTATCCAAAGCCACAGATTCCATTTCTACCTTTGTATCTCCTTTGTATTGCTGCAGCATATCATTGAGAGCAGCTGAAACTCGGAGGATCTCAAAACCACAAAAGCCAGCACTGCCACAAGAAAGCCATACCCATCCTCCCACCATCCCCTATACCAAAAGTAAGTGCATGCAACTGGTTCATGAACTACGCTGAGGAACTGCTCTGGCTAAAAGTTAAACTATTTTTAGCCAGGTCAGTTTCCAGCCAGATCAATTACTTTTTCTGAATTGCTTCAAACACACTTGTGCCCATGCAGCAGGAGGCATGAGATTACGTCTTGTGACAAGCGCCAACAATTTAAGCCTAAGTGCAAATATAATTGGGACATTAGAAAGCATTAAGAATAGAAGCTCTCTATGACCACTCGCTTGCAGCATATTCAGGCAACATAAACCACACTAAGGGTATGTCTAGTGAACTACAACATGCTTCTCTTCCAGTCATCTACAAAAGCCATTAACTTGTGGCAGTTTGCTCTTCAGAGAATTCTCACTATTCCCAAAACATGGGAAGAGAAATTATACACCCTTTTATATAGCAAATTCCTTTCTACTATACAAAGGCTCAACCCCTGGCAGTGAGTATCCTCCAAGCATAATGCAAGAGGAAGAGAACACCAAACCACCCTGTTTTATTGGCATTTTCAGTCAGATAAATGATTTCTCAATTGTAGAGTACTACTGGACTGAAGTTAGTGTAATTCTGGGGTTTTTTGTGTGCAAGCCTCCTTGCAAGCTACCTGAACAAAACTAGTTTTTATCACTGTATTGTATTTAAATTTTTGAAAAAGGGAGCTTTGAAGAAATTAATGTGTATCTGATAGCAGACAAAGTATTGCCAGTTCCCCTGCTTCTAACAGGAAAGCCAAGTACAGGCGTTAAACCTCAGTTCTGAGGCAAGTAATTAGGCATAAGGTTGGTTTGCAACATCAGGAGTTCCAAACAGCTGTAGAAGAAAATCTGATAAACCAAACCAAGTGTATTTTCCAGTCATGAACAATAACTACCAAACACATGTAAGCAAAGAGCTTATTTTTATTTCTAAGTAAACTCAAGTTTTGCTCACTTTGGACTGACTGTATTTCGTTTCTTTAAAGACATGCTTTTCAGTTATAAGGGAGGGCAATTAAAGACAATGAACAAAAGAAATGTCCATAATTCATATGCAGTAGTATGAAGTAAGTTAACCAAGCTGTAAAACATTACTTACTAATATGGTTCTCCATTTCTTAAAAACTGTTCTTGCTCCTTGGGACCTGCACTTGCCTTCAACTCCTTCACTATTACCCTTGCTACACTAGTGCCTGTGTAGATCTCTCCAAGCAGAACCTGAAAAAAGATAATCATTGTGTCTTTAATGAGAGGCAAAAAAGTTTTGTAGTTTCCCTGCAAAGAAAAACAAGAGCTAAAAACATGCTCTAAGAAAGATTTTCTGGCTTTTTTGGTCAATGCATGCAGAGCTTTCGTAATTAAACACTCATTACATTTTGATAATTCATCAACACATCAACATTCAGAAAACATGTTTTCTAGTCAAGACCATATATTTACTTAAGATGTTTTTCCTAGAAAGAATTGGTAATAACAGGAATGTACTAATTCAAATCCATACAAGTGAAAATGTCCACCTAGGAAGTACCTCTGGTAAGAAGCTGCACATAAATTAAAGCAGCACTGATTACTGCTGTGATTACAACTAAAAAGTGCATGCAAGAAAACATCTAATATCAACTTCAGTTTTTCTTATCCTATTACTTTTTTTTTTGAGTATCATTTTAAAGGAAAGACAGTAGCGAAGTTCATTAGGAGAAAGACTCCAACTGCAGTACAAAATTAAAAAAAAAACCCACAAACAAAACTTCTCACCTTTCCAAACCAGCCATTTCCAATTTCCTGGATGTAGTTTAGACTCTGACGTGCAACTTGAGACTTTGATCCATCTATCACACACAACGAAACAAATGCAACATGTATCAAACCACTCAGCCAAAGTTAAGGAGGAAATAATAACAGCCAAACTGTTGAGGAAATAATGCAAGTTCCTACAACATTTATTCCCTATTATGTGCGTACATTCAGACTGAGCAGGAAAAACTAGTTAGACATACATCAAGTATGAAGGAAACATTGTGACAATAGCAGTGAAGTGAAACTTTTCTTAGCTCCAGCTTCCAAACCGTATTAGAATACACCCCATATAAAAATGCAGTGATTCTCCTCATGAAAAGTAAACTTTTAATTTTTTAATGCACCCAGTAAGAAAGTGAAAAGGCTGAGTTCTAATTGCAATATAAAAAGCGGATCATACCCTGTATTTAGGTAGAGCAAATCACAGAATAATTTAGGTTGGAAAAGACCTACAGTATCATCTCGTCCAACTATAAACGCAGCCTCAACCACTTCCCTGGGCAGCCTATTCCAACGCTTGACAACCCTTCCGGAGAAGAAATTTTTCCAATATCCAACCTAAACCTCCTCTGGCACAACTTGAGGCCGTTTCCTCTCATCCTACCACTTGTTACTTGGGTAAAGAGACCCCACCTCACTGCAACCTCCTATGATAAGGAGGAGATAAAGCCTCCTCTCATCCTCCTTTTCTCCAGGCTAAGCAACCCCAGTTTCCCCCTGAGCCACTCCTCATGACACTTGTTCTCTAGATCTTTCAACAGCTTTTACCTTAAATAACCTACTTACAAAAGTTCCTTATGTAAATAAAAGTAGAAAACCCAATAGGACACTCATTGCTTGTACATCTCAACAATTATAGTTTATAGAGGGAGAGTTACCATTGTAAGCGAAAGGGTTTGACTGCTTTACTCTTCAGCCCAAATGCCCTACTTACAGCTACCATCTGGAAGGAGGACATTTTCTAACTAAAAATACTTCACGTAAAGAGCCCAGAGAGGGAAAGGATAAAAAACAAGAGCCAGATCTTGTCAGAGGATGGACAGTAACGGTAGAGTAAGAGACTGAGTAGTGTTTAACCCTCTGCTGCCTAACCAGTTAGGAACACTAATAAACAGACGTACACAAAAACTTTCCATCCTTGCTACTTGTCTGATTGAGACTTCTAGCCCACGTTTTCATTTCCATAAACCACATTTACACCAACATTATTTTACTGGAACAGCTATAGCTGTATAATGTACTGTCAACACGCTCCTAAGCACAGAGAAGGCTGTACCAGTACAACTACATTTTTACCAGTGCACCTTACTCAAGTACACTGTCTCACTTCTGGAAAATAACTTCTCCTGACAGAAAGTATAGTTTTAACAATGAAGGCAACGTAGAAGAGCTGACATAAAATTTTTCACAAATTGTTCTCCCACACACATTAAAACACTGAGGAGTAACGTTTCTTTTGTATTACAGGCACATTGACAATTTCTTGAAATTTGTAGGTACAGCAATTTTACTAGAAGCTTCCCTGAACCTCTAATGATTAAGCAACACAAACAATATATGTAAAAATTGTATTTGAAATAGTATGAGAACAACTACTTTATGCTAAACTACGCTTGTAATATTTAAGATGCTTCCATTTCCTTTTACAAAAATCATATTTCAAAGAATACATTCAAAAAAAACCTTTCACATTGGGAAAAGAAATCTACTGCTCTGTCTTACCAATATCACATTTACAGCATGAAAATTTTACAGTGGCGTTAAGAATGTGACGCAGCTGAAACAACGGCACTGCTATCAAGTAAGAGATCTACTCTTGCTTCCATTTAAGACAAACAGCTAAAATCCAGTGACAACTTAGCCATGAAGAAAACCACTAAAGAGCAGACATCACTAACATCCTACAGTCCTTTAAATCCTTCATGTATACAGACGCATAATGGAAGTATTCTAGAGAGGTTTATTTAAGCTCGTTTCATTCTCTTAAGCTACCTTACGCGGCACCCTGCTGTAAGTTAACATTTTTGAAGTACTATTTCATATTTTATCCTATACCCTACAAAATATATTTACTCAGTTATGTAAGTTTGTAACAATCAACTTGTTAAAGTTGAACATAATCAGCTACACTCCATTTTTGACACTGAAATTGCCTACTTTTGGCTTTTCGTTAAAAAACGGTATTTTACCTGGACGAGATGGAAACTGGGAGGGAGTTGGTAAAGCAATATTGGGAACTGAAAGAGTAAACACTTCTGCTGGAGACTGAACAGATGGAGTATCTTCTGCTGGAGGTGTAAAATCTATCTCATCATCAAAGTTATCTTCAAACTCCTGAAAAAAGAAAAATCTTAGTAAACAAGCTGACCTTTGTCTTAAAATTACCACTAATACATTTCTTTTAGTTTCGAATCCGAACATACAAACTTGAATATAACAAATAATCAGCTGAAGGTAAAAGAGTAAACATGACACATTATAAAGAGCTTGATTTTTAAAGGAGATAACCTAATAATATTAAAAGAAATTACCTAAAAAGCTGAAAATTCTTATTCTTAAAATTTTTTAAAGCACTTCATTTGAACGAGCAATGTTAAGCAGGCTTAGCTTGGAGAGTGGGATGGGTTGTGTTTGGTTTTTACTTTAAATGCTATCCCTGGATTTGAACGAATTACCATGAACTGCTGAAGCCAAACATTTTCCATTTAGAAATGAGAGTAAAACTCGATTTTAGGAACAACAATAACGAATATTCCAAAAGTAACTGTTTTCTGATGGTAACAATTTCTCCTCAAGAGTTTTGCTACAGTGGGTATGTATCTTCAGTATTCTTATTTGACAAAAGTGTCTTAAACCTTGTCACCAGATCAAGAAAAACAAATTAAAAGAATACACAGAAAAACAACAAAAATGTTCTTTAACTACAGCAAAATTGTCTCAAACATACTTTTACTACTGACCCTAATAGCTAGTAACAATTTTGGAAAGACATTAAAGATCCCTACTGCAACATGGAGGGTTGCAGCAAGATTTCACAGCATGTAGAAATACAGTTGCTGGCTATTTCAGAAGAGAGAATGTACAGTGACACCAAAGTGCCAGTAACTGCAGAGTATTAACACAAATAATCAAGAATTCTGGATATCAGAATGCAGCTAAGAATACCACTTGTATATTTGTAATTTCAAGATGCTTACCTTGAAATCTATCTCAGGGTCTTTACAGCAGGAGACACAGTTCGCAAGCAGTATTACCAGTACTACTAGAGTACATATAGACAGAATCAGAAAAGATGAGGAAACTTCAGGTGTAGCTCCTTCTCCTGGAAACAAACATGTATGTAGTACTACATAAATATGTTAAATGTTTTAAGAAGTTCCTTCAAAACATAGTACCTATCTGCGTTTATTTAAAAGATGGAGTTTGAACATTTAACTCTGTCGATATGATCAAAAATAAGAACAGAAAGGACATACTGGCAAAATACCTCTGTGCTCTACCACCTGCCTGCACCGTTCTGGACTTACTTGATTCAAGCTCAGGAGCCAAAGTCAGCTTGATTTACCAGAGTAGGTGATGAACAGCGATAGCCCTAAGTCTCAGAATTCTGTTTAAGTTGACAAATTTGTGTAGGTATCTAAACACGGATATTAGAAAACTGGTCTTTTTGAAGACATTTCCCATGAGCCAAAACACCTGTCCTAACAGACAAGGCAGCTGGAAGGAATCCTCACAAACTGCACAAATTTACAACATAAGGCAGTCCTCTGTCTTTCACGACTAATGACATTCTGCCAAACATACAAGTTGCTTTTGCAAGTGCCATGGATCTAATTGGCTCCACCTCCATTTCTTGTGATTCCTTAGGTGACTTCAATAATTTTAGACATGATTTCTAACCATTTCGCAAACACACTTCCAAACAATTTTCCAAAATTTTATATATAAATGTTCTACAACAATTTTTATAAGATTGAGTCAGGTTATTATTACTCACACAGGATCAAATGCCTCAAATGGCATTTAAAAAAAATTTTAAGTCTTTGCCAGGGGAATTAAACCTATATTCATCCCTGTTTTGATCTGAAGTGGACAACAATGATATGTAGTTCCCTAGGAGATCTCAGTACACATTTTGAGGGTTTGGATTTTTGTTGTGTCTTTTTAAACAGGTACAGGTACTGCCACAGGGAACTGGAAGAGTAGTTGCACCGTATCTGATTAAAATATATTTAGATATTACACCAGTTTTAAACAATGTCATGTGACTTGCACTGACTGGATTTTTTAGGGCACATCTAAGTATCAATGGTAAAGTCTGGCAACAGAATACCATACAAACGATGCCTCAAAAATAAAGAAAAATCAGAAGTTGATCACTAGTTAAGGGACATACAAACTTATATTTTAGATCTTAAAAAAAACCCACCACAACAAAAAGTAATTAAGAGATTTCCAGATCACGTATTTTCTGTACGATAAATTAGAAATTTTATCTATATAACAATAAAAGTTAACCAAAATAGGAAGGCTTTCAAACAAGTGATATTGTTTTCTAGTTTCCACACTAGCTCTGGCATTCTAACCTCAATAGAGAACATGAATACTCCACTTGTAGATATTATATATTGTTCAAACGCAGATCAACCACGACACAAGGCTACTCACTACCTTTTAGTAAAAATTCTGAAGAGGAAAAAAAAATCTCTGAAGAGGACTCTCAGTGGAACAATTCACATTCATTTAAATCAAGTCTTCTACATAATGCCGGTATATTTTTCCATTTGTAAGCAACAAGAAGAAAAAAAGGGAAAGTAGCAGCTGATTTATGTTTACTTCCTTTAGATGTTCAGTAACTTACTAAGGAGATTGAAAATGACCTAAACCACAAAACATAAATATTTTGTGAAGTCATTAGCTAAATTACTGTAACACACACGGAGGCAATATAGCTTTAGATAAAATTGAAGAGATTTCTTTGAACTTTTAACTGAAACCAAATAATAAAAGGTAGCTTTACTACAAAAAGGTAAACATAAATATGTTACCATAACAAATTAAAATTACTTTCACAACATTTTTCCAAAACCACTCCACCTAATTTCCAAACAACTTCCTCACCTTCACCACTAACTTCACCGAAACGAGAAGTCAACTCACCACAGACCATCTATGGAACAGATGCAGGTTTTCCCTGACTAATAAACACCCATTAACACATCACCACAATTACAATATATATTCCTCTCAGTAGAAAATCGAGACTCCTGAACCCCCCAGAACATTTCATCCAGTGAGCCAGATGCATTTGGGAAAGTTAACCAAGCAAAAGGACCCTGCACTTGGCCTTGTTGAACTTGATGAGGTTCTCACAGGCCCACCTCTCCAGCCTGTCAAGGTCCCTCTGGATGGCATCCAGTCCCTCCAGCATGTTCACCACACCATGCAGCTTGGTGTCATCAGCAAACTTGCTGAGGGTGCACTCAATCCCACTGTCCACATGTCCTGGTTTTGACTGGGACAGAGTTAGTTTTTCTTTTTAGCAGCTAGAACAGCTCTGTGTTTTGGTTTTAGTCTGGGATTCATTATGAGAAGAATGCTGATAGCACACTGATGTTTATAGTTGGCACTGAGACATCAAGGACTTTTCAGCTTCTCATGTTTTGCCCGTGTGCAGGAGCACGACAGGCTCGGGGGGTTACACAGCTGGGACAAAGGGTCCACAGCTCCTGTTGTGATTTGAACTTAGACTTATGATTGAGGGCTAAATTGGCCAATTAAGTATTCCATACCATGCAACGCCATGCACAGTTTATAAAGGAGGGTTGACCGTGAAGAAGAGCTCTTGCTCTGCCAGGGGCTGGCGTGCTCTCTCACTCTTTTTGGGCCTTTTGCTGTTCTGGAATCGTTGGTGTTGGGACTTGCCTGTTTCAGGAACGTCTGTCAGGATGGGACAGGCGTTGGTCACTGAGTGGTGAGCAATTATACCGTGCATCACTTGTTTGTATACATTATGATTATACATATATATTCATATGTTATTAATATTATTACTTTTAATTTTATATTACTATTATTATTCAATTGTCCTTATCTCATCCCACAGGTCTTCTTCCCTTTTCCCCTTTAACTCTACTCCTCATTCCCCCAGAATGGAAGAGAGTGAGCGAGTGGCTGCGTGGCATTTAGTCACGGGCTGGGCTAAACTACACCACCATGTTGCTGACAAGATGTTAAACAGAGCTGCACCCAACACCAACCCCCAAGGAACACCACTTGTCACTGGTCTCCACCTGGACGTTGAGTCATTGACCACAACTCTTTGAGTGCGACCATCCAGCCAATTCCTTATCCACCAAGTGGTCCGTCCATCTAAGTGTCTTATACAAGTTACGCTCTTGCCCATAACGTGACCATCTCCTTTTATTGCTGCTGTTCATTATGTTACTTCCCAACCTTACAGACGTTTTATAGTTCCCAAGAAAATAAAGTGTGTGAACTAACAGCAACTAATTGGAGAAAGTAAAAAAATTTAAAAAAAAAAAAGAAAGCAAAAAAGCCAAGATCACCTTTGAAAAGGCAGCTAACCATTATCAGTTCATTAGAAAGATGGAAGCCATCTAAAGTTGCAAAAGCACAAGGAAAATTTCACATATAAAGTTATAAAAAGATGCTTTAATACAAGAAAAGTGCCAATTATCATGGGCAAGTTTCTGCAACACTTAACAGAACAGCATTTCAGATGACTCATATAAGAGCTTCTTACTAAGAATTAGAGAATCCATCTCTATTTGGATAAACTTTGAAGTCTCTCACATAGTCATTAATAAGTGATATTTTTTAATTTGCACTTCTTTTTAAAAAAATTAATGTAAAATTAAGTATAAAATGATGACAACCTAAAATTTATTACAAGTGAAGTTATTTTAATAGCTTGCATAAATACATATTCAATGATGGAAGTCACTGATTAAGTATTGGAACTGCTGTTTGACAAAGCGCTGAAAAAAACCTGCTGCAATATAACCTCTTCTGCATTTTTCAACTATTTCCATCTAATGATTAATTCACGGAAGCTTAGTAAAATGACTCGGAACTGAAATGGTAGATGTTTAGTACCTCCTTTTGTTTGTACTTTGTGAAAGTATGAAGGAACAACGGCTGTTATTCTTATCAGATCCTGACTGAAAAAGCAACCAGAAAGAAATCTGTCCAATGAAACACAGAGGACCATTTTATACAGTTCTTACAGGAAACAGTTTCCTTTTATTAAAAAACTGTTAAAATATATTGTAAATGTAATTAAATTTAATTTAAACCTAGATAAAAAATATCCAACAAATATCACTCAGAATTTCATAATGAATGCAGAAGTTAAGAATCTTAGCATAATAGATTCTATAAATTAGAGAATTTAATAAATTTACTCAGCATATAATCTCAGTTCAAAAACCTACCATATTTAAAGTAACCCTACACAGTAACAACCTACTACATCTTAATACCTATCCAGAAGTCAGAATCTGTTCTTTAAGATGGAACTGCAGAACAGATGCAAAAAATACCACATATAAAACGCCAACACCATAAGGCTTCCTGTCAGTTAATACAAACAGTCTAAACTACTTTCGTCTGGTATATCCAGACTACTTAAGGTAGAGGCCCGGATTATATCGCTGCTGTATTCAAATAAGCAGGAGATGCTGTGTGCCTGTGTTACTAGGTGTTACTGCAAGGTTAATACAACATAATGCTTTGCAAAGAACTCTGCTAGTAAACGGTCCATCTCAAAACAGTACCTGGATGAGCTTAAATTATCAACACAGAAAATAAGGTCTTTTTTCAAAGTCTCAGAGTATTAAACACTGATTCTGTGCTGTTATTTACCAACTTTTAAAAAGCACATGGTGTCATAAACAATTCAAAGCCATGGCTGGGGTAGGTATTTAATTAACAGCTATGGAAGCAGATTCTTCAGCGCCTCTGAAAACTGCCATTTCACAAGCAAGTTTTACACTAAAGCCTAAATTTGAGCACAGCACATCTGAAGTCAAACCCTGTTTGCAGGCAAATACACGAACATGCTCGCTGAAAAAACAATGATAAATTATGTTGGCATTCTCAGGATCAAGTACAGACATGAGAACGCACACTTCAGTACATAATAGCATGTTTCAAGGGGTGGAAAAATGTTATTTTCATACAAAGTACATTTCAAAGCAATTTATATAGGTCAGAATTCTCTATACCTCCCTAAGTTTCTTTCAAGTCCACTTTCTTCACAAAATAGCTCACTGACTATCAAACACAACAAGTTTGTTTCTCACTAGAATTGGTTTCCATCTCTATCCAGTTTCCCAGTCTGCCTACAATATTCTCAAATATCCATCTAAGTCACCCCCCTGTGGCATCCTTTGCTATCACTAATCAGGAGCAACAGGAACACCAGCTAAGCCCAATGGTCCATCCACGTCCACTGAGCCACCACTCAGAACGACACAGGACCAGCTGTGACTGCCTGGCCACACAAGGGATGGCAGGCTCGACTTTCTCCTGTGACCAGATTATGGAAGGCCATGACACTTAAACTCTGACACTCAAATTTGGTTCAGTGTGATTAATCACGCTATTAAGGTCTCAACCTTCAGGAAACTGGGCTGAAAATGCACGACACTACACAGTTCTAGGCTTGGAGAAAGAAGAAAAGCAGATGTAGATGACAGACATTACCGATTACACTGATAACAGACATTCACCACCGTGATAAAGCAGCGCAAGGCCCAGATAAATTCAGCATTATTAGGGCACAGTGAGCTTCACGGGAGCATCTGATTTTAAGCTACTGGCACAGCAGTTGCCATGCGACAACAGTCTCACTGCATAAGCAGGAGCCTCTTTTCTTTCAAGAGCAGCTAAATAACTGGCAGTTCTGCACTAACAGCTGTAACTGTTTCCAGCACAAATCAAGCATGACAGCACTCACTTAAACCTGTCTCTTGGACACTCTCAAATTATACGATCATGAACCGAGATGTCACTTTACGACAAGTTGGAACACAGCAGCCTTTAAAATACTAATGAAGGACCAAAGCTAACTTTGCTCCCTAGCTACTTCCACAATATCTTCCATAAACTTGATCAGTTTACTTACTCCCCATTTAGCAGATGTTAACATAACCAGATTCAAGTGTATTATCACCCTAATTTATAGTGGTTTTGATAAATATGATTTTAAAAGCCATCCCAACTTTCCTAAATAAAGCCATCATTCTCTTCTATGCTAGCAATAAAGTGGGAAAATATTCTCAATTCCTACCCAGTTCTTCACAAATGGGATTGAGGTCATTATCTTTTCCTGACAAAGGGTTTCTCCTGCATTTATTTACTCCCTGAAACCTTCAGAGGTTTGTCACTAATAGGCACAGAACCAACACGTATACAACCAGCCCTATAAATTCTGAAGGCTTACGGCTAACAGGTAGAATACTAAAACAAAAACCTATTCAAAACAATTTTAGACATATCTATTGTGTAATGTCTCATTTGTATAACAGAGTAAAGCACAACATGCATTGCAACTTCTGTATTTCACAAAAAAACAAAACAACCAAACTCAAGAGCACATTCCATTAGCTACTGCATTCCCACCATCTCAAATTTTACTGCTATGCTCCATTTAACAGCTAAGACAAAAAAAACGCATCACTTTTGAGAATAAGTTTCGGCAGAAACATGTGCAGTACCATCATTTAGTTGTGCTACACTATATTACAATAGGATTTAAAATACTATATTAGAACTCCATTCAAATCACCATGAACCTTCAACCAAGACAAAACAGAAGCAGGCAAAAACTTCGCACAAGTTTTGAAGGAGTGTTACTTGCACTTCAGACATTCCTCTGGAAAAAAAAGTGAAGATAATTTTAGGACAAGAGAGGCACTCCAAATTCCAATCAGCCCTTTCATCTGAATGACCATTACCAGTACAACAAGAAGAAACATCTCCAAGATCTCAGATGACTTTCATTGACTTGATGTCCTCAACGCAATGACAGCACCTTAATGAAATCTAAAACTGTTTCCAAATGCCCAAAATATTTCAAGCAGAGACTGGAAATGTTTCTTCACTGAGCAAATCCCTAAGAATAGACATATATAACACTCCTTACTGGACTTAACGAGATTCTCAGTTTATACCTCAACTCTTCAGCTTTCAGATTTTTAGTACTTATTGCCATTCACAGAAAACACAAATGTTTAAAGTTTTAAAATAATAAAAATAATCTGGAACAAGCTATTGAAAATTTTATTAGTTGTAGAGAGTTATTTCAAAAGCCTATCCTCTCATGACATTATTACTACCCTTACATAGGATAATGCAAAGTTTGCATAACAAGTAACCTTCAGTATGGATATTACAAATATATCTTTATGCAAAAGCACTTTATCACCTGATTTTATTTTCCCTTCTTCCTTATAACTGTGGAAAATCCTAATTACAAGATACAGTCTCAAGAAAAAACCTCTTAAGGACTTAAAACTACAGCTGTCCAAGTTACTTGTGCACACTTGCTTTTAATCTTTCTGAATACAAAAGCAGTAATTAACAGCTTGTCAATAAAACTCTTTCCTGCCTAAATCTCAATTGTGTTACATGGCCTAAATCAAAGTCTCACACTTTGAAAGATGTAAGACAAGACTGTCAGAGGTACCGAAACAAAAAATAAACAAAAAAAAAATCACATATCAGTTACTCTGTTACTATACTCTTGTAGATAGAAATTGAAACATTTCACAGCTCTACTCAACTTGTCCATTACAATCCCTATCTTGTCCTACAACTATTATTTAAGACCCTCATGGGGAACATGGGTAGGATGAAAGGCCAATACATGTGCACAGATAATTCAATTCTTTTGAAAAACCACCAGCTTTTCTTCTTTACAACAGTTAATCATCAGAAGTAAGGGTAACAAACACAGCAAGTGGCAATTTCCTGCAGAGTTTTCCATGAAGCAATAAAAACAGAGCTCTGACACACTCTTCCAACCCCCTTTGTGTTCTGGATATAGTTCTACAGTGAGAAAAGCCAGTTTCACAGTTAAATGTGTCTTGTGGACACGTGACCCTGAAATCATTGCTGTCCTATGCAACAAGTTACGCTACTTTGAAGAAAAAACATTAGCTACTTCATATCACAACTGGATGCATAACTATGTCAACAATTCTCGGCAAATTATCTCCGTCCTCCACTTTGTCCTTACAAAGAATACAAGAAGTCTATCCTGCACCCTAAGCCAACACTTTTTCAAACTATTTCATCTCCTGTTCCCCCTAAGTATTTTTACATCATGCTTCAAATAAGCTTCTACAGCTGCTGAAGTCCAATTTGTCCATAAGGGTGGCACAGGTTACACATCCCAAGGTAAGAACATCCAGGGCAACGCTGGATTCTCATGTAGTACAGCATCCTCAGAACAACACAGCTGCCATTCTTATTTTTTCTGAACACTTGTCCTGGCCTGAGTGTTGGCTGAATAGTTAGTAACTAGTAAATGTGAACTCACATTGGTTTTACATTTCTCTCCTTATTCTATTACCCTACAAGTCTTCCCAGTAATGTCAAGGAATTACTCACACAACAGCATACTGCTCAACTTTAATAAGGACTAAATATAGGCTAGTACTTATAAGTGTTTACAGAGCGAGATGTGTTTGAAGTTTCAGTGTTAAAATAGCATGTTTGCACAAAAGCATCTTAAGACAAGGTAAAAAATATACATGTTAAATAACTGTGTGCCCTATGCCTTCACAACAGTTTCTGGAAAATCTAGGTAGCATTATCATCTTGAAAAGGTACCATCTGATTCTTAAGAGTGTACGTGTGTATATATATATATATATATATACACACACATAATTCTGCAGAGCACACTTTATTCTGTACTGCTCGATGTTGGTTTTGACAATCTATTTCTGCTCAAGTACGGTATGTTTTCATCTGCTCTACCATTTCTCCAACACTCAGGCACAAGAGTTGTAGAGGGTTTTTTTAAACAGGGCAGACCACAATCATTTAAAGAAGCATGAGAAGATTACGCATCACGGTATCTCAAATCATCAGAAGTACCCCCACGGAAACCAAAACATCAGGATCTCTTTGTCCCACTGACAGGAATACAACCTATTAAGATGTACTGGTTTTGAAGAGACTAATATCTTTCAGTTCATGTGAAAGGAATCCCTACATGCAACCTTCATGTGACAGGATTTTCAAGAATTTTGATTTTACAGTAGATGCATTTCCAACTCCGATGTACGACTGAGTTAAGAAATGTGGGAAAGAAAAAAGAAGCAGCACTTTGCCAAAAGAGTTTATTCAGCTCTATTTCTCATCCCTATTCATAGCCAAAGGTTCCCTAGGAAGAAGAACAGGCCATAGGATGAAGGACTGACTTTGGAGAACTGGATCTGGTCTGCAGGCTGAAAGCTTAAAAGTCAGCACTCAGAAGAGTCTACTGTTAAAATTTTCTATACCTCTTTCATACTAAAGAAGTTTCAGGGCATAAAGTTAATCCTAAAAAAGTCGCGTCACTGTCAAGTCACTGCAGAGATGTTTCCTTACCACTAAGGAAACTTTCCTAAGTGTAGTAGTGTTGGACAGGGTGTTGCTTTGTACCAGCATTTCATACTGAAAATCCCCCAGAAGACAACACACTGACATAACTCGCTTCACACCAGGCTACACATGTAGACTGAAACAGCTATCCTGACACTCTGTATATTCCTGATTATAAAAGTGTCTACAAAACATTTCCGCTATCACTGATGTTGCTCAAGACCTTTCATAAGCGCAGCACAACGAAAACAAAGAGTTTATACAGAGCAGTAAGAGCATGGAAGCTATTGCAAATTGTATCCAGAAACATATCAAGCTCCAGATACTAGATGCACACACCAAACAAAGGCAGACTCAAAATAAAATGGAAGGAACACTCTAGTATTCCATGAGCTGTTCTCCTGCTGCAAAACTAGAGTATTAGGACTGAAACAGAACTGTCATTTTTGCAGCCTCTGACATTATACTGACTGAGGGTCCCTTTATCCTGCACAGGCAAACCATGTGTGGGCAGTGACGAAACCACACTACAGCGAATGTCCAGAAAATTGCTTCTATTCCAATTTGTCCAACAGTTTTTCAGTAGCCCCCCAAAATATAACTTTGTGTTCTGTGCTTTCCAAATAAAATGCTGGATCTATGTAACACAAACTCTTTTTGTTTTTTCAGGATCTGAGGCAAAATCAGCACTAACTAATGGGCCCTTTCAAATCAATGACCTGTGCCTGACGCTATGACAATATACCTTTAGACTGCCTCTGATCAGTGCTATCTTAACATGCTGAGGTATTCATACCTGAGGCATTATCAAATACACCCAAGCATTCAAGATGTGAGAAACAACTTCAGAAAATGAAGTCCTCCTTTAAGGACCGCTTTAGTTGTAGAAAAGTCCAGCCACTTTACAGCCAGAGGCAGAGAAAGTAGACCAAGCCTGTGAACAAAGCCTTGCATGGAACATCCCTGCAGGTCAAAAAGTCAGAGTTGGCTTCTTACCTCAGAGTCACACTCAGAGATAGAAACAAAAGATAAAAGACAACTTAGCAGCTCTACCTCTAAAATTATTAGGCGTCTCGGACAGAAGCTAGAAGAAGAAATACAGGGACAAGAAAACAAGTTTAGTGCTTGAAAGGAGGAGGAAAGATAGACCACTCCCAAGAAAAGCATATACCACTAATTAAAATCCCTACTCTACAAGAAAGACTGTTCTTAACTTCAAGTGATCCAAGTCGCTCACTTGTATACACTTAGAAAATTGCTGTTCTCATTATACGCAAGTGTCACATACATTTTATGTTGTACCAAACCGCAGGCCACATCTCAAAGTTTTAACTTGTCCTCTATGGCCAGTTGACTATACTAGATATAGGTGTGTGAAGATCTAGATACTCCAGATGTATGTCTGGATACTACACACCAATTTCTAAATGTCTTTACTGGCATTGTACACGACCAAGCTCATCAGCAAGGACTCACTGCCATGTCATTCAGCCGGTGCAGGAGGGAAGTCCCAAGACTGAAGTTCTCAGCACAAAGACAGAAACATGTAGGCATCAGTCCAGTAGCCTCAATTCAACTGAACAGAATGTGTAATTCATTGCAAATGTAAAACTGAACACACCTGCTAAAAACGCTACCACCTATTCAAGTTTTATTGGAAAATAAGAATAGGTTGGAGTCCCTGTTACTTTGTACTTGCAAAGACTTCATATAGCACAGAGATGATAGAAACACTCCATCTGACATTACACACGTACCCTTATTCAGATTCTTGGCTTTCTTGGAGAGGCAGGTGAATTAAGGTCAAGTGTGGAAATCCAAGTCAGAATAACAGAAAGAGAGCCTGAATGTAAATGTAAAGCTTCAGCACAGCAAAGCAGACATGTCAGATTATAATGTACTATGTTTGGCTGCAAAATACTGCTGCTAAAAAGTATTTCCCAAATGCCCTTACTTCAGCCAAACAGTACTAAAAGAACTACTTTCCAGTAGACCTGCCCCGAGCTTTCACCTCCAGCATCAAGCGAAACCTTAAATTCAGAACTATCACAGTACGTATCAGTATACTCATTTTCCAGTCACAGAATAAATTAAATCTAAGTTGGTCAAAGTATTTTTAGCTAGCAGCATCTTCAACATCTTGGTTTTCCTATATTCTACAGTAATCGCTATGAACCCTACCAGAGGAACAGTTAAAGCCTATTTCCTTTACCTCCTCTCCTCATTGCTGATAAGATAAAAAATTAAATTAGTTTAGAAGTATAACCTCCAAAATGCAAGATGAATTAGAACACATCATCGATGCACGCCTTCATCTGCAAACACTATGAAGCCATACTTAAAAAGAGCAGCATCATTCATCTCGATCAAGGCCCGGGGAACTCGACAGTTCCCCAGCCGTACAGTCTGGCATGCTTCCACAGCAGTTCCACAAAATGGAGCATTTTTGAACAAGGAATCCAATCTAGTCTTGCTAGAACCTGCCCATCACCACTTCCTGCTTTCCAGCTTCCTCCTCAAAAGGAAAGTTAATTTTACAGGTATATTCTGTGAACTATTCTGTGAAGTTCACAACAACTACAGACACCTTCCTCCTTTTTCTGTGGATTCCCACCTTTCCTGTAACAAGCTCAGGGCAATGCACATCAAAATGTTTCTTCATTGTCAAAGAAGCAACTCTTCCTGCTACATGACGAAATGCAGGATTCTGAAATAATTCTGAAACCAGTTACTAATTATTTTTATGAAAAGCCCATTAAATTCTTCACAAGTTTACAACTCGCACATATCAGACTGAGCGTTACAGAGAACTGGAAAAACTGCCAAGGCCCAGAATGGAGATCACCAGTGATTGCCAGTCCCACTAAATCAAAGCAACCTGTCATGGGACATGAGAGAGAAATTCACAAAGTGGCTGAAGCTGGTTTTAAACACAACTCATGATTCTTAATCCAGCAAAATAAAGTCACAGTTTTGTCTTCTAGACAGGTTATAAAATGTGCCTAGTATGACAGAGAAGGTTTGAGACAAAATAGTCTCATTGCCATCCACTGGTAAGCTATTCAAAGGAAGGAAAAAAAAAAAAGTCTTGTAGCTTTCTAACTGGTTACTGCTGTAGTGGTGATATGGGGCACGTTGCAGACTAAGAACGTGCTGCACGCAAACCCATGTGCACACCTTATTTCCTTCAGTACGAAGTCTTCCCAGCAAAAGTGATGCCAGTGAAACTGGAAAAGATTCTTCTTGAGGCCTTAAAGGTTTAATTACTAAATATCTGTCAATAAAATAACCCAAATACATTGATTTCTACCGTATCTTTGCCCATATAGTAGTAAGCAGCAGTTTCATTTCCTGAAGTTCACTGGGTTTTCCATGACAAGATTTGGCATGGTTTGCTAAACTTCAGATAACATCCCATGTAAACATACTTTAAGCTAAAATTATAACCAAAGCCAACAGATAAAATTACAATACCTCATTAATTTTGTATTAGTCCAATATTACAACATCATAGGTACTTCTCTTATACTACACCTAACATACCTGATTCAGCCTTTAAAAAAAACAAACCAAAATTAAAAAAAACAATACTTTAATTTGCCTGCATTTTGTCCAATCAACTTTTCATTCTGAGAATGAAGCTTTTTACCAGTGCCATGGAAGTTACATTTTGGTCTTCCAGCTTTGTAAGGTACATAGCATAGTCCTGACAGCAAAGAGGAATTTTTATTTTAAAAAAAGAGAGAACACTGGGTGGAGACACTCTAGCATCCACCTTTACATAGAAAAATTAACCCCATTTCAGGATAAGTAAGACACAGAAAAGGCAGAAAAGACCTTCCTCCACACATAACTGATTCTGCTGTCTTACCTTACAGTTTGATGAGAACTTCATATTATTTGGACAAACTTCAAGTATTTCATAAATGAGAAAACTATCATTTAGTCTCAAAGGAAATACAGATTTGACTGACAGTTTTCTTTTTTACAGAAGTTAACTTCTACAGAAAGTAAGAAAGACCACAAAGAAGGCTGATGGAGGGAGCAATTGATGAACAATTCAGAAGAAGAAGAAGAATTTCTTCTTGGGAAGAAAAGTAACTGGGAAAGAGACATAGGTCAAAAAATACAGGAAGTATGGGTTTCATTCCCAGTTTTGATACTTTCTGTGGAACAGCTGCCAAATTACCTAATGTCTGTGCTTCGGATCTCTCCCTCCCCACTGCTCCTCCTCCTCCTCTCTGAATACATTGTCTACTTCAGCTGTTCATGGCTAGAAATTAATCTCAGTACACAATGAAACCAAACCTAATAAAATTCAGTCCTAATACAGTGCTGTGCTTCCAAGACCCAATGAAATACCAAAAAAACAACTCTGAATCAGAGAGTTACCTATCAGTACTAATAAACCTCTGAACAGTAACTCATACAATTGAGAGGACCTATATTTTAGCTTGAGCTTTTAAGACAAACAGGAAAACAAGCAAGAAAATCGATGGAAGTTAGCGTTACCTAACATAAGAGACAATTAAATGTGAACTACATGACTATTTAGAGAGACCGGGCCGGGGAGGAATCCGACCGGAAAAGAGGGAAGCACCGTCTGCCCTGAAGCGCCTCCACCCAGGACCGGGAGTCCCGGTGATGCACAGCCGAAGTACGAAGAAGGAAAATCACGCTGAGGTCCGTATGTGCCAGAACGGCAGCCGCTACCCACAGCGCCCGTGCGCGTAAACGCACAGGGAGAAGCCCGTCGCTCAGCCCGCAGAGATGGAGACATGGACAAGGCGGTATCGCTCAGCGCCACGAGCACCACCGTGACCGACAGGCCGGGAGCCCCATCCGCCCGCCGTGCCCTTCCCGACGCTTCGGCGAGCGGAGAGCGCCGAGCGCGGCGCGGAGGAGGGACGGGGCTTTGGAAACCCGCAGTCGCCCCGCTCCACCACCGACGCGCCCGCAGAGCCCCGGGCCCAACCGGGGGCACCTCGCTCCCGGGCCCCCGCCGCCGCTGCGCTCCCAGGCCCCACCGCGGAGCCGCCTCCCAGCCCCGCTTCACTCCGCCGCCTCCCGCGCCTCACCTGCACCTGCTCGCGGAAGCGGGACCGCCCCGCCGCTCCCCAAGAGAAGCGACAGCAGGAGGACGAGCCCGAGAGGGCGCTGGGGTCCGAGGGGGAGCGGGCCGCCCCCCCGCTGCCCAGCACCTGCGCCGAGCCCCCCGCGCTGCTGCATGCCCTTCGCTCCCGGCCCGAGGCTCGGCACCGAACGAGGGGCTCGAGGTTCTCAGCGCCTCCGGCGAGCCCCCGCGGCAGCCACTGCCCCCCGCCTCCGCGGCGCAGCTGCCCGCGGCATCAGGCCCCGCTCCCCTCACAAAACCGCGCCGGCCCCTGCGGACGCCGCCGCCGCCGCCATCTTCCGGGCTACCTGACCGGGAGAGGGTGGAGCGCGTTGATGATTGATAGTCCAATGCGCCAATCAACCCGTGCCTCAAGCTCGGGAGGCGGGATCACTGGCTCGGACGGGGCTAATCCGTGATTGACAGCCAAGCCAGCCAGTCACTCCGCAGAGGGCGAGCCAAGGCTGGCGAAGGCTGCGGCGCGAGCACGGCGGAGCGCGTTTGCCAATCAAGCCGTACTTCGGCCGGCGGGAGGAGGGCGGAGTTTCCCTCGGATTGAAGGCGCGCTCCGCCAACCGGCTGGCGCAGCGGCTCCCGAGGGCGGGAGCAGGAGGAGGGGCTCGGCCCGCGCGCAACACACGCGGGAGCAGCGGCCGCAGCGCCGCCTGGAGGGGCGGGCGGCGCCCGCAGCGGCGTCGGCGGGGGCCGCGCTGCGCTGCGCTCAGCGGGGCTGTGCCCGGGGAGCGGAGCGCCGACCGTGCCCCGTGTCTGCGGGGACAGCCGTGTCCTGCGGCTCCCTCGGGGACCGAGCCGGGCCAGGGTGGTGGCCAGGCTCTCCGCGAGGGCAGCCCGCGTTCAGCTGCCCCGCTCTGTGCCCCGCGGCTCGGCTCTGCGCCAGAGGCCGAGAGAGGGACAACAGTAAAAGGCAGAGCCTGGTTTCCCCTGGAGCCCTCTGGCACAGTTTCGCTGAGGAGCCACGGCACCTGCCCTGCGCTGCCCACCATCTCCATGGGAGCGGGAGCGGGCACACGGCGCCTCCGTGTGAGTCCCGACACCTCCTCCCCCTGCGCCGGGGTCAGTCGTGCTCCCCTGCGGAACAGCGGGATGCGTCTCCAGTCAGACAGAAAGATGGGCGTCAACTCCCCTCTGCAGTCCGTGCCTTTCCAAGGCTGGAAATGACCTCGTTAAATCAAAGATCCATGTAGGATTCAGAAATAAACATCATTCTGGTCTAGGCTGAGGTTTGCAGTGCTGAATTTAGAGCACATGAAAACGAGGTGACAGTTTCAAGTAGTATAAAGGGAAGTGTTAATCCTAAGGAATTGAGGGCTCTGTATAGTGAGGAAATAGGGAAACACCATACGGCTAACAAACTAGATCTCCATTTTCCAATAATTTAGCTAAAAGGCTAATTATGTCAAGATTATATAATGACTTTGGGAGCACAGATTGTCCAAAGAAATGTACAATGAGTGCACCCCTGAGACTTCATGAAAGGAAAGTTTTGTGCTCAAAGTAGTACTTAGAACATGATGTCCAGGAAGATACAACATAAACCTAAATCCTTCTCTGTCGCTAAGAATTTTTTCTAGGATAATTTTCCTCCTACCATGGAGATGTGCTTAAAATCAAACTACTTTCTTCTTGACAAGTCTGTGTCTACCCCCAGGTATGCTCCCTCTGGCTTGATGACACTAACTGTACTACCAAATAATCTGTATTTTTTGAAATGTTCTAATTTATGACTATCACCCAGCTGGCTTGAATTGGTAATTACCTAATTAAGGTTTAGGCCCTGCCTACAAAGGGTGGGCCATTTCCTCCTGGCTGTGGGAGGTGCAACAACATTCTTGGAGCTGCAGCCTAGGCTGGTGAGCAACATCTGGTGGCCCTGACGTGATCCTCACAAGAGACTCTGAAGACCTTGACGCCAGAGCCGGAGTGAGAAGTCCTTTGATAAGGAAGGTAAAGCTGCTACCCTGAAAGAGGAAAGTGTGCTGGAGTTAGAATGAATGAACTGGGTCTCTACTCACTGTAAAGCCTTCCTGAAAACCAAAAAAATTGTAAAACAAAAAGGGGGAATTATGGCTATCACCCAGCTGGTTTGTATTGGTAATTACCTAATTAAGGTTTAGGCCCCACCTATAAAGGGTGGGCCATTTTCTCCTGGCTGTGGGAGATGCAATGATATCCTTGGAGTTGCAGCCTAGGCTGGTGAGCACCACTAATTAGTCTTTCTTCCAAAGGAAGTATTTTACTTCAATAATGATATGGAAAACAATCTCCTCTTCTGTCTTTTACTAAGCTATTATTAATGCATTATGCTGCTTCTTGTGAATTGTTTTCTAAAAGCAATATAAACCAATCAACTCTCCCTAAAGCATCCCTTGTCTGGCTGCCTGTAGATTTTACAGACTGGGAAGGCAAAATGTGGTCCTTTCCCTTTGAAATCAGTGATATGGAATATGCAATATGTAACACGTTAATTTTGTTTCATGTACAGCCACCATCTCTATTTAAATAGCTATATACTGATGTAAAACTAATGCTGTGGTGACAAGGATGCTGCCAGGTCTTTCTCTGTGTATACTATAAATATCTAGTGGAAACTTCACGGTTAGCCCTTTATTCTTCACTCTACCAAACCTCCGTCCACTGAGTATGGACATCAAGGCTGGGGCCTCTGGGTGTGAATGTGTCTCCTTGTCTCCTTCTAGCTGACATTATAGTCACATTTTTTCATGATGGTTATTCAAACTACACTGTACTTCTGTGGTACGACTACATGGGGAAATCTAATGTACCTGTCACTACGATGTCAAGGGTTTAAGGTCCTCCTGAGATCTGTCACTGACTTTATGCAAACTTCATATGTAAATAATTTTGAGGTCCATAGCAGCTACAGACATAAACTTTAAAACTTCATTTGTAGCCTACCAGTAGGTTTACAATGCAAGGGTGTTCTGATTTCAATAGTGAAAACAATTCATTGCATTTTAAACACAGTAGAGTGCTTTATTTCCCAACCCACCCTATCATAATTGAATGCTAAGCCTTTGATGTAATTTACTGATAAAACAACATGTTGTAATATCATCTGGGAAGTTATGGCAGCATATCATTAAAGGACTTGTCAGAGCACTGTTCTATAATGATAGTACACTTAAGGTTAGCTGTGAATTAGTCACTGGTAGAAGCTAAATAACCAAACCTTCCAATCCTTTGTCCTATGTGTTAGTCACAGTTACTCCCTATCTTTAAAAACACTTCAAACATCACAAAAAAAAACAAAGATACAAAGCTAATCTTCTCTCTGCCATCATCAGGAATGTTACTATCCACCCATTTACGATTTCTGCAGTTCAATGTTTGCAGTAACCATATGAGACTAAAGGGATGAGCAACCTAATACCAAGTAATCCAAAAGGTACTTAAAAAGAAAATATATTTACTTAAACAAAACTCTTCCTGTACACAAAACTGGATGTATTACCACATATCACAGCCTCGTGTTTCTTGATTATGCGCTGTTATCATTGCCAAATTACTGAAGATGCTGTTCCATGTGGGAGGTGTTAAAACCTTTTTTTAGAGGCAGATAATTGGATAAACTAAAAGGATGTTGATGGCTTTATTTTAAGTTGGTTTTCTTCAATATTTTTGATAACATTATTGGTGTGGAAAGAATATTGTCTAGCAGACTGAGTAAGTTGCCCGAGGGGTGTTAAAGGTCTTCAATGTGACTGTGAATAAAGCCCCGAAAGATTCACCATTTGCTTACTACAAAACAAAGTATCAGAAACAGCTGATTACAGAACCAAGGTCTTTATCCCAGGTCACTGTTTTAAGCATAAAGGTTAGTTTCTGTACACAAGAATATTGAGAAACACACCCTGGTCTCCCTCCCCCCGAAAGAAAAATCTCTCATCCTTTCATGGATAACCTTGTCTTTCCGTGTCAGTGTTGTCTTTATATTTAACAAAGTGATTTGCTTCTCCACCTGACAGAGACAAAATCAATATCACTGATTTCAACCTCCACTTTCAGTCATAAATGACCTAATAGCGTTTTTATATAACTGGAGGCATCTTCCTCTGTTCCAATACTATAGCATCTAAAATTATTTTATATAGCTGCCAAGGAAAACTGGCTAAAGAAAAATGGGTTTAAAATAATCAGTAAAGGAAATTTGCTTATTTGAGTCAAATGTTTTCCCGTTAGTATCTATCTGTCACTCTAAAATGGGCTTAGAACTCTCTGATTTCTTCCCACAATGTTTGAGCTCGCACATGAAGAAATGAATCCCTGAAAAATATGGTGGGGCATATTTTGAATCATTGGTAGAAAATCCAGTTTATATTAATTTTAAAATGTGTTAAATAATGATCCATCAGCTCTTGTTAATCCATTCCTTGTAAATCCATTAGGGAATTAAATTCTTGCTGGGAAATATTTCATATTTGGATTTGCATCTCCCACTAATGTCCTGGAAAATTCAGTACAAATTTCATTTCTGTTTATTTGGGAATACCTGATTTGTGTTTTGATGGGCCTGACCTGGTGTACTTTGAAAAGATTTTAACATTAAGATATGAAGGTGGATCATAATTGTAAATGTATCTTATTCAATTCATTTAAATTTACTTTTTACTTTATCAAATCAAATTCAATTCACTGTAGTCCACCAAACAATGGAGTTAATCAAAAGAATGAATTTTTGTGAAAGAGTATTTAAGTACTCCCTCAAAAGGCATAAGAAGTGCAAATATCAGTATAAATTTCTTCTCAACAGGATTCCATCTTGGCTTAAAAGAAACACAGTCATGAGTGGGCAGATTTCTTTCCCCACGTATTATCTTCTGATGATGTTGCCAGCCAAAATGCCAAATCATGCCAATTTTGAAGCTTGTCTAATGCTGGACTAAAAGACACATCTATGGTGATAGATCTGTATCTAAAAGCTTCCTACAGAAGCTTTCACCAAAATTTTAAGAGAAGAATTATGTGTGTCTGTTCTCTCCAAAGCTATAGACTCATAGACCGGTTTGGGTTGGGAGGGACCTTAAAGATCATCTAGTTCCAACCCCCCTGCCATGGGGGAGATTTAACTAAGTAATTTCCATTACTTAGTCATCCACAGATGACTTCTGTGTAAAGAAGGTGGTGTAAAACTTTTATGCTACACTAGAAATTCCTTGCCATCCTCTCCTATTTATTTTTAGCAAACGCTGAACTGTGCTCTATTAAATTTTGCTCCAGATGCAGCAAAGCAGTACTGAATATAGTGAGAAAACATTTAACCACATGAATGTCTAATGTAGCACTGATCTAAATACACATTATATGTGTGTCAAGGAAAAAAATGGCAAACCAGAAAGAATATTCTCACAAACAGACCAAGTAAGACACAACGGATAAAACAACAAGGTTTCAATTCAGCCCTTTCTCATGCAATACTTTCATTAAGACAATAGTTGTGGAAGCTGCTCAGCAGCTCCCAAACACTTGTTCTGAGACTACTCAAATAAGCAAGTGGTGCTGCTTATGGCTTCACGTGTTCTTACACTGTAGGTGTAACATGACAAGAACAGTACTCCTGCAAAGGAATAGTTCAGCAACATTTCAGCCTAAGTGCAAGGGTTTAGTAAAACTACCTGCAAGTTATGGAACCAGTGCCTCTTTGAAAACAAACCAACAATCTCTAGGCTGCAGTGAATGGTCCTGTAATTAGCCATGTTTAAATGAGTCTCTTGCTGGTATAAACTCTGATCATACAAGCCTGCCAAAAAAGCACTATCTGTTTCTGGACCTCTAAATCAGCAGGAATCTCTTCATCACAAACCCTTTCAACAAAGGAAGGCAAGCATTTGAGCAGAAGATATAATATGATTTGCATGTCCCTCAAAAAAGTAGTTCTAATACTACTTTTAATAAGTATTATACATCACCACTTGAATGTGTCACCTGTTGAAAGAGAAAAATAAAATGAGTCATTCAGAGCTGTTTTGAGTCCTATCAAACAGGGTATTCTTGATCAACCTGCCTATTAATGTAATACTTTCCATTTCCATACCACTTTATACCTAAATTTATAGAAAATAATTAAGAAAAACCCTCATACAAGTACTAGTTCTCATTAACACTGAGCAAGCTGAAGCTCAGGGAAGATTAAAGGACGTTTTTTTAAATATGTAGGCACTCACCTCTCATTTTAAGTATCTTTAATAACCTGATCCTAAGTAACTGCTCCAAAACTAAACCAGTAATTACCTTAGACCACTTGCGTTCCTCTTCAACAGTCTCCCACTGGCTTCCACCCTTAGTTTCAATAAAAGCATAAGCAAAGACTTCAGGCTAAGGATCACTTTATGTATGGGGAGGAAGCTCATCCCAATTTGGAAATAATTTGCAATACTGCCGAAAGGAATTTTAAAAAGAATTTTCTGGAGGCTAGATCCAGAAAGGGATAAATAAAACAAATTAAGCTGCTAACAGACAGACAAATGGTGTTCTTGATGCTTTCAGATAAAGTGCACACTTGGAAGAAAAACACAAGGATTCAAGATTTAAAGGAAGGTGCAGTTCATTGAAGCACTGTAAGGGAAGAACCGATCCCCCTTGTACTGAAATGTTGACGCTTTACAATCTTACTTACTCTTCTTACATTAACGAACGTTGCCTTCCAGAGCACTGAAATGTCAATGTGACCAATTAGGCAGAGAAGAATCGAGGTGAATCAAGACAAATTAAGCAGAAAAAGAAGAATCTTGCCAATTGAGCAAAGAGCACAATCCAATATATCCAGCACATTTACACTGGAAAACATAGTTTTTGATACTTTCATGTATTTTTAATAGTATAGCTTCAAAGGACAAAATTCAGAACAAGAACCATTTATCCAAGGTAGTAATTGGACATAATTTTCTGTAGTATTTGGTAATCTGAACAGAAAGAGGTATAAAATACCTCAGTGAAAATTGGTTGCAGAGAAAGCAATGAAAACCAATGAGCAAAGCTTACACTGCAGACAAGGAACAACTCACTAAAACAAATTGCAGATGCATTTTAAAAAACCTTGGCAGTATTAAGGACAGTGTCTTATTTTAAAAGTTTACTTATTAATTTGGACTGGTTACTTACAAAACCAAACAGACCTGAAATAATGTAGCTTATTTTCCTTATCCTTGCAGTCTGAGAGTCTAAAGATCATCCAAGAATCAAAGACCTCCTATCTTCCACAATCCCTTCTTCATATTTTTAATAGGTTTACAAAATTATTTAAAAGTTTGGAGTTTTACAGGTGAAGTTCCTTTGCTAGTAGGATTATAAAATACGGACAGATAAAAAGATAGTGACAAATTATGCAAGGATCATACTTACTGCAACTGTTTCTTCATCTCCAATACTAACAACTTAATGAGCTCAACTTGCCATGCAGGATAGTCTTCACAGCATCCTAGGAGTTTTGCATGTCCTTTAATTCTGCACTACATTGTTTTGGCCATATCCTACAAGGGAGTAGGGCTGCTGATGTGACTGATATTACTCAAGTGTGCCAGTATAGGCAGAAATATGTCTCATATTTTTACTGATGAACTCTAGGAAAATCAAGGGAATGATCCCATCTTGTATGAGCAGTAGCTACCCAAGCACAAAAGACATTTTTCAAAACACTCACCTCTTTGCCAATTTTCAAAGCTTTGACTAAACTGAAAAGGTCTAATTTCATTCAATAAATGTGAGTAGTTACAATTTTCCTCTTCAACCCAGGAAAGGAAAAATTTGTCCAAATAAAAAATGCATTTATCTTTGGTGTTTTCTTTTGCTATTAATGTAGAAACCAATCAGTATTCCTTAGTAGGATGTTTATGGTATATCAGACAACACATAACCTAAATGACTTCTGAACAGTACCAAGAGGTTTGATGATAAATTGCTGACTATTTATGAATCTTGTGAATCAACCTCTATATACACTGAGTAATTAAGAAGTGGTGGCTGACAAGTTGCATTTTTTTCTTCATAATTTCCAAATGTAAATTATTTGAACATGAAGGAAATTCAATCTAAAGATCCAAAGCTGATCAAAATCCAAGGGCTGGATCTCTTATTCAGATCTGTACACAATACCAAAAGGATGTGCTGTTTCAGTGCTGTAACCTCCATGGGTTACAGTGACTATAACTGTAAACTGAGAAAAAATATCATAAGAGATTAAACTAGATGAGAAAACAGTTAACAGCACCTTCACCAAAATTTTGATTCCTCTGCAACTGCACGCTACCAGTGCTAAATAATTTTGACCATACAAATGTTTTTAGAACATGGCTGGTGACATACCTCCTCCAAGACATTAGGAAATGTTAAAATCATGTCTACTTTAAACTTCCTTTTAATGCAGAAGCAGACTAGGAATTTTAAAGATAAGGGGAAAAAAACTCCCAAATTTATGTCATAAGGTACCATATGAACATTAAACATGATTTCCTCTTGTGTTACGAGCATGTGCCATCAGCACGTGGCTGGAAAGCTGCCTAACAAGCTGACAACTTGTGAATTAACCTTGTGTGAACACAGCTCAGGTTATCTATTTATAAAGTCATGCCACAGGTGTTGCCTACAGTGAGACATTACAATACAGAGCAGTTAACAGAGCTATTCTCATTTCGATGCTACCCAGGCGCTCAGTTGTGCCCTATCAGTCTTTCTAGCTAGTGCTCTCAATTAGAAATTCAGAGAGCCTGGCATCTGGTGCAGGAAGACAACAGAAATTAACATTACCGTTTCCCAGGGGTCATGGATTAAACATGGCTTGCACCTGCTCTGTTTACTGCTGAGCTGGTAAAAGCAAGATTATCATTTTTACCCTTTCACTGGTTAAATTTTACAGCTTAACCATCCAACACAGTATGGATCACTTTTTTAATTTGACCCAAATGTAATCTTCATCCCACACAAACCTCTAGACGCATTTATTTTCATCAAAGACACGTCTTAAAAATGCTGAATCACTGAATGTAGGTAACAGAAAATGTTATTTTTATCAAGCAAATGAACACAACATGTATTACATTCCTACACGTTAAATACTCCTGTCGTGTATGAAAATCTTCCCCTGCTCTTTGTGCATAAGCAGAAACACCAGTGTATCATGTCTGATTTTTCCTCTGCCTAGTATTTGATTACAGTTGTTGGAGATCAGAATCGTTACAAGAGCTTTCCTTTTCACTGGCAGTGTCGAGCAATTAGCTGGTCCCACCACTGGGAATGGGCTTGTACACGCATCCTTGCTGCAATGTGCTTTGCTCCAGCTGGCAAACACAAGCCTGGCAACAATCTATCAGCATTCTCCATGCTGATCTAGGTTTCCTGCCTGGGCAGACCTAGTGGAGAGGTAGATCCATGCTGAGGACTCCTTGTCTCATCTATTGGGAGTCTCATCCTGTAGAGGAGGTGCTAATAGGAGAGAAAGTGGAGAAGAAAGGTCTCTAGAACATCAAGATGATCACTGACAGGCAGGAGATCCTGTCTGTGCCCTACCATCACCTGCCAGGGACTCCCACAGAGATCTGAACAGCACCAGTTAAAGCTCAAACCCAGGCTAACCTTCTCTCTAGGCTTTCGGTGCTGTGGCACTAATGCAGGTGGCTCAATTAATGTACATAATTCTCCTTCTAGTTAGAGTAAACTCTGAGTGAGAAACACACGTGACTTCTGCCATGGATTGGTTTAGTGTCCAAAGAGCTTGCCAGTGGATATTGCTTCCCACATGTGCTCTTAACTGCTCTTCTGCTCTGTCATTCCTGTCCTTGTCTGAAATACAGTTTTATCCACCACTGAGAAATTAAGTTCATCTCCAGCTGGCTCTGAAGATTTGCTTCCTTTAAGCAGAGTTTTGTACTGCTGTACAGAATCCCAAGGCATTACAGAATCCCTGAGAAAGTATGTTCAGTGATGAACAATGAAAACACAACGCTCAGCCGGTTAAAGAGGCTAAACACTAAGACAGACATAGATACGAAGGTCACCATTTGGAACACATAATAACTTATGTATTTGCTGACCCTATGTTGAAGGAATCTTGCATTTAATGATTTATAGATCTATAGAGATCATTCACATAGAGAAAGAATATTCATTACATTCAGAGGACCAATAAATTAGTTGTTGTACACTGCAAATATATGGACAACAAAAACTGAAACCGTTTTTATTTTACTGCTATTGCATAACAAGCAATTAGCATATGCACTTGTGATAATTACAAATTAAAATATGCAATTGGTCATTTATTTTGTGTGTGCAATTTTGAGTCCAATTCATCATCTGGCCCAGGAAATAATGGAAACAGCCATCATTTATAGTCATGTTTATTTACACCACTCTGGAAAAGAAATAGACTCTTACACTGCATCTGATTCTTCTGCATGATCTTAGCGTAAATGAGACACAGTCAAACGGATTTGAAGTAGAACAGGCATTTGTGTGTTCTGCCTACTGCATTACTACTGATTTGCTTTCTGCTTCATGTTACTACGTTTGGCAAAAGAACTCAGGCTGCTGCTCAATCTTAAAAAAAAGAATTATTGAGGAAGGGTGGAAAAGGAATTCCACAGATAGATTTGCCCGTGATAGACATACATAAGAATGTATATAAAATGCATTGTTTCCCAAAGAAACAACGTCTACATTAGTGCTACAAATTCTCTAAGCCTTTAAGCTGCCAGCAGACTATCTCTGATTCTGTACTTTTTTTAACTGCCACAGACTTCAACAGCAGTTCTGGCCATTCACAGAATGAAGGGTCAGCCCCTAAGAGACGGGTAAGATATTGTAAAGATTACTGGCCAGGAAGAAATACACCCACTTAGGGCTTACTCTCCTAAAAAAGGACATTCTAGGAAGAAAACAGTGTCTTTCAAAATGGAACCAAAAGAAGCAGAAATTAGGGATCTGTCATGTGTTGTGCCTATGTTTAGAAGCACAATATGATCTTATTTATACAAGGGCCTCAACTCAAATTAGTTGAGGAAACCTCCATTCCCAAAACTAGGAAAAGAAGATGTAACTTGCATTCACTTAAGACTCCTTTCAGATTTGCTCACCATTCATTATATAATGTTGTAGATGCTGAAAAATGAGTTCCTAACTGAGAAATTAAGAGGAAGCACACTAAGAGTGAAATAAACATAGTATGGGAATGAGATGAGAACCTAAGGAAAATTTCATATCACGTTTCCCAAAAGTGAGCTTCTGTCAGAAAGATGATCATGACTGTATTAACAAGCCCCCTAGTTATTCCCAGCAAATGACTTTCAACAGCCTTGACACATAAAATGACAACTTTGCAGTATTAAAGCTTAATTTGTTGTGAGTAGAATTCTTCCCTGATTTTTCTCTCCACTGAATGATGCAATTAATTCCCGTGACAATGCTGCTTATAAAACCAGATAAGTCATTTTTTTCCCCCTGCCTGCAATATCCTGTGCATATTTTTATGTAGAAACAGTGACTATTCTTGAAAATATTATATAGTTCATGTGATAAGAGGCTGGACTTCTTCGGTTTACATACATATACATTAATGACCTTAAAAAGAAAGTTGCTACAAGTCAGAACTTTATGTAGCTTTCAGAAATAAGAGTCGGATCTAGGTCAAAACTGAAGCTTTAAATAAATACCACCAACGTTGGGGAAATTGAGGTCTAGACTGTGCAGATTTGGTTCTGTAAACAGGAAAGATTATTCTGTATTTTCACTGGCATGTAATTCACATTACAATATAGTTTTGAACAACCAAACACGTGATCACTTATAAAACATTTTTCCTAACTGCTAATGAATCTACAGTGAAACAACAGGCTAGAACGTTGGGATCTTTCCTCTGCGCAACCCTCAAGCAAACATCCCCTGGAAACTCACATTATGTATCTTCAGATGATAGAACAAGGTGTGAGATATTGAATAAGACTTCTCTATCCCACAAGTCAATTGAGTCTTTGCACTTCGATTCTACAGTCAGAAGAACTTCAAATCTATGGGTCTCAATGCTGACTCGTGGATCTTACAAGATCACAATCCTGGTTTGGTAATACTTCTTGAAAGAGTTAAAATCAGAATGAAAGTTGCTATTGCAAAGTTTTTTGTCAAAAACATAATGTGAATATAATGCTTTGGAAAGACCTGGATTGATGCTGTAGACTATAAATAGCTGAACTGGTAACTGCCTTGACTGTGGAGGCATCAAAACTACTTGTTTTTCTAAACTATTCAGTCATTCCTAATTGGAGCCAGGACATATATTGGGAGTTAGGTATTATTAAAATACAAATAGTATTAATGACAGCACCATTAATACTATCACATGCTTGCACCGTTATCTCTAAGAAACATGATACATAGCATGTAGAATAATAAAAGTTTCAGGTTTGTTTTGTCATCTCTCTTAAGCTATCACACATACTGCTGCATGTACAAAACTCCACCTGAGTTGGAGCTGAAAGACGAGGTTCAGAAGCAGAGCACGTATTTGTCCAATTTTCTTCATCAGCATTTAATTATGGTAGTATTTGCAGTGACATACTGCCTAAGAGCTGAAGTCATGGCCAAAATCATTATCTACCTTGCGGAGCTTCAAACCTAAGCAGCACATGGAATTACTCATACGAATCAGACAAGCTGGATCTGCTCACCAACCTTAGGTTAAGACTCATGTTCACTCTTCATCCTAAAATCATAGGCAGAAGATCAAATGTTTATTTCAGCTGTCATTTCCCACTTGCAATTCTTCCATGTGAAACAACCCTCCTACCTCACCCACCTACCAGCAGAGGCATGCAAAAAGAACTGGCAACAATCAGCGTACCAGCCTCTGCTCCAAGCTCTTGCATGCAAATCTATTGACTTCAATGGAGTTACAACAGGTAAAAGATGTTTTGGTTCCTGATGAAGTCAGGCAGAAGGCAAAACAAGGACTTCAGTTGTGCTGCAAATCTGTTAGCAGTCAAGCCACTCCTGAGCATAAGGAAGGATGCTGGCTTTGTCCTATTCTAGATGGATTCTATCGCTTCCTCAAGTTAACTATTTCATCTCTACATCACCTCCAATCTCATTCACTGGAAGTACAAATTCCCCTTTTGCTGTCCCTTCCAGCCAGAAGCAAGCTTAGGATAACACTGTGCAATGTAACAAATATGAGTACTTCCCAGTTAACTCCATGTCAGCTCACCACAACTCATTCTATGCCCTTGTGCCCGTGTTTTCTGCTGTCTTGATTCTAGATGTTTCATTCTTAGAGCCTCACGCAGACTATCTGGTGCCTTGCGAAGAAGACAAGAAACTTCAGATGGTTTCCTGTAATTCAGCTAATGGCAAGAAGGCATAGAAAATTTGTTACAAGCAGGCCAAAAGTTCTTTGCAAACCGTTCTATCATCATAGAAACACCATTGCACTGGTGGTACATCTTTAAACGGTGCTACCAATTAAGACCTACTAAAACCTTTTGCAGATACAACATTCCAGGTAAGTGCCAATCCTTTCTGTAAGTAACATACTACAATGGAAAGGTATGAGAACAGCAGTAGTGAAACATAGACAAAAAGTGTTTTCAGATAACACTGAGGCAGGAGAGTTCTTTATCTGAACTAATAACATTGCAGTTAAAGGAGGCTGTTCTGGCCACATGGAGAAATGCAGTCCTGACCAAAGCTGCTGAACTGTAAACATTGTGAAACTGCTGGGATGTACTCATCTTTGAAGAGGAGTTGAGCTATTTTTGATCTGATCGAATGGTTTGAAGATGAGTCAGATACAAAATTATTACTCTTTCTCCAATTCACTGAACCTTTTGCTGCTCTCCCCCTTTCTAATTTAATTTTACATCTCTGAAAAATTAAGCATGATGCATCGCAACCAGTAGTAAGGGATGAAAGGGAAAACATTACTTCTACTGCACAGCAGAAGCCTCATTCTGATTGAGGAGACAAGAATATCTCTTCCAACTCACTGCCATGCTTTCCCTTTAGCCTCCAGCTACAATGCACGCTGCCCTTAGCTATTATCTAACACTGAAATGCACAATATTTACTTTCTGAAAACAGTTGCTCCTGACCCTATGATGGCAATTCTTCATAGTGCAAACATTTGAAAAATGCTTCGCATCATCCAGCGCTGCCTGGAGGCACTCCCAACAACAGCAGCTGGGTGTGTGCAGCCACGAGTGACTGGAGTGAAAAGAACTTCAGCAATGTCGTTTCTCAACACGTCCTTTATTTTTTGTTTGATGTTGCACACACTGCTGAGAAGCAATCTCTGGTGGATTCAGGGGATCAGGTATGTGGGAGTGTGTTTCTCCCCTGGCCCCTGGCCCTACTGAAATTTATAATCTCAGTGAATACCTACATGATGTGGCTAAAATAATTTCTCTGAAGAAGTAAAGAAAAAATAAGACAGGGAGATGACTCGTTAGCTCAAACAGATCTCTCTGTAGGAATCACCCTGATTATTCTCATTGGCTCTGGTTGCCAGAAAAATATTGAGAAAATGACATCCACAGGGGAACAAATCCAGAAGCATGAAACATAGTGGTTTTGTAACTTCATATTAATATTTCTCTCTGATAATCCTGAGTGGATAGTCAGGGCCCAAGGACCTATGGTGTTCAGACAGACAGCTATATCATCAAATGCCTATTTCAGACCATCTTTGACTGCGAAAAGTATTACCCTTGGCAGTACACAGCTTCTCTTCTGCATGCCATAGACAGGATGTGCGCTGTCTCTTTTGAAAATTGTCTTGCGTAGACAGGACGGCAATGCCAAAGGGAATACTAGGAATTGGAAGCTCGAAGGTCTATACACAACTCTGCTGGAGCATGGAGATGCCTCCTGCGTTTCAGCTGGGCACAGAATATTCCCACTAATGCACTATGTAGGGAGCTTCTTAGGAAAGACAGAAATGAGAGCAGGGGAGAAAGGATATCACTGAATGTTAAGGAAAAGGCTGAGTGTAAAGAAATCTGTGATCACATCAATGAAATAGATTCTGTTTGAGTGGAAATTACTGGGACAAGAGATGACACAAATTGCCCAGGATAGTGCTGAGGATCATTTACAGCCTCCTTCCTCTATTCAAACTTGGATAAATTATAAGGGATGTAAAATTACAGGAAAATAATAAATGCAATTCCTTGTTTACGGAAGATTTTAACTTCCCAGACATAAAGCAGAAAATGAATGCCACCAATGATGGCAGAGCTCCATCAAAGACATAGGGATGGTAAAAGATGTTTTTCTTTAATACTGAATTAACTAACAAGAGATGGTGTTACTTCAGAGTGAGCAAAGAGGACCTTTGCTTTGATTTACACAAGGCTAATGACAGATGGGAAAGATATATAAGGGAAACAGAACGCTAACAGAAATTACAGTATCTTCAGAGAAACAAACTGTATTTCTTAATACAAAAAACATTGAGAAATACATACAATCTCTTCCCTAGCATATTGAAATAACTGGTATATGAAATTCCAAGTAAAAGCAGCCAACGTTTCATGAATTTGATTGAAAGCTTGCCTAGGACTTCAGCATAGCAAATATAATGTTTATATTCTACAAAGTATTTTCAGAAAGTATATATATTCTAAAATGTATTTTTTAAATTCAGTATAATTCTAAGTCTTATAACAAATTTTGAAGGAAAGAACAATTAATTGTAGGGAGGCAAACAGAATGTGAGAAAAAATACATGGTTTACCAAAGTAGAGGATGTCAGACTGAGCTAGTATATTCAGAGTAAGATAATTGTCTTTCTAGAACTGAATAATGCAGTGAGTTCAGTCTACTGAAGTTGAAACAGATAATTTGATACGGTGCTCCATAGGAAATCATTACTGAAAGTGGAGATGATAGGGATTCATACAAAAGCAATGTGAACAAGGAGCAACAGGTTATAATAAAAAAGGAGTTATAAGAACGGAGCAAATTACCGCATGGTGTTCCTCAGGGATCAGTCTTTGGAGCAGTACCATTTAATGTATACTTCCATGGATTAGGAATAATCATCAGGTCCAGCCTCAAAAAGTTTGCATGAGATACAAAGCTGGAAAGTAATGCCAATACTGAGGAGGACCAGGTCATCACACTGGAATTAGATGACCTTCTTGCCTGCAGTGATAGAAATTTAATAATGTGAACTGCAAAGTCATATTCTTGGGATCCACCAGCTGGAAGCAACAGAGAAGGAAAAAGATCCGAGTGTTCTGATAGACTGTCAGTGTGCCAGAGCTGCCAGTATGACACAGCTGAGGAAAGAGATTCTGTAATGTTCAGATGGGTTAGGTGAGATTTTTAGCAGAGAAGGAAATATTGGGACTTTTAGACAAGGCACTGGTAAGATTTTGTGTGAAATATTTATACAGTTCCAGCCAACAATGTTGAAAAAGATTAGCTTAAACTGGAATCAGTGTGGACTGGCTATTAGAACAATCACAGAAATATCAGTCTTAAATAGAGATAAAAAGCATGGTTTGTTCATTGTGACAGTGGAGAAACAATATGCAAGTCCTTTATAAACAGATTTTGAGATAAATAGCATGGAAAAAGAACTAAGTTAAAGGTTAACATGACTGTGAGATCAAATTTGTATAAACTGATCAGCAGTATGTTTAGACTGAAAACTAAAGAAAATATTTCTAACTATTCAAGGAGATCACACATTGGCATGATCCTTCAAAGACAGCAGTAAGGGCAAGGAACCTAAATAGTCTTAAGATGGAACTTGATATACCCATGGAAGAGTTGTATAACTAAGTAAGAAAATAAACGTTTTGGATATACCTAAAGAGGTTTGAAACAAGACTAGATCTCTCTTTCTCTGTATCCCTTGTGTATGGATCCCATGCTTCCCATTCACAGAGCCTTCTGATTGCCAAAAGGTTCCACCAGCAGGGAACCAGTGGGTTCCTCCCAACACATCATCATTGCTGCACAAATTAGCTTCTGAGGTTGTTTCACATTTCTCTGGAACACTGTAGCTTTGCCAATAGCTCAGTTTCACCCCTGAAAGAAGACAGGGAATGCATGTTGTATTGGATGAGACATAGCTAAATGATCTTCTTCTCATCCCAGACAGCTGTGATTTGTACCTGAGCGTACTGATGTGTGGAAGGACACATAAGATGGGACCTCACGGACCAGCTCCTCCTCTCCAGTCCCCTTCTACTGCAGTAGCTCCAGTGCAGTAGCATATCACCTAATAGAGCAGTCTGGCTCTCCCTTTTCTCATGTCATGCACTCTCTTCATTGCCTAAACTAATTATTGGTTGACATTTTATCCTCTACAATCTTACAGCTGAACTTCCATTCCTTAAGTGTTTGCTTTTTCTATTCTTAACTTATCCTGGTATAAATCAGGAGTAGCCTTCCTGTAGGCCCCAACTTGGTAATTGAAATTGGACATGGGTTATTATAGAGGACTTGAGAAACTTAGATCACTTATTATATTCTTTTCAAATACCCTTTGGCTCCTAAGAATTCTATTCAGCACCAGCTGTTCAGTCCACATTCTCTGCTTTATTGATTCTTCTCTCTTTTATCAAAGCATGGTATGCGATAAAGAGCTTTTGCTGCGATACGATGCAAGTTCAAGGACACCCAAAGGAGATTCTCTGAACTACTCAGAATGGCTGAATGTCTTTGTATTATTCTTTTCTCTACAGCTATCATCTTCCCCACCCTATTTTATGAGGAAAGAAAGCCAGAATAGTTACATAACTTATCCTCAACAGGAAGCAAAGTCATTGCCAATATGGTGTTTATTTTATTTGTCTCCATGTCAAGCTGAAAAAAAAAATCTCATATCCCACTGTGAACTACTTGGTGAAATATAATCTTTTCTTGTATGTCTGAGAAATACCTGTGACATCTCAAACATTTGTAAGAATAGTATTAATAACAGTAACAACACCACCACATTTACCATGGTTTGAACTCACTCTGTTATGTTCCTTTTAAGCTCTTTCCTGATGGTATCATAATCTGTCTCTAGAGCTCTCACATAGCCCACTCAGGTTGTCCATCACATGAAATCTTTTCTTCTTTTTCTGATTTTTGAACATGTGAAATTGGTATGAATTCACATTTGATTTAATGTGCTCAATTAATCAATTCTGATTTAATGGTAAAATCCTCTGTAACTTGTGGCCTGTCAGGGTAAGCTGGTTTATTCTCTTAGAATAAGCATAATTCCAATAGGCTGTGACTGTGCACTTAGACACTCCTGTGTCCCAATGGATATAGCCCTGCAGAATATTTCAAATCCCAAAAGACTGCTTTGTTTGAAATTGGGTCTTTTATTCATTCGAGGATCCACTTTCTGAGGTTTCTACATAATAAGGCATCTACATAAGGTTTAGTATGGGCGGATATGATTCAGGTAGCGATGCCAGTGGGAACTATTCATAGCTTCATGAGAGAAACAAGACTATAGGAGGAAGTTCTTCTGGAGAACTGAACCTCCACTGTGGAGAAATGCACTAAGAAAGATGGCAGCAGGATGGAGGCTCATGTACAAGATACCCTGACAGGATGAAAGGCGTTTGGGTCATCTCAGAGCAGCTCTATGCTCACCTGCAGGAACCAGAGAAGTCACAAAACACCAGAGCAGCTGGAAGGGGCAGCACTAGAAATGTCCTTGACTTTGCTGCTGACATCTTGTCTCTCGATTTTTGCACTGCAGGGCAGGATTTAGTGACCTATCAATAAATCCTCATATGCAACATTCCAGCTAACTCAGCAGTGTAAGTGGAGTAGCCTTTTCATAAAATATGCTTACAAGTGTTTTTACAGACTTGATTTTTTACACATTTACAGCCTCAGCTTGTTTGTGTAGCGTGCATGCACTTTGTGACACCCAACAGCTTGCCGAGAGGGCACCACGTTCTGTGGAAACACAGTTAAGTCACCACCTGATCCTGCTGCCTCCTGGCACTGAAGAACCAATCTTCATCCCTCCCCTGCAGCCCCAGGGCCCTCGTCCACAACCAAGTAGCCACGAGATGGTGCTCCGTAACCTCTCTGCGCGCACAGAGGCCGGACACGTCAAATGGTGAGGTGCTGAGCGGGGCCAGAGACAGTCTGGTGGCTGGGAGCCAAGCTGCGTGAGTACTTCACACCCTTGGTCCTTGAGCAAGTGTTTTCTACATCAGTGTTTGCAAATCCCCCACGTTTAAAGGCTTTACATTTTAAGAAGTCTTATGAAGCATCACCAACATATTAAGGTAAGATATGAAGGTAAAGAAACTTGGGGGAGCCAAGAGATACCCTGACATACTGATGTCAATGCTACCAGAGCTTCTAACTTAATATTTGCAGGCTTACCACACTTGTCCTATTCTTCCTGCCAAGCTCAGACAATGGAAGCAAAAAGGAGAAAGGAAGATGGCCTAAGAGGTGTAGCACCTTGTTCGCATTTTCACTCTTGTTATTTTCCTGTCTCTTGGTCATTCCCTTCTCCCTGCCTATTTCTGTCTATTTATTTCTCTTCAGTCTCCATTCTCTGCTTCTACTGCATAGTCTGTCAGAAATCATAAAAGAAGAGGACTCAGCAAGACAACCTCTGACTGATACGTACAAAGCTTTGATCTCTCCATCTTTGCCTCCATGGCTGCAGCAGAGCCATACTGCAGAGTGCAGTTCAGAGATGGATCACCTGCCTTTCACTGTAGTCTGAGAATCAGCTCCTGTTCGAAGAACTTGCGTTTACATAAATATCACAGCGAAGGAAGGACAACTAGACCTCACTAATTACAACGAAAACCTCTCCCTAAACAGTTCTTGATTATGATCACACCCTCTGTTACTTATATTTCTCCTGTAAAAGCAGGTCAGGCCTCCTTTTACATGCTTTATTCCTATAATCATGTCAACGTGCATCACATGCAACGTGTGCTACCTGTGCTGATACTAGCTGGGCAAGATTAGGTATCTGTATTTATTTATATTGCTCATCTCAGAACAGGCGGTATCCCCGATTTCTTGGCATCACCAGTATGTGTGAGGCCCATTCCTACATGCATTGACATCTATGGCTGCTATCGTTGTATGACTTACCTCTGGGTAATGCCAACTGAATGAAAATTATGTTTATGCATAAGAACTGCCTTATTTTTCAGGCATCCAGCTTTAGTGCAGGCAGCTCAAAAATGCTTTCCCTTCTTTTCCCCTTAATACCTTGTCAGAATTTGATTAGTGCATTATCCCTTCTATTCTTCCAGGACCAGCCTTTAAGTAACAGAATTCATTCTTCTTTTCCATCCTATTGTTACGACATTTCCTCTTAGGCAAATCCTGCCCGCTCCATGATCACAGAGGACTCAAAAAATAATCTTATCTGCAAGGACTGACTGCCAAGTGGGTATAGAATGTAATGAGTCCACACACAGCAGCCACATCTTTTGCAAAGACTAATTCTTTGATTGTTGACTGTTACATACCTAGAAAGTGTAATGGAGTGCAAGGTGCATGTTTGGGATAAATAAAAATCTGCTGCCATCGCTCTGTATCACCCTCCAGGAGCATCATAGCAATATCAGAGCCATTAAAAGCTGGCACTGTGCCCGTTGGCCGGAGTGAGACAGCTTTGAGCCACTGCTGAATGCCTCAACTAAGCTAGAGGAGACAGTATTTATCCTTCCGCTTCAGTTTTAGGTAGACCAGTCAATTTGTCCGGCTTGGTCCCTCTACTGCTCCAGCAATGCTCATCCAACATACAGCATTCTTTTGACCATTGTAAGACCAGAATACTCCACAGCTGACTGCTCCAACAGCATAGTTTAAGTTCCACTTAATCGAAAAGCAAAGTACTGTTCTTCTGCTACAAAAAGACCTCAATTTCCACCCCACTGCTTCAGTCACTTGGGAACAAGTCCTGCACCTTTAAATGCCATTCAGAGATCACAGAGATGCATTACCATATCCATGACTATTTACCATTTGTTCCATTGCCCCTTTGTCAATCAAAACAATCAAAGGAAAAGGCCTGCTGTAAGTTCAATGCACAGCAGTATCCATCACGGTAGCGAAAGATGTGCTCACTCTCCCATTGCTAGTTTCAGCTTTGGGAGGTCTACAAGCCAGCTACTTTTAATTACAATTAGGCTCCAGATCTTCACCTACCAAAGTAAGATAAATCTGCAAGGTGTTTGTATGTTTGTGCCTTATTTAAAGGAGACACACTGAGAAAAACTAAGTGCAGAATCACTGACTAAGCAACAGTCAAAATCTGCACATTTTTACACTGGCTTAGTCTGTAACATTACTTAAAACATTCCCTACTCTTGAGACTAATCTGACTTTTAACATACTTATTCTTGCACTGCTCCAAATCCCAGTACAACAGCTACCTCCCAGAGAATGTGGATTTAAAAAAAAAAAAAACCAAACCAACCACAAAACCAGATCCAACAGGAGCTTCATTCTAGAATTGAACATTTCCCTCTTTCTTCTACACAAATACTGTTAATCTATGCTTTATAAAAGTAGCTGTTGGGCAGTTGCCTAAAAATAGAAAGCTTTAAATTTTTTACCTTTAAAAAGACAAACAGAGAAATTATTCTCTGAATACTCTCTATCTGATGCTGGAGGGTTGTTTTAAACATAAGTTATTTATCAAAAAAGGTAATTTCTTTTAACACCAAAGGCTTTTTTCATACCTGAGGGTTCCCTGGTACACAGTTGGTAGAAAGTCACATGTTAGGTTTCCAGGGTGAAAGACGCTTAAAGAACAAAATCATTACCATAAGCATTTACTTTTATGATAACTGTTGAGCCTGTAATGACTAATCTATCTGATTACCAGTAAAAAAGCAAAGACCTTCCCTTCCCTTCAAAAGGCAGCACCTTGCCCCATCTTCTGGACAAAAAGTGGCTGAACAGGATGGGGAGTGCAGCCCGGCCACTCCAAGCCATCACGCGCTGAAGTACCAGCAATGAGGAGCTGGGCATACTGGGTGAGCAACAAGATGTTCACAGAGTTCAGCTCTAACCTGGCTCTAACCCGGGCTCCGATACGGATTTGCCGAGTACACGATTGTGCTGTAATGCCACACAATAACTGCTTTCGCCACAGCCTTGACCACAGTTCCTCTCTGGTCACCACTGACAAGGGTCACGTTGGTGCACGGAAGTTAGTGAAGATGGAGGGTTAATGCAGCCCAGTGCCAGCATGTCACTTCTGAGCTTCAGTAAGCCAGGGATCTTGTGTCTGCACTGAAGAATGACTCATTTTAAAAGAACGTAGGTATCAAAATGCAGGCAGTTCTCCAACTACATACAAGTTAGACTATCTGTTTCTTGCTGATACAAATTTTCACACACTAGGGGGGAAAAGTGCTGGTTTCATGCATCACTTTGCACTGGATTGTGTCCAGTGCTTTACTTGTCATTATGCAACTTAGTCCAGGGCAATTCAACACCCAAAGACAAAATTAGAAATACATAAATATATTTGTACTGTTTCTTTGCTCTCCATGACAATATTTGTTTCACTCCCCAACCCAAGATGAACTGTACAGCACAAAATGAAGAACAGAAAAAAACACCAATAATTTTATTTTTCTGAATTGAGTATCTTACTATTTGTTATTGTCTTGCATATCAGATCAGATGGGACTATTTCAGTTTAAAATAAAACAGCTATCATCTTGATAAATGGGAAAATTCATACATGGACAAAATCCATCATAAATCAGCCGTAATTCAGGCAAAAGTTCAACTGACTTCTGGTAGAAGCTTTGCCAATACAGGGATAAGCAAGGACTCAGGACTAACGTAAGCCAAATTCTGTTTCTACCAGAATGAAGAACTTACTGAAAAACAGAAATAAAAGGATCAGCCTGTACTTAAGTACAATTTTTCATCTCTAGAATTAATTAATAGTAACTAGCAAGTTCATACAACACCTTTTTAGGTCATTAAAGATTAGTCATATTTACTTGTAGGGAAGCAGAATCTTAAATCACATACAGGGACAACTTTGTCATACAGTAGGATTTGATTCCTAGACTCACCTATCTTGTAATGAAGAAGTTTGTAGCACAAGCGTCTATTTATCATACACTGAGGCAGTATCACAATTTGCCCTTTTGGCTTTGACCTCTTTCTTTGACCCTGTTTCAGAGACAAAGCCTATCCCTCAAATGCATGTGTGATAGACTGCACAGGGAGGTACTGACACAAGGCACACGATAAATAATAACTGTATAGGGGCACAGGGAGGCTCAACGTCAACATCAGAACTGGAATTCAGACATCTCATCCTCGGTTTGGCATATGCCTCTCTGATAATCATAAATGATTTAAGTATAAAGACAGAAGTTTCCTGGTGGCAGAACTACAGAATGTACAGTAGTGGAGTCCGGTCCTGTACTTGTTGTTGATCCCCAACAGAGCAAATCCTTACTCCTAAATTCAGCTCATGTGAACTATTCAGCCAAATACCAACTTGCTGCCATTCCTGGGGATCCTGCAACCATTGCCGTCTCAAGAGTGTCTGTTTCCCTCCTTACACTCAAAATTACCATCTTTCTTTGACCCTATGTTGAAATGTTCCCCTTTTGACTGGAAAGTAAATTTAAGAATACAGCTGATATTCTGAAGAATATGGCTGATAACAACTACATCGCCTTAACCGAAACTTCCATTTCTTTTGACAAAGACAGAGTCCACAAAGTAGGTTTCACTACTAATACTACTACGATGGCTTTAACTACAATGAGGTACAGGATAAAAAATTTATAGAGCTTGGTAAAAACAAGGACACTATTTAATTTTACATTAAAGTAGTAGAGAAACAAAGAAAGATCCAGTTCATACTAATGATCCACAGCTTCTGTGGCTATCAGATCCACCTCATTAAGCAGCTTCCCAATGCTAATTATATCATAATTTTAATGGAAAACGTTTGTCTTATTGCAGTCCAGATTCTGTTGCACTGAAGTCAACGGGAATTTTGCCATTGACTTAAATGGAAACAGGAAGTCTCTGTATAGTAGGCATTTATAATATCATATGTTTGTCCCTGTAATTTATAAATGATTGCTCTGCTTGGAAGACTGAATCTTACTCCAGTCCCTGCAAAAAGCCATGGAATTTCCTTGTCTTGGACCCGGGAACATTGTAGGCTGTGTCTTGTATTTATTCCTGTAAGCGAAAGTTAAGTTCATTCTGCAATCTCATCTGTTCTCTAAGCCAACGCAGAAATGACAGCAGCAGCCTCTGAAAGAGCTACGTCCAGCTCTCACCAGCCCAAGTGACTGTCACTGTGCTACATGAACCAGCAAACTTTGCAAAGAGGCAGGACACAAGGATATTGCTGATCTCAGACTACCGGGATATCCAAGGAGAGACGCACTGAGATTTTAGCAAGATTCATTTGCCCAGAAAAACTCTTTCTAGTCAGAGGGATTCCTTCATGCAGGATAAAAACTCCTGATTCCTACCAGTTGCTATGAAGTGCAACTCTCTGCGCATCCTCTTCTTATAAAGCTGTAAATACAAAAAGTCATAGAGAAAGTTCTGACATAGCCACCACACACCTAGAGATCCTGTCTTTCCATGCATGGAGGAAAATCCTTGCCAAGCACTACTGACTTCAAAAGATTATTTCTTTGTAAATTGTTCAGCTAGGAGGATTTAATACAATACTAAGGTAAGGGGCCACAATCCGAACACTGAGAAACTCAAAAGTTTTGTAAGACTGAAAAGCAAAGAAAAATAATAGAAGCACATAATAAATTTTAGTGTTGTCATACTTACTAATGCAATACAAAAAAAAAAAAAACATTATACATGCACTTTACCCTAATCGAAACAAATTGACTGATTCAAGAATCTGTATTCATTAAAGTCCCACTCACTCCTTACCAGAGCTCTGTTTAGAAATTTGCCAAGACTCCTGTTCCCTATAACTTCACAGCTGTAGAATTTACAATCCAATTCACCACTGAGCAAACGTTGCCCGCAGAAATGTCAGATGATGCAAACTATCTCGGAAAGATCTGGAAAGTGCTCAGCGTTCCTCAGAACAGAAATAGCCGTTACCACCAGGGAAAGAGTCTTGTCACATTTGATTCAAAGAAATGGACTTTAAAACATGAATTACATACATTTAAAAGTCGATACAGTACAGACAGTGCATTGCATTCGTTTGGGGAGTGGGCCTAATTTTCAATGTTCAGCCCATTGAGTCACTTTGCCCAGGTTTTCCACTGTACCAGCAGCTTCCACTATGACATTTACAGACAGATTTTTAAAACTCAGCATTCAGTATGCAGCTCCTTCGAAAACCTACATCTAGTAGTCTATAATGTTATCAACTATGAGATCAAGGCAAAAATAGGTGTTTTGTACACATCATGCAGGAGACATACTTTTAGCTCTGTTGCAAAGATGTGCTCTAGACACCATGAGAAAATCTGTCCCCTCTCCCTAGCTCGTCAAGGTTGCACTTTTTCACCTGCATGAAAAGAAAGGAAATATGATGCTGCATTTTTACCATAACTATGCAGAAAAGAGACTTGCGGATTAAAAAATGGATGCGTTTACAGAAAATATCTTCCATGTGTTTACCTCAAAAATATACCCCTTTCCCCAAACAAGTACAATCTGATTAAATTTGAAATCAGTATATGTCACGTAACCAACAGGAGAAGCTGAAGTGAATTTGGATTCAGTGGCTCTTTTGGGTACGGAGGCAGAGTGTATTACCCAAACACAGAACTCAGTGTTTTTGTTAAATATAGCTCCAAACTCTCGCTATGCTTCAAAGTATGTGTCAGCTTTATCTGCATTGACCAGCCTGTAATTTTACACCCTGCGAAGGATCCGTAAAAACAGTCTTAACATGAACTAGGTCTGTTTAGCTCGCTGAGAGCCTGTCCTTTAGAAAACCCTGGAGCTGAAGTAATATTCATGATCTTTTTCTATTTTGTAGTGTTGCCTTTGCACCAAGACCATACCATTAGTGTTGTAAGCAGCAGCACAAACTAGATAGTTCTCACTACAGTATTAGCCAGCTTTGGTCAGTATAAGCACAGTGGGAGTACAGTATGTGATCCTTAGAGACCAGAGTTTTGAAAAAAACACTTAAGGGTCCTAGAAAGATTTCTACTCTTCACTTACAATTTTGGTGGAATATATCAAAAGCAAGAGGGATCCATTAAGCTTCTTTTATTTTCTACTTAATTCATTGTTATTAATGAATTGCACTAAGTAGCAGCAAAAAATAAGAACATTCAAGACACCATCCTTTAATTCTGAGGTTCCTAATATTGATGACATTATTGTTAAAATTAAATCCTCTGCCATGATCAGGTAAACAAGTCTGTTAGTCACTAAGTCTGCATGGTTCTCTTAAGAATGGTGTTAAGCCATCATGGGGATTTTGGGTCAGCTGAGACACAGGATATCTGATCCAGCAGATCCTAACTGGAATTTCCTTAGTAGCTGAAACAGTAGAGGACAAGCTGAATTATCAAATTCATCGGACAACTTAAAATGGTCCTAAACTAAATGGTGGAGTCACACATACTGATTTGCTTTTGCTAGGCTGGAGTGCAGGAAAACAAAGATCATTTTGAAAAGCATTGTTTGAGTCAAATTAATTTGATTCTAAATGGAGTTAACAATAATTTTTGTATGTTAAGCCTTTTTTCACCCTAACACTGTGCAAAATAATCAGAGAGAGACATACATAGAAATCTCATGTTGTTACTTTCTCATCTATAATTCTATGCTTTTTTAATCCCTTCCATCTGCTCCGCATGTGTTCAGCATTCCCTGGACACAGACAGACAATTTAGTAACTATATTAGCACAGTTCTGAATTTCTCGTATCAAGCCCATGTCATTACAAGCAAGTTAAGATATTTAGTCTCACTCCTACTGGTTGTAGTAGGGCTGTAAAATTGTTTTAGCAACTAGCCTGCAGTCCACTGCTTGCACTTTCAAGTACGCACCGTAAGATCACTCTGAGAAAACAAATTGCTGCTCTATTTCAACAGGGCTTACCCAGATTATTTTACCTAAACGACAAAAAACCTCAAACTCTCTTCAGTTATATGTAAAGAGACAGTATCTCAGAACAGATTTTGGTTTTTGAGAAAGCTGAATTTCAGGCTATTTTTCTTCCTAGAGGCCCAGTGCACAGCTGAGTTAGGCTGTGTAATGATGGCTCCTGCGCTGTGCAGACCTAGCTGCAATCTCCACAAGCTGCCATGGGCTCTAACCAGGTTTACTGGAGAAGCTGAGATAACATGGGCCAAAGTGCCATGGCCTCATCCAGCGTCAGCACTCTCAAATTCCACCTCCCAGGCAATATCTCTACACAAAGGATACTCCAGAGGGCAGTCTCCAGGAGGTTTATGATGTTTCTCTCAATAGAATAGCATAAAAGCAATTGTGGAAAGGGAGTTGCAGCATTTTAACTCTGAAGATTGCACTTTCCATTTTACTGATGGGTTTTGTTTTTCTAACAACTGTCTTGCTATTTTTGCCATTGTCGTTGTTTACACAGTTTTCCTTGGAAAACTCTAGAGGGTTGCTGAAGAACTGGCAGAATCAGGACACCATGATACAGTGAAAGTGATGCCTGATTATCAGATTGTGTTTTTCATACTTCTAGTTTTAAAACTGGGTGAAATCCAATTCCACTCACCAAAAGGAAATCCTCCTTTTGGCAGGCGATCTGCTGGCCATATCAGCAGAAGATGGGTTCCCAAGTTTTTCTTTGTTTTGTTAATAACACTGAGCTAAATGCTGTCCATATACCCAGGGTCTAAGTAGAAGTGTATGTATTCTGCAAATGAAGGTGATTATAGAAGATGTTCAGGCAAATGCCCCAAACCAGCAGGTCACCCCTTTGCAGGAAGTCACTCTCCCTCAGATCCATCAGAGTCACTGCTCATCAGAAAGCTCCCTAGACTAGCTCTGTCAAAATGGAACAGATTGACAAAGATCAAGCTGATCATTCAGCTGCCTGCATCCACAAAGGCACTGACATAACTGCTTACAGATATTTCAAGAGTAGTGACCTTATATACCGACTTCAACAAGGCCTAGACAACTTGCAAGCGTTATTCGATGAATGCTTCTTTATCTGTTTTGTAATACCTACATATTAATAGAAAAAGATGCTGTTACCCAAATATTCATGGATGTTAAACCATATCTAACTTTGTACTTTTCTCTCCAAAGCATGACTTGAATTCTTCGACTAGTTCTATTAATGCATACTTTAATTCCTATGCCAAAAAATTCCATCATTCATAACCAGAAGCATTCATAATTTAAATGACTGTCTCTGCTGTTGATGACACCATCAATTATAAGGTCATGTGATGGGGAAGATCTTCTGCACTGATTAGGATGCATTTTTCAACATTGCTGTTAAGTAAAGTTTTATATAGCTGTAACTTTCAGGAAACAGCTGGGATTTGGTATTCTGAAATTACCTTACCACGGTATTCTGAGATAACAGCTTTGGAGCACTGCTTAGTAAAGGCTTCACATTTCATATGATAATCAAATTTCAGTAACATCACATTGTGCACAGAATAACATTCCAGCAAAAACTGTGAGTTCCAAATTTTGCCCAGAACTATACCTCGTCAGCCCAGCTCAGCATTGTGTAGGACATACAATATATTTGCAAATGGTCTTACTTCTTGAATTCAGCAAAGCACTTAAGCATATACCTCTGCTTAACACCTGCTTCCATCCACCTCTACTCAGAAAAGGACAAGCCAATACGGAGAATTCAGGAATCAGCAAGATACCTTCTGCTGTCACCTTCGGGATTTTCAAATCTGGAGGTTGCTATACAGTATACACAAATGCAAAGTTAAAAAGTAATGAGTCAAATCCTTCAAAAATTGTAAGATTGATCCAAGAACCTCAAGAGTTTTTTTCACCACTTGTTGTCTATGTATTATAATGCTACTCTGCAAGTTGTCTCAGAGAATAACAGATGCAGTCAAGCATCTCCCCATTTACCACTGGCAGGCCTCATCTTGTGCGAGCAAGAGCTGATGGTTGATTTCTGAACAGTTCAAGGACACTTTCTGCTTTAACAGCTAACCAGTCACAACCAGACTTGAATTTCTGTTAAAAAGGAGACAGGCGCCCTCCTCTAGAGATTCACCTAGCCTTTTCCTCCTTAAGTTTCCAGTTCAGTAAAATTCCTTTAGTAAAAGGAATCCTTTTAGTAAATTGTAATCAGTGCTATAATTCAGCTCAGATGGAGGCCATTACAATTCAAGGAAAGACTGTTACCGTGAATTTATCACTAGAACACATAAATTTATTTTTTCATTCAGAGCAACAGAATTGAAGTGATTTACCTTACATGGGTCTGCAGCAATTTGCTAATAGGATCCAGAGTTAATATAATGTGGTTTGTCCATAAATGAATAATAAGAACTCACATTTTATGTCTATACAGTTAAAGCTTGAAATCACTGGACTATCTGGACACTGGTATTACTCAGGAGCTACAGCACAAATGCAGCACTGTATAGGAAGAACAATGCCTGCTTCTGTCTTTTCATCCCACTGATCCTTTAAATATTTGAGCAGTGGAATCACTTTATTGATGCACCATTTGATTAACCAGGCTTAGCTCTCAAATGCTCAATGAATTCTTGTTTGTAAAGACTAATGCTTTCATATCCGATGCCATTATGTCTCTAGTACCAATTTCCATATTAATTCAGCTTATTTTTCTATAGTCCTCATTCTAATTATTGTCAGTGCTTTGCTGTTTGTTGGCAACGTCTACGAAGGAATGCTTCTGAGTTCCTGAGTGCGGGTGTGTGCCCCAGAGACATGAACACCACATTTGACAATACCAAACACACCATCAGCCCCTTATCACGCTCTAGTTTTCACAGCAAAGCAGCCCAAGCACACAGACTGGACTGGAACTGTGAAAAGTTTGATTAGATCCTGATCTTGGCAAATGGAGGAGCAGAGAGTTAAGTCACACCCTCACCAGGCACCTGTAAATCACACTGGGTACGGGCTTTGTGCACACAAAAAACATCTCTAAGAGTCAATTTTATGTCAGTTAGCATTTGGGTTTTTTGAAACCCCTATATCTTTGAAATATATATATCCCTGACAAGCAACTCTGCCAGAAAAAATCAAAGGCACTGCTTTATTCAGCAATATCACTACTAGATTAGTATACGCATGAGTAACGACCCAATTCTTGTTTCATGTTCCTGCAATTACATAACTACAAGGAGTTGTTTCTGTTTATAGGGAGACACACTGTTTACACAGTGTGATAAGAACTCCACAAGAATATACAGACAGGCTCAAAAACATCTGAGTTAATTTCAAACATATCTATATTTGAAAGCCTGCCGCAAACTGATGGTTATTTATAGTGCTTATAAACCACAGTCGTGGAGCAGGCCTGCACTGAGCTACGCAGTGTAAACACGAGACTATTGTTACAATTCCTGTAAAAAAGCACCCTCTTTAGGGATGTTATCAGTCGGGAGTTGAAGAACGTAGCTCAAGAACAGAATATAGTAGATCAAATATTGTACAGAACTTCTGTTTTCAGCATATATCTTCGTTTCCAACTTAGCCCTTGACAGAACTGATTTATTTTCTACTCAAAAAACATGATATCCAACACATACCTTTCTATTGGCAATTTTATTAGGATACTTCCAAAAATAGTAAGCTTTTTGCTTCAGAATTAAGCAGGAAAAATATTTATTCTATAGGCTTGCTGACACTTGCTGCATGTAATTTTTAAACTATGGATAGAGTCATCTGGAGGTTCAAGTATTTTGTCCACTGGGAATCTATCATTTAGGAATCATTCTATGTGAATTTCTTTCTTAAAAAAAAGCCTTTTTCTTTCTGCATCAATGTATGAACATTTTCAGAAGAAACAGAAATGGAAGGGAACTGGAAAGTTTGAATTCAGGAACAAAAATCTCAAAAACCGCAGCTTGAGAATTGCATAGATTTTACATCTGGACCACATTCTTTTCAAATTTTGGAATCAGAACTGAAACTTTCTTCTTGCAAATTTCAGATATGGAGAATCAGAAATTCTCTTATTTATGCAAACAATCCAATTGGCTTAAAAATTATTCTTAAAAATATTTCTTACATAAAAATGTAAGAAAAATACGACTAAATGAATTTTTGTAAATTAGCACTTCAAAGAGCACTTGAAGTTGAAAAGTTACATAGTAAATTCTCAGAATTTCTGAAAATCTACTTCAGAGGTTGAGCCACTTGACACTAGAATGACAGCTGGTGAAAAATATGACTTACTTTTGTGAATCATTCAAGTTTGCAAAAATAAAACGATGTTATTTGGGGTATTTCCCATGTACAGCTTCCTCACCTAATAGCAATTGTTTGAGTGTTTTTCAGCATTTTACTGGGGGTAGTTACAAGTTGTCTACAGATTTTAAATTAATTAATATAAACCTAAAACCACTCACAAAATATTTCAAGATCACTCCAAGAGTTACGTTCCTTGAATGACAGGAGCATGATCATTAATACAATTACACTAAATGACATTCATACAATTTCTTTCACCTCAGTCTTCCCAAAGCAAATTACAAGCTGAACTACTATTCCACTTTCACTAGTCACATGTCCTTATCAATAGGTTAAACACATATATATGGTGATTTCTATTCCTTGACTGGTGACCATGGATATTTCCATCATAAGCATTCAGGGAAAACGATCTCAGGCGTATACAAGAGCAGCAAACCACACTTACTCGAAGTAGGCATTCACACTGTTCGGTGTATTTCTGTTATTCTGTTGCACATACAGTTCACGTCAGTACTCAAGAAGAATGACAAGGATATATGATAGAACTATCACAGAACTTATGATGACCTAAAATATGCTTTTCAACCTGGGGAGGTAACTTCAGCTGTTAGAAGAGTTAAGATAGAAAATGGGAAGAATAAAACAAGAGACAAGCTTTCCATTACAGAGTTCTCTAGAAGGCAATGAGACTGGAGCAAAGCTCTTACTGGTAACTTGACAATCTGAAAGGGCTATCTTCTCTTTACTTTTTAATACTTCCCCAGTTCCCCTCCCTGCCAAGTTGGATGGCGGCTGGAAAGTTACTAACAGTACTTGACTTAAGAAAGTAAAAATGACTAGGACAGATGTTTTTGCAATCTCTAATGTAGGGCTTGAAAATAAAATGGTTGTAAATAGAGTTACATGATCCTTGTGCATTTCATCCTGCCAGCCAGTGCACGTGTTCTGGATGCTTTAGTGCCTCCAATCTCACTGCAAAAGCAACTCCAAAGTTTGCTGGAGTCTGAATGCACCTCAACAGACTAGAGCCATAATCATTTGAATGTTCATGCTTTATCCTTAAAATTTCAGAGAACAAAAGGAATCATCTCTCTGAAGCCTCTTAGAAAACAAAGCACACTTTTACAGACTGCAGCCTTATGTGATTCACATACAAAAGTTCAAACTAATGGCAACAGTCCACAGGCACTAAGGGAAATAACAGCAATCAATGCTATTTTAAAGGCAAGAGTGGGGGCGAGGGGTTAACATATGTGGAATTAGCTCTGGGCAAAATGAGAAGCCATTGCATCTAAAATCAAATGCATTCTCTGAAATAGACACCAGAGCCCAGATTCCCGTGTAGACTCCTGCAGTCCAAGAGTTTCAGCAGAATTTGGCCTTCCTCTTAACTTAGCTTCATTAGGTCATATCATGCCATCAGTTTTTATGTTGGACACCCTACTTACTTCACATCAGTTGTTGGCACTGTGTAGGCAATTTTCTGAATTGGACAGGGGAAAAAAGTGGTGTGTGCACAAGGGAGAGGAAATGTTTTCCCATGTGCATAGAAGTCATTTCTTAGAAGAGTTTGAGGGGGGAAAGTGATATTTGTATCCCCTCTACCAGATGTCACCAGTGGCAACAAGAGACAGTATTAAATATCTATCCATCAAATTCTTCTTGAAATTTTTCAGCGTCAGCTGGTCAACAACCCATTCAGAAAACTGGGAACGTTAAAATCTTCCACAACTGGTCTTAAACCAACCGTTCTTCTCCTCACAAGAATTATCTGTGTCTGAAACTTTTTCATGGACAGATATGCAGAATTTGTAAAAAGAAAAAAACTTGTAGCAATAATTTTTCTTGTGTTATATGCAGTAAGTAAAATAACACCCCCTCCACACAGTAACTTTTGCAATAGTCTTTGTGGCTTTTTCATCAACTGCTGTCAATGTTGGATGCACTAAGGTCTTGTAGGTACCTCATTTGCTGCTTTTTCTGCCTCACACTAGGATTTACTAGTCATTGGCTTCAGTGCTTGGTTAGGTTTGCCTTCCATCTTAGAGAGAATGCTTCTGAAAAAAGATGCCTTGCTGCTCTTTCTGACATTTCTGACTCTGCATAGTCACTTCTTACTGTGCCACCACCTCAAGCAGTGATGCCAGTTGCACTGTCATCCCTTGCCATTCCTTACCCGTGGCCATAATGCCATCTTGTGCTGTCATCCATATGACTTGTCTTTCACTGTTCTCCTGCCTCAAGCCACAAGTGAGATCCAAGCTGACAGGTTCCTCACCCAGTTAGGCTACAACGTTCATGAAAGAAAATTGAGATGATCAAATAGTTTCTACGCTATTTAAAAAAAAAAAAAAAAAAAAAGCATAACTAGTACAAAAGAACACTTGGAAACAGCACTGGCCAAAACCAAAACCAAAACCACTTATCTAAAAGAGATCGTAAGGTAGGCTACAAAATTGCAAAGACACTCCTCATATATTGTTCCCTGAAGTGATGCTGCTATTGAAATCTTTCTTTCTATTCTGAAAGCAAAGACCTTTCACGTAGGGCTCAGGGGCTTTTGTCTCAGAGACAGCTGGGTAGATCACAACCCCTTTGCTTCATACATACGCTACTAAACAGGTTGTCAGAACCTTGCAGTATTCTAAGATTTTCTCTGGAAACATACCAGACAAAATACCCTCCCTCAACCAACTGTTCCAATGGATTGACATATTATTTTACCTCCAGTAGCAACAAATTCACTGTGTGGTGTTTCTTTTTAAACAACAACAGACCAGACATTATGGGAGACAACTTTGCTACGCAAACAATATTTGAACAGGATATTTTTAATTTTTTTTGTTTAACGCTCTAATGAGGAAACTCTATCACATGTAGTGTCTACAGATAAGATATCAAGTTATCACATCTAAACATTCATTAAAGGCATCTCTTCAGAAGTCAGTAGTGCTTCATTTCATCTGACTCTTTGGATCAAGCGTATCAGATAGTGGGGCTTTTTTCCTGCCCTACATCATATGGAGAAGTTGGTATTTTCTGCTTAAATCAGAAGAAATTTAATAGACTCTGTCCTTTTCGCCTATCTGGCCACTTATCTTGTTTCGTTTGCAAATATCATATGTATTCTCTTGAGATAAAAATAGTGCAAGATGATTAGTTAGGCAAGTTCATTTGACACCATTCCCCCTTCGTGACGCTGAAATCTAAAATCTGTATATGGTATACAACTTAAAGTATATATATGCAAGCTCAGCTCTGCTGGAGACACACAGCAAGTACGTTCCTCCCAACCAGATTGCTTCCTTATCCAGTCAAGAAGACCACAAAGGTAAGCTGATTAGATCCTCTGCTTTAGAAAAAGAAACACAAAAGCAAAACGCTCCCTAAATGGAAAGCGCCTATGCAATTAAAATATCTATTCTTGTACCAGCTTCCAGTATATCGTATCTTTACAAGCTAATGTAGAATAGAATCAGCATTCAGACCACAGGAGGGAAAAGACTGGAATGATGCCCCTTGTAAAAAATGCTGCAATTTTTAGGTTTTCCTTCAACTATTCCCCATTTTTAATCCCGTTAGCAGTGAGAATTAGATGAATGGCAGAGCTCCAAATTATCTCGCCTAGTGCTGAGAGGGGGAAGTACTTTGCACAAGAAGCTACTGGGACAAAATAATTGCTAGCAAAACAAAAGTAACTCATCTGCCTTAGCTGGAAAAGTACCCATTGCCATCAGCGTGAAATTGTCCCACTGTCTCCTTACACCTTCTGAGATATTCAGACAGGGACTGAAATGATTGACAATTTCCTCTGCTGCAAACCATCAGGTAAGGAGGCAGCCATTTCATGGTTTAGGCAAAGTTTACACCTGTGTGTAGATCTCAAACAGCACACAGGTTAAGTTACCAGCATTTGCTTCCTTCTCGTGAATCCTGCTTTGAATGCTTAGACAGGAAGGACGATGTTGCTGAAGATCACTTAGGGATTCATGAAAAGCTGTTTCTGTTCTCTCGCGTCTTTCAAGAGTAACTTTTCTATGCCTCAGTTCCCCTTCTTTCATTAACATGAAGCTACTTTACAGTATTGTTGCAAGTTTTAAAATGTAACCAGTTTGCACTGGTGTGTGCAGTTTACCAAACTGTAAATGCATCAATGCTCTGTTCACACTAAAAAATTGACTAGAAATTCAGGCCTTGAATTTCCTTACGTGATACATATTACGTTGGCAAACTATTGCAGATGCTTGTAGCTGAATCGGACAGAGTATCTCTCGTCGAATGCTGCTGTATCAGAAGAAAACACCTCCTCCACTCTACTAGGAATGAATATTGTTTCGATAGCTCTGTTCTAAGCATATCAGTATACTGAAATGCCAAAATCTGCATAAAAATCTGGCTTATTATCACCTACATGGAATTAACAAACAAACAACAAAATACTTAAGAAAACTTTTTTATAAAGCTATCATGAAATGTAGTCTTTTAATGATGCAGCAACCCAGCCAAATTTATAGTGTAGTTACATTTATTGCTGCAACTACACAGAGGATGAACTTACTCTCCAAATTTAGAGTTCCTTGAAAGGACTAAAATTATTATCACTTATTCTACACCATTATTTTCATTCTTTTAAAAGATCACTCCATTTATTCGTAACAATAACAGATCTTTTTAAATTCAATTACATTTATTCCAGATACAGTTCTAGAGGACACGCTGAGCCTTATCTTTTATGTATGCTGTAAATATATGCCGATTTTAATTGAGTAATAATCCACCTCCAGGAAAACCCACAGAAGTCGTGAAGTTTTGTGGTGCTAGACACCTTTGATTCACTCTCCCAGTGCAGTATCGGCATCAGATCTTCCTGAAGCCCCGCACTCCCGCATGCAGAATTCCTCCCTCATTACCCAGCTTTAAGTGGAAGCACCTGCTGCAGACATCTGTTACAGTACGCTCCACTTACAACTAGATGAATAATGTCTCCCCTATCATGTACTGTCACAGCAGCAACTTCGAATAGAGCCATGAAAGAGGTAGAGAAGTAATTTTAATGACTAAGTAGCTCACATTTAATTTATTTTACAGTTCAACAATGGCCATCACTGACATCCTTTCTGCTAAAGATATTGAATCTGCTCTCTCCAGCTGCCAGGGTAAGGAATGGTCTCTCTGCAGCCAGAAGATGCATATCATTTTTATGTCTTAAGATGACATGCCTATCATTTTCCCCTGAGATTCCTTCCCCGTGAGATCTCTTTCTAGCTACATTACAGTATAGTCCCTTGAATTCACCAAGTCTCACAAGTGGTTATTTGGTGGGTAACATTCCCCAAAACACAGAGCAGCAACTAAAGGGCCACAGGTTTAGTCAGGGCTGGCATAACTCTAAACTCTTGTCAATTTTTAAACCTGTTAGAGACTTATGTTTAAATAGTTAGCGTTTTCCTTCAAAATGTCAAAAAAAGCCTGAGCTTGCAGAATCTCATTTGTGAATCAATGACCAGTCTCAGATCTCTTAAGAGTTCTTCAGCAAGAACAAGCCAATTTTCCAAATGCTCAAAGAGCTAGTTTGACTGTGAATTAATTACTTTTCTATCAAATTCTTCACCAAAGTAAGGACTAAGTGAACATGAAGAATGAATTATAGGAGACGGTCTCTAATCCACAGTAGCGCCCTCTAAATATTTATAATTAACTGCATGTGACACATTGCATAAATCCTGATTTAGCAGAATGTCCATTGTAGCAGAAATCTTCAAACTGGCTGAAAGCATATATGACCACAGGCACAGAGTGATTAAAAAGGGAAAATATCCACTGGGGAACAAGAGAAAGAGAAGCAGGCTGATGCTTAAGAAAAGACATACATATTCCAAGGAAAACCTACAGTAGTAGCAACTTCGAGGGAAAAGATTTAAATAACTTCTGTTTTTTCCAGCTGATGATTCTTTCAACTACAAGTCTTTCTTCTCCACGGTTGGTTTATCCAGCAAGACTCCTGATCAGATAAAGAAAGTTTTTGGAATCCTTGATCAGGACAAGAGTGGTTTCATCGAAGAAGAGGAGCTTCAGTAAGTACTGTTCAGCTGCTGTATTTCTTTAAACACTGTAAACCTTTGAACTTGCTCAGTGTCCTAGAAGAAATCTGCTGTTATTTTAAAAATAAAACACAATTCCTTGTCTTTCATTGAATCTGTGCGGATTTCCTCAGATAATAAAAACAGGCATTACCTTATAGGCTTTTTGGCAATGGTTTTTAAGAAAACCAGAGATACCAATATACTAAGGACATTTCAGAGGATAAAACTCAAGCACAGAACTTTAGCCTGTTCTATTTCAGGCTGTTTCTGAAGAATTTTTCTTCGAGTGCCAGAGTCCTCACCTCCGCGGAGACTAAGGCTTTTCTGGCTGCAGGTGATGCTGATGGTGACGGCAAAATCGGAGTGGAAGGTAAGACTTTTGGAAACTTCGTAAAATTTGTGGTTTAAAGTGTGCATTTAGAGCTGCATTTAAACCGTGGCACAAAGAATATAGCCGAGTACTTTGGCCTGGTACTTTCTGTCACAATTTTTATACTAGCGAATACTCCTTTATTTTCACAGCTTTATTCCCATTTGGTCTCTGTTGCAGCAACAGCATATTTAGGCCCAATGTAGAGCCTGTTCTTCCAATCAATAATAACAACTTTGGCTTAATTCCGCTGTGTGTCTGATCCATAGGCTCAATGTGCCAGATTTTTAAAACATCCTGAATACCGATTCAATTTCCATTTCGCCAGCGGATGCTCTGCACTTCTGGCCGTATGACACTTCCATTTTTAAACATGCTTCCACCTACATAAACTTGTTTCTTCATCTACCACTATCAAACATTTGCCAATATCACCAAATGGTTAATTTAGTAATGTAAAATAACTGGTATTGTTTTTTGAGGCTAGAACTTCTGCAATGCAGCACAGAATTTTGTGCTGGAGAATCATCTGTTAAGTGCAGATTTCACTGGACAGTCCTACGAGAAACTAAATCAAATTCCTAAAGAAAACCTCACAGGGATGATGTGAACTGGCCAGCATATTTCTTTTAGAAATTGCAGCAAAGGAAAATAGGACATTATGCATCATATATTAGAGATGAAGTCACTGAAAACAGGGCTGTCTCAGCTGAACTAGGACAGGTGGCAATAACTCTAACAGACACACGTGCTAATCTTAGCCAGAGTTTGGGAGGAGAGAGAGAGATACACTGTCGGAGGAATTTGCTTTAGCAGCAGCTTTTGCAGCTTCTGTTTATGAGTCCCATATAGCATTATATTATGCAGATCTTAGCCCTTAACCATTGAATCTCTCATTCTGAAATTACATCACTACTGATATTTTTTCTTTGGAATAACAAAACCAAAAAATCCCTCATATTGAAACCTACAATCTCGACCTAATTCACTCTCTCCTTCCTTGGCTATTATCAGAGTTTGTAATGGGTTAAAGATAGTTTACCTTTAACTCAGAACTTCCCACAAATATGAATTAACAGACGCATTCCTCCTCTCTGCACTTACTCTTTTTAAGCAGTGAAAAATCTGTTACGCCCCCAGAATCTCAGTTTAGCAGTAACTTGTGCAGTGTTATAATAACTTTGGGAGCCCTCCATGGCTAGGAGTTTAAGTCATTTTTATCTATCTTTTCTAAAGATGTTAAAACCCACTTTCATCTAGTTTAATTCTCTGCCTTTCTCATTTTCTTCCTTGACAGAATTCCAGTCTCTGGTGAAGGCATAAACAGCATTAGACCAAAGGCAACCTTGGACTGACTCTTCCAATTACCTCGTCCAACAAGCACTTCGCACTCAGCATGTGTTTGTGCATTTTTACATTGTTTCAGGTGTTAACAATTCCCCATACATCAAGTTCACACACCAGATGGCTGAGAAATCTTGCAATGTACAGATGTTTTGGTCACGTGGTATTGTTACGTTTCCATTGTGAAGAAGGCACTTTGTGATTTTCAACCACTCATAATGTTGAAATTGTGGCTGGAAGAGGGGAGGAAAAAAATGAAAAAAAAGAAAAAACGACAATCAACTTTGGGGAAAAAAACCTGCTTTTAAAATTTTGATTAGGTTTTCCATCCTCACACTTGACCATGCTGACTTGCCAGACGGTTTTGATGATCTTAAACAATATGACAACTTTTAAGGCTTCATTGTACTGATTTCATTGAGTTTTATTTCTGCTTAATTCTCTGATCTTTGAGAAATAGCAATGCTAACAAGATAGCTAAAAATAATTCATATTAAGTCCCAACCCTGAGAATATAAGAAAAAAATTTAAGAGGAGTTGACACATAGCTCAAAGCATGGAATAAGTTTGGGTAATTTTACAAAATGAAGTACTAGGCTACAGCATGTATCATCAGAAAGTGTTTATGGCCTAAAATGTAACTCTCCCTTATGAAGATTTATCTTTCATGAAATCTAAGGCATGTGAGATAGAGGAGAAGGGTCTAATCCAACTCTGACACGGTCACAAGTCACAGTCCCCTGACAACATGGGCCACAGGCCTGGAGGTTTTGCTGTGAATCATCAATGTGTTGCTTATCATCTCTTAATATATACAAAACAGTAATACTTCACCACATTTGTGAATTTCTCTGTTTCCCACAGATGAAATAACAGCCAGTGTTGCTGTTTGATTACCTTAAAGGTCTGTTACATTGCTAAATAACGGCCATTACTCAATTCTTTCATTTATTATAATCAATAATCATCTATATAATCCATAATATTAGCAATTTTCTTAAGTCTGAAAATCACTAAGAACTAGTCTCTCCTTTGATAAGCGTCTTACAGGATTTAGAGCTACTTACAGCATTGTCTTCATTAATGGACAAAGTAAATAATGTTCATGGTTAAGTGCAGGGCTCAATAGACTGAGTAGATGTTGTGCATTTCTGGCTGAGTGGGTTGGAAATTTCCCCACCAACATTTAGTTGTCTCCTTTCCCATCTACCATGATGTGATTCCAGCTCACAAGTAGACTGTCATTTTAATACTCCCTGCTGAAACTGGATGATAATTATAACATAATTTGGCAGCTGTTTCGAAGAAGAGCAGAAACAAAGCCTTCTGGAACTTTTATGTAACATTCAATGCTGGCATTTCCATGAATTGCAAGATGATTATGTGAGGCAAGTACAGCTCACTCATACCCAGGCGTGTAAGAGAGCTGTTCGGCAGATTTAAGACAGCTAATGCAAAAGAGGAATTCTAGCAATCAGACTCACTGAAGCCTTGGCAGAATTAATATGAATATAAATCCTAATTCTATCCCCACAGCCTTTGATGTTAAATCTGGGCTTAAATTATAGCTGCTGTTAATTGCAGCACTGAAATATTTTGCATAATTATAAGACTCTGTTGGTTCCTCACTCATTTTCCTATCTGCTGAAGAAAAAAATCCAGAGCAATCCAGATGTGCAGCAATATACGGATGTAATGTATAGATTAACTCTTCACACTGCCAATGATTAAAACATCACGCCACTAGTTCACAAGCAGGTGGCACACACAATACCATAAGTGACAGACCTGATACAGCATTCCTTGCACATCTGAAAGTCTCATGTGGGTTGCAAGAAATGCAAGACCACATAGTAACCTATTCTGTATGTCAGAGACGTTAAACAACTGCACATCGCTGCCTTCTGTGGCCACAAGGGGGAATTAAGTACTGAGAATCAGGCATTATGTATGTTGCAACTTCATGTAAAACTTAGAGAATGTTGTTTAAGAAAATCTGTTCTTCTTAAACAGTAACTCATGGCAAGAAGATGAGTTTTAAATCTTATTAAAACCATCCAGCCATTGCATTAGAAAGAATTACAATAAAATTCCAAAAAGTCCCCCATTTCAAAAAAGCCAGTAGACTGTTCGTCACAAATAATGCCTAGTCCCTATTAAGTCTCCTGTTTGCACTAGAATCCACATTTCTAGAGCTAATTACACTAGAAGAGAATACTTTCCACCTAAAGGAAACAAATTCAAAAAACGTAAAGTTTTCTTGGAAGGTTCATTTAATGAATTTAAGTACAGCCTGTGGCAGCCTTCGGTTTTCTTAGGGAATAGCACAGTGTTCTCTGAACTTGACAATGTCACTGTGCTTTGCAGGGTGTCTATGTGGATGCCATTTGAAGTAGTAAGGAGACAAATGATTGTATCACAATGTCATCACAGTTAACGTATAAAATCACAGAGTAATTCACACTGGAAAGGATCTCCGGAGGTCTCTGGTCCAATTGCTTCCTCAGAAGGCCAACTTATGGAACATTGCTCTAAACTGAGTTTGACCATCTTCAAGGATGGAGGTTCTATAACCTCTCTGGGCAATCTAATAAGTAACGATTAAAACCTCTGCATCAAGCTTTTTTGAATGAAGTACAGAAATAAAACACTGCTGAGTACAGAGCTAAAAACCAAAATTCTGTTAGAAATTGTTTATGCTACATCAAATCAGAAAGGATCTACCAACACCTGTACTATTACACTGATAACCTGTCCTCAGGTTTAGAGTAAGACCGTCCTACTCAGTATAATACTCAGTATAATACTACTTCATAATTCCCAGGATAAAGGACATGTTGTTTATGTTTTACCTTTACTTAAGACAATGAAAGAGCAACCCAAAATGTGAATGGCAGACCTGAGTTCTACGGAGCCCAAAGGCTGTGCATTCTCAGACACACCTGTATGAGCAGTTTAATCTCTAATCCTCCCAATACTTCTCGTGAAATAAAGACGTACTATGATCTCTCTGAGTGGGAACTAAACACAAAGAAATTGCTTGTCCTACACAAGCTCTTAGAAAAAGGATATAGAGGGCCAGAGTGTTGAACCCAATGTCCCAAACCCACCCTAATGCTCTAGCCACTGAATCCATCATTCCTCTCAAACTGAAATTTTGGGTTGTCCGGATAAAGGAGCAGAATCATGCATACGATAAAATCTCCTGGTATTTAGTGGAAGCTGGCTGCCTCCTAACTTCATGTTCCTTTGGAAATCCCAACCTAGAGCCATCTGTAAACTTCAGATTCAATTTCAGCTCTCCAACTGTTCAAAACCTCACAGTCACCTTCTAACAAGTAAGAGAGCACAGAAAGGGCAAGGGGATGTCAGAACATTCATTGCACACATAGACTGGTAAAGTTTCTTCTTTGAGTTAGCAGCCAGCCCATGTGGAAAATCTTTGATGCAGCATCATCAGAGGCGCCTGGAGCTCTTCACACAAACAGTGTGGGCAGAGGGGGCCAAGGCTGGATTCATTTCCTGGAATGGGTTACTGAAATAGATACATCTTGATTAAATCCCTCAACAGACACGTACCTAACATTTTCATGCTTAATTATTCATGTATTTTAAAACATTTTAATAAGTGGATGCTGTGGAATACGAACTAATTTAAAGTGTTCACGTTTTATGAAAATTTCTGTATTCCTTTTGCTTGCAAGCACAGAAAGATACCATTACATTGGTATGGTCTTTCTGGTACATTTTCTGTACCAGAGGCCTACAGAGCAAACTACCTAGCAGTTGGGATATGGCTGCTCCGTAACTTTTGATTTGCTTATCAGCATGGCCTACACTCACAAAAACAAGAAAACCACAGTTTTTGTATATCAAGCTCCAGAAGAGAAAATCAGATCACCCCATCAGTACAACATGAAAAGAAGGCACCCCTAGACAATGCTTTCCACACAGTCACAAAGATATAATTGACCCTAAGTTCAAAGGGGAACTTATGTCAAAGTAGAATACATAAAGCAAACACTTGATTCAAAAGGAATCACATCAGTTTCATCACAACTAGGTATTAACCAGCTGGTATTTCCTAGATACTAACTTTCTGCTCTAACTCCCAGGCTTCCAAAACAAAGTGATCTCATATTTGCAATGATCTCCCTAACACACTGTAATACTTTGCCAGCATAAAAATAAACACAGTAAAAGCTGGTTTTGCTAGACACACAAACAACCTATTCTTCCTAATTATGATTAAAGGAAAGTCCTCTGGAATGATTTCTGAGTTTTCAATTTAGTCTATTTATATTTCAGCCTTTCGAGTGATTTGGTAAACTAGACTTTTCTTCTTTTAAGTATCTATTCCTTCCTCTTCTCTCCCTTGCTCATGAACACCCACCTGTTAACCTGTTCTCATTCTCAGTTCCTTGGTTTTCTCTCACCGAAGTGATCCGGAAGAGATTTCACGGCTGGACCTGACTGTCTTTGGTGCCACCTACGGGTCAACTCTGCTTCGACACAGAAATACTCGAACGCTTTTATGGGTATCATCTGCTTTCTAATCTCAATGTGGTCTTCTCACAAGCATTACTTCTTGAACGTTCAGTAACTCCAATGCATTTATCAGATCCTCTCAGATCCCAGGCCATACTCTCATTTCCTAGGAATCTGAAACAAAGGCCAAGCTAGATTCCCAAATGGAACGACTGGATCAATTAGTTTATCTTTAAAAGTAACTTGCTCAGTTGATTTTACATAGTCCAGAAAACTTTGCTTTCACAATGTTCAATTTACCAACAGCATGGGTTTAGAACAATACAGTTACCACTTCTCCTAAGCATCCTTTTCTCAGAGAAATGATCAAGGGCAAGTAACATGCAAGATGAAGTTTAGTCTGTATTGTCATGTATACAATTTTTGAAAGAAAAGACAGCAGCTTTATGTTAAATTGCCCAAACGTTAGGCTTTATTTTAAATGTAATTACCTTACTCAAATACTATTTAAATCTACAATGATACTCCATGCATGCACATTTACGCATGTGTGGGTATAAAGTGTTCTCCCAATGGCTTTTTACCCCATTGGCCAATTCCAGCCATTTTTGAGGCCATTAAGTGCCAAAAGATTTCATGAGATGGCCAAGCAGAGGATCCTATTAATACCCAGTTAGAGAAAAGCTGCAGCTTGAGCTTACCTACTTTTGAATCTTTAAAGTTTATTTTTTCAGAACAGAAAGAAAGAATTAAATATTACAGATTTCCCTGCTCAGTTTCACTCCTTGCCATTAACTCATGCATACTCCTATGAGCTGCTGAACAACTGACAACCTTCATCCTATAAATGGACAAATTTATTGTGATGATATAAAACATGCACCACGCAATGAATGAATACTGAGCAAATGTCTTCGGTATTAGGCTTTTATAGCCTGAAGTACATATTTCAGTAATGGGGTAACCAAAGCCTATGTATCAGCTTATTAAAAATACTTTGGGCTGCTTTAAAATTAAAAGCTTTATCTGTGAGAGTCTACTTGTACGTCAGATATATCTATTACCAATGTATCAGTATTAGCATTATTTGAAGACTAATAGGGCAATTGCAGGAGTAATGTTCCATGGGTAATTCCTATCAGGATCAGGCCCTTAAAAATCAGTCTACCATGAAGATGTCCATTTGTTGCTATCATTAAGCAATAAAAAAAAAAAAATTTTCATTTACAGATCAAAAATCATTCGCTAGATTAAAAATAGGTGCAAGCTCAGAGGATCTACTTTGTATTGCACTGAACGTTATATATTGTCTCAAACACCATGTACATTCCTTTGGGATATAAATACCAATCTGATTAGCTAGCAGGTCTTGTCAGCCACAGTAACTTATCTCCTGGGGTATCTGAGCCGTTCCATGGCTCTAGGACTTCAGCAGAAGGTCAAGAGGATTTAACTCAGGTCTATACAAGTCATTATCTCTGTCGTCTGAAAAAGAATTAAGTCAAGAGGGCTCTGCAGATCTTTTACCTTACAGATTTTTCTGTTCTTGGCTTGGGGAAAACTAAGTGGCACGGTGAGTTCAATCTTTCTTCTGGAGCTTTTGAAGACATCGCAACAATCCACACAAAAAATGCATGTAAATAACCAAAGATCCCCAAATGCCATGCAGTTCTATAAATACATTTGGGTTTGCCCTCAGCTTGTGCACCTGAAGATTTAACTAGAGATAACAGTGAGGCAGATACACTACACGTATCTGAACTAAAGGAGGGAACAGACAGCTCCTGCAGGGCAGTTCCCCTGGTGGGCCCTGGGACCCAGGCTCCAACTGCCTCACTAATCAAACCTGGTTGTCCTCATGAGGCAGCATCAAAGGCTGACAGAATAAGTTCAATATGAACTCGACCCAGTATTATTTTTCATTTTACGGTAGCTTTGACATGGCTCTTACCGGTATCGTGATAGAAGCTGAAATTGCTGCTGGCCTACAGAGCTGACAAGGTAACATTTATTTTAAATTTGGCTTTTCAGTTTATCTGTCAAATTCCTTTGTTCTCACTACCCCAATGTCCCAATTCCAATGGAAACAGACAAAGCTGAAAGGATAAACTACACAGTATAATGCTGATTTCCTCTCCAGAGTACATGGTAAGGTGTTCTTGTTATGTTTGTTTGCTAATTACAGCTCTAACTGTTTCATCAAAAAGAGAAAAGGAGGCAAGGTAACGAACAGATGCAAGTTTTAATCTTTGCCAGCCAAGGTACAGGCACCCATCATCACTTGTGCATTGTAGCAACTTTAAGTATGACAAAATCCAAAGGCTGAAATCCTGTTTTTTTTCAGAAAATAATAGTTAAAACTCCTGCTGATTTCAATACAAGCACAATTTTTATCAAGTTCTGTGAATTTATGTTTTGAGTGAATTATCTATTTACAAATGTATGTTCTTGTATGATGAAGACCACAGTCAATATTTATCTTCCTAGGTTTGAGAGATCATTGATGGAAAAATCCCATTAATCTGAAATTAACTCAGGTTAAAGATTGTGGATTGGGGTTTGCAATGACCCTCACTGTACTGCAGAACAATTTGCCACTTTTTGACCAAAAAGCTGATTTTTTTGGTTCCAGATCTTTAACTACTTTTCTTCATCTCTTCCTGCTTATTTCAGCTGCTGATTCATTTGATTACAAAACCTTTTTGTCAAAGTGGGTCTCAACTCCAAGTCCAAACCAGCTCGCTAAAGTCTTTGGAATTCTTGATCAGGAAGATGAACTGAAGTAAAAAAAAGAATTACCAACAGGCTTGTGTTTTATTGTCTAAAAATGCAGGACAAGGTCAGAAATACTCTTTTCTTCTGTCTCTTTGGATGAGAGACAATCGTGTGTGTGTGCACGTGTGTGTGCTTGTGCTAAGGAGCTGCAAGATAAATAGCAAAGGAAAGGCTGGATCACAATGAGAAAACACTCGGATAGCACTGAAAATATTTGTTTCATGTAGGGATAACTGATAGACTGTGAAGATAAAAACTGCAGTTCTGCTAGAGTTTGCTTCTCATTATTGGAAGATTTTTTAGTAGACTGGGCTATTTTCCTCTCATCTTTCTTTCTATTACATGAATTCTGTTTTCCAGATCACACTCATCTGACTTTGAAGTTAAAAAGTAAGGTTAGAAAAATTCCTGTCACTCTTAAGAGTCGACATCTTAGGAGAAAAGAAGGAAGGTAACACAGGAGGAAAGATAAATCCTGTCACTACGGAGTCAGTTTTAATTTTGCCTTTTTAATCCAATGTCATCAATGATTTTCACATGTTGTGAAGCAACATCCTCTTCCCTTCTTACCCTTATTCTCACTGAAGTTAGAGGAAGTTTTGCAATTGAATTCAAAATTACTTACAAAGAGCTTTTGATTTAGTCTCAAGAACTGAATCAGGCTCGGAATTTTACAGTTATTACCAGTAACAAACTCTAAACACTTCTGGTACTGAGTGTGTCTCACTCATTTGTCCTCTCACCTTTAACAGATTTTTCCTGCAGAATTTCTCAGCCAGTGCCAGAGCTTTGACAGATGCTGAGGCCAAGGCATTCCTGGCAGCGGGTGATAGCAAGGGAGATGGTAAAATTGGTGTGGATAGTAAGACTGCCTTTATTAAACAGAGTACTATCTGCCATTGGGACTTCCTAATGTCTAGCTCTAGGCAGCTTCTCTGCTCCATACATTGGATGTTATGGATCTGATTCTGAGGTGCTCCGATCTGTTCTGTATTGTAGAGAGGATCTGACATAGGAGACAGTCTATATTCTGCCCTTGGCTACAGGTGGTCAGTCCCTTTTTCATCTATAGAGATTTTTTTAGGAATAGAACCTAAATTGACATATTTATAAAATTTCAGTATGTAATTTCACTGTTTTTTACTATTGAACTACAGTACAATGTGACACTAACATGTAACACTTCCTTTGTCTTAAGTATCTATTATTATGAGTATACAATGTGCTACCTTTAATGAACGATTATCAGAAGAAGTATCAGTAGTTTCCCATTTTAACTCTAAAAATTAAGAGAGCACTCTTTTGACTGCACAATAACAAAATGCGGTCCCATTTTACTATTCTTTTAGTTCTTTTTCAGAGTTTCAAGCTCTGGTCAAATCTTAACAATCAGTCAAGATAAAGACCAAGGTATCTGTGCCATAAGCGATCTTTCCTATTTCAAGCCTACTATTTATTTACACATTTTGTACCCCAGTAGGTCATGAACAATTGCAGGCAGTGATTTCATATTGCTGGAAAACGCTTGAAGTACTGCAAGCACTACTTACACCATGTTCCCCACTGTTATAAACAGAAGGTCTTTATACCACTGGGAGACTGAATTGGAATCCACTCTGCTCATCTGAATTTTGGGCATTAAAAATCCTAGTGAAAATATTAAGAGAAGGAGAAATTAAAAGCTTCTCTGTGGGCTGTTTAATTTTCAATGTTTGCATAAATAGCTAGCACCTGTTGTAAAAAACTAGAATTAATAAAATGTCCAGTTGTAAAACCTGATATGGCAATCGGTAGCAGTGGTATTTAATGAAGAGGTGTATTTAATGCTCCACTCGTTTTTATATTATTCTTTATGAAACTGATTGTGTTTTATACACTAATTAAATGACAGGACCTAGCACTAATTAAGCTGTCAATTTTAATATAAGATCAACTGGATCCTAGATGAATCTAGACACTGAAATAGCAATACATTCAAGATTCTCCAGGCAATCACTCACTTTCCTGCCCACCTGATGGCACTATTGTTCCACTCACAGGAAGTTAAATCAGTATTCTATCTGCTCGAATTAATTCAAGTCAGAACTATTCTGCTACCCAACTTGTCCACTTCTAATGATGATTCAGTTTGGCCAGATCAAATTATCCCTGAACACGGAATGCTAACATTTTGTTTTCCAAAGGAGAGGATCCTATGCCTCAGATCTTGGGGGCAGGATGGAGGCCTCAAGATAAGGTCTGTGGTGCTAGTTTGCAGCTGAGGATTAAACACCTTTTGCTGGGTCCACTTTGCACACTGAATGCCCTTTGGTGCCAAACCCCAGGAGCAGGGCCTGCTCCTATCCTGTCCCCTTGTGCTAGCTGGTCAGCAGATTACATACCCAGCATACCAGCTGTGCTGGGCAAACTGCACACCATGGCACAGAGATACAAGGAGAAAGACATGGGTCTGCCTGCACAGGGCAGGAGCCAGGAGCCCAGAGTTCCCCTCTCTGTCAGTACTTGAAGGTCTGCATACAGAGTCAGAGCAGAGATTCGGCACCCTTTAATTGTATCAAAACTATTTATGCCAAAATAAGGTCTTGCAAGATCAATGTAAAGAGTATTAATTGTTACCACAATTCTAAAATACACAAGTATTTTGCATGGAAGTCTAATTAGAACAGATGTGTTTTTACAGCCCTCACAAATGCAACTGAAGGCAAAGGAAGCTGTGTTTTGGATACAACTAGGTGAAAAGCACTTTGAAAAATCAAGTCCCTGGCAGTCCGTAATGTCAAGTTGGAGCATGTTGCCCCAGTAATCAATGACCTGCTGCTTTTCTCCATCTCAAACTGAGGATAATGCCCACATCTCACACGGTTGTAAAAATATGCAAAAATATTTGTGAGGAAAGTGTAATAAAATGACCATAAAAAATTGCTAAGAAATTAATCTTTTTTTCTTTACAGACAGATTGAAATAGCAAGCTGGATGTAAGGCCTAAGGACAATGCAAAATTCTGAAGAGCTGCTCACTAATTGAAGTTCATCAAGTTTATGCAATGACTAAGAGTTATAGTTGAAAAGTAAGAGTGTGATGATGTCATCACGATTTTGTACCACTACGAACATATACAACAATCAAATTAGGTTAAAAAAATTAACTAATTGCTACCAGTACCTAACTAGACACTGTGGTGTATGGGTTTTTTTTAGGCTTACATATGTGACAAAAATAAATAGATATTTAAACAGCCTTTTAAAAATCTAGATGGCATTAACCATCCAGAACATTACACTTCCAACATGAAAGTTGCTCCTACGTACTCTTTTCAAAAAATTTGTAACTCTTGAAAAGTCTGTTCTTGGGCATTAATCTTGGAAAACCTGTATGACTGCCTCGTACTGTATTTCTTGGAGCTATTTAAGATGTTTCAGTACTTCCAGATCAAAAATTTTCATTTCAAAATTATCTGCTAATGCTATAGTGGTTCTGATGCATAACACATTTATGATAAGACATTATGGAGAAGGAAGAAAACATTAATACAATGTTGGGGAAATCATCATATTACACAAAATTAAAGCAATCTACAGGACTTTAATGAATGCGCAATAATGTGTTCATGACTTATACATTAGCCAAAAATATATTTCCATTAACTCTAACGAATGAATCAGGCCCTAATACTGTAGACTTTTCCTCAACAGTGACAAAAGAATTCCATCAAACAAATTCACATTTACGGTTTCAATGTCACCTCAGGAGAGCAATAAACAAAGGAAATTCTGAGGAACTGCGTCTGACTGCAGGGCTAAAAGCTATTATTATTGTCAGAAAATGCTATCTCAGCTGATATTATGTTTTATGTTTTCACCATGTAATATGGGTCACCTGAAGATCTTCAAGCACCGTACCAATACTAATGGCTAACTGAGAGAGAAAGGCACGGACAGCTCAGATAACTTTTGAGTTAGCAGGCAGCTCCTTTATTTAACCACACTTACTTCCACACTGATTAGCTTGATAGGTCTACAAATCTAAGGCGATTTCACCACTTACCATTCCATTAAGAACAGTAAAAAATTAATGACAAGGTAAGTCTGATATCAGCTTCAGTGATCACTCCAGAAAGTTAAGAAGATCTTGTGACGAGAGATGTTTTTAGACCTTTCCTTCTTTCAGTATTACCACTAAGCAGCTTAGTGGAGAAAATGCTGTTTTCTGTCCACAAGAATACATTTACTTACTTTCTTTCCCCTCTGTCTCTCACTCACACAGGCTGTCAGGTTCTGTGAAATTTCTGTAACTGCTTATCATGTGCTTTAAGGAAGCTCTTCAAATTGTGCCTCTAAGGCCACAACTGGAAAGACTGCTGCATGATCATAAACATACATTCCCACACAGCTCCCTTGAAGTGAAGAACCCTCTTTTGGAATCATAAATTTGGAGGTCTGAGACCATGGCCTGTATTCTGCAAATGTTTCCATCCAATCCTTTACACCAGAGTCCCTAAATATGTAGTTGCCTTTTGTCAACAGTTTCGCCACTTGCCTCACGTGTGTGTTTTAAGCTCTTGTCTAAACATAGACACCTGCTTCTCCTTTATTTAGAAGGCCATTGCTGTTAAATAAGTGACTTTTGATGATTACTGACGATAAGGTTAACTAATTATAGGGTATTTTTTCTTACACCTCACTAAGGTAAATTAATGGCAGAAATCCCACTGACATCAATGAGGACAGGCAGTGAATTTAGAAATAGTTGGAATCACTTCAGTGCTATTTTCTTTATTTTACTGTGGCTTCTTACACTGTGGGTCATAGTGAAACACAGCCATGTGCAAAAAGCCTTTGGTAACAGTATAGTACCACTGTACATGTCTTTTACATGAGATTATTTCACAGCCTCCATCCTTAGGGCATGGTTATTCTTAAAACACACAGAAAATCTGAACCATTTACACTTTTAAAGATCACTCCATCTGACACTGCCTATAACGCTGACAGCAGACAGAAACATCTTAGAAAGTTACGTTTAGGGTCAGAGTCAGAAAACTGTGTTACTGAGTCACAGAAGCACTTGCAAGTGCATTTAAAGACAAACACATGGCATATCAAATGCTAGTAGAGATCTTTCAAGAGAGCTTGTTAAGTGAAAAGGTATCCTGATCAGAACAATCTCTATGAATTAGTCACGCTATTAATCAGTTATGTTGGTCTATTTTGCTATCATTTTCAAACAGGAATCAATCTCATTTACACAGAATGATAAGGATATCATTTAAACTGGGGAAGTAGACAAGACATTTCTCCTAACATGAGAGAAGTACCTGTCTTTGCTTAGCTCCAGACTCACAGTGCTGCAGGACGTATCTCGTATCTTCGGATTCTACGGTCCAGATCTCTGCTCAGTGCTCTGGGTAATATCCTCTACTTGCTGCAGGTAAATAAAGCTTTGTCACTGACACTTTCAAGGCCTGGATTTCATCCTTCATTGTAATAATGCACAGTACCAAAAAAGTCAAACACTAAACTACATTCTTAAACCTCTCTGTTAAATACGGTAAAAGACTATGGCCCATGCAACCATTCAAATCAGATTCTGTAATTATCTCCATATGATTAAAGCACATGCCTTAAGACATAACCTGAAGCAGCAGGATATAACTCATTCTGTTATACAGGTCCTTTCAATTATTATAACTATATTCACACTAAGATTTTGAGACATTAACGATCAACCGCATAGGTTACTGAGTATCTGTTTTAGCTACTTCAAAACTCTTTACAAAGGCAGACTCTGTTATCCAGGATCATGATACAATTGTTCCGGCCCTAACACGACCAGGGCTGAAAGATGGAGTTGTATGGGGCTTAGAACAGCTGCCACAGCATCTCTTTACACTATTGTAGTTGGTCTCAGGTTAACACCTCTCCTCTGATCTCACCTGAGACAACTGCTGATGTTTCTTTTGCATCTGCTTGAAGTCATGTCTTTGGTTGATTGCCACTGCTAATTAACTCTGTACTTCATACCAAACAGAACACAAAGAGTATAAGACTAGTGCACAATCTGTCAATGACTTACCAAAACACAGCTTTACTCTGCTTATTAGAGAGTCAGTGATATTGATCTGAGAACAGTTTGTTTTATATTGTTTAGATTCCTAGCAAGAACTTATTAGCATGAATGTTCTGTATTTCTCAGAACTACATCTTCAAGTTTAATTCTGGAAGTCTGAAACCAAAAAAAAAAAGCAAGCTTTAATATTCCTGTATATGCTGTGCACAAAGACACCTTGGGGGATACAACGTAAGTTAAATTATACAAGTACACAAATCTTCAGATGAACAACTCAATAGCACTTTCAGACGTCCTTAGTAGAGTAAGAAACTAAAACTAAATAAACAAACAAACAAAAATTATTAATTTTTCTTGAACTACATAGGAACAAGTGCTAACCATTCCTGGAAACTGTGCATATCCAGATCCTGTGCCAGATGTTGCACTACTGTTAACCTGCCCATTACCTAGCAGCTGTTGTTCTGGTTGAATTATTAGGTATTTTCTTTATAGCATTACATTACTTCCATAGTATCGTTTAGAAAATTTCTTTTCTAGATCTCAGTTTTTGGACCTCTAAAGTGATTACAATCACCTAAGTCAACACATACCCCAGAAGTAAGGAAAACAGGCAGATAATGTAGCTGTGAAAGAGATTATCTAATTAAACATCCCTTTATATAATACATCATCCCTGATTATTTTATTCTAATTGTAGTAGAGGGAAACCTGTACTTCAGATGAAGTGTCATCAATAAATAAATAAAACCCAGTAACCCTAGATTCCCACCTGTATCAATATACAGTGACATCAACTTGATTCTGAAATTCAGCTCTTTTAGGCTTTTGTAAACCATCTTTCAGCCAGGATTAGCGTCACTTTTGTCATCAGTGTTGAATTTCAAGCATTAAAAGATCCCTTCGTAAGCTATAATAGTGAACTTATTGTAGCAATTAGCTCACTTTTATTTGAGATCATATTTTAATATAATACTAGTTTTGGCTACTTTACTACTGTTGAATACATGCAAAACAGTTCAGCACCCTGGGTGCCATGGCCGATGGCCATTCTCTGAGCATCTGGCACCTACATTTTCATACAATGAATTAATTGCAGACATATTTTGAGCTTGAGTATTACATGCTCATCTTGATCTTGTCATTTTCCTCTACTTCCCTTCCAATTTCCTCATCTCATAAGTTTTATTAGCTAGTGTTGTATGGCAAGTTAAAAGTCTAAACAAAGCACGCAGTTCAATGAGCAGTGTGTAGGAGCAAGCCGAAAAAAAGGAAGCCTGCCATAAAGTAACATCTATGGCACTATCAGAGAGGTCTGGAAAAAACTTTTCTCTATCAAGATCTTGGCAGTAAAAATATCAAGAAGAATCAGTAAAAAAAAACTTCTGTTAAACTCATATCAACTTGAGATGATCGTAAAGAAGAAAATTCACAACAGAATGCAAAAAAGTACCTATGAGGATGAATGTTATTTCAGGATGACTCTGCAGAAAGCACATTATGCACTTCATTCCCACTGCCACTGTCTGACAGACCGTAATACCGTGCAAATCTCAGATAGAAAGCAACATAAACATGCAGTATGAATGGAGAAGATAAATGGAAAGAATACCAAAAGACCTGAGATCAGCATTGTTCAATTTGTTTTAATCAGACAACACTAATTTACAACAGCCCAGGGTTCTTCGCTCTAAGAAGAAAGCGTTCTTCCAGATGACTATAACAATTTTCCTACTGAAAGAGACAGAAAAGAGCATTCTTCATTATTAGACAGCTGATATTTGGGATTAAAGCACTCTGATTATTTGTGATTTATGCCACCTTCTTTTGCGTGCAAAACAGATAGCAAAAAGGTGAAAGTACCATTAAATGATGTCTGCTTTTTCATGTTAATTATACCTTGTATTTCTCTAGCCAAATTCAGACAAACAGGTGCTGTGGAACAACTGCTATGCTTGATACTTTTCTCATTGTCATTAAACTAATTAGGAGTAAACCAATGTAGTCCATTAATTTATACCAAGGCTTAGATATATTACCACTTCACTTCACAGCATAATTTGTAACTTTTGCTACTATAAAAAGTATTACTTGTTCAGCATACCATTCATTAAAAAATAAAACAATGCTCATATATTGCAAGAACATGACTTTAGATACCATAATAGATTGTTATAAATAAATTCTAACCAAAATACACGTGCTTTTTATTGGTCTCCATACTAGAATCTTGTCGTATAAAACTCCTTTAAAGATGGAAATAGATTTTTGTCTGAGAAGGAAAATCTCATATCTGCTGTTCCCAATTCTCCTAAGTCTTATTTTTTAAATTAATGCTTTTGAAATATATAATAAACCCCCACTTTTTTATAGCTACAATTTTAATTTCATATTAAGGAAACAGATTGTGAGAGTGCGTGTTGTAAAATGTATATAAATCTATCTCCACACTAACGAAGTGTGATTCCTACAACTTCAAGTAAGTCTATTATTGATTTCACGGAATTTAAAATATTCAAAATAGATTATTACATAGGCCATCTGATTATACATAATCTTCAAGGAATACAGACAGGATTAGCTTATTCAGCTTTACCTAGTTTCAGAGCTCTGTTGTCACTGAAGGCACTGGTTTCTGTTCTAGCCCTGATTAGGGACAGCACTGTAATTTGCAAAATGGTCAGGAAATACGAAATTAAGCTTCCTGTAGCAAGATCACCCCAAGTTATACGATGCTTTTCTCTATCCTAGTGACAAGTTATCTTTGTCAGAATGACACATTGTCACCTCTCATCTTTCATCTCCAACTTCCTTTATACATTCCAAAGGATCAACAGACTTAGGGAAATCAAACTAGCTTCTTTTCACAAAGATTGACTGCTGGAGTCATCTTCTGATGAGCGACTTCAAGGTCCAGAGGTTAACTGAAAATCTTTAGCGTACTTGGGAGGTTGAAAGGCTATGTTTTGATGGCAGAGTTGTACTTAATTAAGCACAGTGGATTATTAAAGAAACTGTTCTTCTTGTCCATATTATCTTAGGATATAATAGAAAGAAAAGTTTAATTAGTTAAGGAAGAAATTTGAGCTAGGTCTCAAATCAAACATTTGATCCATGAAACAGTAACCTAAGTAGCGGTTATTGTCACCTTTTGAATCCTTTATAAGCCACAGTGGCAAGCCAGAGCCAACATTACTATTTTGCCTCGTATCACCTCAGCTATTTTCCTTTATCTAGCTGAGAAAACTATAAAGGTGAGCAGTTGACTTGAGATTAATTAAATTAAATTACTGTGCAGAGCTGTAGCAGTAGTAAGTACAATAACTGCTGTTCTAAGATCTTTATTTTAATTGCTGGAATTACATATGGATGGACCTTACATAGATAAGTATCAGTTTTCTTTTTATTCTTCAGAGCTGTTGGGGAAAAAACAGAAGTCCACCTTCTTACTTTCTTTTTTTCACTGCATATACTGTTATTTGTATTGCCAGATGCCATGCATTCCAGTAAGATTAATTATTAGATTATGGTTACATAGAGTTTAAAAATGTGCTGTGCTAAAATAGGATGCAAGTAAATGGTAAAAAAATTATCATGAACTCACAAGATCATTTATGTAATCCATCCCATTAAAAAGTATTATTTCAGCACTGCTATTTTTAAGGAATTAACATACTAAATCTTCTAATTTGTTCAGGAATAGCAGCGATGTTGGTTTGATCAATTAGAAGAGAGAATTCTAACTACCCTTAGAAGTCTCGTTAGCCATACAGTATTCTTGGAAACACAGAAAAAAACAATTTTTTTGTAAGATGCGTTTGCATTTCACAAAACTGTTTGCAATATACTATTTTGCACAGGTTTAAAATGAGCCTTACGGACATTCTAAGCCCTTCTGATATTGCTGCTGCTCTGCGGGACTGCCAAGGTGAGAAAACAATAAAATTCTAAAATCTATTATTTTGTGTAACACATGGCAAGTTTAATTCAGTCCCAAAAGAAGACTGAACAAGCGCTTACTGTAAACAGATTTCTGTAATCTCTTATTTAGCTGTCACAGTATATTTGTTCCTGACTGGTTTATATTGTCAGTTTGTAACTTATCCCAGGTGGGGGTTTTTTTTAATGTTTAGGAGGGTATGGTGCAATTCCTTTTTTGACAGGCTTTATTTATCATTCATATTTAGACGATTAAAATGTAACAAAACAGCATCCTCAGACCATTTAGGAACAGTGAACACAGTGGTCTGGGCTTAATTTATTTATTAATTTATTTTCAGCTCCAGATTCCTTTAGTCCCAAAAAATTCCTTTCAGATCAGTGGGATGTCTAAAAAGAGTAGCAGCCAGCTCAAGGAGATCTTCCGGATTCTTGACAACGATCAAAGTGGCTTTATTGAGGAAGATGAGCTCAAGTAAGGATTTTCCGTGTGAACTATTTAGAGGCTATCCAAAAATCAGCACTTTTTTCTTTCCAGAACTGTTCTGCAAATGCGAGCACAAGTTATGCTGAACATGACAAAACCGTCAGCGGATTGTGAAAGGTGTATATAAGTAGATAATCCTTACAGAGAAAAACAAATTAGTAAATACCTGCCTTTAATGTTCAGTGTATAAAAAAAATAACTCTCTGGGGCTGGACTTTGGTCATGGACAGAATCAATTGTATCAGGACTGGACTTTCAAAGCAGAAATGTATGTGACTAAGATTCAGCTTGTCAAACAAAGCCGCGTTTGGAGGACTTGACTACTGTAGTAAATAATTTATTTATAGATAGCTATCAGTTTGATTACGCAGCCAGCATAAAAGAATAATATTCTGTGAAAATCACAATCATCAAAGCTATTTTTTTCCTAGGTATTTCCTCCAGAGGTTTGAGTGTGGAGCCAGAGTGTTAACCACCTCGGAAACCAAGACCTTCTTGGCAGCTGCAGATCATGATGGGGATGGTAAATCGGAGCTGAAGGTATTAACTTATTTATATACAGAATAAGGCTCCTCAGGACGCATTGTAAATGATGTGTGATTCTCTTTTATGTTGATGGTACATTAATATACCTCCAGTGATTTACTGAAACTCTTGCAGTAGCAACCTGTTTAAGGGCAGAAACAGTCCCTGACCTTGCAGGTTCATTTGTGCAACTTCCTTTTGCACAAGCAAGTCAAAAATCCAGGTAGGCTGCCCTAAGGAACTTTCTTATTGCCACTCACTCACAAACTTCCAGTTGTTTTGAAGGAACCACTCCTTATTTCTCCTCCACTTACTCTGATGTAAAGCAGCACCAGCATCACTTGTAATACACAACTGTAAAATGAAGGAAAGAAACCACAGAAGAATCACCAGCACATACATCAGCTCATTTACAGCAGTTATTTCTCAACAGAAATTCCACTAGTCAGTGAAATCACTCACAATATGCAAACACTAGCAGCAGGTAGTTCAATACTTGTTGTGCATAATAAGGAGAACAGAGTGACCAAGTGTCACTACCCTGACACAAGATCCCACAACAGGCTCGGTGCATGGCGATGGATGCTATTCATCTTCAGTAGCAGGTTAAGAACCAGATAGGAAGAGGCAGCTAGTTTAGGAAGCAGTATGGAAATGCTACCACCACTCACCCCATGGAAATGCCAGTGTGATTTAATGGCTGCTCAGTGTAGAAACCTCCTGATCTCATAATTCCGTATTTCTGTATCCCATTTTGAACAGGAAGCACACACTCACACAAAAGGCTCACAGCCAATGGCAACTTGCTCCATGAGAGAAGCAAGCTGCCCAGACAAGCATGAAAGGGGCTTAGGGAACAGCACGCAGGGAATGTGCTGGTGTGCAGATTCCCTAGCTCACTGCGCTAGGAGGACAGAACTCTTCTGTTTCTTTCTTTGGAAGGAATTAAATCCAGTTCCTTAGGAAAGGTGCCAGAATAAACACACATGATATATGAAGCGATCTATATACTAATACAGTTGTTCAGGACAGGACTGATCAGCTACTCCAGCTCACAAAAGCCAAACATTTTAAAGATCTTCCAAATAATAATATCTTATTGTACAAGACAATACTTCAGTATCATATCATATGGAGCTGCACAATGTCTTTGGCTTTAGATTGGGCTCTAAATCAACACTTCTCAACTGCTGAAGCATTACAAACAGATAATAAGACACATGGACTCGCTTTTCATTCTTTTACTTCAGCTCTTAACTTCTTACTGAAATTCCTTATTAGCCATTCCATATTTTTGCCTGAGATCAGTATTATGCAGAGAGGCAGCTAAAATACCTGAATGTTTTATTATTCCTTATAAATGTCAGCAAAACACTGCCTTTCCATCTGTTGTTTAGAAGAGGAAGTCTAGACAATCTCTCTCTTCCATACGTGTTTCTTCTCCTCTGGTCATCCATCAGGTAATTGTTTTCTGTTCATCCCTATTCTAAATGTCTAATAAGCTGCTAATCTTTTACTCCTAATCCTTTCATTTAATATTTCAACTGTAAATATTCTCTTATCTTTCGCAGAAATTCCAGGAGATGGTGCAGTCTTAGAGGTTCAGAAGGACCAAACAAGATAAAATTGGGATGAATCTGCACAAAACACTCCAAAACCTTGAAAACCAGGAGTCCCTTATTTATCTTGATAGTGTCTGTTATTTGTTCATTGCCGTAGCAACATAATGAAACACTGATTAATGGGTTTTTTTTCATTGCATGGACCATTTTTAATGTTCTAAACTCTACTTTAGCAGACACTTCCCTTAAAAATATCCAATAAAAATTAATCATATACAGTAGCTTGTGTCTGTTTTTCTGACTGGTAAACCAAGATGTGTGAAGTCTTAAACTAAAAGTGTTAATCCCTCCAAGATCTTGATCTTACCAGACCTTCATACAGGGAGCAACTTTTGAAATCAGTGGGAGTTCTGTTTACAATAGGCCTTCAAGTTCTCAAACACTCAGATCTTCGTCAAAGACTAGAAGCTCAGACATAGTTCTGAGGTAAGTTGAGGATAAAATCTCTCACTAACTTCCAAGTGAAAAGCAGTCATATGTTTTTGCTTAAGAAATGGTTTCCGCATGAGAATGTTCCAGTTTCAAACCATTTTTTACATTAGCCAATTAAGAGAACAAGAAAGTAAGAACCACATGCTTTCCCGCAGAAGAATTAAAAGGAAAGCCTACGTGGACTTGAGGTTTCAAATAAATTTGAGGCTTTAAAAAGCAGAGGGGACACAAAGATATTTTCTTGGTGGTATTTTCTAACTTTCTCAATAGGGAGGACTAAAAATTTGGGGGAATAATTTATAGAAATGCAAGTTGAGAAAGCTACAACGTACTCTACCCAGTATTTCTAGGCTATGTCTTCTGTATTGAAAGTGTCCTTCACAAAAGCATCCATCTCTGGGGACGCTGAAGAAACGTCTTTTTAAGAACAAAAATGCAGTCATTAGAAAAGAGAGATGTTCAGATGCTCTGATGGAGTATTTATATATTCACTTGTTTTCTCAACACTAACAAGCACTATATACTGCAGTTCACACACATGCAGCTTACAGGAGTCACTAGAAGACAACAGAAGCCTCTTTAGCAAAGCGAATGGTTTAGAGTCACTGCAATTTCAATGTATTTCTTCCTTTGCTGCAAATGACTACATTCAAAATTAACTGCATCTTCTTCTTTTCAAAAGTCTCTGTAAACATCAGTAATTGTGCAGAAAAACACCAAAACTAGAGCTGAATTATCTGAGATAACCAGCTATTGCTGAAGAAGAAAGAATCTGAACACGCTTGGGAGAAGGGCTATGTATCTTTCAGATCAACAAAGTCCCAAAGACAAGAGTCCATATGGCCAATGCACTGATACAGACTAACAGAATCCTAGAACGGTTTGGGTTGGAAGGGACCTTAAAGATAGGCTAGGCCCCTTCCTTCTCCCAACCTGCATTTTGCAAACCTAACAAAACAGTAATCAAAAAATTCCTGTTGGCCTAAAACATGTTCATCATCAAAGCAAAAACAATTAAATAAATTAAATTGCTCCTTTACTCAGTGTGAAAAAAGTTCATGGAGTGTCATCCTCCAAGACACCCTGGACAGCTGCACCAATACAAATTCTGTAATGATTTGGCCCTGAGTACTCACCTCTATGTCTCCTCTGCAGCCACCTACTCTTCTGGGAGCCAAGTACCAGAGAACCAGCCAGGAAACATCTACTGCCTTTTAAAAAAAACATGTATATATTAATCAAGAATTCTTAACAGTTGATGGCTGAAAACAGAATTTTTGTCCCATTTCAAAATGTTTTCAAGCAGCTTAATTTGGCATACGAGTTGTTGTAAGCTGATACTCAGTACACATGAGGATTTAACATTTTTCCTTTAACTGTGCAAAAATAACACAAACTGATAAAAAATGAACATTAAATTTTAATAATAGTTCTTAACATTATGAAATATGCTCACCTGGCATAAATCACTAGAGCATCAATGACTTAAACAGATCTACTCAGATTTACACAAGCTGATGATCTGACCCATAAGGATCTGACCCATGGAGAGTCTCATGGCATAAGATGGATGTCACAGGATATCCACAAGAAATAAAGTGTGCTCTTGGCAATGAAACCAGTCTGATGACAGAAGGGTCTTGGACTAGTTCACATGTAAGTAACAAACAAATCGCTCTCCGTTTCACTTACAATTACGTGTCCTGACCTTGACTAATCGTATTACATCAGGCAGGCAAACGCATGTAAAATAAAGAATTTTCCAGTTGCTATTGCACTCTGAACTCTGCCTCCTCTCAGTACCTCAGCCTTTGCACCACGGAGCACGACAAAGACACCCAGCGGCAAAGTACAAATTCCGGTATTCTCCACTAAGATGCAACTCATTGCCAAAGCAAGTCACTGGACAGAGGGTGGACAGTAGATTTGTGCAGTGCCCTGGACCACAACAAACTTGTGAGTGAAATTAGAACTTTCTGCATTTCCCAGAAAGAATATATCACAGCTGTCTGAATCTGAAATTCCTGTAAAACATTCGAACTACAAAACGTACTTAGTCCCAATTAAGAAGCAGGGAACAAAAAGATTACGGAAGCGCTTCTTGGCCTGATACGTATCCTTTTAACTAGTTTGTGTGTAAAGGCTTTAGAAAAATCTTCTTCATCATTACTAATTCAAAACATGTCTCAATTGATTGTTTATAGCTTATTATTGTACACAAGTTGTGCACTACAGCACCAAACAGAAAAAATACCGCCTACTTAGTCTACTTCAGATATTGTGAGATCTCTCTAACACCCAAAGTTTTGTAGTTAAAGGAATCTTTCCATGCATTCCCATCAGGAAAAAAGTGCCTTAAAAACACGTAATAGTACAGCAGCTACTCCAGTAGATTATTGGTCTCTGTGAGAGAACATTTTAAGTAAAGCAAAACTTGTTGACTTGTAAGATTTCTGAAATGGAAGAAACTTTCAAAGCTAAAACAACTTATCATTTCCCTGGAATCCTTGAAATGCTAAATCATACTTTTAAATGCTCTTGTTAAATACGTGATGGCAATAACTCAAACTGGATGTACTCACTGACAGAGATACCTGTCTGCTCCATGGCCTAAACCAAAATGCCATCAGTAAGCCTCTTCCTAGAGACATGGTATGCAGAATTCCAATTGTTTCAAGTTGGAAATTGTAACTGACAAAGCTCCTGGGCAGGGCTTTATTGACTGACAAGGAAGGAAAACCTAAAGATATTTACCATATTTTAACATGTGGGTATGGGTGCTCACAGAAGGGAACAAGCAGCCACTGTCTATAACCATGTATTTAACGAACTGGATGGAAATAAGGACTGCATAAATAAACTGCATTCACTACAGAGATTAGACATGAGAGGCAGCATTCAGAAATTAGCTACTACTGACAATCATGCTTACAGATTCCAACAAAAGTTGCAGAATTATCACTTCTACATTGTATACTAAAATTATTCACTAGATACAAAAATTATAAAAATACATTCTTAGAAAATACCAGAACACTTGTGATTCCATTAAAATACAGGTCTCTAGAGTTCAATTTCATGTTCGCATTATTTACCCCATGATACTTTGTGCCATGTTTCCCTGTCTGTGAATAGTTAAAATTAAAATATAAAAGAACAAACAGTGGCTTTATTCAACCTTTAAGCATAAAAACCACCATGCCTTAAATATGCCTAATTATGACATAATTCTTCACATAAATCTCTCTCATTTCTTGCTGTGATAAGAAGGAAAATAATTAATCTTTTACTATAATCTATCTTTAGAGCTGAAATCCTTTTAACTGACTAGTCCCTTCCTCATCCTGTCTTCCCAGCTTTTCTCTCACATGTACTACAGATCCAGGCTAGTAACAACACCTAGGCATTCCTGTTAAACACATTAAACAAATCAAAATATTTAAATATCTCCAGTTTTGCATGAAAGTAGCTTTTTATTGTTATTCAGTGAGTTTTTACCGTTAATCATAACCAAAGCCAGTGTAAAGTTACAACATTCCTTTATGAAATCTCTGATCCTGCAAAGCATCCATTAAACCATCTTTACTCACCATGACACTCAGTTGCTCACGTTCCTTGACATCACTCTATGAAGAAATCTGGGAGAGATGAACGATACTCTTAGCAGCCCTGTATCTAGCTGCAGCATCGTACTTTCACACAGAGCTACAAAGGCCTGTTACAGTATTAACAAAGTGTGCAGATCAGGGATACACAGGCATTGTGCTTTTTGCTGGATCACAGTGCTGTTTTGTAATTTATTTGCTAAACTAATCTCACACTGCTGAGTCTACACATTTGTTAACACATTTAGACCACACACTGTCAATGGGACAGCTATTTGAGCTGTCAGCTGTATTTATTTACAGCTGTCAGCTCCAACACCCGAGTGATTTATACTATACCTTTTTGTTAAGTCTGCTACTATGCAGCTGACAGAAATGCTCAAAATAGTACCTAGAAATGGGCTCAACAAACCAAAAAAGTATGACAACACAATGCTCAGGATACTATTTCTTACTCCTACATATTTTTTTTTAATAAATTAGAAATAACTCATAAAGTTGTTAATTATTTGTCTCGATGCAGGGTTTGTGCTGTCAAATTCCTTATGTACTTATGCAGCAGTTTAATTTTACATAATCATGGGCTAGGAATCACATTTCAAACTCAGGGTGATCTGATGCCACTTTGCAAATGTCAAGGTGTGGTGTTACTGCACATACAATTAAGAAGATGGAATGAAACTGGAACCACAATCGAAGTTTCTTCTTGTTAATGTGTACATCAGAAATGTAATAATTTAAGTTAATTGAATCTGTTATCACTTACTATTTGTAGGTTCTCACAAATACTTCCAATAAAAGCAATGCGAAGTTACAGATGAGGTTGCACTGACTGTAATTATATTTTAGCAATCACTACACATACATTAATTCCCTTTCTCGGGAAAGTCTGGCACAGAAACATCTTCCTTAGCAATCCCCAATTACAGCAAGTGTCCACTGTCCAACCATTTATGCCTCCACAATACATCCCTTGCAACAGCGTTTGTATTACAGCAGTGAACAGGCACTCTAGTCATAGACCAGGATCTCTGTCGTGTTAAATCCTGAACAAACACACATCTAAAGGTTTAACACAAGCCAAAATCCACAGTCACCGCAGTTTTATGATTTCTGTGGTAAGAAATTAATTATCTTGACTACCAATACCACCAATTTTAAGAATTTCCGTGTTTTGCACTAAGTGAGTAGTATAAAAGAATTAACTTCCCCTCTGGCCTGCAGTCCCGATCACCACCACCCGCCCCATAGCACAGCACAGGCCAGAGCGGGAAACTGCTTTTTTTGTTGGATATATTCAATCCCAACTGAAATTGTCTCATCTGTGTCATAGCCTCCAAACAGACAGTCCCTAACTCTAAAGGGCTGATCTGTGCAGACTCCTGAATTTTAAGTAGAGCAGGAAGCAAGAATTACTGTATTTGAATGCCTCATCCTGACACATTTGGCCTGATCCTCACTCAGCCCCTGCTCTGGGAAAGCCTGTGGAGCTCAGCACAGCAGGACCTTCCCCATCCTGCTTCCTTGTGCTGGCAAAAGGCAGGAATCACCTTCCTCTGGGGCCTCTCTGGAAACACCCGCATTAAATTATAAATCAAATTCTCTCTGCAGCTTTAGAAACATTTCCTACAGCTGCTTGAGACCCGGCTGGCACTGACTGGCACTGCTCTGCCTGCCACCATGGCACAGCCTGCGGTGTCGCTCCTGCCTCTCCAGCCCGCACACGAGGAGCTCTCAGCTCTGGAGAGGGCCGGGTTAAATGCCATACCTGCAGGTAGGAAAGATGACACCTGAGGTGGTGATAAGCTCTGCATCCATGGAAGGGAAGTCTGCACACATACTACATTCACATGAATTCACATAGTCAAAACTCCATGTTGAACCAGCCTAAGAGGGCCTCAGACCTCACAGCCAGCCAGCACCTCCATTTTGTGCCTTCTCTCCCTCACAAGGAGTCTCCTCCATTTTGTACTTCACGGGAGGCAGCTCCCTCCATTTTGTGCCTCCTTTCCCTTACAAGAAGCAGCCTCCTTCATTTTGTGTCTCCTCTCCTTCATAAGAAGCAGCCTCCTCCATTCGTGCCTCTCCTCCCTCACAAGAAGCAGTCTCCTCCATTTTGTGCCTCAGAGGAGGCAGCCCCCTCCATTTTGTGCCTCCTCTCCCTCACAAGAAGGAGTGTCCTCCATTTTGTACCTCACAGGAGGTGGCTCCCTCCATGTCGTGCTGTGCCCCCTTCCCTCACAAGCAGTAGCCCCTCCATTTTGTGCCTCCCCTCCCTCGCAGGAGGCAGCTGCCTCCCCCAGACCAGGTACCAGGAGAGTCTGCAGCCACGGCATGGCACGGCAGTAGGGATGTGAGACAGAGCCGTACACCGACTCTGCCAGCCCAGGGCAAAAGAGCGGTCATCTTCTCTTGCTTGCACCACTCGCTTTTTGAGTACAGACATTAAATATTAAATTACTGCAGTCTTACTGCATCTTTATTCCACACAGTGCTCCTACAGCACTGAATTGGGTTCTCAAGTAAGCCATCAACTGCACAGGCTCATGGGGACTATCCAGATTGACACTACTAGCACTGAAAGTAAATATAAACTAAGAGTGATGATAGCAGCATAAATAATAACAAAAATTAAAAATTAAGAACTCAAGAAATACTGTTTTATTTCAGATTTAATTGGGCACAACTTTAAGAAACCTTACTGGTACATTTTTCTAAATGACCTGGTGAAATGAGATGTTCAATTCCATCTTTTATACCTTACCTAGGTGTTTATTTAAGCAATTATGTAACTTTAGTTTATTCAGATTCCTAAACTTCATATTCCGATAGAGAAGCAAAGTGATACATCTCTTACCATGTAGCTTTTTTTTACTTATAATGTAGTTCACATTGAATTTTGATTAAAATTTCAATTTAAAAGTAACTGTAAAGCTGAGTATTTTAGTAGTTAAATGCCACTATCCTAAGTGTCCCAGGCAAAAACAAAAACAAGAAAAAAAAAAAAAACTAAAAAATCAGAATGAATGTAACGTATTCATTTATGGAGAAAGGATTACCTGCACTAAGTGATGCTGGCTGACATTTCCGTCAACATATTCAAACTTGTAGATCTCGCCTTTCAACTCTCGGATTTTACCTCTAAAAATAAAGCGTTTCTACTTTTTTCAGCTGCCAGGCAGCTTCGATGGAATGTTTGCTCTTCAGAAAGGGGTGCTGGGACCACATGGTGATTTGGCACCGCAGCACTTGCCGGTCGCACTCCCCGCCTGCTGAAGGGCTGCCCGGGAGGGGCTGTGTCGGGAACCTCCAGCGGGACTCAGGGACGAGCTCTAGCTGAGGGAAGACCGGGTCCCGGGGGCTCCCCAGCCCCCGCGAACCCCCCGTCACCGGGCGGCGACCGGCGCCTCCCGCCCCGCACCCGCGGTTCCTCTCCGCGCCGGAGGGAGCGCTGCGGCGCGCGGGCCCCCGCCGGCCCGCGGAGCACTTCCTGGCCCGCGCCGTGCCCTTCCGGCGCGGGGGAAGGCGGAAGCGCTGCGGGGCCGGCGCCGGCGGAGGCCCCGGGCTGCTCCCCGATGGTGTGTGGCAGCTGTCGGGCCCAGGCGCGCTCCTTTCGGGCTCGGTATGGCGACAGCGGCGGCGGGGGGCGCCGGCCAGGAGAAGCAGCTCGCTCCGACCCTGCTCAGCTTCTTCATCTACAACCCCAAGCTGGGGCCCAAGGAGGGAGAGGTACCGGGGGGAGCCGCGTCCCGGGGCCGCGGGCGGAGCAGGGCGCCCTCCCGGCCTGGGCTGCCGCAGGGTTGTCCGGGCTGGGCGGTCCCTCCCCGCTGTGGGCCGCAGCGTGTGCCCGGGGGTCAGCGCGCTCCCCCGGAGCGTCCCGAACAAAGGCGGCCCCTGGGCGCGGAGCGGCGCCCCGCTGGGGACGGGGAGCGGAGGCGCCGCGGCCCCGGCCGCCCGGTCGGCACACGGGGCTGGTGTGTCCGCTGGCCTCAGGGCGGCCGGGGGCGAGTGCCACCTGCATCTACATCTGCCTCTGCTTCAGGCCAAAAAGGAACAGTAACCGAGCGTGTTCTCAGCAGTAGCACGTAACCTGTCGTAGATAAGGGCTGCTCTGCTAGTAGCCGTCTTTTACTGATGAAGAAACTTCTAAAAATAATTTTCTCTAGGTAGATACAACATGGTAGAAAGCTTAGTTTTTAACTTAGTTGAATTCAAGTTCTTGCTAGTATTTTCTTGCTATTGAGATCTTTCATATAGTAAATTCAAGAAGTTATAGTTTTTATTTTTAGATAGCAGCATATTTTATGGTTCATGTGATAATCTTTAGTTTTAATAGTTTTTGAACAGGGCAGTGTACTCGTGACTAAGTGCACCCTCAACAAGTCCATGGGTGACTCCAGACTGAGGGAAGCTGTTGATGGAATGGAGGGCCAGGCTGCTATTCACAGGGACCCTCAACAAGCTGGAGAAACAGGCTAGCAGAAACCTCGTGGAGCTCAGCAAAGACAAATGCAGAGTCCTGTGTGTGGAATGAAATAATCTCATGCACCATGACAGGCCAGGGGCTGACTGGTTAGAAAGCAGCTCTGCAAAACAGGACCAGGGAGTCCTGGTGAACAACAGGTCGTATGTGAATCAGCAGTGTGCCCTTGTGGCAATGAAAACTGAGAGTGTGCTGGCCTGTGCGAGCGAGCGTGCATTAGCTGGTCAAGTGCAGTGATTGCTTCCCCTCTGTTCAGCACTGGTGAGACTGCTGGTGGGCACTGTGTTCACCTGGGGCTTCCTGGAGTAGGAGAAACACTGACAAACTGAAGCATGGCCAGTGGAGGGCCCATGAGTCAGTCCAGGGGCTGCATTCCGTGATGCACCAGGAGAGCCTTAGGTAACTGGATTTGTGCAGCCTGAAGAGCGGACGATGTTAACCAGGGGATGGCTGCCTTCACCTCCCTAAAGGGTGGCTGTAGAGGATGGGGAGTCAGGTTCTTCTTGAAGTGAAAGGATGGGAGGTAATGAAAGAAGTTCCAGCAAGGGAAATTCTGATGAGGTAGAAGAAAAAATTCTTCCCTGTCAAGTGGTCAAACAGCAAAATGGGGCCCAGAAAGGTTGTGGAATCTCCATTTTGGAGATATTCAAACCCTGACTGGACAAGGCCTTGAGCAATCTGAGCTAGCTTTGAAGCTAGTCATGCTTTGATCCGGCTTTGAAGCCAGTCTTGCTTTGAACTAGCTGTCAAGTGACTAGGGCCTATGATTTCAATAGCCTTGGAATTTGTAAAGTATTTTGAGATATCTTGGGATGACAGCTTAAGTGTGCTTAAATATGCCTTTTATCCGTTTTACAGAAGCCCACTTTAGGTACAAGATAAAATTCTGCCTAGGAAATTAAGGGATTAAAGTTAAAAAACAAGCAAACCATGACCTTAGTGTTCTTTAACTCTGATTCTGTTAAAATGCATTTGCTTTGATTCCTTTTTCAAATTTTAGGAAGAAAAGAAGATTCTTTTCTATCACCCAAATGAAGTAGAAAAAAACGAAAAAATTCGAAATGTGGGACTGTGTGAAGCTATAGTACAGTTCACAAGGTAGGAAGCCTGATTGCACGTTTCATGGTTTTAGCACAAGTACCCTATTTTCAATTTCCCAGTCATATGTTCTCTGTTTGTGGGTGTGTTTGAGTAGACACAGATATTTGTATGTTTTCTTTCCAGGACCTTTAGTCCAACAAAACCTGCAAAATCCCTACATACACAGAAGAATAGACAATTTTTCCATGAACCTGAAGAAAACTTCTGGATGGTCATGGTACTTATGCATGTGATATCCATTTTTCTCAAACATCATATCGCAATGTTCTCAATGCATTCTGCATTGTCTAATACCAGCCTGTTCCGCTTTCTAGGTTGTACGGAATCCCATAATAGAAAAACACAAAGATGGAAAGCCAGTCTATGAATATCAGGAAGAAGAATTACTGGTAATACTGAACTTTTTCCTGCCTTTTTTCCTCGTTTTCTTTTTTTTTTAATGGGTTATATTGTCTTTTAAGAGTACCTCCAGAAATATCTTAGTTTGAGTCTTCCTGAACTGCTGCCAGATTGATTTTATATCTCTGTCTCCATAAATGGAAAAGGACAAGTACTTTTCAATAAATTTTAAAAAAGCTAGAGAACTATCCACGTAGCAGTTCAAGATCACCCAATAAACATTGGTGAAATGTACAGCTGTGGGACTTTTAGCTTGGAATAGGTGAATATTTCTTAGGATCTGTATGTTTAATAAAGTTCTTGCAGGATTTTACATCTGTGTATTTTTATTAGGCTTAAGTATACATGTTACTACTTTAAGACTGCTAGTAATCTTCACTAATAATCTAGAAAAACAAACAGGCCATAACTATTACGGGATTTCTTATCCAAACTGCAGTATCATTAGGTCAGTTTAATTGTGTACAGAAGGGTATTAGACCAGGAGGGATAATATTTAAAAAACTGATTGCTTATGCTGCCTCCGTTCATTTCAGTGTGCACTAGTTCTGTTCCTCGTTGTGTTTTAAGAAAAGGATTGGTGTCATAGGCACTCTGGTTTGCCAGACAAACAATAAAATAGTCTTTTTTTCATCTGGGTTAAGATCCTAGCCCAATGAAAATCTGCTGTGATGTCCCATGTCCTTTAGCCCTTGACTTGGATGAAGAGAAAATAAGTTAATTTTCACTGACCACAAGCCTTAGGGAAGGGCACTATTTGTTACTGGTATTTTGTGCATGAGTTAATAAGGTGCTTTTGGTATTAAATGTAAGAGGAGAAGTGACTCCCTTTATTGAAATAGTATTTTATAAGTACAAAGAAATTTCTAGATGCTGAGTGAGAAGGCTATTAAAGTTTTCAGAGATTGATTTCTCTAATTTGTGTGTTTGCTGGCTCAGCCAAAATATTTGAAATTCTGCCTCTGCCTACACTAATGCCCTGCTCTTTTTTTCTGCAGGACAAAGTTTATAGTTCGGTCCTACAGCAGTGTTACAGCATGTACAAGGTAGAGTTAATACTAGAAGCTCCTCTTCTGGGCAGAGGAAGAGATCCTCATGGTACCGTTTGCATGTGCAAGCTTGGAATTGCTTTGACATTCTTGTCTTGTGGTGTCCTCTGCTTTCTTCCTGAAGCTGTAATGATGTTGGTGGAGTGGAAAAATAAAGCTTTTGCAGTTACCTGTGCTGGTTCATTAGCTTGTTGTAAAAACAAGAGCCTTCTAATGTCTGTCAAATCCTGATTTCCTCTTTCATGGGCAGTTACACTACTAAGGATTTGATTTTGATGGTGTTAGATATTATCTGTTGGAGAAACAATACTGGATAAAGGCCATCAATCTGTTTTTTACAAAGCAAGAGCATGAGATACTTAAGTCACAGATAAATAATTTCTCTACCATTAAAGAATTTAGTTTCCTTTTTTATCTAATTCTACCTCTGCTGCTATATATACCTGGACTCTGCAAATCTGAAAGAGGTTTTTTCAATAAAGAAGGGATACATTTGGATCTATGCGGAGTCCAAATTCAGAGAAACAGGAGCTGTATTGTAATCAAGCTATATTAATGGACAAGTTATAAGAAATTATTGTAAATGATTACCCAACTGACTGATTTCATTTTTTTTATTTTAACTATTAGCTTTTCAATGGCACATTCCTGAAAGCCATGGAAGATGGAGGTGTAAAAGTTCTAAAGGAGAGACTAGAGAAATTCTTCCATCGGGTAAGACCTTATTTTTCAGGCACCTACAGTGTGATTCTGCGTTGGAAATAAAATGCAGAATTCTTCCCTAAGTGGCTGCTGTGTGACTATAAAAGATGAAAAGTGGAAAAGGTGTAGTGGCAACACAAAAAGTCTGGTTACTCCTTCCTTCAAATACTTCCTGCTTCCTGCTAAAATGGTCGGCTCTTTAAATGGAGTTGAACCACAAGCAAGGTTATGGCTTGATGGAACAGCTTAGCTGTTGGATATTTTTTCTGAAGGAATCGTGGTCATTCTTTGGAAATTCTGCTTTAACGTTTGAATTGCTTAGTGTAGTAACAGTCTCTGTGGACCTATCTGAGTAACTGTTGCAGAGTCATCCGGGTTGGAAGTAACCTGGAGGGGTCATCCAGCTCAGCCTCCTACTCAAAGCAGGGTAACGCTCAATTCAAATGAGACTGCATAGGCCTTTGGCTGAAAAGTCTTTGACTCTTGAAAATATCCAGGAATGGAGATTCCACAACCTGCATGCACAGACTTAAAAGTCCCATAGTGCTGTGAAGTAATAGATAGTTGTAATTTTTAACTTGTTCCCCTTGCCCTGCTCCCTATGTGGAGTTAGTAGTTGTTCCTGATAAGGTTTCAGGAAAAATTGCCTTGATTATAACTGGTCTTCAGAATTTAATTTCAATCTTTAAAATCAAGTGTTTTAGTGAAAGGATGGAAAGAAAAACCTATTTCTGAGCAAGAAATCAATCAAATATTGCTCAGGTATTTTTCACCTGAAGTAACGGACTAAGTAGTCATGTCTGGTAGAATTTTGAGTTCCTACATGAAAAGTTTCATCAAACTAGATTAAAGATGGCAACCAAGTGTCTGTCTGCCTCTGTTTTCTCACTTGCACGGAAGGAAACAGAGGACTGCTGTCAGCAGTTAATTCTCTTGTGGCAGAGATGTGACTTCTGATATGTGTGATAAGGATGGAGTGTAGACACTGTATACTGGTGTTTAAAATTTTGTTCTCTTAAGTTGTTAAAATAACAATGTTGTGACAGTGTAAACAAAAGTACAGTTCAGTTTGATTTTAGGACAGCTTTCATTTGTGGGTTTTTTGGTTTTTTTTGCCTGTTCTTCGTAAGACTATCATAGACTCTAGAATGAATGCTGTTGGTACAAGGAGTACTTGTTTGCTTAGCTGGTGTATACTTCTGTCTAGACTAAATTATAAAATAGAGCATGGCAAAAAGTGAAGTAATAGATTTTTATGTTTAAAACACTGTTTTTCTTTGAAGTTCCTACTGAAGATAAAACGGTGATCACTACAGATTTGTATAACAGAAAGAAATCCAAGGAAAAGTTGTTTCTCTTTTTTCCTGTGGACTCAGGAATGCTTTAAAAGTTTCGTTATCAAGTTGTTCTATTATAACCCTATTGAACAAATTGGCTACATGTTGCTGGCAGGCTTGGACTGTGCTGAAACTTTGAAAGGAAATGAGACTTAGATTATAAACTGTGACAGAGATCTGTCATACTATTTGAAAGTATTTTGCTTCTTGTTTTTTTGGTAATGTGAAATGACTGTAGAGGGAGCCATTGGATAACTCATCTTTCACAGAGCATTTGATAGTGCATTTGAAATCTCTTGGTAAATGTTACAGTCTATCGAGAAAGAGAGTTAAATAAATTATCTTTGCACAATAAAAGCTAATGGATTTATCTGCTAATATTTCTATGGAGTTAATTCTGAAATTAAATATTAGTAAGACAGGCTGTGCTTTCTTATCCTCTCAAAAGATCTTGAGCTAGCCTTAAAAGCTGTAGTCACTATGATTAGGTAATAGCAAGCTGACACCTGGAATCATAGTCACACACAGAATCATAGAGTGGTTTGGGTTGGAAGGGACCTTTGAAGTTCATCTAGTCCAACCTGCCTGCAAGAAGCAGGGACATCTTCAGCTACTTCAGGTTGCTTGGAGCCCCGTCCAACCTGACCTTGAATGTTTCCAGGGATGGGGCATCTAAAACCTCTCTGGGCAACCTGTTCCAGTGTTTCACCACCTGCATCATAAAAAATTTCTTCCTTGTATCTAGTCTGAATCTACCCTCTTTTGGTTTAAAACCATTACCCCTTGTCCTATTGCTACAGGCCCTACTAAAAGACCGTCCTCACATATAAGCAGAACTGGGAGGGTTTTTTTTTTTTCATTGTTAGTGTAGATTACTGGGGATTAGACTCAAATTTGTCATTTAAATCTACACATTGGAGGTCTTCTGAATTCTCAAAACCATCTGTCATTATTCTCCTAGTACTTGCAGACACTGCATTTACAGTCTTGTGATCTGCTGGATGTGTTTTGTGGAATCAGCTTCTTTCCACTGGATAAAATGACTTACTTGAAAATTCAGTCATTTATTAATAGGATGGAAGAAAGCCTGAACATCGTCAAGTATACTGCATTTCTCTACAATGACCAGCTTATCTGGTAGGTACTTCAAGAATTCTTTTGTGTGTTTTCCATTTCTCCTCCTATAAACAAGTGCCGTAATAGCAAAGCTTCTGAAAGAAGTGAAAGAGTTGCACAAAATGAGAAAACTGGATGGTAGGATGAGTGATATGTAAGAAAGGCATTGGTCTTTGGCTTTAAAATATCTAACCTGTACCAAATGCTTACTCCCAAGTTGGCCTGAGAAGCAGCTAGAGAAGTGTCCCTGTCATTTCTATGGCAGAGCCTCTGTGCATATACACAAGTTCCTCTGTAGGACCTTTGGCAGAGAAGGTCAATTAAAGGATTGTTCTTTACATGGTTCTGAAACAAAAAGTTGCGATGCTTGTGAAGAGTTCTGCTTAAAATGGACTTAATAGCAAACTTGATCTTTGTTTGTTTAAATATTGTTTCTGTTTCTCTTCTGGTTTACAGATAATTCATATGTGGTTTGTATTTAGCAAATAAACTAACATTTTATTAAAAATGAATATTCTGAGATTGAATCTACTGAGATACTGAAATGTTGCTACCATAGTTTGGTATGTGCTTTGCCTGAATTTTGGTTAGAGGAAAACGTGTGATCTGAACTGCAGCACAAACATCACTTGTGTGTCTTTTTCTCCCTGATGTTTTAGGAGTGGACTGGAACAAGATGATATGAGAATTTTGTACAAATATCTCACGACATCTCTGTTTCCAAGGCACATGGACCTGAGGTATGGTAGTTGGGATTCTGGTTTGGTTTTGGTGGGGTTTTTTTTGGGGGGAGGGGCGGGGAGGGAGGGGGATGGTTATTATTGGGTTTGGGTTTTGTATTTGGTTGGGTTTTTTCTTCTTTGCTTTCTGTTTATCTGGTACCATTAAGGGCTAAAATACCAAAGCAAGTATCTCTCTTGCCCCCATCATAAAATTTAGTTTAGGAATCTATTTAAATCTATTTAGATCTATTGCTTTCGAGGCACTTTACTAAACTCAGCAGTATTTGCACCTAACGCTTACAGTATGAATTGTGCTGATAATTCGAATATGGGATGGTGATAGAAAGTTTAATGAATGTTGATACCTGATGACTGCTCAGTACTGCGAATGAATCGCTTCAGCTTAATGGCTAAATGCAGCATGGAGTGCCGTAAGACCACATGGAGTTAGTTATCCCTCCTCCCATCCAAAAGCTCCATAAGCTCAGTTTTAATAAGCGCAAAATCAGAATGCCTTGTTCTATCAGCAGGTCTTAATGCTCTACCTTTACCTCCTTTGTGTTACACAAGGAGTATGTATCTTCATGAGTGGTAATTTCTGCAACTGGTTTGCTTTGATTTGATTTCAAGAGAGGCCACAAAATGTAACAGAAAATACCTCTAAGCAGTTTTTTTCATACGTGTGTTCTTTTTTACTTCAGTTAGCAGGAAGAGATTCTCCAATACGTGCTGAAATGCCAGGAAATCTACAACACTATGGAAGGTAGCTCCTTTACTGTCACCATCTACTCAAGGGCAAAATGTCTGGGAGGAGTACATGTATTTTGAGTACATATTCCACACACAGTTCATTCTAGAGGGTTGCACCGTAGCTGGTGCAATGTAAAACGACATCTGGAAAAAAAAGAGAAAAGGTTTTATTAACATTACTGCGTATTTATTTTTCTTTCCCACTGTTCTTAATGCACTGCATGAAAAATGTTGGAAGTGCTCTGGTAATTTCTTTTCAATCAGACACTTCAGACAAAGGTGTGGATTTAATCTAGAGATTCATCTATTTATCTTTCCTCTGTACTCGGCATGTCAGAGTGGGAATTCTGTATTTAAGCAGCAGGGCAATATTATTTTGAATAATGGTGGGTTTGGACATCTTTCTTTAATCACAATAATTCCTCTTGCCTGATTTATTGTATTCTTTTGGGATCAGGGCACTGGCACACACTCCTTGTTCCCCCTTTCCCTGCCTGCCCCCTCCAAGTTTAGGTGCTTCTAATACACCACTGTTCGACATAAAAACTAATCTGAACGTACTGTTGGAAAGCAAAGGAAGAGTGCTTTCCCAGTGGCAACAAAAAAAGAGGTCTTAAAGATAGTCACAACTTGAACATGGAAAGATTTTTGTTGTCGTTTCTTTGATCTGTGCAGTTTATTTTATTGGTATTATTCTGGCTTTCCAATCCTGTTTCTGTAACTCTTCGGAGCATATATGCAAATAATACTTGGAAAATGTAGGAGTGCTGAGATAGGCATAGAGCTGTTTATATGTTATATGTCGGATAGCTGAAAACTCACTGTATTCAGATATATTCATACATGGAAGTGATTGCTAGTTTCAAAAACATCTGTTAAATAGGAAAAACTGTAATAAAAGAATCCATCACATCTGACCTATTGAATTATTTTCTAGGTTTCTTACTGGACCTTTAAATCTTAATGATCCGGAAGCAAAATGCCGTTTCCCCAAAATATTTGTTAACACTGATGACACTTACGAAGAGCTTCATTTAATTGTTTATAAGGTATTACATTTTTCTCTGGAATTATTCCACAGACTTAGGAATCTATGCACAATGAAGACAACAATGATGTGAAGTACTTAGGAACTGTACAGAAAGATGCATTGATATGCCCAGGTTAAAGCCAAGAGACAGAAAACTCTTTGGTGTTTCTAGCAACAATCTTTAAAGCCTGAATCCTCTTTTCCCCACTCCTGTACCATCCCCAAAACAAATGTTTTATTAAAACAAAATACCAGCCTTCAGTTACTTTCAGTGGTTTCATATCTGACTTTATGTAGCATTAATCAATAAAACAAAAAACCATTTTAAAATGAAATGCAAGTTTCTTGGGAGACGTATATCCTTGCATAAAATGCATTTTTAGCAAATTTTACCTTTCCCCTACAACTTAAAAAACTGTTAACTGGCCTGAATTTTAAAATCCTAACTGTCCTGTGTTAACGCAGGATTGCAAAGAGATTATCCTACTGAAGTGTTACCTTCAAACTAGATTTTTTTTTTTTAATTTAACTGGTTCACCTGTGTGTGACCTCACTGAAGTATTGTCATTTATTTGAGGTAGTTGAGGTAACCTGTTGTAAATGGATTTTTTGCTTTAACTTTTTTGTTCCAGGCCATGAGTGCAGCTGTCTGCTTTATGATTGATGGTAAGTACCTGTTAGCATCACTTATTTGGCAAGACATAGTAAAAAATGCTATTACATGCAACTCGGTTTACTCTTGAAAATATGTTAATTTGTTACCCGAGTCTGTTTTTCGTCAGTGCTTTTATCAGTCTTGGTTTTTGTTCCAGTGGTATGAGGAACTCAATTTACACAGTAAAATCACTAAATATTGCTTCAGTTAGCCATGCACTTCTGAAATCATCCGTAAGGTTATTATTAAGAGAGAAATTTGTGCCAGGACTCTCACTGATGTTTACAGAAAACAACTACAGAAACTGTACCTCCAGCTGTGGGAAGAGAATCTCATCTCTCCCTTTTCTTTACCCACCACATAGCTTCCATTCCGCCTACGCTGGAGTTTTGCCGTAAACTGGACAGCATTGTTGGGCCTCAACTCACCATGTTAGCATCAGACATATGTGAACAATACAACATCAACAAGAGAATATCAGGGTTTGTACCACAGTCCTCATTAGTTGGTTGAAAAGTAGGTTTAATGAACTGCTTGAATAATGGTAACAGGAGCCCAAATGTTAAAAGTGTTAACTGTGTGCTTGAAAAGATGTTTATCTGCCTTCCTGCAGCTTAAGCATTTATAAAGTTCTTGTTGTTCATTTAGATGTCCTCGAAGTAGCAACATGCATCTTACTAATTTAGGAACGAATGTTTATTGTGTGTCTGCTGAAACCTTCTTCTTCTATGCACAATTGTTGCAGAAAAAAAACATGCAAATAGTAAGATAAATTTCACTATTATCAATGGAAATTCTGCATCCTCGTTCCCCAGCTGTCAGCAGATTATTCAGATACAAGACGTGGAACTTCTAGGTTTTGCTTCTTTTATGTGTGAACTGAAACTAGCTGACTCACGGAGATGATGAGTTCTACAGATTACTGTGCTTGCAGAAATACACACAAGGTGGCAAAAATGCCAACGGAAGCGGTAGTCTTCTGTCACTGTCCCCCATGTTGAAGTAGAGAATTAGCAGTTCCTGCAAAATCTTAACTTAAAATTTATACTTTCTGACTTTTCTTGAGGAAAACAGAATCTCACAATGTTTGCAAACAGCCCTGGGGCTAGTAGAACGTTTGAGTTTTAAAAAAAGGAAATATTCAAAAATATCCCGTCTTTGTGCCCATGTCCTCCTTTGTGCTGATTTCCTTTGACTGCTGCTTTCCGAGGCTGCCGTTGAACTGCATTTTTCACATCAAGTGGACAGTGACACCACTTAGCTCTGCCTGAGTATTGCCTTAGACACAAGTGCCTATAGTTTGGATGGAGTGTAGGTAACTCTTAACTCTGTGTCAAATCCAAAAGGAAAATGAAGGTCTAAATACTAGAACAACTTTTGTTTAACAGCTTGAAATGAGGATTTTAGTAAGTGGATTGTTTGGTTACAGAGCAAGCTTTACAGTTGAGTACTTTTTTCCAGAATTACTGCTTCTTGAAGTGTTGCCGTGTACAGTAGGTGAGGAAAAAATTGTCTTATTTTTTCTATTTTGCAGGACTAAGATAACTAATTGAGAGGCAAAAAAAAAAAGTCTAAATGAAAAAGGATGTTAATGCTTTGGAAAATATCTTTCACTTAGAACTACAGCTGATGTTCCATAAAATTGTATTTATTTTTAGATAGATTTCTTAGTTAGGGAAGCAAGAACAGCATTGCATATGACAACAAAAGAGGAATTAAACCAAAGATACTTGCGTGAGTGAAATTACTCAGTGGCAGCATACCAAAGCAGCAAAATCGCAGGGTATAAAACAGGATGTGCTTGAAATTGTGCCAGTCTACTAAATCATTAAACTCGGGGGTTTTTTAATGTCATCTGGGACTGGCCTTGGCAGCTTTAACTCTTTTAAAGTTTAATGCCATGGTGTCCTGAAAACATGATACAGTTTCTTGACACTAATGCACCTGTGTGGCAGAGAGCAGGGGTATCTAGTTGTTTGCTAAGGTGAGCGGTGTCACCACAGTATCTCCCTGATTCTCAATAATACATAGCCTGAGGTACCAATCGCTATAGCTGGTTTTGCCAGTCTGAATTTGTTGTGACTTCTACCAAAACTACAGCTCAAAGTGACAGGTTTTGTATTAACTTAATAAAAGAGGAAATGGAGGAAGACTGCCAAGGCAGGAGTTCGAAAACAGTCTCTTGATTTGGCCCATACAAATGATGGGGGGAAGAGTTCTTTCTTTTGACTGTAACAAACAACAAAGATGTGAGTGGAAGATTACTTACTAATCAAATTAAAAACCTAGCATCCATTCAAACCAGAGTGGACTGCATAGAGGAGCAGGGAAACAAAATGGGGACAGACTGAAAAACCAGCTCATTACAAAAATGCAACTGCTACTGGGAAGTGGGACAAGGCCTTTAGACTCCCCTGTATCTATGTACTAGCAGTCTAAACAGCAGAAGGGGAAAAACTGGTTGGTTTTGCAGGCTTGCTTTTTTTTCTTTTTCTTTTTTTCTTTTTTAAAAAAAGCGTTACAATGAAGTTTGATGCCACAAGTCTTAATGTACTTGGTCTCTTCAATGGGAAGACAACTTCAGGATGTCTGAGTAAGCTTTGCACTGGCTGGTTACCAGTTCTCTGTGAAGCCGTGCTTACATAGAACATGTTAATATTCACAAGTCACATTTTTTTTAAAAATCTTCCTAGGGCTGAGAAGGAGCCTCAGTTTAAGTTTATCTATTTCAATCACATGAACCTGGCAGAGAAAAGTACCATTCACATGAGGAAAACACCCAGTGTATCGCTTGCATCTGTTCACCCTGACCTCATGAAGATTCTCGGTGACATCAACAGTGACTTCTCCAGGTAATGCTTAACTATTAAATAGTCTGTAACTCCTTCTGTAAAGTAGATTTTTTTTTTCAAATGAGTGCAGTTTCCTGTCTTTTTGTTCATGGATGGCTATTCATAGCTCTGTAAGACAAATGGTGTAATATGGGTCCCGTTTTGTGTTGGTTTGTAAGTAGTCTGTCTTAAACAAAACTTCTATTGTCCTTTTAAAAAATGATTTTAAGATGGGCCAGGGCCTCTATCCAAGGAAATATCTCATCTATTTGAAGCTTCAGAGTAGCCATAATGAACTTGGAAGGGATGTGAAGCCTAGTGCTTTTACACTTAAGTCTGTCTGATTTCTGGATAAGTAGTATAAAGGGCAGGGAAACCTGCCTCTGCCTACATTATACCCTCCTCTGAAACAGCTGGCTGCTTTTAGGAATTAAGACAACAGATGAAATGCAAACCTTGCAGTTACTATAGTACTGCTGATAGAGACAATAACTGGCTTCTCATCAATGGGTATCATGTTCAAGGTGGGAAAGACCCTCTATTGCTATAAAAATTAATAAAGAACATGCGAATGCTGAATGATTGTGATATCTGTAACTAATTAGTGACTAAAAATTTTTCCTACTGTGCTTAAGGGCAAGGTTTTAACTTTTCTATAAATGAAAAAAATGTTTTATCTTATTGTGGAAGTACTGGGTTAGTGACAGCTTCATGTAATATATCTAGTTGCTGAGCATGGTTTAGCTCTAGGTTTAACAATTAGGTATGTGAAAGCTGAGTATCACCATACCAACTCCAGCTTTTGTTATTTAGTCACTGTGTCACAAATCTAACTGTGAAGTGTGTCCTTAACAGTATGGAGGATAGGTGTGTACTTCAGAGCACGGGAGTGTCGGGCTGATGGACAAACTAATTATTTACTCATCTGGGGATGTTAGTGTTCTAAGCAGCCATTTATGAAGCCTTCATCCTGGATTGCTGAATTATGTCTAAGTTAGTATTGGTAGTCTCTCTTTGATACTGCACAACCACAACCATTTATGACATTAAGCTGTCCTAATGATTACAAATAAAGTTGTTGAAGATGAACTTGCTGCCACCTTCTTTACTTTCTAAAACTTCTTTCAGAGTTGATGAAGATGAGGAAATTATTGTGAAGGCTATGAGTGATTACTGGGTAGTTGGGAAAAAGTCTGACCAACGAGAACTGTATGTTATTTTGAATCAAAAAAATGCAAATCTGATTGAAGTTAATGGTAAGGACTGTTTTTTATTATCTTTAAATATAGTTACTACTAAAATGTCCGTCCCTGGAGAAGTAATAAAATCTATCTCACAAGAAATCTAGAGAGGGATTGATCTATGATAGACCAGGTAAGTTTGCATAAGGCTTTAGTCTGCCTCCTACCAGCTGTGAAAGAAGAGCATAAATATTCAGCAGATGTTCTTAATTATTAATCAGCCATTGTTCCTCCTTCAAATAATAGACAGCTCAGTTTAGGAGTAATTAATGAAGTGTATTACAGGTGAGAGACAAACATATTTACATCTGAGTTAGGTTTTACTTGTCAGTGATCCATGGGTAGGTTACTTATACATAATGTCTGTGCTGTCAGTGATCCTCATTCCATTGTTGTCTTGTTTCTAATGCTATTTTGAGAATGACTTTCTATGACCAAGAGTGCAAATTAACATTAAAACACAATAAGCTTTTAAATAGACTAAGAAAAATGGCAGTTTGAGTCTTACTTGCAGCAATTTTAGGACTCTGTTTTAATAGGAGGCAATGCGCTCACTTGGATGATGGGAAAGAATTAATACTTTTTCAAGACCAAAGCCTAACAACCTAAATTTTAAAAGAGGATTGAGTTGCACGACTTGCGCAATGATTTGTAATTGTCTTTCTAGATCAAACCTGCCGCACAGAAACAGTAATGACTGTTTCTGTGCCTCATAATCTTGGCAAGTACTGCTACCCCCAAAGCCTCAAAGGTCTTGCTGACTTGATTTATTGTAACAGACTACACTAATTCCCCCTTCCCTTGAAAAGGGGTGACAATATACATGATATTGTGTTAAGTCTTCTGCTGTTGCAGTGTAGAAGTTTGACAAGATGAATGGCCAAGCAGCAACCTCAACCCATCGTTTACACTTTAGCCACTCAGAATACAGCTCCTCTTTCAGACAGTGTGAAATGTCGAACTTGACTCAACTTTCTCTTACTGAAGACAGAATAAAATTAAGAGTATTTCTACACTAGAAACTCCTAGGGTTTTTTTCTGTTTTAATTTAATTATAGTCTCCGTGCTGATCCCTAGGGTTTTTCTTGCGCAGGTTCCTGTGCAAGATAACTTATCATACTAATATATCTTATTTTTATTTTCTTACAGAAGAAGTGAAGAAACTTTGTGCAACACAGTTTAATAATATTTTCTTCTTGGATTGATCTGCAAAGGGCTGATTTATTGAAGATGTCAATGTCAGATACTTGTTCAACATGAAAAGTTATTAGTCATATTATTGACTGGAATAATGACAATAGTAAAGCAATACTTGCTTTGTAAGAATCAAAATTTCTACTAAAATCTGTACACTGATCATAAAATTTTTAGATTTTAAAAATGTTTATGTGCAAACTAATTAAAAACCAGTCTGAATTCATCTGTACCATTCCATTCTGATATCGTTATGTGAATATTTTACTGGAAAATAAAACTAATAATTGTTACACTTTTACGGGCATCTTTTTGTCTTCCTGTGTTCATTTGCAGCATCATGTGACTTTCTGCTTATTTTCTACAATGTGAAACCCTTGAACAAATGACTGTCTAGGTTGACCTGTTCTTTGCAGCTTCTGGTTCAGCCTGATTGACATTCTTTGTCAAATTCTTACATACTTGTTTTTATGCAGCATTTCAGTCAAACTGTGTTTTAAGCAGAAACCATTTCATTGAAAGACAGTCATGACAAGGTATCAATTCTTGTATCAACATTGAGGGATTTTTTAGGTGTAAGTCAGTATTTGACTTCTGGGATAGTTTTGTTGAAAGGGTTACGTTTGTGTAAATTACTGTATTCCTTTTCCTAGGACCCTTGGTATAAGAGCAGACAGTTTCCCCCTGAAAGCAGTAACTCTTGTGCATACAGTTTTATTGTGCTTGTATTTTAGACCTTACTGCAAATGTGGTTCTGTTGTGTGTGATTTTTTCTTTTCAAAAAGTACCTACTTACTCAAAGCTCCGGTAGTTCTCATGAGAAGATCTATTTATTCTTTCTCTTCTTGCCAGCAGGCACCTTGGTAACAACTGGGGGTGCCACAATGGGTGCCTTTTTCTTCGGTGGGGATAATAACTGTGTAACTGGTTCCTTTAACTTCTTAAAATCTGCACTCTTGGAGTCAAATGTTTTTTCTGTTACAGCTGCTTCTTGCCTTTTTGCCTCTTCTTCTTCTCTTCCAGCAATAAGTCTGAGTGAACAAAGTTTAAATTTAATGTGCTGCAAAGGGAGGGGAAGACAGATTTATACTAGCTAAGCAACTACTGCTATATTCACGGTATGAGCAGTATAAACTGTCATATTGTAGAGAAGCAGAAAATCTGTCCAATTACCACTTCACATCTGACTTACAGTTTGCCAAAAAAAAAAAGTCTTAACTGCCTTAAGCAGGGCTCAAGTGACAGGAAACATCAGTTAAGAGTTCTGTAACCTAAAAAGCAGCCTGTATTTGTTACTCCTACAGTATGCTATGCTACTTTATAAGCACACTTCTCATTGTCAATAGTTTGTTAGTAGAAGAGGCAACAGTACTTCAAGATAAGACAGCACACTCACTTTGCCAGCTCCTCATCCTTAATCCTTCTCAGCTCAGATAATTCAGCATCTCGTACTTGATTTTCTTTTATTTTTTTCCTCAGCACTATTTCATGCTGGTAGGCAGGAAAGAACTTAGTTGTAAAAAAGATTTGCACCTGACACATCCACAGACTAAATTCCTCATCTTCTTCTGTTTTGGCTTCTTTTGGTTCATCTGCAACATGTAAATTAAATGTTTATTTGTCAGGGCACTTCTATTTCAAATGTGTTTTGGACTACAATATTGCAGATCCGATACTCTGCAATGGGAAAGCCTGGCTTCTGCATGGTACAGAAGATGACAAAAGTTTCTCACAGTTAACTCATGCGTGTGAAAGGGGATGGCCCTTTTGTGGGTTTTCAGAATGACTTGTCCCTAGGAATGGCATCAAAAGAGCGTGAACTTTGCCCTTTAATCCTATGATAAATGTCTTCTGCAGTAATCTGATGACATTTCAGTATCCATGACTCCTGTGCACAAGGGAAGGGAGGAATGAACATGACTACCTGCGAGAACAGAATTGCATGCAAGCATCCAATTGTCATGACTATCAAAAAAACAGGCTAGGGCCCATCTGCTGGTTCTTTGAGAAGCAGTGGTTCTTCAGATTTGCAACTTTTCAGTCATCAGATTACAGTGAAAGAGCTGATGACTACACAAAGATCCCTGTCTACCTATGTTCTTGGCTTTGGGTTCTTTATCTGTAGAAAATTAACAAGCACAAAAAACAATCCAGGTAAGATCTGCTAATGAGCCAGAAGAAAGATGGTATAAAAAGGTTACTGGCCTCAGCACAGGAAAATGTTGGTAATGATTTCTCTTCTGCATGAATGCTAGCCCATCATAACATAAGACGTCTTATCCCAGCCAATTGTGGAACACCACTAATCATAACTATTACATTAAGTAAAAGAAGCAAAAAAAAAAGAGATTGACTTTCTCATACAGTAAATACACATTACAGCTTACAGATGCCCTACAAATGTGGCATTTTAAAATTGGGGAAACTATTTAAGTCCGTACTTACACTTCTCATTTAATTATTAAAAGAAATTTTCTAAAGAAAACAAAACTTCAAAGTTTTCTTTAAAAATCTTCCTCCAGAATTAATGTTCATTTACTGCCCTCTTGTGACAAGCTGAAGTCTGCATATAAAATTAAAATTTCATAATTCAAGAGCTACAAGAGCTTTTTTGTGTTAGTCTTAAAACAGTAAAACTACTTTACCTGTCAATTCCTTTGCTGGACAGAAATCATCTTTTTCTGCATCCCCACTGAACAATGACAGAACATCTTTGATATTTCCCTGGGTTGTGTGAAATGAGAGGACAGTATCTGATATTGCAAACAAAGAAAACTAACATTACTCAGCCTGTCATTCCGTGCATTAAGTACCAGGTTTTATCTTTAGCACAAACACAACTGTTGTATGTCCTTCCAGCTAGACTTGTGGTTGAAATACTTCTGTACTGATGGAAAGTTTGTTTACAATGAAGGCACAGTGGAGAGTTTAATCTGTTTCCATGCCCAAATGAGTGGGACAGAACAAGAAAAAAAATCAGGTTTTAAAAGCCTTTAAATTATTTAAAGAAAATGTGATAGCTTATAATTACAAAGCACAAAAAGTTCAGAGATTAAAACTTGCCCAGCTGTCTGTGTATAGCAGGTGTGGAAAGCTAAACACAAACCTTGTCATAATTAATGGCCAAAATGAACAGAGCCACCCTCTGTAAATTGCAATGCATCCAGCTGTTTCAATGACCAGCTGTTTTAATCATCTTTAAAACTGAACAAAGTGTGAATCTCTTCTAGCACCACTGCTAATAGATGCTTACGGTAACCACAGTACTCACCTAGTGGAAATCCTTGAAGACGTTGCACTCTGTCTTCACAAGGTCTCAGTGACTGGCAAGAAGTTTTAAATTCAGTTACTAAATGCCTGGATTTATGTTCAAAATAAGAAGTGAAATCACATTGTCTATTTGAGTCATGCAAATTCCTATCTCCAAAGCCTTCCACCAACCAAATGCATTCTGCAATTATGCCCGTTTCAAAACATTTAGCTCACAATAGTGTTTCACACTTTCAAGTATCAGCAAATTGGTTATAACACTTTACCTCTGATACCAGCCAGGGAAGTAGGATTATCCTATTTCAGAGCTAGGGAAAGATACAAGTACAGAGAATGAAAGCTCCTGCTCTTAGCCATGTCCCTCTGTTCTTACATGGTGCTCTACATACTGTTATTCATCTGCTCTTGAGGAAACAACGAATTTCTATTCCTGACCATAGGAATATACTCCAAGAATTATACCGAGTGAATAGAAAAGAACAACATTCAAGAGCATATCTGAGAAGGATGCTTTTGAAATCTTTCCAAATGTCATCCCAAGCATCTTCTGCAGCCTGATGCTGCCACTCTTTCCAGATGAGTGACACTTAAAGTCTCGCAAACACTCAGGTCAAACACAATTCTGTTTTCTAAGTGTTGGTGTATTTTCTAAAAGTTACGAAGCTTCCAAATTCTCTGATTTCCACAATTCCTGTACAAAACAGTTATCTTTACATCTTACCCTGAAATCATAGGGGTAAGATAATCCATTTTTCTTACTGGAATATCAAGATCGCATTACAGTAATACACTGGGTACAAAACTGTAAAGGCAGTGAAGGGTGAAAAGTTTGCTGGAAGAATTCTGAAAAATGTTTGAGGAATTATATAGGTTGCCTTCCCCAGTGCTCCTAAATCTCTCTGCCTACTTCTCAGCCTCTCGCTCCCCACCTTGCAAATAAAGACAAAACTGTAGCTTTATTCATCACTGTTCCAGTTAACGTAGAAGATACCACCCAACATTCTAAACAACTAAGGTATTCTAAATAGCTGAGGTGTACGTGGGAGCAAATGCCTTGTTAGCAGTGGAAGTGCACCACTTCTAGGCTCACACATGGATCCAGATACAGGAACACATTGTGTTTAGTATTAGATGAAATTCTAGTCCCTTTCAAAACTTAAAACTACCGTGGCTACTCTGTCACCCACAAATTTCAAACCTTCTGCTCCATTTTCAGTGTGGGCTTTTAAACATACCTCATGTTTCTTTATTTTATCTTGTGATACGACATTTTTGTTTGAAAACAACCATGAACGAGCAACAAGCTCAGCTGCCTGAGAAACATCATCATCATTTATGTCTGTATCAATTATACTTCTGCTGTAAGTGCACTAATAAAAAGTAAACATAATTTTAGGTTCAATAATTTTTAAATTAAGATTTTCTTTTAGTTTTGGAAAATGTGACTATTTTTACTGGACCATTTAACTGTGCAACTGCATCAATGCTTGCAGTGATGCAAGGGAATGGGTTCCATAGGATGGGAACAATTGGTCAGAGAATGGGAAGCGGTGGTGTTCAGTGGCACTACTGGCTTGCAGCAACTGCAAAATTACAGGTGTTTGTGAATGCTCTTTGAATTTAATAAAAATACTTTCATCTTGTGCATAATTCCAAATAACAATTCCAAGTCACACCTTCAACTACGCTGTGCATCATAAACCGCACCAGTGTCACAGGCAGCATCTCATAACCTAGAAAATCCTTGTTCAAAAGTTTAGCAAAACCAGAACATCACTGAACTGCTGGGAAACAGCAAGTCTTGCTACATACAAGAATTGCAATGTCATTTTTACAGGGTAATTTTAGACATTCAACTTAACTCAACCAATTTGTCAATTTCCCTTCCAACAGTGGAAGACTTCTAAGTACCTTATGTGTATTTATAGTTATCTAGGAAAATGTGCAAGTGTGTTAAAACTGTCTATACTGATGTTAGAGTCTAAGGTAGCAGCAAACAAAAAAAATAAGTAGAAGGATCCACTCAAATGACTGTTTATGCAACAGGAAACCAGGAAATTGGTTTCTATGTTCAGAAAACACAGAACATTTGCAGGGCCTGACTTCGCCCTTTAAGTGGACATATAATAATATTTAACAGGTTTGCATCAACTTTACCTGCGACAGAGAATATTCTGGGTACAGAGACACATTTGTGGTTCCCTTGGAGAGCTCCTCAGTTCTAAAGCTACTTCTTTTCTGATTATCACGATCTACTTGGTCTTTAATCATATCACTGGTAACGTACACCAACGCACAACCAAGAAGAGCTTCAACAAATTCAAGAAAAACCAACTAGAGTAAAACACACACAGTGATTAATTAATTCATTTTTGCAAAATCCCTTCATTAATGGGCATATGTACCTGAGCAAGCAAAGAACTCAAACGTGGTTGATTGTGAAGCTTCACAATTTGGCCTCACTTATCTACTCAATCATCCCTTCTTCTGAGAAAAACTGAAAACAGCAAAGCTCAAAAAATTCAGGAGGTGATATACTGTGTTATGCCTTATACAAGTCATATTGAAATAAAATACTGCATAGATGTTTGCTGCATCTGGAGCTATGAGAAATTTCTCTAACAAATAACACACAACTATTGCTATTACCTAAAACGTTTAATTGCATACGATGCTTCCAGAAACCCCAAGAATGGGTGTTTAATGATCCCTTAGTAAGACTTACAATGTGTTTCAGTTTATTAGATGCAGTTTAAACCAATAAATTCAATTATGGTATCTACAAAAGACCACCGCTGAGTAAGAGCTAATTCTTTAAGGGTGAAGGCCCTCTCTAGCAGGCCAGCCGTCAGGTAGCACAAGAATCTTCTACAGGCACTACTCAACCTCATTGAGGTGGCAGCACTGCACGCATCACTGATCAGGTTTCTTGGATCACCAGATTGTCAGGATCAGTGGGTTCACATCTTAATGACTGACTCATCTGAACATTTCCAGTGCATGCCTTGGCAGTCAGAAGTGCTGAGATTCATCCCTGCACGATGGCTGTATACAGATATTGTCAGGCAACTGCCCCACGGACGGAAGCATTACTCGCAGCAGCCTCCTAGAAACGGTACTTCACCCTCTGGGCTAAGGCCCTCTTCAGGAGTTACCTACATAGCCAGGTGTGCCGAGACTGTACTAACAAGGGGAAGATAATAAGCAAAACATAGAAGTAATGAGCTGAACTAGAAGATATGGGGCAGAACAAAGGAAGACAAAAATAGAGGCCCAAGCTTGTACTCTTTTTTTTTTTTTAATAAGTTAATTCATTTTCCTCCTGTTCTACCAGATAGGACAGCATTTGCAGCATTTTTTAAAAGTAATTTTAATTGTTCCTGTAGCAATGAACTATGGTATGTTTTTTTCCATACACACCTCCTGCTCCAAGTTGGTACTACTGCTAGCACGTGGAGAGGGACCATCTTTGACAAGTATTTCCACGAGTCTTGAAGCAGTCAGTTGCTTGCTGAGAAGTTTAAAATCCTGGGTAAGAGTAAGTGTTACATGTTAACAGCACTTAGAGCATTTCCACATGGACCTAATTTAACTCCCTTTAAAGTCTGTGTCAAAATTTCTAGTGATTTCAAATGATACTAACGTAACAAACAACAGAGTGAAATTCTGGCCCTACTGAAGTCAATGGAATTTTTTTTTAGACTGCAAAAACAGCGTTAAGAAAGAATTTGTGAAAGTTCATAAATAAAAATACAATAAATTACAATTTTGCCATCTGATTTTTTTTTTTCATGAAAAAAAGGCTTGGATTTAAACAGTGAGAGTGTCCCAAAACCCAGGCATATCAACAGAATTGTTGCCTAGCTTCAATGTAATCTTGATCTTTTCCTGAACGATTCAATTTTAGTAAAGAATCTCATGTTTGTCACGCAGTACTATTAAATTAATACATTATTAAAATGGTTTACGGTGTTATTTCAAAAGCTGCCAGTCTTTTTGAGTTCTACCAGTAAGACATTTTTGCATATACATTTTACAGGATGGGGGAAAAAAAAAAGCCAGCAAAAATATTTATATTCCCTTAAAATACATTTGTCTAAGACTTAATTCTTTGAAATCATCAAGCATGAAATCAGAATTCAATCCTGCAAAAGTACATAAATAATATCTGTAGAACAACTGTCCCTTGAACGTTCGTTGAACAGTTTGTACAAATAACATCGCTCCCACCTTTTCAACTGTGCAGAAGCCACAGGGAGTATTTTAAAATGCCCATATAAACTGAGCAAATAAAGCGCATCTAATCATGCAAAATAAAAAAAAAATAGATTATTACGTTCAGCATCCAAAGGAAGTGCCTCATTTTCATTGTGGGTTCAAATGGAGGTCTGGTACTCGGTCTACAAAAAGCTTTGTATATTTCCCAGTATTTGTCAGTGTAGCTCATGGCAAAAACTGTACGTCGTTCTTCAGAAAATAAGATACCTTTAAAAATTATTTGTGAAAAAATAACAGTTACAATGAAACTGTGATGTATGTGGTACTAATTGATGAATTCTACACAGCATAGAAGAAATACCATTACTTACCTTGGACACGACAGGCAGCGGGAATAATGTTCCTGGACATCATTTTGAGGAAACACTTATGCAGATAAGGTCCTTCCTCTCTACAGTTGAAACAAAAATACTCTTGTCTGGGAAGACTCAAACTGATTACACCAACATAAATTTCACTAAAAGATGAAACTTACTTGTGCTCTTCATGATAGATATGAAACGCTAGACGAATGAGGTAAGATAAAAATGTTGTGAACAGTAAAGTCTCATGTGGACAATGTATCTTCTCAAGTGGTGTTTTATCACCTAAAAAATTTGACAAAATAAATCTCTATTGCTATCATGTACATTAAAATGCTTATAGGCATATTGACCTGACAGCCTTTCTTATCCTCTCCACGTCTACCCATGTAGTAGAAGAATCAGACCAGATGCAGCATCACTTCCAAACAAGCAGGTCAAGGGAGAACTGTTCACCTAGAGCTGATTCTTATCAAATTCCCTCTTTCTAGAAACGCATCCACTAAGCATAAAGGAATGAAAGGGGAAGTAAAGTTGGAGTTAAACCCTTCACATGCTCGGGACACTGCAGTGCATCCCACTGCAGGTCTAAGCGGAACTGATTGATTAACTGTCTCTACGGAAGGAGAAAAAACACAATACACTACATGCAAACCAAAGTTAAGAGCACTGAATGAAAAACAAAGAAAAAGTTTTTTCTTCTACTTCTTTTTCTCAGACCTCTTAAAACTACATGTAATAGTAATGGCAAGATCAAGGGAGAACACAATTCATGAACATTCCATGTTCTAAAGATGGCTCTTTAGAATAATTTTTAAGTGATATTTTAATTTTGCATTTTCTCACCTGAACCCCTGAAGTGCCTGCAGAAGTGTTAATGTGTCCACTGAGAACTCACAAGCACAGAGGTACTCACTCAGGGCCACTTAACTACCAGAGCTGAGCTATCAGTAGAACTTGCTACTCCAACTCTCCACAGCTTACTATTTAAATCCCTAGGTTCTAGACTCCAGTCAACAGGAATACAAACCACTCAATATCCGATCCATTTCGGCAAGAGTTATGTTGGAGTGATGAAACTGGCAGTCCTTCAGAAATCTCCAAAACTGCAGCTTAGTCATGAGGAAGGTATGGTCAAGAAAACGATCACAGCCTAAGCTGCTGTAGAAGGTGTAAACTCTTCTCAGTTCTGTAATATGCCTCAACACAGCAAATTCTACCTAAATAAAACAGGATATGTTTTCAGCATCATCTCACAGCAAGTAGGGACCAGCTTGTATTGACTCTGTAACTGGGTGTATAAGGTTTTTGATCTTGTAACTTCAAAGAGCATATCCCTGGTTAAGAGTTCATGAGAGCATTACTCAAATGTAGTGACAATACATTATTTTCTGGTGACTGATAAAAATAAGTTAGTCTCTGTCAGCAGACAAACCTCACAGTAGCTAAGGGTAGTTGCTTAACGCCCTTCCAGGTATGTTCACATATTTTCAATTGTCTTCTAGTGAAAGCTCAGGAAGAGGCATTACTGTCTATTCATTTGGCTTTTCTGTTTCCATGGCCTTCAGATTTTCAAATAGTTTTTAATGAAAAGAGTTACTTTAAAATAAACCAGAAATAAAATAATATGAAACACACTGTGGGAGAAAACCAAAAATATCAAACAGTACACTCTTACTTGTTTCAGTTCTTCACGTCTCTCTTCCTTTGGCAAGAAGTCAAACAGTGAAGAAATATCCAACTCAATATCTGAACCTAGAACTGAAGATTCTTCTGAGCCATTAATAACTGTGATATTTGCTACTACGCAAATAAAATAAATTAGAACAAACTAAAATGAAGTTAAAAAAAAATATATACACACCCAGAGAAAATAAAACATATATTATTCCTTCTTATCTTTCTGACTTCAAACAGAATAGACTCCTTTATAGCAAGTAGAGATTTCATAATCAACAGCCTAACAACTGAAGAGTAATTTTGTCAAATCTAACCGTTAGCCAAAAGGAAATGCAGATATTACATAAGTTATGAAACTTGCAGATAACAGTGTTCCAAAAGCATTACAAGATGTGTCACTCAACTCAAAGTGTCATGCACAGGAAACAAGAAGCATCAAAGTCATTAATTCTTAAGAGAACTCCCATCTTTATCAAAGTTGTTTGAAGAAATATGTCTGGCTCTTGAGTAATTATGAACAGCTTCACATTATAGTAAAAACAAGCAACAAAATGTGAAATAAGTAGAATTTCTTTCCGTAAGCTGCTTACCAGTGCCAAAATGACTTCCTGTGAAAACAGCATCCAACTCTTCTGCATTCATTGCATCCACTCGAAAAGCAGGATATTCTACTATACGATCATCCGTGAACTCTCCTTCATAAACATGACCATTATTGAAGACAAATTTCCCCTACAGACAGATTAATTTGATTAATTTCAATATAAATCAAAGATCAGACAAAATAATTCTAACACACTCAATCAAATTTCCTTTTAAGAATCCTGGCTAAAACACAATATATGAGATAAAATAAAGCAAAATATTTTTTCCTACCCTCTTTTATAAAGCAATCTGTCATCTATTAATTAAAGTATAGTGCCTATGTATCTGTTTGATGTTGAAAAGTATTTTGAGGAAAAAACATTTCCTGCTCCCCATATAGAACAACTTGTTTGCAATCCTTAGTATGCCTATGTGGCACTCTGCTCACGGTTTTTGAAAAACGGTCTGTTAATGAGAGAACATCTCTGTGCAAGAATAGCTGGAAATTCATCAGCTTGTACTCTAAGAGTGCAAGTACTGACCAACTGCTGCGAAAATCAAGATGCACTTACTGCACCGAAAATCTCCAAAGTAAAATGTATTTCTTCATACACACAACACACATCTAACCACAGAGTCAAATGTGTGGCTCAGCAAGGCCCTTGGAAGGACTTCTACTGCTTTCAGTAGACTCTGCCCTTTATGTTGGGATTCCATCCACAATGCAAATGGAATGTAGTTTTCTATACAAAAATCTATAGAGATCCACTATACAGAGCAGAATAGTCTCCTCTGGCACTGTCTGTAGTTTTGTCTTACTACTTGTCAACACTCACCTTGCCATGCTTCTTATTACGAACCCATTCACCATCGTACACTGCTCCACCGGCATATATGAACTTCCCATGTCCGTGTCGTTCCCCATTTACAAAGTCACCTGTGTATTCATTACTTAAAGGATACTGAGATGCAGGTATTCTCTTCAAAAACCATATGTGCCTGCCATACCCATGCTGAAAAAAAAAAAATTGTTATGTTTAAAAAAATTCTCCAGAAGAGCTACTATTGCTGCAGGTCCAGACTTTTAAAAAGAAGAAACATCTAGGCATCTTTGAGTCACTGCTGGGAAATCTCTCAATTACAGCACCCAGTTGATAGCTGCAGTTTTTCATCCATAAAACCTTCTACAAAGGTGCATGGGAGAAGTGCTCAGAGGACACATCAAACCGACACATACTTGAGCAGGCTCTACCAACAGGACTCCTAAAGACATCCTTCCTGCCTGAATCTTTTTGACAGTAATGCTGAACAGCCAGGTGAGGAACACCATGCCAGACAGAGCCTGGACCTTCCAGAAGCTGGACTCCTTGACAATTTTATGCAGAATGAAGACAAAGGAAGTAGCTCACATTCTTTTTCCAACAGAATAATAAAGGAAAAGAATAGAAAATACCAGAAATCTTCTCCTTCCATCATAAAACTTTTACAAGAAAGAACAGTGAGGTCTAATACTTTAAAGATGACAGAAGCAAATTACCACATTCACTCACTGCTGAAGTCATATCTCAAGCTGAGTATAGTCACAAACATATACCTTTTTAAACTTTCTTTTTTATGAAAAAGTTTTATATTTTCCATTAAATAATTAAATTCTTATTTTGTAAGACTAAGTCAAAAGCTTTTTAAAAAACTGAATATTGCTAACATGAGAATCAACTAGAATAAACAGCGTGTTTCCATGATCTCAACTGGCAGAAACCATACAAAGCTCCTTTGATATTGCACAAACTCCCTATGTAGTTTTACTAGAGTAATGGAGAGATGCTGAACTAAAGAGGCTGCTGGGGAACAAATTAATACCTGTACACCACACACCCACTGCCCCATGTACTCTTGATTAGCTGTCAACCATCTCATTCTTCCTTTTCCATGACGTACATTTTTCTCCCACTGACCTTCATAGATATTGCCAGACTTATAGCTGAAAGAAAACACTAAACGTTAATGACTCACTCATGATAAATTCTGAGTGGATCTGATGAAAGCACGGCTTATGCTAAACCTAATTGCTAATAAATTTAGCATTTATTAATGCTAAATAGTAGCATTACTTTGAGAATTGGCTCACTGTGACATAGATACAGAGGCGTGATTGTACCCACTGTTTACCTCCTATTTTTAACTTACAAATCATTGTAAAAATATTAACCAGTTCTTTTTTTTCAAGTAGTCTTCACCATAGCTAATGAAAATATTCTTTTATATATAATTCCACAAATAATTAATTTATTCACGAAAGCAGCTCCATCTGTTCAAGTCAATTGCATTTAGTTGTTTTTAAACGTTGATTTGTGGTTTAGGATTTTGTTTTTAAGCATTCTTTTGTGTGAATGATCAGTAGAAACATACCGACATAAAAACCATTTATATGAGTCAAATATATATGCCATATGGCATATATAGAGAAGGTCTATTTTATTATTATAAAGCACTTTGTACAATTACTTAGTCCACTGCAGAAAGTACACACTACTATGAAATGGTAGCATTTCTATCCATTTTAATCAACAGGAGAAACTGTACTACAATACATGCAAAATTAAAAAAAAAAGTAAGATAAGAACAAGTACTACCACGTTTACCATCTCATTCCCCATCCTTCTTTGACGTTATTTGCCCAGTCCCCTGAATACCAAGAATTATATTCCTGATCATAGTAAATGGTACCCTGAAATAAACAGTATAGTCAAATTAAATACCTAAATATTCATCTACATTAATAAAACATTGCATACAAATTATATAACACATGTGATTACGCTCTTACTTACAGTCACTTTGAGATACTGTACTGAAAGCAACTGAAGTGATAAAATTAAATAAAAACCAACCTCTTTTGATGAATATTAGTGAAGACCTTAAGAAAGACCAAGTGTTCCAAAAAAAAAAAAATCATATTACATTACATCAAAGTCTACGTGTTTTTCAAACCACTTGCAAATACTTTCAGAGAGCTAACTTTGGCAATTTAATCACGGTAGTCACTCTGAGGTAGGTCAGTTTTCTGACTCATTCAGGGGTCAACTGCCAGCCGTAGGTCTACAGTGTTACTGGTTCTGTCCTTCTCTAGCTGACAGCTTCCTCTCAGAACAAACTGGTCAGACCATTGCTCTGGTGACCATTCATAGCAGCCTCTGTGATTTTAGTGTCTCACTAGTGACACAGAACAAAAACCCATGTGATTAGAACGGATTTTCCTCACATGCTGGATATTGGTCTTGAAAATGTCAGGCCCAGAAGAGTGTCTCAATCTAGATGCACAAAACGGAGACAGACGAAAGCACTACCTGCCTTTAGAAAGGTGGAACTAGATGTTATTTACAGTAGATAAGGCAAACTTAATTGTAATTATCATACTTGGTCTGCTTAACACATTTGGGAGATAGGATCACTTTGTCATTACTGGGATGCTAATTGTTCTGTCATTGTTACTGATGCAGTTGTCAGTTTTGACTTCGTCATCATCTACTTGCAGCAGCATAGAGGATAAATCACACAATAGGCCAATTACTCTTTTAGGATACCGCTCATCCCTTCTACAACAATTAAGATTCCACCCCAACTGCTTTAATTAGCGACTTAAGAGAAGATAGTTAGGGAAAATGAATTTCTACACAGCCTAAGACCATGCAACAGCACGACGGATTTTTGCAAAACCTTCGCACAAGAGACAGTCATCCAAGACCATGCTCTCATTTGGTATTCTTATTTACCTTTCCATGTCTTTTGCCCTTATGCCAATAGCCAATATAAGAAACAGGACGAGTACCGCTCATGAAAAATCCAAATCCATGCCTAACTCCATTCTTGATTGATCCTTCATAAATGCTGCCATCATTCCATGTGTAACGGCCATTAAACATCTGCACATTCTTAACAAAAGTTCCCTAAAAGATGAAATCACAACATTTAACAAAGCAAGACTCACTGTTCCCCAACTACCTGGGAGAAGTCAGGCTTGTGATTGAAATCACTGCCATAGTTCTGCAGTTGCCACCCATACTGTACCAATTACTGCAACTGATTTACTTTCCTTGAATTTGCATATCTAGTTGGCTCTAATTGTGTTCAGTTATAAGTTAACTTGCACTTTACCTTGTACTTCACTCCATCAGCCCATGTGTAAGTCCCTTGTCCGTGCATAAGCCCTTCAGAAAACATGCCCTTCAAAATGAAAAGAATGGCACCGTTTGCAAATTTATTACCATAACTGAAGCCTACTGTGACTCCAAGATTTCAAAATAATGACATATTAATTCCCTGACAGCTACTAGTTTCAAATGAAGTTTTAATTGCAGAAACCAAGAGAGCTTTCAATGCATACACATTCTCAGTGCTCAGTCTCCACCTAGATGAAAAGAGCCTACCTGTTCTAGAGAGAGAACTTGATCCAGTACTATCTTTTTTTTTTAATTTATACACTCACCTTATATGTACTTCCCCCCTCAAAATATGCAAATCCTTCACCCTCATACAATCCACGGACTTTTTCACCTTCATAGCTACAAGGAAAACAAACTAAAGATGAAGATTTCAAGTCACTGCCAGTAGACCTAAATCACAGCAGACATATAATAAATGACCTTTTATTTACCATGGTCTACACACAGGCCAGTTGTTGCATCTTGTGTAGAAAAATGAGCTACAACAAAATTTCCAATTTTTTGCACCTTCCTTGTAACATTTCACAGAATTGTTCTCAGAATCATATTTCTTTCAATTAAGAAAACAAACCACACTAGTAGCATCTACTAGCTTACAACGAAGAACCCCTACCAAAGGATTTGAGTAACACTTCAATTCACCTGTTTCCTCAGTCTAGGATACTCTTAAGGGATATGAGCAGCCCTAAACACTAAAAAGCAGCAATAACTGAACATTAAGTGACACAGCTACACTGGCTGCCTGTACACTTAGACAAAACTTCACTGTAGATGAACACGCTAAAAGAATGAGGCTTTTGGCTGCCAGAGTGTGCCAGCAACACTCTAGGATGCCAGAAGGCAGCAGAATTCCACATGTATCAGCCTCGTAAGGTGTCACAGCTACCAGGTCAGAATAACCTGATTCACTGCTTCAAATCAAGAGTCAAATCCCTGTTTGTATGACACTGGGTGCACCAGAGATACTTAAATGAAAATTCTTGACTTCACTGAAGTATCTGTAATAAGCATACCTTTTTACAATAACTTGAGTAAGAGCAAGCTCCTCATAGTATTGAGGAACATCTCGGACTGGAGGTTCCTCTACCTCCTCTGGTTCTTTATCCGATATCACTGGATTTGCCTGTGTTTCTTCCACTCCATTCACTAACGTCTGCAAATCTGTCAGCTTTGTTGAACTACTCTCAGCTGTAACATCTTGCGCAGGAATAGGAGCATGTTCAGATTCTTCTGCCTTCTTGCCATCTTTCTTCTTATCCTTTGCCATAACTACTGAATTGTCTCAACGCATATTTTCCTTCTGAACATTTACTGTCTTATGTAAAGGTTTTTTTCCCCTATAATCTGATTAAAAAAAAAACAAAACAAAACAGCTAAGTACATTGAAAGTCATAAATCTTTTCCTAATTATTTTATATATATGTGTTTTAAGTTATTTCTGTAATAACAGTTGCTCAAGGCAGTGGTTACACTTGTGGCAGGCAGACTGCAGGGCTAGCAGGAGGCAATGCCTGTGAATTATCTCCAAGAAGTCCATCAAAACCACTATGACAGAAGTGCAGTCAACAGACTTTTGCTACACGGATGTCTCCATCTTGACTAGTACTAGGAAGATTTTTAGGTGTCTAAATTTAATCATTTGGGAAAGTTGAAAACCACTTCTCACAGATATGAGTCTCGTGAGTTTGTCTTCAAAGTTCCAGCTGCACTGGTACTATTGATTTAACTTGCTTTCAAAGCTACGAGCTGCAGATCGAACCGCAACATAGAATAACCACTATAGCTTGTAAGAACAAAGTTATTTTGTCAGTTAAGAGTTACTTGAAGGCTACCGGACTGCTTGAACAGCTGCAATCACAATTCCCACTCATCATGACTGCTTTGTAACACCAGAACCAAACCCGCGGGCTGCAGTGCCGAGGGCTGGCAGGGCCCGCCTCACGCAACCGCCATCTTCTCACCACCAAGCCAGGGCCTCCTTCCGCTCCAGCAATTCAAATACCAGACCGGCTGCGCGAACGGCCCGAGGGGCAGAGCGAGGGGCGGCCAGCGCCGCCCACAGCTGGGACCTCGGCCCGCCGGCCCGCGGGACAGCGCCGCCAGACCCGGACCCCGCCCGCCGCCCCGCGCCTCACAACCGCGGCCGCTGTCCCCGCGCCGCGCCCGCCCTGCGCAGCCGCAGCACGGCCATGGCCGCCGCCCCGCACGGCCTCCCCGCGGGTCGGGCCGCTCCGTGCGCGCAGGGCAGCCCGCCCCTGAGCGGAGCCTGTCCCGCTGGCTTTAAATGATGCGGTTAATTCTGCATGACACGGGACCGGAGGGAAACTGCCTTGTGAGGGTTCGTTTTACAGAGGGAAATCGCGGATGGAAAAGCCCGGTTAGCAGAGATGCCCGTTCCACAGCGAACACAGCTCACTCCCGGCCCTCAGCCCGTGCGCGCCCCCCGGCGGGGCGGCCACAGACGGCGCGTTCCCGGGCCCCCAGCCCGCCGCCTCCGCCGGCAGAAGGGGCGGGGCTGCCTCGAGCCCCGCCGCTCCGCTCCGCACGAGCACGCGCAGGCGCTACGGAAAAGCCATCCGTAAAAACACACGTGCCTGAGGCCGAATCTTGACGGAAATGGAAGCGCTTAGAAATTTGTGTGAATGGATTTCCGATGCAAAAAGGCAATTTTCTATCTACTTTGATTCCACTGACACAGAATGTAGACTGACCTGATCGGCAACGCGTGATGAGACGGCTTTTTTCCACTCATTCTCAGAGAAGGAATACCCGTTCTTGAAAAACAACGTTTGGAATATGGATGGAAACAATGCTAATTTAAAATAAATATGCCAGGTGAATTCTACTCCAGCCTTAAACATGGATGCCAGTAAGTTAATAATTAAATGCAACATTAATGCTTTGAAGTAATAATGTAATAAAGCCCAACTTTGGTATAAGTAAAAAAAAAGGTATTTTCACTTGTATATCATTTATATTTTCTTTAAAATTATCACATACAGGATGTATAAACATAGAAAGTTAATGTTCCTTTTATGGCATTACTAGAGACTTAAATTCACATTCCACATAAGAATCAGTGTATTTGCTATAAATGAGGTTCACCTACTCTTGATCTTTATATATAACACATTTATTTTTAAAAAGTCTTGATTGCAAAAATAAGTAATACACACAGCAAAGTGCAGTAAAAGAAATGTTATTTACACGTGAATTCCAGTACGTGGATACTGGTGACTTGATGGGAACAAGAATGAAACCCTGCTGAATGCTTTTAACTGTTACTGCCTTCAAATTTGAAGACTGGCTAAAATTTTTTTACTCAAAAGAGTAATGATAAAAGCTCAAAATATCACCAAGAATTAAAATTGAAAATGTTAATAGACAGAAACTGACTTATTCTGGTGAAATCAAGTCTAAACTGACTATGTGTCTCATAGTAGGCCTTCCATGGGGACAGTTCCAGGGATGCTCAATCTCACCCATATGGGTGACCAGTTTTCTCATTTCCTGCACGTTCAGTGCAGTTCCAATCATCACCTGAAAGTAAACGCAAAAAATCTCAATTATTCCTTTATTTCTGCATATTGACAACTGACACAAATTAAAAGCAGTATTTTGGCTACTAGAACAAATAAATCCTGTGCAAGACATTAAAAGCAGAAAGACTTACAAGACGATCAGAAGACAAAATACAGCCAAGTATGTTCATAAGTGCACTATTTTGAAACAAAATTAAAAACTACTGTATTTTTTTTCCCCCGTTACACTAGACAAAAATACAAGAAACAAAATGAAGGATATTAGCTATTGACAATAGTAAATAAAGCTTCCCCTGCAATATACATGCAGATACAGCCACCTCTAACACAACAAAAAACGTGGTATTTATTTGAGAACGAACATCAAGTCCAGTACTTACAGACTTTCTGCAAGCTCGAGAAGCAAACATCTGCCTGACCCTGGAGGGCCTACACATGACGCCAGGGCAGTCACTCAACATGAAGATCAGCTCATCTATGTCTTGTGGGCCAAAAGTCCAGTTTTTGCTTGTTGGCAATGATATTAATTTAACTCTCTGAGTTACAGGAGCTGAAAGATTTGCAATAATTAATAAACAGAGCACTACAGGAAATTACTTTTTCTTGAGAGAAAAATTGAGAAACTACTTTGATACATTAATATGGATGTGATCGGCATATATGTTAAGGTTTAAATTTAGTCTTTTGATGTAAGTTATTAACTAACCAAAGTGGTAACTATGGCAGATATTCTTTTAACATTAACAAAAAAATTGCTTGCAAACCTAAAAGCAGATAGATCTAATTTCTGAACAAACCCTTCAATTTCAAAGAACAAGTGGTTTATGAAGCTATTTTGAGGTTACGTGACTACAAAATAATTAAGGATTTTTGTTGGTTAGAGATTGATAATTAGTAGCATTTTAGGCAAAAATTGGAGATTCTGCAATGAATAACATGGAAAAAGTCTGCAGCGACTTCCCAAATACCACAGAGGTATTACACAGCACTTTGGTTATTCTTGCTGTATAAGGAAAACAATGATGAGCTTCCAGGTTATGCAGTTTTCTCAAAAGTGCACAGCAAGTCAATGCTACAGTCATATGGAAAACCAAAGAACATTTTTTACCAAAGGCATCTATTAATTTAAAGTTGCTACATTCATTACTTGTCTGCATCTAACCCTGCTGGGACCTGCAAGTGTACCAATATAACAAAAGGATTTTTATGTAAGTCATCCAGAAAATACAGATCCAGTCACACAGCCAAACAGTGACTCCAAAGAGTCTCAGAAACTACTGTAAAAAGCTAGTGAGATACTCTACAATGTTCTGTTAAATAGTGCAGAGATGACAGAATCCTAAGTCTTAAAAACCAAACAAACCATATACTAGAATGCATATTATTTTGAAGTTTCTGGTAACTACCAAAAGAGATTTTTACTAATAGATGAAATTTTTGACTTTTTTAACTTCCAGTAACTCTGGCCTAAACTCACCATTTTCATTTATGACAAAGTCAAACCCATTTTTTCTGAATATTTCCAGGTTTTCAATCAATACAGTTTCATTTACAGCTGTTAAATTGAGATTTTGGGGCCTGAAAGAGACAGAAAAATATGGTATTACCTAGGTACATAGTACGGACCACTTAAGATAGTATCTCTAGATTGCTTCTGAAACCTATCATAGAATCATAGAACAGTTTGGGTTGGAAGGGACCTTACAGATCATCCAGTTCCAACCCCTCTGCCACGGGCAGGGGCACCTTCTCCTAGACCAGGTTGCTCAAAGCCCCATCCAGCCTGGCCTTGAACACTTCCAGGGATGCAGCAGCCACAACTTCTCTGGGCAACCTGTTCCAGTGCCTCACCACCCTCAGAGTGAAAAATTTCTTCCTTATATCTAATATAAATTTAATACAGAGCTCTATTAAAACATTTCCCTTTGCTTTGTGAAAAAGAAAATCTCACTACTGAACAGATCACTTCCAGGTGTTACCCAGCAGAGGTAAGTCGGTTGGGCAGCTTTCCCTGGTGCAATAGCAGCCTCCAATTCTCTCACTGTATGACCATGATTACCAAACTGTGGGTTGCCATGTAAACCCACGGGGAAATCTGACCACTGACTGGCTGCATAGCTACAACTCTTATCTGTGGAATTTATTTTTCATGTGAAGATTGACTTTTTGGAACACTGAATATAAAAACAACTTCTATCTTAAGTGTTTTGAATGTGTGAAATGCTACATAAATATAGATATCCTTCTGAAACATTGAATTAAACTTAAAAATTATTATTTTTAAACCATTGAAAATACTTACACTATCAGCTTCTGACCTTGAAGAACAGTGTGTTGTTGTAACATCTCAAAGTTGTATTTCTCATCAGTAGCATGTTGGTCAATTATGAAAAGATCAGAATTCAACTTTGCTATTATAAACCCTAAATTGAACTGGCCAATGATTTCCATTTTTGCAAACATTTCTTTGCTGTATATAGAAAATACAAACATTATAAATTACACCTCGCCAGTTATCATGTTAGACCGTACAACTCAAAAACATCTTTTTCTCCCCTGCAGAACACACTTTACATTAAAAAAAAAAAAAAACACATCTGATTTAAGCAGGATATAAATGTGAGAAAGTACAGTTATCCGGGATCTGCAACTGACTGATGAGGCCGTTTCTGGCAGAACACAATCCATCATTACGACAGAACTTGTTCAGGATTCTCCCATTTTAAATACTGCCACTAGGGATAAAACAACCAGAGGCAGGCAGTATGGTGATAGTCCAAGTGAATAACACAGAAGGCAGCATCACAGTTTGGAAGTAAGGCAGCTGACATTTGCCTCCTTTTTGCCATTAGGCAGCTTTCCTAACGCTTTTTTTTTAATCCAAAATTAACGAATCATACACTTTTACAGTTCAGCGATGACCTGAACGTAACTTATTTTCACAGCCATGTCTCATGAAATTTCAAATTCACATGAGGGAGAGATATGAGTTCTGTAGTCTTTTCCAAGAGTTCTTATCTGTCATGAAATTTGGTGTCTCTCTGACTACACTGCAAAGTACAAGTCTGAACAGCCAAATCTATGATGTTTGTGGCCGCCTTTTTACTGTCTTTTTCCACATTTCATTTGTACTTAGTTCAAACAGCTGCTCTGTCAAGTAAAATAACTTCTCAAATGGACACTTTAATGGCCTAAGTTAAATAAAAGATATATCCAAAATTAACAGGTAGATGTAAGCCTCCTACCCACCCCCAAGACAGGTCTTCTATTTTTCCTTAACTATTTTTATTAATTGATGAATACAGTGTTAAGAAGGTGAAAATACCTGATCTCTTTTCTTAATTCATCTTCTGCTACTTTATTTTCTCCAGGACTAATTTTTGCTTTAAATCTTCTGTAATTTTGTGTTTCTGTACTTTTCTGTTGTTGCTGTATTACCTTTTTTACCTTTTCTGCTAAAACCTTCATAGAGAACTCAAGCGGCACAGTTTTCTTTTTAACTTCCACCAGTACATCAAAACTTGGCATAAAGTTCCCAGTATTCTTCACTTCAGAACATCTACCTGCCTTGAAGTCATTGGATTCATTTTTAAAGCTTCTGCTTTTAAAACATTTTACTCTTGATGAAGAACTACTGGCTTCTTGAGGTAACTTATTTTTATTAGTCCGGTCATTCACTTGATTTAACTTATGTTCAGCATCCAAGACCTGAATGTCACATTCCAATGATTTCTCACTACATCCAACAGTTTTAAGACATTCATTTCGAAGCTGTTGTTCCGAGTTACAGAATTCTTCTTCAGGAGGATTAATTACACTTTCACTACGGATGCAGCTCCCAGCTTCTGGTGTACTACATCCGGCATCCGACTCAGAAGTGCTATAGAACCCAGAATCTGCATTATCTTCTAATTTTCTCAGCTTTCTGCTTGGAATTGACATCTTTGAGTCCATTTTATGACAACTCTCAGAGTCCTTAGTCGAGATAGCCTTTTGAGTCTTTACAGCACTCAAAGTGGTATCAAGTGACATTTGCCTAGGGGAGCGGTGCTGCTGTTTCATCTTTTTAGGGCTTTGAAAATTACTCTCTGTCGTTTCATGGAGAGAGAACGACTGCCTTAATCTGTCAAGAGTCATTACTCTTTTTCCTTCACCACTTGAATTTCCAGTCTCTGAGTCAGGCAGCATTTCTACCCGAGGCTTTTCTGTCTCTTCTGGAAGCGTCTTCAAGTTGCCTAATAAAACCAGAATAAAGAATATTTCAAGATTCTAAGTTAGCTGGAAACATGAATTAAATGATGTGCTTTAGTAAAGGGAATGAAGAGAGAGGTAGAAAAACAGAAAACTCCTCAAAGGAGCCCTTAAGCTTCAGACAATGAGTATGGGGCTGAAATGCATTAATATTCAACAGAAAAGCAGTTACATCTTTAAGAAACTTAATGGAACTTGTGTGAATTAATTTGCAGTCTCTTTATATACTGGAACAGCAATCAGTCCAAACAGCACGTTTATTTATATTACCAAAAGAGTTTAATGACTGAGTGACAACGGAAAGTGCATTGCTTTTACACTTTAATGGTGACTAAAAGTCCGTTGGCAAGGTGTTAAGGAGCTGGCACAATAGATACCTACAGTACATGTGATTTGTAGCTAATTAGAGTACTTCAATCTTGCAGATTGTTGGCCCAACATGTATTTTACTAAAGATTAATTTAAAATACCAGTAAGAATCAGGTTACAACTGATTCTATGTGTCAGTAAAAAAGGAAATTAGAAGGTGTTCTGTTGAAAGAAGTTAGAAGGATGAGGTGGTGTTAACACAGAAAAGCAATTTTGAAAGATTATACAGTCACAAAAGAATCAGGAATTTATGTGGTCATCACAAAAGAATCAAAGTAAAAAATCCAATAAACTCAAATTTCACATTTTATGCATGAGACCTTAACCATTCTTTCTCAAGGACATTTAAATAAAGGAAACAAGGATCTCTTCCAATATCTTGGGAGAAATCTTTTTCAAGCATTAGTAATTAATCTTGTGTTAATTTTTCCCCACAAAGTTGACTGTAAATCATGATGTGCTGGCACGTATAATTTCCATAACAATTACCTCATAACTTAGGGTCCTCCTTTATTATTTGATGTCAATAACAATCTTTCAATGTAAGCAACACATGGAAAATCTGCCCTGAAAGGTATATTAATTAACAGCCAGACATTTTTTTTTCATTTCTTCTTTGGGTTTTTAAAACCACATTCTTCCATTTTCAGTTCTCTACCATATATCATACACAAAACGTTCACAGTTTGTGTCCCACCTGCAATGTCCAGAAGTTTCTGATTGACATTCAGTTTGTTGACATCACTACCAAACATCTCCATCAGAGAAGTTTTTAAAATTGCTAATAAAAGCTTCTCCTCCTGAAGTAAAATTTGCCTTTTGTCTGGAGTTACATTGATGTCAACACACTCTAAAGAAAAAAGAAAAAAATCACTACATTACAAATGAAGAATAATTTTTAAAAATCTGCCCTTTCACCCTCCATTTTAATTTCACAGGATTAAAACCAAAGCCACAGTTAATGTTCACGTCTGCAAATTAAAATTTTAGCTTTCTCAACATTGCAGCAAACAAGAGAAGCTAATTCTGTGCAATAACATAAGTGTTCTTGTATTTAAGCTAATCACAAGATTGCCTTTTTCTCATTACTTGAGATAAGAGGTTACTTTTGAGTATAGAAAAAGTGAGGAAAAAATGTGGAACCACAGCTAGATCCTATCTCTCCTCACTAACTGTAGATCAAAAAAATCACCACAGTGCAGGAAACTCATACAGATAAAAGTTACAATATTCCCTAAATAAATACAATTTATTCTTCAACAAAGTTATAGCCTTTACTGAAGTTACTGAAAAGTATTCATAGCTTACCAGAATCTACACAAACGTTAAGGACAACAAATGGATACTGGTGTTTATTGTATAAGTGATAAACTTCATTCACAAGCTTGACAACCTGCAGAAAAGGTGAAAAAACAATAAATGTCAATACTATTATTTTCTATTTCCTACCAGTATGTGTGATTTAACCTCCCTGAAAGCAATTAATGTACTAAATCATATCTTGTATGATTGAGTTTTTCTTCACACACATAGACACAATGAAGACAAAAAACTTGAGACAAAGGAACTCGCAGCATCAAGCTACAAATATACATTTCAGCTACTAATCCAGTGGTTTTCAGAGAATATCAAAAAAGTTAGCGCTGGTGATGTCAGAAAAATGAAAACCTCACCTTTGCTGGATCACATGGACGCTGGTTGATAAAGAAAAACTGCCTGTCTGTTGTACTCCTTCCAACACCATGATCACAACGAGAAATGAAGCCTGTAATACTATTGAATAATAATATAATAGTAAGGTAAAATTTAGGAGGAGCAAAGCAAAAGAAATTTTTCTGCCTGAGCATATTTAATGGAGGAATATTTTATAAGGGGCTAAAAGAAACACTATTATACAGCATCAGTAAATATGTATAAGTATTTCCTCTCCCAGTTCCTTATCTGACAAAGGCTAGATGTTCACCTCCAAAAAGGCATCGGACAATTGAAAAAGTAGCTTGCTCTGATTTCAGAAGTAGGATTTGTAATTTTTCTGCTCTGAAAGAATATTTGATATTGATGCATATATTTGCTGATCTCATGTGCAGTGAGAGACTAAAAAAGTACACTTTAAGAAAGTAAAGGGCTATTTACTTAGACAAACTGATTCACATTTATTTCATCATTTCTCAGTAATGCTACTGAAGAAATACAGGTGTAAATAACAGATACAATTCATCCATCCAACTACTCAGAGCACTGACAATAGGGACATTCAGCAGATTACAGTAACGTGACTCATTAGGACACAAGGAATAGTAGTTTTGCTCTTCCCACTCGTCTGACTAGCAACACCTGAGTCCTGAATTAACTTTTTAAACCAAGCAATGGTCTTTCCCAAAGTGTATATTAGTATCTACTATGCCGTTATTAGTTATTTTTAATACTATTAACCACTGCGCTCCTTTTTTTTTTTTAATTTTGTGTAATGGTAAAACGCCACTGGCAATAGTGGTTTGTACTTTTCTAATTACCTATAAAGATTTTGGGGCATTTCAGTAGCATTGAGTCCATATTCTTCACAGACAGTTTCATTAGGAGGCAGCTGAACAAAAGGAATGAGGCTCTGCAACTGAAAAAAAAGCAAAGGAAGTGAAACATTAAACATAGATAGATTTTTTTCCTTCTATTTAATTGTTATTTATTACCCTTAAAATCTATTTGATAAAATGGTGTTTTTTTCCAAGCTGGCTAAGTCAAATATCTAAAATACCCAAAGCTACTGGAAGACAGCAGCACTGCTTACTGAGTAACAGAAACAATGCCTTAAGGAATGGCTGTTCCCATCCTTTGGTATCACTGTTTTTGCCTTAGTCATTTCACAGACCCTTACTTTGAAACGTACATAGACGGAACAACAAAGTGACTGACAGAGTTTGGACTTTCCAGCTACATACATATGATTGAATCAAGTTTTATGCAGAAACAAAAGGCAAAAAGAGTAACAGAAGTTTCTTTTGAAAGAGCAATAAAACTATTAGAAAATATATGTTATTTTAATCACGACATGCCTCCTTACAGATATGTTTACCACAAACATTTTCCCAGTCATGCCACTACTCTTTTTCTGTCATTAGAGCATTTCCTATTGATTTTACATTCAAGTATTTGATATTATATACACAGGCTATAAGCTAAACATGCTATTCAGGTTACACTGAATTTTCAGCTATGCTTGTTGCTACGTGGTAACACAAAGCCACATCTTTCCTCCAGGCTCTCAGACACAGCAGGCATTGGCTTTGAAATCCCTACGTGGGCACTGTGAAGGGAAGAAGTGCTTATCAACATCCAGCAGCTATCAACCACTCAGTATTCCTGATGCTTTTAATATATGGTTGCAGGAAGGATGGGTTTATGCTTTTTTTCATGTTTGCTTTCTTCTAGAGGATAACAATTATTTTCATAGCTATTACTTAGAAAGCACCACAGTCCACACCTCCACAGAGGCTGACTGCAAGCACATTGAGAGGTTAACCAGGACACTAATGAAACGTAGTTCACAGGAAGAGGTTGCAAAAGCTAGAAACACCTGAGTTTTCTGTTCCCCAATTAAGACTTTCACATGACACTGTTTTTAGGATTTCTTTAAACTGCTTGTTCTTGTGACATACAGTCCTTGGTGCCCATACTGGTTTTCAAAAGCACAAATCTTCAGAGGCTTTCTGGCACAACAGCTCATAAAACTGGCTTCGGAGAGATATTAAACAGTAACTCTATCTGCTAAATCATTTCCCTTCCATCAAAACATCTCTAAGCAGATTTAGAAACTTCAGAAGAACAGGTGGAGGCAACAGTGTTTCTCCTTTTTCAACCTGTAGAGTGTGCTAGAAGTCAACACATAGCCCATTCTCTTCAGGTTTCTAAAGGTTTCCTACATCCCCTCTATTTACGAGATATTAAAAATCTCTCTATACAGGCATATTATCTCTCTTTTAAAAAATAAAAGTAATACCTGTTTTTGCCCAAATACTGCTCCAATGTTTTCCTTTAAATTAGGACTTCCAGTAGTGGATACCACAGAGCTTTTTTTTCCTTGGCCAACTTGATTAGTGCAGTTAATCCGCACTCCTTTTGAGACAATACAGTATGCCTGCAATAGCTGGACCATTTTTGCATATTCCTATCAAAGAAAAAAGAAAGTTCACGTTTATATGAAATGTCTCTTTTTAAAACAAAAACATATAACCACAACATTCGGTATTTGCAGGTAACACAAAAAGGGGGTGGGGAAAGAGTTTAATTTTTTTTAATTTTTACAAACTAAATTAAAAAAAAAAAATATGAAAAATAATGCTTTAAAAACAAACAGCATGTTTACAAGATTGGTATTTAGCCGTAACACAGCAGTCTCTGATTTTAAAATGCACAAAAGTGATCAAGATATTGATTCTTTTCAAAATCTGAAAATTTGAGAACATACCTCTAAAACCAATCACTGCAAAACAGAAGAGGAAAGCAAGCAGGAAGGCTCTTTTCTTATTTGATGAAGAGGTAAGACAGGCATGAAATAGTCTGACATAATCAATGTATTCTATAGAGAACAGAATATCATTCAGTAGTGAATAAATTCTGGAGTATGACACTTCTTGGAATTAATAATTCCTGATCTAACCTACCTTTTTAATGTTTCTTTGAAATTCCTTATGTCGCACTGGCAAAGTGTGAAATAACTGCTGTATGTTCACAGTCGTTCCTTGTTGTCGTGGAAAAGGAGTTTTCTGAGTAATTTTACCATTGTGGTCAAACACCAACCGAGCCCCAACCTTTGCAGACTTGTGACAGGTAAAAATGGTAACGTCACTAACGGAAGGAAAGAGGCAACAGAATTACTGAGCACTCTATTTTCTTATCCATTCCTCACGACCTAATCAAGTGTAGAAACTACACCAATATTATTAATCTAATTAAAACTAACTCTTCACCATAAGCAACTAAAAACACACCTGAAGAGTAGTGTAACATTCTCTTAGCGACAACGCAAACATTTTCATTTGTATCCCTTTCATTCTTCTCCTATAAAATGCATTTTTTAAGTCTGGTTTTGTTGGGCGCTACATTCCTCATACTAATAGAAAACAGCAGAATATTTTTGATGCAGAGAACTCTGTACAAAAGCTGTGCTATTTCAAATGTATCATTTGTCTGGGAGGAGTTTTAGTACAGATTTAACAAGTTACAACAGCACGTGGATATTACAGTGCTTTACAACAGAACAGCACACACTTATGCAAGCACACAGTTCCATCCTCTAAAAACTTGCATACTTAAGTAATGCTAAATTTTGTGCATAAAAGGACTAACCAGGTGCTTAGAATCATAGAATAATTTTGGTTCACGAGGACTCGGGATGTCAAGCAACCTACTGCTCAAAATTGATCTAACATTGAGAAACTGGAAGTTTCCAAAGCCTCATTTTATCAATAATGGTAAACTGAAAAGTTGGATTCAGTTATTTTTGTGCGTATAGCAACTTCCTACTAACAAGAGGTTTAATATTAGTACCTTAATGCACACAGCGAACTGAGAGCTTCACCTCGAAACCCAAATGTTTCCACATGTATTAGATCAGAAAAATCCTGTATCTTTGATGTATAATGTTTCAGAGCTGGAAAAAAATATTTAAAATATATATTTCACTTCAAAGTGACACTGGTCTATGCAAGTAGATTTTGCATGCCTATCAAGAAGCAAAAAACCTCCTGTATTATTCCTTGTTTTTTACACAATTATTAGAGACAAAACAATTAAATACTTAAGTGTTTCCTTAAATGTTTCCCCTTTTCCTATAAGCAAGACCTCTTTAAAATCCTCAGATACAGCTGTTATTCCATACTCACACCCAAAATTCACACAGCATTATTGGTATATGCATTACAAGATGCTTAGGAGCAGTACACATCGCCTGCCTCTGCTACTGATGTCCCTGTCACAGGTTTTGCCCTGCAAGAAAACAACTGCAGAGCTGTGCTGTGCACAGTAGACAGTGGACAGGCATAAGCCTATTCCGCCACGACCACAGCTTAGGAAGACTCCATCTGCACAATCAGTGCAGCACTAGTCACTAGGTAACAAACTGAGTCAGTAGCAGCACCCCTGAACTTTCACTGTCCTGGAACAGCAGTAGAAAGAGTTTCTGATGTACCATGTACTTACAGTGAACACACAAAGTTACTGAGTAATAAATTATGATGAAAGAGATCCCCAGTTATTATATGAAAAAAGAAACGTGGGTATTTCTGTTGCAATGGCTAGTTACATTTATCATACTGTATTGTTTCTGCTGCCATTTTGTGCAATTTAAACTAGTCGATGGAAAATTTGAGAGTCAGGCATGCAATGTTAGTTCACTTTCAACAAATATTCAAGTTTATAATTAATCCCTCAAAAGCAGTCACTTTCACAAAGCTTGACTCCTTCAACAGTGACCGATGACTCAAGGCAAATGAATCTAAATGAACATTTATAGGACTTTCTCTTCTGTGATTATTTCTATTCTTTGCTCCACTTAAATAAGCAATAAAATCAGAGACTACTTCTGAGCTACAAGAACTATAACCATAAGAGCACTACAGAAGTCCAGTCTAGTTTTGTCCAAGTCTTGCAGGTCATGCATGCATTATGTAAAAGCCAAGTATCCACAAAAAAATGACTAAGCTTAGCAAATTTGTTAAAAAACAAACAAACAGCATTCTCACTGAAAATATGCTTTCAAAATGTTCAAATATAAATGATGAAAAAGGTTCAACTTACTCAAGCCTTCAAAGTTCTCCTCTTCCACTCCACCACCATTATCTGAAACCTCTATCAGTTCTGCTCCATGATCTTTAAGTTTTATATCTACAAAATGGAGTAATAACGTATTTCAATTCTGTATGTTCACATTCAGCGTTCAGTATTTTGTACTTGAAGCAACTTTACCAGATAACGGGGTTCCATATCAAGCTGGAACAACGAAATCCTCATAGCTGTCAAAAGTTCGGGCAATCTAACACCAATCAGCCTGTACTTGCAGATAGTTCAGCTTCATTGCACTTCTGCCTGAACAGAAGTTTTCCCAGTTACAACAGCCATCATCCTGGCAGCTCTGGAAACTGCAACTCTGCCTTAACTATCTGCTAGTTGAGGCCAGCGGCTAGCAGAGCCTAATCACCACTGCTGTAGAGCCCACATACCTTATTTAGCAGCAAAAAAGGCTACAAACAAAATAACAGACAAAATGACATGCTTCTAGGAGCCCAGCTGGAGCCTGGGAATCGAAATGCTTTATTTATCTGAGGTGTAAAATCACTGCAAATATGCTTGGCCCAAATAGAAAGTATTTGCACAGGTTTGTTGATACGCACCCTGTTTTGAGGAAAAAGAAGCACTTTAGAAGGCTACGAAACGTTACGAAATCACGATAAAAAGGAGGTTACCAATGTTCGTAGCTCCAGCATCCAGGCTGTTTTCCACCAGCTCTTTCACGGCAGTTCCAAGGTTCAGCACAACCTGTCCTGAGCAGATCCGATGAACGGACTGACGGTCGATGGGCTTGATGGCGCCGGCAGGCTGCAGGCTTGAGAGAGAGGACAGGAAAAACGCGGTGAGGCGGGGCGAGGGCTCGTCGCGCCACGCCGCGCTCGCCCGTTCCTCTCACGCGAGGGAAAGCGGCACCCGACCGCCAGGCGAGGGTCGAACACCGACATCCCGGGCAGCGCACACGCGTGCGGGGCGCCCGAGAAGCCCCGCGGGCGTCCCCAGGCGAGTCGGGAGCGGAGCGGGGAACCGAGAAGCCAGCGGCGGCCGAGGAGGCCGCGACCGCGCCGGCGGCCAGGGCACAGCCCAGCAGAGAGCGCGGCCTCCGGCTTCCCGCGAGGAGAGCGGAGCGACGGGCGGCTCCCACCGCCGCGGGCAGGGCCGGGCCGGGCCCGGGGCCGGCGCTCACCGGGGTGCCGCCGCCTCCATCGGCACCGCGGCGGGACGCGCCGTGCTCGCCTCAGGACGCCCTTCCCGCAAGCCCCGCCCCGCCTCGGTCATTGGCCAGTGGGGAAAAGATCCCGCCAGTCCTCAGCAAGTTTTCAGCTCCCTTGTCACCAATTGGTGAATAGGGCTGTCCAGTCAGAGCCGGCAGCGGCACCTTTTGCCCTATGGAGACTCGCTTAAAGCCTCGGTGGCTCGTCTTGGCCAATAGAGAGAAGGCAAGGCGGATGTGCGGGGCAGCCGCCAGCCTGTATTGGATGGTGCGTAAGTCAGTAAAGTGTCGCTCTCCCGCCCGGCCCAATGGGCGCAGCGGGCGGGCGGGCCTGCTGGCGGGCTGGGCGGGTGCGCGGTGCGGGAAGGCGCCGCCATGCCCATGTACAAGGTGAGGCCGTTCCTCAGGGTCGGTGCAGAGGTGCTGGCGGAGCAGCTGCCCACCTGCATGTACCGCCTGCCAAGCCTGCACCGCCGCCCCGCGCCCGCCGCCACGCCGCCGCCGCAGGTAGGAGCGAGCGAGCGGCGCGTAGGCGCGCCCGGCCGGCCGGCCGGAGGGAGGGCCCGCTCAGGCCGCAGTCCGCCGCGCCTGCCCCGCCCGCCTCGGCCGTGGGCAGCGGGCCGGCGCCTGGGGCCGCGCTGGGTCGGTGTTGGCTCCGGACGCGCTTTGATGGGGCTGAGAGAAGCCTCCGGCGCGGGGGAGCCCGCAGGGGCCGGGCCCCGCGATCCGGCGCCTTCGCCCGCAGGAGGGGCGCGGTAGCACAGGTGGCGCCTTCGAGGGTCAAGTCAGCTCAGCTTCTTCGAGTTTCCCTGTAAGGTTTTTAAAGCCTTCGGTAATTCTCAGCTTGGCTTTTCTGGGCTCCCCAGTGTGGGGGCGACTGTCCCAGCAGGCCTTGTCCCCCCCTGCTGCATCAGCGCTCTGCTGGCCCAGGTCTGTGTCTTTTCTGCTGTTGAGACAGCGAGTGAGTAGCTAGCTAGTTCCGCTTTCTACACGCATTTAACTTCTTTCTGAAATAAGGTGAAAACGCAAAATACACTGCATTAATCTAGTTGAGTTCAGCTTCTCTGTAGTGTCAGGACTGCTTTGGAATCTTCAAGGCTGCTTGTGGCCGTTTTTAGTTCGAGGCCATCAGGTCTTTTCAGAGAGTACTTGCTGTGCCCTCACCCAGGTTGCTGGTGGAGATACCGAGTAGGACTAGACTTGGGGCAGAACTTCCCAGGAATGTGTACTAAGATGCCCTCCCATTGCAACATCTAAGTATTAACTACCTGCCTCCTCTGAGAGCCGTTTTTGTTTCACAGTTATGTACTAGCCAGATAACGGTCACTTAAGAGGTGTTTCCGTGTCTTGTCTTTGAGAATATTGTGTAAGTGGGTATCAAGGTTTCACTTGGATACCTTGCTCATTACCTCTGTTCATTAGACTGAAAGAAGGAAGTTTGGTCGACAGGTTACGTTTCATTAATCCTTATTCAGGATGCTTAGAAATGGATTATTTAAAATAAGACTTTCTTTTAACATTATTTTAAGTTTGTAGACTTAAAACCTCCCACAGGAATATATTGATTTCATCTTTTAGAATTAGCGTTGCAAGATAAGAGACTTGTAAGATTACTGAGATAACCAAAAAATACATTGGGATTCACGTGTAACAAAGCCTATGGTCTTTTCTCTACAGTTTATATTCTTTGAAACAAAGCATGACTACAAAGAGTGATTTCATGTGATACACCATCCATCTAAACCTGCAGGTTTTTTTACTAACTACCTGAATAGTCAAAAAGTTTCCTTGTTTGGCAGGCTCAACACAAACTCTTACCAATCTGCTCTTCTGGGCTGAAGAGAATCCTGACAAGCTAACTTCAGTTTTTCAGGTTTTAATTCAGCACTTCTTGTCGTTGTGGTCTGATTTTTACTACATTCTGGAGTTTGCTGTAGTTGGTTGTTTAAAAAAATATATTAAGCAGGAAGATTTCAGAGATTTGATTAAATAACTCATCTCTCACCACATTCATACAGACAAAAGAAAAGAGAGAACTAATAGACATAGACCCATGCCATTCTGGTTATTTAAATGTGTTTAAAGTCTTTCAAAACTTACTGTCAAGTGAGCTATGGACAACTTTGACCCTGAGCCGAGTGAACATTCATGTGACCTTGTTTTTTCCTCTCCCGCAGGAAGAGGTTGACCCATCACTTCAAGCACTCGAATCCCGCCAGGAAGAGATTCTAAAACGCTTGTATGAACTGAAGAGTGCTGTCGATGGGCTCTCAAAGATGATACAAACCCCAGATGCTGACTTCGACGTAACTAACATCATTCAAACTGATGAATGTTCTCCTCTTACAACAAATGGAGCAGATTTAGATTTGATGCTTGGAAAGGTAAGTTTAGTTGAGCATATACTTTCTCTGCTCTCAGATTTTCAGAGTTGGAAGGGTGGCATTAAAACCTGCCACACTCCGAACTCGAGATACAAATAACCTACAAGTACCGTTTCATTTTGGGCATCTAGATTATAGATATGAACATTTATAAATACTAAATCCTAGATATTCTCATTTTGATATAAGTCCAAGCTAGAATGGTTAATTTTAGAATTATGACAGTTGGTTTCTTGTTTGTTACTAACTGGAAATTTTAACTTTGGCTTCAGTCATGTTTACCTTAGTCATGTTCTTGAATTACAATACTGTTGAGGAAGGAAGATGTTTAAATGTTTAAACAAGTTTTAAATGTTCAAACTTGAATTATTTAATTAGAATTCCAGATATACACAGGCATAGCTACATACATTTTGGTGTCAAATGAAAACTCTACTACTTCAAAGTCTGATCTGGACTGTGTCTTACCTGCTGTATGTCTTACTTTCCATTCAGGATTATGGTGCCCTGAAAGATATCGTTATCAATGCAAATCCTTCGCTGCCTCCACTGTCATTATTAGTACTACACAGTCTGCTTTGTGAACGCTATAAAATATTATCAGCTGTTCACATACATTCATCGGTGAAAAGTGTGCCAGAAAACCTCTTGAAATGCTTTGGAGAGCAGACTAAGAAGCAACCACGTCACGAGTATCAGTTGGGCTTTACTCTTATTTGGAAGGATGGTAAGAATGAAGTTATCTTGTAGATCAAGATTTTACAATAGGTGAGAAAATGAAACTTGTGCTATAAAACCTTGACAACAGATGTTCTGGTGTCTCTTTGCTGACACACAATGGATATGTACTGCAGATAGCTTTTTTTTTTTTTTCCCCCTCTCTTTTTATAGCTGTGAACCATGGTGGGGACAGAGGAGCAAGATTCTTGTTTGTGGTTACTACTGTTAAAATGCACGTGGCATTTACATGGTTGGTTGTACCCGCAGGGGTTTTTTATAGAATTGTTTTTTAGTTTCTACAAGTAAGTTAGCTAGAATAGAAATTAAGTGGGAGATTGGGCTGAAGTTTGCAAAAAGTGGTGTCCTTATTCCAGGTTCCTGCCTTAGACTAAGAAAACTGAAAATTGTTCATCAGGTTAATGATGATGTCAGTGATGCTAGTGTTGCTGGCATCACAAATACATCGTAGAATTACCATTACATTTAACTTCTCTACCACGTGGTATTAACGTATTGTCTTTTCTTCTCTTAATTTCAGTTCCAAAACCCCAGATGAAGTTTAGCATTCAGACAATGTGCCCTATTGAAGGAGAGGGGAACATCGCTCGATTTCTCTTTTCCCTGTTTGGCCCGAAGTACAGTGCAGTTACTTCAACTCTGATTGACAGCTGGGTTGATACAGCTATCTTCCAGCTGAAAGAAGGTAGCAGTAAGGAAAAAGGGGCAGTTTTGCGCTCTATGAATGCTGCCCTGGGCAAGACATCGTGGCTGGTGGGAAACGAACTCACTGTAGCAGACATTGTTGCGTGGTGTGCGCTTCAGCAGACAGGTAGTGCGAATGCTGCCCCAGCCAATGTGCAGAAATGGATGAAGTCATGTGAGAACCTGGCGCCTTTCAGCTCTGTTATGAAGCTACTGAAGTAAGCCTGTGTTCTTCGTAATGGTGTCGTTTCAATCTTACTCCACCTCAAGCCTGCTGTAGTGGTTTGAGTCCTTTCTGAGATGTGTTTGAGTACTACAGTTGGACAGAATTCAAAAATCAATAAAAACATTACAGCTACCTTTTGGGTGTGACCTTCCTTTTTTGTAACTGATGTAGAACATGCGTATTTGTTTAATGGTCATAAGGTACCTAAAGTAGTCTCATGTAAATACAAGCTGCACTTTTTATTTTTCCTTCTATTTTTCCCTGTAACCTAAACACTTATTTACGCAAGTTAAATTGTACTGATGAATCATTTTTGTTGACTGGAGACTTCTGAACTAAGAGAAAAAGATGAGTAAGTCTAAAGAACAGAGAGGAAAATCAAAATGCATTGAAATATTTTTATGTAAAAAAAGTTTTATATAACTTAGCATACAATAAAGGTTAGTTCTTCCTGTAGTTAAACTGGAGAACCTAGTCTCCTATGATCATCTTGTTCTTCAGAAAGCAGCCTTATTCTTTCTCTCAGTTTTTCTATTTCTTCCTCTTGCTGTCTCACCTTCTGTTGTAGGTTAAAAATAACCTGAAAATGAGAGTCAGTTTACTTCAGTTATAGACAGGCAAGCATAAAGCAGTATTAACTTATTTGAATCATGTTCACAATCCACCACAGACACATACTGCAGCACCACAGCTGTTCTGTGTATTTAATGCTACAACTTAATCCACAAAAAAAAAGCATGGCAAGGAAAGGGAAAGTGATAAAAAGATTCTGCAGAGCTGATTAAAAGCTTTTCTGACCTATAGAAACACCTGAGGCTGTATGTAAATCAACTGTCCAGTCTTCATAAAGTTACCTGTACTTAATGACCATGTATCTCATTTCAAAGACACCAGAAACACTAATATAGTGGTCTAAATACTGTAATCAGAAAAATGAGAGTCTTAAGAGGATTGTGTAATTAAGTTAAAAACAAAACAAAAACCTCTAATACAGGCAGGGAAACTAAGGGGATTTTCTCTCTCTATTTCTTTATCATGTAAAGGTTGAGGTTATGTGCATAACTTACATGTTCTGTGGTATGAAATAGTTCACTTTCACGCAGCTGAGCAGCAGTTGGTCTTTCTGTAGATACCTGACTGGTGAGGAGTTTAACGTACTTGGCTTGAATAGGCCATTTTTTGCAGAAAGCATGAGGAATTTGGCCATTCCTTAAACGTGTAAGAACTTCTGTTCTTTCCATTTCTGTTCCAAACGGTTGGAAGAGTTCTAGCAGGATAACGCCCACACTGTACATGTCTGACTGGTAATCGAGTGAAGAAAAAGTTTATTTTTAATTAGTTACTAGATTTCTTTTTCTCATAAAAAACTCATGATATGAAAAAGTTTCATGACAAGGAAGTTTCATGATGATAGGAAAAGTATCGTGACACTACTAAAGGAACACATTCAAATCTACATGGACTTCCCAAGGTCATCTTAGAAACAAATAATTTTTGTATTAGTAGCAAACTAGAAAGCAAAAGTTGAAATCCATGTTTCAACAAAAACATTAGGAGTAACAGTAGGAGGACTATTTATGTATTTACCAAATAATATGTATTTACCAACCGAAAGGCTTGTTTTATTCCTATTATCTATCATCATGTGTTAATAGAAAAAAACCCAAACATACTCCCTACCTTGAAATCATAGTGAGATCCCTGCAGCTGTTCTGGTGAGGCATAGAGGCACGTTCCCACGCCTGAAGTATGCTTCAGTCCTTTAAAAAGGCAATTTGGACTCAGCTAGAGTTACATTGTTACCAGTTCACTTAATTTATCATTTAATGGTTTTTAATATCATGGAAACTTAAACACTGAAACCCACTAAGCTTTTTTTGTCCTACCATTTATCCTTTCTGTCTTAAACCACTGGTCTGCATCATCCCAAAGAAGGTCTTTGCAGGCTAATCCAAAGTCTCCTATTTTTACGTGATGATCTGATCCATGTAGGAAAATATTTCTGGGCTACAAAACAAAGACAGTATAAAATCTATATAAAGAATTATAAAATTTCAGCTGTTTCAAAGTCTATAAAATCCTGTGCTTCACAGGTATCAAATAATAATTAACACTTTCATTAGTGAGAGAGAAAAAAATAGTTAAAGCTAATACCAAATTACGTGTTAGCAACACCATTTGGGCAGAAAGACCACATATGAAGGATCTAGAAAAAGGGAAAAAAAGCAAAACAGGAAAAACCTATTTAGTGGAAAGTAGTATTTTTTTCAGCAGAAAACAGGAAATTTGCAGGACAGTAATGGTAACAGGAACAGGCAAGAGCGGACAGCAAATTAGACTAACTGATGTAGCAGGAAGGAGGACTAAACATCATCGTTGAGCTAGACATTATGTAAAACTAATACACTTTTCTGTATGATAAGCACAGCTGCAACATGCTACTTGGTTCTGGGAAGTTACTATAAAAAAAAGTGATGAGAGACTTGAGTAGAGAGCACTGACTGGAAAAACTGAAATAGTTTTATCCATATGTTTTGGCTTTAGGACCACTAAGGACGAGAAAAGATAGCATTATGTATCTCGAAAAAAAGACATACTTGCCAGATAAAAGAAAATAGGAAAATATTGGGTTTACTTAAGTCTGTATCACAAGGTTTCTGAGCTTAGGTACGTTTGGATGAGAAGTGAAAGCACTATTGCTTAGTACAGGTCTTTTTCCCACTAACTAGAAATTAGGACTAGTAAGAAAGCAAAGGCAATTTAAGCCTTTCTTTTTCATTCTTAAACTTTTGCTGGTTTTATAATACATTTTGAAATATTGCACTGAATAATGCGGTTACTTCAAAGCTATTCTTGAACCAGTCGTCCTGCAATATCTCAAAGAATGACACTATTTGAGTACCAGATTCCAAATCTATTCCTGATTACAGATTTTCATTACAAAAATTACAATTCCCTTGTCTATGAGTAACGTAATCAAAGGAGCCAGCAGGCCTGCCACTGTGTTTTCCTGTGGGCAGAGGAAACAAAATTCAGGCCATGAAGAGCTACATGAAGTACTAATAGAAGATGACAGTGCTGTTAAAGCTTTACTAGCTGACCATCCTGCCAGTGAAACAGTGAGTGCCTGGAAGGACCCTTACACCTCACAGACCTGTTCTCTCTCTAGGTAACCACTTGATCAGGACTATAATTTGTGATCAAAAATAGTTTAGATTAAGAAATCTTACATTTTTTAAAAAACAAACAAAAGAGGGAAGGTCCCCACAGAGATCACTAGTTTAAAGACGTAAAAGAAAGGATAGGAATAAATGGTCAGCTTTCAGTGAAGGGTATCATCAACTGATTCTTGTATGAATCTGTGCTGAGAACAATGCTGAACAACATATTTGTAAATGGTTAGAAAAGGGAGGATGAATGGTGAGATGACAAAGTCTGCTGGCATTATTCAGAAACCAAGATGAGGTCTGAATGCAAAGAACTGTGGAAGGATCTTGCAGGAAATATAATGAGAAAAGGAATTCAGTGCAAATAAACACAAAAATGTAAACAAAGGGAAAAACAATCCCAATTTTCAACATGTAACAACTGTCTCTGAGTTGACTGTTACAGCCTAAGTGTGGTGTCACCACAGATTGCATCTGTTTGCTATTATATAATGGAGCCAACGTAATCACCCAAGATCATGAAGGACCAACAGTATTCATGAGGCCTGCTCAGGTGGCAGAAAGGAAATAGTGGATCTTCTGTTCCAGAATAAACCAGTTAAACAACAGATGGGCAATCTCCACTTCTCATTTCTTTAACACAGCTGAAATTTAAAAGATACAGCAGTGCTGAACAAGTTGCTAGGCTCCTCATAGGCACTGACGTTACAAGACCATCAAGGACACCTGCCTATGGACTTCTGTTCTCAGAATTTCAAATACTGAGAGACTTTCTTATAACATTATCACAGAAATTACTGTCCCTGCAACACATCTGCAAAATCACTGTTAGAAGAATATATGGTGAAAACAATGAGCACTGGCTCAAGAACAGGCTCCCAGTAACTTTATGGAATTCTTTATACAACTACCAAGACTTCACACAGTAAGGCCATGATGACACTAAACAGGAAAGCACACTGAAAAACTGTTGACCCTGAAACAGTCAGCAGAAAAATTAAAATTAATCCAGAGCAAAGACAGTGTGTTTTCAAGTATTTCCAAGTTTCCACGCATGGAGTTTTAAAGACGATTTTTACATTAATTTCCTTACGTAGCTACTGTATCAGATGCAGAGAACCTCCGTAGGAAGCAGAGTAGGAAAATGAACATTCACTTCCTTGCTATTTGATTCCATCAGTTTAAGGGTGAGGGGCAGGCAAAGTACATCTATCTATGCTTCACATTTAAGCCAGTCAGTAAGTCAAAACTATTCTTGCAGTTCCAAAAAAACTTCACAGGAACATATAAAGGGCATTCTATTCTAATAATTCAAAGTGTTATTTTTTTAAGTCTGTTCTTCAATTACTTTTAATAGGAATGAATCCAAAACTTTTAGTTCAGTCACTAACGTCACCTACAACTTCAGTCCCTTAGAGGAGATAGCAACCATTTTGAACGACAGCAATTACTTGCAAGTGAGGGATTTTTTTTTTTTTTAAACCACGTAACTATAACTTGAACATATTTTCAAAAGCTAAGTGATATGCTGTAGCAAACTGAGGTGCAGTCAAGATGCTTTGCTTATTTTTATAACTACCTAAAGAAAATTTTTTTAAGTAATTAGGTAATTTAGGTCCTACTCTGGTCAAGCAAAGATTAAGACAAAACAAAACCAATCTAACCATCCCTGTTTAAGACAAGAAAATGGCTTCACAAAGGAGAAGGCATTTCCAGATCTTAATCATAATTCACTTGTAAGTCAGTGTAACTGAGTATTACGCTCCTAGTAAAGAAAGTATGGTGCTGGTATAGAGGAGACAATGTATTTTTTCATATGGAACACAGCCAAATTCTTAAGAGCCCAGGTCATCTCAAACTGAACTATGAAGTTGCTTTCATTCTCCCATAATGTGAGTTACCTTTGTTTTCTTTAACCCTAATAATTTGATGAACTTACTTTAATGTCTCGATGCATCACTCCCATGCGGTGGATATAGCATATTCCTTCTAATAACTCTTGAAAAATTTTCATTGTCCAGTAGACATCCACAAGATGGTATGGACCTTAAAACAATTTAAATTATTTCAGCTAATTTGACTGAGTTATTTAAGTTTATGGTCTTGTTGAATTCTGTTTATTATAAGGTAGAAGAAATTTTTAACAGAATGAGCATAGTTTAAAAATGGAATTTCCCATGCTTTTCTTAATATTTTTGAAACACTAAATAGTCACTAACCTCAAAATTCCAAAAAAGAAAGTTCAAGGGACATGAACACGTCTACCTGAAAAGATTTCTCCAAACTCCATCAGATAGTGTTTTCTGTATTGATTTACACCCTTCCTTTTTGGATACGAATCCTCCTGCTGTTGTGCTACCCTCTGAAATTCCCAAATGCCCTCTGGCTGTAGCTGTCCTAAATAAACTTACCATCTCATTGCTTTTACCATTTCCCACATTATTATTTTATTAAACTACACTGTGTTCCTGCTCTAATGACCCAGATGTAACATATCTGTTGCCACTTTGAACATTCACCATTTACTCCTACACGAGTTTCTATTAATGTCTAACCTATTATAGCATTCACCTTTCCTCTCCTTCGCCTATGAAAACATGTGAAAAGGGTATTTTGCAAGGTCAAACACCTAGTAGTTCTGTCATTCCCTGACCAGGATGTCATCTTTCAGCTTATGAAAGCTAAAAAGACTATGATTACAGAAGATTAGTGGAAGTCAGCTACATCACATCATCTACCTGGTCTTGTCCAAAGCATTTGATAACCTGGTGTAGTGGAGGGTGTCCCTGCCCAAGACAGAGGGGTTGGAACTAGATGATCTTTAAAGTCCCTTCCAACCCAAACCATTCTGTGATTCTATGATAATAGTTAGCTACTAAACCTGACTCCATGACTGAAGAGAAAAACAGATTTATATTAAAAGCATTTACAACTAAGATTAAAAATTAATCATACAGTTTATGTTTTACAATCTGTTAGGCATATGCTTTTTTTTTATACAACCACCCAGAGAAAGGAACATGTCTAGGACTAGACTTTTTCTTCCAAATGTCAACAATTATTGAAGACGGCTTGATATTAAGGTGTAAGAATTCCTCTGGCCACTCAAGCAAAGTAAATGTTAAATTCTTTAGACTAATGACAAATTAGCCTGCATAAGAGTTTTCATTATTAAGAACAAACTTTAAAGCTTTTAAGTATGTGGTAACCTGACTGGAACAAAAGATGTATTTATATTTTCCACAGCAGATAAATAAGTCTGTGAAGCGCTCTATTTTGTAGCAGCAAGACTACTACCAAAGCAAAATTTCAATTATTTAAACAGCTTACTGAGAAAAAGTAGATTCTGCCAACAAAAAAAACGACTGTATTCCAACTAAGTAGCATTGCCTAGGCACAGATCTCTCCAGGTAACAACTATGCCTCAGGCACACATTCAATCTTTTTTGAAGAGTTGTCAAAAACTCACAAACTTAAATCTCTTTTACCAACATCTATCGTACAAAGATGTAATACTAGCCACTATTTGATGAAGTGAATAAAAATCCAATGAAGAAGATCCATATTATAAGATGCTGAAGTAAAACACAAAATCAGGCAAGTGGACTTCCAATCAGGAAAAAAGAAATATTTGCTTTATAATTAATACATAGATTTTTAAGACAGTGATGAATCTTACTGGAAGTTTCCTCTGTTCTTTCGTTGCATCTTTTATTACGGTCAGCAATCCAATCCCACAAGGATATTTCACACAGTTGCATTTGTATAAGAAGCATCAAACGATACTCCACCTAATAGAAAAATAACGGTCCGTGATTTTGCCACTGTAATATGAACAGCTTTTCATTAGTTATTTTCTTTAAAGCTAATAAAAACAAAACTTGTTTCTTAAACTAAAGAAAGTTAAGATACCAAAATGACATCAAATACAGCATTACTAATCTACTGCATTCAAGAAGCAGATGAAAAAACCGCTATCTAGTTTTGGAGTTTTTTTGCTTGTTCCTCAAATTTTAACAATTGCCATGTGATAAAAACTAACAAAACAGCCAGCTATATACCTGAATATTCAAATTAGAGTTTAAAAGCTTTTAGACATACTGAACAGAGGCTCATTCCGGCTTAAGAAAATACCGTAAATCAATGTAAAATAGCAAAAAAATTCAACCTCTTGATATGGAATTTTATTATTTATTAACATGAATATGTAACTTCATACTCAGTTTCTGATAATGTACTAGTTCATTTGATAACCTGGACAACTGAAGCAAACACTTTTAAAATCTTGGATTTCTTGTGAGAGGGAACACCAAATGACAGGAAAAGCTTGAAGCATTGCAGAGCCGGCTGTGCGATACAAAGCATTCCAGCAGTATGAATGCCAACAAAGTTTCAGGAGCACAGGCAGAGTGGTCATTCCCTGCCCAAATCCGCTTCTCTCCTTTTCACATGTAATCCTACACTGTACAGACACCACATTAAATACCTAAACACTTTTATCCATAATATCTGAATCAGTCATCATTATTGAATACTGAAGATTTCCAACTTTGGTGGTTTGTTGTTTGTTGGGGTTTTTTTTTACTCAGGAGTAGTACTTTTTATTCATGCAGGTACTTTGAGGGGACCCAAGATGACTACCACATGGAAACTTTCTTGTATGTTGTGTTTTGCCAGCTCTTCTGGTCAGCTTCCTTGTAATGGTGTTACCCACTTAAGTAAAAATTCTCTGCATTTTTGGCATTAACTGCAGTCACTTCTTTTTTTTTTAAAATTTATCATTATAAATCATTCCTCTGCCTACCAAACTCTACTTTACAAACATCATTAAATTAGACAGCAGTTAAGTGTATTTGAAGAGAACAGTATTTACCTCAAACTCTCCACAGAGAGCTACATCATTCTTGGAGCATTCTTCAGTGCAGGATTTACTTCCAGTGCTAGCATCTTGATCCAGACTAGAATGAGGACCCCGTGCTGAATGATTTTTCACATCAGTTGATCTACTGCTAACACTACTTACAGAGGCTTCTTGTAATTCGATGGATAATCCACATTCATTTGGTTTCATACACTCTTTACTATTGCTGTTTATAAAATCACTCCTTAGATCCATATTCTGCACTAACTCACTTTTGAGATTTCCAAGACTGGTACCGTCACAGGACTTCTTTTCTTGTGAAGTAAGGTCAGCAAAGATAATCGAACTACTACTTTCCACAGTCTGAATGTGACAGTGATTACTGAAAATAATAAAGGGAGAGAATTCAAAATACGTACACAGTTTTACACCAACTATTTGTGATACACCATTCTGAAAACATTTTTTTTTTAATTGTAAACTGCATTCCAGAGTAAGAGTTCAGCTGCTTCCCCATATAAAATTTTAGGATTACATAATTGGCAGTGTTGGCTCCAGCCTTTTTAATACCTTCTCCCAGCAGGGATTCCTGATAGCTGACCCAGACAGCTCATAGATACATACAGTCCTAGGTCACAGCACTCACTGGACAGAAGTGTGACGCATCTTCATTCCTTTAAAGTTAGGAAGTTGCACTATAACTCTCAAAAGACTCCATGTCCTTATTGAAAGGGCTAATCAACACTTCTGAGAAACAGAAGGCCCTATCACTCTGATAAAACTCCACAGTACTAATCAGTGTTGCTGACTGGCACAGAACTTTGGAAGTAAACTTGAAGCCCAGTACTACATTCAGACACTCAGAAACCAAGACATCCAAAGAAGGTAGAAGTACCCAGTAAATATTCTTCAGCTTACGCAACCAGAAGAGAAACAAGGACAAGGAAAATTAAGACTGTTTTTGGTTTTAATTTGGAAGCAAAAAGCTCTTATGCTATATATGCTGAATTCTGCACTCTTTTAATGTTACTTTTAAAAAAAGCCTAATGTTAAAGCCAAATAAATCCTTGAGATTTATAATACTTACTTGCCACTCTCTTGCTCCAAAAATAATGGCTGCAACTCCATTATTGTTTCACCTACTGGATGAAAAGATAAGTATGGTATTTACAAAACAAACCATGCATATATTTATTACAAATTAACATCTAGGCTACAGCATCTCACTAAATTTAACTTCATTAGCTGTAGATATCTTTTTTTCTACTTCTGCTGCTGCAAAAGGTGTTTCTTCCCTTTTTCTGGAAGGGACCTTTGAAGGTCCCTTCCAGCCCCAACGATTCTATGATTCTATGATTCTTAGTCTACTAAGAAGTAACTCTAATATGTTTTTAATTTTCCTTTAATTGAAAATAAAATACGTGTTGTATGAGGTCCCTGAAAGAGCTGTACTGGGCTCTGTTACATATTCACCTTTAAGAAGTCAGCCTGTTCAAAATTAGGGCGCATAGTGTATACGATAATACACAGTTAAGAAGTAACTCCACAAGGCACCATGCTTTGTATCACCCTGCTGCTGTTTTGACGACACCTTGTATTTTGGAAATATTTTTCATTAAAATTGTACATTTATGTGAAAAAGCAGTTTGTTTTAGCATACAGAAGCAAATATGAAACACCAATCTTGTAAACCAAGGAAAACCACTAAGTACTACAGGACCTACCTACAGATCTAGTTAGGTACTTACATTATCACCATTAAATACTTGTGAAGTACTCCTAGCACTAAAAAGTTGCACCCTTCCAGATTCTCAGTACCATTCGTTAAAAAGTCTTGTCTGTTCTACTGTACTGTCAACTTCTTATGCATTTTCTTTTGTGCTTATAGCTGAGTGGGCATCAAGTCACTGACTTGGAAAGCAATAAAGTTATATAGAGCATAAGCAAACCTCCCACTAAGAGAGGATCAAAAGATTTTACTGCTAAAGGCATTCCAGAAAAGGGCAAGAAAGAAACGGAACAACAGATTAGGATTACAAAAGGACCAAAGGACAAAGTGTGGGAAGAGCTAAGAACAGAGAAACTGAAAAGAAAAAAAAGGGGACAGGGAAGAAGGTGTAAAATTTATATAAACGTAGACAAGTTCTCAACAGTTACAGACAGTAGCTGATACCCAAAAAATCAGATTGCTCTGTCACTGCAGACCTGTGAAACGCAATCCATAACATTTAAAAACACTCCTATGGAAAGCAAAATAAGAGGGATTTTTTTTTTTCTATTAAAGTATTTGTTCCAGGTTCTTTCAGTTTTTCTAAACTCTTTTCCAGATGGGAAGAGAAGCATAGTAGAAAATTTATTCTAGTTTTGCTACAACTCTGAGATTTCAAAACATAGTAGCAAATTTGTGGAGTTTTTTTCTCCTATTCATCATTTTCCCCTCAATATCTGAAATACTTATCCCCAGTATTCATTCTTCTTGTCAACTCACTACTTTTTGCATTAAAATATTTTCACCGCATTCCACTGAACTTCACACAACCTTAAAATCCTCCTCACACATTACCAGAAGTGAAGCTAATACTTCCACAGTTCCAAATTCATCACTAAGTAACAGATAAGTTATTAGGCAAGAGACTGAAGCGCACAGAGGGACACGAGACCTGGCAGTCACCTGTAGTTTGCTCTTTTTTGGTTGTTTTAAGGAGGAGAAAAACCAGTTATTTTATCAAAGAAGTAATACTCTCCTGCATGTAGTAACACAGAGGTTATAAGCAGGATGCAAGCAAGAATTAACACGATATGCTATACTTTCCTTTTGGGCGTGCTGTTTGAACTTGTTCCATCCAAGCAGTGTGATAACCTACAATACTAGGATGCTGCAGCCCAGCCAGCACTTTAACTTCTCGTAGCACCTAAAAAGACCAAAAAGTAACAGTTTGACTGTCCTTTATTCTGAGTGCTGAGTAAACCCAAAAGATGACAAAAAATAAGTTTCTGACAGAGAAAGAACTGATAAAATTATTACAGTAATGGAGAAAATTTGGAAGATTTAAAACAAATTATGATTTTCATAGAGATGATCAAATTCAAGTCAATAACATGCTCCTTTTAATGGACCTAAATACCTCTCATTTACTTTTTTCTACTGGGCATTGATAAGGTCAAATCTTTAGAAACTCAGAATGCATTAAAAATTATGTTTTGGAAATATTAAGTGCATTACTAAGTTAAAGCAGAATCAGCTAGAGCAGACAGAGTTAAAAGAGATGAAATACAAGAAAAAGAATACCTTCATGCAATCTCTTCTTGTAGCCTTCTTAATGTTTATTTTTTTAATAGCATAGAACTGACCATCTAACTTGTTTCTGACCTGAAAACAATTGCAATAGGACAAAATTAGATGTTAATATGCTTAGATTCATGGATTATTAAATACTTTCGAACCAGCTATTTTCTAAGAATTAATTTATTTATGCACTCCATTCAGATAACCTCTCACCCATATCAGAGAATGAAACTAGGACTAGGCCCCAGTTGTCTAAAATAAGGATACTCTACTTTTGCCTTCTTTCAGGACTGCAAACATCTAATCCAACCTTTGTGAAATGCACAGCTTTACAGCAATCTTTCAATCAATAAAAAAATTGATAGGTCCTGATAAATGCTTAAACAGGTTCTCAATAAATCCGTGATACCACGACTGTCATTTACATATGGCACGTACCACACGGGGAATCTTAGGCTGTCCATCAGCTACGAGTATTCAACACAATTAAAATTGAGTCGGACAGTTTACCTTCATGTTCAGGCTACTTTTTTTCAAGCAGCGACAACTGGAACGTTAGGGTGTGCAGACTAATCAGTTCCTGTGGCTGGTTCAAGGCAATATATCACAACACTTCACAAGAGAAATAAGTTTTCATTCACTTTAGAAGGGTCAAAATACACAAAATAAAACATTTAATATATCCTGCTTCCGACAAACACAAAACAGAAACCAGAACAACTGAGCATCTTTTGAAATGAAATGCCAACATCCTTCACACGTGTGGGTTTGCACCTGTTCTATTGGAAAATGTGAATTTTTGTTTTCTATTAGAAAAATAAACAAAACAGCCAAAACAGTAACTCCAAATTTCAAAGAAAAACTAGGTATAAACTGCTAAGTTATAAACGGAAGGTAGGGAATACCTTGTATACTTTACCATATCCTCCTTTTCCTAGCCTTGCAATCTCATCAAATTCATTCAAGTATCGCGAAGTCTGTGCTTCAAAGAGAACTTCTTTTTCCCTAATCAAAAAAGTTAGGCTGCATTAAAGCAAATTACAGGTAAGGTATTATATGGGCTACAGGTGTAGAGAATCTAGAATTAATCATTTACATTATGAAAAGAAGAAGAAAATACTTTGACATTACCATTGTGAATACTGAAAACTAGCAGATTGCAACGGTGTACACATGTGCTACAAATCGACACTCTGTCTTAATGAAAGTATTAAGATGATTTCTTTAAGTTTATGCCTGATAAATGTTGTTTTCCTGAATGGTGGCACTAACTGTGAGAGCTGTACTGAAGAAGGAATTTTCACCAGATCGTTTTGAGAGTTTGGAGAAATTTTCACTTTTTCTATGTTTCAGAGCCAAAATATGAAATGCAGTATTAATTAAATTCAGGGTGGAGCGCAGAATTTTAGGGAGGGAGTTAAGTTTAAACTAATTCTAAATGCTTTGAATACATACCCAATTGCAAGAGAATTTCCATTATCAAGTTCCTATGAAAGAACAAAATCTAACATAAAAATATGCCATACAGAACAACAGGTCTACCACACCATCCGCACAGCTTAATCAAAACAGAAGCTACAACTATGTTCTTAGAAGAAAATGAGGTTACTGATAGCCATTCATTCTGCAGAGAGCTTCACCAAATAAAAGTATTATTATCCTACCAGTAATCTGCTAACATCTCTCAGTTGGAGAGATTACTCCCCTTTGAGAGTTCTGCTGGCAAACAGGATAAAACGAGGGCTCTAAAATGTGCTTAAGACAAAATTAACTGGCTTAGTTCAAGCAGCGAGATAAGCAAACTGGTCTGATTCAGCCTGAAGCACATTACGCAGCATACAAATTATGTCCTCCCCTAATATAAATACAAGAGTGTTAACATAATTAACTGGAACAGTTAAAAGTTGAAAATGGATGCCTGTCCATTGTCAAAAAAAGCTGTAGCAATACTCAAAGCACCTTGCCTGTGTTTGTAATGATTTTAACTTTTTTTTTTTTAATTTTGTAATAAGGAACAAAATATTGCTGGCTTCAAAAGCTTTGGTTTGCACCTACAGAACCAGAACACACCATCCCAAACAGCTAAGGCAGAACGGGAGTACCGTTTTGTATAATTATTAGAAAGACGCAATCCAATATTAAAAGAACCCCCAAACAAAAGCTTCTTTGGATGCAATGATGTGTTAATTCCTTAACGCAGAGGTTGCCAAAGAAACTTAACAAAGCTTACCCCGTTAAGTATTTGCCGATTAGCTGCTTTCATTAGTTCAGTAATGGCTCTATTATGCTGCAGTCTTACAGTACTAAATTCATCACAGAAGGCAAAAGGAGAGAGTAACCCTGTTCTTGTGAAAGCCTGACGAAGTACTGTACAAAGGAAGAGAGAAAGGTCGTATTATATAAAGCCCACCAATAAGACCATGTAAACAGTTGTTTTTTAAATGAGAAACTTTATTTGAAAGAGAGTGCATTTGAAAAACTGAACCCTCACTCCTACTCTAATGTGTTCCCCATACTCTTAGCAATAAAAACTAATTAAATCCAAACTAGAGCTGCTCTGTGGGAATCTCTTTGCATAATACAGTTATTTGGCATGCCCTTCATGGTAATAACTGTGTCTCCTCTTCTTCCCTATCTCAGCAGATGAATTATACAAACATCCACCCATTCACTTGTTACCCTTGGACTAATTTTGATCAGAGAAAAGAGAAATTCAAAGCCTGTTCACAATTATAAGGACATGTTTATACTAAAAAGTTGTAATGTCAAGATTTTCTAATTCACATACAAACTCACACATTTGAGCACGCATTCATAGTAAAGAATTAAGTCGCTCCCTTCCATTCCCTCCCTCAAAGCACCACGTCTTTCTCAGTTTGAGTAAAACAACACTGTGGCAGACAAAAACGTAAAAAATACTAAGGACAGGTGCAACCGTGAAGATGCTACAAAAACATACTTAAAAGTTTTAGGAGTTCTAAGGTCTTAAACCAAACTTGGTCATAAGAGATTTTTTTAAGATGTTTCTTTCATACTGGTATTTAAAAAATCAGCCTATTACATTATGTTTTAAAGGAGATAAAATGTATTGAAAGTGAATCTACAAGAAATCAGGAATTCTGGCACACAAGCCTTATGGACACAGTTACACACACAGAAAAGTGGGAAAAACGCATCCTTGCCAACACGAATATACCAGCCAAAACCACGAAACAGATACAATTACTGCAATATGTATTGCTTTTATTCATCAGGTTTATTCTATTCGGGAAACTGGTTTAAACTATACTGATGGAGGAACGTCATTCTCCATAGTATACCAGGAAGCCAAGCAGCTACATACTTTGGAAGATGCCCAGATTGGTTTTTTTGTTCCTCTCCCAGAAGGAGGAAATTTGGTTGGATTTTTCCCCCCAATATTCTCAGGTTTGAGAGAGATAATAGTAAGACCCAGGGCCAAACATCTACATCAGACTTTGAGAATGAAAGAATGAGAGTTGTCTGCACTGTTGTTACTGGATGCTATTAATGGCTTCAATTTTAAGTACAAGCAATGTATTAGATTTTGTTTTCCACAATCATGTATAGTAAGGAGAAAAACCTTGGAGAGTGTTTCTCAGATGCATGAAGTATGTGCTTAAGTGAACAAAATACCTAAGTCAAGTCACATACAAAAAAGACAGATTGCAAAAGAAGCACTTCACACCTAAAATGCGGGAAAATAAAGGATTTACAATAGGTATTTACTCTGATTTCACAGACCATAATTTTGAGAGATTTAGTGAAGACTATGCTACAGCTATTTCTTAGTAAATATTTTTATTAAACTCCTTTTCTATCTGTGTTCTTAGATCAGATTTAACAGTTTGTCAAAACACCCTGCTACCCTTTTCACGATGCAACTCACATGATTTAGCTGGAACAGAACTGTCTGATCCTTACATTACAACCATATTCTGCCACTGTTTTCAAAAACAACACGGCTCTCCATTCCCAATTAAGTTGATTCGGAGTGTTCATCATCTTCTCAGAATCACTCTTATAATCCCAAGGGGATGAGACCTACAGCTTTGTATTGATATTACACTGCAATTCTGCACAGAAGAATCAGGTATATATTTTTTCGGTATGGCAGTTTAAGAGACAGGAAAGAACTACTCTTACTAACTTCGGAACAAACACCTGGAATGAACGGGGTTGTGCGTGTACATGTGGCAGAGATGCTCCAGCAGCGACACGAGCAGCAGCTGATTTTGGATGGTCGAAGTGAAGTTCACAAACTTTTGCGACCCGTTTGCAACTCGCAGCTCCGCCGGCACATCCGATTCTGGAAAAGGACAGTCAGATGGATGAATCCAGGTCTCAGCATATGCCTATTGTACCAACACATCAAACCCACGAATGAACCCAGCCAGCTTCAACACAACCCGGCTTACAAAAAGGCACTACACGAGCTGCCACTCAGCGAGAACCTTAAGACACAAAAAATGATTTTAATTAGACTCCTAATTAGTAAGTGCATATAAAAAGAAGCTAACCAGAGAGGACGAGGCTCTCCCCGAGGGAGCGGGAGCTTCCGCAGGGCGCTCGCTGCCAAGGGCCTGCCCGCTCTTGCATCACCCCCCGCGGCCGCCGCTTCCTCAGGGCGAAGGAGGGCACCTCCCCGCACCGCCCGCCGAGGACAGGGCTCCCCCGCGGGCCCCGCTTACCGTCAAAGCGCGGCTCCGGGCTCTCCTCAGGGAAGTCGATGGCGGGCGGCGGCGCGCGGGGGGCCGCGACCCTCGGCGGGAACCCGCCCCGCGACATGCCGGGCGCGGCAGTGCCGGCCTGCGCTGCGGCCGGCGGGGCCCGCCCGCCTCCGGGGGGCGGCTCCGGGGGCCGGGCCGGCGTTTATGGCCGCTCTTTGAGCGCAGAGCAATAAAGCCTTAACTGGGGAAATAAACCGGAGGGGAGCAAAGGCGGCCGGAAGGCAGCAGGCGGGCGGGAAGGCTACGGCCGAAAAAGGGGCTCGGACCGAAGCTCAGTGCCGGGGAGCTGAGGCGTCCCCTCGCGCAGCGGGGCTGGCGGAGACCCCTCACCTCCGCGCCGGGGCTCTGGCTGCCCGCACCACCCGCGGAGCGCGCCGCCCCCTGAGCCCCGCGGAAGCCCCCTCCTTGCGGCGCCCCCGGCCCCTCGCCCTGACCGGGGGTCGCCGAGCCCCCTCTAGCGGCTCCCGGCAGCGGCACAGGGGCGGTGCTGGTCCCCGTGTGACCCGGAGGAGCTCGCTTCTCCCCCCCGCCGCCGCCGCCGCCGCCTCCTTTCCTCCCCCCGCCCGCTTGCCCGGCCGGCGCCGGGCCCCGGATGCAAGAGGCCGGCGGAGGGACGTCATTGTTCCCCGACGGGCTGTAACAGTAGGCGGAGCGGGCCGGGCTGAGGCGGGGGCTGCGGCGAGGGGGACCCGGCAGCGCCGAGTCAAGCGGGGCCGAGCCAGGTAATGGGGCTCGGGGGGAGCGTCGGGCCTGGCGGCGGCCTGGCAAAGCCCGGCAGCGCCGCGTGCGTCTCGCCGCCTGGAAATCAATGGGCCGGGGGGGAGGGGCCGGCCCGGGAAAGGGAAGGGAAAGCGACCGGCGGGAGCAGCCGGCTCAGCCCAGCCCAGCCCTGCCCACCCCCGCCGGGGCGCCGGCCGGGCACTCGGCCGCTGCCCTCCTGGCTGGCGGGCAGCCGGAGGGGGTGGGACCCCCGGGTGGGGCGGGGCGCCGTCCCCAGCACGCGGCGGAGGGACCCAGCCCCGCTGCCGCCACCACCCCCTGGGCCGGCGGGACCGGCCCCCTCCCGGCGCGGCGGGCGGTAGCGGTGCCCGGCGCGATGCCTCCGCTCCGCGCCCGCCTCCTCCGTTAGGCGCCGGGGTCCCGCCGGCGCCCGCCTGCGCCTGCCCCTGCCTCTCCCTCCTCCTCCTCCTCCTCCTCCTGCCGGCACGAAGACTCGGCGCTGCTTCCCCGCATCCCGGAGCCGGCGGGAGGGCGCCGGCATCCCCTCGCCCCGCGTCCCGCGACATGAGCGGCGTTGTTCCGCGCTCGGCGAGGCGGCGGCTCCCGGTGGGGCCTGCCGCCTCCCGCTCGGACGGTCCGGGGTCGATTCGTCTCTCCTTCCCGCCGCCCCTCCCCCCCCCCCCCGCGCGCCGATTGTCCCCCGCCCCACCCGCGGCGTTGCTATGGACACGGAGTCGCCGTTGGGCGACGCCGGCCGCGGTCCTGCCTCCCCTCCGGACGGGCTGCGAGGCGCGGGCGCGGCCCGGGAAGGTAAAGACGGGGCAGGAGGGCGGGCGCTGAGGCGGCGCGGTGCGGCGCCGGGCCTGCCCCTCGCCGGGCAGGGAGCCGCGGCGCCGAGGTGCGCGGCGGCCCGGCGCGGTCTGTGAGCTGGAATGCGAAGGGCGCGGCGGAGCGGAGCGGGGGCTCCCGCAGAGCCGTTTCCCGGCGCCCCTGGCCCGCATGCCAGGGGCGGTTTGGTTCGGGGTGTGTTGGGGCTCTTGCCGCTCCCCAGCACGGACATGTTGCGTGCCGGTGTGTTGTGCCTGTCCGCGGGAGCAGCCTTTTATCCTGCGGTGCCGAAACGTTTTCAGGAACCAAACCCCTTCGGAAAGGCAGGGCGGGTGCTCCAAGCTTAGGGCTGGCAACCGAAGGGCGCCGGAGGCGGACGGTTCCGTTTCAGAGGAGAGTGACCGGAGGCGTTGAAGGACGCAGGGGGGGCTTGGAGCCCGTCCCAGCAAGTCGTGGCCCGGGATGAGAAGCCGCGGTGGGCACCGGGGCTGCCCTGCGGCTCCCGCGGGCTCCGCGCTCGGTGCCGCCGCGAGAAACGCCTGCGCCGAGGAGCTCTGCTGGGCTCGGGACACCGGGAACTAGCAGGGAACTATTTAGCAGGGAATAGCTAAAGTTACTCTGTGCTTCTCGTACATAACTGGCTTCCCATTAAGGGTACGGTGATAATTAATTTCGCGTTTCCTGGCTCGGTGGTTGGATTATTTTTTGGTGAAAGTAAAACTAGTGTGGCGTGTGTGTGTTTTTGGGGTGTTTCTTCGCTTCCTTTATTTATTTACTTTTTGCTTGCAGTAGTGTTGCAGTGTGGAAGTGTAGTCTGTAATTAAGAGATGTAAACATGCCTGGTCTACATATCTACGCTGTAGTAGTTTTCTGTGGCTTCTTATTTCTACATAGGTATTTTTGTTTGTTATTTTTCTACAGTCGGTGCTGAAAGCATTTGTTTTGTAATGAGATAAACGCACAATCACTACTCCCTGGTTAAACGCAGTTTTGTGAATGGGGTCTTGTATGAAATCTTACTGAGCTGTGATATATTGTGTGCAAAGTGGAGACCGAATATAAATATTTAGATCCAGTCACAACTGATGTGTTTTGTAATGAGACTGCTGACAAAATCTAAACAATGCTGATGCAGAACTCCAAACAGGAGGAAAGTAACTGGTTTACTTTTCAGTATTGTACTGGGAAAAGTCTATTACGACATCTGCACAGGGAAATAACACTCAATACACGTGACAGTGTAAATTTATGTTCAGCAGTGGTATGGGAACGGAATCTGTATGTATGTTGAACAATGGGAGAGGAAAAAAAATCAGTGTCTATAGTTTTTGTACTTTTTTGACAAGGAGATGTTATGTCCAGATCAAGAATTATATTGACATATTTTGAAAAAGTGGTGGATCTGATTTATTCTTACTAGCGTTGATATTTGCTGTTGTACAGTGCTTGGTATCTGGTAACGTATCACTCACTTGTCAAAATAAATAATACATAAAGCTTGCCTCATTGCTCAATGTAATGCTCAAGCTTTTTTTGTGATAATATTCTTCTGTTTGCCTTCACTGCAGTCTTCATTCTGTTTTTTTGTCCCATAAATATGTTTTAAAAATGTCGTTGAAACACTTTCCCTTTCAATTGGAAAAGGAGATGCCACTGGTGTCTGCAATTGGAAGACTGGATCTTACATGAAAACCACAGAGTCCAAGAACTGTCATCTTTGTCTTCCAAATGGACAAGGATGTCTTCATTTCTCAGTAAAATGAAAGGGAATTTTCCAGCTTTGTGTGTTACCTTCTCAGAAATGGAAAATGTGTAGAGTGGATTTTAAATTGAAAATTTAAAGGGAAAAAGATCTAATTAAAGGCTTTGCACATAATTTGTCTTTTGTAGGACTGGAAGTTCTCTAATTTACTGTGCTTTGTTTAATCTACCTGAAGTTTTATCAGTAGTTGTTGTTCCATAAATCTGAAACTGGTTTATGCTTTGTTCTCTCAGTTATTTCAGTATAACAAAGTACCTTATGCTTTAAAGCCTCAGTTAAATTTATTGTTTTCCTAAGCTTAAAAAGGCCCTACGTGCTATAGTCAGGTAGTAGCAAAAACTTACATATAGAGATTGATAATTGATCATGTAATTATTCAGTGGCTTACTATGCACACACAATTAAACATATTTAAAGAGGCATCATCTTGAAACCTAATCAGCATTTTAAAAAGGACTTAATATTAGTTATTGCCTTTGTCCTTGAGGGCTGAGGGTTTGTTTTGCTTTATTTTACATTCAGCATTTCCTTTACATAGCTTACATTCCTTTTTTTGTTTTACCAGGGTAAAATGTACAACTTTACATGAGTAGAATTGAAAAAGATGCTTTTGGGTTCAACCTTTCGGTTGATAGTAAGAGTTGTAAATGTGATAGATGCAAAGCACCACAAATATTGCTGCCAAAATTGTATCCAAATATTTCTCAGAGGGGCAGAAGAAACCCCGACAGAAGTACATTTACAAGTTTTTTCTTGTTCTCTTTTCCCAAAATTTCTCAGAGCTATAAGCCATTCTCTGTTTCTCAGAAGTATGTGGTTCCTAGGAATGAAAAGATGAGCCAAACAGCTCCTCCTGGATCAGTGGGCCAGCACATGGATGTGTCACTGCTCACAGCTCCTTTTTAAAAAACGGGGTCTTCATAACTAATGGGTTAAAATCCCATGAAAGTGTAAGAAATGTCATCGGTTACCAGCTCTGCAGAAGTTAAAAGTTATATTGATACAGTTTTGATGAAAAATTCTGCTTTGTGTGTTTAGTTTTGTGTTGGTAGTTTTTCGGTTTTTGGTTTTTTATCATTCTTATCAGCTATTTAGTTCTTCAGGTTATTTCTTTGAGACTAAGTGACCAGATTTCTCCTTTTCTTTCTGGAATGCTTCTTGACATTCTCACGTCAACTAGAACTTTTGCCTCTGTTGCAGATATGAACAATGACCATAGTTAACAAGGCAAAATCTTCAAAATCTAAAAAATCATCATCAAGGCGGTCTGACAAATCTATGAAACCCCGTACTAAAAAAATGACGTCACGCACCGCAAATTTGGGCCGGGCGCCACCTGCAGAAGATCCAAACAAAGTCTCTGTGGACAAAGGAGCTGGAGGTGATATTTATTGTAGATCATCTCAAAAATCTAAGCCTTTTGCCCAAAGAGATCTAGGTAAGTGTGTCTTTTGTCCTCCCTCCTTTTTCTTAAAAATAAAAGAAGAAAATGCAGTTCTTATTTGTTGCACTGCTATAAAATGGGACTGCGATGAATGAAGACTTCAGTGATAGACTTCAATTTTGTGAATCCCCTAAGGCAGCTGAAGGGACCGGTGTTGCAAAACTTAGTTTTATCTATTTACAATCTATTTGTAACTTAGTTTTGATGTATTTACAGTCAATTATGGAGAGCTTTTTATAACTGCAGACTTGCCCAAGTCTTTTCTGTTATGCAGAGAAAAGTACTTTTTACCATTGCTATTCATGGCTTCCATTATTCACGAGTCTTTGAATGATAACGCTGCTTAGGAAGAGATCTGGTATCTATGGGGTTACCTTCTGTGCTAGTTACTTGCTTATTTTTCTGTCATAGTTCTTATATATATTACCATATAATTACAAGTGTAAGTTTGTAGTTTAAGTTACAGTAAGGAAAAAACTGGTAATCGAATTAATAATCAGATTGCAGACTATAAATGGAAAGAAACCTGGCAAAAGTCACTGAAATCCGAGTGGTAGTTTGTCTTGCATTAGAAGAATTAAAACAGATGAATAAACTATTGTCCAAAACAGCGTGTTGACCAGCAGATTCGAGTGGCAGTGTTAAAGCTGTGTGTCGTGTGTTTTTGTGTTTTAGAGTATAGCTGGTTCTTCTGGGTGCTCCTGCAGAATGCTACGTTTTAAATATCCTTTTTAAAACAAAACCAATACGTCTCTCTCAAAATACCATTTTCTTGCAGTTTTTAATGACGGAATTGCCCCTCCGCAAAGGATTCTTTTTCCACCTGAGAAAATTTGTATGGATTGGCAACAAACACAAAGCGTTGGAGTTGGACTGCAGAATCTCGGCAACACGTGTTTCCTGAATTCCACTCTACAGTGTTTGACCTACACGCCTCCTCTCGCCAATTACATGCTTTCTCTTGAACACACCCAGTCATGTTAGTACTTTCTAACATTATTGTAAATCTGCTGGACAGCTCTAAAAGTGAAAGAACAGTGATTCTGTGAAGAAAACTCTTAGTTATCCTGTTTTATCTCTAGAAACTGGCTTTGAACATGATCTTAAAGGTCTTTTCCAACCTAATTGATTCTATGATTCTGTTAGCGAGAGGCTCAGAATAGCATATAAAGTGTATTTGTTCATTTAATGCACCATGATAAAACTTCAAAAAAAAATCACATCTTGCTTCATGTGAATAATGAAGTGAAGTGTATTGTAAAGTTAGACATTTGATGAACATTTGGCATTTGGGTTTCTTGCTGGTAGAAAGGTGATAAAATTTAGGATGTTGGCATTGTGAATTCTTAGTCTTTGCAACCTAGATACTGTAGTGCACTAATACAGTGATAAATGATATGTTCACTGTTGACCCATTAAAAAAAACCCAAAACAACACCCTAGAAAGCACTACGAGCTAATCTCTTAGGAACTCAAATAGAAATGTGTGTGGGACTGTGTTAAAATTTAGACTGATTTTATTCTAAATGAAAGTTTGTAGTTTTTAAACCCTTGAACCTTTGTGTTCTTTGAATTTCATTTTTATACTTGCATTTATTTAAGCCTAGGAACCTCTTTTCTTACCACGTGTACCATGTGTATGTATTTTCACAAAGGCACCCGTTTGCATTCTAGTCTGGTATCTTAGTGTTTATTCCTAGAAATTTAACTGTATTTTCTTACCGGGTATAAAAATGATTTCAGTTAAGAATCCTGTTGAAAAAAGGAGGGCAGAAATACTAATACATACATTACTTTAATCTTTCCTTTCTCCCAGAGGATTCTTAGCTATGTAGCTCACCTAACGGCAGTGTGCTGAAAATAACACACGTTCTCTCCTAGTGCTGTATCATCAATGTCAGTATTCTTTCCTCATATGTTCTGCAGTCTGTGGAGTTCACATTCCTGTTAGCCTACAAAAAAAATGACATTGCAATAGTTACTTAGATTTCTCATCAGAAAATGCACTTTAATAACTTAATAGGCATTATTATTCTATACAGTTCTGTCTAATAAATGTTACAAAACTGCTGGGATATTGACAGCTTGGGAGAATAGAATGTAGTATGGAGAGTGAATATTGTACCTATAACTTAAAAATTTTTTTGTTTTTTTGGTAGCAATGTATATTTGACTAGACTGGGATGCTTTCTTCTTTCACTCTTCAGGTCATGAAGAAGGCTTCTGTATGATGTGTACAATGGAAACTCACATTAATCAGGTCCTGTGTTGCTCTAATAATGCCATCAAACCTACATCTGTTATCAATGGCCTTAAAAGTAAGTAATTTCAGATTGGTTTATTTTTTGATTTTTTTTTTTTAATTTTTTCAGATAATTATTTGATGCATATAAATTATTTTGATACTTTAAAGAAGAGAGACTTTAGAAATATGAGTTTTCTTTCATTTTATATGAGATAAATATAATAACCTTATTTTTTATTAGGAATAGGAAAACATTTCCATTTTGGCAGTCAAGAGGATGCACATGAATTCTTATGCTTCACTGTTGATGCTTTGCAGAAAGCTTGCTTGAATGGAAGCACCAAGTAAGCATAAAAAAATTAACTTTTAAATGCTCTCTAGCCATCTTACCCCTTTATTTACTGTCATAAATTAAAATCTATGTCCTTGGTTTTCATAAAAAGAAAAACCGTTTGAAGAGTTAACTCCGTGCCTTTAATCTTCTGATGATAATTTATTTCCAGATTGGACAGATCTTCTCAAGCCACCACACTTATTTATCAAATATTTGGAGGATATCTAAGATCCCGAGGTACTTCTTAAAAATCTTACTGTCCTTCAATCTTGTCTGTGTCTTTTTGTCTGTCTGTAGTAAAGGAGTTTGTAGTTTGACTAAAGTCATATGTATTAATAATACAAATTTGCACTGTTAGTCTCCTTCATATGTTGTTAAACATTTGTGTTTTGATTCCAGTAAAGTGCTTGAACTGCAAAGCAGTTTCGGATACATATGAGCCATTCCTCGATATTCCTTTGGATATAAAGGTAAGATGTTTTGTGAATATGGGTCGAGTTGTGTAAAGATTTGTAGAGCTTTCTAAAATAAAGACATGTTACTTAAAAACATATACTGTTAAAACAAAAGAGCTTGGTGGTGGATGGGAGTGGATTGAACTTTGTTCTTCTGTGGAAGCCGTGTAAATGGTCTCCATGTTTGCATTGGATTTAAGCTGGAAAAATAATATCTACATGAACAATGATACTGTCGTACTTCCCGGTTATTCTACTTCAATATACATCTATTGTTAGACTGATGAATTTGATTGTTCTCATTATTGGTGCTAAAGGATATCATGGACACTGTCTGTGGCATTGCAAAATTTATTTATTTTGAAGTAGAATAATTTTCAAATGAGGTAAATGCTCAGCATACTCTGTTTCTGCCTCCTTCACAGTGTTTGCTGGTTCACAGTAGGTCACTTAAGCATGAACTGGCAAGATTCTCTCGTAAACTACTAGTAAGTGTTTCAAATTTTGCATTTCCAGTGACTTAGTGCTCTACTTTCTTACTCATCCAGGCAGTTACATCTGTCACCAGAGCTCTAGAACAATTTGTGAAACCGGAACAACTGGACGGTGAAAATAGCTATAAGTGTAGCAAGTAAGATTATTACTAATTACATCTTAATGCAAGATACATGTTTAATGTATTGCATGACTTAGAGCATAAGTTATCTTTTAACTGTGTTTAGAAATCATATAATGAGACACAGCGCTCTGTTACTCTTTCATTTAGTTTTGTTTATACAACTAATACACTGAAATCATTCAAATCTTGGAAAGTAATACACTTGTTTCTAAGTGAGTGATTTTTGTTTTTCTGTTTTTGAATATTTGCAAATATATTATAAGAATTCTGGCCATTAGCTCACATTAAACTTTTATTCACAGTAGTGCCTACACTGGGGCTTGTCAGCCTTCATAAATGTGAAGTTGCACACTGAAATGTATTTATGGCCGGAAGTTAAAAGGCATGTCTGATAAGTAGTGGTGAGCTGAAGCACAGAGCTATGGACAATAGTTTGGGGTGGGAGGCAACATCAGCTTCCTGAAGGTCCTAGTCTTCACTGTGAAAGAGAGTGAGATTGGGATTCAGTGAATGTGAACAGACTCAGTGATAATTAACATGAGCAGTCTCTGCTGGCTCATTGAGCGATGTCTTGCACTGTAAAACCTGTAGACTACTGTTGTCTGAAATGAGCCGCCCTAAACCTAACCTCTGCTTAGCGTAAGCATAGGGAGTTACGATGTCCTATATGCTGAGCAATATGTAAAATGTTTCTACATATGTAAGAGCACTGAACGTTTGTATAAGATATTTTGGCAAAATAAGTTCCTATTCAAACATAAACTGAGAAAATGCAAGACTGCCAGGCTTGGTTCTCTAACATTGCTGTCTGATCCGTCTAAATGAAAAATGCAATACCTGCTTTTTGGTATCGGAAAACTAGAAGTTAATTAGTACATTTGAATGCAGGTGTTGAATAAAGAGCATCCAACAGGCTATTAAAACAATTTAATCCCAGGTTCCTAGCAAGCAACATGTAATGTAGGAAGAATTCTCATAATGTACGGATGAGGGCTGAGAAAGAGTAAGATAATGGTAACAAGCACCTCACATCTGACTTGCATGATACTGCAGTAATGCGGAGTGCGATCGATTTAGTCACACGTAAACCCAGTAGTCTTTTTGTGAGTTTAAAATGAAAGGTTTGGCATATGCACACTATCTTTTCTATTGCTGATAAACTATTCTATTACTTTTAAGTTTTCCCTAATTGATGTTTTCCTTTTCTCTTCTACCATGAATTTTTGTAATAGCGATTACTGCCTCAAAACTTTGTGTCTAATTACAAGTTTCATAGAATTTTATAAAACACTTTTTTGCTTATTCTGAGTGGGTTTCTTTTTTTGTTCATAGGCATTGTCCATCAGTTTGGAATTCTCTGCCTCGTATTTTGACATCAGAATTTGAAAAGAGGCTATTTAGTTTTTCTTTTTGTTTACATCGTCAAGAAAAATGCTGTCGATAGTTAACTGACACGTTGCAGTCTTTCTTTGTGCTGGTGGTTGAATTTCACCTTTCTCTGTACCTCCTGCCTTTGAGTGCACATTAAAAAAAAAAAAGTAACAGTTTTGTTTCAAAGGACTGTGGATGGTTTCAGTGTCTTTCCAGGCAACCTGGGTTCATGAAGACTTGTTACTGTCCAGTGTGTCCCTCTGGCAGAATGACTGTTTCCTTCCAGTGAATTTTTTACATTGATATACGATCCGTTTTGGAAATTATTTGCGGTTTCCAGTCCTGAGGACCAAGACTCTCTTGTTTCACTTTTAATATTGGCATTCCTGCTGGAAGTTGAAAGAATGTATGCGGGACGTGGTCAAAGTAGCCGCTTTGGTATAACCAGAAAGGGTACCTTGGCCTACATTCCGGTGAAGAGCTCTAGTGAGAGATTCCTGGTCATTGGGAAGCCTTACCTTTTTGGCATAACAAAGATACATGTTCAGACGTTTGTTTGACTACCAAAAGATAATGTTCTAAACCCTTTATTCTTTGTTCTGTAGAGCTGTCCTCTTATATCCTGCTATCTTCTCTCTATTAACAAACCTGAAATGCAGTGTATGGATTTATGAAAAGAAAAAACATTATGCAAGTAAATATCATTCAAATAGCATAAGCATGTGTGAGAGATGAAAACTTGATTGACTTTTGGGAGGGAAAAGAACATACAGTTAAACATTTGTCTGTGCTTGTTTTTAAGGTGTAAAAAGATGGTTCCTGCGTCGAAGAGGTATACGATACATCGTTCTTCCAACGTTCTCACAATATCACTGAAAAGATTCGCAAATTTTACAGGTGGAAAGATCAACAAGGTATATTTACAGCTGTAAGGCAACTTTATCTTCTTGGAATGGGAGATTTCCCAAAGATGAGTACTCATTTAAAAGTTGTCAGCGTTTGCAGGCAGTACTGTAGACTAATAACTATAGTCTAAGAAAAGTCAATATAACAACTATGGCTTCTTTCTTTTTTTAAGAACTATAAAGTTCCTGTGTGACCATAAGAGTATACCTTACTCTTAAAGACTAATTCTGTAGAAAACAGTTCTCTGCAACTTAAATTATTAAATGTTGTTTATGAGAATAGGTACTTTTAAATGAATCAAAAATATATTAGTGGAATCCTAGTTCGTGTTTTTAGAAGTGTTTTTCTCAGGCTGTTCCGTGAAGTATTTTAGGATAATTTTTGAATCCTCGTGGTCTGTGTTTAGGATGTAAAATATCCGGAATATTTGGATCTTCGAGCATATATGTCCCAATCGATTGGAGAACCACTCATCTATGCTTTATACGCAGTTCTTGTACATAGTGGCTTCAACTGTAACGCCGGACACTATCTCTGCTTCATAAAGGTAGCTACCAGCACGATTTCTAACCGGGTAAAATCTGTGCTGACAAAGGAATCAAAATGTTAACAGTAACCACTCTTCTCGGGGGAAAGGTTGCAGTATACGTTTTGTTTGATTTGTTTGGGTATGTTTTGTTCCTCAGTGTTCTGTCTGTGATGTCATTTGGAAAACATGCAATTCATCTAAAGATATCATTGTCTTTTTTTGTAGGCAGGTAATGGACTTTGGTATCGAATGAATGATGCCTCAGTAGAACTTTCTGATATCAAAACAGTTCTCAATCAGCAAGCTTATGTACTTTTTTATATCAGGTAATAACAAATACTAAATGTGTTCAGAATATATTTACTTTCCTGTTATTGATATTTTTCTTCAAGTGTTCTTCTTTCTGTCCTAGGAAAAGATTTCTATTTGTATAATTCGGTTCTGTCTGACCTGGAATTCCCTATGTCATTTATCATCTTTGTTGCATGGCCTTAAACTGCTGCTATGTACCTGCTCTCTGTAGCTGGCTGATTTAGAAAAGAGGAGAAATTAAGGCCATAGATGGTGTAAGGATGAGTTATTGCTCTGAAAAGGATAGGCACTGTAGGAAGACCATTATCTAATTTTCAGTTTGTAGTCTTGGTTTAATCTGCCATATATGCCTTCTGTGTCATATAAACTGTTTCTGTAAAACTATAGGATGGGGTTTAATCCAAGAATAGGCTGCAAGAAAAACTCTAAACTGAGGTCACTGCTCTTTTCCCAAGGCGCTATGATTTGACGCTCGGAGAACGTGCTTTTTACTTGCCAGCACCGTCCTATCCCCGTTCATTCCTTGGTCAGCGGGGGGCTAATAATAAGCAGGCAGGATACATGGGACCACGACTTCCTCCTCATATGATTAAGGTAATTTGAAGGGGGCAGATAATGGCACCAAATTGATAGTGGTTTTTGGTCTTGTGGGGACTTTTTGTTTTTGTTTTTTAGCATCTGAGTTTTATTTTTCCTCCCATACTGCAACTTTCTTCACAGCCCTCATGCTACAGCCAGAATTATTCAAACAGTGGCTAATCCTAAATTGTGCAACCATACTACTTGGTTACCTTATACTACCAACTCAGCTTTCTAAAGCACTGACAGCTACGCTCTTGAGACAATTTAAGTAGTCTATTAATGCTTAAATAATTATTTATTTATTTATTTATTTAGAAAAAGGATTTTTTTCTCCCTTTAGCTGAGGCAGTGAAAACAAATTATCTTGTTCCTGAGTACCCGAACAATTATTCTAGTGTTTTTAGGGAATGTTTAAAGGGGAAAATAAATACATTTGGGAATAGCTGTAGTCAATGTTAAATTTTTGGGTGGGTTTCAAAAATGATGCTCATTTGATACCAGTATGCAGTAAGCCAAAAGCAGGAATTAAACACACTTGTTGGACTTAAATTTATATTTGAAGGGGGATGTTTTTTCTTAGGTGTTGAGGCAATTTGTAGAAATATTTAAGTGGGAGACGTTCATGTTTTAAAACTTGAAATGCTATGTGTTTGACACATCCATCTTACAATCTCTTATTTTTAAATACAGAATTCAAGTCGCTTAAATGGAAATGGACCCCTGAAAGAGGATCCAAATACTGCTGGTGTCACCCTAAAAAGGCCGTCTTCAGCTCCACCAGCAGCTTGCGTTCAAAACTGGGCAATTACCAGGCCTCCAATTACTGACCCATCAAAAAACCAGAAGATCACTATCAGTATTCATAACAAATTGCCTGCACATCAGACTGTGTTGCAACCGGACTGTCTTAGCAGTGCTGCAGCGGATGAGGATCTAAGCAAGCCTGTTCCTTCATCCACAGTTACAAATTCTTCTGCAGCAGAGTCTACCTCAAACGCATCTACAATGTCAGTTGCTACTAATGTTTCCAAACAGGACGTTCCTGATGAAATTTTTGTTGAGCCAGCAGTGAATGGAAATCCTAAACTCAGCTCTGATAACGCAGTCCCTTACAGTGTAGAATCTTCAGGAAAGTCTGAGGAGTCCAAGGGGTTGTTTAAAAGGAATTGCAACATAGTATCTTCTAATGGACTTTTGATTGGAAAGGTGGTCCGTACATTGCAGAATTCCCATTCTTCCTGTCAGAATGCTGAGGAAGAAAGATCTCAGCATGAGCTGCCAAAAAACGATTCACTAAATGGTGCTATTAGTTTAGACAATGAATCTAAAGAAAATGGACTGAAACTTGATGATTCCACTTGCCAAGTCCAACCTGTTAAACCTTCCGAGATTTTCTTTTCTAAAACAAATGGATTGCTTGAAACGGTGAGTTATGTTTTTTTCATTTAGAGTTTCTCACCTATGATGTATTTGGTACTCAGGAGCGTGATAATGGTCCTAATGCATGTGAAATATCGAGAAAACACACCGCACAAATTTCATCGTAATGCTTTATCACATAATGCTATTACCCGGTTAGAATTTGCAGAGCTGAGTGGACGCATATGAGAACACGTTGACTTCAGAGAAGTTCAGCTGAGATTAATACTTCATAAGTTTCACAAATATGTTTGGGGGGTGAGTGGGGTGATGTGTAAAATGGGGAGGGCACATATAACTCAAAGTGATCTTGTTTAACATCTAACATAGAAATTTTGAAAACAGTAGTTTTCTACTAAAGATAGTATTTTTTCTGTCTGTTAACTTCTACTTTTTCATTGTAGATGCCTATAGCTTTGTCACCGGTTCCTCAAGAAATAATCTTAGAATCTCTCACATACAGCCAGTTGAACAGCTTGTCAGAGGAAATAAGGTAAAATGAGTTCACCCTGATTAAAACAAGATTTCATACCACTTTTTCATGGTTTTACCTGTCTACTAATACTATTTAACAGAAAGATTTAAATCAGTAATAAACTTCAAATCAGAGAATTCCACACCGTACAACCAGTATTGCAAACATCAGCACTGAGCATATACCGCTCTGATACTAAATACAGGCGGGATGTCTCTTGGAAAACATTCATAGAATGTTTTTCCATATTTTTCCATTGTCTGGAATATTTTTTTCTATTTTTCTTTCCCTTTTTTTTTTCCATCCTAGGATGTGTGAATGTAAATTCCCACCATCTGCTCTCCCATTTGGGAGAAAGAGGGAAATCCACGTGTATATACTTTTTTTCTGGTTGTGGGGAGAGCAAATATAGTGGTTTTGGCTATGGATGTGATTCAGAGCAGCAAGTGGAGGGAGACATATGTGTTGGGTGAGGGTTTTTTAATGCAATACTTGCAGAATCAAGAGAAAAAAATCACCTTCTTTGGGAGCTGAGAAAGGTGTAAAAATATGTTTCTAAAGGGAATGTCTTTCAGAGTTTTCCAGTAACTTTTTTTACTTAAGGGGATTTTACTCCTAATATTCATCTTTAGATGGACTTTTTCAAGTGAGAAACATGTTTTTATTTTGTGCAGTGCCCCTGGAGCACAGAAATCTTCTGAGAATGATGCTCTTATGGAAACTGTAGTGATGGATGCACTGTTTGCCTATGAAGAATCGAGGAAGGCTCCTTCCAACTTTAGCTGTGAGGTTGAGAATCTTTTTACTCAATCAGATTCTGAAACCGTTTCTACCAAAGAAGAAGTTGCTGAAAGTATTATAACAAAAGCTGATAATGCGCATCCCAGTATCAATGGTCAGCACAAGGTCAGGAAAAAATCCTTGGACACTGAAGATGAATTCCTTGGACAGTGTGAGTCTGAAGACAATAGAGACAAAGACAGACCAAGAAGATCAAAAGAACATGAACTCGTTTCAAAAGAAAATCCTTTGTACATCAAAGGGTCTCCTGAGAGTGAAGAGAAATTAGGGCAAACTTCCTCTATAAAGTCTGACATTGAATGTAGTTCTAAAAAACTTGCATCTCTAGACATTACAGATAAATGCCAAGATACAAAGGACATTTCAAATAACTATGTAGAGGTACCACCTGTTAATGACTCTTCTATTATGAAGCTGGATAAAGTTTTGGAGAGTCAATTTTCTAGAGAAAATGAGGGACTTAATAATAAAAAATGTGAAGAAGATAAACATAGGAAAAAATATAAGAAAAAAATATATGACTCTAAAAAAAATGACAAAGAGCACTACCGAAAGAAGAGAGAACACTCAGACACTGAAGAAAGGGAGGAGAAGCAAACCAGGAGCAAACCAGATGATCATTCCCACAAGAGGAGACGCTCTCGCAGTGCGGAAACAAATAAGCAAAATCGTCATAAGCAGGAGTATTGCAACGAAAGCAAGTACAGATCTTCCCATAATGAAAGAAACAGTCCAAATAATGGCAAAAGCTCAGGAAAATATTCTCGTTATAGATCCCGAAGCAGAGAAAGAACAGAACAAGACAGGAATAGGTATTATCATTCCAAAAGAGAGAGAACTTGGAGCAGAGAAAGATACTATCAAGATGAGCCACGGAGATGGGAAAAATGCAGATACTACAATGATTATTATTCCTCCCATGGAGCAAGAGATGGTAGACAGAGAAAGTCCTCTTACTGTGATAAAGACTTTGACAAATCGATTCAAGCCTACAACAACAGGTCACATAAGAATTATCATTGCAAAAGCAGATGGCCTCACAACACATTCTCTAGAGAGGAAGATGTATATCATTTTAGCAGCCACAGAGCAAACTTACATCATTGTTTGGTACCGCAGCAGCAATCCGAAAAATATTCTCGTGAAAGGCATGTGCTTCCGCCTATGTCAACTCATTCAAATTTTGAGGACTCTTCCCAGGAAAATGAAAAAGAAAAAATAAGAAATGGCAAAAGAAAATATACCCATGCAGAAGAAAGTGAGAGTGAAATAGAAAAGAAATGCCGAAAGATAGGTGACCAAAGAATGAAAAAATACAAAAAGGTCAAGAAGAAAAAGAAGTCCAAAGATAAACATCGAGAGAAGGATTACAAGTAAGCAAGGATTCCGGCATAATCAGCAATTTTTTTCCTCATTCTTTTCTGGGTGTTTCTCATGTCTGCCTTTTTTTCATTGTTTCTAAGTTATTTCTATAGCATAATCTGGCTGGGGATCATGTCGTTAGGTTGGTTAAGTGAAGACAGGAAAGATATTGCTGAATTGTGTTAGAACACTAGATCTGGACCACATAGTTAGAATCACATCTGCACACCGTTCTTCATTAGGTTACAACAACTTTTTTTTTTTAATTCCACATATTCCACAACTAGCCACCGTTAATGATTTGTGTACAAACTAGGACCTGTTGTCCTTCAATCTGAGGGCTTAAGTTTACTGCATCTAAAGTAAGTTAGATGTGCAGAAATTGCCACAAAATAGCTGACACGCTGCAAGTCACCACCTGTGGTAAAATAAATAACTTTTCATATATGCATCAAGTGCCACATCTGTTTTTCTATTTTTAACTTGCATGTTTCCTTCAGACTTTATGATTTGGATTTCTCTGTGCTCCGCTTTGACAATGACAATCGCAAACATAAGAAAAAGAAGAAAAAGAAGAAAGACATCAGGAAACTGAAAGGTTTCTTGGAATATTTAGATCCTCGTTTCCGGAAGAAGACACGAGAGAAGAAGGAAGAATCCTCTCCTACAGAAGACTATTTATGTGAGCAATACAGAAACCAGGGCACTAAACAACCCTACAAGGAAGGGAAGCCTTCTGGTGCAGGTGAAAGCAAGAAATACAGCTCCGTCCCATCCAATGAGTATGTTAAAGGTAAGAGGCCACAGGATGTTTGCAGGACCCCTTTCTACTCACAGAGACTACATTCAGAACAATCTTTAAATGCTTGTGTGATGACATCTCTGCTTTATATCATGGCTTCCAAATAGTCTGCATTAATATACAAAAAAATATTGATTGGTGCTTTTTTTCCCATTTTTAAATGACTGGTAGGAAATTGAGTCTGAAATAAAACTGCAAAGAGGTTGAAGGGCAAGTAATTTTAATTTGATCTGCTGGTTAAGTGGTGAACAAAGTCAGTGTAACTAATTAGGAAAAAAAAAACAGGGCAGCTGTATCTTGAAAAAGAGTCTAGTAGGTAGACAGGAGGTTCGGTAGTCAAGATGGGAGATGATGACATGAGACTTCCAGGCTAGTAATACTGTAGCAAAACACCATCTTCCTAAAAAAGACTGCCAGAGTAATGGATTTAAATAAAATACTATGTTCAGCTGTTTCATAACATGGAAACAGTGCTGACTGCTTGTTCAGAGTAAGGTAAGTAAGTTGGTGGTAAAACTGCAATATTGTTTCAGATGTAGATCTGCCTTCTCCTAAGCACACTGAATTCAAAGAGTTAACCCTCCAGAGGACCCTTTGCAATTTAATTCCTGCTATTGTTTTATTGTGGTTTTTTTTCTGTTAGTGTACGCTTAAAAATACGGAGAAGTGGGCTGATGAAACAGCTCTTTCCCAATTTCTAGTACTATAAAAAGTCAGTTTGGTACTTTTTATAAAAAGCTAAATACAAACTTGAGCGCCTGACTGAATTTACACTGAACTCTCTGCTGTTGCTGGTCTTAGTCATGACTTGAGCTCTCAGTACATAATACGGTTTAAATTAATTAGCTCTAGAGTTATGTAAAAGAAAAGAAGAATGCACACTGCAACACATTCAACATGTAAAATCAAATTTGACAACGCTTTTCAATGAATTTTTTCTGAACAGCAGTATTTATTATAAAAATCAGACCTTAAATGCCCATTATCTGACATAAAGCTAGTCTAAGTTACTCAGATTATTTTCATAAACGCCCTCCCATCTGTTTTATAGATAGCTGACATAATCCCTGGAGATGACAGCTCACTATCCAAAAGCAAGTTTTATTTTTAAGTTTTCGATATTTTATACCTACCTAAAATTTAAGAATTGGGTTAATAGCTAGTGACAGTCCTGTTCATTAATAACCCAGTGTTGAAAATGTCGTTCTGGCATAGAAAACAGAAGAATTCAGCTTCTTGCATTACAGCTGAATGCACCTCACAATTTGGAGAAGTTTAATCTCAGAAGAGATTTTAATTTTCAAAAATCCCTTGTGGTTTCCACATTCAGGTAAATTGCCAATCAGTAGATTCTTGCACTGAAAAGTTTGCTTAAGGCAAAGAGGAAGTGCATTTGTGGAAAAACAACGATTATGTTTTAAGATATAGTCAACCAAAAGTTTTATTCTGAAAACATAGTATGAAGAGAAAGCTGATTGTTCACACATTCTTCTCGTAAAATTTAATATGGTATTTATCTCTTTAACAAGGAAAACTTAAGAAGCAGGGCTGGATTGAGCTCTTTCAAATACTATTGTTGTAAAAATGAACTTTTATATGATACTAATGTCCAAATAATCCTTATTGCATGGAAAGTGTCCCTGTTCTGGCTGATAAACCAGGAACTGAACAGAACAAAATGCATCTGCCCAAATACTCGTTTGGCTTCAGTGAATTCTCTGGCCGGCAGGTGGCAAACTCGTTTTTTTCTAAACCAGTCAAAAGTCTAGTAAATGTTTTGCATTTCCTGACACAAGTCAGGGGCGTTAAGGTTACTGGGCTGTGTAGGTGAAAGAGATGTGCCTTGGTAAATACGACGACGGTTCCTCGCTTTGATATGCTGCTCACAACACAAGTGGGCTATGAGGGCTGTGAAAAGAATTTTTTTTAAGTCTTGAGAATTTTAGTATTTCATCAAGTTCCATGGATGCTAATTAGCTTCACCTTGTGGAAAGTCAATCTTTTTTAAAAATATGGATCAGAATGGATTTTGGATTTTCTGAATGATGGAAACTAATCTCAAAGGTGGCCACTTTGGCAGTGTGTTTTTAGAAGTATTTAACCTCTCCAACAAGCTAGGGACAGGCTGGAAACAACTGAGAGGGAATTGTTAATCCTTTTCACCAGGACTTATGTTGCTTTGAATAAATAGACAAGGACAAAAATGGCTAGTGATAAGTTGTGATTTAAGAAAAATCCAGGTAGGATGGGAGAAAGAGCAGCTTTAAAGCAGTTCATTTCCTACATTCCTTTATGTTCTCTCCAGCAAGCTTCTGAAGGCTTCTGTTTTTGCAGGTAAGATTTGGTCAGCTTGGCCACAAGTTTTAGTAAAACAAGGATGCTAAATTTAATTTACCCAAGGTCTACCATTTGCTATTAAAGGAGGTAGCTTTGTCCTAATTATCTGTACAGTTTACCAGTCTCATAGAACTGAAATGCAGTCTGTTTAAACGAGAGGAAGGTACCTTGTCTAGTCAGTTGGATCCTGTATTCACAGAGCAGATGGAGCCGTGTGCAGGTTTGAGACTTCTCTTTCAGAAATCAAACCACTGACTTCTAGTTTTATGTTGAATGTCATGACAGAGAGTCACATTGCTTCTGTTTGTCTTTCAGATGCGGAGCTCACTGATGGAAGCCTTCAATACTCAAACTAAACCTACCATCAAACCCAACATGACCGATACTGACCGTCAAACCCAACATGACTGATATTGACCATTGATACTGACCGTCAAACCTGACATGACCGATACTGACCACCAAACCCAACATGACCAATATTGACCACCAAACTCGACATGACCGGTATTGACCATCGATATTGACCATCAAACCCGACATGACCAGTATTGACCTTCAAACTCGACATCACCGGTATTGACCATCAACTCGACATTACCGATATTGACCATCAAAACTTATTATCAAAACAACTACCATCAAGACAAAATCCAGTCATAAGTGGTGCTTAACATTTCTGTACAGAATTTTACCATTAAAGAACTTTTTTTTAATTTTTAACTTGAGACTTTCTTTTTTAAAATATACTTCTAATCCAAAAGGGTGGAAACTTTTTACAACTGCTGAACATTGTAAATTACCACATAAATATCTCACTGATGTGAGATAATGCCCTGGAACAGACCATCTCAAATGCTGCTTAATTACAGACTCAGGTTGACTTTATGTTATTCATGTAATGTTACTCCAAGTTAGACATCTGGTGCAAGAGCGACCAGGAATTATAAAAATTGCAACTGACAGTCTGTATATTTAATTTAAAGACTTATTTAAATCTCACAAGCTCTCAAATAACTAGAGTTTTGCAAGAGCTGCATCTTTTTTCTGTGATGTCTGACACTAGAAACTAATTTACTTCACATTTGAGTTATATTCAAGATCTGAAGAAAATCTTCTGGTTTTCAGCATTGTGAAACAATGAATATGCAGTTCTGAATGTATCTCTCAAGACTATTTGTATACTCTTCCATATGTTTTTATTACGTTTTCTTAATATACTGTCACTTGTCTTAAGTCTCAGTTGTCTGTTTTGTCTCTCTAAAGTGTCTAGTTACAGACAAATTCATACTGTGATTTTTATTTTTATTATTAAATGCTATCAAACTGTGATGCACTTATTATTCACTGGTCCTGCATCAGGAGATGAGTGGGGAACCTGTATTAAATACAGTTCATCTGAATAATCTGTCTGGTTTATACAAGCTGTGTTGTTCAGAGATGTCTAAAGTTTGATCTTTGTTTTTTTAAAGATAAAAAGCACTTGCCCCACTGTAAATATATAGCATGTAAAATTTATATAGTATATAAATATAGCAAAGTTAAAATGGATTTTTACTTGAGTTTTACTTGAGTTATTTAACATGCAATATGTCATGTGAATTGACAGCTTTCAGAGTGTGTTTGATACTCAAGAAATCAGATCTTCCTTTCAGTGGTAGGTGAGAAGACGCTGTCGGTGTGACCCAGAGAAGATAAGTAACTTGGGACTTCAGCTGCCTAGACAAGAATGCAGAAGGCTTTCTCCTTTGAAGTTAAAAGCTTCCAAAACCAGGCAACAGGTTGGAAGCTCAGCAGTAGCTTTTTACTGTGTGTTACACTAAAACAAAATCAGGAGCAAGGTTAATGTTTTAGTCGATACTTAACATAATATTTTGGTACATGGAGAACACCATAACGCCAAACCATAAGTGTACCCTGCATAATGTTCCTATGGCAACAGTTATGTGAAGTTACATAAAGTAACATGACAAAGAAACCACATACCTTTCCTGTATCTGGCTTTTTTTTCCTCTTTTGTTCTCTGGCTCCAAGATTTGGTGTCTTGTCTTTTGTCTGATGAACAACTCCGGCATAAACATGTAAAAGGAATTTAAATGTTGACTGCTGTACCTCGATTAAGAGCTCCAGAAGCAACAACTGCCTCAACCAGTTAATAAACAGTAAACGGAGGGAAGGGCAGTTAGTGACAGCTTCAGAGTGGAGCTATGGAGAAGCAGACTAGGCAACTACAGCAGTGTTAGCTGTTTCTAATTAGGGGAGGTCTAATTAACCTACTTGAGGAGCAGATATCCAATTCCTGCCCGCCCCCCCCCCCCCCCCTCCATTAGACTGAAACTCATGGAGTGGAACTGGCAAAATACCTCCTTGATTTAGGGTTGCTCTCAAGGGAAACCAGCTCTTAATGGAATAATGCTCATAGTTGTAGCTTCACTGAAACAATCTATTTTGCAGTTGAAGGTTTTTCTCTCTGAAAAATTAAACCTGATAATTTAAATTAGTGTGCCTAAAGACAGGGAAAAGAGGCCTTTACTTACAAGAGCAATTATAACACATGCTGTAAAATTGAAACTTAATCTCTTAAAAAAAATAAAAAAAAAAATCAACAATTGTCTCCCATGTATTCTTGGTAAATGAGCTATACAGTAACATAGTTTCACACTTTATTTTTGAGAAAATCTCCAGATTTAAGCAACAGGTCTTAATGATAAATGAAAACATTAATATTGCAGTGGATTTACATAGAATATCACATTTTTAACAATGATTGATACAGAGTATGTGCCATGCAAGTCACTTGTGTACACCAAGTAATACTTATATCAGTACATATCTGTACAGTATTTACATTTTATATTTAAACTCTAGCTAGAAACATTTTCCAAGAAAATATAGAAATGAAACTGGTAAGCCACAAGTCTTAATTTGTAGCATTTGGTCTACAACAGACCTAGCTTTTCCAGCAAGCATATCTACATAGATATGTAATAAATCTTAAAAATATGCATTGTTCTTATATATGAAGCATTATAAATGCTGCTCAGTTTACAAAGGTTCAGTTTTGTACCAGTTTAAAACGGTTCAAAATGTTAAGTGACATAGAGCTTATTTTGTCAGGATATTGTAAAATTTAAGTCAGTCCAGCTGAGCTTAAGTATTATATACAGTTCTCTCCCTAGATTGCACTGGCCACGCAGCTGATGTTAGTGGCCAAATGGTTCAGATGGTGAGCGAAGCCAAGCACATCGCAGAAGCAGTAGTGGCTCTTGCCAGCCCTTGTAGCTGCAAAGGGCAATGTTAAAAACAAAGAGCTGAAGAATTACGCAAGTTTCAGTGCAACAGGAAGGGAGAAGTCTGTTGTCCCCAGAGGACTTTCCTCAGCATGGCCAAACTGTAACAAATACTGCTTTAGGCCACTGGGCAGCTACTTTCAGTAGCTACCCCTGGACTTGAAGCCCAATAAAAAAGGGAAAGGTTGAGAGATTTTTTTTTTCACCCTCATGGATAGTACCTGATTTGGCCAAAATTTTCACAAGCCACTTTGTTTTACTGGCCTCATGGCCAGTGGAAATTTTGAGCCAGTTTCACTCCCTGTTAATACTGTTACAAAGAACATTTGAAATCAAATATTATCACACACAAGAATGCTATTCCATTAGCTTTGGTAAATTAAATAGATATATTGAGCACCACAAATAGCTGTTTAGGATGTCGCATTTTAATGCTAAGAAATAATCTATTTCCTGCTATAATAACCTCAGTTACATGTAAATAATTATTTCTGCCAGATATAAGAACTTCAGACTAAATACAGCAAATAAACTCTCAAGGCATTTCCTTCATGCTTATAGGCAGACATCCTCACCTGGTTAAATAAATACATTTTCCTTGAAGGTGATATTTCAGAAGATAAGAATTGATACAAAAGTGCTTCATGGCTTATTAATGCTTTTGTAATCTCACATTTCTCCAGAAATACTTAATTTGCTGCTTTTCACCTTGACACTCATTAGTACCACTGATTCTGGCTTATCACTATTTGCATTACAAATCTAACTTGTCCAAAGCTAAAACTGATGTATGCATTGCTTGAAAACAAAACTTGAATCTGCGGAACAGAAAACTCAAAAAACAAAATGATGTTAGCAGCTCTGCAGTCACGCTGCTTTGCAAATTATAGGACATACAACTTAATTCGTTTCTGTAGAGTTTAAGTGTGTTCCGTTGAGCAAAGATGTCCCCACAATGATGCTTATTCAAGGGTTCTACCTCCTTTGGTTGAGTTTTACACCCTTGAAAGTACTCAGATTTGAACATGCATCCAAGCAGACTGCAATTCCACACACTCTGGGAAAAATCTAAGGTGTAGAAAAGTTTACTTTGTTCTTTTCCTCTCGGCCTTTTTTGCAAACATGCAATAAAGCAAAACATTCACAGGCTGACACCCCATGCAAAACAAGGCAAATTAGTAAGACAGGAACAATGAAACAGATTCTCCCTTACAGTTAAAAGGAGATTTGAAACAGATCAACTTAATAAGTCTGTGTTTTTGCCAGTGCAGCACATTTCCCTATAATGTAACCAGAGAGGCTTCTGCAACTCCAACAAGCAACATTGCTTTGACAAAATATTGGGTGTCCAAAGCATTCATTGGCACAGTAGGCACGGCTCATGTTCAAGAAGTCTGTGAAAAACTGAGTAGTACTAACAGAAGCAGTAGGGTCCAAAAAAACAGTTTTTGCCCCATTATGGAATTTGGGGTTTTAACCTTAAGAATGGTATGTGTGTTATCAATATAAAAGCATTGCAGTAAAACCTGGCATAGTAGTTTACATGTGACTAAAAGAATATCAGTAGGACCACAGGAAGACCTTCCACAAATTAAAAAAAAAAAAGAGAGACGTGCTTGTGGGGGAGTTTAGTTGCACTAAGTAATCCATGTGTAAGATTTTATTTTTTAAGTAAAAATAATGCCTTTTTTCAACTGCAACTGCTGAAGCACAGATCTGAAAAATCGCCTTTAAGAATGCAACAAAAATACTGAACTTTTCTGTGTGTCCAAAGTTTGTTACCAAGCAAAGGAATGACTCCTGCTTGCTTAACTACCTGGGGCTGTGTCTTACAGAAAGATTTCACCTTCCTGTTTTTTTCCTTTTAAAAACACTAAATGCATGTGAAATTATTTGGGGGTGTTTTCACATGCAAAGCCTAAACTCGTGCAAGCCCTGTCATCTTAGTCCATTAGTGCTAACTTAGTGTTAATTAAACTACAACATACCTAAAACATAAAAAGGCTGTTACTATATAAAAAGCGGATTAAACCAATCATTAAATCTTACTGCTTATTGTGAGTGTATAAGCAGACAGGAATGAGTTTTAGCCAACTGGCAAACATCAGACCACATCTGTACTTAGTGTCATGTCTACAGACTCAAACCTTTGCTGTTGGGACCTGCATATATTTCAGTGCATATCAACCAAACCCTTTGGCACAACTAGTTTAAGTACGTAGCTGCCAGTCTACCACTGAGTTGCATTTCTGAAGAAGAAAAGCTATTTCCATAAAGATAGGAGAGTGAATCCTAAATGAAAACTGCACTCAGCTGTTCATTTACTGTGAAACACACAAGACTTGGAAATGATATTGAGATTGCGGGTTTTCTGCTTACAGAAAAATTAAGTGCTAGATCACACTGTATTCCACTTTTGGTGCTGCATTTCAGTTAGAGATGAAAGTCTTATCATCATGCCTCCTTTTATGGGAAACGCACTCAAATAACAGATATAGGACACTATTATTAGCCTCAAAATCCTTCCCTCCCAACCCGAGTAAACTGGAGTTGTAGCTAATGTAAGTGAAAACAAGGCTTCCATGTTTTCAGTTGAATTAAGTTCCAATAAAATCATCCTCTGGGATTTGAAGCTTACTTCAAATCATATGCCAATAACTATTTACCCTGAAAGGTCTTGCCAAGGTTTTATGTCATAGTAAAGTGTATATATATATATATATAAAATTTACAGTTACTGTCTTCATTTAGTCTGTCCAATTTTTACATTATCACTCAACTGTATGCTCATTTATAGATTGAGGCAGGTATACGAGTTGCTGATCACGTTCTATTTCTTATTTGCAATTCTTCGTTTCCTTGTTGCCAGCATATCATAAAACGGATCCCTGCTGATACTTGCTCTAGAAGAGAAAAAAGAAATCATCAGTTTGGTTAACAAATATCTGGGTTTGAAAATTAAAACTATTTTTTTCTCTCTTCCCTGTGGAGGCTCCACTCTTAATTAGATAATGGATAGTTGACCTGTAAGCATCCCAAATATTTCTTTAGAAAAAAAGTGTTACTCGGCTGTGGTTTTTTCAGACTTCATACCTTCATCTTGACCATTATTTAAGTGTAGGTCTGCTTTATAAACCTTACAAGATAAAGTCAAGCTGTGGAAGTTTACAGGTGTGTTGTAGACATGCTTAAGATAGATGTCACTAAAGTTTATTACTAGGTGAAGTAAGAATCTAATAAAATTAGGGCTAAAGCTGATTCACACAAAGCTTTATATTTGCTTAAAAAAAAAAAAAAAAAATCACATTTTCCTCATTTGAGTTAGTAGCACTATTTCCTTAGGACCAGACAGAAACAGGAGACTTGTATCTTGATCCGTCACCCCCACGTAGCTTGTCATTAATTCTAGAGGACATTGCCACATCCGAATTCTTCAAACAAGTTAGAATACAAATTCTCTTAGTATCTTAGTGTGAAAAGAGCTTACTCTTAATTTCTGAAAGACATGAAACTCACTTGATAGATTTAATCCACTCTTCCTTTTCTTCTGGGGTGGGTGCAGATATTCTATACACTACATGGTTGCCTTCCACCACTCTACCATCAGCTTCAGTTTTACATGCTTTAATTACTTGACCTTTATGACTGGGGTTATAGAGCTCAAAGCAGTTCTGGAGGGTAGAAATGAAGAAATAAAGTTAAAAACCAAAACAAAACTGACAAACATCTTCAGTTAACACTACACCTAAGTTCTATATGGTTTATTTATCTTAATTTAAAAAAAAAAAAAAAAAAATCTTACTGGTTTTCTAGGGTCTTCAACTTCTCTTATGCTAAGATTTTCTAACGGAATAATTCCTCTAGGCTCTTTGTCCTAAAAAATTAGGAAAATATCACATTACTAGCAACTTAAATATTTTGATCACAAAAAAACTTCACTGTAATATATACTCACTGTTGTGTATTCAAAATAATACAGGCAATTATCAGTCAGAATAAACCATCTCCGTTTCCACGTTTTTACTCTTCCCCCTACAATCAAAAGGTACGGCTGAATGAAACATGCGTTGCTGTCAAGGTTTCAACAATGGATAAGGAAGTAATTTAGTTTTGCTTGTTTTTCAAAACATGGCTTAATTACTTAATTGTAAATGGATCAGGCACAGATGAGCTGAGGTTAAAGGAACATGTTACTGTAACTTTTGTACTAGGGTCAAACTCCTGAGAGAGCATTAACTATGGTGTTGCTGACCAGCCACAAAACCCATATCCTCTCAAGTTGGAAATGTCTCCTCTCTTATAGAGAATTAATGCAATAGTTTAGCAGTCAGATCTACTCTCTATGTCCATGTCAACGCAGTTGTTTATTGCATCGAAAATATTAATACTACACAGCCTTCTGAAATGCAGTCAGTGCTGCTATGGCAAAGGGAGGCCAATCACCAGCAGAAGCAGTAACTGGGTTCCAGAAACAGGACCAACCCTCTCTACAGCCCGTCTTGTGCACAGAAACGGTTCCATCAATAATATTAAGGGCATTTTATCACCTTCCTTTCACTCTACTTGTGAGCATGCATGCAATTAAGAACCTATCTCTACTCTCAGATTTACCATCAAGTGCATAAGAAGATGCTTATGAGCATTATTAGCAGAACAAATATGAAATGTCATCAATAAGGAGCAAATCCTGTGCCAAAATGTACACGTGTACCAGTCACTTTTCATCATTTAGTATTTTAAAAACATGTTCTCTTTATGGGTCAATATACCATTGGGTACACCTGACAGAAGAAATAGCTACTGCTCCAAAAATGCCGATTTTTCCTGCATAACAGTTTAGACAACAGCAACCACAGAGCTCCTCTCTCTTACACCTGCTCATGTCAGGCTGTGGGGAACAGTTCCTTTTAGAAACACATTATTGTCTCAGCCCTTTCAGCTGGTTTTCTGCCATCGGCTACTTCAGAACATTTCTAGCATTCCACAATTACATTATTTTTAAAACTCATTTCCAGGAAAGACAATTGTAGATACAGCATTCACATGTTATTAATATACAGGCTTAGTTCCACCATAGTTATCTGACTTCAGGATTATGTCACCACCTGTGCATCATCCATTCATCAGTGATTTAATCTCTTTAACCCAACATCTCAAAATAGTTGATCTTGCTATTGAAGGCCTCTGCATAAAAGAATACCATTAATACACACAAGACTCCAAATTTAATCCAAGTCACATAACTAAATCTAAGACAGGAACATAATTTTTTAATCTTTTGTTCTATTTGAGATAGCTGGGGTTTTGTTTAATACAGAAATCCAAATCATATTAAGCTAAAGAACAATTCGAGGCATATCATGAAATTTCTTGATACCAGCCTACTTCTGCAGAGCGACTATGTTGCATGTCGTACCTTCCTCTGGCTTGGTTTCACAACAGCGCAGTGCTAACACGCTGCAGCGTTCCATGTGCTCAATAAACTTTTTGTTTCCACTACACGCACACATATCTCAAGGAAAAATTTAATCTGCAAGCAGGTGCGGTGAAATAAGAGGAGGCAAAATAGTGCAAGATGCAGAAGCCGTGACAGAATGAATGGTTGAGTGAACTGGAGACAGTGAGGGAAGAACTGGTGGCATTTTAGTACAACCACTGTGACAAATCCTTAAATAAAGCATTGTAGATACATTCAAACTGCACGTAAGTCACTAGAAAAATTCCCATCTCCTTGACTGAGAGCTACTTCAAGTATCAGGAAGCATTTGGGCTAGGAATGGAAAGCTGACAGACCTGAGCTTGACTCACTTCCAGATCAATGAATAAGCAGCAGCTGAGTCAAGACAACTGCCAGGGCAGTCCTTGCTATCGCCACAACATGCCATTTTTTCATATAACCCGGTGTTCGTTGCCATGATTTTAAGTCACATTCTGCTCTCCAAGGTTAACATCGTTTAAAGTTTTTACAGCATAAAAACATCACCACAGTTTTCAGGCTAACAGGTAACATCAGATAGCATCAAATGTCAGGGCTTGCCCGGTTCCAGTAGAAAAACAACTCAGGAGGAGAGAAGATGAAACAAACAGGCAAATAGGTTACCATCAACAAGGCAGCTTAAACTGAACAAAGGCACTTCTCAAACTGTGATATCATGTCAAAACACAATAAAAAAATAATCAGGTAATAACCATATATTTAAAAGAAGGCCTGCTTATAATTTAAGGCAGAAACAATGGACTTAAAACACTCATCTCCTAGAACAATATGAAGTGCCAAGTAGTTGAGTTTGCTGAAATTTTTCCTGACATCATCCCCTCTCTTTGGAAACGCCAGACTGATCCTTTTCTAATCAGTTTTCATGAAGCTTTTGCATTGAAACGTTTCCCAGCTCCAGGACAGTACTGATGTTGAAGCCAGAAAGAAGATGAAATATCTCCGACGACATCCCTCTTGCTGCTCCCTTGTCCCTGAAACTGCCAGTAGCTCACTGGGTTACAGCACTCACGTGAATCACAGTAATAGACCTGAAGTCCCTGCTCCACCGAGCTATGAGTTACTCTTTCAGAAAAAAAAGCAGCAAGGCTGGATATTTTGGCAGGATAAGGAACTACTCTCACATAGAAGTCTCTGTCACCCCATTACTTAGTTGCAGCTGTCAACAGCACAGAAACTCTAATAAAGCTTCAAAGGCAATCTAATCTGTACTCATCAAGTTTGCAGGGGTCACCATATAACATTTATATGCCTTTAAAATGGGCTAAGACCCAAGAAGCTGGTCGATTCGGCTTTGCGGCCCATAAACAGTGCATGCAAGATTAATGGGCAAGAACTTGTGACAACAAAACATTCTTTTCCTTGGCCGTGATTGCTGTAGGCTCACAAAACAACAACACAGGGTTTAGTACCATACTTCATATCTTGTTCTAGCTCCCAGCCTTTTAAAGATTAAAACTGGAAGGAATTAATTTAGCAGAAGATGATCAAGAAAATCAGAGTACAAATCCATAAACATTTACAGAAATGGAGAAAGATAAGTGATGTACTTCTCAAAGATCCAGCTGATTAACTAAAACACACAGACATATCAAATAAAAAAATAAAGAAGCATGTATCTCGTAGGTGGAAATCTAAGGAAACTACAAGAAAAAGCCACAACAAAGCAAAATGTACAGAAAAAGGAACAGAAACCCACTTCACCTCTGTAACCCAACATAAGATTATTTTTGTCCCAATTCTGGGCAAAGTACAAACTAGAGAACAATGTAAAAGAAACTACCTATAGTAAAGGGAAAAACAACTGGCAACGACTTAGGAAATACCAATTTCAAAATTAAAAAAGGCCTGAAGACTAAAGGCAGCAATGCATCTAAAGATAGAAAATTCTACCCAAATCTTCAGCACGTTTATTTACAGCTTTAGAGGGGAAAAGAGAGAGATGCACACATCGAGAACCCTTTTTTCTTCTCAGTTCATTTAGATACCACCAGGCAGAACAGACTCAGGAACTGTGCAGTTATACAGATGACTGGATGAAAGTCTGGGTTTCTTTGAAAAATTATTGTACCTCTGCCACAACATCAACTGCCTCAACCTAGAAAAGCATCAGCTACCACGACAGCCAGGCACGCAGGTACCGGAAGGCACCAGTTTCCGGATCAACCACTGTTATTCTCTTGGCCTGGATTAGGGGAGAGAAACAACATCCTCCCAAGGACAGATGCGCTGGAATAAGCACCACTGGCAGGACGGGTCCGGATGTGAAGATTTTGGACAATCTCCAAGCTCTCAGTAACTGCCTGACTGGCAGAAAAAATTTACACGATCATGTGTTTAGCTTGAATCATTTCCTCTCCAGTTTGGTGGAAAAATGTCAGTTTCCCTCTAACTAGAAGAAAATATTACAAAAATTAAGCTGTTTGCCAAGAGAAGCTGCTTTAGGCACGGAAATGCCTCCCTGTGCAAAACGACTGCAACTTGCGCATTAGGACAAAGCACAGACAACAACTTGGAAATACCTTAAAGTGGATCGCAGAAAACTTCAAGGTACCAACTCCACTAATAATGATGATGCAGAAAAATCTAAAAGCTCATAATGTCTCAAGCTGCTCTAAGCAAGGATTCATTAGCACTCAGCAGCTTTCAGTTTTCCACTTACAGCATTCATTCTCATTACACCATGCTTCAAACAATGCAGAACTGAATGATAATTCAGGTTTACTGAGATAAAGACATCTATATAAAGGCACCAGCTGAGTCTCGATAGATAAAACCAGAATTGCTGTCTTGCTGCCAGGTTTGGCACTCGGGCTTACACAAAGTCACCTCTGAACAATTCAGAGCAGCAAACTCTCCAAAAGCATTTTGCACCCTCCCATCGCCAGGCTAGAGAGCTAGGGTGGTCTTCAGGACAGATGAATTTCACAATACATGAGAGTTTCATTATATCAGTCTCCTGCCCAGAGGATAATTAATACGGTGAGCTGGAATACGAAAAAGAGGGGTACAAGCAGACAAATGGGAAGGGCTGACTATAAGAATCACCAAATATAAAATACTGTCTTGATATCCTCAGGATTTAAGAGTAAGTATAAGTCTTAGTCTTACAGTTTCATGGAAAACTTTCTATTTCAATTTTTAAGTATTACCACAATCGGCACTTAAACTCTCACGCAGGAATAGTCTCCTTCACATTTCAACAATACTGAAACTTTTAATATCAGCATTTTCCAGAACTGAAGGAAATCCTATCCATTTCACAAGAAGTGTTTCCCAACAGAAAGGGCTGCAAAAATGCAAACAACATGGATCGAGACAGCACTCTCAAACATACTCTCAAACTTTAAGCTTCCTAGCAAATAGCAAACTCAAGATAGAGGAAAGAAAAAAACAAGAAAAGAAGAAAGGGGGGGAAAAAAAAAAAAAAAAGATATTGCAAGGTTTATTTCTGGTCACTGCATCTAAAGCAGCAAAATGTATTTGTCTGTACCAGTTCGTGTTTCCGTGCAGTCTTGCACAGAAGCACAGCTTCAGGCATTTACAGGCTGATTCACTGGAGGCTTCTGGACATGTTTTATTTCTTTATTCAAATAACCCTCATGCTATGGGTGTGTTACGTGCAACACCCTTCCGTTTCACACACATTTTCACTATTGTGTTTTCTGTGCACTGTGTCTCATCTGCAGCATACACAATGAAAAGTTGGTTTTATTGACCTTGCGCCAGAGCCAGAGATGGATTGTGCAGAAGTACCTGGCAGCTCTGACTTCCAATCACCTTTTTCCTTCAGTTTCTTTGTTCCTCTATTTTTCATTAGATCTCTTCTATGCCTTTTATTGACAGTTTCTTCCACAAGGGATGTTGTCACTCCTCTACACACACTCACATTCTTGCTTGCACTCTCACCCAACCTCATCTCCAGAAAGTATGTTTTATCTACATCATCTTGAAAGTCTTTCTGTTGAGATAGCTATTGCCTCACGCTACAAAATGGAGAAAAGCTGCAGAGTCATCTTTGAAATTGTGCCAGCTGAGCCAACACAAGGCAAAAAAGCAAGAGCCTTGTCTTTCTAACTACAAAACAGCAAAGAGCTCTATAGTATCTGTAGTGCAGAGGTCACAATAAGACACTGGAGAGCACGCAAATTAATTACAAACGTTTCCTTTTCACATCTCTTTTCTTCCAGCACTAGCATGACCACTGATTTCCAGGTGAAAACAGTAGCAAACCTGAGGCTCTAACTAGGCTCTACTTTCACCTTGCTCAGCCCCATGCGCGGTCCCCAGCACACATCCCTTTTTGTACTTTAGTCATCATTCTCCAAGTGCAAAGTTCCTTCTACTTCAACAATCAGTTATACATTAAAGTGGCCAACAACTGGCTCTGTTGGAGTCTGTACTGGTGTTTTACATAAAAGAGGTTTATTTCATTGAAAACAAATATTAAAATAAAATTTCAGTCTCCTATACATAGGAAAAAAAATTCCCTAAACCCAAGTGAAAAAGTGAATCCCATCAACTCTAAAAGAGTCTGTAATAAGGGCATCTTGCAGTGTCAGGAGACCGCAAATCACCAGAGGCTTCTGCAACTCTAAATTTGTTGCTCATTTAAGATTCTGTTAAGTAAGCTAAATATATTATTCACACAGAAAAATAAGCAGGAAAAAGAATAGCTTTTATAAATGCATAGTTCAAATGTAATAAATCGATAATCTAATATAATTGATGTACAAGTAGCAAAATCACTCTGGAACTTCATTACAAGAGTAAGATGTTTTCTCTCAGAAGAAATTATTCTTCCCTTGTTATATTCTTCAATGAATGAGAAAAGTATGCTGAATAGTCATCTTTTTTTTTCTGCTTTCCATGTAAACACTTCCTTCTTTTGCAGAAGACACTTGCATGTGAGCTAGACACTGACATGCCAGTCTTTCAGAGTACCACTGATGATACTGTTAGTGACACTGAGTGGAAAAGCAAAATGCTACAATAAACTTGATTTAAAAAAAAAAAGAAAAGAAAAGAAAAAACACAGGAGGAAGAAAATAAAAGAATGAGCAACTGAAGAGGAGGGGACTGGAAAGCAATCAGATACGTACCTCCTAATGCAGAATAAGCAGAGACAGCCAGTCACAGAACAGAAAGGTGATAGGTCATAGGCCATAAGGAAAACAAGAAGGCACATTTAAACCACTCATCAAAAAATCATAGCCAAAACCAAACCAAGAGAAACTCACAAATAATATGGAAAAATAAAGACATACAAAAATAACTATTTGAAGAGAAATCCTTTTTTTTTGTACACAGAAAACTGAGCTGAAATATCACACAGTTTTCTGAAATGACACAGTTATGGAGACATAGTTATTATTTATCAGTCACAGCATGTAAATACCATATGGCTTTTCCTTTTTGTCACTGAGTTTTTATTTCTCATGTATCGGAAATAAAACTCCGAAGTTTGAAACAAGATTGCTAATTTGGATACATAAAATAAGAAGTAACAACCTTCAGATGTAAAGGAGTTACTCTCTTTGGTTCACACATTTTTAAATACAAATTACAAAGTTAACCTATTACCTTCACAAGAACGCAGACACAGAAGCAGCAAACACGCTAACAACAAACATATAGCAGCAAAACTGCCCTTATAACTAACCTAATTTCAGCAGCCAACCTTCTCTATCTGGATTAAAAAATGTATGCGTTAGATCATTTCCATCATCCTCTGGAATTTTAAACGGCTCATTCTTAATACTTTCATATAAATTCTAGAAGAATAAAAAAAAGAGGAAAAAGACCTCATTAATAAATGTCTAACAGAAAATGCAACCAGGACATCCTACTGCTTCTCAGACTATTTGTATGAAAAACATAGGAAACACAGTCCTTAAAATTCTGGGCCATCCCTTCTCAATTGTTGTTTACTACTTCAATTAAGTTTGATTTTAAACTACTTCATCTATAAACAAGTGTCTCTCTTTTACAGATTTTATAAGCACTCCAAGCAAAGACATTTTTTCTTTAACTTCACCGTTCAGTATTTCAAAGGTTTCAGCTTCAAGTCTCATTTAGTACAAGTTTTGCCAAATGAATGGAGGTTTTCAGAAAATGGTTTAGACTATCACACTGTCTTAGAAAAATCAGCATTTTTAATCTCAAGGGACAGGAGAAAGCTTCACAAGACACACGGAAAGAAATGAGAGGCAATAATGGAACAATGATTTTTACTTTTTTTTCCAGCTTTCTCTGACTTATCCAGAAATCCTGCTTTTTTTCAAAAGAAGCCAATTCAACAAGAATTTTGCCATCAGCAAACTACCGAGAGATATGCAGAGTGTTTTCTCTGGAATCTCCTCTCCTTAACAAAATACTAAATATAGGGAGAACTAGCTTAAAGCAGCTGTGAGCATCAGAAAATGCTTCTTCCAGCTACTCAAATGGTTATGCATGCTAGAAAACGTTGTTCTTACTTTTTCTCAGCAAATCTGCCTGAGAACTGCTGTACACACTTCTAAGTTTCCTATTAAAACCACAAAGCAATGCCTTGTCTTACTCAGTCTAACTTACCCGTAGCAATTCTTCTGGAAGGTCTCCACCTTCATTAATTCCACGATTCATAGAAATAAATCTTTCTACTGTTGGTTTATCTCTTACATTGTGGTTGTGCAGACTGGTGTTTAACATAATGATCGCAAATGACAGCACATAGCATGTATCTAAAATAAAATTTGAAAAATTATTTATCTCTCTGTGTGTTGTGGCAGAAATCTGTAAAACTAATATAAAACTCATTCTGACTGATAAAGAAAAAGAAACAGGTAGTCAAAAAATCCTGAACACTATACACAAAAGCAGTCTCATCTTTCTGTTGAAGTAAACCTAAGATGAAAAAATATGTAACAATTCAAATCAAAAGCCAATATGAGAAAAACAGTATGAGAGAACCCAAAAATTTTTACTATCACCCTAAATTAACATTTCTCTTGAAACACTGATGCCTTCTTGGGCAAAATGTACTCTGTATACAAATTTTGCCTAAATCACATTGGTAGATCCTGCAACAGACTTGGTCAATCAGACTCCTACTCAAAGTACTTTCAAAGCTTTCTCCAAAGAGAAAGAACAGTCTCTTCAAAATAATATTTGAATTGCATTTAAACAAACTGAAAATGTTATCGACTCGATTTCTTGGCATACATGAGGTGGCTAGTACCACTGAATGATATCAAAAGATGACAAAGGAGATCTTATGATGCCCCTTGACATGTTTATGATTATAGTAAATTCACCCAGAACTCAATTACAAAATCCTGTGTAAGAAATAGCAGGATGGAAAGCTCTCTGCTGCATAGAGGAAAAATGCGTTTGTATCTTCAGTATTTTGTTTTCAATAAGTATTTTCCTCTCTAGATGTTGCAGACCTGCTTTACATTAATCTTTTCCTAGCCTATTTGTTCCTCAAGCTAAGTGATCAACAGCAAGCTATGTGTGTATAACTAAACAGACCAACAATGCTCTAGGGCATTCAGCATCACAAAGTTTTGTTAGCTTTTATGACTTGAGTAATTCTAAACCAAATAATTTAACAGAAAAACGAGGTGCATCTCTAACCGAGAGAAGTTATTGTTGAACAGACTGCTCAAGAGAAGGAAAACAGTCCTTATAACTTTCTAGATAACATACTATAGCCATATATAGGTGGACTTGATACAGAAATAACCAGGTGTGAAGTCCTATCCAACCTATTGGTCTCTTCTCCCTTTAAGCCTGAGAGTCTTACTTTTCCAATTCCTAGCCAAAATACTTGGAGACATTTCTAAAGTGTATTTTACACTTTAATTGGCTTAGATATATAATAATGCTGAAGTTTTATAAATGGAAATGCATTCTGACCATAAGCTTGCACCTCATGGAAACAAGTATAGGATGAGACAGTTGCATTTTCTCAGTTAGCAGAAATTTCTCATTTCACATATTATTTTATCCTGAACTTCCCAACTGGCCATCGTCTCCTTGCATCAGATGTAGAAGAACATATAAGATCCAAAAAAACCCCGATTTTACATATATATATATATATATATATATACACATACACACACACACACTGAAGAATTCCTATTGTTTCTTGTGACTAACCTGTAGACTGGAAGACTCCTGGGTTACAAAGGCAATAGCGTGAAGCAAAAGCTTCCATCATACGATCAATTTTTTGAGCCTCTCCTGGGAGTCTGAAGCTCCACAGAAACTGCCTACATAAGGGAAGAATAGTTGTTAGACTCATGCCAATATTTATACTTTAAATATATATTACTAATAATCGGAAACAAAAAATAAAACCAGCACGGTCTACATAAAATGTCCTAGAAATATGTTCTCAATCTCTCAACACACAAGTCAGGAGCTATTATAAAGCAACATGCACAGATGGCTAGCCCAGTAATTCAGCCAGCAACACTGCATGCTATCAGGCAAGATAATATGGCAGTTCATATTCTGAGACTCTCTCTTTTTTCCAGACTAGTAAACAATTTTCTGTATGCATCCCATTTTTGCCATGAGACTGCTACAGGGAATCAATCAGTTCAATCCTCCCTGGGTTTTCTGGCTACTAAAAGCAATAAACACTCAGCTAGACTTCACTTACAATATAAAAAGACACATTACATAAAATATTTCTGGTAGGGGAGAGAAGCACGGAATACAAAACCACTTAACATCTTTACTTGAACTCCTCAAACATTTAAAAAAGAGCATCAACAACAAGAAAAACCCCAGTGCTTAGAGAGGTGCTGTCTGTTTAGTGTAAGTTCACTCTATAGGAATCACACCCAGATCTTAAAAGTAAAGACTCATGATATCACCTCAGTAATTTTGTAACATATGCAGGAGATCCATGCTCCTGTTCAGCAGCATGAACTGAAATAAGAGTTTTTTACATTCACAATTTACTGTTTCTACACATAGGTACACTGGAATGCATACAGGACAGAAGTCTTCACAAATTTACTTTTGGCACACTGTGGTGCTAAAAAGCTCCAATGAATTTAATCACTTATTCTTTTCTTTCTTAGCAAAAGAATTATCTAAATTTAAACAGGATCTAAACCAGCAAAGTTACATGCTCTGCCATGCAAAACAAGTTCTCGATATTCCCTGCACATTGGGTGCCAATATAATAACCATTTATTCCTGTCTTCATCAGTTTTAATTTTAGGACATTATATTAAAGTGTCACAGGCCACCTTTAGTTTGTCAGCTCTATATATACTGTCTTTTACTCACCTCATGCAAGGTTCCAACCCAGATCACGAATTTTGTAAGCTACCAAAATACAAACATTTAATAGTAGCAGCTGCTAAGGAAGAATAAAGTCAAACCTAACATTAAACTGGGTAAAAGAGATAGGAGTATGAAGCCTCTCAGACAAGCTTCAGCAGCCAGAGAAAAGACTTCCTTAACTCAAGCCTCAGGCAGCTCAAGTTATCACCACATCGGTCAACCATAGCAAAGCTGTTCTGACTCCGCATCACAAGGCACTGCACCAGAGACAAAGATCACACGGACATTTCAACTCATCTGGTGTCAGGAGGGAGTCACTTGTGGCAATGAAACTGGCAGAACTGTCTAAATCAACTGAATTTGATAGATCTATTATGGATTTCCACCAAGACAAGAAGGGACTTGACAAGGTCACTGTATGCTGGCATCCCAGAGAAATTAAGTAAACTGTTCACTCAGCAAGGAAAACAAGTATACTAAGATATTACACTTTCCTTCATACGACAAGTGGGAAACTCTGAGACAGTAGAAGGAAATTACTTGATTCAAAGTTTACCCCTTTGTAATTGAAGATAATCGCTGATTATGGTCAGCAGGATTCCCCCCTCCCTACCCAAAGGAACAATTTGAGGTGGGAGGAAAGGAGAAAGAAGACGGCAGCAAAGAAAATTATTTCTTTGCTTGGGTTAGGGGTTTCTTTGGTTTTTACCTATCTCTGTGCTAAGATATAAAACAGATCTTCAAATGTCCACATATGGCAGGCACACCAAAGAGTTACAGCTATGTTTTAGTTGTTTGTACTTGTCTGAAATAATTGAAAGTTTCAACCGTTGAAGGCAGCACACACACAAGCAATTGGAAGGGTTAAACCAGAGCTGTCTCTGCTAACTTGCACAGTAATACGTATAATCGTGCTGAGCTGTACACCAGCTTTCTGATGAATAAATCAACACAGTGACTCATACAAACGTGCAATTTGATAAAGGAAACTCAGGTCAGAAAAAAGAAAGAATTTACTCACCTTAAGGCTTGTACAAGATTGAGATCAGCGAACTCATGGAGTTCAACAAAAGCCTGAAGAACTTTAATATTAAATTCATCTCTATGAAAGACAAAAATGGAAATAGACAATCACAATTCTGAACTTTAAAGGCTTGTTAGTTATCTCTATTTGCTTCCAAGAATAGACAAGGAAATAAATGATCGTACTGATCAAATCAAGTCATCAGAAACAGTTTACGCATGTGTGTGAAAGGTATTTTAATATTTAATACTAGCATTTTGCCCATTTTTGCTGGTAGGTTAGCGAGAGGCAGTACACTTGAACTGATTTTAGCATTGCTTATTTAAATGATCTGAAAATAGCCTAGCCTTCTTTGCTTCATATTTATTATTACTGCAGCTGCCTTGATAGGAGATGATACCTGACAAATGTACCCAGTAAGACGGTCTTTTGCAGAAACTGTGTCATGAACTCTTAAAACAATGGTTAGTGTAAGATTAATTTCTTTAGCCATACAACACAAGAATAAGAAGCTATCTTGTTTTTTCCTCTAAGAACAGAAAATATTAAAGCAGTACATTAATTTATGTACAAAGAAGAGGAACAGAAATGCTTCAAGTGACTGGACCTAAGAAAAAGAACAGCTTTCTAAAAGATCTACTTAGTAGGTACTATATTCTTACTCCATTCTCAAAAATCGTTACAATGAAAGTTGACTAAAATCAGAACAGGTTTTGAACATGCTTTCTCTCACCTATCTTTTATATTGCGACGTAAATCATGAGTCAAATTATGCTTTATTTGATACAAGGGTGTTTAAATGCAAAAGTGACATTTAACCATTAATGGAAACAAAACTATTTGGATGAAGATAGAATTTAGCCTACACCATCACTGAGTTCATATTCCAGAAGCGTAAAAGGTTTAATCCTCAGGGTGTGCTTTAAACACATCACCCAGACAGAATGTTGCCTATCAGCCTCCACCCGAAAACAGAAAGGTGTGCACTCACCAAGATTACCAGTTGCATTACTGACTAACTGCATAGTCAGACTCACCTGTAACGCTCACAAGCAAAGACCTTAAAACGAACTATTCATTCGTTAGGATGTCCCCATATTGCTTACAGAAAAACACATCAGCTCTATCAAGCAAAATGAAGCAATTCTCATCAAATTTAGTAACGCACAATTCAGCTGCATGACTGCTTTTCAGTGCAGTGAAATAAAATGGCATAATAGTATAATGGAAGATAGCACTCAACAGGAGTACTTTGTTACTATAAGCCAAATATTGATTTGTTTATATTTATGTAAAGCTGCAGTAATTCAGAACAAACATTACAGAATCATAGAATCATTAGCCTTATACTCTAATTTTTGCTCTTCTAGGTTTTAATGTAGACTCGATCAATAGTGATACTCGTGCGGGGTACAGCTCCAAAGACACAAGCCAAATACCATGAAAGGTCTAGGAAGCCACTTAAAAAAAAAAAAGTGAAGACTTACTCACATATAAACAAATCTTATATCTTTTATAGGATGTAATTCGCTCCTTATTTCATGTATATTTTTAGGTATTATCTTGTTCCATTTTATCATTCAGTATTTTCAGTTTCCTGATTGCTGTAACACTATAACAGTCAATAATGTAAAATATATCTCCTTACGGCAGAACGTTACAAAAATATTTCATTTTATTGACTATCCTGGTCTCATCTTCAGCTATATATTCAGCTAGAATGCAGAAGCAATCCAAGACAGGCCCCTGAGAGGGCACAGCAAAGTAAAAGAGAATGTCCTCAGACTCCAAATGCCCTGATAAAGGACAGTACGTAACTCAACAAAAACTCATCTGTAACATGCACTGCCATTTGCGTAGCACAGTTCACTTAACAGCCTGATTCTGAGGGGTCCACAAAAGCAAAACTAGCAGCTTAAGACCACCGCAATTGTCACATTTTGTTTCATCAGGGTAGTTATTTTACCCAGGACCTAAAGGCCTAATACTTTGTTTTCAGAGGAACATGAATAAAAACTATTAGGATTCTAGGCAATTAATGTTGCAGTTCAAAGGAGTATGATGAACCAATTTCCCATTCCAGACCTGACTACCTTGCAATGTCCATACACATTTCTGAAAAATCAGACTGTCATCTCTTCATCTCCACCTTCCCTTAATAATTCATGTAAGTGAGGAAAAAAAATGGACAGAAATGCCATTTGCTTTCCCGTTACCATATTAATATTACGCCCTTCACAAAAATGAGGAAACATACAAAAGAGAATTAAAGTAGACTGACTGGATACATTGACTAAAAGCTCCTTTTAAAGCAAAAAATAATTTTAAATTTCTTTTTGACTTCACCTGCTCCTTAAAATGGATAGGTTGTGTCTGCCTTGTGGCAGAATAGGAGCAGTATGTTAAATTTTTCCACTTCTCCTAAGATTTTATTATCCAGTTGATAGGCTTATACAAAATTTCCTGATCAAATTTGCTATTCAGTATGACCACTATATTTGTCTGTATTTAAGTCTTGAAAAATTCTGAAGATATAACTCAATTGCATATTTATCTACACACATGCTCACTATTAAAAAAGGTTGCCCTGTGTTTTCAGACTAGACCACAGCACTGCCCAGCAGCATCCCTGCCAGGGATGCAAAAGAATGAGCAATACATTTTATACAAGCTTTGTTACAGTTTTGCAATTACGGACATTAATATGTAAGTGATTTTATAATACTCATTGCCCAAATATTCAAGAGAAAACGTAATGCTGTCGTATAAAAATTGATGAAACGTCTACATATACCATACAGAAACTTCACAGTGAACATCTATTTTCAAAACATACATATTGCAGCGAAAATTTGCATTAAAACTATTAAAGTCAGGAGGAAATTGCTGAGCATAAACTAAGCCGTTGATGCCGTAAACGGATTACGAGTTCCTCAAAAAGGATCTGCCAGAACACATCACTACAGGAGTATATCCTAAATGAGTCAACTTTTAAACCTCCATAACTGGCATCTGAACTGCAACATGAACAAGCATGTAGATAACACACACTCCGACCTATTCTTCACTTCTGTCTCTTTCTGCTGCCTTTTTCGAAATCAATTCTGGAGCTGCACAGCCATGGAAGTAATTTGCATTTTGACTGTGTTGTGCAATAGTATCATAAATATGCATATTGCATGTTTATTGTACTAGGATCGATAAAGATACGGCACGGCTGCCATTTGAGATGCCTTCTTACTAATGGGAAGTCTGTGTGCAGGGAAGAAGACAACACTAAAATCTGCTTATAACTACTGTCCCAGGAACTACCCATTTTAATAAGTAATTTCTTTACTATCCAATTATTAGTGATTGTAAATCACTCCTTGTCTGGGCACAGTATCAAGAGTTACCGGAATTGTTGCAAAACAACTCTCAGACATTCCAAGCTTATGGTATTTAATTCTGCACTATAGCCAAATTTAAGGCTATTCTCTCAAAATAGTAAGTTACAACAAATTAAATATTATTCCATGATGTACTCATTTAAAAAGAACAACAACCTAACAGAAAAAAACCTAGCTACTGTAGTAGCTTTACTTTCCACTGTAGCTTTTATAGATCCCAGGGTAGTAGAGCAGCTCTCATGCAGCCTGTAAAGGGGAAGGTAACTGCCAAAACCCGTAAGTGTGCTTTGTAAACTTAAGAACAAAGTTTCAATATTTATATTTTACCTTTCACCGAGGTAATCTCCAATTACTGTTTTATTTAATCCTTCACCTTTATAAAGGAACTGTGCAATGTCTTCTGCAGTGTTCTGCAGGAGGTCATTTTCTATCAGAAACTGTATTCCCTAGGAAAAGCAATTCCAGAGGAAAAGGAATGTTATGTTTTTCTCCACAAGTATTTATGTAAACAGCACTCATAACATTTGGTATTAATATACTGACACAGACATATACATAGCAGATTAAGAATTACATTAGCCTATGGACTTTTTTTTTTTTAATGAAACGGTAAACAAACATTTTTCAGTTAGATGAGCAATACTTAGTACTGGTTTAAAGATTAAAATGAGAACAGATTTTCAAGGCTAGAAGTACTAGGTGGCAGTTTGAATCCCTTAAAAATAGAAATATCAAATATTATTTGAATAATGATTCCATGTTTCTCTTTGGAGTTAACGTGTGAGTTAGCCTGTTCACAATACTGCATACACGTCTGCAGAGACATAATCTGTAAAATCATATAATGAGGAGGTACATAGGAATAACTTAATTACCATCACGACACAAAACAAAGTATCTGTTACAATCTACAAACTGCAACCCAATACATCAAGCCACTACTTGCAGCGGGAGTCGTGGCTGAAGATACCGAAACTGGTTTAAAAGAGTTTATGCTGACACTGGGATTATCAGTGACTTCCGGCTGTGCTGGAACTAAACTAGTCACAAAGGACTTGAACTAGACTATTCACAAAGGACTACTCATGAACCAGTCAAACTTCTACCATGGAGCTTCTACAAAGCCAGGAGGAGAGTCTTACCCTGTCCCTCAGTGAGTACTTGGTCAAGCCCCTGGACTCCTATGCCTCCATAAATTACTGGCCCTATCACTGGCACACTCTAAGGATGCCCAGAGGACTTTCTGCAAAGTGGTAAAGAAAGGAGACTGAGAGTTATGTAAAGGTTACATAAAGGATGGAAGGGGTGTTATTCCAACGCTCAGCAGGTCCTGATGACACAGCACTGTTTTTTCCCCCACCACACACTCTAACAAAGACTTGTTGTTCCTGCTGATTTCATAAAACTGTTAACGGCATGGCAGTGAAAAGTAGAAATGGCAGCTGTAAGTAACCTTAATGTCTTGGACTCCAAATATGTAGACAAGAGTGTAATAAATTCTTTGAAATCTTTCCTACTAGAATATTTTGTGATTTCAGAAACATTAGAAGTTTTTCAATTTCTGCAAATGGAATATATTTCTTGTTTACGTCATTACAACTGGGAAAACTTCCATTATTTTTTGATACAGCATAGGAAGCCCTGCAGTAGCATTCAAACCTTCTGCTTGGTTCATTCTGGTTTTTTATAATGAAATTACTACCTGCCTGACAAAGAAAGTCAATTTTCTGACATAATTTAACAAAGAATATTAACTGTAATGTTATAAGGCTTGAAGCTTTTAAAAAAAGTCTGGAACGCTATTCTCTCAAAACAATTTTATCATCTGAAAACTTAATTTCAATGACAGGCTGGTATTCTGACCCTGACAACTTAATATTTTTATAATTCATTTCAGAACAGACATGATTTCATTGCAAAGAATATATCCATTTCATCTTGAAGCAGAAATAGCTGAGCTCTCCTCAGAAATGATCCCTTCAAAGCTTATTTGATAACTGTCTGTACAAAAAATTCATTCGACTATGAAACATAATGGTTTTTGCCATACCAAGTTATTCAAACAGCTTTCTCAGCTCTGTCAACCAGCAGAGAACCTTCCTTCTAACAGACATCAGAAACAGCAGTTGCAGATTCCTGTTCAACGCCTGGACCATATTATGCACACTCAGTATAAACAGACTGACCAGAATAGTTTTTAAAAAGTTGTACGAGTTACTGAAAAAGATAATGGGCCTGACCAGAAGCATGCAAAACAAACTTCTGCACATAGAAGCAAACACTTTAACATACTACAAGAATCAATCTAATTTTCCTTTTTCTAGAATTCTTTTCTTGGTTTTTTGTTGGTTTTTTTTTTTTTTTTGTAGTCTTAAGATGTTAGAGAGCCGGAAGTCAAATAGACAGGAAAAGGAATTTGTCTGGGACAACAACTCCAGCATTTGGAATAAATGGTAAAATAGGTCGGCCAAACCCCCATCGACTCCTACACTATCTTTTGTCTTGATGTAAATTTTCTTTCTGTAGACTGACAGGAGACGGAAGATAGCTGTACTAGCTCCACCTTCCCACACAAAATTTGTGGTTGCAGAAATATGCAATATTCACTACAAATATTGCATAGGATTTTTTTTCAGTCAGTGCAATGAAATCTGCTTTGAATTTCATAGCTTTTACAGTAACTTAACTACAAATTTTGCAGTTATTTAAACTGTGCCTTTGTCATAGAGAATTCATTTTCTGAGCCCAGTGCAGGCAGTACTGACTTCCAGTGCTGCAAATCTGAAGCACAACTTTACGTCCTCTACACAGGGATTCCTGAAGTGTTTCACACACTTTGTTATTGTAGCCCTTCCCACGCTAGCTAACCAAATCCAAACAGCGAGGTACGTGATGTTGCATCACGTAACTGCGTTCAACACAGCTATTTTGAATGAGGGTTTCCTGGGTGGGGGCAGGAAGAATTGCTCTACATATAGCTTACACACTAAAAAATGTAAAGGTCTTCAAATAAAAACGGTAAAAGAAGATTACCTCACTGTGTTCCTGCTAATATGAAAACATTAGAACTCTGCTATTTGCTTTTAAAGACGAAAACTTGGGGGAATCAGTGCATGCATTTCTTCCTCGGTTCCTTCACATTCCTAACTCCGGAGGCCATCTTCCCTTCCACTTATGAAGGAAAAACATCTTTTTCATGATGACCCCAAGTTAATCCTCTCAACACCAGAAGGACATATATTTTAGCTGCCTGTAACTTAAAGCAGCAGCTGCAAACAACAAGATGATTTAGCTTCAGAGCAGCTAGTTACTGCAGGCCACCACTGATTCATAGCTGTTATTAAGAAATTACTACTGAAAGTCTGTTTACCACATTTAAATTATGTTACAGTAGCAATGCAGCCACAGCATCTATTTATAGAAAGAATTTCACCCAACAAGAACAGTAACAAAAAATGGTTAAAGTTGGAATGAAAGCATCTGACATCATTCTGTGACTTGGCTGCAAACTTCTAAGACATGAAAGAGCTGGAGGACAACGGCAAACTGACAGGATATGTGAGGGCATTCTGCCCTCAACAGAACTGAAGTTAGACAGTCACCAAAATGGAAAATAAAAATAAAAGACATGGTCAGTAGTTTAAAAAGGGTTCTATATCTCAAAGTACTTGAGTGTTTCTGGTAAACTGAAAACAGCCTGAAGAACAGCTGCCATCACTGCACTTGGAACATCACAGAAAAGCCACCAAAATGTAATGGAATTCAATACAATGGGAAAGAAAACATGTCAAGAAAAACACAGAAAAACAAATGCTAAACAATTTTCAAAAAGACCTTAATGAAGACTCTTCGCAAATTCAAAATGGAATCTCAGTTACGAAGAATGGAAGGCAGAAAAACAAAGCAAGAAAGATGTAAAATGAAAGGTAAAGGCTAAAGGCCAAATATGTTAAAGCAGCTTTTTTAAATATATCGGGGAAAGTCTATAAGAGCATGTGCAGGTCCTTGAATTTTCCAGAAAACGTACAATTATTTAAGAAAAGTAGAGGCAGTGCAGAGAAATGAACCTTACTTCTTGGCTAAATGCATGGTAGACTTCTTGAAATTGGTAACCAAGTTTCTACCTGCAGGTGTTTGTACAAGTCATACAGGTACACATATATATGTATACAAGCATATAAATGTTCATACATGCCTTTTTCACAAACAGAATTCAGATATGCAAATACAAAAGTCTATATGAGAACAAATTAAAAAAAAAACGTTGAAAGTATTTTGGAAGAAACAAAAATAGGAGGACATTAAAAAAAAAATAAATGTATGGCCTCACTAAGAACCAAGCAAGAAAATATTTTTAGAATTATATTTGACATATCAACATAGAACACCTCTATCAAGTACAAATAATCTTTCTGCAAGCCAGCTCAATCAATACCTGGCATATCTGATTGCTGATAAATAACCTTCATTATCAAAAAAGTTTTGCTTAAATGAAAAGGGCACACACAACTGGCAAACGACTAGACGATTGCTTCTAATTTAACCCTCTGCTTAGTGCGTTCAGGATATACAAAGAAGGCCTGTGAACTTATATTATCAGAAATGTTTTCTTAAGAAACACGACTACATTTCTCATAGATCATATTACAAACAGGAACTTGATTCCTGACAAGTGGAAAAAAAGAAATACCTTCTTAGGGTCCATGTTGAATTTCTTCCTTCCCATGGCTATTTGCTTATTTCTTTGTGTAGTTTTGCTACACGTGAACAAAAAGAAGAAACAACAAGCAGTTATCAGATGCTCTTTTACAAAAACAACTTCTGGATGAACTTCTTATTTTGGCTACTCTGTATTTTTTATTACAAAAGCAAGACACTCACTTTTTATAATGTTACTATTTTCAATTCTTTTAAGTGATTGCAGCTTTAGAGAACTCTCTCATTATCAATCGGACAGGCTGAAATATTACATTCTGTTCAAGATATTCTCTATCCAAACAAATGACATGCCTGAACAGGATAAAGTCAGGCTTTAGCAAGTTTACAACAGACTGAATAAAGGTGATCCGATGTTTGTTTAGTATGTTAAAGCTATTTTTATTTGCTATTCCTGGAAGATCTTTTCCAAGGTCTTACTGAATCACATCGATATGTTAGCATTACTTACCTTTCTTCTACACTAGTCAGATTATCAATTTCTGTCATAACCTCAGCAATTTCAAATTTTAGTCTCTGCCAAAAGAAGGAAAGAAAACATGTTAACCTACATTAAAACACTTTCTGAAATCATCTATCGTACACTAATATGATTGATTACGTCTTACTTTCTAATATTTGCTAGTCACTTGAAGAAAAGCAATTAATCTTATGGCTTCCTTAGATATTTAGCTTAAAGATTTTACCATAACTGACTGTTAAAACACATGTATCTGAATTCCCAGTGGGTGGTTGTGTCAGAGCATCAAGACCAAATTGTTATTACCAATTTCAGCACAGTATTTCTTTACCCAGATTTCTCCTTCACTTCTATCCTGTATGCAAATCTGCTGTTTAATGAGTTCTTGATTACAAAAATTACATGTGTACATATGCACATATTGCACTCCATAAACACAGAAGTTACCATTTTTATAAGCACACAAATGATGCATAAATTCTATTCATTATTAGTATTATTTATCTTAAGTCATTTATATTCTTTCAAAACCATTACCTGGAATTCATATCTAGGTTTGCAGTTTACGGCAACTTAATCGACTGAAGCAGTCTTCTAAGGATCTTTACAGATAAATCAATTACCTCAATATCATCAATCAGTTCTTTTTTCCTGCGACGAATATTTAAAAGCTCTTCTCTTTCTTCTATGGAGAGGTCATCAGGTACTGGAATAGAGCAAAATGTGCAGTCTTTTAGCATTTGCAGCTATACCTCATAGCAGAAAACTGAATAAACCTGATTAAGAAAAGTAAATTTACATGAAACATCAGGGCATTTTTTTTTTTAGCTGGGGTCATTTTCAGAAAAAAAAACAAACCACCCCAAAACTCACATCTAATTTATTGGAATTCTACTTTATAAAATCGTAAGTAAGGTAATCAAAGAAATTACTACGGACAAAATCTGTCTTTCAAAAGAAAGCTAGACAAACAAAAGAAACCTGTTATCATATAATATGTGGTAAGATTTTGCTCTATATTGCCAAACCAAGCCTGGTATCATTCCAATTATTCCAGTAACAGATCAAAATTCTTTATGTAAATGAATTATGATTCAAAAGATATCACTATCTTTCAGTGAAAAAAGCCAACGAACAGACAAAGCTATATACGAGATGCATATCCTGGTGCTGATTTCAGATATCATAATTTTAGCAGTACCCCTTCGTTTGGCTGCTTTGCAAAGCAGAGATGCAAGTAAGTACAATACTACTGACATCCTTAAAAACAAATACTTTCCATCAGTAGGATATGCAAATAAATACACAGAATCAGTTAACACAGTGTATCATAAACCTACGTTTTTGTATAATATCATTTAAGTGAGTCTGAAGTGTTTAAGTCAATTTTAGGTCTCTCCTTGGCTATGCTAAAACAAATATGTTGATAAAATTACTGGCTACTGAAGACGCAAACGTGTTTCTGTACACAGCTACAGCTGCCACTCATTCTAGCAGCAGCAGCCCCCTACCCTGTAATCTCTGCCTGACAACCAGCAAACATGAAAAACTGTTCTCACAAAGCCTCTGCGTTTCTTCAGCAACTTGATTTTTCCCTACCAAGAAACTTCTTTGGACTGAGATTACTCTCACTCACTTGTACAGCACTAGACATCAACCACAAATATTCACCTCCTCTGCAATGATCCCATAATAACAGTTTAAATGCTACCCACTTTCTTGGAAATGGCTCCTTAATTATAGTACAGCTTTTCCTTCTAGCTCAGTAAAATGGAACAACAAAAATAATTATTAAGATACTTAAATGGTTCTATCCCAACAGCAACACATAACAAACGTAGTCATTTGGGATGGCCAAAGCCATTTCTTTATGTCATATATACATGTAACAGCCTGTAGCAATGGGATCACAAGCAAAGGTTCAGCTTGACAGGAGATTTTTAAAGACACCTTTGAAACACAGCCTCTGCTCAACTCTCAATAATGAAACATATTGATTATTTTCAACAGCCAGTGGTTAAGCTCCTTTCCTTTTAGGATTTGAATCACAACATAAAATCCAAACGGCAACAGACCTTGTTAGACACGAAGTAAATACGGCAAATGATCTCATTTAACTACTCCAGATACATACATGATTAAATTACTTCCAGTTCAGGAAATTAGTCTCCTGTGGAACAAACACCAGACTTCAATATGTTTACCCGCTTCTTCTCTTCATCTCATCAGAAACCCACCCACTCCTAAAAACTCCTTGCATGCAAATACCGATAAGATTCTTTTCACATCAAACCTTATAAATACACGTGCCTCCATCACATCTTAGTCTTACATGTATACTCTCAGATCTTAAGCCACCAAAACTCAAGAGATTTCATGACTATAAGCACACTAGGTACATATACACACCACAAATACTCCAATTAGTAACTGAGGACTGACAATAAAAAAAATGAAGATTGTTACCCAATGTTAAATCATTAAAAAGGCAAACTGTGTATAATCAATCACTGCTTTAGCTAAGAAGTATGCTCAAGTATCCTTAAAGCATTTTTACACTATTACATCAATAGATTAAATTAGATTAAAATTTTGCAGTAGCCGCATTAGTAAGAGTTCTTAATTTTTTAATCTTTTGCCACGGCAGACATTTTGGTAACTCTCACCTTTGCTGCCAATTGGAAATGCTAACTAGAACCCAAATAGAAAACAATCTTTAAGCATTAAATACTTAGAATTCATAGATGGTGCTTGATTTTTCTTCAAGATGAGTTACAAAATCTCTGGATTAGCCGCTATCACAAACCCTTGCCAAAGCAGAACATCAGTAGTGGTACTGCAGTTTCTTCTCCCTTACATTATTGTGCAGTGAAAGCTCCTTGGCACAGGTCTGGAATATCTAGAACAAGTGAAATTGCTATTTGGAATCAACATGAATTGTGACAGTTTTCTATGCTCAAGCAACCCACCAAAGAGAAGAAATCAGACACCTCAATCCTTCTCCTACGGCACCCATAGAAAAAACACGTGTTTTTTCCTCTCCTCTGATCACAGCTGCAGCAGAGACAACCCTCCCAGTACAACTAATGATGCTGTTAGACAAAAAGGAAATAAACTAAATGGAGTCAGACTGCCTTTTGCATTAGGAAATAACATCGAGTATGTACTTGCCAGACGCCAGACAAGAAAAATCTGCTGGAAAAGAAGATCCTGCACTTGGAGAGCACTTAGAAGACAGCACTCGAGAAAACTGCACATTAACACAACATCTTTAAATAATGGTATTAATACCAGAGACAAAAGATTCCAGTATCTTTTGATAAGAATAAAAGAACCAGGATACAACTCAGTGGCAGTTACAGTACTGCTCAGCTTCCAGAAGCTATTGGTATAGTCAATATTTTACTTCTACTCACACGACCAGCCCAGCACAGGGAAGGAATGATTGACTTGTCAGAATGACTCCTAAGTGCACACTGTCCTATCATCACCATAAATTGGCACACGTGCAAGACACTGAAGATGTCTGCCTTCTTCTCACCTTTCTACTGCTTGTATATCATCACTGCCTCCCTTTTCCAGCACTGCTGTTCATGCTGATGAGAAAATGTATCAATGGGAAAATGAACCCACCAAGAAAAGGTTCTTCAGAGACTATATGTGGCATTACAGCCTGCAGCTTCAGAGGCTGAAGGTGTCTGCTCTTGGAGGGTATGTGATTTTATGGCTATTGTCCTTGTTATTTTGATTCTCTATTTTAAAACAAAATTTAACAATATTTCTGTATTTCAATTAAGGCTTTTGAAATATTAACATTGGAGGATGTGCCCACCTTACCTGAAAGGAAAGACAGAGTGGAAGACATTCAACACAAAACCCATTAACACAAAAGGGCACCCACCATTAGTTAAACCTTTTCCTTACAAGTAAAGAAAAGAGCTACTCTTGTGTTTTTCATGTCAACTATTCTTTGCTTTTCATTGATCCCTAATGATTCAAAACCACCCAGAAAACATCAAAAACCCTACATCCTACTTCTAAATAGACAAAATGTTTCCTCAGTGATAGACTCAAACAGTAATCAGTCCTAAGTTGAGCATGAGGTGCCTTACACGACCTGCAATGCAGGGACCACAGTGAGAGTCTGAACATAATTTTCTTTAGAAAGCAAACCTGTAGAGCTGTGGTGCCCAGGTGTTCTTAGGAAATTGAATGAGCACTTTGCATATTTCCTGTTTGAAAAGGAATATTCATTTTATTTATTCAAAAAATTTGAAAAGCACAGTTGAAATGTTTGGTGTCAAGGCTGATGTTAGAGATCAAAAATGGCCAAAGAATAATAACACTGCATTAAAACATCTTTACAGTCCTAAGCCAATATTGCAGATATGTGACAAGTGATGATCTGCCTGGCAAGACCCTCTCCATAAGCCACTTTTTTGACTTTAGCAGCTAGAACACTTCTGCTTTTTCTAACCTTGTGTTCACATAATCCTCCACACAGAAAAGCTCACAGACCACGTATTACGTATTTGTTCTGCAAGACAAATTTTCTAGCTGTCCTCTCTGAGTCATTTCCAAGTTTTTTGTTTCTCGCCAATTCTAAACATGAAGTAGACAGGATGGGAGGAGTTGGTATGGACATTTAAATACTGAAAAAGAACAAAAGCATTTCAGTATAGTGAACAAACTGCAGTTGCAGCATGCTTTCATGCTATCTTCTAATCTTTAAACAAAGACAACGTACTAATGCAAGTAATTTGTGTGAAAACCTTTTAGCTTACAAGGAGAGCATTTCCTTTTTCTAAAACTTCAGTTTCTACTACTACTACTAAATAGAAAGTCAATATACCTACCGGTATTTTACTTAAGAGGAACAAAGTTGTTGAAAGTACTAATTATATTCTTGGCCAAATAGTAAGAGATGAAAACACAAGACTATATACATTGCTACTAATACTATTCCTACTACCACCAGGAAAAAAAAAAATTTAATATATTCCAATTAGCCTACCTCTGTTCAATTACTGTAACTGATCTAAACGTACTTAAATGAATTTCCTGTAAACAAACACTTATTGGAATACACACTTTTAATACAGATAATAAATGTGTTAGAAAAAAAACGGAAACCAATGACAACCAACAAACAAAAACTAAACCATAGCTTGCCACAGAAATCAGTGTATTGTCCTGCGGTTGTGATGTTATTTTGTTAAACAATTTTCCACTATTGACAACACATGTACAGTATCCAAACAAGAGCATTAGCCCAGAACTCTAACATTTATGAAGACATAAGAAGCATTTTTGAGCAAGCAGGCATTTAAAAAAAAAGTCTTTTCCAAATTGAGAAAGAATTGCAACAGATCAACTTGCAAAGAACGTCCCACAGGTTAATGAAAATTAGGAGCAAATCTTGTCATAGGAGACAGAAATCTAGTACCTTCCAAGTCCATACCCCTGATACCATCACCTTTTTCAGTAGCAAAAATGAAATCCTTTTCAGCTCAATGGTATTATATGAACCAAAATTCCTGTGTCTAAATTTTTTTTTACTTCCTAGCCTTTCAACCGGCAGTAACTGGCCAAGGTGTAAAGCAATCTCACTCCACCACTTCAACTGACTTCAGAGTTCAGTCTCTCAGCAAGACACAGTAAACCAATCCATAGCCAGCAGAAAGCAAACATCTAACAATATCTAATGACAGATAAAACACTAATTCTGTAACTCCATTTATGGAGCAACACAACTCCCTGACTCATTGCTCAACTAACTTTTGGTTTCATAAATATAAATATTTTTCCTTCTTCCGTGTTAGCCCCAAATTGGTTGTGTTAAGTATTTCCATTCCAAGCAAAGAACAATTAGAGGGAATCTGATTTTGCTGCAATAGAAACATCTTGCAAGCATAAAGATATTTACACAACACAAGGCTTAAAACTAAACAAACCTATCCTCGCCCATACACAGAATGGGTAGACATGTTTCTTCTGGCCTTTAAAATAATACACATTCATCTCTGAGAACAAATCTGATTGTCTCAGGACATTTGCCTCAACGGATATTCTCAGGCTATTCTCTCTTCCTTTCCCCCTACATGCTCCCTTTTTTTTAAACTTAATTATAGGAACATTTTCCAGCTTTTAGACAAGATGTATAAACAAAGCTGTGACCACTTGTGGCTACTAAAAATTCCATAGAAGTTTTTGTAGGAGGATATCCTTCTGAATAGATTTATTTCACAGTGCAAAACCAAGCTATATCTGCATTAGCCGGATTTGGTTGACTTCCTTCTTTTAACTACCTTACTGCATTAATCTTCACTATTTAGCCATGGCTGAACATGTTCTAGCATCAGAGAGATCACACTTCCCATTAAGAGGGAAAATAATCTTGTACATGATATCCTTTTACATACAAAAGCTACCCATCAGTGGTGTGAGGAATTTAGGACCGAGTCCATGGCTTGCAGAGTTATTCTGAGAGCTTTCAGTCACGAGGGCCACTGTGGCCAGAAAGTGCGTTAGGGGCCAAGCCCAGAAGACAACCTCAAACTCGAATCCGTCATTCTCATTGTTTAGCTGCTGGAAATCACACCATTACAAGATGCTCCTGAAAACGCTTTTCACTCTAGGATAAGGAGATACTTTACAAGCAAGATACAGTTAAGATATTGTTCTTTTGGGCTTGTAATAATATATGGGGGATAAAAAGCTTAACAACATTAATTCTATTACCACATAAAAATATGTTTTCAGCAATTTAGAGGAAACAGTTTCCCTCTGACATGACCCACTAAATATTTACGATTTTTTTTTTTTTTACTTCCACTGTAAGGTAGGTTAATTATATGAGTGATTCACATTAATCATATTTTTTATTGAAAGAAGAAATATAAGCATAAAAAATTGGAAATACAAAATACATTTTTATTCTCTATAGAATAGAAACAGCAGGGTAAATGCAAGGCCAAGTGTGAAATCATTTCTTGCAAAAAAACAAGCAGTATTTATTATAATCCATAAGAATTACTTCAAATAAGGCAAGATTATATTTTTGTCCTGGTCAGAAATAGCCATGTATAATTTAATTAGCATTAACATCCCTAGTCAAACAGAAAGTAGGCAGTTCCAAAATTGTGCAAAATCAGGGTCCAGATAACACTGATTTGGAGGGGGGGTGGGGAGGAATCTAATCCATGCATTTTACCTGCCTCCCAAAAATCATTTGGTTTCAGCTGCCACGCACAGAAGAGTGCTGCCTCGCCATGGTACCTGCAAACATGCTTCTGTCTATAAAGTATAAACCACTGTGAATACATTTCTTGAACCTGATGGCTCAGGAGTTTGCAGCAAACTACTGCAGTATATAGATCTTTACAAACTGTATGTGCAGATAACATGAGCAACAACAGCTGTGAAGTGGAAGAAAAGAGTATAAAGGCTTCTCATAGCTCTCGCATGAGCTGTTAGCCCTCACTGCTAGCTGCTAGTTGCCCTTAATGGCACTGAAGCACAAACAGGTACTTTACAACAGCTTTCAGATCTTCACCTTGTTATACAGCTATGCCCACAGAAAGAACCAGAGAGACACCTACCTTGCTCTTTAGTTCCTAATTACACCACTGACACCAATATCTGCCATCTGAAAGCAGTGTGTGTTTAAGTTAATGAGTATTTCTTTTTTTACTGTACACGCTCTGTTATTTTTATGACTAGGCAGTACTGAAGGCCATGATTATATTATATTTACCTCCTTTACATCTTATATTCAACAATGTAATTATTTCATCATTTTGATGTATTTCCATTAAGAAACCAAGTGTTTTGCAACAATGAAGTACAAGAACCACCTTCAAGCAAATAAAGGAGCATCACTTGGGGAGAAAGAAGAAAAAACACACAGGGGCCAGTTCTGAGGAAGATTTCACAGGTATCAAGTTTGCACCAGCTCCTGTACGTCCCTGCATCGCTTTGCCACTTGCTGCTCCTGGATATACAATCCTGCCTGGATCCCAGTTTTTCTGTTTTTTTTTTTCTGCCATTTTAGCAGGCCAAATGTTTCCACTGAGGGACCACAGAATTGCCCAAGCCAACACAACAGGCGCAGCAGATACCCCTGCCACAGGGAGGTACAGAGCACAGCAACCCCCTTGATGTCAATCAGCCCTAAAACCAGCTTAGCTCTGCCCCAAAACTCCACCCTTACAGGCTGTATTCTCTGAATCCTAAAAGTAGTTCAACCTGATATTAAAAATAGATAAGTGTGGATTTCCTTTTAGAGCATTTTTCTTTTGAAGTCTCTCTACTTTCGCTTCAAGATCAGAAGATGCTTCTAAGCCAACTTTTCTTTCTAAAATATGTAAATACAAATTACTGAACATGAAAAGAAAGCTGAGTTTAATTTAACATTCTAAGTCTCTTACCCAAATACATTAATACTCGCATTAATAATATAAAGTGTTAAAATATGCATGGCCATGCATATTTAAGTAGTGCAGGAAAATTTTATGCTAGCTCATGTGGAAATTATAAAGGGCCACACTGTAGTGGTACGTGTTTCAGGGAGGGTTATGAACAGATTAGCACTGATACAGGAAACACTATCCAAGATAATATGTGCCTTCATTAACATCAGTTACCAATTACTGTTCAAGAAATCTGGTGAGTCACCATTCTGATTACAGCGTCATAGCTGTACACTGTCGCTAATATGATCGTCTTAACGTTACAGTCCTTTTTCATCAGGGAAAACAATAACATTGAAGCAATGTGGGACAAGTGTAATACTTCGCAGTGCCAAGCACTGCAAGTAAAAACGCAGCCTTGCATTGTCTTGCTGTTTTAGGACAGTGGTGCAGTTATATTGCCTTAAAATTTTCTTACTTGGCTTTCAGCTTTTTAACAAAATGACTGTATCTGATTTCTTTTCCCCACAGTGAATAATGGAAGGGGGGATCAGAATCAGCTTTGTGTAGTAACACCACCCATATAGATACAGATATTACCCTTCCAAAAATAAAGAGGCCTCAAGCCTTTTCTTTACACTGCATCAGATCAACGGAACGCCGTCAAACAGAATCAAATTATTTCCTCCCTCCCCAATATGTATGCTGCAAGGCAGAGTCTCACAGGTAAACCACTTTGGGAGAAATCTATAATGGAGCATTCATATGTGCAAAACTGGAGAAACAAATAGGAAGGTTACTCGGTGCTACAGCTGAAATCAAATAATTTTATCTGATGTTTGCATGTGAAAGCTTTTGCATATAGTATATTACATTACAGTAAGCATTAATACAAAATTTAGTCTTTATAAAGTAAAAGTCTGCAAATTCTTAACTTCTTTTGTTCACTTTCATAGCAAGATCCAGGTCACAAATTTTAGTGCCCCAGAGTAAGAGAACTATCCAGCAATAACACCAGGAGAGACCATTGGCAACAGCTGATAGCAAATTATGTATCCACTTGCAATGCGGAACAACAGCCACTTTTTAAGTGGGAGTCTTGGAAAGGAAATCATTATCATTATCTAGAGGGTGGAAGGAACAGATCACCATGCCAAGTATGCACACCATAGCTAAGTGACACATTAAAGATATCGTGTATTTAACTGAAACCCTTCATTCATTGCAGTGCAAAGAAAGGCAGAGAAAAGCAGTGGGGTTTGCTTGCCTGCAGCAGGAAGAGAAAGTTCTGAAATTAAAAAGCGTAGATGGAACAGCTTTCTAAGAGTAAGATCTTTTAAGCAGTAGAAGTAGCATGTACCTTTTAACTTGGGGCATTTATAATTTTGCCCAATAAAGTGCAGTGTATTACTACATAGAATTACACAAAGAATGGGATAGAAAGAGACTGGATGGTCCCACGACTAATTTCTATGACAGTTCAGTTCACTTCTGATCGAACCAAGCATATAGGCAATGCTGACAGTAATTTAAAAACACTTGAGTTTTAAACAGCTGCAAGATGACAAAACTTTAGGTAAGCAAGCTTTAACACATCTCCACTAAGTCTTCAGTAGACTGACATTATGCTATATAATATGAAGACATCATCTAGTTCAAATCCAGATCAGAAAATTGGCAAAGAATATGCAGCTTTGTGAGTTACACTACATTCCCTTTTCATGTAAAATGGGAAATGGTTAGCACTGGACTACCTCCAGTCCACCAACCATTGCCAAAGTTGCTCTCTTCTAAGGGAACAAAAGTGGTCCTGTACATACTCTTCAGCTGACCAGCATGGGAGAGTGATGGGCACAGGCTGCTGATGGAAAACAGGGCAAACAAGCGGAAGCCCGTACAGACTGAGAAGCTGGATTGCTTGAACTACTGCTGCCACTGACCAGGATCTGGCTCTATGTTCACTGCAGAGGGTTTGGGATGATTCCTAGCAACTCTGTGGAGTCGAAGCAAAGTTTAAACTACTGACAGGAGAGCAAATCCCCCTGTCGACTCCTTTTCTTTGTCAACTAGGACAGCACTCTCTCTCCCAATAATCCTAAGGAGTATGTGTGGATGAAAAAGAAAGCAGGGATACTCCAGCTCCCACTGGCACACAACTCCCAGTAGTCCCTGTGAATGACTGGACTAACCATAGGTGTCCTGCTGCCAATCTAGACAGCTTTCAGTTCCAGGATCCAAGTATCTTGGACCAAGGATGGGACAACTCCTTCTGAAAGCAGAGATCATTTCATCATCTCTTGGGGGAAGAAGAGGCAAACAAGAACATAATGATCTCTTCAGCTTTTAAGATGTTATAAGAAGGAAAAAAAAACAACCACAAAATCGTAGCAATGTGTTTCAGCTTTGCCGTTACAAAATGGCTGTGCTTCCCACAGCACCCCCAGTTACTGGGAAGAGGAAACCGTCAGCTGGCATGCACCTACATTTTTTCCTAGGATAGACCCTGGAAAAAAGACTTGAAAAGCAAACACACCAGAGTAGCAGCAGACATTCCTGTCAGATCCATTTTGAGTAGCAGCATGGAAAATTGACAGGAATGTCGCTGAGCAGCTGCAGGGGGGTCCCGGAGCTGAGCCCAGCCCCTGCAGCCGCCCACCAGCAATAGTCCCGAATCCTGCTTGAGATTCAGGCACCACTCATCAGACCTACTGTGTTCCCAGCAAAACATCTGGGGCTCAGACAGTCTTTCTGTTACAAATTTCCAGTAACATCTACTCTTGGCAATAAGGGATCTGCTAGCTGTACTTCACTCATTAGCGGAGATCGTTAGCCAGTTACTTGGGATTGCTGGCTCTTTCTAAAGCACACAAATCCAATTTTCAGAAAAAGCAAGGCAAAGTTCATCTTTCCCCTTTCCCCAATCCCTGCCTGACACAGCTCTGGAGTAAGATTTCAGAAGCAGTATTTATTGCAGAAGCTTTCTATGTATTCATTTTCCAATATCAGTTGAACAAAGAAGGAGGTGAAGCAACTGGTGGATTTGAAAGCAATCTTCGTTCCCCGAAGAATGCCTCCAAAAGGCAGCTATAGAGTGCCATATAGGTCTGCTCACCTATCAAATAACTGCTCAAGTAGCATTTACATTCCCCCAAAACAAGACGAGTTCCAGGATGCAGAACGCTGTGCATAATGTGATGCCTGACGCTGCATGAGCCTTCGAAGTCCCTGCAGTCTCCGCCAAAAAAGTAACCCTGATACCTGCTCTGGAAACCATTGAGCTGCAGTACTTGGAGAGAAACACACTATAGGTAATACAGTATTTTGCTTCTTGGCCATGTCAGGCTTGAATTGCTCCAGCTTCTTGCTATTACATCAACAAGCCCATTGGTCATATGCCCTGTAGCCTGAGAGGGCCCTACGAGAGGTCGCAAATTTATTCATAGGGTTTTTTTAGTGAAGGAATAGTAAGGCTTAGTTTAAGACTGTAAAGTATTTTCAGATTTCTCAGTAAAGAGTATATTTAGCTTTTGTGAATTCTTGGTTGCCATCATACCGTGAAACAATTAGCTTGACAGGTCACTAATCCAGATATAAAAGAGTTTTTTATCTGGTTCACTGATAAGAAGTTGGCTGGATGGATCCACTTACCGTAAGGTCAAACCCCTGGTCTCCTATTCTTTGCTTGGCAAAAGACCATCGGCAGTTCATACCAAATCTGGTTCAACATACCTCCAAAATAGAGCACATTCAGCATATGCTTGATTCTTTTTAAGTGCAGACATAAGTTCTATGTTACAAAAAGAAAGATTTTGCATACTCCATGCAGACCTTCTGGCATTCTGATTGAAAACTTCTTCCTATTTAAGCCTTCCCTAACAGCTTCAGCCAGATCTGCTAAAATATTACATGGCCCTTTCTAAGTTGCTTCTTTGGCTGATATTGGCAAAATCACTGCATTCCTTCCAGAGATCAGTGAAAAATAATCTGAACATATAATCTTTTGTACTTTATTTTCAAATAATTTTATCATTTTTTCTCAGCTAAGTACTTTGCAAGAAAAAAAAAACATATCCCTACAAACTTCAAAGATCTAAGCAATTTAGTTTTATGACTCTCAGTGTCTCTGTCCTACAGCATATAAAATTCAGCATTTTCCCTGAAAATGAATAGAGATTTAAAAACTTTAAGCAACTAACTGGCATTTAACCCTCAAACTCTTTTTAAATCCACCAGTTCCTGCTGCTCCTATTAATAAACATTCTTTCTCAGATTTCCACTTCATCCTGCCATGCTCAAATAGGAAACATTTTTGTTGACCAGGAAACAATTGAGTGGGACCAAATGCTTTAGTTCTGCTATAAAAGATATCACTTCCTAAAAGAGTAAAAGCTATAGCAAATCATGATTTTTTTACCTGCAGATACCAGCTTCATAAACAATGTGGTTATATGTAGCCTCTGCTAAGCACATCTCCAAAGAGTTAGTCTCTTCTTCAGAGCACTGCTCTACCTGGCACGAGCTTTCACTACACAAAGACAAACTTTGTATAAGGCTGAAAAAAATCTGACTCATTAACATACCTGCAACCATCCTAAATTTGCCTTAGGGCAACCAGAAATACCAAGTTGTAACTTCTGTCAAGCAGCCTGTAGCTACAGTGTCTGCAACTCTGCTGACACAGCTCATGCAATAAGCAGTGAGAAAACTTGTTAATGTGGTTTAGAGATTCTTCTGTATTTCACAAACATGGACAATACAGCAGTAAGTACAAAACACCTGGAGAACACCATTCACAGATAAACTCTTTATTGTTTTAACTATTTCTCAGCCTCTGAGAAAAGTGGCTGGTAATAGAAGTGGTGGCACTATTAAGCATAGATTTGTCACCAACAATCATCTAATCCTGACAGCAGACATACAGACAGGCAGAGTCTACAGTTCACTTCAAAATTACACAAAAACTCGTTCAGTGCAGCACCTGCCCTATCATCTCTTCAATGTCTTAATAAATTGGACTTTTGTTGAAGTATTTGAAGCTTGATCAGAACACCTGAGTGTCATACTCAACTGAAGCTGCAGATGTTTAGTCAGTATCTCTAAATATCCAGAAGCTAGTTCTGAAAGATTACATTTTGATACTTTGAAGAAAAAAGGTCAACAAAAATCACTGTTATACACGTATTTAATCAGGCTATTAGATTCCATTAGATCTAACTACAAGTATTTTATCATGAAGGTTTAAAACTGCTAAGACAAATGGAAGCATTTAATTATTTTTCTCCTGAATTCTTCCACAGTTGTACCTTAAAAAAAAATGTCTTATCATAAGCCAAAGAACCTCAAAGCGTAATTAATTACAAACTACCAATGGAAGTCTAGCCATCCTGCATTATCCTAGCTGAGAACTTATGAAAATAAAATCTTACCATAAATTTTCCATAAATTTAAAAATGCCAGATTGGTGACTAATGAAATTAAAAAAAAAAAAATATTTTCTACTGATTTAATGTTGCTGTACATGTTTTTCACTAAATACTGCAGCATGCAACTTTGCATGGCACACATAATGCGCTCATACTAAATAGATGACATAGTTTCCATAAGAATTAGTAGCAATGGAAAATGACAACTTACACAGACCCGCAGAATATAATCATGACATTGTTCGTTAATGCCTGCCACCACTGTTAACTCTATTCCAGAAAGTCTCAAGAGGAAGCTAGATATAGTAGCAGAAGCTGATGAACTTCCAGCTGCAAGGGGGTGGGCGAGAAAGGAAGCAGACTGATTAGCTGAATAGATTTATTGTATGCACACATTCTATGTTAAAACCCTGTATCTACTATAACATAAATTTTTTGAGTCATTTGACTGTTCACAATTCAAATACAGGAAAACGCTATCGGGCTAACATGTGTTTGTTCAGCAGGAAACCCTTTCTTCAAACGTAAAATGAGGTAGTGAAAAGCCAAAACTTGGCTAGAATTGTAATACTATTATTTCTCATATGTGAGAGGACCTTTTGATGTTCTCCTGTCACATCAGAAAAATCATCTTAAGTCCATATGAGCTCCAGATAAAAATACAATGCAGTAACAGCTGAAACGCAGTGCTGTCCCTCTCAGAAATGCAAGACATTATCATACTACTTTCTTCAATTTAGCCAGCAGGCTTTATTCTAAAGCCATAAATATTTTCTGAATTTTCCTTATAATATAACATGAATACAGCCAAAGCATCTTAAAGCAAATCCATAAGCAAAGTTTCTTATTCTATTTGCTGTATTTTAATGGTCTTTAAACATTGGCAGAGTCTACATACAATCAATTGTGCAAAATGCAATGTAAGTCGATGCGCACTTTAAGAAGACAATTAAACTTCAAATAGATTCCTTTAGGCTTTTTACAATTCAAATAAAGATCATAACCCCTAAGAATTGGGAGAAAATAACTTGGACTACCATTCTTGCAAAACAAAGATAAAATGAAGTAATACTGCTTATTTAATCACTGTAAAGTAAAAAAAAAAAAAAGAAAAGGGAGAGAAAGCAAATTATTTGCTTTGTATTCATTTATAATACTGTATTAAAAAAGAAGATAAAATAAAAAGAAGGTAAAATACAAGAGAGTTTGGGAGAGGAAACAATCTGACCAAAGCCCAAACATAAGTACACAATATATATCACCCAATGCAGTAACAGAGCAAAATAAGTGTCATCACTTGCTTAATTAAACAGAAGAAGAAATGCATACCAATTTAAAAAACAAAACAAAACAACAAATTTTCTTGCAGGTTTACAAAACACATGGACAGTGGATTAATTCAGTCACCACGCAAATAGTATCAACTATTATTGTCACTCATGCATAGACTGCTGCAGTCCTGCCACTAAAACAAAACTTCCTCATTCTTAAAACTGTCATTGGTGACCATGTTCAAGAATTCAAAAAATTATTACGTTTTACATTGCCATATAGACAATATCATATATATTTTGGTATTGTAATTGATTTCTGTTAGAAATGTTTTGCCTTCAAAGCACACTGTTTTGTCCACATTTCACTTCCACTTTGAAGTCACAGATCGGCTCCTGCTAGCTCAGGAAGGAAAATAAATTGTTGCTGTTATGTTCTAGCACTGTGGGGCAAAATGCCAGGCTGTCCGGCAGCCAACAGACTGACCACAAATCTTTCTCCTTTTATTCTTTTTCTGTTTTCCCCTCCCAGCAAAAGAATTAATATCCACAGCCAATTAAGGCACATGGAAAGGAATGTACTAATACTGTCCAGGATTATGCTCGCGACAGTAGTTATGTTTGAAAATTCCTTTCACTGTCACTAGTAATGGAAATAACTTACAGTATTTCAAGCTAGCTCTTCCAGTCAATTAGGACTTACAATTTGTATACTATTATTTTTAAACTTATTAAATTAGACTAACATTATTACAAACTGATTTAGTAACAACATTCAAAATTAAAGACTTGGAGTAATAGTAAAAGAACTCTGAAATTCAGGTAGCCATTTGATGGAGTCCATTGGCAAGTTAAGTTTGGAAGGAAGATTTGGACAGGAAGCAGATACCTAAAGGACAGCACATTTTTACACTGGCATCGCTGGCCTCAAGTAACTAAGGAACAGGATGATTGGCTGCAATTATAAAGAAACTTGAGAAATATGACCTTTTTAACAAGGAAAAAAAAAAAACCAAACTGTTTTGAAAGAAAAAAGGATGCACTATTGTGAACATCATCAGGCATTCTCACCATTCCGTGTACCTGCTGTCTGGCTCACTTATTTTGTTAAATCTTAATCCAAGGCATCGTCTACAGAGTTGGGAGCACCAAATATACCAAAGGTAAACCAAATTCTACTGAAAAACATTAGGCTTCTCCGTTCCTTACATACTTAGGCTCTGTAAAACAAAGACTAGTGAAACACAGCATAAGTGAAATTAGTAAAATCAAAACTGTTTTGTACACTCTACATTGTAACCCTACATGCTGCACCAATATTTTAAAGAGAGTAAAGAATATTGTTTTAACTAAAACCTTGTACTATAAATAAGAAATCAGTATCTTCTTCCATAAGTAATCTAAAAGAACAGCCACCTTCCCACTCCAATCAGCTAACTTCATTTCTGTTTAAAAAATAAACCAAGAACTCTTAGATGACTTAAAGTCTACAGCAAAATCTGAAGGCGTTTAAGTATTTCAGGATGGGATTTATGGCAGAGTTCTGAAATGGATACTCCTAGTTCCTGTTGCTTTTACTGGAATATTTTTATAGAGAGTCACTTTTTTCCCACCCTACCCTTTTCCTTTACTGAATTTCCACACAATAACTTAGATCTGACCATCACCGGACATCTGAACAACAATAAAAAAAGTTACAGCTGGATCCCGTATTAGTCCCAGCTGCACAGGATCTCTGGCTGCCTTCAGAAAACAAGATAGCCAATAGGAAAACAGTAGGAGAACTTCTTTTAGCAGCTTACCTTTGAATAAATTGTTTTTCCGTATGCTACTACAACAAACAATTCTACTACTCAATGCAAACTGAAGTTATGCTTCGTATTTTTCACACCTTTTCTAAAAAAAAATAAAAAACCCTCCTTCTTCAAAACCCTTTACTACAAAATGCCAGAAAATAATCATCTCCATATGGTCTTTCAAGTCTAACATACCACAATGGATATATCTGCCAAGTCCACCCACCCACAGGCTCCATAAACTGCAGAGTATTATTTGTATTTCATTTGGATTACCAATTTCACCCAACCTTTCCTCTTCATGACACGTTACTTTTTCAGGCTTACAATACAGGTAGAAGATACAAAAGGAAAATAAGTTTTCAGCAAAATAAGAATGCTAACATAACATCTACTTTCTTTACTTCGGATATCCATGAATTCACAGTGGAAGGACTTAAACTAGTCTTCTTTTTATGTTTGCTCTTATAAAATATCACCTAATCTTTTAAAACATGCATGTGATACTACGTCATTTATTGGTACAAGACCAAGACTAAACAGTGCAGTCTTTCCAACTTACATTGCACAAAATGAGAGTGAAGAGAGTTACATGTGTTTTGATTTTTTAAAAAAATCCCTGAGAGTGGAGAAGCTTCCTCGTGGATATTTAAAAAGAAAGTTACTATATTTAATGCACAAAAAAAAAAAAAAAATCCACTTCCTATATCCAAAAAAAAAAAAAATCAACTCCATATGCTCCATTTATCTGTCCTTGCTAGAACATCTACAGCAAACTGAAACGTCACAAGCTACCTAGAAAGGTTGACCTCATGTAATAAACGGGAGATATTCTTAAAACCCAGTTTGAGATTCCCAGATTACAGTATTAATCAGCAACACCTACAAAAGAACAAACTAGTCACATACCTGAGACCTTTTAATCTCTCCTTTCTGTGACTGCAAAAGTTTTCATAGACACAACAGTCATCTCTCTGAAGTTTGCCTCCAACTAACCTTGGCTACCAGTTTCAACTTCCACTTAGGAAACAGTTTCTATACAAACTGCAATTCAGGAATACCAGCACGAATGGTAAGAGATAGTGGCAAAACAAGCACAGATATTCTCCTTGTCCCCAGATGAATGTTGGATGCTGCTTAAAAATGTTGCATGATGTGATATGATAATTTTAGTAACTAAAAGGGTTGTACAGTAGGTCAAAATTGACTTGCAGAAAAGCAAGTTAAATAACAATAAAGTTCTATAAAATAAAAAAAAAATACTTTTGAGCCTAAAACCATACACTTCCATAACACAGACTACCCATTCAGGTGTTTACGTGACAGAGATCACATGCAAAATGAGTTTTCCCCAATTATACTAGGGTTACAAAATGCAAAACTAAGCCAAGGATTACTTCAGCCTGATAGAGGCTCTTGAAGGCATACTCCTGAAATATTAAGTGTTCATTTTGGGTGAGTCCCAAGCAGAATTCTTTCAGTTAAAAGAAAAAAAGAAAATTAAAAAAAATATTAAAAAATTAGAATTAAAAATAAGAAAAAATAAAGGGAGAACCACAATATAATATATAGGTGCACATTCACCTACCCCATGCAATAAAGTCCATAGATTTATTAAAATGGCGTATCAGCCTGCACGGTTTGTACACAGCAGCTCCTGTGTGGCAATGAGAAACAGCTGAACACTCTCTATGTAGTGTAGAACATTCAGTCTTCTCAAGAAGGACTTAGAACAGTCCTATGCAGGACCAAGCCCCTTCCTGTACACATTTGGAGTTTCATGGTCAGAAAATGCATTTAATTTGCAAGATTCTTCCCAAGGAAGAGAGTTTCTCCATAACAGAGCCACCATTTCTTCTTACAGCTACTCAATTTAACCTCAACTTCCTGGGAAAACTTTCTTCCGCATTCCCTAGCTGGCCAGTTATGAGATACTAAAATAAAAACATGCAGCAGCTTTACAAATTCAAAAATTACATTTGCAAGTGGTCAAAGTCGAACTCAGACAGAGTACACAGCCTGGTGGGAAAATTCCTCCTCAGCATATTAGAATGACTAGGCAGGAAATTCATTAGTCCAAGCTCACATGAGTAAGAAAAAAAAAAAACAAAATTATTTGGAGTCTGACCACTGAATATAAGAAATACTGCTTCAAGCAGCAATAATTCCTTATTTTATAACATCCAGTGCAATTACAAATGTCCCTTTAGACAATTCCTCCTCTCTTGTAGTAGGGCAGCAGGATCTGTTTATGTCAGAATTTGACCCCACATGCAGCATTGCTTAAGAACGAAACAAGGATTTTATTAAGGAACGTGATATCTACAGTACAAGAAAGCAAAAATGTAACAGCAAATAAAGACGCTTGAATACTTCGAATTAAAGAAGAAAACAACCTGAATGGTATTTTGTGATGTGAATATGATGGTAATAAATAAATAAATAAAATACACATCTCCATGCTGGAAGTTACGCTATTCACGAGATGGTTGTATAAAAACGTAGAGGTGACTCATTACCTGATCACATCTCACAGTTCCTCTCAGAGAAAATAGTAAAAGGCAGTTCCCCTACTTGTACATGCCAATTTTTTCAGTCTTTTTTTGTGAGTGCATGTGTGTGAGAACGAAAGAGAGCACAAGAGAGACTGGACACGTTTCTTTTCCTACGCATCAACTCCTCCTGCCAAAGCACGCCTAGCGTAGCACTCAATTTCAATCTAATTTGACTGAGGAGCAGATATTCCTACAAGCTGTGTGAGAACCGGTAGCTGAGTAGAAGAGCCACTAAAATTAATTCCCACAGTTATTGTGCAGTCTCTTCCATACCCTTAGAGTCAGCAGACTTGCATTTCATCATTTTCACACCGCTTTTTTTGTTTTGTTGAGAAACTCAAGGTATTTCATCTAAAAACCAACAACAGTTTTTCCTTTTGTATTAAGGACCCACATACCCAAAGGACAGCGGCAGCTTCTCAAAAATCCAACTGAGCCCTTGGACACGACAGTGAAAGCCAGACTTGATTTCAGACTCAACTTTCGCAAACGAACTGATCTTCAATTCTTGTTGAAAAATTTTCTTATGGAATTCAGAAGAGTTATTACTTAATAGTCTAATAGTAAAATCTATCCTTGTTAGTACAATTTGGGTTACTAAAAAACAGTATCAGTTTCACAGTGCTTCCATATACCTGCCATAAGGTAACTATTCTTTTTATAATAAAGAGAACATCTAAAAATGAGGCTAATTAGTAAAACCATGCCAAGAAGCCCGACTTGTCAAAAAACTAAAGATCTTCAGTACTTCATATTCTCCTATATGAGATTCTGATTTAGATTTCACAAGCTTCCAGCAAGCAACTTTCCTGTTAATTCCATGAGATCCTATTAAATTTGTCAAATACTTCTTTCCTAGGAAATACTAGATAATGTTTGTGTTTGCCTTTTAACATGTCAACTTTTATTGGAAAACCTACCTACGTATAAGCAGACACCAGAACTTGAACGAAACTGTGGAAGCAGCAATGCATTATTTTATTTTCCTTAAATAAAACTTCATATTACCAAATAATGGATTTAAAGAACCTCAGAAAGCAATGAAATAAATGCGACACAGATGTTCACCAAAAAAAAAAAAAAAGAACAAGAATGTTTTTACTTCATAGCAACCAAATAGGTCAGGCCATTTCCTTCTTCAGGCAAATCTCAGAGGACCACAAAACACATGGTTTTCTAGTGGATTTTGTATATCTATCCCACTAAGAGGAAACATTGCTGTCCAAAAAATTTGCAATACGGAGTTTTCCCATGAAACTGTTGGAATTAAAAGAAGGAAGTCATATGCAACTGAAAACAATTTGCTAGATGTTAAAGTTATACAAATGGCATAATTAAATACACTTTCACTACCTAAGTCTCATACCTTTCCTATACAATCTATTGCTTTAAAAGAATGCACAGTGAAGAAGTCAAAAATCCAACATTATGGCTGTTTACATCATTTTTCCTTTGCTTCTGTAAATCTTAAAAGTAAAACATCACATGTTCTTCACTTCCATGGGATTCCTGCCTTACAATTCTGTAGGTTGACAGGTTTTTCTAATAAACCAGCTGCTAAGTACTTATTTTTATCCTCTGTGAATGAAGCACATGGGTCAATGTGTCAAAACTCTTCACTAAAATAAGTGCGATCCTTCCATATGTGCTTAAGTGCTCATGGACTATAGGGAGACAAAGTGAAGCAAACACCATTAACTATCACTTTACTTTAAAAAGGAGGAAAAAACTCATATAGACTCATTGAATCATCACAAAACATTATCCTGCATGCTGTCTAGTCCATGCAGAAGTCTACAGAAAACGTCACGTGCGATCTCATAACCAGATTAAATCTATTTGTGCATTCAAACAGGAAAAATAATATCACATAGGAGAACATAACTTATTTCACAACTTTGAGATTGAAAAAGCATTCCAATACTTTTGCGTTGCCCTTTTACTGCCATTTGTATTACAATTTTCTACAGAATATTTTTTAAGAAATAATAAATTATAACATCTAACTATTTACTTGTCAATAACCACTCAGGATATCAGTATGTGTCCATAGACATCAAAAAAGGCAGTGGGTGGAAACAACACTGAGCTCTGTTTTAGACTCATTAATCTTAAGATTACAATTACGCAATCTTAAGATGTCAAACAAGCCAACATTTCATCTGGGGCAGATGGTACTGCATCCAGAGCACAAAGTATATGCCATGAGTCATCAGTTAAAATACGATAGTTCAATTTTTATTTGCAAATTTGATTATCCAGAAACAAGAAGTACAAAGGAAGAAAGCATTAACCCAAGCACAAGGTCCTGCACATCTTCACAAAAAGTTGGAAGCAGATCACCTTCCAAATGAAAAGTGATTAACAAAATAGGAGGGGAACACGGAGAGAACAGTCAAAGAAGCCAAAAAAGAGCAAGATTTCAAAAAGAAAATATAGTAAACAGTACTAGAGGCAGCTGGCGGGACAAAGAGAAGGAAGGGAATGTACTGAGTACAAGGGGTCAGGACAAGTGTGGAAAGGACCTAGAATGAACCTGGAGGAGATACGCTTCAGACAGTGACTGCAAACAGCTCGTTCAATGACTTTCAACATGAAAAGATTATGGGGCGGTAGTTCAAGAAGTAAATGGGGCCAAAGACGGGATGTAAAAAGAAACAGACTAAAAGCATGTTTGCGTTGGGAGAGATAGGAAGCAAGCAAAAGACAGCAGCAGATAAGATGGAAGTACAGCATAAGTGAAGCAGTTTAAAGCTTTTAAAACTTTTCCATTTGCACTAGGAAAGGAGAGACTTATAGGATAAAAAGATGGCAAGCAGAAGAAACTGGAGGAAAGTCATGACACATTTCATCCATTTTCCCTTGAAAAAGTGTTCAAAATCCTGTAAAGAAAGAAGGGGAGGCAATAAATATGATAGGAAAACAGGGTACTGCTTCAAGATCTGCAGCCCCTCAGCTGGTAAAAACTCTTCTAACTCCAGCGATATTAAAAGACTGCAATATCCATTCACTAACAGCAGCATGTGGGGAGACAACTTTCATGTGGTTATTACTACGATTCCCCGACATCATTCTGCAAAGTGCACTCTGTTCCTGTGAGAAAATCCTACAGCTTTCTTTCCTAGCTGTAATTGTACACATGGATGCTATGTTATAGGCATACTGTGCCACTAAACCCATGGCATGCTAACATTGCTGAGCACAAGTCACCAAATACCATGATATAACAATATATCGAGTTGGGCAACCAACAACCTCTGGAAATTTTACCAGCAAAAATTTCATGTTTTCTTTCAACTCATAGCTAAAAATATGGAACATTAGGCTAAGAAAAAACTTACTGCGTTACTGTAATTAACAAGCCCATTTTCTGATACCACCGGAAATAACTAATATTTACAACATAATTATTAATATTTTACCATGGAAATTTGCGTTAGAGTGATAACAGATTCAATGTTTTTTTTAGGCTAAAAATTAAGATACCACTGAGCTGACAGGTAATTTGTATAAATGTGAGATTAGTTTAGCAGGAAGAAATATTATTTAGCAAAAAGAGATCTAGCATGAAGCTCTTCTGGCTGATAAAAGTCCTATTTAGGTCATTTAGTTTTTTGTATTCTATCTCTATATTTACTGTTTTTCTCTCCCTAGAATCCATCCCAGTGGTTAGTTTAACAGTCAGGTGCAGTTTTATATTCTTGGCATTTCCCTAGAGTGCTATTTAAAACTACAAGCCCTCCTCAAAAGCACTTTTGGGACAACTTTTTGAAACTACTGGTACACGTTATCCACTTTGATGAGTAGAGAGTGAAACATTTATCATTCTTCTGTGTTAAAATACATTTCTTATTTTATGAGTTTCTTTGATTTTAAACAAAACATGCAAATTTAGTCATAAATGCAGAGCAAATGTCTACAACCAAGAAGAGGCCACATGGACTCAGAATTCTATCTTTAACATCTATCTCTGAAAGATACTATAGTGTGAAAAGAACAGATCAGGCTGCTCATGTCTAGAAGTGAGAGAGATATTTAATTAATTTAAAAACTTTTTTTCTAAGAAAAATCTGTGGGTTTTGTTACATTTAATAGCTTTTACCTATAAATGGATAACTGCCTCATCCTGCAGAAGAATAGAAGTCATCTTGCTAAATTTGGTTTGGCTGTAAATCCATTCTTCCGAGGCCTCTGTGAGACAGTCTGGTCTCAGTCTAGTTCCTCGTGAATGGCTGTGTACATAACAGAATCAACGTGCTACCTGGCACCACTGCTGGCAAGTACAGCCAAAAACTAACAGAGCTTGGCAACCGAACTGCTCTCTCCCCAAAAGAGCTTCAAAATTCAGAAATAAAGCACAGAGTTTGGGGAACTGCAGGGAAACCTCAATGCCTAATTAGTGCTATAATTCGGTCTATTTGTCAGGTAGAAGCAGGAATCTACCCTCTTGGCATGTCTGTTTAAAGCCCTTCACAGAGACAGCTTAAAACAAACGTACATATAGAAGTTGCTAAGTACTCAATCCTGCAGTCCGTTCCAAGAGGAACAGCATGGGGTTGAATTTGGGAGACTATGAAGCCACTGCACGACTAGACTCAAATTCAGAAAACCAAAGAGAAGTACTATTCTGTGCCTCCAGCACTGGCTTTTTATATATTTCAGTGTTATACAGAAGATCACTTACTGCTCAGCGGTACACAACCACACCACCTGCTGCCAACAGCACTACTGAATGGGAGGATCTCAGTTCACTGGTACCACCACCACGGAACAGTAAGCACGTCAGAAAAGCCTCAGTCAAATCACAAAAGATGTGATTTTAAACCAAGAGAGGAGAGGGAGGAGGAGAAATTTCCTGGATTAAGTGAACCAGAGAGATATTTTAATCAGAACACAAAAGAAGGTTGAGACAAACACCAACTGACTCGGATCATATCGCATCAATAATCCATGCACAGAGCCTCTGCTGAAATCAATGGGAGGCTTGTGCCTAAGTGGATTGTATAACATAAATGCATGCCCCTATTTAGGGCTCCACACACAAAAGAGAAAGCAGTACTAAGAACAGTTCCCTTAACTAACATGCCTCTTCCGTCAAGTGCTTCTAAAATAATAAATCCTAACTTCACATAGCTCTGCTTTCATTCACAGTTTTTACCAGAGGTGGTAAAACAACTGACCTCATTTGACAAATAAGGGAACTGAAGCATAGGATGCAAATTAAACGGAAGAGCAGGGCAGCAGGCAGAACTGAACTGGGAATAGCAGTTTACCTTCTGAATCATAGTTGAATGTCCTAGATATTCAGATGCTTATCTAGTTCAAGTCTCTAATTAGAGAGATTCTGTGCAGTCCTCAAATAATTTTGCATACTTCCTAAAGTACCCGTTCACAGCGATATGCTTATCTCTATGAGTTTTCCATTCAATACTGTCAATTTTTTGAGGATTGCAAATGTCCTGCAGAAGTTCAAAACACTGGATTACCCTGGTCAGATTACCTTGGTAGCCCATGAGTCTCATTATTCAGTGGCAATAAAGGATTTTAAAATTGGCTTTCAAATCCATACCTTCCACATGGTTTCTATTGTTAAACAAAACAAAACAAAAAAACCCTTTCAATTCAAAATACCAACTCATTAGCTGGACATGACCTAACTAATCCTAGTATTCCAAACTGACAGTGGTCCATCAGAAAAAGTCAGACTAGATCGTTATTCACGAAAAAAAGTGCAATACTCACAAGAAGCCAGTGTAAAACATAAAATACACTGATTGAAAAAAAATTTCCAGTCTCATGAGTCTACAGTTGTTTTACAATGAAACCAAGCAAGGAGGAACACAAACTAGACTGTAATTTGACCCCAAAAATGCAACACGTTTATTAATGTGACATGAAGTTATAAATAAAAGAACAATTTCACTTGCATACTAGGTGAAAAAAATCTGACTTCACCTATAGAATCAGCCTTTAGCTAAATAGAGACTGTCTCCTCCTGAGGTCCTGATTATTTTTCCTCCCATGAAAATCCAACTTTGAAATGCTTACCACCTTATGAAAGATTGATTCAGCAATATATCCACTTTCTAGTTTACATCTTGCATAGGGTTAGTGTCACTAACAAGCATCTTCATTTCCCTTAACTACAGACGCAAGTCCATAATACTGGGAAAATAACATATTTTGAGTTGAACGAGCCTTCTGCTCTCTACAATTACAGTGTTCAACTGTTTTGAATGATAACTATTTAGGAAGGTCTTGTTTTGTCTTTTGTTTTCCTTTCTCAGATTATTTTTTTTTTTAAGAGTGAAGTCTAACACTGACAAAATGAGCAGGAGAAATGCCTGCTGAGAAATGGCCACATTTCCAGACAACTGCTTGAAGAATTATTTTTCTGATTCACCATAGCATTTTTTTTTCAAGATGTCAAAACAAACACCACACCCACTTGATTTCCGAGTTCTAGGTAATTATATTTAGAATTAGCAAGCACCATGCAACTATTAATCATACAAGGTTTAGCCCTTACTTTACCTATTTAGAAATAAGCCAACGCATTCAAACGCAGTCTTTAGCATTTTATTTAAGAGGTACCCTCATCACTTCATTCTGTACCACCACGACCGACACAGACAGGCACAGAGACAGCGCAGTCCATCAGTCAATCCCTCTGCCCCAAGGCAGGACCAGCTACTCCTCAGCCACCATTATCGCTGATGATACACAAGAACTGGTTATTTCAGGCTTTACACACGCACCCGCAAAACACATTATAAATTAAAGGAGAAAGCGTGTTGCAAGCCTGCAGTGCCTTAAACTGGGACAGTGCGCAAACCAGTCTCTGAAAGATAAAAAATTAAAAATAAAAGCTTCCTCAAGATGTAAGTCCGGATTTTCTAAAAGTAGTATCTGGCAACATTAACGCCACTGCCTTTAGAAACAGTTCACCTTGTTTAAACTGGATGAACCGCCCCGTGATTATCGCCGAGGCTCCATTAAGATGACACACACGAACAGAGCCCTCGCAGAGCTTAATTACTCTTTTTACTGCTTGCACACTGCAAGACACACACTTTTTTTCCTAATCCCCTCTCCCCAGCAGGCGAGCAGCTGCACGCAGGACGCGCAACGATGTCGCCGGGCTGCCACCGCGGCGGGGGAACAGGGACCCGCCGCCTGCCCTGCCCGGCCCTGCCGCCCCCCTTTTGCGCCCGAACCCCGCCGAGCCGGTGCCAAACTGCCTCAGCCCCCGCGCCTGACCCTTCCCGGGCGCGGAGGCGCCCGCCGCGGGGCACAGAGCCCCCATTGTGCCCGTCAGCGAAAGGGCCGGCCCCCGCCGCGACGCCCCCTCCCTCTCGGCCACCCGGGCGCTGCTCCGTACTCGCTGTTAGCAGACGCTCCGCTCGGGCTGGCCCCTCGGCGCCCCAGGGGACGCCGGGCAGGACCGGAGCGCAGCCCCGGCGGGCAGCTCCGTGCGGAGGAGAAGGGCGCGGCGCGGAGGGGCCGCGGCGGCAGCAAATGTCACGGCCTCAGAGGCGGGCGAGCCGCGGCCCTCCCGCGGGACCGGGACACCCCGGCCGCGAACGCGCCTTCCTCACGCCTGCGACGGCCAGGTGAGGGGCCGCGACCCCCGCGCTGCCCCGCACAAGCCCCGCCACTCACCGCCGCCACCTCCGCCGCCCTCTTCGTCCATGTTGGGGCCGCAGGCAGGGCGCTCCGCAGCGGCCGCGGCTGAGGGAGGCCCGGGGCCCGCTCCGCTCGCTGGACACCCTCTCCGCGGCGCTCGGCGCCTCGCGGCCGCTCCTCTCTTCCCTCGACCGCCGCCGCGCCCCTCTGCCCCGTCGCTCTGCGCCCAGCCCTGCCTCAGCCCCGGCGGCAGCCGCCGCCTCGGCCCAGCCGCCCGCCCCTCTCATGTGACCCGCGGAGGGGCGGAGGGGGGAAGGCAGGCCCGGCCGGCCCCGCGCCGCCACCCCAGCCGCCACGGGGTCGCGGGCCACCGCCGCGTTGCCTCCTCCTCTCAGGGGGCGGCGGCTCCCTGGCCGTGCCCTGCGGCGGAGCGGGGACCCTCCTTCCCGCCTCTCTTTTTCGGTGTTCCCTCCCCGGCAGGTTCCGCACGGCGCGGCCTGGCAGCGTTGAGGCCCCTAAAACGACCTCCCCTGCTGGGGCGGGCAGGGGGTAGCCGCGCCGGGAAGGGGGCGAGGGCGGCGGTGGGGAGGCGGGAGGAGCCTGTCCTGCGGGGCACCCGCCGGGGAGTGCCTGAGGGCGGCGGCGGGAGGGGCTGCGGGGAGCCGCCGGGTCCGTCGCGGTTCGTGTCGGCTGGGGCTGCCTCGTGGGGTCTACAGCAGCCAGAAAACGCGCTGCCTCTTCTGGAGGGGTCTAAAGGGGGAGGAGAGAGCGGGAGGTGACAGAAGGCAAGTGCCGACCTGGCCTGAGGTCTCGTGGTGAGGGGGGAGTGGGTGGGTTGAAGTCTCTCAAAAGGAGCCTGAGGCATGCGATGTTTCTCTGTGTTTTCTGCCGATCCTTGCTTGCTCCTTGTTCCTGGGGGCAGTCTGGCGCTGGAGGGGTGCTTGCCTGCAAACGGGACCGTTCCCCACGCGTGGCGCGGATTTGCGTTGGTGTGTGTTGTCCGTGTTGGTAACAGAAGCGCTTTGCCGACTTACTGCCCTAGGGTTCACAGCGTCTGTGGGATTTCTGAAGTCCTCGGTAAAGATCTTCGATGAGACACCTCGGGAGTCGGGATATCAGCAACCTCCAAAGTCTGTAAAGGTGAGCAGAAGTGTGCTGGCACAGACCGCTCTTCCTTCCTTCCTTTCCTTTCCTTTCCTTTCCTTTCCTTTCCTTTCCTTCCTTCCTTCCTTCCTTCCTTCCTTCCTTCCTTCCTTCCTTCCTTCCTTCCTTCCTTCCTTCCCTCCTTCCTTCCTTCCCTCCTTCCCTCCTTCCCTCCCTCCTTCCCTCCCTCCTTCCCTCCCTCCTTCCCTCCCTCCTTCCCTCCCTCCTTCCCTCCCTCCTTCCTTCCTTCCTTCCTTCCTTCCTTCCACCCCTCTTTATTTTTTTAAAACCTTTTGTGTCAAAATTTTGTTCAGAAAGGAAGCTGTGGGAGGAAAGGGTAAGCCAACAGGAAAATATCGGGTTTTTCAGTTTCCTCTTGTAGGCTGGCATGGGACAGCGCACTAGGGAGCTGTGCCAGGAGCGCCCACCTCTCGACACCACCACTGATCGGTGGTTATTGCAGCCCGTTCTGCTGAGAGCTGAGGTTTGGCTCTGACAGCTGCTCTGACGATAAAGCATTTTAGCCCACCTAGAAACCATAAACATCACAAGCCTTTAAAATACTCTGCATTTCATGTTTTAAATTAAGCATTGTTGTAAGTTAGCGTATTAAAAGGACATGATTACATAAAACAGAAGCATTACCTTGGTAAGATGTTTATTTTGAAATGTGTCTATGAAGTGCAATTACAGGATGGTTTTAAAACAAATCTGAATGCAGATGAACTGACGGTGGGCTTTGAATATTTCTGCATACTGAGCAAACTGTTATTTTTGTTAATTTTGTTAATGTAGTCCCGTGTATGAGAGGAGAATCTCATTCATGAGAAAAATTCTGGTTTTATACTTGATGACACATTGCTTTTATTTCATCTGTGTTGTCGTACACCTTTATATAAAATATATTCCTTTCTTTTGTTGTTTTTATCAGTATCGTTTTTGCCTTCCTATATTTCAATATAACTTAATATACTTTTGCTATAAGGAAAATTCTAGTGCAAAATAAAAGGTAGCCCAATCACTACTTCTAATAGCAGAGAAGAGTGAGCTGTGGAGAGCAGTCCTTCTCCCACCAATTCGGTGCAAAATTCCTGTTGACCTCATGGAAGCAATACTAGGTTTTAAAATTCTCCAAATTAATAGTAAAGATAAAAACGATTCTGTGATGGAGGCAACATATGAAAAAAAAGTCTGTCCTAGTTCTGAGTGGTCAGTTGGGATAATTTACATAAACTTTATGGTGAAATCAGACAATTCCAAACTTGTGAGGTAAGCAAAATTTTCTTTGTTATAGCTTGTGCAAACACTTAAATTTTCAGTATTTTGCGTTACTGAATATGTAGCTTACTCTGTTTTAACTTTGAAATATATGTCACTCAATACCCTTTCAAGGACAATGTGTTCTTTCCAGTCCCGTTTTAGTAGGATGTCATATTAATGATACATAATACAAAAGAGTATTGCAATTGTGAAGTCTTCTTTAAGGATGTATGTCTCTGAAATGATGGCAGATATTCCTTAAAACTTGAAATTTTTGTACATATCGTGTATATTATAAATAGACTTACTTTTGCATGGTGCTGATCCTACATCCTGGTGTAAACTGTACAAGGTACGTACAAGGTGCTTACTGGACAAAGCTGTTTAATCTTCAGGTGAGATGTGTGATAGAAACTTTTAAGATCAATCCTTTTACCTTCTCGTCTCATTTTCCTGTGTATAAAATACGTCTCATGTCTGCCTGTAAACCTAACTAGGTCAGGAATAGATATCTTGAAAATGTAGAAAATCAGCTAAAGAATTACAGTCGTAGTTCTACATTGTAGCTGTAGTACTTCTACCATAGTAGAAATACTCTATAGTTTTTGGTAATGCCACTATCATTAAATATTGGGTAGTTCCTTACCAACAAAGATGCCAGGTAGCAAGACAGGTTACAATCTCAGAAAAAAAATTAAGATACACTCAATAAACTATTTCCTATTCATGTGAATAATTCTGTCGCATCTACTTTGTTTTCTGGATCTTTGATCATTCTTCTGTTTTGAAATACACATGAATTTTGTTTTTTCTCTCTGTATTAATAAGGATTTCAATCAACAGTTTTCTAAAGATTGCTTGATCTTTTTTTTCTTTCTTGCAGTCCCTTCTGTAGTCATAGCTCTATTTTTACCACAAGTATGTTTTGCCAGTTTTATATCCACAAGTCTAACCTTCTGTGTTGGAAGAACTTCATAGTCTGTCATTTGTGTAAATAATAGTCTAATAGCTGGTCTGTTTAAATTATTTTTAGGGGAAAATTGGGCTTTCTCCAAAAACTGCTCTTGGCAGGGTTAATTCCTTAATGATAAATGAGGTTCTTTGCCGAAATTTTGGGTAATACACTTTGTCTTGTTTTTTCTCCTTGGGTAGTTTAGTATCTGTTTTGAATCAGTTTCCACTAAGTAGTAATTTATCATGGCATTTTTCATTTTAAGGAGTCAGGGGCATCTATTGTGACATTTATCCATACAGAGAGAGAGTCAGCAAAGACAACCGAATCCCTTATATCACATTTTGTTTTCTAAAAACCTCATTAAATATTAAGACATTTCTATGGATTTCAATTTGAACCAGATTCCAAGCAGTAGTAATGAAAATGAAAATTACTCTTTACCCCTCCCTTTTTTTTCCTTTTTTTTTTTAATAATCAAAGAATTCAAGAGTAGGAAAGCCCTGTTGGTTATCACATCCTTTCCTCAGCAAGAGTGGATTCTCTTTTTTCTGGATTGCTCTTTATTGGTTAATGGAAATTCTGGAAAAACATCTTCATTATTCATCTTCAGTTTATTTGTAGAAAGAAATAAGCTTAATCTTACTTTGGTAAGTTTCCTCTCTCAGTAATGTAATGTTTCAGTGATGTGAAATTCCATTTTATGATGATAGATTTTGTAAATTTCATTTCTAATCAAAAGCATGAGCTATGATGATGTTCATTACATGGGTAGTAATTGGAAAGTAAATAGTAACATTGTATTCAAAGACAAGAAATACAATTCTGAATTTTCTCAATGCAGAAAGAAATAAAGTAACTTCCATTGTGCCATTAGACTAGACATCAGTATCAGACATGGGGAGATGGAATAATGCACCTTATTGTTCGAAGAAAGAAAGAATCTTTGAAATTTCATTCAGTGAGGTAGTCATCTTGCATGCAGGTATTCCCATTTCATGTGTGCAGTCAAGATGTCACTAATTTTCCAGTCTGGCTTATTGTGACTTCTGTTAGATTTGGTAAGAAGGATTTTATATTTACCTTTAAGGAGAACAGTCAATCTTAAAGACATGGACATCTGTACATTCTTAGATCTATCTCAAAGAATATAGATACATCTTAAAGAATACAGATGCGCAGTGTTTCATAAACTAGAATTAGTTGGTTGATTTTACTACTTCCTCACTAGATGTTTACATTTTTAGAAAAGTGGTGCAAGCATTACATTTCCAAAGACAATATCTTGTTGATAGTCAGAATCACTGTTGTCAATTACTCAGACACTGTATTAAAGAATACTTTTGTTTCATATCTAGAAGATCAAACAATTTTTATTTTTTAAGAAGCATTACCTAATAGTTTCGAGGCAGGAAGGTCTTAGTCCATCATCATGCATTTTTTTCCTTTTTTTTTTAAATTTATTTATCAGAAGTTGAATAATCTGGTATTCTTAAACTCCCCTAAGGCAAACTCTTTGACTTCTTCTGTCTGGCAGACGGGTTGTAGCCATGTATTGTTTCTTAAAATGTTTATGCTGTCACATGTATCATATTTGTCTTAGCTGGGAAAATACATTTATAGAAAATTCTGTTTGCTGGTTGTCTTAGTGGTTTCAAAAGTGCTTGCACCTTTCATTTAGTCCAAAAAAAATTTACATGCTAGAATTTCATATTGCTTTGGGGAGCGTCAAAGCTGAAGCTTAGCAAGGCAGAGGGGTTGGAACTAGATGGTCTTTAAGGTCCCTTCCAGCCCAAATCATTCTATGATTCTATGAAGTCAAACTTCTTTTATGAATGGATAGGAAGCTCGTTCCCTTAGAACAGTCAAAAAAATCCAAAGTTGAAATAACCTCTCTCCTAAGAATTTTGCATGTCTTTTTCTCCAGGTATACTTTACTTTAAAATCATATCCTGGATTTTATTTGCAGCTTATTTCTAATTCCAACTCTTGACATATTTTGAGATTGTTGTTTTTTTTTAAGACTGCTAAATGAGCTTAATCTACTCTTAGCATCAAATATTACTGGTTTTGGAAGTCAGTACTTGTATCCATTGAGTAACACTGATAGGGCCACTGGCGAGTCATTGGGTAAAGAACACCAGAATGTCCCAGTGAGGAAAACCAAATGCATTAAGAATTGTGGAGGTCCACCAACTCTGTAATGCTTATGATCTGAAATATACTTTGCATTAGAACTTGTTCTACTTGTGTCAGTTATTCAAAGTACTAGACACAAACAAGACGCTTTCTAGCATGAAAGCTGTGCCTAAAATGGTAGAAAAAGAGGACTTGGATTCAAAGGACATGGGCTGAAACAGATCTTGAGTGGAATTTTGCACGAGAAGGTTTTTCTATCTCAGGAAAATGAGGAGTTTAATGTAAAGCGATTCTCCAAAGGAGAGTGCACTGATTAAGGCCAAACTCTGTTCCCACCCTGAGAAGTAGCCACAGTCTGTGAATTCACGTCTGCTGGCTAACTCCAGCTTGGAATGGTTGAGTGTATTATCGCACACCACTCTTCAGTCTCACCAAGGCCTGGGAATTTCAAATTCATAATTCATCCAGCTGTCGCTGGGCTGCAAACCATACATGAGTCCTGCTCTAGCTGCGTGCATATGGCAGCAGTTGAGAGATTTATTGTAGTAGTGCTGATAACAGGGGAGGCCCCCACAGTTCCTTGCTCCTCCCCGCCCAGAGAAGCCTTCTTAAACAACTCCACGGTGTAATAAGAGGGCTGGCATCCCAATGTACGTATGGCAGCCAAGTAACAAGATGGACTCGCCCATGACATACAGTGTTAGAAGGGTTAGACCAGGTGCTCTTGTTGATTCACCAGTGAGCATTTGATATGCAATTGCGTATCTCCATGTGAGCTGGCCCAAATCTTGCTGCTGGCTAGTCAGTAGTGCACAAATCTGGGTTTAATAAATATGGAACCATAAATTTAGACAGGAGCAGGAACTGGCAACTAATGATTCTGACTTTTAATGCCCTCTACAGCTGTTCATGCAACCATTTGTGAAGCCATGCTGTAAATCAGATCATTCAATCCAGAGTTTAAAAGTTCTGCCTAAAATAATAATTTTTAACCAGATATATTCTATTGATTAAGTTCACACCTTGGTCCCACAAACAGTTGCATTGGCACAATTGCAGCATTGGTAGATGCTTTCCACACAGATGGTGTGGAAAGAAGGCAGGCAGGCTGCTGGATAATTGTATTGTCAGTGGGAACAGTATCCCCGCATAATTCTTACCTTATTCTGAACCACAGACTCTCCCCATCAGTTTCATTTTCTGCTCCCTCGTGCTCAGCCCTTCTCAAATTGTGCCTATAGTCAGACTTACATGCTTGTTGACATCCAATCTGTACAATATTAGATCATGTAATAGCAATAAATTGATCAAGATCAAATGTGAGCATATAATTGCATTCCTGTCAAGAATAGCCAGCTATGAGTTACAGTGTTTAGACCAAGCTTTATCCTGGATTTATACTGGCAGCGGGAAGATGATACCAACTCTGTCATAAAATCATCAGGAGTAAAATCACTCTCCACTCCTTGTTTTGTGAGGGTTTTGTCTTTTAAATAACTTTGTACCTGTGGGTTGAATTTGTACAAAGAATTTTGTGCCATGTCACCATCCCAAAACTACAATTTATTGTATCATAAAATTGCAGCTGTATACTGGTGAGAGTAAGCCTTCAGCTTCTCTTGTAGGTTATTTTTGAATATATACCTCCTGTTGAGTCCACAGGCAAAGGGGAGGTGATTCCTTGTTAAAAGGTGATGTGTAATATTTTAAATTCTTACTGTCTCTAACCAAGAAAGGTCCCTATTTATTCCAACTGCTGTAATTGGAAACACATGGGGTCTGAGGCAGAAAAACATCACTTAAATCCTTTCTTTCTCATGGCTATATACATACTAGTTTATTCTTTTCATGTCCTCATGGATGTAAGAATAATCCCATACACTTCTATAGCAAAATAGAAAGGTTTTGATATTTTCTTACCATAAGAAACGTACTTTCAATTTAAAAAGCAGATCTTCACCTTAATTGTCTTTCTTCTGCTGCATTTCTCTTTATAGTCTTAAGGAAAGAAAAACTGTCTCTAAGTACAAGAAGATGTTAAGCAAGGGAGAGTCAAAGTTAAAACTTGGCAAGTGCTAGAACGAAGAATTTTTCCAAGGAAATGTAGGAGACGGGTCAAATTAATTCCTTATGTAACTCCCTTTACCTCCGTGGCATTACACGAAGGATGAATTTGGTACCTTATACCTCTGTGGTCAGAACAGGATTTCTGTGATCTCAATCAGCACAGTACAAAATAATAATTCTTAAGGAGCAAAATTGTAATTCAGAGTCTGATAGAACTGCCCTTGTTATTTTTAGTCTGTTAATAGAATTGTAAAAGAACAATAGGTCTACAGAACAACAACAAAAACAGCTTCATAAAAAGATTAGTACATGATGATTTGCAGCTTACATCCTTAGTAACCGTTTTTTGTGGGAAAGAGGAATTCATGACAGACTGCTAAATTGGGCAGTGACTTCAGGAACAGCTTCTCTTTCGCGTAAGTTCCAAAAGCTTTTCTCCAGTTTACTGCGTTGCAGCTTCAACTTTTTTTCTCTGATCTCTTTCTTCTCCCTAATTCAGTTCTCCTTTCCCTCAAGCTTCTTTGGGTTCCACTGTGTGTGCAGAAATTTCTGTGGCTTCTCCTAACTGCTGAGTTTTCTAGATTTTTCTCGTTGGGCAGAAATATTCAACCTCTTGGGGCAGATAAAGAGGAGATGTTTGGCTTCCACCACAATTTCTTCTCAGATTTTAAATTTCAACATGCTTAAATTTGAGATGCTTTAAAATAACGTATTTTCACTGTGAGAACCCAGCCTCCATGTGTCAACCTGTAGTACTCAAATATAGCTGTACCCAGAGATTATTTCCCTTTTAAAACCTTATTATGAAACATCAACCCCTGCCTCCCCACCCCACTCCCAAATTCAGGAAATACTTTTAATATCAATATGTTAAGATCTTTTAATAGTGTAATATAAAAGCATACATGTAGTATGTTAGTGCAATGAAATTGAAGCCAGCAGTCTGTCTTTTTTATCCTCACTGACTTGCAACTACCAGTTTTAATACAGAGGAAAGGATCTGTGTATACATCCATATAAAAGATGTGAAAATACAAAGGCATTTATTGAAAACAGACAAAACCAGGAAGATGATAAAATAGCAGAGGAAGTGGCCTCAGATATAAAAACTTTTGCTTTGTATAGCAGAATTTATCACTAAAAGCTAAGATTGGCAAATTGCCATGCTTCAGATAAAACAAGCAATGTAATGTAAAAAAAAATTGACTTAATATACAAAATACAATGGACACATTTGAAAAACTAACGTCCTACAAAGTAATTCATTTAAACATTTTTTGTTTCCTTTTTTTTATGTGTATATTTAAAAGCTTCGTTATATCTTCAAATACCAGAAATCTCAGTTGTACAGAGGCAAGCTCTCTTCTAAGGATGTATGCATCAGGTGTGCCATTCAGCACAATGTAGAAAATTTCGAAATATCCAAAACTAAATAAAGATGTGGAGATGTATTTCTAAAGCAAATTTTTTACTTTCAAAATAGCAGAACTATTAAAGCATATTTTATATTTTTTGATTTTATTTTTTTATATTTATATTTTTACATTTAAAATATCTCCTGCACAGTTTTAATCCACAAAGCTACTCAAGTAAATCTGTAGTGCTCAATGTTTTCACATTAGATAAAGAATATTTTTTTAAACAGAATATCTTCTCCATTTCTTTATGTGTTTGTGGGGGAAAATCCAAAGCTTCAGGAAATAACAGTGCATTTATAAGTGAAAGACTTTTCACATAAAAGTTTCCGAAATCTGCTGTTGACTGAGAACACTTGGAAAGCGTGAGAATCTAGGATATTTAGTTCAGTTATTGTACCAGCTGAGAACAAATGAATTATTTTCTGCAAAGGTGTTTTCTCCTCTCTGGCCTGTTAAGGCCTGCATTCTGATATTCCTACTAGAAGAGAGACCATTTCAGTAGAAGATGGATAATGAGCGCAGCTAAATTCTCATGACTAACAAAATCATGCCCTTGCTCCTTATTCCCATCTGTAAGGCTTTTCTGGAACTCAGCAGGTATGGAGGACTCCAAACCTGAAAAACAAGATGGCAGATAACTACAATTAAACCAAACAGATAATTTTTTCAACATCTTCATCACATTTGCAAGATAAATAGACTGTTATCTGAGTACTCTTTGTATTCTTAAATAGTGTCTAGTTCTCTCACAGTGAAAAATCTTTTGAACTTGTTGACAAGAATGGTTATCTCCTTCATAGACCACATCATTCCATGAAGTATTTTTAGGCGTTTCTTGTACTTGAATCTTCAGTGTCTTGCATGTCCTGATTGCTTCTACAGAATTTCCAGATTTAGTCTTTATGAAGAACAGTAGCCTGGCAGTTCTTTTCCTAGCCGCTGCTTTTTCCTGAAATGGTCTGGACTTGCTGCATAATTTGGGCAAATCTCTCCTTTCTGTAAGTGTTATACTTCATTTGGTTTTAGTAACACTGAGATATACAGATATGAGTTAAAAAGAGATAAGTTCTTCTTCATACTCTTCAGCTAAAATAATGAAAGACTGTCTTGAAACTATTAGAAAGGAGATAATATTGGTTTTATTAGATTATGAAACTGCAAGTAATGACAGATAAATGCAGATAAAGCAGTCTTCTCAGAAATCTAAACTGCTAATCAATTAAAGATGTTATTCCAGAATGATGACCATAGGCAATGGGAATGAGTAAAGCAGTATCTTTGTGACATTGGGATTTTGGAAGATCGATATTAATTCCAGAATAATACAACAGGAAAGAAAGGTATGCTTTTACTGTGCTTAATGTAGCACTTAAGGATGTGCTTCTACTCTTTGGTACTGACTTTTTATCATTTATGGACAGCGCTTAAGCAGAAATTTATTCTTGAGCTAAAAAAGCAAAGATATTCATGCATGTGTATGTTTATATGTATACATTTATATATGGTTATAAACCTGCAGTCAGAAAACTACAATTTCATATTTTATGCAAACGAAATGGTCTTTTATCTCTAGATCACAAGATTAGACATATACTGGGAGTATGATGAGCAAAAGACTTTCTGAAGGCTCCTACAAAGCTGGTTTGGATATGCTACATTGGTTTCAGCCCAGTTTTGAACAGAGGCATGTCCATTCGCATTCAGTAATTAGTTGAATAATGGAAACTATTTTTTTTTTATCTTCTTAAAGAGCCCATTAGCAAAAGTTTGGATGCAGACTCCACCACTGAGTTTGGAATCTACTTGATTAAAATAATATCTCCTCTCCTTCTGCTAACAATCAGCAATTGTTTAACACTTCTGTAGTACTGCTTTAATAAAGCCACTGGTAATAACAGCAAATTAACAAAATGTCATGTAAAATTCTCCCTGAATTACTGAATTTACCGTTAGCTGGGGTGTCTTCTATTATAAGTGGAAATTGCAAGGAGATATTCTATTACTACTCTGCTGATGCATGCGTCTCAGTCACAACACCCTTTAGAATAACTGGGAGAAACTGACTGTGGATTATTCCTTACAATAACAAGAAATTATTACTGCATAACAGTGTGTGTCAGATTAATTTGAAAGCAAAATTTGTGTGATTTAAACTGTGAAAAGAAAAAGAACTCTGAAAATATTTTTTCATACTTATTTCTTCTAACAGCCTAATTTATTGTAAGGACTTTATTATTAATGTAATTTGGCGTGACTTCATTAACTTATCATTTCAAGAAGATATAATCCAATATATTTTCTTGATCATTAGTAGTAGATAAAAATATTAAACTTCTTTTTCTTTAACTGCAGTACCAACATCAGGCAGCTGAATTTAAACAAAGTTATCCAAGAGCCAGCATATCCCAGGTGAATAATGTGTATCAAGAACAAACAAACAAACCAACAAAAAATTAATACTCGGTGGGGGGGGGGAAAAACAAACCAAAACCAAAGTTACACTTTTTTTGCATAAAAAGCTGTAATAACCTTGTTAACAATGACTTTATGCAGTTCTATCTAAGATTAAAAAAAAGTAGTGACTAAAGCTATGTAAAAATTCTTAGCAAAAGCTGTTATCAAGTTAATCATTCAAATAAGTAGCAAATGATACCATTTTATGAACTGGTATTCCTACGAGTTTTCTCTGGTTTAGAAGACCATCCAGTAGGCTGTAACTTTGAACATTGTGTATTTTATTTTTACAGTTCTTAGTAAATGCTGACCCTTTGTTTCAAAATAATTCACTTATAGTTTAAGATTATTTTTCTACAAGGAGTACAATATTTGGAAAGCATGCAATGAATTTCAAAGCACTTCAGGAACATAGTATTGTCTCCATTTGAATTGATGGGAAGACTCATATTGACTCTACTGTCAGTAGGCTGGACTTTTAACCTGCCCTAAATTTAAGGATACTCCCATAAAACACACAAGTCCAGACCTTGTAGTTTGGTTCACATAGGAAGATCCTTATGCTTACAGAGCTCTGATTAAGTCAACAAGGCTAGACATCAGTACTGATCTTGAGTGATTGGATTACAGGATTGAAGCTGTGATTTATCCTACTAAAACCACCTTAAGTTACTTAAACAGACAAATCCTACTATCAGATGTTTTCTTATTGATTACACTTTCTGAAATACAAAAAAAAACCAACCCCGAAACCTTGCTTGCTTCACATTTTTAGTGGCCTACTTCACCTACTAGTTCTGCATTATCAAAGGTGTATGTAGGACTGGAAGGACAACAGAACTCTAGGGGAAAAATAATAGAAGTGTAATTTGCCTTTTCCATAAACCAAATGTAAAATACTTTTGCTTTTTTATTTCCTCTGAGCCCATTTCCAGTCCTTATTTAACCCCACTCCCACTGTGGGATCTGAACTATTTGACAGCGTTCCTGTAATAATGGAAAATCAGATCATATCTGTGTTGCCTCTTGTCTCAAGTTGTAATTCACATCTTCTAATCCCATGTTTCTGGGAAAATGACCTATCAAAATTAAACCAAGAATACGTTTAAAGCACTTTTTTTTCTTGGTTGGTCTTTTTCCCCCCTGAGTTTATTCCTTACCTCTCAGGTTTTTTATGTTAGATTGAGAAGAGTCATCTTGTGTATGTCATTATCTGTCACAGCTAGAATATCTGCTAGGAGGCAGAAGCGCAGTTCCTTCCGAGGCAGATCAGCTGCTGGATTTAACAAGCACATGTGAGTAACAAAGATTTACCAGAGGTATCCTCACTGATCAAAGCGTGTTTTTGTAGTAACTGTAGCAGCAATAGCAATATATAAAATGGGGTCAAACCTTTGGACAATGCTATTTCAATAGGGTCCTTCAGAAAAAAACACTTGTATGTGAGGAAGGAGAAATTGCTAAATAATCTATGCAGGAACAGCTACAGTGCCTTATGGGTACTTTGTGAAAATATATTAGAATTAACTGTAAACTGAGCAAATAGCAAAGAAGCTTGATGAACTGATTAAAACATCCAGGGATGAAAATCTCTAAAAACTTCTGTCTTGCTGGCATTGGCAAGTAAGTAGTTTAGCTAAATAGAAAGATATCAAAAGGTACAGCTACAGCTGTGAACGAATGGTTATAAAACAGAAAATATGTGAGGAAGAACTCTGAAAATCGTGTTTGACAGTGACAACACAGACCAGACAGCTTTTATTTTAACCAACAGATTGTTGGGAACAGACACCATATATCAAAGTGAAGGACTTGAAACCTGCTATAGTCTGTACAGATGTTCTCACTCAGAAAGCAGCTAGGGGGAACAGAAGATAAAAGAAGGCTGTCCAACTCTGAAAGAGGTTTAAATTTTCAGTCTGTCTTGACAAGTAAATCTAGTTTTTGTGGTAGTCTCTGATTTTCAGCTTGATAGAAAATTCAACATCTACAAACCTCACCTGAAATTACAGACACCTGAAGGTGCACAAGCAAGCCCTTAGAAAGGTGCTATACAGCATCATAAAAGTATTTTTGGAGTTTTTAATCTGCAATGCTTTTATATCGAATGAGGAGAGCAAAGACCACAAATTGGAAATGTTCTAACAATTCTAACTTTGAAGCAGGTCATACACACTTGCAGCCAGTGTGCAATACTTGGAATGCAAGGCTAAGATCTGAAAGGCCATTTAGGAATCTTTGGTGTAGAAAACATTTTTTTTATTACGTGGGGCAAGACAGGATTACTGAGCTCAGAAGGGTTATTTGTGAATAACTTGCACCCAAAGTGATTAAGGGCCCCAGCTGCTAGCCCAGAAAAAAAAGAGCATCAAAAACATCCTGCTTGTCATTGCTGCTGTGTTGTTCAATGAGCAAGAGGTGAATGTTTTACTTCTGTGTTGTTTTGGTCGTTTGCCCTTGGGGATATTTTTAACAATACATAATACTTGAAAGAATGCCAAAATGTGCGTGGGGTTTTTTTCTTTTCTTTGAACTATAAGGTTAAAGATAAAGGAGTATTTTGATGTATCTAGAAAATAGTTGTGATAACAAATAGAAATAGTGCTTCTTAATGCTCAAGAGACTTACAATATGCTTTTTACAAGCACACCACAGTTCTCAATAACAAGACCCCTATCCAATATTTTCTTCTTTAATGGAACATAAAGCACTTCATCCACTTTTAAAAAATCATCTCCTTACGAACCCTGAGTCTCTTCAGCAGAATCTTTGGTATTTGTGTTTGGTTTGAGGTTTTTTTGATTGTTTTTGGGTTTTTTTTAATTTTATTTTAAGCTGCTATAATAGCTGCCAGAAAAGGCAAGAACTTAAGAAACATACTGAAGAGGTAAATGTTGTGAGGGGGTCTCAATTGCTAAAAGGTTCCTCTGACAATCTCAAATTTGCACAGAGGAAATTTGAGCTCCTGTACAGATGAGCTGCTCTTATATAGAATTCTATAGTATGAGATGAACAAAGACACAGACTACCCCAAAGTCATAGGCCACCAACTTGAATCTGACTTCAAAACACTTGAAATCCTCATAGGAAGAGATTTGGATGTGCACACAGTAGTGTGTCTATTCCTGAGTTTACTTTTGCAAACGTATTCCGAGTTCCTTTCAAGTTCTCCATGTACTGCAGGTATCATGCCTATATATACACACCTACCAATTAAACCATCTGAAAGTGGTGACAACACAAGTAATTAAGGCTAGATCACCTCACTGTCACGGTGGGGTGGCTGAAACATGGTGGGCAGCCAAAGAGGTTAGAAAGCATGACTTCAGTATGTACCGTGCAAATGCCAGAAGCAACGAAGAATCTACAGTGAAGTGCAGGGAGAGCATCTGGGGCACTTTCTTAACTGTGGATGTCTAACCACATGCCAAAACTTCATAGCCCCTATTAGTTTACTACATCCATTTTTCTCTCCTTCCCCCCCACCTTTTTTTTTTTGTGAAATGCATGTTTTGAGAGACAAGATGCTCTCCACTTTCATCATCAAGAAAAACAGTACATGTTAATTTGGTCCTCAAGGTATCAGTCTTTTCTGCAGGGTCATCAATAGTATTTCTCTTCAGAATAGATACATAACAATAACACACTTCCTCAGAATGTATCACTTGTGGCATTAAGAGATCAAACAAAAACTGTAAGTTAGTTATGTCTTGAGTCTAGAATCAAAAAGTCAGAAGAGATCTGAAAAGTGAGGGTTTTCTGTTGTTTTTTTTTTTAAATACCTTTTTTAATGCTTACCGTTAAGCAGAAGACATATGTTTATCCCACTCCTTTAATGTGAATATTTTATTCAGCAAAAACAAGAGGTCTGACATATCTGTTAATACTGAGATTATTTTAACCCTGAAGAGAAACGTCGAGCAGTGTTACCCCGACTTATTCCAGACAGTTGCTATGGCTGCTCTATGGTTTGCTTTCCCCTTCTCAAATGAACCTATGTTGCAAGATTAGAGCTAGTTAGTTAGGAAATTCCTTGAAATTACATTGAAAGTAACTAGTTTGTCAGAGTGTGTCACAAAAAAATGGAAAAAAAAAATGTGTAAAAAGAATACCTGTGAACGAAAACTGGTGGCTAACATTATTAAACTAGCCTAGAACTCAGATATCAAATTTCCAAGGCCAAGCATAAGGCACTTAGCCCTCTTATTCTCACACAGGTTTTAAATTTGTTTCATATTCAGTAAACACATCTCTCAGATTGTATCTCTGAAAAAGCCACTCACTATCTGATTACGTTGTCAGGAACATGAGCTCTCTAAGTACCTCTGTACAATTTATACAGGGAAAAATTGGAATGAGAAGCACCAAAAATTAGCTCTTTTGTTGAGCACAGACAAAAGACCATTTTTAAAAAGATTTTTATTTCTGTTTTTAAACAGCTTGATAAAACCTATCAATTGGTATTCAGAGTTCAATTGTAAACAGTGACAATACATTTCCGCTGCGTATCGATTTTGTACATTAACCTATTTGCAGTGACAATCCATAAGACAAGTCAGCATATTTATAAACTGAAATGCACAGTACTAAGAAAAAACGATGCTGTAACTGAAAATATTTAAAAGACCAATGTTTTAACTCCCTCCTGTGGTGTAAGCAAGCAGCATCACAATCAACAGCTTCTGGAAGCTTAGATAGCACTCTGTATTATTCAAGAGTCACCTCACTAGGGCAACAGGTTTCAAGTTTACTACGGAAACTCCTTTCACAAGTTAAAAAGTGTTACAATAAACTTCTAAAATACGTACAAAGTTGTAAACATCTTTCTCTGGAACAAACAAAATGGTTTGTGCCAGCCTTCTCCATCTCCCACATTGCAATAAAATAAAAAGAAACAGGGCCAAAGACCAAGGCCATAAACTAAAACGGTTCTGCATGGAGAACATCACAGTTTACAGGAAGTATTAAGTGCCAGTATTTAAAATTAGCGTTAGTCACCAACACACAGCAGAAACCATTTGCAAGAAAGTTCATGGAACACTCAACTTCAAGTGATGAATCAGGCACTAAGCATTACATTTACCTACTTTTAGCAACAAAAGCTTAAATTACATCTTTTTATATTTGATAATAGGTAAAACTGACTACAAACCCAGAATTAAACAACATTGATACTTTTACAAGTTTGTGTTCTAAAACATTTTTGCTGTTGAGTTTATACAGATCTTTCACAAAGAAGGAAGAAAGATTTGCAAACCAAACTATAAATATATTGAGATCACAGAAATAAACTAGATCTTTTCAAGGCAGATTTTCTTGCCGGAGGTCCCTCAGGCCATTTTCTAAAATGTTTTAGCTTTTAAATTGATTTCATCATTAACAGTGAAATGTTACCATCTACTTGGTCTGAATCTTGTATCACAAATTCCAAAGAGGCTAAGATAACTGAGATTTTGGAATGCAATACAGGACTCATTTTAAAGTACACAGCAATAGGATTTATTTAGTGCAGGGTGGTAAGTGATAGCATTATTCTAGCACTTCCATATTCTTGTTTTCACACCGTCAGCATATTGCGATCTATGTCCTTGTATTTAAGTATGTGAGCTGATCATATATATTAATATTTTCATAGGCAATGAGTTCTTTATTTTAAAGTTCTATTGAATCCAGCTCTTCCTTGAGGATTATAGGTTTTGTTGTCTGAGATATTAAAAGGGGATTCATCACACATTTTTAAAAATCCTAAAAAGTTTTTTTCCCCAGTTATTGACTGCATCACAGAAACAAGTGCCAGAACACATTTTATTCTATGCTTTCTTAGAGAGAAAAAAAAAGTTTCAAAATATTAAAAGTACATTCATGTGAATTTTTCAGAAAGTTATACCAATGACTTAAAAATCTGAAGAGTATTGAAGCTAGAGTAAATGTTTCTTGAGTTTTGACCTCAATGTATTTGATAAGCCCCAAATTCTAGCTGCAATTCTGAACTGAGAGAGGTACTACAAGTTTGAATTAAATATTAGATTTTAATCAAAGCAGCTGTTTTGAAGGGAAAAAGCAGAAATGTGTCACATTGGCTACCTATTGTTCTGTCAGATATACCACTGTTGTACACCCCAATGACAGACTATGGATGCTTACATCTCTAGATGGTTTCTGTCAATTTGTTATGCATAATTCATTACAGGGGAGTGTTTCTGAAACAGAGCAGAATATCAGCATATGCTTGTGCTGAGAAATGATGGGGAGGGAAGAGAAGGAAAACATAGGTAAGATCAGGCAATGAAGCCAAAAAGAACAACTTGACAATAAGACAGTATATTAGGAGAATAGGTACAGGCTTGCTTCTTCCAAAAATTAAGTGTGCATACCTATCAGGAGGCGCAAGGGAGGAACAAAGGAGAAAGAAAGCAAACTTTGGCAAGTTTAAGAAAGTGCAGTCTTTACAGTCTTAAAAACAACAACAAAACCACAAAAAAACCCCACCACCACTAAGCAACAAAACACCAAATTCCAAACAAACAAAACCCAAACCAACACTGAAAAAGCAAAAGGCTAAAAAATGACGACAGAAAACTGTCTCATGGTGCATGATGATGCACACAGATGATTTCCAAGATTGCACGAGCTAATATCACAGAAAAGTACACCACCATCTCCACTGCATTTTACACTGTAATGTCAGAAAGTAAATAAGCATTTGCATAAGCATTCCAACATCATACTGTGATAAAACACTTATCTACATGCAGAGCTCTGCGCGCACACATTTAAAAGTATATTTTCCTTTTCAAAGCAGTACACCATATAGTAAATTTCCACTCGAGTGTACATTTACATGAAACAACTAGGCAATTCTCTAAATATTGAATATTTTCTTACTTTATTTGTTTTCTAATGGCAGAAATAGAACTCTCTGCTATGTAGTGCAGGAAGGATCTGGACACTGAACAATGAAATGTTAGGAAGCAGGAGTTATTTGGTAGAACCCTGACATTTTGCTTAGAAATGCTGCTTTCCAACACCAACAGAATAGCAAGATGAGAGAGGAACTGGAAATAAGAAGGCAACTCCTGGTTCAGTATAAAGGTCCCTTACCCCTACTAAAAATGTTATTCTTCTGTACTGTAATCATCATCCAAGACAGTATGAGCCTTAACAGCATATTTACTCAGAAAAGCTTTCCACATCCAACTTACTGAAGCCACAAAACTCCATACAGACTGGTTCTTAGCTGAGACACCTTCCATCTTTTGAGATGAGTTAATATCAGAACATTTGTAGGAAGAGAACAGTGGCCTAAACCATATAGTGTTTGATTTAAATATAGTTTCAAGATTGCCATCGTTCTGGTTCACTATTCTCCTCCCAGACAGTAAAAGCCATTTGAGCATTGTCGCCACTAGCTGAACAGCTCTATTAGTGCAAGAAGAGCACTTTCAATTTATGGACTCCCCAAGCATAAAGTGCAGTATATTACGTGAGATTTTAACATACCAAACTATCCTTTATTTGAATTTCAAAAGGAATGTTCAAGTTAGAAAGTTACCTTTTAGGTTTTAAGCAATAAAATCCAAGGCAAAGTACACAGACTATCTTAAAATGGATTAAATCCACTCACTTAAAACATTTTTTTTTATATCTTATGTTCAATATACATATAATACACAAAAAATCCATCATTTTGCTTAGCTGTATTGTATCTGTCTTTAAAGTGATCCTGTAATAAGCAATTAAAGGCCACTCACTCAAAGCAAATTTTGCGTAAACCAGGACTGTATTAGCTGGGCTGTGATACATAACAGGATTCAATGTTCCAAGATCCCTGCCTGCATAGACTTGTCATCAATAAAGAGACAACCCTCGGCACCCCACTGTACACACATTTAAATTCTGATTTACAGGTGGTTTCTCTCATGTTTCATTTTCCTCTCCCTTTCCACCAACATCACCTGCAAGTTTTTGTTGTATATAACTATGGTTCCCAAATTTTGTACAGCAGAGAATCTTCCAGGCCAAACTGTTCAGCTGAACAGACAAGGTCTCATTAACAACTACAGGTATAGCTGTGCCAATCGATTCTTTATATAGGAAGTTCAAGCACCCAATTGTGGATGCAGGATTGTGTTTACTTGCAACTTGGAAAAAAAAATGCTCACCATACAGGAAAAGAGTATACAGCTCTTTATAGAGATTAAGATGCAGTTGCACAATGTTTTCTTTAGCAATCAAGCCAGCTTAAATAGGCTTCAGTCCCTCCCCACCTTCATTCCTCCACCCTCAGCTCTGTCAAGTTTTTTTGGGTCAAGCTGTATGCAGACAACAGCTTAACACCGTAACTCAAATAAGCCACAGGCTATTCGAGAAGCGTCTTTGTTCCTGGTGTTTTGGGGTTTCAGATCCACATCGCTTCAGCAATCTTGGTCCACAAACGCTTGTGTAAACACCACTGCAAGGGTGGTAAACTGCAGCAGTGGAGATGGGAGTGAACAGTATGAATAGCTTGACTAAGGAAACTGTTGCTGTCAAAATAATTACTTACAATATGTAATCTTCTAACATCCAGAAGAAAGAGCCAACCAATGGGGATAATAAAACCACAACATATCATTTAACATAAAAATTAGTGTTTCTTACTTTCAGTACTCAAATAAGGTTAAAAAAATTCCAGTGTTTCTCCCCATAGCACTGGTAACCAGCATCTCATCTTCATAATCAAGGACTTCTCTACACAAGCGTGCTAACACCGAAATAAGCACCATGTTAGAAACTCTACTGGCTTTCCAGGTGAATTCAGGTCAAACTAAATGCAACATCACTTATTCTGTTTCCAAAATTAAGCAAGCTAGCTAGCAAAAAGGATACTTGGTGTGTCAATCACTGGCATGACTTTACTTTGCGTTAAGTCCTCACCTTTAACTCAGAGCAAAGGGTGAGCTGAAAACACATCCTAATTCACCATATCAATATCTCCCTCTTTAGGTACGCCCCTAGAGCACATTAAGCCCACCTACACCAACTCCCTTGTTGAGAATTTTGGACACCGAGTGCAAACTTTGACCTACTGAACAATGAGTTTCTCCATCTGAATGCCCGTGGGAGCCTATTCCTGCAAATTCTTATTCACAAGTAGCTTTATTGATTCCAACATGCTTACTCCATTCTTTGCCAAACCCTGTTGTCAGGAGTCTGTCCCAAAGCCAAAGTCAACAGGCCCAGACATTATTACTATGCTTCAGTGATAACAATCACTTTTTCAAGGAAAGAAAACATTCTTTTAGAAAATTGTTTATAGTGTCTATTGTAGCACAATAAAGATCATGAGATATTGTTTAAATTAGAGCAGTATCATCTTTGAAAAGGAATACTGCTGAGAATTATGCTGTATTGAAGACCACCCTCCTAACAGCTTTCCAGTTCAAAGTGTTTTAAGGCCTGATACATGAGTTACTGTTGGATTCAGAGCAGGAATTCAATTCTACAAGAAACAGTTTCATTGGAAATGGTTGTAAGTAGTAACCAGAATGCTCAGCTAATACAAACCCTAAAGAAAACAAAGGATCTATGCTAAACAATCAAAGTGAGTTCTAGTCTAATGTTAATGGCAGACCTGCAGAAGTTCCAAAGAGTTTTGAGATTAAGAAGTTCTTTCCATCCAGATGCAGACATTCCTTACAAAAAAAGTCCCTATTATTCCAACAGCCAGTTTTACTAGCAATTACACAAGTATAATTTTTACTTTAGCTGTCTACTTCTCACTAAAACCTGAACTGTAACCTTCTCTGTTATTCAGTCAATTAAGTTTCTATTAACATTAAAAATAGCTATTAAAATCTTAGTACTCTTTTACCTTCACAACTGCATACCAGAGACCTGCTAGTGCAAAAGCTAGCACAGAAATTACTAGCTGTATGATGCGAAAATTATTAGTCACATATTGTATATTTGAAAGCATTTTCTTGTATCCAAGTGTTTGCTCTGAAGATACAAGGTTTAAGTAACAAAGAAAAAACCATAGATTCCGGTTGTTTAAGAGTCCCATAGCATATTCACTCAGTGAGGCAACTGAAACAGAACAGAGATCAGGAAGTCCGCCAAGCTCCAACTCTTTAGGAAAAGCCAGCTGCAGTTCACTGTCTTTGCTGCTGCTCATGTCTAATTCCAGAAACTGCAGTTTTTTATTATACCACAAATTTCCCAGCCAGAAGTGTGCAAAAAATACTAAGTTGTCTCCTGGACAGCATGAGCTAAAGTCTCCAGCAAAACTACAAGCTTCCTCCAGCCAGCTCATTACGGAAATGCTATTGATGCAGTGAGAAACTCTGTCAAGACTGTCTTTCCCAGAACAAAAATGCAGATGAAACAAATCCTTCCAAGGAGCAGTTGCTCTTGAGTTCACCCCTGCTGATTCACTCAGGAGCATTTCCTTGCCAATAGAAGGCAGAGGTATACTATTAAAGAGAGAACAATTCCTGGTGTTCAAATAAAATAATTCTTTTTGTAAACCGCTGCTGTGACTTTGAGAGCTGTTCGACATGGAATGTATGTGTGTCAGGTGAGCTGCTGCCTTGTGATGATCTGGGCCACTGTCACATACTCGTTTCTGGTTTAAATCTTCTTTCTTCATAGTCCTAGAGAAGACGAGCATAGCTTTGCTGTTTCACAACAGGCTGATTTTGAAGAAGAGGGCAATCGACTCTAGTTGCAGCATACAGAGCAAGCAGCACACCAAGTCACAACTCAGTGGATCTCAATATGGACCTAAAGAGAAAGAATGCACAAAGTTATTACACTACTATCCCAGTTTCTTGGTGCCCAGTATATAGAAAAATTAAAAAAATATATTTAATATAAAGAAAAATAACCCAACTGCAGAAAGTAACAGTAGTTCAAAGAGATATGTCTCCCTACAGGCTGCTTGAGCACATCCAAGGGCATAAGAAACACACCCAAATATAAACTTTCTTCTGTAGTTTCAGTTCTGCTACAAACTCTCTTTTGGTAACAGGCATCAAAGTGAGTCAGCAAACCAGCAGCTAGCAAGATTTGCTGCATAAGAGTGCGACTTTCCTTAACAAACAGAAACACAGACTGTAACTGATTAGAGGCTCAACGTTAAAGGCAAATATGAAAGCAATCTTCCTGTGACCAGAAGTGCATGCTGAAATCAGACACGCAACACTGGAAATCAACTACATGCCGTGCACAGCTGCCCAAAGGGCACAGGTCGGACTGGTTGCACCAGCACAGTTAGAGGGTATCAGTTATATTGTAGTCAAACGACGAACTGATGCTGTTACAAGAGAACTATCACACAGCAACACAGGTAACCAGCCAAGGCAAGGCATTTCTAGCTACCAAGGTTACTAAGCTTCATATACGACTCCTGGCAGCGTGGCTCAATTTCAAGCTCCAGAACTGTAAGGACGAGTCCCAAAAATAAAAATATGAGACGCCACATTTTGACCTCTTCCCATTTCAACTTACCTTTTACAAGTCACAAACTGCAACCAGACTTGTCTTCCAGCATTTGGCCACTAGCCAGATGTCAAAGCTTTCCTTACAGCTGTGTTTATGACAAGGAAGAAAGTGTCCAGTCTTTGGCTAGAGCAGATGTTTGCTGTGACAGTGCACACCCTGCTTCTGTTGCCAGTTAAGCCTTTGATTTCAGCACAAACCCCATGAAATGTCAACCCTACAAAGGGTCAGAGCTCCTAAAGTCTTTAGGTCAAAGCTGTTTTAGGGAGTTCCACGTTTTGTAGAAACAGGCTCAAGACAGGTGAGACGTAAATTAAATTTGCAGTATCGTTTTCATGCGATGACAACATTATTTAAAACTATCCCTACGTTTTTCCTACCACAATTGTTCTCGACTTTAAAAAAAAACAAACTGACGGAGGAAGCTATTTTACTAGCTCCTTACAGGGTGTCAGGAATGCACTATCAAAACGCATATACTCACAGCTTGTTACCTGCCTTTCAGTTAACTACGGCTTAGCAACACGCACACGCGCGAGAGGAGGAAGCGGCACGTTGCTGCCAGCACCCAGAGCCAGCGGCGTAACGGGCGCTCACACCAACACCGGCGAGGGCAAGCCTCCGGGGCCGGCGGCACCCGCGCACAGCCCCAGCGACGCTTCCCTCGGCGACACGAGGGAGCGCAGAGGCCTCCCCCCGCCCCGGGCCACGGCAGGGGACACGTTTGACGGCGCTCACCGTCCGTCGGGGGAGCGGCGGCAGCGGCCAAGCCGGGCAACGGGCGGCCCCCGCGCCCAGCAGCGGCCCCACCGGGCCACGAGCCCTCCCGCCGAGCCCCGCCAGCCCCCCCACTGCCGTCGCCGCCCACCTGCAGCCGCACGTTGAGCATCATGGAGGCGACGATGTAGAGGTAGGGGAAGTTGATGCGCAGCTTCCAGGCCAGGTCGAAGAAGATGAGGAGGGTCCTGGTCAGCCCCTTGCAGAACACCCCGTAGGACCTGGCCGCGGCCGACTGCGAGAGCCTGGCAGCCAGCGCGGACAGAACCGCCGCCATATACTCCCGCCCGCGGCCCCGCCGCGCCGCCCGGGCCCCGCAGCCGCCCGCTCCCGCTCCGCGCTCCCGGCGGAGGGTGTCGCCAGCGGGGGCGGAGCGCTCCGCCGCTGCCGCCCTGCCTAACCGTCACGCCGCGCGCCGCGGCAGCTCGCGCTATGGCGCCGCGCGGCGCTGACGCGCGACACCGCCCCGCCGCGCATGCCCACAGCGGGAAGGCGGGGCCGCCGCGCGGCAGGCTCCGCCCCCCGGCGGGCGGGGCCCGGCTGAGGCGGGGGCGCGGGGGCGCGGGGCGGGCCGGGCCGCCGGCCGGCGGGGCGCGGGCAGGGGGGCCGGCGGGGCCGTGCCGCCTCCCCGCGGGGTCCGGCGGGGTGCCGCCGGCCGGGGCCCCGACCCTCGGGTGTTGCAGTCGCGCCGGGAGCCTGCGGAGGGCCGTTGTGGTTCCTTGCACCCGTTCCAGCTGAGCCAGGCTCCCTCGGCTGGGGAGGAGGCGCCTGAGGGCTTGACGCTGGTGTGCGCTCTGACCTTCCCAGTGAAAAAAATTAACGGGCCATCGATATTGATAGCATTTCTGGGTCTGCGTGTAAGTAATTCGTTTTGTTGTTTATGCAGTTAGGTGATTAGTTCTGCGAGGCAGCTACTTCCACAAGGAAACAACTGCCTGTGCTTTTCGAGCCCGTACTTAAATTATTCTGAATTTGAAATACAATGTTCAAATACAAGTTACATGTAAAATTTCCAAAACATTTTGGAAACATCTTCTAGGAAGCTCTGAAATAAATTCTCATCATTACGTTTGCTTTGCAAGTAGGGTGAAATGCCCCAAAAGATTTAGGTTGTCAATACCGTGTATGAAGATGGCCCTTTTTTTTTTCCCCCAGAACTGTTCTATACAGTTTTCATTCAATCAACTTTTAATAACTCTAAAATGAAACAGAAAAATCAGTATCTTGATCAAAACTCCTTGTAAAATACTATTTTATTGCCTCAGGATCACACCGGTGCATAGAGAAAGAGTAATTCCAGAACAAATCTGGACACTTTCCCAGGCTTAACTGCAATCCTTTTGTCTGTAATCCATTAGTTACATAGCAGAGCAGAAAACCCCTGGAAAAGCCTGTGTATGTCCGGAAACTGTAAACAGCTCAATTAAGAAAACTACAGGCACTACCTTGTGCTCTCAGGAACCGGACTGTTGTAAGGACGCACGGTGCTTGGAGAGCTGGTGGGTGTTAGGGGTGACCTGTGGCTGCCCCAGGGGCAGAAGAGGCAGAGCATGGTTTTAAATGGCAGAACCAGAGTGGAGCTGTCCTTAACGCGATTTTTATCCCTCTCTAGTCTCTGAACAGACCTGAAGGAACCCATTTGGATCTCAGGCCTCTAGATAGCCCCTTCTCAGCGTGAAAATCCCTGATCTACTTCCTTCGGACCCAGTTCTCCAGCTTCAGACAGCTGCAGGTCATTCCTGTCTTCTAAGCAGATCTGACTGAATTTCAGGATGCGGAGTTAAATGTTGTCCCAGAGTTAAGATTATCCTTACCAACTCTTAGAAAGCAAAACACCTCATTCAGATAAAAAAGGTCTCATAGAAAATGTATCTTAAAACCTACCTTCTCAGGAACTTCTCCATCTTTCACAGGGCATCCTAGCAGATTCAAAGCTCTTCAGATCCCTCTTGAGCCACAGACTCTGTCAGTTCTTTAATCAATGATGAATGGTCCTCTCTGAGGCCAGGATCGATCTGTCTATGATTTCATATCTTTGTGTGCCTGGCTGTCTTGAGCCTACCTGTACTATTCCAAAGAGGGAAAATTTCAAAGGACTTGTTATCTGCACTGTTTTCACTCTGGAGAGCTTGAAATAATAGCCCTCACTCTCTCCATGAGTTCATTCAAAAAGTATCCTTCAGGTTATTATTACAGCAAGTCATGCAAAAAAGAGGCAGGAGCCGGAAGCTATGTGTTTATCCATAAAGTTAATGCAATAGCTTCTGATTCCACAGTGTCTGAACCTCTGTCACAAAGTTTTCCAAAGACAGGCATAGTGCTTCTGCAAGCAGGAAAGTAATGTACACAGCAGTGGTTTTACCACTGTGTGGTATCCCCATCCTCCTTTCTGTATCAGCTCAGCACATCTGGTTTGTGAAAACAGTGGTGTATCTTTTTTCCTCCTCATATAAATTTTTTAATAACCCTGTTAATACTGGAGGCACTGGAACTGAGATGTGTCCAGGCCTTACCCTGGAATTCCAAGATAATTCCAATTCCTTATCATCTGCATTCCTTTTGCTGTTATACGTACTGAGACTATCTTCTCAACAGCTAAGCACAAATGTGATTTAGCTGCCACAGCATATTTAGCAGCTTTCCATGATTAAACTGGAATGCAATGTGACACACAAATGTTAAAACAGGAAGCTGATTAACTTATATTTATCGGTAGGCATCTTCCAGATTCTCATTAGTTCTGGCTTATGTTGCTCATCGATACAGATGTGACACAGTAACAATTTAAAAATCTTGATTAACTCTAAATAACTTTTTACACTAAAATAGGCAATATAATTAATAAATTAGTTCATAAGAACAAGTTAGCATCGGTGTTGATTTGGATCTAATTATGTGATTAACAAGTGAGATTGGTAAAGCACTCTTTAGTTTTCCAGCAAAGAAAGTAACAGATAATGCAATTGAGTACCAATTGAAGAGATTTTGTCACACCAAGATTTGAAAATCAGTTAGTTATTTTGACAGGGAAACTAAACCTCGAAACCATCCCACACTTCCTCCTTTGATTTCAGCTCTGTCATGGTGGTAAAATCCTTTTTAATTTAGCTAGAACACTGGTTAATATGCGGAAGTTCGAAACTATTGACATGCAATTTGTGGCTGATGGCTGCAGAGATCATTTTCCATCACTTTTATGCCATCATCCCATTATCTTTTCAAGTATTTTCATATTTTATTTCATTTTACCTAAAATTTCTTCTCAGGTATTCAAATATTCCTCTATTCACAGAAAAAATGTTGTTAGTCAACATTACTGACTTGTTACATTTTCAAAACGTCCTCTTAAGTTTTCTTAACATATATCCATTATATTTAGAAGTAGTTCCTCGTACGTTTATGCAAAGATTCCTCTAGGAATCTCTTCAGGGCTCTTAAGTTGCCATTATTTCCAAAAGAATGAAAAATTAGGCTCTTGATGTGCCTACTACATGGATCAAGATTGCCTAATGGCATTCCCCCATTTAATTATATCTCTCCTCTGCTTGGGATAGGCCTCATTTGGGAAGGGACCTCTCTCCGACCTGAAGCATGACACAGAACAATCCTGACGCTTGTGATCAGGTCTGTAAGAACTGACAACAACGTAGATAAACTATGAACATGTAGTATTTAAATGAGACAGATCGTTGAGTTATTTATGCTTACGATTCTTTCTTTCTAGTGCCTTTTTATGTCCATTGCTGTGTATGCAAAACTGCATAAAATGATTGATAAAATGATTGCAAAGGGCTGAGATCATAACAGAAACTTGAAAAAGGGGAGAAGTCAAATATTTTAAACAATAAAACATTTTGTTCTCTTCAGTTCCTGTGATATTCTGTACTTTTTTGGACTGAAAGTTCAGTTTAAAAAGAGCCAGATGGTTCCTAACAAACCCCTCCTTGTGAGTGGGTTTTTTAGGACTGCAAGGAAACTTGTTGTCAGCTGTGGTAGCCTGTCTACTGACGCCACACTTTCCTTCCCCAGCAGCGATCTGCCTTGGCACTCTGGAATCCCAGGCACCTCTCAGAGAGTTTATTGTCCCTGGCGACAAAAGCATTCCATTTACTCTTTGGTTTGTGATGACGTCGAGCTTGGAGTCTCCTCTCTCCAAAATCTTTCAGGAAATTAAGTGTACGACACACCGTGGGTTCTAACACAGTGTTGGCAAGTTATACTTGGATACACAGGAGGCCACTGACAGTATGAACAACTCTTGCAGAAGCTGTTGTTAGAACACAGTGCTGCACACAGTTTGCACTGAGGAGCGTCGGTACGCAACACAGGCAACATCAAAAAGGCATAAGGCCTCATTGGAACAGGTATTTTCCATCAGTTTAACAAATTTTAATCAAAACACTTAGCTGCCAGAAGTAAGAAGAAATACCAGTCACCCAGCTGCATCTCTTGATGAAACAGAAAGAAGGTGATTGACCTATGTCACCACTAACCTAGATTGTTTTGCAAACAGGACAATTTTATAATTTTTATGTTTAGGAAATGGAGAATAAATCAAACATTTTGAGAAGTCTTCCTCTTCACAAAAATTGTTACTTAGCAGCTTATCAGTACACAATCATTGGGGAAAAAAACCACCTTAATTTTCTCATACAATTTCTATATTCTATTTATGCTAAAATAATATATTTTTTATTTATTTATGATATTTATTCCTTATATCTGTTCTTCAGAATGTCTACAAATGTTTCCAGTGAGGAACAGATTCCAGAATATATAATCCCTTTTTGACAATTGTCTTATTTCTGTAATAAATCTACATCTCTGTCCTGAATGCTGACCATGCAATGTGAGGAACCACTGATTTTAATTTCTGGCTTTGATCTAATGTGTTTTTTGAAGCCATCTGGTTATTGTCTTGATTTCCACTCCAAGAGAATTTTTTGGTTGGGATGTGAGTCACAGCTGCGCAGCATGACAGAGGGAAGGAGGCTCCTTACCACTCCATCTGTCATCAGGCAAACTGATTACAGACAACCTGGTCCTTTTAGGTGCTAGCTCCACTAAAGCACACAAGCGTGTCTGCGAGCCTGGAGCAAAAGAAACACTAATTTTTTCTAAGCAAATCAAGTGGCCAGGTCAAAGTTTGTAGCCTTCAGACTCCATTCATGTGAAAAATGATTGGACAGTGGATAGCAGTAAAACTGGTAATACCGAGTGGGCTTATGGAATGGTTAAAGCTTTATAATTTTTCCTAATATACTAAGGCTCATTTCTGCAAAATGCTTAATATCAAGATAGGTAGAAGGTGAGGGGAACTCGCAACTTGCACATCTGTGTACTTCAGGGCATGACGTGATGCTCATAGTTACAAAAAGGCTTATTCCCATATTTCTGCTGAGAGAGTTACAGCGATAAAAAAACGAAGTGACACAGAGAAGGCTCAGGTCCTTGTTTATAAATATATAATGATGTTTCTATTCCAGAAAGCTTGCAGCCATATACAGAGATTACTGTATGCAGTCCCACTGCCTTCAACAACAGCTCCCACTGTAGTAAGCACTGTGTGTTACTGCTCGCTAAACCTGAGGGTACACACACATGAATGCAAAGCCTTATGTGGTTTTTGTAACCCAAATTCTTGACAGAAGAGATATTGAGAAGCTACCTAAAGAAAATACAGGACTTGTTTCTGTTGTATACATATACCAGCTAAATCATCTATGCTAATATCACATAAATGTGATGCATTTATTGCACAATGCTTCATTATTAATGTAAAGATTTGTATACTAACTTTTTATTTCCGTGCTCTTTTAATCTGTTCTCTCTGATGCAGCAAATGCTGACATTTAAAAGTTGTGGTTTCTTTTTTATTGCTGGCTTTGGTTCCTCTAGAGCAGACTGAGTACTATATTTGAACAGCAAACGTATCACATGCTGGTACAGGTTTTTTTTCAACGCTCAGGAGACTAATCATGCCAAAAATGTCTGCCTGGCATATCTAGACATTGCGGGCCATTACTTGTGCATTATATTCTTTTCTGGCATTAATTTTATGTCACGATATCTCCCCAGCTTCAGTGAAGATACTCTGAATTTCCTGCACAGGGATAATGTCACTTTCCTAATTAAAACTCTGTGCTCTATTATCTTGAGAAGACACATAACGAAAGAATTCAAAGATTGTTGAGAAAAACCCTTCAGAATCTCAGGCAGTTGTGTTAGGAGTGAATCTTTAAGTGCTCGCTACTATCCAAACAGCTTGAACGAGTACTACCACCCCCATTTAGAAGTGGAAAGGCAGAGGGGCTCAGTGAGTGACGGGCCACAAAGGCAGCGCACACCACAGGTGGAACTAGAGACCAGGAAGGAATTTTGGTTGCCTAGTGCTGTGCATTAAGATTTGTTTCTACCAGTTACTATATCCCTAATACTACATCATTAATCACCTGACTTTTGCCACCAACTCAAATTAGGACAAAATCAAGCCTGAAGTAACAATTTTTCAAGACAATTCTCTTAGCTATGTTGAGATGCATCTGAAAAACACTTTTTTCTCCTGTAAGATAAATCTCTCTTCAGTTATTTTGTGTTTTTTTTCCTTCTGATTTTAATACAAGTATCTAAAAAAGAGAAGAGTGCAATATGCTGAAAACCTTATTCTGCCCTCTAACACTCTGTGATACACCTTTGTTTCATGTAAAATCGGCTCTTGCACTTCAGTCCAACCCTAGTTTCAAGTGGCTGTGAATTATGATTCCAGCTTTTTGCCCCTAAACCAGTTTTTATGCTGTTGGTAAGGACAGGCTTTTACTTTTGACCCAGATATTGTAGCATGTTGTTTCCTGAAGGCAGCTGAACAGCACTGGTGTCGGCAGGAAATGCCATCTAGGAGTAAGAGAATACATCTGTGAATCACTCTTAGCTGTTCGGTGTTTCACTGGCGTGTTTCCCTGTGTGTACAATGTGTATACTGGTACTTCTCTACTTCACTCCGCATTCGTTTGTGGCTTTATCAATGAACTAACATGTTAAAGAACATAGTAAGAGTTTGGGATGAAAGATACTATAAAAGTGCAAATAATTATTGTCTCTGTAATGCTGATAGTCTGTGTCATGGTGAGTAGAACTTTCCAGTATTGCATCAGCATGATTACCCTGCCACTCCCCATCCACAAAGGAGAATAATCCTCCCTCAGTGCCAGCACACACACAATACGCACATTCAGACAGTATCCACAACAATTTTAAGTAATTATTTCCTCTCGATGTCTAGGAAAAAGACATTCAACAATTGTAATGTCTGAGAGAAGATAAGATAATAGGTGTGGAACAATATTAGGACTGATCTAAGCCTCGACTTTATAATTCATGATCTTACCAGAATTATGGAAAGATTTATAATTGGTTCTTGTTACTGCCATTCATTATTTTCTTTTTGCATACTCCTCTGTGTAGTGCATTTTGAACTATTCCACGTACAACTCAGCACCGCAGTCCTATCTATCAAACTGAGAATTTTTCTGTTAAGTTGTTATTAACTTCTCGCTCCTTTGCCCTGTCTTTCATACTGGTCTTTAAGTTTCTTTCTTTCGTCAAACTAATGTTTCAACATGTTCTCTGTGTCAGTCTCTCCTCTCATTCTCAAAGAAAAAAATGTACCTGCAAAGAGTGTTAAGCATTTGTAGCACCATGTAAGATATTTATCTTTAAAAAGAAATATACTACATACGAGTTAAACAAAAAAGATGCAAGAGTAAAGTAAAATGTAGCTGAAATATAGTAAAGTTTAATAATAGAATAATTAACACATCATGTATTCTAAGGAGCATAAATACACAAATACAATTTGTCTTCCAGAGCAAATAAGGAAAGTTACCTTAAGAGAAGTATCAACTAGGATTTCAAATGCAAAATTTTGAACAATTCCAAAAGGCTCTTTTTTATTGTATTTGAGGAAACACAGATTTACAAACATGGGGGGAAAATTGTATAAATCTGTTATCATCATCGTCATCATCTATCCAAACTGTAATATGGTTTTTAATGACTAACAGTAAATATTTATTTAAGTATTTTCTAATGTTTGCAATTATATATACAGTCGAGTATAAAATTGTCAATTTAAAACAAATTGAAAGCATACCCTGTGTTTTAAGTTTTTTTTTCACAATGCAAAACAATTGATCTCAAAAGAATAGGATGGAGGAGCACTGAAAAGAACATATATAAAAAGATATTGCTTGTGTCATGACAGGCTCATAAAAGCGATTTGTGCTGATGTGTTTTCTCTGTTATAGTCTTGATCCTTGTTTTCGTATGGTATTTTGTAATAATATTGTAAATTTTGTTGTACCTCTTTTTCATGTAAAAAACTCTATTCATCCCTCTGTTTTACACTGGCTAAAAAAGAACCAGTGGGGAACAGGTAGGTGGTGGGAAAATCAGAAGCAGTTTTACATGACATTTGAATTTTCACATGTTCTGGGTCTCCCCAGGACCATGACACAATTAGATAGTCTTCGTGTCTGCTCTGTTTCTGTGCAGTGTCTCAAAGGCCGCAAAAGCTGTTAGAGCAGCCAAGAACAGCAGGAGCACTGTGATACTGCCCACACCTCTCTTCCGCAGCTCCCGGCTGCTGGGTAGGCGACAGTTGCCAGGTCATTGGCAGCACCAGAGTCTTGGCTTTGAGGATATTTAGCTTAAATGACAAGTCATTTCAGCTTCCATCTGTATGAGGGAACAGGGACATACAAGTATTGCAAAAAAAGCCTTTCAGTTGGCAGCAATAGTTACGATGTTTTCCTCACTGATGTGAAATATCTGAGAATTATCTTTGCTCAGCAAAAGAAAAATTGAAGACAGTAAATATCATGGAATGCTCTGGCCACTGATGAGGTTTCATTTCATGGTGTTAAAATAATTTAGAAATGTTCTGAAATTAATAGATCAGAAAACCACCCATGATGGTACACTATATTGATTTCGGTGAATTCATCATCACTTTGCGGAGGCAGCATGTGCACGGGCTCTTTCCCCATACTTTCTTTGAGGAACGGATGGTGATGCAAACAAAGGGAATAGTGGTTGTGTGCAACAGTGCAGCCAGAAGCTTCTCTGCCAAGCAGAACTGTGGCAAGGACTAATTGTAGAAATTAAACGACTCCTGGGATCATTGGACCAGCTCTGCTTGACTTTTACTTCAGTATTTTCTGAAAATAACTGGTTTGCTTGAGGAAAAAAGAAACTCAAGGCTCTGTGTAAGCTGACAGTCCCTGGGCTGCCCTGTCTTATAAAGACTGACTGTGCACTGATCTAATCTAACACTTGCCTGCAGAGTTAATTAATGTCATAGCACACCAGGAGGAGGGAGGGTGGTGTGAGGATCCATGGATGAAGGGAAATGTTCTGGCTCTGCACTGTGCTGGCACACTGAGTGAGAGGGACTGCCCATGGCAGGTGGCTGTCTGGGGGAAATGGGCATCACGCCTGTGCCGTGGCGGCACCTCAGGAACGTTGAGTTGTCTCTGGTCAACTTGAGTTACGCCCACTCCGTACATCCGTAAGGCAAACATAATTTCACATTAACATGCTTCACGAGACGCAAAGAATTAGATCGGTGCGCGATGACAGCGCAGAGCTGCTGGGATTTGTGTTACGTCTGTCAGGTGTGAAAGGATCCAAAGCAGTGTCAGAAAACAGCTTTTTGTTTGAGAGGGGTTTGTCATGGCACAACAGCACGAGTGCCAGGGCAACACACCGCCAGGGAGATGGCGGACAGGGCCGGTGCGGGAGGATACCCCGACACCTTCAGGACCCGATGCTGGCTGGAGACAGCAGTGCAGCCTCGATGCTGGGCGAGCTGCCTGCTTGTCTTGGCACTGCCAGGGCATGACATCACATTTCAGTAAGGATATGAAAGAAAAAAAAATTTGGGATCATCCTGGGGGACTCCTCGGTCCTGGTGCCGAGGCGGAGGGAGGCCCGTTCCCTGACTGGGTCAGTAGCACAAGCATGGCGGCCGCTGCCGCTCGGCAGTAAGCAGGGCCGAGCGCGGCCGAGCACGCCCGGAGCCACCCCAGCGCGACGGAGAGACCCGAGCGGTGCCGAAGCGGCCCGAAGCCATCACAGCGCCACGGAGAGACCCGAGCGGTGCCGAAGCGGCCCGAAGCCATCCCAGCGGGACGGAGAGACCCGAGCGGTGCCGAAGCAGCCCGAAGAGGCGCTCCGCCAGGGCGGTGTGTCGCCCAGCGAGCCCGAAGGCGGGGCCGTGGGACCAAGCGCAGCCCGGCCGGATGTGAGTGGAGCGGCCGCTTCCTGTTTCCCCGCAGTCCTCCCTCTCCCCGCCTTGGGTGGTGGCCGCTGTCTCGTCCCAGCTCGCAGGCACAGGGCGGAGGCGGCCGCGACCTGCTGCGGAGACTGCCGCCGGCTGCCTTCTCGCGCGGCCCTTCCCGCCCCGCTCAGCCCCAGGACCTGCCGCCGCGGCGCAGCCCCCATGCAGGCCATCAAGTGTGTGGTGGTGGGCGACGGGTAAGTCCGAGGGGGCCTCTGGGTCGGGCCCTCGCCGTGCGGAGACCCGCCGGCTCCTGTGGGGGGAAGGGTGTCCGCCCGTGGGGCGGGGAGCGGCGCGGGCCGCCCGGGCCCCGCCGCCAGTTGTGGGCGGCCCCGCCGCGGGGCCTGGGCGCGGCCCTGCCGCCCCGGAGGGGCGCGGGGCTCGGCGGGGCCGGGGGTGTCCGCGCCGAGGCGGCGGGGTGGGGGAGTGGGTGGCGGCCGCGGCTTCCTGCTGGTGGCGGGGGAGGGGAGGGAAGCGTGGGGCCGGGCGGCGACGGCTGCGAGCAAATGGTGGCCGCCTCGGGAGCGGGGAACGGCAGAGCGAGGTTTCCGCAGGGGCGGTGGTGAGCGGCGGGTGTCTCCGGTGCTGGCTTTCCCCCCGGGCCCTGCATCGCTGTCGGGGAAGGTGCCCCGGGGTCGGCGCCTTAGTGGCGGCTGAATAGTTGGTGTTCGCGCTGGCGCAAGGGGTGCGGGAGGGTGCGCGCTGCGGGGCGGGTCTGGCGGGCCGGGCCGGGCCGCTTCTCCCGGCCCACCGCGGAGCCCCCTCGTGCCTGGGCTTTCGTCTGTCGCTACACGCACCGGCGTAACCGAAGTATATTAAAAATAAAAAAAAAATCACCGTTAGATGAGAAATTTACTGACGTCTGACTCTTGCTGTAAAACTAAGCGAAATGTGCCCACTCTGAGCAGATCGCGTGTGCTTGTGAGCAGACTGGCTTTATGCATGCGTGCATCCAGTCTTGTAAGGTCCCGATCTAAAGGGCACTACTGAAGCACGTGAAATGCAAATAATTAATGATACACTTGTCTGTAAAGAACTGTTACACCTACAGCGTTCTGATTTGGTGTCATTTGTTAAGTGAAACAGCTCGATGATGCTTTTTAGAATTGAGTTAACTCTGAAGTTTAGCTGTTGGACGTCAATATGAGAAATGCTGGAACTGTGATGGGGAACACTGTCTGTGTTTGCTACTTTTGAATATTCTCCATGATGTTGTTCCCATCACCTTGGAGGCATTCTTTCTTGTACTGGATGTCAGAGCTCAGGGGAACATCACAGGCCAGCTGGAAAACAAGACTTGTCTTATGCAGCTTGAGAGTTGGTTTTTTTCCCCTTAGGAGAAACAAAAATCCCACTGTAGGCCGAGCATAATTGGTATCACAGCAAACTTCTGTAGATGACAGAGGAGTGAAGTGTAGCTAAATGGTCTTGCCACTGTCTGTAATTTCATGTGATGGCTTAATCTTCAAGTTATTTGTGTTTTTTGTTTTGTTTTGTTTTAAGATATAGAATCCCTGAAAAGACAGCTAAGTATGCTTGAAAGATAAATTTACTCAGTTTGACAAATTCGTTTTGACTTTCTGTGTAAGGTTTTGAGCAATAATATGAACATGGCGGTTATCTTGACTGTCAAGACTTTCCGTAGTAGTGTAATTCTTTGATGCTAGGTAGGATAGCTGTGGACTGTTGTTTTGGTTATGTTGATTTTAAACCCAACACATTTGTTTTTCTATTATATCAGCTTTTTTAACTGAGCTGAACTGTATCGTCTGTGACAATACTGTAAATAAATGCGATGCATCATGTTTGGGCGGGGAGAAGAAGTTCAGTGTACTTTCTCCACTAGATTTCAGAACTTAGCACAAACAAACTGTGTAATGTTCAGTAATTCATTCAACAAACAGTTATTTTTGTCATTTGCTTTGTAAACCATCCCACTTTGGAACATGTTTATTGCTCTTTATCTTGGAAATGAAAGTGGTGTCATTCTACCTGAGTTTTGTACCTATGTGTGAACAAAATACAGTAGTTTAATTTGTTTTCCTTCCCCCTTAGTTAGAAAGGAATCTCTCTTAAGGTTCCATTCAGGTACTATTGCTCTTTTTTGGTAGCTTTGTATCATTTTCCATTCAGTGTTTAAAAAAAAAAATAATTAACTATTTGTGATTCTCTGTGCTGCTGCTTCAAAAGTTCAAGCATTAGAGGTGCTCTAGGAAATGTGTAATGTTTGGCTTAGATAAGGCTAAAGCTTTCGTGTTTCTGTAAAACAATGCAAGTTAAAGATTTGCTTATGTAATATAAAACTCAGGTATTGTTTTATGTACCCTCTGCAAAGATCTACTAGGAACAAAATAAACAAAGCTGTGTAAGTACCTGTGTGAATTTTATTTTTTTAATTTGTAAATGATAGGCTGTTTCTCATATGTAACTTATGTTTGCTCTTAGAGCTTTGACTAGTTATCTGTTCAGACAACTAATTTGACTAGAAAAACATGGCATGTATGCTAGTTTGCTATCGTAATTTGCCCTTGGTTTTGTTTCTTCACTATGAGGATTGTTTGGGGAAAAGTAAATGGCAACTGTTGCTTTGACTTCTTAATGATACAGAGCAGTAGGAATGTGCAGGCCAGATGAAGAGCACTCCACTTCAGTAACTGCAAGAATTGCTGTTGATTGACACTTGAGAAAAAGCATTGGTGTGACGGTTATTTTTAGCAGTTTTTGTTTTCACTCTAAAAAGGCAGCTGTTAAGTGGTATGAATGTCTCCAGTGATGTCGAGTAATGCTCCGCATTTCGGACGAATGATTGCTAGATGCTACAGAAATGGTCAAACTTTATGCTCTTTTGTAGGCATTTTTTAATTGTAGAAATACTGTAAGAACAAGAGCAGTGAATTAAGAGTCCCTGTTTGGAATTCTGCTTAATTTGAGACCTTGTGTGCTAAACCATGCTATATTTGATTTGATAGCTTGTCAAGAACGGGGCGGGTGGGGGGTTGGGTAATTGTCGTCTTATCGAGTGTAGTGCAGTGTTTGTGTAAGATGCTGAACACCTCAGGTCTCCAGTGCAGTCTGTGGAGAGTGCAGCAACTTGAAATTCAGTAGCTTCTGTTACTGAACTTTTAAAGTTCAAAAAATGTAGTGGTATTGTGAGTACTGAGCAGCGTATTTGGGAGAGGGTGTGTCATAGTGAGTAAAACGGTGTATCCCGGCAGAGCCGTACGTAACTAAACCTGCTATAGTCAAAATACTCAACTTTTGGTCTGAGGATGGTACCAGAGAAATTCCACCGCTTGAGTGAAGATGGGCTGTTGTGCATCATGTTGACTACGGAGTTGTTCATGGGGATCAGAGAAAGAAAGAAATGACATAATCAAAGCTTTTTATGAAGGCTGCCACCTGTTTGTAGATTTCAGTGTTTCTGGAATTAAACCAGCAAGTACTTCATCTGGTCTCCATTACCATGGCTGCAAATGGGAACTAAATTCTCACAATTAATTTTTAGTTGTGAGAAAGCAGGAGACTCTCCACCTTCTGTGCAGCTCCGGTGCCTTTAGCGTGGAAGAAATGCTGGCGCAGGTCTTGGAATGGCATTTTCAGTGCATGTCACATAATGTGGCTTCAACCAGCTCTAGCACAGTGGGGAAACTTCATAAAACTTGTTAGTGTAGGTAAGGTCAGGAAAGAGCTGACGTGTTTTCTTTTCAGGAATTTGTACATGTGTGGTTATAGAAATACATTGATTCCTGTGGGGTACCCGGAAGCAATAGGGGACTTGGTGCTGTCTTTTGTAAGTCTTCACTTATTGTTACGTGGTTAAAATGCTGGATTTCTGTAGGCTGTATTTTAATTACAGTCAAATGTTGCTAGTTTCATTTATGTAACAGTGGGTGGACAGAGCTATGATTAAGTAGTTGCTAGAAATCTTGTTATGACTAATCTTGGTTTGGTGTTATTTTAGTGTCTTGGTTTCCTCCTTTATGTACAAGGATTTATATTTTGCCAAACAGTTGGAATTCTCTGTAGAGGATTTACTTTAATACAGAAGTTAGAAGTCTAAAAAAGTTGATAAAGTACTTAGAGGATGTACTTTATAAATAAAGGTAGGCATTGGTGTTTATTTTTAAGACTGGTGATTTGTAGGGCAGTGAGCCAAAAGGCAAGGAAAGCAGGAAACCTGGATGGAGCAAGTCTGAAGCAGGGTTGTTGAACGTGTTTTTTCTTGTTCCAATGACTCTGGCTGATTGGTGCTGCAGAAACGCGCTACAGGCACTTCTCTCACCACCTCCTTCCTGCGCTGTTTTGATTAGCCAGAGCAGACTCACCAGTTTCAGTGCGAGGTGAGTGAAGGAGCCTGGGTGCAGAGAAAAGTTCTTGATAGCTGCTGAAAAGTTGAGTTCAACATTAATTTGTTAGCAGCTTAAATTACCTGTGATGAACTTGGGGGAAGATGAAGCATCAGACCAAACGGGTTCTAGAAGCATGACAACATGTAGCCTCTGCACCTCAAGAAGTTTCCCAAGGAACCTGGCGTTTGCTGCTCTTGGTATTTTGCAGGTTTTCATGTTTGTCCTTTATGAGCTGGACCAGCATAGCCTGCTTTATAGTGATGTGAGTGCAATTCAGCAGCTCAGGGAGCTAAACCAGCAAGTTGTTCTTAACGGGGAGACGGAGTAACTACCTTTCCATAACTCCTTGTTCTGGCTAGTTACAGAGTCAGTGAGTGCCAGTGCACGAGATAAGATGGGATCTCCTCTTTTGACAGCTATTAAATTAGCTTAGCTGCATTGTCATACTGCTCCCCGGTTCTTTCCCACAGAACTTTTGAAGGAGAACTACTTTGAAATGTCTCTTCTACTTTTGAGCAAAAGTATATCTCGAGCCTCTTACTGCAGGAAAATGTTCATAGATTGTACTTATCAAGAGCAGAATTAAATGCCCCTTTTTTTTTTTTTGTTATAGCTTGGTGAAAGGAAAAAAAATCTCAGACTGTGCAAGGAGCTGGCATCTTGTTTCCTTAAAAGCAGGTGTGAAAAGTAGTGTGGAAAACCACATGATATGATCAGAGAGAGTTACAGCAGATGGGATGTTATGCTAGGTGTCAGCTCAGAAACATAAAATTACGATTAAAAAGTAGACATGTAGGATAAAATCCTACAGATTATTTTGCACACTGAAGCAACTCTTTCATAGTACAAGTGTTCAAGGTAACGTCGTCAGATGCTGCTATTAGATAACTTCTTGGGCTAATGCGGTAGGGAACTGCTTAAAGTTGAATGGAGACTTGTTACAGGTTGAGCTACAACCTACTTATGGTTGTAACAAAGCTCAAATTTACCTAACCTGCCTTAAATCGTGAGTCGTTAGGTAAGGCTGGTTGGTTAATGCCGAGTGTTAAATAATTTTAAATAACATTTTGAAGATGGTCTCTGGTAAGTGAGACCACATGCTGGTAAGTTGGACCACATGCTTCCAAACCAGGAGAAGAAATGTAGTGATTTAAGTGACAGATACATAGTAAAATTCAGATATGAATGCCTCAAAACATTTGCAGCAGGAGAGCTAGTACGCCCTTGACCAAAGCTTGTTTCTGTGAGGTGTGTTTTTTTCCTTCTGCAAAAGCTAAAGGATAATAGGATACTTTCAGCAATAGCATTTGGTTCTTGGGTTGGGTTTGTGTTTTGTTTATTTGGGTTTTTTTTATGTATTAACTGTAGTTCTAGACTAAAACTTTAATGAGTTCCTTCAGCTTGTGAAATGTTTAGTTCAGGAGTCTCCGGAGTCAAACCTAATACTAATGGCAAGATCATACGTGTAAGTACAGTGAGGTTTCAAAGGTACTGCTGACTTGCTTTGAGCAAATCATTGCAGTGATAAAACACCTGCCAGACAGTACGGTTTTCCTGGCATGGGAGGTTATCTATTTGAGAAGAATGATTGGGAAGACTGTAAGGCTGTCTGGGCATTACAACTTTTGAGGAACTAGTTGCACACTCACCTCTGGAATAATATCTCACACTGTTAAAGGATATGCAGTTCAAGTGAGAAGCCAGCATGGGAACCAGTCTGCAGTGTCAGAAACACTCTTTGCAGAATTGATTTTATAAAAGAAATATGGTCCAATTTGAAGTTTTCCAAGCCTTTAATTGAAACTGTAACAAAAATTTAGTGGTGTCCTTAGTCTAGATGTTTGGCTCTAGATGCGGGGAGGAGGGTGGAGGGGGAAGGAGCTGGCTGCCAGAGTTTTGAAAGAAACCTGGAACAGAATGTTTTCCTGCTCCCATTTGAGGCAGTTCAGAATTCGATCTGTGGGCAAAGGTTTGTTGTTCTAGTCCTCTGATATTGGGATGTAATTTGTCTATAAATCAGTTTGAAATGTTTGAATAGTTAATGAAGGCATACAGGGAGTCATTTTGCAATAGTGATAAATATTGTGGGGATTATAATTTGTGGTTTTTTTTTTCAAATACACAAAAGTAATGATGTGTTGAGAAATTATACTTTTCCAGCTTTTTCAAACTTTACTTATGTGAAAGTATACCACTTTCTGGAAAAGATAACAGTTTTAGAATTGCATAAAGGGTATCTGGAAATACTTTTCATTTTTTTTTAATTTCAAGGAGTTGGAGTAAGGTGGTCTTGATGAGTATGCAGTCAGTTGACTAGTGATGTTAGTAGTTGTATTAATACTTGTGGGTTTTTGTCTAAAGATTGAACAAAATTTGTTAATTTACCACTTGACAAAATGGATGTTCATGTTGGGTGTGTTTTCATTGCCAGTAATCTTAAGCCTACAGTCTGTTAGCTGGTTTCCTGCACAACAGCAAATACTGACGCTCAATTGTTCCTTAGATGACTGGATGTAATCGGTCGTCTTCCATAAAAGAAATATTATTTCTCATTATTCAAGATTAATATTTTTTACATGTGAACTCTCTCTTTTTGCAGTGCTGTAGGTAAAACATGCCTACTCATCAGCTACACAACCAATGCATTTCCTGGAGAATATATACCCACTGTGTAAGTACTTATAAAATCCTAAGAACTCATTTATGTCAGATTCTCTGTGCTTACTGCCGTTCCAGATTCCTTATTTAATTGCCTCCAAACACCCCTTAGTTTCATCCTAAATGTTTAACTGAGTATGTGGGTGTTTATAAGGCGAAGAAGCACTTTGGGCTTTTACTGCTTAGCACAGTCATACCAGTGCTTGTTCATGCCCCATCAGTTTTGCCTCTCTCTGCCCACCAGGCCTAGCTTTTAGGGACTAACTTTTACTAACATTTTATCAGATGCTGTTCTCTTTTAAAATAATGTGTCATTTTTATCTTCAATATAATTCGTAATAAACAGTCCCAAGGCTGAACAGCTCGTAAAACATCGTATCGTAGTCAGAAATGGTTTATGTGACAATAGATTTTTCTGTTGTTGTTTCTTCCACTTTTTGTGCTGCTGCCAGTGCTGTGCTAAACCAGCCACAGCTCCTCAGGCGTGATTGTGAGGATCTGTTTATTTTGGTGCTTCCCGTTTTCTTGCACGTTGGGATTTGTCAGTATCAGTATTAGTGCAGTTCTCTTTTTGGGGGCTGTTGGGGGAAATGTACGTGAGCGGCTTCTTTGCCCTTTTCGAATGTCTCTCTATAATCTAGCTGTCTTGCTCTCTGTAAGTATTGGTGAGTTTTTCAGATAACACAGTACATTCTAATGAGATTTGCAGATGACTAGATACCCTTCCAAAGATTTGTCTTAATTACTCCTGTTTTCTTTTTTTGGTCTTAAATTCAGATTTTTACATTACAGTATGCTTGTGTTTCCAGTGAACTTAGTTTAGCCTTAACAAGTCATTAAAACCTTTGTGTCTACGGTAGTGCTGAAATAAAAATCATGCCTCTACTGGCCTCTGGTTATTAACTTTGATATTTCATTGGGGGTGTTTTTGATGAGCAGGATTAATAATTTTTTTTTTTTTTTCTGTTGTCATTAAGGATTCTTTGGTTGTTGTTCATGTATCTGCTATTCTAAATCTTGTAAAATGAAACAGATTAACTTGTTGAATGTCCCACTAAGACTGGAAAGTGCTTGCTAAGTGCATCACCTGCTTTCCTGTGCTTACTGAGATTAACACTTCCTTTGGAAGAGCAGTGAAAAGGATGACCTCTGTTCAGACTGGACCAAGGCTATTGTGCATGTTTTTTCCTTCCATTACCCAATACCAGATTCAGTATTTAAAGAACAATTTTACTGTTTCTGAGGAGTGAAAGGATGCAATAAAAATGTTTCCTTTCAAAGTGTTCCCAATTAAGACTGTAGGAAAAAGTCCTTGGGTGCCTTATTTTACTGCAAGCTAATGCAGCTAACTCTTTATTTATTTTTTCAGTTTTGACAACTACTCTGCTAATGTAATGGTTGATGGAAAACCGGTCAATCTGGGTTTGTGGGATACAGCTGGTCAAGAGGACTATGACAGACTACGTCCACTCTCCTATCCACAAACAGTAAGAACTACAGTGTGAAATTAGAAAGAATCCGTACAGCTTTGTTTAACATAAAAGTTTTTTTTCTTTTTGAACATCTGGAGTTGTATTTACTAGTAACAGTGACTTGTTGCAAGCTACCTTCCTTCATCCTATGTGCTGTAGCTGTAATATAACTTTTGATTTCTGTACAGTTGTGCAAATGTTAAAACATGCGTGCTTGTGTGTTTGCATGCACTGATGCATGTTGGCTTTTGTGTAGTTTCGGCCTCAGAATCAACTATAATGCTTGATTTAAAACAGGAAGAAAACAAACAAACACAAAACCAAAACCCCCTTGGTGAATAGTCCCATCAGCTAGTCCATTGATTTTTACAGTTAGCATGCCTGCCAAAAGCAGGGTTTGTTTTTGTTTTTAGGCGTGATGTTTGGCTGCAACCTGACACTGTCACTGCTAAGCACTTGGTGTTGTTTAGTCCCCATGAAGATGTTCTAAATGTGAAAGACGCAATACTGAATGAAGATATTATGGGTATTGACAGAGGCTGGGTCATAGCTTTTGAATGTGCTTAAGGCTGTGGCTGTTTTATTACTTACTGCAGTTTGTGCTACAACATCGATTCAAAAGTGCTTCTGTCTTCTGTGCTGGCGACTGGTTAAGTCCTGTCTGCGTGCTGCATCTTTCCCTGGATGAGGAAAGTGCTGAAGTGATCTGCTCTTCTCTTTCCAGCGAGAGTTAAGCTACAGTTAATCTTTTTAGAAGCTGGTTTTCTAGTCTCTTCAGAGTTACTTTTATCTGATGGAGCTGGGCTAAAAGAAGGTGTTAATTTGCACCTTTTTTTTGACATCGATTACGGCTGTTGTTAACTGTCAAATACATATATTCAATGCTAATAATGTAAAATGCATAATTATTCCAGTTATTCTACAGCATAACTACTCTCTTGAATAATGTGAATCTTATTTAATGAACTCTGGTGCCTTTTTTAAGTAAACTGTCTTAATTCACAATTTTCTTTAATTCACTGCTCACTAACTCTTACAATTAGGCTTTCCCATCAGTTACGATACTCAAGATGGATATGAACTTGCCAGTTGTAGGCAACTCTTAGCAGAAATGCTAGAAATATCTGTCTTTTCTAGGAAGAGAAACAATGGAAAGTTGTTTTTCACTAATATTTAGATATTCATGGGATACTTAGTAGAACTTAAGCTTTGCTTAACATTATAAAAATACTTTCAAAAAAGTATTTCAAGGTAGAAAAAGGTATGTTGGAAGATGACTCAATAGTGTGAGAAAGCAGAGTTGAAAGGGAGAATATAGTTCCTCCTCTAAGACAAAGGGACAGAATGCATGTGCGTGCCTTCAGCCTGCTAAAATAACTGTGGCTTTCTGATAGACTGCAAAAGAATTCCATATCAATCTAAGCGTATTTTTTTGGGGAAAACAAAAAATCTCTTCTGTACAAGCACGAATAACAGTTAAGTAAAGGTTTGAATGACTTTCAGTTATTTGGATTGTTTTTTACAGCAAAAAATGAAACAAGATGGTAAGTCTTGAACTTCTTATGAAGCAGTCTTCAGATTTTAGACTTGTGCAATACGTAAGATTCATCATCACTTAAAGGACAAAAAAAACCACAGAGGAGGAACAGTGGTGCTGATGAAGCCTGACTTTTTTAGGATCTGCATTCAGCATCCCCCTTCTACCACTGTGCTGTTTAAAACTCACTCCCCACAAGAACATTGTGGCCCTCTGTTTCCCTCTGTGTGCACCTGAACTATATACTGGACAAGGTGAAAGCAGGTATTGCTGATTACTTGGCCAATATGTTGATTAGCCACCCAGCAGTTCAACAGCTGTTTACTTCACAGTAAGGACTTTGCCATAGTGGAGGCCTTAATTTGTATATTTTACTCTTATTCTTTTTTTTTTGTTTCCCCTTAAAATATACAGGAATTTTGTACCTTCTCATGAAAGTATTTGAAATCTACCAGTATTTCAGAATATTTGGAGGAAGGAATAAGTTGGGACAGAAAAGGTGGTTAACTTTGTTTCCTCAGGAGACGAAACCAAAAAGAAAATTAAGTTAGGAGGATGCTTTTCATGAGAGGTTTGCTCTTGCAAGTCTCCTGTGACAATGCAGACGGACAGCGCCAGGTTTGTGGGGAAGGCTGTCGGTCTGTTCTCGTTGTGCTGAATTGCAGTGCAGCATCTCTCTTAAGAAGAAAAGCCGTGTTGTGAATATTCCTGAGCACAAATTGCTGACTGAGAGAACATTTTCCCTTAAATCCATTCTAGGAGTAACTTTATCTCCTGCTGTTATTAGGTTGGAGGAACCAATGGTAAGAATATATCTTCCAGTCTGACAGATCAACCTATTGCCGTATGTAAAACTTTAAATAAACTTTAGTTCCAAGTTCTGTCACCTTGTCTTGCTTACGATAGTGATAAATTGGCCCCTATTTTTTAAACAACTACTTTTCTTGGAACTATTGAATTGCTAAATCTGAGAAATCTGTTACCCGATCTCTTTATATAGAGAACTGCTAAGACTAAACCTTTTCTTGCAAATAAATACCTTTTCCTCCTATTTATTAAGATTGGTAGCGTGCAAGACACCTGAAATCTTCAAATAATTCCTCATGGTTTCACGAATATTTTGATCTCTGGAGCTAGCAGCAAAGGAGAGAGTCTGCGTAACGTGCAGAGCTTGAATCACCACAAACTGCAGAATTGGAAAACAGAAGTAGTGGCCATAGTATCACGTGATTTGACGTTGTTTCTTTCTTCTTCTGGGACGCTGCTGCGGAAACTTGTTGGGGTGATGCATGAACAACTGGGTTGCAAGTGCTTAGCAGTGCAGATGTCAGATGCTGACCTAACAAAATGCCTTGAAATGCAGCACAATCAACTAACATTCTGAAATGCCTGATTCCTTAACACATTTGATACCGGAATAAGTATGGATGCAGAGGTACGTTGGGGAAAGTTGGGCTTATTGGAGAGATGCTTACGAGTTTTGGGTCATACAGCAAGATGACAATGTTCATCTGCTTCGACAAAATTTTGTGTTTTTTCTGAGTGCTTGTAGACTACAGTGTGTCGTGTATGAAGCTCATTGTTTTTTGAAGTGTGTACTGCACAGCAGTTAATGCAGACGTTTGCTCTAAAATGTTTTTACGTGCTCTTACTTAAAATCTTCCTTTTGCCTTCATTTGAAAAGCGAGAGGTGTAAGATCCCCAAAAACACCCACTTTTCTCTCTGCTTTCTCATAATTTAGAAAGGGAAGGAGGGAGCTTCAAAGTTTTTAATACCCTTCTCAATCCTAATTTGGTTGTAGAGAAATTCTGATTTCTTTTTACACTGCCATTCCATAGAAGTGACCGTTTTACAAGAATCTTCTGATTTGGGCATGGAAGTAATAATTGTAGAAATTATTGTTGCATGATTTTTATTCCATACTGTATACTTGGCCTTCACAATTTTAAGACTACTTTAGTATATTAATAGTACATTCATTTAAAAATGGGGCCAACAGTAATGCTTTGCAACATCCTGTGCTGGTGAGTTACGTGTCTTTAAGGCTGAAATCACTTACAGGTCTGCAAAGAGCATCCAGCCCCAGTTCAGAAGCGCATCGAATGACTTTGTTGCTTTCTGTGTTTGTCAAGGATCTGAAGTGGTTTTGGGTTTTTTTCCTGAATGTCAGTGAGGGAGGAGAAATGACATTTAGGGAAAAAAAGCTTGCAGTGCAGTGGTGTTAGCATCTTAGTTGCTGGCTACTGCGATAGCTGGTTATAAAGTTGATGACATCTATTTGTTGTTGGTCTCCCCCTCCCATCCCTCCACCCCTTCGTGTCCGCTTGTAGCTGCCCGGGAATGGATTTCCCACTGGGAAAGCTACCTCTGATTGTCATGTGCAGCTGTATCATCAACCTTGCCTTTTGCAAGCATGGTATAGATGACAGTGTGATACAGATGCTGGCGATATTGGCCTTTTGGTGAGATTTTGTAACGGTTGCTCCACTGGGCTAACTTCCATCAACTTGTTTTGTAGGATGTCTTCTTAATCTGCTTTTCCCTTGTGAGTCCCGCTTCCTTTGAAAATGTCCGTGCTAAGGTAAGTGCAAGCTGGTATCATTTTATTTCTGAGAGTTCAACACAGTGTTCGCTTTACAGCAGCATCTGGAAGATGTTAGGTGATAATTATTTGTTTGTTTATTTTGGCAGACAATGTGAGATGATGTTTGAAAAGGCAGAAATCCATTTGCCTAACTTACAAGTAATGGAAGTTCAGGGCATGTGAAACACTCCCAAGTATGGATCATTCCTTGATGCATTGATAGGATAACAGCAGTTTAAGAGTTTTCAGCCAACAAGGTGCTAAGATCATGAACAGGAACTTTCCTTTTATAGCCATTTCAAGAAAAATATTAAGAAACAAATGCATGGAAAAGTCAGGTTGATACCACCTGTTTCTTGAATCAGCCACGTTCTAGCACAGCTCCGCTACTCTTGCAGTCTTTCATGTCCTCGGCTGTATTGGCATTGTGGAGGCTTCAGAAATGAGAGGTGGTCTCCATCGGGGGGAGTGCAGATCAGGGTTTTTCCAGTGCGTGGAAAAGATACAGCCCTTAATAGTGTAAATCTTTAAAGTATATGGAAATACCTGTTGGCTGCATTGAACATGTTTTGCAATTGTATGCTCTCTTTTAATCCCGCCTTGAGGGGGTCTGACGTTCTCCCCTCTCTGATGGACTCTTGAAAGTGTCGTGAGGGGCTGCGAGCCCTTCACTCACAACGTTCGAGAGCCCTGGTGGAAATGTGCCCGCGCACACAACCTGCGCTGTTCTTTTGCAGTGGTATCCTGAGGTGCGGCACCACTGCCCCAACACCCCCATCATTCTGGTGGGGACCAAACTCGATCTCCGCGATGATAAGGACACTATTGAGAAACTGAAGGAGAAGAAGCTGACTCCTATCACCTACCCACAGGGCCTTGCCATGGCAAAAGAGATTGGTATGATCGCAACAGATGATTGTCGCTTGATCTAAATTCTGTTTGCAGAAGATATTGTACCTTAATTAAAATGAATGGCTGCCTCTTGTTGTGGAGTGAGCTGGAAGCAGTGCTGCTGTAATTGTGGAAAACCGCTTTGTAAGTGCCTTTTTGCTTTCCACAGGTGCAGTGAAATACCTAGAATGCTCAGCACTTACACAGCGAGGCCTCAAGACAGTGTTTGATGAAGCTATTCGAGCAGTTTTGTGCCCCCCTCCTGTAAAGAAGAGGAAGAGAAAATGTCTGCTGCTGTAAATGTCACCCTCCCCCACCCCACTCCAAGCCCTGTGCTTTGCTCAGAACAATGGAGCATTCACACTCAATGCCAAGTTCTTCTGTTATAATTAGTTCTCTTCCATAAATTCTTGAACCAATCAACAATTTCATGGTTTCATTTGTTTAAAGTATGAAAGTTACCTTGCATTCTTCTAAAAGCAGACTCCTGAAAAGACAAACCTATGTAAAGCCTTATTTTTAAAATCCTATTCTTGCTCAATTAAGTGTTGCCAAACTATCTGCTGAACTAAGTTGTGTTGTTGTGCTACGAACACTAAGCACTAAACTGTTTTTTAAAGATTCTTCTTGAAGATGACTCTAATTTCTGGTAGGAAATGCAAAAACACTTTCTAGTTTTTCACAGTGAGTAACAGTACCGTATAATTAGCAGAACACTGCACTCTAACGTGTTTTACTATGAAATGTTTTCTCAACCACAGTGATTGCGTAGCGTTGTGTACCGAACCTAAATCTTTGACGCTGACCGACAGACACCCTTGAGTCGCAGTGTAAAATGCTTTATCATTGGTGAGGGCTTGGTTGCAATCTAGTTCTTGCTGCTGTGATTTAAAAAACAAGTAACTATTCTTACTGAAGTGTATCTAGTCTTTTTGACAGCGTTGTATTGTGAGGGATAAATGAAACATTGGGTTGGATCAAATGATAGTGCCAGACAGTATTTCACCACTGTACAGATGACTTACACTACACTGCCAGGGTAGCTGAAACTGAATTGACTTTCAGTGCAGGTTAAAATCAGTGGCTGTGTTCCCAGAGGTGCGGTAGTGGAAGAGAGGTTGGTGTTCCTGGGCAAATTCCTTTGGATTTCAAGTAGGGCATTCATTTAGGTACAATTCTGAACCAGTCATTCCCACAACTGTTGTGTAGTAAATGCTTTTCTTGTAGAATCTCTTCTTACTGAGCAATATAACTTGTTTCAAAACCTGATGATAGAAACTTGCTTTTTTTTTTTTGTAGAGTAGTTCAAGCATATCCTCCTTATTTTCATCTCTGACCCAGTAAGTTATATGCTTTCTGAGGAGCTTTTAGTCTATTAACTAGGTGTAAAAATCATGTGAAGCAGCTTTACACATTTAGTAATTTTTATATTTTAAACCTCTATAAACTATGAACCTTCTCAAACATCACTATTTGCCAGCCGTCCCCACCACAATAACGTCACTAATGCAGACAAGTGTTCTTTATGTCACTACATGTACACGTGCAGCATAGATTGAGTAATGGTAACTTGGGTCTGTGAGGTTCTGTAAATTAGTGCTAATGTTCTGTATAGCCTGAACGGGCAGGAACACAATGTTGAACTACACCCTCTCAACCACTAAAGCAAAATTTAAAAATAAAACTTGCAAAATTGTGAAGTTTTTACATTGATCTTTTGGTAATGCAATTAGCAGTATGTTTTGCATGTATGACTTAATAAATCCTTGAATCACATATGAGCCAGTGTTCTCATTCTTGTACCTCTGAATTCTGCCGCTGCCAACAGCAGTGTGGTGCCCGTGGCTCCTTGGGGGAGTGTGTGCTAACCAGTGATACCGTCAGTGATGCCCTGATGTCAAGAACCAAAATTAAATGTGGTTCTTGGCAGCATTTCTGCAGAGGCCGTGCCTTGTTGTTGGAGTTGTTACTGGCTCCTGCTGCTGTTCATACACTGTTCTAAAGCTGCTGAAAACCACAGAAAAATATACCTATTTCACTCTGCTATAAGCAAACAAAAGTGCTTATGTATTTTCCTCTATAAACAGTTTGTAAAACGATGGTTCTGGTGCAGTACAGTTTGTGTGTAAGGGGCCTCAGATTTTGGCCTTTTAAGCTCACAGCCATGCTGCCCCCTTGTCAGCGCATGGCCAGGGGCAATGCTGCAGCAAAACGAAAGCAGCACCACTGGCACCTCCTCAAGGAGGAAGCAGGTGGGAGGCCTTTACGATTGGTGTTGACTTACCTTGCTGCACAGCATCGAGCCTGTTGAACAGCTATAAACTATTTAGTTTTGTCACACCCAGCATACCTGAACAGAGTAAGACAGGTTTTTTTTTTAGAGTGTGTTTTATTTTGTCTCCATATTAAGCATCACAGCAAGACCAGCCATGGAGTTATGTTCAACCACATCATATTCTCTTTACTTATTTCTGTAGTTTTTTTAATAAGAAATGCTGCTGAGCCGTAAAAAAAAAAAAAAAAGTTAAAACAGTTGCACACTAGAAACAATCCACTTTTTTCAAATCAGTACAACTGGTTATATATTTCTGGCAGAATTAATGATGCTGGAGGTGAACAAGTTGTTTTTTTTTTCTTCTCATCAAGTAGTTACCTATTAGCTCAGTTTAAAATCAATAAAAGTAGTCAGGGGGATCAACAAGTACAAGACAGGTAGATGAAAGAATATTGCACATGTATAGCCAAGCAGTGTGTAACCACAACACTCCCCCCACGATACTACCACAATCTGTAAGAAAAATAGTGCAATTGATCAGAACTGCCTGATAACGCTCAGGGCAGCCCACCTGCACGCTGCCAGCAGGGCACAGCCACCCCCATGCTGCCAGCAGGCCATGGCCACCTGCACGCTGCCAGGGCAGCATGGCCGCCTGCACCCTGCTAGGGGGTACGGCTGCCCGCATGCTGCCACTCGCCCACCTCCAGCCGCTGCAATGGTGCCACCATCGCGCACTCCTGTGCCGCTGTCACTGAGTGCCCTTTGCACAGGCCCCTCCAGCTTCCCAAAGGTCTGTCAGGGCGCTGTGACAGGGGCCTGGAGTGACTTGGAAGCCGAACCCAATTTATTTAATTTTTTTTTTTTAAGGTCTGACAGGGCTCTGCTGTAAGCAGCAGGCCAAGCTGTCCTCGTGCCCTCACTTTGCTCAAGTACTCAGCTGGCCCCTCAGCTCGTGTGTCAGCACACAGAGGCTTGGCGGGACCTTCTCGTACTGTTCCATCTTGTAAAACCTCAACCTTCATCATAAACGCAGGATCTGCTTTACCAGCAGAGTAGTACTTGAGGTCGCTGCAGAGGCAAGGGCATGGAGACCCTTGTTTAGCTTATGCAATGTGAGAAAAGTACTGAAATCCACTTACCTATGAAAGTGGAATGAATGTGTCCTCAACACTTGAAACCTGCAATAGAACAAACCCCTGCCTTTTTTTCAAGCTCTGGTTATACGACGTTGGTGTTACATTCTCGTGCTTGACAAGAAATACAAGACGCATGTTCCTGAGACAAACTGTTCAGAGCTTTGAGCACAACATCTGGCATGTGGTCTGTTATCATCTTCGGGCTTATTAAAATGCTGCTGAAGACTGTTTCGTTTGACCACCTTGCCGTGTATTTAATGTCCGAAGAGCACAACCTTAAAAAAAAAAAAAAAAAATAAATACTCCACAAACACAGCAGCTCAGACCGTCAGAACTGGTGTACTGGTACGTCAGATCACGTTGCACCTTAACAGTGAAAGAAACTATCACATAATCCTGCTCAGAGAAACACGGAACACGGTGAGCCAAGGGGGTGAGCGGCTGCGCACTGCGCATTCACACCACGCTTAGGGAACAAGTCACAGTGGCAGCAGCAGAGACTAGGTACGATTTAATGCTGCACATACGACGTATTTAAGATTTTATTTTACAGAATGGTACATGATGGGGGCGACTGTTGTGTGCTAGTCAAATGAAGAAAAAAACCCATGATCAACTGTTGTGCTGTGGAGTAAATGAAGGAAAAGAAATGAGCTCAAAGTAAAGTAGAAGAGCAGCCATCGAGAAAGCCTGCCAGGTCACAGCGTTAAAGTATCTAACTTGTAAAACTAATATTAAAATTGTTAAACATTAAAGATCTGAAGCTTAAATAAAATACTAATCTACTGAATGGGAGGGAAACGGTGGGTTTCTTCTCCAGCCCTTTTCTTTCCTCTTCTATAAGGTACAGTTGTGGTTTTTTTCTTCTGTAAGATAGTCTTGTGCAAGTTACAGATGCTCTTATTCCTCTTTCAGAATGACACAAGAGAGGATATCAAGAACTATCTAGGCTTGTGGGCTGTTTCAGGTTGTTTTGTCTAAAAAAACCCAACATCAACAAAACACAAACAAAAAAAACCCCTTAACACAACACTGCCCCAACAAACCCACAATGCTCACCCTTCCAGCAGTTTCAGCTTTTCTGCTGTCTCACCTTCCTGTGTCCACAAAAAAGCAGCAAAGGATGGGAAACTAGAGGCTGCATGGGCACCCTGGTTACTGGCGCAACCGGACCTCTCCAGTCTGGTTGGGCTGGGATTATGGGCAATATTTTGCCTCTTTTTATCACCCATATTCATGTGACTGCTCAACAACTAGGTATTTTGTTACCACTTCGCTACTACCAGGATAAGACTGCAAGGTCTGCAGGCTCAGGCGGGACCTGCAGCATGCCAAAGCTGAACTGTCTTCTTAGCGTTTAAAATCATCACTTGAGCAGATGCAATACATGGGCAGAGCAAGGCGAGCAGGCGTAAGGAGAAACAGTTTCCAGGGCTCAAAGTGAAAAAGGAAGCAGCAGGGAGGCACAGAATAAAAACTGAAAGCCCGGCTAATGCGCAGTCACCAAAGATGGGTATTGGAGATGCAGACAGCTAGAAACATGTACTTTGAAAGTGAGAAGCACCTTGAAGTAGATTTTGGGAAAACATGACAGTGGTATTCACTATTCTACTTACCTTCTAGAGCTGGATTCTTCTACAACATGGATAATCTTTCCAGGAAGATACAGATGAGGATACTGAGGCGGTGAATTTAAGTGCGATTCATCCTCAAGGGCATTGTATGAAGGTGACCGATGAACCATTAAACTCTCCTCAGCGAGAAGTGGCTGAGTGAGGGCATCTTCATTTCTAGCATCCAGCTCAGTTGGGAAGTTATCTGGGTCTCCTCCAAAGACTTCGTACCAACACCCACGCAGCAAAATCTGGTACTGAATTCAGAAAGAAAAACAGTCAAAGTGAGGTTTGGCATCTCTTCAAGTAACTTGTTCTAGTTGTGTGCTTGCACACACATCCTCTGAAATGACAATTAAAAGATGAGAAATGACTGTATGCACATGCTCCCCAAACTTTTTGTTTGATAAAATCTCCTCCTTACCCAATTTTCCCCATATTTGACCAATATCTAACCTGAGCCACCAGGTTACATGGCTACAGAAAACACTGCAATCTTTACCAGTTCAATTACCATGTGGATTCTGCTCTGCAGAGTAAGTTTTCTTGTACCTGTAACTTCTAACTGTCCATTATCTTATTTGTATTTACATCACCCAGGTGCTCTACATGACTCCTCATCCTGGGACTACATGGAAATCTTGTGGGTACAGGAAATTTAACTTTAGATGTTCAGAAGTGGCAGTCCTGAATCTTTAAGCCACTCCGCTATACTTCCAGAATCATCTTGCCTGACACACTGTTCCAGCACTTTCAAAACTGTGTTTCTCACTAACAGTAAAAAGAAGAGGTAATCAATTAACACCGTAACAGAGAAATGCTTGCTTTCCAAATGAATTCTGAAGGTAAAATTTAAGTAAACCCACTAATTTATTTACTTAGTGATACTAAATGGTTATTAAAGTAAGTAGTCTTACTGATTTTTTCATAATTTTAGCTGTTTTTTTTTTTTCCATCTTCATTTTTCAATAGTTTCCTTTATCAGCAAAGCTAGCAAAAAGATAATTTCAGGTCTTGGATGTCGTGCATGGTATCTTCCAGGTCTTGCTGAATCTTAATTTCCAACGAGACAGCTTTACAAGATAAGAGGCTAACACAAATGTTGCTGAACTAAAACCAAACACTTTTGTTCCAAAACACAATTGTAACTCTGCACATTAAGATCAAAACCACACACACCAACTGTCACTTCATTAGAGCTGAGGCCTTACCCAGGTAACAATTCCACTGACTTTTAACTGCATTTAGTTACCTTGGGTCTGTTGCAGTTTGCCACAATTCTCACTATTCTCCTCTTTAAATCCTCCATGTTGGGCATACTTAACCTGTTCAAACACACACAGAACAAAGTAAAGTAAAGCCTCCTATTCTCTGCCATCTAACACATCCCTGAAAGAACAATTTAAAAATATTTCCATCTCACCTTGCAACAAGGTCCTTTCCAACAATGACAGAAACAATGAAGTGCTTAGTGTAATCGGCAAGTGATTTGCTTAAAAAAAAAAAGATACACTTTAGATACACTGACGAGATATGCACACTTTAGTTTTATGATGATCATTACCATTCAATAACAACGTAAACGTGTGGCAGCAGCAGCCTTTGCAGTCAGTTCCTCAGCAGCTTTCAGACCTACTTGCTACAGAGTAACTTCAGTGCTGATTGTAAGGGCAGGTACAGATGTCAAACAGGCCACGCTAGACTAGTCAGGTGAGCATTTTGTTACCAAACATTTATTTTAAACTCTAATTATACTATCTGAGGGAATTCACTAGATATATTTCATTCTGTAATACTCCCCCAAGAACTCGACTGTAACTCAAGATGGTGCAGATCTAATTCTAGTGGAGAATGCATAAACAAATTCTTAACACAGTTAACACCTAACGTAATTTGTCAACTACACTGAAGATTTTTGCATCTTAGACAGAACCAAATAACAGAAGTCTCTTACCTTAAAAGTCCTCCTGGAGGAGAAAAGGCATAACATCTTAATGTTGGGAAAGAGTTCCTGAGCATGATCGCCAATATAGAAGCTGTTCCACCACCCAGACTGTGACCAACTACCACAAGTTTATATTCCTATAGAGAGAAAGAGAAGAGTGAAACATGGACACAGAAAAAGCTTTGTGTAATGTTTCTGGCAAAGCAAATTGTTTGGAAGGTAACTTACTGGAGCAGTTGTGAAAGCCTGGTTTAGAATTCCATCATTTATGAGCTTTCGATAGATGTAATTTGCAGCTTGAGTTATTCCCTACAAGACAGAATTTGAAGTTAGATGGGAAAGGTGTATCTTACCTGAAGTGTGATAAACGTATACTTATATCACAGTACAACACCATCACAGAACAACTTTCTGTTTGCAAAGCTGGTCTCTTTTAACATGCTCCTGACAGAGGTCTAGTTATAACCAAGTGGTCTTGCATGTAACAGTTAAAAAGTTTTTGGATTATTTAATGACATAAAGTCTGACCAGAGGATTACAAATTCTGCCTTGCAATTCCAGAGGCAGTATTTGATGCAACAACCAAGTCACTGAAATAATTTGGGTAATCCATCTCACAAGGAGAATACTCTTCTGTCTAACTAAAGGATCCCAAGTGTTTACAGTTTTCTTACTGCTGAGATGATTTACAAACAGCTGCAGACTGCACACACCTTATGCACAAAGCCATTCTCCAGAACATCCTCCAGTGTCAAGTCTTCACAATCTGCCGACAGATCCGTGAGAATGTCCTGCAAACACAGCTGCTGTCAGACCTCTCTGAGGGCCTCGTGGGTCACGGGTGAGGCTTTGCTACTCAGCATTGCCAGAGGGACATCATCAAGCTGAATTCCACGTTTGTAAGCAACAAAACACAACCCACCATAAACCACCACCCCAGCAAATACATACAGCAATCACAATTCTGACTTCAGCAACTATTTCCAAGCTGCACAGACATTACAAATGCACTTCCACTCACAGTGAAAAGGAATCACTACTGCCTGCCCTCCGCACTCTCTTCCAGTGGCACAGGGAATACTACCCATCCAAGGACAGGAGGGCTTATAACTTAAGCCTGGAAGAGTTGTACCTGTGAGTGAGATGTTTTCACACATGCCAGTGTAACACAATTTCCTCTAGATCCTAGGAGTTTACCCACTTATATAAATTTAATTATGTATTAGATGGATGATACCTCGAAAGACAAGGTTCCTCTCACTGCAACCACAATAGCTTCTTTTTGTGATCCAAAGCAACAAAAAATGGAATCTCATAGATCTGGAGGGGGAAAATGTAATCAGTAAAGACAGCAACTTTTTATAAGAATAAGCATTTGTTCTTCTGAAAGCTCTCTTATTGAACTCTCTTTGTTCTATTATGGAAAGAAGATGAATTATTTTCTTATCAAGTTATTGTAAGTGCCTTTATTGCAATACTGAGGCAGATTTATGTCAATGGTTTTGTGGCTGTTCCTTTAGATTAGGGGAAAAAAAATCAGAACTGAATGTTTCAGGGCCTGTTTTCATTTGGCTTTGCCATCTGCATGTCATAAACGCTGAAGGCAAAGTAGAAACTTCACCCCTTGCTTTCACGGAATTAATCACTAAGGTTTTGTTGCTGAACGCCTGTCTAGATTGTTTACCTTGTTATGAAAACTGATATGAATGAAGTCTCTGTACTGCAGTCCTGTTATTTTTAGGATGGATCCAAAGTGAAAGTTATGACGATCACTGCCAGTTATATCAGAATCCGTTCGTCTATTTCCGCAACTAACAAACACAGAAGAGAGAAACTTTCATGTTCAAATTTTTTAGGTTTCCTTTCAAGGAATCAAACTCAGTTACATTTGCAGATTTCTGCCAGGAATCAAATGCACTTTTTTTATAAATAATTTGTTTTTCCATAGTACTGGTAGTCTGATACAAGACGTTACTTCTGCCCACAAAGCTGGTTTTACCTGAGCAGCATGCCATACATTTTCAAGGACTGGCAAATACACCACTGCTACAGGACTATCAGCAGAGCAAACGATGCAATAGGAAAAGAATTCTTAAGACTACGGGACAGGCCAATGACAGAAAATACAAACAAACAAAACGGAAATTCAAAACAAATTCTGTACAGCAGGCTTATCTCACGTTTCATTCATTGTATTATGTGTGATTCTTTTTTCCAAGTCATTTATATTTCAGTAGGTTAAATAATTTCATGTTACTAATTAAGAAAATCATGGTGACAGTCACAACATCAGTGGTCACTTAAACGTACAGTAATCCTATACAGCCTTATGCATACCTCAATAATGACTGTGAACATTTTTTTTGAGTACAGGGCAAAAGGGAATAAAATGGAGGCAGGAGGGACAGGTAATTTTTGACAATTCCTTTAAGACAGGAAAACTGTCATTACACTTTTATTTCTATATATACATATGTGCCCAAAAGGCAGCTCTAAAAATCTTCATTTTAAACCACGTTTGGCTTAATTCCCATTCTCCCTTTGTCATCTTGCTAAAGGAATTTTATTTATCTTGATCACAAACTTTTCTTAAGAAACAAAAGCTAATCTGTTTCTAAGGCTGGAAAGATGTTGGAATTTTGTTTCTACTTTGATGTTTGAATTTGTAAGAGATAACTCTAACAGTCAAGCTCACGTACTCCCAAAGAGCAATATAATTTAACGCAACAAAAATACTGCTACTGCAACTATTTTATTTCTGTTAATGCTAGTTAAATAAAAAGAAGTTATGTGTTTTTAAGCTCTTGATTGAACCTACCAGTCACCATTGAGCTTGCAGAGTGCAGTAAATGGGTTGGTGTATATGTAGTAGGGCCAACCATAAGCAGCTGCAGCAAACAGCATATAGTGAGCAGCATTGTCCAGTTCAATATCCAAATCATCTGTCTGAAAGGACACAGGGAAAGAAAACGAGGGATAGAGAGGAAGAAAGGTGTGTTAGCCTCAGAATAAAACCTAACACAGACTAGTGAAAATCAAGGCATGATGAAATACGCATTATCCAAAAGGAAAACCTCAAGGTCTAAGAGGAACTAAAAATACCCACTCATGTTCCAGGAAAAATCTGTGTTTATTCATATAGCTACACAGCCCAAGAATCTCTAAAAGCTCTCATTACATTAGTTTCTTCCAATACTTACACACTGATAAGCTCAACACTGAAAACAACATTCACTCCAAATATATTCCTTAAGGATGTCAAAGGCAGGACTAAAGAGTCTGTAGCAGATCTCTCTGGTAAGGACTTTTAAAGCACGACCCCATCATACTGGCTGGATTCAAAAGGAATTTGATAGAAATTGGTTGAAGGAGAATTACATACTTCCATGAAATACAGACAAAAAGAAGGTAAAGTAATTTACAAAGGCATTTTACAATAGAAGATTAGCAAAAACCAATTAGCAAACTGTAACTTGGTTTTGATTCTTATTTTGCCTGGGTATCTGCAGCAGACATAATTTAATTCAGACTGCAATACTAAAAGACTAGCTTTTCGGTTCTACACAAATAGGGCTAAATATTAATTGTCTCTCTGTTCCCTTTATCCCCCAGCTCTTCAACAATAATCAAATGTCTGAAATGGTTCCGTTTTGTACTTAAATCCCCATTCATACATAAGTTCTACTTATGCAAAAGCAGACAAATGTTTCGAGTGCAAACTCATCAAGATGTTTTCACTGCATGTATTAATGATTAATTGTTGTGAATTTTTATAGTAGCATTTAATCTTGTTAAAAAAAGACAAAACCAAAAAACCCTAGCACAAAGAACTGCCTTTCAGTTTGAGCTGGCACATCTCCTACAGAAACTGCACCAGAGGCTGCAACAACTCTACCTTACCACAAGAGATGATGGTGACTGACACAGGACTTCTTCAGGCTCTTTTGGGCAACTTTCCATTTTATCTTGCTCTTGATGGAGCAGAATCAAACCAGCCGCTATGTCACTTGGCACCAGATCAGTGTCCTGTACAAAGAAATGAAAGAGTGCTTAAAACCATCCCGCACCTCGACACGGCAAGACTGTCTCATAAGAAAATGCACATGGAATTCTACTTTTTCAGTTTATATAAATACATTTCATTCTGAGACAATGTGCACTGGAGAAACCGGTCTCAGCAGCATCTAACCTCCTACCCGTTCTGTACGTATTGAATGTCTTCTTCAGCAGGACTGACAATTCCACACACGAGTTTCACCACTTAACAAAACACCTGACAGAGGACCCGCTCAGCCACATCGCAAATAGTGGTCCAGACATTATCGATCACTGTTCTATACCACTATGTGAAAAGCTCTACGTGAAAAGTCCTCTACACTGAGAGCAGCTAAGAAGGATTTCACACAGGAGAAGGCTGAAGGGGTTTTACTCAGCTATCTGGGGCAGTCATCTCTCCATACGGCTTACACCCTTTACCCCATAAACCACTGAGTAGGCTGTAGCTATAAACCAGCGTGCCCGAGTACTGCTTAATAAACAAGAACTACTCGTCTTGAAATCATGAACAGATTTCAAAATCAACATTGAACCAGGACTGCTCAAGCAGGAGGTGACAGAAATTTGAGCTATATCAACACTGTGCAGACTCCAATTTGGCAGACGCTCTCCATTTCCAAAAGGCAACTTCCCGCACGTGCACACTTTAGTCTGGGACATGCTCCAAAGTGGCTCAGAATGGGAAGACTGCCGTAATGTACTATGGGGCTCCTTCTTTTAATAGTCAGAAAGCAGCCCGATTCTTTGCTCCGGGTATGACTCCTTACTCAGTTTTGGAACTGGCATATTCACAAGCTGATTCCGAGGCACAGGGTGACAGGGAGCTGTGGCTCAACAAAGGTACGTGTGTGCTGCAATGTCTACAAATTCAGAGTCAGTAAAACAGAACACAGAAAAAAGCTTTCCATCTTACCGAAAAGTAGGTGCGGAAAAGCTCTGCGATACTGGTAAAAGCCACTCGATGGTCATCATCTTGCACAATGCAACAGCACAGTAACCGGATTCTTTTTTCCCAGACTCTGGTGGCAGTGCTCTTCACGTTATACAGCAGTTGCCCCGACTGACTGCTTTCCAGGTTCCGGTTTACGCCATCAGTGAGGTAAAACGTCTTTTTGCCCCCAAGCGGATCAAAGACGATCACAACTCCAATGACGGTAAAGATGATGATAACCCAGCTGCGAAAGAGAGGTGGGATAAAAAGACCATGAAACGAGATACTTCAGACACGTATGCAAGAAAACACAACTGTAGATCCTGACAGACAGAAGACAAAGTTAGGTATGAAATACTGTATCGACACAGTCTGTTACTGCCTTAAGGGTGCACGTTTTGTTGTCAGGCTTTCAATCCACTAGGCACAAGAACAAGGCTGCAGCTCGTTTCACACAGGGCACCAAACTCAAAATCACAGCCCTGTGCTTTGGAAATAGCAACCCAGATGTGTGAAGGCTCCATTTTTCACTACCAGTTCAGTGATCCAGTTACTACCCTCTTCACATTTATCCAGTTTTCTACATTCCCATCTCTCTCTCTTACCCTTTCTGATCTTCACCTCCTTTCCTTCACTCTAGCGCGTGCTCCCTGAAGGCAAGTAGCTCAACCTTGTTTAGAGAAGGACACCAACTCATTCTAGCTGTCTAGATTTAAAAATTCTTCTCCTTTCCCAATGAAAACCCTTCTATGAGAAACCACAATAATTTACAAGAAATATCAAAGTCTCCAACTGCTGGAAAGCCTTCAATAAACACACACAAAAACACATAAGTGTTATTTCCCATTTCACATACACGATCAAGCTTAGACTTGGGGGGAGGCATCTTTACCTTGCAATAACTGTCCCAATGACGACATTTATCACAGTCTTCTCGCAGTGCACACTGCTATCTGACACCCATACAGCTCCTACAATAGCCCAGATGAACTCAGGCAAATAGAGAAGCAGGCGAGTATAAAGCAGCTTGGGAAGTGATTTTCTTGGGCCTGGATTAGAAATTGTTCCTGTAATCACAGGGAGAATTTAAAACAAGAACTGTTTATGAATGCATCTTAAGCACATAAAATCCTATCTGGATACATGAACTTTCTGAGCTTTACAGAAAGTAAGAAACTTAACTGAAATTATAAAGTATTTTCATACTACTGGAAAGCTATCACTGAAGCTGAGAAAAGAAAAACAATGGGTTTATAGTTGTGATTCTTAGAAACTACTAATACCCCAATCATTCTCTAGTCAGAGAATGCAGTGAACTTGAGACAGTAGTGCTGTGGCCAGCGCAAGCCAAGGCTGCATACTGGAGCGCTGGCTCACCTACAGTTCCTTGTGACTTTCGGTGCCTGCTTTTATAGTTATTCTATTTAGCTTTTAGTTGGCTGAGTGTTTAATTTTTAGATGCTGCTTTGCAGGGCTATAACGAAGTTCTGTTTACCGAGTCACTAAATAATAAACAAATTCACATTTTTATTTAGAAGAACCAAAATAGGACCACCATTACCATGACAAATACTGCTTAGACAATGTTCTGTATTGTCAGCTTACTAATAACCTCTTTTAGCACTCTTAGGCAATAAAAAAGGGAGCAATTTTGGCCAGCTCAACATCTTAAACCAGTTTGTTGATCGCAGGGCAATGAAGAGGTGGGGTGTGCATGCTTGTGTGTACGCAGGATAATTTGTAAAGGCTTAAACACCGCAGAATAAAAGCAACTTTAAAATTGGAAAATAGCTTCCAAAGCTGTGGTTCACATCCAGTGACGAAGCTGTTTAAAAAGCCCTCGGTCCAGTGGTCACGTATTCCCATTCCCAGGTTGTAGCCTGCAGTGCAGCAGCATGGCTGCTTACACAGATGCCATCAGATGGAACTGTGGTTCCTAAAACCAACTTCTTTTCTTTCCCAGCACCACAACCCCCCAGTGTATGAGTTCTCCAGTCAGGTTCACCACTTGCATCACTAACGCCCACATCAGTACAGGGCAAAGGGTGGTGTAAGAACCATTGCTCCCAAACCCACACATGATAACCACAGTCCATGACATGTCACCATTGATTTTCTTGGAAACTCAGCCTCAGAATTCTTCCATTTCTTAGCTATAACGAATGGCCTTGTAGCTGTACTTTTATATCAAACAAGGCTCTTTTCTCCCTGCTATCTACAGTTACATTTCTCATCTCAAGCTTGATATAAATATAAATAGCATACCTTGGCTAATCTTCCTTTCTCCCCTCTGGAAACTTTAGGAAAACCAGTGGTTAGATTCAAGGCCGGGATTATCATCCACATCTCTGCTCTATCATACTTTCTCTTCATGCACTCTTTATTCATCTTTCCACTTAAACAATTTAAATACTCTTTTATTTACAGTGTGTTGAGAGAATCAATATATTAGAAATTGTGGGGTCTCATCTATTACTCCAAAGACCACACACGTATTTAAGATTAATCTTCCGAGCACTACCTTGGAAATGAGGTGTCTCACCAGGAAAAACGTTTTCCTATCACTCTTTAACCCCAAATGAAGCACTTCTACAAACGACTAGAAGTTGCACTGGGGTCCTTACTTCTGTTTAGCCATTCACTTCAAGCTGCAAGTCCTTGTTCTATTTAACAGTATTTAATTGCATTAGTTTTACTACGGCATTTATATGGATCATGTTCCTACGTGGTTTTTATTCCCAAGCAACCCACTGCAGCTAATGAACTTTTGCAAGATATGACTAAGCTTTGCCTTGCATAGGCAGATTAACATGTTACTTCAGATGAGAAATTGATTTTGGATAAATCCCCCTAAATTCCTGTCAGAGAGGCTGACCTGTGGTCCATTCAAGGTCCCATATTAATGGTGAATGCAGTGGAAGTTTTGAAGATGCTCTGATGGCAATGAACGTATCACCGTTAGCTGCACTAAGCTATTGTGTCCATTCATTTTAGATTGCTAACGGAGGTAATACCATTAAAGCAAATGCATTAATGCTGACAGTTTCTCAAGTTTGACTACCATTAAAGCACTTGACATTAAAAAGAAAAAAAAAGCAAAAGAATTCAACTCCAGATCAAAAAACCGTATCTACTACAATCCTACTAGATAAATGTAAAATACTATTTACCTTGCATACTGATGTATACGAGAGCACATAACGCACATATTATAGAAGCCAGGAGAATGAGGAGGACGAGCAAGTAGCTGTGAAGTAACCCTCCTCCAGGACAGTTAAACTGCCCCTTATGAACCGTGTACAGAGCAAGAATTCCAATCCACCTACAGGAAAGTAAGATAAAAGTTATGCTGGAAAGGAAAAAGTGCATACTGCAAAGTGATCATCTGATAAAAAGAGTTCACCTTAATGAAAGCATTTCACAAAGATTCATAGAAAGGGATTGTTCTATAAGGAGTTTTGTCAGAACGAGATGACTACGAGAATACATGGCAGGAATTACAGGACAGTCGTTCGCAGAGCGAGCGACAGTCTCCCTTTATGGTGCTACTTATCTCCCCAGATCCCAAAGAACCCGGGCCGATTCAAACAAAGGAATCCTCATATTGATTCGTGATATAACGAAACCACATCAGCGCTAGTCAGCGACTCAGCCGACTGGCCACGGTCCGGTGCGTGCAGAAGGCAGCGCCGTAACTGCACGACGCCCCGCGATTCTCCAAGCGCAGGGGCTCTGCCACAAACCCGCCGCTTTCCGCCCCGGCGCCGCAGCGCCTCAGGCGAAGGGCGCAGCGCTGCAGCCCGGCCCGAGGCAGCGCCGCCGCCGGGAGCGCCGGTCAGCCGCAGGCGGACCGCAAATCCCGCCCGCCGGCGGGCGGCGCGGGCGGCGAGCGGCAGCTGCCGGGAAGCGGCCCCCGCGGCGAGCACCTGCCCGACGGCCGCGCGGCGCGCGCCCGCCTTACCACAGCAGCCTGACGAAGAGCTCGAAGGCCCCCGGGAGGACGAAGTCGTCGCTGCCGATGGCCCAGCGCCTGCCGAACACCACCAGCCCCGGCATCCTGCGGGCTGCGCCGCCGCCGCCGCCGCCGCTCGGTCACGGCCGCCCCCGCACGCCGCCCCGCCCCCCCCGCCGGGCCGGCGGCACGTCACGGGAACGTGACGCCCTGACGCTCCACCGCGAGCCGCCCTGCGGACATGCCGCCCGCGCCCATTGGGCCGCGCCGCGCACGCGCGCTGGGGGGCGCTGGCCTTCCCGCCGCTCCGCGCGCAGGCGGCCGGGCGTGGCGGGGCTTTCCCCCGGGCGCGTGCGCGGCAGCCACGCGACGCGGGAAGCCCGCCTTGCCCCGGCCGGGGCACAGCGCATGCGCAGAGCGCCCGGAGCGGCGCGGGTCTCGTGGGCGGGCAGCGAGCCGGGCTCGGGGGCACCGCCCGATATGCTACAGAAGATGGCATAAAGGGAGGGGGCGATCGCAAGAGGGTTCAGGGGACAAGGAACAAACCCTGTGCCAAATACCTGCGTGTCCCGGCACCCCGTGCGTCCTGGTGCGGGCACACCCGACGGATGGCATCTCGGCCACCACGGGTGACAGGCAGGCACCAGAAAACCAGCAAAAACGCTCAGCAGCTGCAGCAAACAAGGTCAGAACATCGACACGTGTCCTTGAGGCTGGAGGAGTCATGGCTGCTTATACCCAGCCAGACGTGCTGCCTTTAGTTACCTTCTCCCGGCCTGCAGGCACAGGCCCGTGCTCCTGCACAGTTCTGGGCACGCACCGGGACATCATATCCAAGGAGGACACTCTGCAACTGCATTAAAGGACAAAGCTAACAACATGGAAGCAAATAACCTACCCAGATCCTGAACAGCGTTCTCTCATACTAACTAGGACAGAGCTCACGTAGCCCAATGGCTACCACCAGAATCAGGCTCTTGTATTTCATCCCAAGGACAGACCCCAGTTTCTAGTAACGCCGAAGAGCAGTGGGATGGTCGGTGTAGTATTAGAGACTGAAGCATCTTAGCAGAGACACTGCAAATAAAACCCACCATTCACCTTTGGAGTTAGGAATGATAACCATCACTAACTAGGGAGATAACGATGGTGAACTAAGTTAGAGAAGATAAATGATTTCTTGAAGACAAATCAAAAGTGCATACAAGAACCAAACCCTCATCTGCACTAGGCTGGAGACTGAGCTCTCACAAAACACCACGGAACAAGGTCACCATTGCCTCATTCAATGATAATGCCCCTGGTAGCCTTGAAAAGTTGGTATTTCAACAGAGCCAACAATGACACTAAGCAACTTATCCTTACTACAACTCTTCATCTGGTCTCAGGCCAACAGAAAACTTTAATTCAGGAATAAAAGAAAAAAAAAACATTTTCACCATTTCATAAAGTGTTTATTGAGGATGGTAACACAGGATAAATCATGCAACAGCTCAGTAAAAAAAGGGAATCATTTAAAGGATAAAGAATGGTAACTGGTGCTGCTGATTTTGAAAAGTTTATAAAAAAAAATTGTCCAAAAGTGACATCAAAAACCACTTGAAGCTGAACATGGAAGTTGCTCATAAAGCATTCATTAAAAAGAAAATGTAGATTTTGTTTAAAATGATCACCTACAGATTACTGTAATCGACAGCTTACAAGTCTCCCACTTCTATAGCTGCAACGGTGTAGCAGGGCTGTACATCCCAGATATTTAACCTTTTCCTGAACAAAGAACACAGGCATAAACATTGCCACTAAGCCATGCAGCCGTGTCTCTTACCCTTCACGGCCTGCGCTGCCAAGTGCTTGCACTGTTGGACTACCTTCCCAAACATCGCGGCAAAACAGGAAAGGGCCCATCCTTGTGGTCTCAAGAGATTTCCTTACTGTCCTCTTGCCATCAGCCTGTTTTAGAAGGGGAACAACTACAAAAGGTGACTGTTCCCCTCCTGGCACCAACATAAATTTTAAATAAGGAACGCCATGTCAGCGGATGGCACAAAGACTGGGCACCAGCACATCACATCAAACATCGGTGGTTTCAGATTTAGAGTTGACATATATTCAGCTTTTGGAAAAAAATAAATATAGTGGAATGAAAAATTGAATCAAAGGGAAGAACAGATGACTACCATCCATCAAGGATGCACATACCTGTGCACTGGGGAAAAAAAAAAAAAAAAAAGAAAAAATATCAGTCATTTCAAAGAAATTCTTGAAAATTAAAAAAAAGTTTGCACTTGTTCCTAGTCATAAACAATCTCACAAAAATCTCACTTTTGGAACTATTCCAATTGAAACCATACACTGAATTTATTAATACAGTATAAGTTTCTTTATGTAAAAAATCTTTATACATAGTAATAAAAAAGATAAAGGCAAGATGCATCAAACAGAAATCTGCTGGTTGTTTTTCCTCCATTCTTACAGAGCCGCTGATGACTACCTGCACTATAAAGAGCTGTGTTTCTGACTTTCTGTCTCAAGCATCTTCGCCTTTGCTTGTGATAAGGATTGTTCTGTCCAAGCATCCAAAAGGACAGATGCTGGTGATGGTGTTTTTGGCACTTACGCTGGCAAACTGAGCTTCTTTCCCTTGAGTACTGCAAGGAAAAACAGAAAAGAAAACAGTTAACAAAACAAAAGATGTGATCCAGGAGAAGCACACGCTCTTAAAACGTCAAAGGGATCAAAACCTATTGCACAGAGTCACTTTGTTACAATATGGGTGCACTGCAGACAGCCCTCCCAAGCTCGCCTCGCTAGTGTCAATACATATTGGTAAAACTTATGACGAATTAACAACTATTCCAATCTTGCCCTCTTGTGGCACCCTGGAATTCTCACTTTTCATCCTCAGGACATACTAGCCTATGACTGTGGTTTTTTAAGAGTTATGACTAAAATAACACAGCTTTGTAGTTATATGACAGAAGCTGGAATGCAAATAAGGGCAGAATTACTAATGCACCCAGCAGAAACGACTGCTTCTAACACTTAGCATAAACAGAAACATCCAAAATCCTTTGGACTCTTAAGGTATTTAAAACACAGAGAAAAAAGGTGTCTGTAAGTGTGGAATCTCCACAAAACAGTGTATTTTGTCAGGAGAAGCATGAGGATCATGCTTATCGGTGAAGACAACAGCAACATGTATTTAGCCATACTTATTTTAAATTTGTCAATTAGGTTCATCAGACCATTTATACATTTATATTACATCTACACTTACGACAACTCTCAGAAATGACCCACACTAGCAGAAAGCGTACTTGATAGATTTATCAAGAAGGTTTCAGCAATAATTTGCACACAGAATTAACAACCTAGTAATGTCAATACAGCAGACCTTTATGAGCATCTTAATTGCTACTTTTCACAACCTGAGGCTGGAAGTTACAGCATTACTTACCTTTTGTAACATACAAATAGAAGAAGTCACAGTAAAGAACGGTCTGGACCACACCAGCAACAACAGCTATGAGGTCGAAAAATCCCTCAAAATAGTAGCGCCAAATCCAATTGACTAAGTACAAGGCACGGTACAGACCCAGGAAGAAAAGATAGTGAGTAGTGATGGTCTCTGCTTCCCCAGTTTTGCTGATCATAAAAAGTTGAGGGAGAATAGCAACCGATTCAAGATAGATGGAGAAGGTCCACAGTATCTGAAAGGAAAAAAACCCACAGGTATATTCAACTGTCTTACTGGTAACAGAAGCACAGAGGATATTTGACTTGGCTTGACTTTCCACTCTCTAACAATGTTACCAACAGGTAGAGTATTTTGGCAAACTACCCTTGGTACAAGAAAAAGTGAAAGCTTCATAATCGACCCTGGGATGGCACCAGGGAATGACTCCCTTAGCAGACAACAGACTCTCAAACCATGTTCTTCCACCTGTTCTAATCTATTGGTTTAAAGAATGAGTTAACACAGAACAGAATTTACAACAGTGTCTCCAAGTGTTGCAATTAAAATTCCTTTACTCTCTAATAAAATCATTCAACTCCAATATAAAAATGCAGCTTGATCCACTTAAAATAAGCATCTGAAGTTATTCTCTATTTTGGGGGAAAAATTACCTCTTTGAACTCTAATCTATAATTACATTTTTAATATCATTTTTCTGATAGGAAAACACATGGCTGCATTTCAAATACAATGCAATTCTTTCTAATACTCCAGACTGTGCAATTCTACAAAGTTTTAGTACTATTGTAATTCCTTTTGTTTCAACAAGTGGCGCCAACTATTGAAAACTGCATTTTGGGGCATTTCTTTAACAAAACAAAAGGAAGGATACTTTTGAATTAATACAACCATCAGAGTGTACTGGGGAAAAGATAGTCTTCTGCTTAATAAAACAATCAATGTTGGTAATGCTAGTCTCCTGAAGTGCCTTAAATCTTCACAGAAGTCATCTACACTGTAAAGATGCATTAAGGAAACAGGATTAGCTGGAATCTACTAAACATAAGCATCTTTCAAGCATTCCTTATCAGCCTAAAAACGCTCATCTTCATGTTCTAAATATCAGACAGAAAAAGGTATAACCTTCTGCCCACAATCAACTCACCTCCAGAGGAGAGAAGTCATGATTGACAAGAAACGAGAGTCCACCAACAGGAACTATCAGAAACTCCACTCTGAATGTATCATGGTTTCCATCATAGGTGGCCTTAAATTTCATGTAGATCAGATACACAGTGGCATATGAGCAAGCAATGTAGATCAGCTAAAGAGCAAGGAAACACAAACAAAACAATCCACACAGGTTGCAGGATTAGATCAAACTCACCAAACAAGATATTCCCAGGCACTAAGAGGAATAGTGCTGTCTTTTTGGTTGTTTGTATGGTTTGTTTACAGGCTTTTGCAGTTGCAGGCTGTGTAGCAGCATTTAACTTTTCTCAGCAGAGCAGTAATTCAAAACCGATGATGACTCTGGGCTGTACTGGTTTTATTGCTTTAAAAGCATCACCTTGCCTCTAGTGTGACTGTCCAAAGTTTCTTTAAAGACCCTTCGAGTAGAGAGAACTAAGGAAATGACTGGAGAAGGGGACACCCCTTCTGCTACTGAGGAGCAGCACTGGCTCACAACATTTAAGTTAAAAACATGCACGTGCTTACATGCAATAATGACAGAAGGGGTATTTTTACATTCAAAAAGCACGTGGCAACTAAAAACGGATTCAATAAGTCTCACTCAGACTCAGCCATTTAACATATCACAAATTAGCTGATTTCATTTAGTCTTTTAAGCATCTCTAAAATCTGAAGAGTGGCAAGTGGCCACCTGCAAAAACTAACAGACTGCTAGAAGCACTGAACCAGAACTCAGTTTCAGTTGATATTCAGAATTCATAGCTATTCCCCATGGAACAGGCAAATAGCCTTATTTTACAGATGAGAAAACAGAATCAGAGAGAATGCATGATTTCTAAAGTTCCATCTGCCATCATCAGGACATAGCTCACAATGTCCTGGAGACAAGACAGTAAGCAGACTAGACTAATAGTTTAGCTTCTGTCTCTGTTTCATCACAAAGATTAAATATTCCAAACCATTTATCACATTAAATGTAGATCTTTACAACTGAGAAGTAACAGATCTAAAACCCCACTGTTTGCAGATGCTACTGATCACTAAAAGCACTGCTCAGAGATACAAAATGCTACAAATACTACACTAAGGAGCTTAGAATCCAAAGACTCTTTACTACACTAGCACCCCAGCTGACTGGAGATAAATGACCACAGGATAGAGTATCAGATACAGGTAAACTGATTATAATTGGTATGGTCACAGAAGACACTAAGAAAGTATAAATAAAGCCCAACTTCTTATTAAAGATTTCTTCCTAAGAATTATAGTGTGTTTTGGGACACTCAAAAAGTTTTCATTTTTAAGGATAACAAAATAAAAGAATGGTAGAAAAATGCCTGCAGAGTGCACAGAGAAATGCACCCAATACTCAGATACAGGTAAAATGAAACAGAAATGTAAAATACAGAACACTACAAATTACAAAAATGAAAGTCTGCAGTTCATTAAGAAAGGCAGACAGTGCCAGTTTGTGTATTTCTGTATATATTGATGGAACACGGAAGAAACTCATTTTTCCTAAACATCTGATGATCACTGCCAGACAATTACAGCAAGTTGGCACCTGTAGTTGAATTAATATTTCTCTAAAAATACTGAAGAAAATCCTAATGCTACAAAAATTACAACTGTTTTTTTGCTGCCAATTACAGTATTTTCCTCAGATTAGAAGGTTCATCCATTTATGCTTCGAGTAAGCTTATTTGTATAGTAGTTTATGTTCTCTACCATTGTGTAGTACCATATACTCCAAAATCTATGTAGATAAAACCCAAAGCTGTACTGGCACACTCAAGCAGCTTTGTCTTGGCACTACAATAACAGGCTGACAAGCCAACTGCATCCAACGGTCTCTCTATGCAGCAACCTTTGAAACTGTAACAGAGGCTTCCACTTTGCAAGTTAATACTAGATTTGAACAGAGGACCACTCTTTCATTACTGGAAAGACTCAGTTCAGTACGACGTTGAGTATCACTTCCCATATTCATTCCTTTTTTTGGTAGGAGGCTGCAGAACAAGACATGGTCATGACCCTGAATCACAACTAATAAATAAAACTGCAAAAACACCTAGCTGCTCCTTCAGTGCATCCCACAGCGGCTTTCAATATTCTCAGAAATTACATGGGAAAAAAGCTTGTATTTCAAGAATATTTTGCTTAATCCACAGTTCTTCATCTAGACTTTTAATATTAAAATTTTCACATACACATTTGACTTTAACTTAGAAGACAACAGTGTGAATAGGCTTAAGATCTAAAATTTTATTTTACAGTGTTATTCCCCTAATCCTTCAGTATATTTTGCATTGACTATCTAGTCTTTCTTCTTGGCAAAGTCATACTATCCTCTGAACTAAAGTTGACACACTAAAGCTCTGGTGCCACAGATGCACCAGTCTGTACTAGTGCCAGAACCATGCTACACTGTCCCAGTCTACTGCTTTATTTTCTTGTACTCAGCACCAGAAATTGCAGGAATAAATAACAAAGCAAATCCGGGCTCACTAACATGCAGTGGGCAAGTGACCAGGGTATAATCTGACGGAAGCTACACTCCTATAAGCATACTCCCTGTCAACTTTTGATCAGCCTCGAGCAGACACTAGCTACAATTCTGCAATGCATTTTGAATACTAATTTACCCTGTAGTCGATAAAGAGATTTATTTAAGCTCTAATGTCTCCAATTGAGAAATACAATTTATTTGAATAATTTTCCAAAAGTTTTTATTTTCAATAACCAAAAATGGCATTTGTTCTAAATGTCACAGTCCCCATACAAACAGTTTTTAAAAATTGCATGTAGAGTGTAGAAAAAGTAGGGCTTTGAGTCCATTTTCCACATTCGCTATCCAAAGCCCGTCTAAAACTTGTTCCATAATAATTGTACAGTGGGCCATTTAAAGAGGCTTTTATTAAGGAAATTATGCACTTTGCATGCAACATTACTAGCTTTTCTAACTCTTCGGGATACTCTACCTTCATAGATGTGTTATACAATGAAATGAATGAAGTGAAGAGGTCCAGATAACGGGTAGTGAAGACCAGTGCAAACAGAAGCTGGCTTTTCCCAGAAATACCTAAAGCGATAAAGGAAATAATTAATTATTCAAAAAGCGATGACGTGCTTTAAAACACTTGATGCCAAAGATGAGAAAGGATATATCCTTTATTTCCAAGCAAGTTGATTGAAAAATTAGGACAAATCCAGGCTTCCAGAACTAAGCTGTACAAACAGAACTGGAAGTTCACGTATCTCGGTAGTGTGAATGTAAGCAAGTTACCTATAAACCATTCTACCGCAAAAAGGTGCTGGCACTACACAAGATTTAGAAATTACTCACAGCAGGACAGCTTGCAGGTGATATTTTTGTAGATACACTATATGTTCTGCATTGTCACTGGGCACTATGCAGCAAAACTGCATTAGCTTTGAATTCTCAGAGTGCTGTCACATGCCTCAGTAATTCTTCAGATGCTGAATAGCTGGAAAGTACAAGTGCAATAGATACTACAGGACTCAGTGACAAACAGAAAGTATGCTAGCACCAATAACCTGATTTTAAAGGAGTAAACTGATTTTAAAATATAAGGCAATTTAATTCAGAACTTAACTGGCCACATGGTAGGGGGGAAAAATATATCAGTCAAAACCAGATGTTACTATGTACTGTAACACAATAAAAATGAAGAGGACAAGTGAGCTAAAATGACAGACATGGATATTGCATCTTCAAAGTAACTTTTGATTTTAGGCCGAAGTCCCAACATCAAAACCTGTGTTTGTGCTCAACTTCAGCCCCTGGAGCAGAGTTAGAAGCACAAAAGCTTTGCACAATCAGTCACTAAAAGCTCCTAAAACCAAGGTGAAGCATCGCTCCGTAACACCGATGTGGTGGTGTGTCACAGCAAGGGGGACAAGACAACCCAGCCTGCGCCTCTGTCTTGTTATTCCAATCATTCCTGTTTTCAGTCATCCAGGGTGAAAATATTTGAATCTGTTCAGCTACGTCTGCAATAGTGGTCAAATAACAAGAAGGAAAAATATTTTCTAGGAGAAGGTTATGATGCAAGGCTGAAAATCCTTGCCCCCTTATACAGAGAAATTTCTGAGAAAGACTCTTATTAAGAGTGCCATAAAGCGATTAGAGAAAGGCTCGCTGCTGCAGTTACGGAACTCCTTTTCACTCTGGCCTAAGAAACACTGAATAAACTGCCCAGATGAAAGGGACTTTATGTTTACCCATGAAGTACAGGAATGGACTGAAACAGTAACAATTAAAGACATTTTGTTTGCAACTTTCATATGTGAAATGTCTCCGAGGTGAGCCTAATGTACTACCTGCAGAACAACCCAACTGCCCATAAGCAACTGCAGAACAGGAGACAGCAAATGCCTCAAAACCTAGAGTTACACAGGCTGTAAACTATAGAACAAAAGCTGCAAGTATTAAGAAAACAAAAAAACTCCCAAACAACAAAAAACTCAACCATCAACCAAAAAAAAAACCCCCAAACCACAAACAAGCCACTTCCCAAAGTTTGGGAAAAATACACTTGGCATTTCTTGAACTAGAACAACGTTGCAAAGACAGCTGAAGCAGCACCCAGTTGTGCCCCAGGTGTGCTTGCCAACATTACAGCTCCTGACAGAGCCCTGCTCTCGCGCCAATAAAACCTCTCGGCAAGCACCACTGTCTAAGGTGAAAACCTCCAGGACAAAGAAATCCGCCTGGACAGATGACAGTACAACAGCAAGCTACAGCACATAGTTATGTTAAATTATTCAGCGTGCTATTTTCTTTAGTAAATAATTGTGAACAGCAAAAAAGCCTATAGATACATTAATTATTGATAAGGCTATAAACTTGGATCTGGATATATTGTCACATAAATACAAGTAATACACTTGACAAATTCCTCTAAGCACTTGACAGCTTCACCTCTCCCCTAACACAAAAGATGTAATTTTTATTAAGGTTTTCAGTATTTACACTGAATTTTCAATCTTAGAATAGTCAAATGTTTCTGAAACACATCTTAAAGCCAATTTTAAACGAATTTTCAAGTTAAGTAGGCTAGACTAGGCAAGGTTCAAAGTTTAAATCAAAGACCTATGAAGAGACAGGCAAACTGGGAGAAAGTAAGATCTATACCACTAGCAAAAACAGAGGGAGGAAACAGGTAAATATTGCTGTATGAATTTGACATGTTTCAAAACTTCAGGAAATACATCAATATACCTGTAACAGCACTGACCTAGGCTTATGGTTAGCAACTGCAATATACTGAGAGTAAACTGATGTTCTGCTCATCCTTTTTTCCTTTTACTCCCACAAACATGACTTAGTTGTTGAGCTAAATAAATGCATTATTATTTCTTCCCAAAGCTCTGGGATCAAATTTTGAAGAGTCAAACCTCATTTTTGCTTCATCCTCACACATGGAAAAACTCCTTCAACTTCTGCACCCTAGTTTAGCTAAAAGCAATTAACATGAAACTTTAATTCAAAAGCTCGGCTGATTTTCACAGCCAGGGAGGACAGTAGAGCTGCAGTTGTAGTATTTTCTCATCAACTTCCTTTTGCTATTGTGAGTTAAGTAGAGTGACAGGCAGCAGCAGAGGCACCCCATCGGCCTGGCTGCAGAGTGTACACTACTAACTATGAACTACATACCACAATCATAAAATCTACAAACAAAAGTTTTTCTAAGGAAAGCCAGTCCACACTTGGTCATGGATGCTTCACAGACTTTTTGAAGTATTTAAGAAAAAAGGTAGTTTTGTTCAGTACAAAGTCCGCATCATCCACAGAACCACAACTTCTTTAGGTCTGCTAATAAAACACTAAGAATCCTGTACTTTTGATTAAAAAAAAAAAACTAACTAACCATAAATTTGTCAGTTGAGAAAGGCAAAATTTTCCTTCCAAGAGAGAAAAGAAATTCCAAACCTACCTAAATCAGCATTTTTTGAGGAAATACAAATTATCAGCAGCCTGTGGCAAAAAACCACTGTCTAACGTCTTCAATATAGGGTACAATCCAGTCCATAGTAGACACAAACAACATTATGAGAGACAGCTACATTATCTAGCAAAAGTATTACACATTTACTATCTACACTGCCTTTTCAGAGTATTCAGCATATAATTTGACAGCCTTGCAACTGCAGGTCACCTTTAACACTTGACAAATGACACTGAGAAAAGCAAATCAATTTTCAGGCAGTAATTCGCAGTGCAAACAATCTAATTTTACTTGGAATGGATTAGAAAAAAAACAGTCAAAAAACAAGACAATGTTTGAAAGAACAGAATTCTTGAAGTCTCATGAATTTCCTAATTATGACACGAGGTCAATAATGGAGATACCTGCTACATTGCCCACGGCTCCTAGTAATTATTTTTGAGCTGTTATTTGGAGTGGCAAACATTCTTCCAAATTCTAAATGTGGAAACTCAAATAACCAGTCATGCAAAAAATTGTTTCCCTGCCAGCTCTGAAACCATGATTTGACTTGATTTGCTTTCCTCTTGTTCTCTTTTTAACGCATTGACTAAATAAGGAAAAAAAATTAAGTCTGTAAAACACTGAAAACACAGACTGCTTCACGATGCAGATTACCCTAGCCTCACCTATTTCGCTCAACTAGAGGAGTCGCTTAGGAAAGAAAATGGGGACTGATGTGTCTTCAGAAAACAGTAGGTTGCAGCAGAGGTACACAGGCTGTCTCCCGCTTGTTTCCAGCTGCTTTTACAGGCCTCTGAGCTCCTCCTGGAACAAAGGCCTCAGACATAGACAGATGCAACCAGAAGAGAGGAGTCGGCACCATGTGGTTTGCCAGCTCTTCATGGATCACAGCCTACAGTTCAGCAATCTGTTACAAGCCTTCAGTTATTTTCTAAGCTTCTACTGCTTCAAAAGTGCACAGTCAAAGCAGTGGCTGGTTTGTCTGTGTTTCCTTAGTCCCCAATAACCAGGAGGTATAAGTTTATTTAATTTGTAAACTGTTCTAATATGCAACGCGAAGGAATCGCAGAAAGCCCACTAATAAGAGGCATTTAGCAGCTGCTCAACATTTAACTGGTAACAATTTAAGGGTTATTGTTGTGTACAACTTTACAAACGTGTTTTATGGGAATATATGCTTATGAAGTTTTATTAGTAGAAACCACAACTGACAACTACAAACCACTACAAGGGACAGGATGAAGCCCCAAAAACAAAGTCTCATGTTCCTTTGAGGTGCTCTTCTCGCTCTAGACAAACTTGTTAGGCCTCAGACACCACTCTCATAGAAGTAACATGGACCTGGATTACTCCTAAGGACTCGAGCAAAACTGGAAGACACTAAAAAAAACAATCCAGGACAAACACATCCTCATTTCACTTTTTTTTTTCTCAGGAAAATGAATGAACCAGACGTTTTCTACTGAAAGAGCCTATCCATGTATGTGTTCAGGGACGCTGGTTAATTTGGTGAAGGGAAGAGCTGAAGACCCTATGTAATACAGGCCCGTTTATGTTGGAGAAAGCAGTACCAAAAATGATGATTGGTACAAGCCTACCTCCTTAGGAATAAATCCCTAGTAACAGAGATCCTCAATCACGACTGACCTCAGTTAAAACAACATCAGATCACTTTTTAAGTACAAAGATGGAACTAGGTTACATTGTACTATACTGTGTAAATAACCTCATGGCCAAAGGCCACTTAAGAATCTCTTGGCTAAAACCTATTTGAATTTTAGCCTTGCACTAGAATTTCTCGTTTTCCTTCTTCAGACTGCACGAGATACATAGTTTTTAGATTATTAACTCTGTTACTGTTTGTAATCTTGAGTGCATTTCTCAACTAAGGCAGAGTGCAGAACTCTACAGATGTAGAGCTGGAGAAGGCCAGGCTCTCTCCTGCCAGATTCAGACTGAATTCCTGATCCACTAGAGTCTGAGCCAGGAAAGTTCATTAGGAAGGAGCTCTTGCACTCCATGACCTCAGAAACAATAGTTCTGTGCTACCATTGCATTTGGACCATGGAGACATTTGCTTGAGCTCTTTTGTAAAGTTATGAACAGTTTTTACTTTAAGTGTGTTTAAAACCAAAGCTACTCATGTACTTTTTTTTCTTTTGCACTATCAAGTCATTAGCAAAAAGTGGCTTGACATGAAAACATACAGAATCTGTACTTCCTCTTACCTGTGGTGCAAATCTCATTTCCTCATTCTTAGTTCTTTCAGGTTGCAGCTTAAACTAATTCTTCATGCTCTTAACTGAAGAGTTTACAGACACATCTGTTCAATAGCATTAACTCAGTATTTGAACGGTATTTCATGTCAACGCATGGCAAACCGATTTCAAGAATAATCACTCTTACTAACGAAGGAGAAGCTCAATGAAGAGAAATCAGGCTCACAGTCAAATCCCAGTCCACAGCAAAAACGACATTTCCAGGTTTGACGGCTGGATCCATGTAACACACAGAGGACTAAAATGCCCATTCTGAATCACGATCCCTAGTTTTCCGAAATAAATCAGGGAGGTTGGATTAGACGATCTCTGAGGTCCCTTCCAGCCTATGCCATTCTATGATTCTATGAAACCAGCTATGCTGCCGAACTGCTTGCAATTCCCTCCAACCACCACACCGTACACCAGAAGCGAAAAAGCAAACCACATCACAGGGAACTCGAGCAAGCACGTACAAAACACGGAGGGAGAACGAGCGTTTCCCAGCCGGGCTGGCAGAGGCGCCGGGGGAGCGGGGCTTCTCCCCGCCCGCAGGCGGCCGGACCCAGCTCCCTGCCCGCCACACCTCTCCCGCTGCCACGTCAGAGCGGGCCAGGATCCCGACTGAGAGCCGATTCGCTCCAGCCTGGAACCTCTTTCCTTTCCTTCTGCTGCCGTTGCTCATGCAAACAAGAAAGCACACCAGCAGCCTCCTGAACGGCACGAATCACAGTTTAGTTCTCAGCGCGGCGAGAGCGGAAAACAAAAGGGAAGCAGAGGGTGCGTCAGTCAGCCGCGAACGCAAACCGGCGCGGAGGGAAAGGGAGAGCGAGGGAAACTTGGGGCTCTGCGGGCTGCAACTCAGCGACTCCCAGCGCTGCGCTAGAACGAGCTTTCAGGCACCAGAGCGGCGCCTGAAGCCGCCCAGCACACACGCAGACGGCAGGCTGTGCGCTGTCAGGGAAGGCGAGAAAACAAGCTCCGTCTCCTTTCCCGCTAGCGGCCGGGCGCGGGGAGGGGGGAGGCTGCCCGCCCCGCGGGGGACGCATTCCTCCCTCCTCCCAACCTGCCTCCCCATTCATTCGCTCGCCGACGGGCGGTTACATAAGGCAGGAGCGACCCTCCCGGGGACAGCCCAAGCGCTGCTGCTCGGGAAAAAAGTACAAATAACGGCAAACGCCAAACCTGCAACAGAGCCGCAGCTCCCGCGAGCGCACCCCCACCCCGCAGGGGGAATACGACTCCCCCTTCTCCCTCCCGCGGCTGCCCGCCCGCTTCCCCACGCCCTGGTTCTGGAGAGCACCGAGGCAGGAGGGAGCTCGGCCAGGGCGAGGGCTGAGTCCCCTCTCCCCTGCGCTGATCGGTCCTTTCCACCTGCCCGGGGCGAGTTCCGCCCTCCCGCCCCAGAGGCCTTCAGGGGGCGTCTCAGGGGGGCGCAGTCCCTCGCCCCCCGCCTCTCCCCAATGTACCACCGCCTCCCAGGCAGGGAGGCAGAGGGGACATGCACCCCCCGCTGCCCCCCGGCCCCCCCCACCGGCTGGGCTTAGCTCTCCTCAGCGAGCGGTCTCTGAGCGGCGGCAGAGGCGATCGCAGCACGCCCCCCGCCGCGGCGAGAAGGCGGCGATCGCGCCCAGCCCCCAGCCAGGCTCCCTTCAGGCACCGCGGCCCGGAGCCGCCCGCCCGGTCTCGCCGCCCTCCCCTCGCCCGCCCAGCGGCCTTCCGCACGCACCCGCGCAGGAGCGGCTCTTCCAGATCTTGAGCAGCAGGATGATGATGGCCGCCAGGTGGGACAAGTCCCCGGTGAGGCGGAAGATGTTCATGGCGGCGGCAGAGGCGGCGGCGCAGCCCGGAGCCGGGGAGCGAAGATGGCGTAAGCTCAGCGGGCACCGAGCGACGTGGCCCGGGGACGTGGCCAGACAGCCACCGCGCCCGGTGCACCCTGGGAAACGGGAGGGAGCGAGGCCCCGCCCCTCCGCCGCCGGGACCGCCCAGCGCCGCCTCCAGCCGGCGGCGGTAAGGCTGAGGCGAGGCCGGGCCCGTCTGCCCGGGGCGGGGACACACGCAGAGGGCCCTCCGGCCGCCCTCGCCCCTCCCAGCCCCGGCGCTGAGGGGGGCGGCCCGGCGCGGGGCGCGCCCGGTGTCGGCGGGGCCCGGAGGGCTGGAGCCCTCGCGCCGCGTCCCGCGCAGGGTGCCCGGCACCGAGCGCGGAGCAGGCCACGGTCCCTCTTTTGCCTTAAACTTTTCAGAAGCGCTTGTAGATGAATGAATCCGGGATCCTTTGTGAGCCGGCGGCGAGCAGAGAACGGAATTCCGCCGCGAGAAGCGGCTCCCGCGCGCCGGGCGGGGGCGCGGGGGGCACGAGCGCTCGGGATGGGCGGGAGGGAGGCGCTGCCGCGTAATCGCGGCGGCAGGTCACGACATAGCTATGGCCGTGTTTCGTGCAAACGGGCGAGTGGCTCGATGCATGTTCGGGAGCCCAAGAAAGCAGGCGGGTCTTCCAAGAAAAAACAGTAATTACTCCCTGCAACAATAAGGCTTTGCGACTTAGCGTGCTGCCGCTTTGCAGTCCTGAATCCCTAAAAAAAAATAATAAAAAAGTAATCCAACCAAAACCCCCAAAACAATAACGAAGCTCGGAATAGCCCCACAGGAACAGGACTTCCAGTGGCTGTGGAAAACAGGTAACAGGTTATCCCAGCTAAACAGTGGTGCTTTGCTTTTTTATAGCATCACAGAAAGGAAAAATTATTTCTTAAAAATCTTGGTTTACGTTATCGCACCCATTGTTTGAGGAAATAGTATAGGACTTTGCCGTTACAGAACAATTTACAGAACCATGTACAGAAAATATCCCACAGCTGAAGGTTATATGTTGTTTGAAAATTTATGAAAAAGATCCTAACTGCAATCTTTCATTTTCTTGTTTAAAATGTAGCATAAACATTGAAACCTTTAGAGGGTTTACATATTCCCTGAAAGAAAGGAGAACGGATTAGTACCTCCTATTGAGTTTATCTTTTTTTTGGTTTTTAAATGAGTACCCAGAGTGTGACAGAATAAAAATTTACTTTTTTTTCAGAGATTAGGGATCAAAGCCTGTCGTCTTAATTAAATCACTGTGTTTACAAGTACAGCAATACGACTCCTTGACAAGCCCCATAATATCGCTTAGTTTACTCTTATAACGCCCTGAGACAAGAGGTTATATGTTGCATTTGAAAAGTTCAATACATTTGAACTCTAATAGACTAATTATTCTAAACAGAGATTGAATAACTTTCAGCATCAGATAATGTTTGATGTAATCACCAGTAAGTCACCTACTGGAGGACACATGTTAGGAACCCAAATCCAGTACCTGGAGAATTTGTACTGAAGACGACAGCGTTTGACAGAACTCCCCAGGCCCACTGTGGAGACTGCAACAGTGGGGGAGAAAGTGCAACCACCCAAGTACAACCTCTGTGGCCATACACACATGAAACAACGAGGTCTGAAAGTACCGTTATGTTTCAGAGCACGGGCTGAACGAGCTGGATTAGCTGTTTGGCCCAGGCTTCATTGAAATATGTACATTTGACAGGGTAATGCAAACAGTTCTAAAAGGATGAATACTGAAATAAAAGTAGCTAATAAAAACATACAGATGCATAACTGGCATTTATTTTAATAGATACATTAAAGGCAGAGAGCTGGCATCCCTTCTCTCTCAACCCTTTTCTCAGTTCATGCGGGATATACTCAGAACTTGTTTGTGATCGAAGTTGTTTTCTGACATCTGGTTAAATATTGAAACATGTCAGGCCCCACTTAAGATGACCTGGGGCAGCTTTAGCTTGTGCATCAAACCAACACATGGTTTTAACTATAGCAATGGCTATTCTTTGATAAATCAATACAGTTCTTTTCTATACAATGGCTAAAAATTACTAGGGAAAAGGAATACCCAAAAATATTATCCTGCTGTATTTGTGACAAATTAGTATTAGTATTTTCCACTATTTTCATATTTCTCCTCTAGGAATTTACTCCTGGCCTCTTTTCTCCTTGTCTCCCAAAGAGAAGACTGCAGATATTAAGTGAGATGCAGTTAAATATTTCTATGGCTATTTAGTGCCAGCTAAAACATTAGAAGATAAATGTTACACTGTTGCTGGCAAATCAAGAAATCCAGCAACCACAATTCCCTCACTTAATACTGCAATGTATAGTCACTTGGATTGTAAACTCTGAACATGCCTTATGTTCCTGCATCATGAGGGCAAGAAAATCCTTGTTAATCCAGATCAGAAAAGCAGACTGATGCTGAACAGGACAGGGCAGGAAGAGACAGATGGACATCGGCTGCTTGCTACCCTTAGCAGAAAAAATGTAATACATTTCTAGACCATATATTTCTGGGTACAATTAAAGAACCAGATGTGAATTTTGAAAAATATCCTGTGGTACAAAACCTGCATACCAGACAAGGTCAAGTGGGGTATATTAGCTGGTCTTGTAATTCCCTGTTTAGGGACTGAATAGATAGGTATGGAAAGACAGTCTGATAATGGACCAGCCACTTTACTACATTTGAAGTTCTGTACACCTGGATGGTACACAGATTAATTTTGTTCTCTGAAGAGTTTGTCATTTATCTGCACTTTTAAAAGCAGGCTGTGTAATACTGAACAAAATACTCTTTCTGAGGAGCAACTTCAGATGTACTGGGTACCAATAAGATAAATTTAACTTACATTGGAGTTTGTGTTTATTCTTCACAAACCTGTCTTTTCTATCCAGTTTCCTTCCTGCCTTACTGGAAAGGGAAGTCAGATCCCTGACCTCAACAGCAGTGGAGTGAGCAGTCCACAAGGCTGACCCACACCATATGATACAGGAGAGACTATTTTACTAATCAGCACTACAAGGGAGTAAAATAAGGTTCTTAGGCCTCCTTAGGTCCATGTATGTACAGACCTTGCTTTAAAAGAAAAAAAAACCCCCACACTTAGAAAAAACATTTTCACTGAGATAAAGAGATCACAATGCTTAAAGTTGTGTACCAGCCTAGAATATCAGCCTTTTTTGAGGGTGGGTAAGGAAGAGATTATTTGAAATTTGATTTCTACTTCTCTCCAAGGAAGATGGCCTATCACGAGGGAACAAGGTACTGTGGTTTAATGAGTTACTGTTCCTCAACTGATATGCTGTAATTGCTGCGTGCACACTTGGAAGCAGCATGTGGTATCTATAACCACAAGGCAGTAAAAGCCAGAATACCCGCAAGTGCACCATGGCCAATGCTACGAGATTACCTGCTCAAGTGACACATTCCAGGTGACTATTCGATTCCTTGCTTATTTGTGTTACTTGAGTTAGTCGGACCTCTCCCGTAACCTCAGGCACATCTGGGAGGCATGTCTCACATCTGCTTCAACGTGGGCAGACAATGGGACTCTTAACAAGGTCCTGCTCTAATACGATGGGATGCAATCTGTGTTACGGGAAAATAAATCAGGTGGTGACGATGCTCAGATAGGCGCAGCAGCCAAGTGATAAGCTAAATCTGCCATAATGCAGTTCATAATTGCCTCTGGAGTATTTGAGCAGATTATACAGAGCAATAAAGGGCTTCTTAACTTTAAAATTAAAGGAGGATGCTATTTTTTTTTAAAGCGCTATCTTTAGAGCCTCACACTGATAGGAGTTGTTTAGCTCTGATGTGACAGATTGAGATCACTGGGAGTCAAACATTCCATGTACTGTACCAAACCTGACAAGAGCCATAATGCCAGCTTTAAGGGACAGTTTTCAGACACTGTGGATGGGCAGTTGTTTCCTTATCTTCAGGGATTTAAAGACACCACAATTGTGGCACTTCCTCAGTAGCAGGTAGTAGGGATATTTTCTCTGTTTCTGAACCAGAACCAAAAACCCCTTTCTTTTTTGCCAAACATGATTCTGAATATAAAGGTGTCAGGAACTGAAATAATATACCAACAAAGTATTTCCTCCCATCTGTTAACCCCTTAAGAACCCTATATCCCAAATGAATTAAATGAAATACCTCTTCGTACATACTGGGCCACCTGTCACATGGTTCACAACAATCCGAAGAATCAGGCCTACACCAGAGTTATGTCAGACTGTCAACAGTCGGATGTATATCCTGCACTATGTACGGCAGTGCCTAGCAACCATCAGAGCAGTCACAAGTGGAGAGGAGAGCGGCAATTCTCACAATATGCAGATAAGAAAATAATTTTCATGATATATATTCAACAGCAGATTTATGCATTAATCTGATTTTTTTTCATTCTCAAATATAAATGTTAGAACGAAAAGGATACAGGAAAATTAAGCCTGGTTCAAACAATTGTTACCCACATCTACAAACAGCAACATTTCTTCACGGATCAAAGAAATCTTTATACAACATTTCTCTGTAGTGTATTCTTCCCCAAAATCCTGATGGTGTGAAAAGAGAGGCACTGTGAGACATTTTTCTCCATGAACGCATTTCAGCGAAAGTGAACATGTGCATTTTGTATGTAAACTACATACGGACAGGGGGCAGATCCATACGACTAGCAGTATCCTATGGCATGGATCCCTGCATTAAGGGGTTCTGTGGTTTGTTTCACAGGAGTAAAAAGGAAAGCGTACATATTTCATTTTCCTCTTAGCAGTGGAAGTGTGCCAGACAATTGTGAATGAATGGCAGATTACATACATGGAGAGCAGATTACATACCATGCATACTAGCACGCTCCATTTCTTTCTCTCCTTCCCGTCTATTTTCCCCACAGAAATTCAGTTTCAACAGTTTTGAAGGAGGTATCTCATAAATCACAGTTTTTGCAGAACGGATTTTTCCATCAGTGACCTTTACAGGAGGTACATTGGCAAAAGTAAAATTGCTTTTCTACAATACTCGCCATCCAAGATGCTCACACTGTTTTATGAACCAAACAGGGTTTGTAATTTCGACGTGAAATAAGTAAAACATTAAGTGGGTGCTCCACATTTACCCTTCCTGCACTACTCTTGCAAGAAATAGGTATGTTTTTGACCAAATGTAAATGCAATGCCAAAGTTATTAACATAATTATTAATTTAATAAAATAAATAAATAATCAAGGACTCCAGCTATTTAAAAGCACTTGTGCTTGAAAGAAATTACAGCACAGATGGCACAAAACAAAGAGCTCACTCCTGCTCCAATTAAAAGCTAAACTCTGACTCACATAATTGCAGACGGAATCACTCCCAGGTACAGTGGCAGAAGATCATTTTCAGCTCGTATAGATTTTTGAAGTGCTTGATACAGCTAAGTCATGTCTCTGACTTAAACAGCTGAACTGGAAATGCTGACTGTCTTCTCAACTACGAAAATATTCTCCTGCATCTTCACTGAAGTGCACACAGAAAACTCAAGTCGGGCAATTTCTAGAAATCAAAAACCTTTTAATACTTTCACATCTAAATGAGGCAGAACTGTTTAATGTGAAAAAACAGATAAATCTTTATAATGTATTTGATTCATTGAAGCATTTTTTTGGTTTAGTGGGCATTTGCATGTATTTGCTGGGATTGCTAAAACAAATTCTTTTCTGTTTAAATAAATGCCGCAATCTACTGCTTACATGTAGAAAAGGAAACACAGCGGGAAAAGCTGGAATCTTATTGTCAGCATTAGAGAAAAAGATGCAAGGCAGTTTGCAGCAATAGTAGTTCTTTGCTTATAAAAAGCAAAACTAAAGGATGTAGTATTATCTGTAACACCACATCACACTTGCCAGGGTTAGTTATAGGCAAAGGCAGCTCCTGGAGCAGCAGAATGCTAAATGGGGAGAGAGAACAGGAGGGGGTGAAAAATGGCCATGCTCTCACTGCCTACTTTGCCGATAACAAAGCTCTGAAAATCAGGTTGGCTCCTGCTGCTGCAGGAATTACAGAATATATGGGACTGTGGTGGGAGCTGTTATTCCCAACAGCAGCAGCAGCTAACATTCACCCTTCCCCCAGCAGCAGCAAGCTCCTTCCCTCCAGCTCTCCCTCTCAGCCCCACTCCTATTGCTTCCCGACTTGTAGCAAAATTTCAATTCTGCTTTCAGTCCTGAGAAGCCAGATGTAATGTTTACCATAAAGAGATGCAAATAAAAGTTTGAAAGGCATTTAATACAGTGCAGCTCTAAACGAATAAGGTAGAATTTTAAGCCTATTTTCGAGCCTTTTTTAGTCTAGAAAATAACTTTAGTCTAGAAAAAGATTTTGCATTGGCAAAATGGAAAACTGTACCATGCATTTCTTGGCATAAAATCATGTTGAATGACATCAAAATATATATTCACTTACAGAGGTTTTTAATATCTCTGTTTTTTCCATTGCTTAAAATACTGAGGGGTGGCATGAAAAACATTAGACACAAAAGCCACATGTTGATAAAACACATGAAATATTTGTGGTTTGTAATTATGAGAAATTCATTACTATAGAGCTTGTGGAAGTACTGGATTAACAGTCCTAGTAGTATATAGACCCAGTGAACCCTGCCTGAAGTGAGGGGACTGTCTCATGATGAACATAAGCAGGTTCCATGGTGCATTTTGTCGCATGAAATACTAATAGTATTGCCAATGTCCTCTGTGTCAACAGTTCTGTGTTGCATACATACAGCCACAGGAACTGCACTTCGTACAGCTGCTTAAATGATAAGAACACGTTCATCACTTCTTATCTGAGCAGGATTTAAACAGCAGCCCAGAGATGAAGTTATTTATTGCAACAGCAGTAACTTTTAGTACGGTTTCTACTACATCACACAGACGGATAGCCTCTGTCCAGAGGAATGTACACTCAAGGTATAAGAAGAAAACCCAACATATAGATACAATAGTGTGACCAAGTTTAGCCAACGTAAAAAGCACTGGTACAATACATCAGTCTCCAAACAACAGTCACCTGCTACCTGTCCCCGAGTTCATTCAGGCTCCTCCCTGACACATAACGTATCTTTCAGTGATTTTCTCATGAGACAGAGAAGCATTCCAGTTTTTGAAATTTGTCTGAAAGATTTGGAGGGATCCATGTTACTTGCTAATGGGTAAAAGTAGGGAAAGGGGACACTTCACATCATGATGGAGATGAAGGTGTCGCTTTTAAGAAATTAACCACTTTATGCTTAGTCATCTCAGAGCCTTTTGATTCTACTATTCATGTGAGCTGCAAACACTTAAGCATCTCCTTTGTTAAGCTCTGAGACACTGAAAATAAAAAAGCAAATATTAAGTCTTTTTGACATACGTTGATTTTGCAGTCTTAAAGACTAAGTAGAACACTTAAGCATTTAGTTAGTAATTGAATTATACCCTTAAGCCACCAGTGCTCTCATTAAATTTTGGCCCCTGTCAAACTGGTAAAATCCAATGAAGTTAACGGCAACATTCTTTAATTGGAGATTATCCAGACGGTTGTGAATAAATCTTATCAATGGACTGGAACAGGCAAAATACAGATTAACACCACATGTTTCCAAAAACAATGCAGCAGTGGATTGGTATTACATGGAATTTTTAAATATACTTTTGTTAAGGTTGGCTTTACAGTAAAGATTAGATAAAGTTTTTTTCCCTGATTAGATTCTAAGATAGTATAACAGGGGTACAAGACACCTTTGTAACACAGAAAAATTATTCAGAAATGTTATCTCTGTATGCAAAGCAGGAAGGGGGTCCCACAGTCCTTTACTCTCTGTTGTTACTGCTAAGCCATCACTGTTACAGATGAACTATATTTCTGTTATAAAGCTACCTCTTTATAGAAATAGAACTTACCTCAAGCTTAACAATCATGGATTCAGAAAGGCAGGTGCAGTGTAAACACAGCACACAAACAGATGCCAAAGCCAGTCGAACAGGGAGCACCTGAAAAGCAGAAAGCATTATGTCTTAGTGTCACCATATAGTTCAGGTCTAGTACAGTCTTCTCTACATCACCTCAGAGAGGTGCAGAAAATTCCAACATTTGAATCCTAATTGTGTTCAGCTGCTCAAAAGATGACACCAGTCAGAATGGTCACTTCCAGTTTAACACAGACAGCTCTGGAAAGAAGCATTTCATAGGGGTGGTACTCACTAGAGATAGGAAAAAACGAATGAGAAGCTCAAGAACTCAGGTAATCTTTATCCAGAAAACTCCTCCTTTTGGCATATCTACAGAGGAAACAGGTCCCACACGTGAGGGACCTGGATGAGAGACTACTCAGGTACTTGTGGGAAGGTCTGCTTAGCATAGTGTAATGCTACTAGCAGCATACAACTGCTAATGCCATCTGCCAATCTTCCTCCATCATCTCTCGCTGTGGGTAAATTCAGCAACACCCTTGCTGTTCATCTTGGTCAGACATGTGATTTGAGGCAAGACGTTAAAAAAATTGATTAGAAAATTCACTGTAACCCACCTTTACAATACAGGTCTGATCCTGGTGGATGCTGCGAGACTGCACACCCCACTGGAGTGTGTGTCCTCCTCCTCTAAGCAGGAGGAGGAAGCGACTCTACTCACCACTTGGAGCTGCGGTTTGCACTGCCTGGGTAGTGGTTTGCACCATTTGTGTCTCTGGGGTGCTTGTCCTGGCTCCATCCAGTGCAGCTGAAGGCTCTGGAGCTGCGATGCATTCAATGCTCACGTTGCGACCTGGTACCACGGCAGCATTTTCAGGGCCCAGGTTTGCTTATTTGTCTGGGGACAATGCCTGGGAGAAATAAAGCCAGAAAATTGGTTTAGACTGTCAATATATAAGGCAGGGTGAGCAATCAGAAGTCAGCACTGTCTTGCATTTGGAATGAGGGGAAGTGGCCTTCACCATTGTGTTGCTATAAAGAGCTCAACAGGGCTTAAAAAAATTCCTCTGTGTTCATTTACTTCACTGACCACTCATCTATCTTTCACCTTCTCTTTGTTGTTGGGATCTGACAGCTTGAAGAAGCTTTCTATGCCAAACTGTATTGGACACTCTTCAATATATTGCTGGAGTTTAATTTTCCGCCACTTCTTTCCTGATTTTTTCAAAGATTGATGACATTGTGCATCCTCTCATATTTCATTTATTTCCTCTTACATCTGCTCCCAAGAAACCTCACTTGAACCTATATTTGACCTTTGATTACAGTTGGCAGTAGAGCAATGAGATGAAACAAAACATGCTTTAATCTCATTATTCAGTTTTCTCTTTTAGATTGAAAATCTTCCAAGTTTGGTCATATTAAAACTTGTGTTTAAAAATGAAACATGGTAATCATAATCTTACAGTAATTATCTTATATCACATAGCAATTAACCAGTTTGTAAAGCCTGCATGTATTGGGCATGCTGGATTGCTTTGATTCTAGTTAACATTCTGCAGTCACAAGAATTTTAGCCCTCCTACATAACAAGCCTTCTTTGCTGCAACAATTCTGCATCCAGGTTCTACTTTAGACAGACTAAATTCCCCTTCCAAGTCAGACAATGGAGCAAACACTTCCCGATTTTTCACTGTCTACCAAATGGTGTGCTCTTTTAAACTGAGTACACTCATGTAAATGCCTACAGAGCCAGAAATTTTTAATCAAGCCGCCTCTTAGCTCAATTAAAGTCTATAATATAATGTAAGTTTTCATAAATCAAAATCTGAATAATGTATACAGCGCTAAATGAAGTTATACAAAACCCGTGTAAAAACAAAATGTACTTAGAATCTTTCAACACAGAAACTCTTCCAGAAGGTGCCCTGTTATTTGTTAAGTGCATTTGTAGTATCATTACTATTCTTACTAACAAAAATGTATGTGATTTGAAAGAAACTCTAAAAGATGCCATAGATCTTCAGCTTTGCCTGTTTTTCAAAGAAATAGTTTCACTAAGGACATTTCAGGCTTATCTAAACTGTCAGTGGTACTGTGCAGAACAGTTAGTGTTCAAGGAGTTTTTCTCTTTTATGGAAGCTGACACACTTAACTATCTGTTTAGCTCATCTGTCCATAAGTACATCGCTGCTTGAGCATCTGAAAGAGACCTGCCCAGGCAGAATATTAATCTTGCCACTAAGTCAAATAAAGTCTGGGGCAATGATCTCAAGATCCATGTTCTAATGCTGGTTCACATTCAGAACTGCTGTAATTAGATGTAACTCCTTTACGATCTGTATCTGCTTGTACAATCTGTTTTTCAGAGCTAACTCAGGAGAATGTTGCCAGATTTTAGGATAATAAAAAGCTCTTACATAGTCAGCAGAGAAATTTGTAGCTATGATAGCATCCTTGCAAATGTTAATAAACAGAGAAGAAAATTCAGATCTGAATATAGTGTTGGAATAAAGTACATTCCATGCTTTCTGACCCTAGATCTTCCCTTTTTCCTTGGGATGCATTCAGAAGAATAAATAAAGTTTGTCTAGCGTGTTTTATGTTTTTATGTGTTATCACAAATACAGATGATACAGCTGAAAGTTAATGTTTCAGATCCTTGACTGCTTCTTACTTAACACACCATAGAAAAATTCTTGCTGAAACCCCAAACCAAACTATAAATCAGTGCTGCAGTATATTTACACTAGAGTAAAAACAATAGAAATTTGATTGCTTCTTCAGTAATCAAGTTCTTACTTGGAAAATTTCAGGAGGTATACGTCTTACTGCTATTGGCTGGAATACGGCATCAAGTTTTTATCAAAAGCTTTTAACTCATCCTCATTCAAACCACCTAAAAATAACACCCAATAGGAAGAGAACTCAGTTAATATTCTTTTTATTAGATTTATTTTTAGGCTAATACAAATTTAAGCATTTTTAAAATCTAGTAAAATCTATCTAGTAAATTATTTACTCCAGTGCATTATGGTGAGAGATACTGAGGTTTTTTTTGGTTTATTTCTTTCATTATATTCCAACATTACAAATCATCTGGCCTTAACCATTGGTATGGAATGTACACTACCTGAGTTACTTTAGCTTGGAAAGAGGCAATGATAAAAATTAATAAAATCATAAGCAGTGTTCTTAAGGAATACTTGTTCCCAGTCTCTTCTCATGCAAGATTAGGGAGCATAAGCATACAATGGAAGTTACTTCTTCACCCATTAGGTACTTAAAATGTGGAATCATTGCCATAGGCATCAAGGATGCTAAAATTTATGAGATTTCAATGTGCAGTTAAAAGATCACAGGGAAAAAATCCATAAACAAAATTGTGTGTCCCCTCTGGCTCAAGAAGTCTCTAAGACTGTGAGAGCACTCTAGACAAGTATCACTCCAGGTTACTCTGCTCTTTCATTCTTCCCTGGGCAGCCCATTCTTTCCACTGTTGGTGTCAGGATGCTTGGTCAGCTAGAGCACTGCTCTGACCCAATACAGCCAGTCTTGTAGCAGCACAGTTCACAAACAGTGAGTGGGTCTGAAATCTTGGTTGGTTTTGCCCTCCTTGATTTACCCTTTCCAACTTACAGGACCCAAATCACATCATACTGTGCTCCCCAAAGGCAGTTTGACCAGATTCAGAGAACCTTACAGAGAATATCGTGACTTCTCCTTAGTGCTAATGAAATCGCTGCATGTCCATTCCTGCAGGTGACTCCTCTCTGGAAGAAATGTCTTTTGCCAGTCTAGAAAAATGCACTGCTACATGAACTTGTCTCTTAATGCTTAATAATAATTCTTCAGAACCATCACCATCTGGAGTCTGAATTTTGTTACCTGCTATAGTACCAATCTCCTGTAAAATAGAGCCATTCCAGCTGGTAGCAGTACCAAACACAGATTCTGCATCTTCTTAAACTGTCTCAGAACAGGGGTGCTACAAAACAACAGGCCAATTCTTGCCACAGCAGCACTGCAAAAGGCAACAAGATTATGTTACATGCTGCAATTACATGCAATGCTAATTATGCTCGGAATATACTTACTCTGCTGTAAGAATACTGCAGACTCATTTTCAAGTTAAAATATATGTACACAAATTGCATACAAATGTTTAATGCTTTGAGCAAAACCGTAGGTTTCTCAATGCAATTCTTAAATGGTGGGATATAAATGGCAAAGGAAACCTAAAATAGAATATATTTTAAACAACTAGTGTACGCCTTCCATAACAGTTACTGCCTTTCTAAAAGCATTTAAAATGTAAAAAAATGTCCTTTAGGCTCTGGAAATCTTGAAGGAAAATAAATTGCACAATACATTTTATCAATAGAGATACTAATAAATATTTCATTAAGTATTAAATGCAGTACCTGAATTCAGCAGTCCTTATGGACATGATTTCTGTGGAGTTCAGAGCACAGAGAATAGCTCCTAATCCCACTAAATCAAAGCTTTTTAGTGTACTGATTGTTTGGCCAGAGTCTTCCAGAAAACCTTGCAAAATAGATCTTGCCTACAAAAGCAGTAAGATATTATGCATGAACAGAGTAAATATAATTGAAGGTTTTTGTTACTAGAAGCTCAAAATCCCACCAGAAGCTATGGACCATATGTAATCCTGAGCCTCCTCAATGTAATTAATTGGAGTTTTGCCATGGCCTTCAGGTGGAGCACTGTAACCACCTATACGTGACACTTAAACAGGGCACTGTTACACAACCACTTCCCAAGTGCAAGTGATTTGAAAGCACTCTGTATCTCTTCTGCCAGGTCACAAGGAAACACTTCACCAGAAGAAACAGGCACTGAATTACCTAGCAGAACTGCCCAATTCAATTAAATTGCTAGAAGAAAACATAAATAACTCAAGGGGATCAATATGGTATTTTTAGTTTTTCTAATACTCAGGTAGTCTTGTCTTATTTACGTGTCATGTATAGGTGGTGACCTGTGTTTAGGATTAATTTTCAGATACAAATGGGATATTGGTAGCAAAATGCCTTTGCAAGCCTAAGTCATTTAGGATGGTGCTCATCCTAAACTAACCATTCAAAAACTGGGTGCCTAGCTTAAGCCTGTCACCAAGGCATCCTCCAAAGTCAGTGAAAGAAACCAGCATCTTCCAAGATTTCCTAATCTATCTGCAACGCTGAGCCTCAAATGACTAGCTTAAACTAGTCTTTTAACTAGCTATTTTTACTGATAGCAGGAAACCTCAAAAGCCAAGTAGTATTGTATAAAATCCTCCCAAGTGCTTCCTTCTGATGGTGCTCTTCAGAACAAGAATCTATTAAACAGATTTGTGATATTCTGCCAAAGCTGGCTGCCACCATGCCAGCATCTGTGCAGCTGAGGAGCCCTGATGGTATGGGTCATAGAGTCAGAAATATCCTGCCAATTGCATATACAAATAAAGCTTTCAACTCTTATTATTAAAGTTCCACTGAAAAAACTAGAAGTTATTCAAAGAAAGGAAGATGAGAGTAGTGTATTTGCTAATAACTTAGGCTTCTAGGGTGATGGATGCTGGGGCTGGGGGGCACACCACCTCTTCAGTGATTACTCCTGGTTAGGAAGGGCTAGTATCTTCTAGCAGTAGAGACTGTTCTGAGGCCAGTGTGAGAGGAGCTGCTGACCTCTTTCTACCATTTAGTGGGCAAATGCTAAATACACTCATCACCGCCACAACTAATAATGATTGATGTTCTCTTGGCCATCTCAGCAGGGAAGCCAGCAGCCAGGCAGATGTAACTGCTGACCTACCTGCCCACTCTCACTGGGGTCATAGCTGCAGAAAAGCAGCAGGGAGTAGTGTGGATGGTGTATCTGTTTCCTAGGCAATTCCAGGACTTCAGTCCCAAAGGGCATGAATCCAGAGCCTCCCACCAGGAGCACATTCAATAACACACTTACCTGGTAAGAGTCCATTCTGTTTGCTGACTAAGTACAGAAATGGTGTCAATGGAATGCAAATCCAGCTCTTCAATTTCATGTTCAGTGAGTGCCAGAGCAATGCGGCCCAGAGAAACAATATGATAACTCTTCCAGTCTGGCAGCGATCCCCAGATCTTTAGAACAGATTTAGTATATACAGCATCTGTTAGATCATTATAAATCATTATAATCTTCCTCTATATACACCATTCTCAAACCCCTTGGTTTTAAAATTCCCAAAGTATGCCCCTTTGCACACAAAAGGCAGAGCTTAGATATTGCGAAGGCTTTTGAGGTTCTACACTAATAACCGTTAGTTTATCTAACAATGCTGCAATTTGTACAGCTTGAGCTTGTTAAGTCAGTGCAGGGACTGCTGGAAGTGTTGCTATAGGAGCAAGTACCACTGAAAACAACAAAAATGCAAGTCTGTGCTAAGATCCACACGGTTAAGACCACCACAGCGAGAGCAGCACCTGGACTCCACAGGCTTCTACACCAGCTGCAATTGCTCCAGTGGAGTGACTTCAAATTGCTTTTGTGACGGTCATTCTGGCTCAGTCATTGACAAGAACAGCAGAAAACAAAGCAGAGTAATACAGAGAAACAGTCCATTCCTAAAGCTGTGGTTTCTAGTTTGTGCGCATACAATACTAAAAAAAAATATCATTTTAATGTGTTTGTACAGATACAGATAAGTCTGTAAAGCTCTGTAAAAATAAAGAAATAAGCAGGGACTCTTCTATACCAGTACCAATGTGTTTAAACTGACAAGTTCCACTCCTGTTAACTTTATCTGTGACATAGTTATAGCGATTTAAAAGCTGTCACAGATCAGCCCTAAGAAATTTTGATTTCAGGAAAAGGTCTGCCTGAATAAAGAATAGTGAAAGTTCATCAAGAGCTGAATTCGCAGAGGCCAGAACCGTCATTTACGTTTAGTTGGAAATCATAGAAGATGGTAGTCAGTGGTCAGTATCTCTCAGGATGTGGCCAATTGTCTTTACAGAAAAACTACACTGGGTTTTGGCTGGAGTAAGCAACTTGAACAAGACAGGCTGACATCAGGGGGAAAAAAAAAACTCCCTTTAAAATTGTCATATACTTCAGCAACTTTGCATATGTCAGTCAACACATGACAGTTTTCTAGTACATGATTGTGCCGCTAAGTCCACATAGAAGAATAAAACTAAAAGCCCATTCCTGGGCTAAATTGATTGTTCATGCTGTCTGATTTATGGAATATTTATTCCATTTTCAGAATAGCTACAATTTAACTTTGTTCAAAAAATCAGAAAGGTCAAAGCTAGTAAGCACTTGCTGAAGGCGTGTCTCTGCAGTTGCCCTACTAAATAGTGTTTGCACCTTGAGATACATATGAAGCCGTACAGCTTGCACAAAATAAGGAAAAAGGGCAAAATCTCTGGAATAAGATAGTCCTTACGCAGAATTGCAGACTCTGCTGTTCATACCAACGTGCACATCCAACACAGAGCAGCCTCAGGACTGCCGAGCTGCTTTTCTCAACCATGACCCTCGGGTTAAGGATTTGTTTAAGACGTGCTTTGCTGGACCTGTACCTCCTGACTGAGTTTCCACCAGATCTTTTATGTTGCTTTACGATGTCATAAAGAAACAGAAAAAGGGTCTAAGCCTGGGAAATTTCAATCTTTTCCAAAGAAAATAGATAGTAAAAAACATTAGTCCAATTTTAAAGCTCTTAATTCTCTAGCTTGAGAGATACCTGAAACACATGCAGCTAAAAACGTCATGTGTCTATTTCTTGATCTAGGTCATAAACTATAGAATTTGAAGTACTTCATAAACAGTATTATCTGACTGTGCTGGATGAAATCTCAGATGTAATGATATAATAACACAACACATGAAACTGAAACACTCCTTTGTCCTCATTCACCTAGAGAATACAGATCCATACATCTGTTACTGTTGCAGAGCTTGGAGACCTTCCACTTATGAATGAGCTAAGCTTCTTACTTTTATTAGGACACAATCTGATAACTAGAGTTTTTGAATTAGTTTGGCACCACGAGTAGTATGCAGCTTCTTTTAGGGGAAATCAATCAATTTAGGAGAAATTAAAGCTGGCTTAATCAAACCTTTAATCAAAGATGCCCTTTTAGTTAATAACATAACAGCATCTTATGCACGTAATTTCAAAGAGTGATAGTTGCTTTGCCTGTACTATCTGATTTCTCATGCTTCACGTTCAGTGTAACATCATATTGCATTTTGCAAATTAATATATAGGAAGTCTGCCTTTGTCTCACAGCAATCTGTCTTACAAACACACAGAATATACTTTCATTCAGTGCACTACAGATTTTTATATCTTTGAGTCAAATATACCTGGGATATGAGTGTATTGATCCTTCTGGCAATTTCTCTACAACAAGATACCACTCTAAGTATACCATTATGTTGTGCTGTTGTAAAATATTTTAGTTCCCACTATCTCAGATGAGCACTGTTTTTATTTTCTTCTAGGATTATTTTTTTTTCCCTTTTCCTATCCACATGTTTCCATGCTGACAGAGGCAAACTGTCTTGGGAAGAATGCCTTTGATGCAGCGGGCTCTTGTCATACTGCAACAAGGCAGCAGAGACAGAATTGCAGAGAGTCACCATCTGCTTTCAGAAATCTGGTTAGTGCCACTGCTCTTTGAGCACCTGCAGTTTAGGAGTTTTAGAAGCTGAGCTTCACTGCTAAAAACTGCACTGTTGGCTTTATCTACCCAAAAGTCGTGGTCAGCTCCACTATTTTGGCTGCAGCTGCTGGTTTAAGGAGATGCTGCCCAGGTCCACCGTGTCCCCTGCTTCTGCGTTCCTCCAGAGGTCACAGCTCTCAGACCTCCAAGCATCTGTACTTGTACTACTTGCAGCCAACTGCACTTGTAGATTCTTCCCAACCTCATTCTGTCAGAACGATCTGATGGAGTCTAAAAAGGACTTTTAAAACATTAGATCATTTTGACAGAACGGGATTACAGAGTAGCTGTAATTCCATGCAGAAATGGATGCAGAGACCAGATAACCTCCAGCAGATGCTAGTGACAAGAAGCTGAAGGCAGTTTGGGGATGGTAACCACTTCACCTCTGACTTTTCTGCATCCAAAACAACTTGTCTGAACTGCACCCTAAGGCTTTTCCTTGCTGAAACAGAAGTATGTTTGGGATAGTACCTGTTCCCTGGCAATGCAGGCAACCACAAAGCAGCAAGAGGAGGTGACCCCCAGGGAGGAGTGTAGCACCAGCAGTGTGGTCTGACTTCTCTCCAGCCCACAGCTGACCGAGGCAGTGCTGCTTGGAGCCCAGACACCTTGCTGATGCTTTGCCCCAGACACAGCACACTGACCTGCACCCAGCACAGCGCTCTGCCTGAGTGCTCCGGCACAGATCCTGCGCTGCAGTGCCAGACAAGAAGTTTTAGTCCCAGCCTCCTGCACTGCTGCTGCAGCATGGGCATCATGTATGGGCTGAGCACTAGGGCAGAGACCTCTCTGAGGAGCTCAAGAGGAGCTGCATTGCTGCACTCTGAAAGAAAGAGGTGCTGGCAGTGCTGCAGGAGTGGTGACAAGAACTGAGGCTGCAGCCCTGTTCGTCTCCATGAATCTACAGCCTGGCAAAAATAGAGGTCTTTCTGCTGTGTTTCCATAACCTGCACTCACCAGTAACATCCTAGTAAAGACAGACTAAATGTATGTGGTTTTTTTCCCTCCCTAAAATTTCCTACTGATGCGTTTGTCCCTGCCAGTGGCAAGAAGGTGGGAGCGAGCTTTATTCAGCTAGTAACAGCCTCTTTCAGCCAGTTGGTTTTACACCACTGTAAACTATATTTAACATTGATGTAGACAGTTTAACACTTTGAGCTTAATTCTCTGCAGACCAATCAACAGTTTATAGTACTGCTTGCTGACTTTTCATTTATGAGAGAAAACTGAGAAGCAAGCAACTGAAAAGCAATTCAAAAGTAAAAGCACTCAGCTGCCAATAGCTCAGAACTACTTGCCTGTTGACTCTGAAGCAAGGGCAGTAGTCTTCTTTCACCATCTCACATTATTTTTTCAATAAACAATAGATATTCTTGCAGCAGTAGTGACATTGCCATAGCACAGTTATTTTAGAACTGCATAGTTCAATAACAGCAAATCAAATTATGGATTTAACTTTCCTTCACAGACAGGATAGTTACCTGCTTGGCTTTCTCCTTCAAGGCAACAAGCTGGGAGCTGTTAAAACCTGAGACAGTCCCAAGAAGTTCCACGTTTTTGTCAAAAGTCCCTGCGTCCATGCATTTCAGCTCCTGAACTGACCAAAAGACATTTGCTTCTGCTAATTTAATAATTTGACCTGAAGAAGGAGCTCTAGTTCCCACGCAATCTGGAAAAAAAGTCAAATAGCAAGAGTTTTCTTCAAGGAGACTGAAAAAAAGAAATCAAAGCAATACAGAGATTTAAGAGGGTGATAGACTATGAATTAACTGTAGCTGATGTGATATTGATAAATTAATTATCTTGCAATGAAATAATTTCTTTAAATATTTACATAGTTAACATCCTGGATATAAAACTAGAATTTGCCTAACTTGCAAGAAATTGGTTATATTCTTTGTCCTCCAAAGGCAGTGCATGCTGGAAAAGAAAATAGGAGCAGACATATATTTCAGAACAGTTACAATATAGGATGTCACAATAAAACTAAAATCTGGATGTGTGCAATAAAAGTAACCAGTATCTTGCAAGTTTCTTTCAAGTCTAATTCCCTAAAAGCATCAAAACCCAGGCAAGAGCTTATTCTGAGGTAAAACCACTGTTTGCTGGGAGCCTTACTTCAGTAAGAACGAAATGTAAATCTTCAGATGACCTTGGTGGAAGTCTCCATATAGCTATGCCACTGTTCACAAAAAAAATGTTGCAGCTGAATAAACTTCTCCATGTTCAAACAGCACTTACGTGAATCCAGCTCAACAGGAAAGTAACAGACATGAGAGGTCCTTGTACTCTGAAATACCCTGACAAAGATGTATGTCTTGTAAGACTTGCCTGACATTTAAACAAGGTGAAGACAGAAGCTGGATGTGTCAGAGAAGCACAGTGCTTGTTCCTTATGTCAAGCATGTTGTTAAAATGTCAGGATCTGGGAAGGGCTGTTCACTTACAACAGAACTGTTTGGACAGACAAACTCCATTTAAAAATCTTCTTTACGGTCAGGTTCTCGCCCTATGCACGATCAGAGGAGACAGTTTCCATTGTGTGTTTTAATGAATCCTGGTCTTTGTTGGCATAATCTACCTCTAATATTGATGGAAAGCAGAAATTAGTATCCTAATGTGGTTGCTTACTGCTCTCTCTCCAGCCACTAATTTAGGAAAACATTATTAAATAATTATCTAAACCAAATAATCCCAACATGTCTTCAGATACGGTCATTACCAGTAAAAAGCAAGTATTTCACAGATGCTGTGTCTGAGCTAAGCTCCCCCAGATAAATAAATTAGGCGAGGACGTACAGAGTAGATTTGTACTTTGAAAGGAGGCAGAGGAGGGATTTATTTGCATCAAAGGAAGCTGCAGCAGTGGGTAGAACACTGAAAAGATTGAATCTGTTGAGCAAACGAAAACGTTGTTCAGCTTCCACTGTACCAGCTGATGTTCTGCTCTCCCTTTACACCGCCCTCTTGTGAAGCTGCATTGTTTCACTTTCCCCTGCTGCGAAAGGTCAGCTTTTATCATGTAAATACTACCCATCCAGACACAATGCTGTTCCCTTCCCCAAGTCATGAAAACCTAATATTTTGTCTTCTTGGAAAAAACATTGATTTTATTATTTGTTACACCAGATACGTTGGTGTGGTTACAGAGGGAAATACTAATTAGGCTCCTGGCTTTGCTTCCTGTATCTGATGCTACTTTCCTTTTGCTATATAATCACATTTAGTTTGATGAAGAACATATTATATATAAAATGTATTAAACATCTCAATGCTTGAGGCAAACAACTTGAATTCTTTTTCCAGCACTGCCAGTGCTTTCTGGTAGCATCTCGGACACACAACTCCTGAGTTTTATCTCACATGTTCCATCTTGCCTTAAGCACCACCTTTGTTTTTATCTTGATGTAGACATAGATGTAAGAACTCCATCACTGGTAATTGTTACTGTTATTAACATTAGCTCACAACTGGACTGTGGGAAATGTAAAACGTAAGGTTAGTGGCATGAAGAGCATCAGAGTTATTCTAGAGCCATTTTCATAATACCCGATTTTCTAGTGATTTACAAATCAGTCATAAAACTAACTTCCTTATTGAAACAACCGTGTGAGTTGTGTGGAGCTGGTAAGATTACGTTTGGTAACAGAATTTCAATACCACACTTCTTCTTAGACTAGCACAAAAAATCCTTCAATTTTTCAACTCTCAGACTCCCCTCAGCTGAGCTTGTGCACCCTAAGCGAAGAATGAAAAGCCTCCATAGGCTTGGATCCCTGTTATCCTTTGACAAAGATCATTAGCTTCACTGGCAGGTTTATATTGGTCTTGCAATGCAGATGAGACAGCTCTGCAACTGCACTGGAAGTGGGTTAGTCTGATGAGAGAAGTCTTTGGGATTCACGTTGTTGTGACCTAGACCTCTAAAAAAGCACATGTAAGGACACAAGCATACTGAAATACCTGATGCTGAACCTTCAGTCCTGTGGACCGTTTCTACAGAAATATGATTTATGATCTGATGGTTTACTTGTTCAAGGAAGAGTGAATTTCATGCATACAGATGGACTAATACTCTGCTATTCCACCAGCTCGATTCTGCTTTTTTAGAGCATGATAATTGTGTAATGACGCCTCTGATCAACAGAGGTCATGGGTTTTTGCAGGCTATGCAAAAATACAACTCTGTAGAACATCCTCTGTCTCTCTCTGTACATGAATACAGCATTATCAGGAGCAAATTAATTCCCAGAGACACACAGTCATCATTCAGAGTTGCTGGTATACAAGCAGATGGATTTCCATCATGGCGCAGGGCTTGCTGAGAGCTTGAACCTGTATTCTGTTAAGCAGAGAACCAATGGGGAGATTTTTAAAGACATAAAGGCAGACAGTACCAAACTCCTTGAAATTATTGAGGTCTAAATTCACATTCGTGCTTTTCAAAAGCCCCTCTCCCCAGCAGGGTTGTTTTCCATGGCACAGGACAGCATAGCTTAAAAATTCTGCATGGGTGAATTTCAAGTAAAAGAAAGAATACAGTTTTTGTAATAATATAACAGTCAAAGTATGTACCCTATATAAACAAAATGATCCACTTGTCACTGGATATTCTAATAGATTATTTTGGTTGCTAATTAAAATACCTTTTAGATTATAACAAACTTTGTCCATTTGGACAGACAAAAAAAGTGCCACTGATGTCAGATTTAAGAACAGTCGAGTCAACATATGCCCACGTCTGGCAAAGGATTAAATATGTGCAATCTTCTGGCACAACAGTTAACTTGTCACCTTCACAGGTTTTTAATTTAAGGATTTTCACTTAGATTATAAAGGAAAGTAAAAAAAACCCCAAAAAGTAAAAATAAACAAAACCTTCTAATTCAAATAATTCATCTTTTTCCTTTGTGCACTCAGGAACATTCCAGGAGATGCTTAACTATGCAATCCTGTAACGAAATTAAGTGTTTCAGCAATTGGTCAAGACATCAGACAACTATGGGCAACAGAACGAAGACTCTCACTGTTTTTGCTAAAAGTCTGAACCTTTTTAAGCTATTTGATGGAATAAAAAGTATTTTATTGCCTAGCTTTCCAGAGTGCCTTTGATGACAAGGTGAAACAAAAAGTCTGTTTGAACTGCACCATCACATCTGGCACTTTGCACAGGTACCAGGTGAAATACTGACCAGGTCTGGTGAGAGATGATTCAATGTTGGCAGTGGCATTGGAGATAGATTCAAATACAGTTGATAGAAGCTCTTCAGCTGAAGAAATTGGTCCAATTGTCTTTGCTATTTGTAAATGATACCTGGGAACTTCAAACGAAAAGAAAGAATAAATAAGACTTCTTTCTCTCTTTTAAAACGAATCAATTTACAGAGAAAGACTTGTGCAGACCTCAGCAAAGTAGGGGTTAGTAACAGCTCAGCCTCCTTCCTATTTGTGCAAATGTTTCAGAAAAGGAGAGTAAATTGGCTGCTACTGAAAGGTCAACAGCATATGTTTTAGTGGGAAAAAAACTAGAAAAAAAGCAAATTCTGGGTGATTCTCCTTCTTGTATGCCCTTCTCAGCTTCTGGCAACACCTGAGCACTGCCTGATTGGAGTCTGTGTCCAGACCCTCCTGTAGCAAATGAGTTTCACCGTTTCAGTATGTGCGGTACGGCAAGTACGTTATTTAGTTTGTCTTAAATTTGCCAGGTGAGTATAAGAATTGAGGATAGCGACCCAATTAAATGATGAGAAATAACTTTAACCTGTTCACCTTTTTTAGGTTTTTGTGACCTCTTTCTTCCACCCTGCTAGACACTTTCCTTTCAGTTGAAGAGTTCTATTCTATTTGGTCAATTATAATCATTACCTCCTGAGGAAAGTAGCTGACTGTGCTTACATATTTCTGCTGAAGAATGAATTCCTCATTCCAGTATAGTTCACTCCTGTACAGAAAACTATAAGATTATAAGAACCAAAGAGGGCAAAGAAACTACAAAGTGCAACGCTGAGGCCATCAGTTATCGTCGTGTGTGCTACACTGGCCCTAGGGCAAAGGGCCACATACGTAAATGCTAATTTGATCAGTATTATCCCATTATTAAGAGGATAAGAAACATAACTTTTATGGTTGGAAGGCAGGGGAATGGAGGAAACAACACTGCAAGGTATAAAGTACTAAAAATGTTTGAGTCTGCGCCACTATAAACACACTTTTTTTTATTTTCTACATGACAACATACAATTATCATAGTATACATGCAAATAATTTTTTATACTACCATTACTTTCAAGAAGAAATCTGAGAAATTTTGCTAGAGTCAAGAATGTATGAAACATTAACATATATTTCCTATCCAAGAGAATTATTTACCCAGTTGAGCATTCAGGTTACATAATTGAGACTGCATTAGAACATTCACAAATTCAAATTCTAACATTATCTTTTACACATTTAAAAACTGTAATAAAAACATACCTTTCCAGCAAGGATGTTTAATTCCTCTTTTGACAGCAGAGCTATGAATGGCCCAACATCTACTGTTGTTTCAGCTGTCCAGTTGTTTGGGGAGCTGAAGAAATATTTTGAAAATTATATTTATGAAGAATTTTTGCAATCAAAATTGTACTAAACTTCAGAGTTTGTCTTATACTGCAGCATATAGGAAACACAGACTTTGGTGCCAATGTGATTATCCATGCTTATTAACACCAGATTGCATTTTATCATCTCTCTGTGATATATAGAGCATTAGTGGAATTCTCAATATATTCAGATAAAGCCTTCAAATATCGTGGTGATGGAGCTCACTCTCTCTCAGTAGTCACAGTATTCTTAGCATGACAGTGTTCAAGCAAGAAGAAATCATTCTTTTTTTAAAAGAAAATTTACCATTTTCTATCAGGTTCATACTGCAATAGTACTCTGCAAAATGGTATCAAAAGAGAATTGGAAACCTCATAACAAAAATGAAACCATCCTTTTTCCAAGAATCTTATCCTAAGGACCAATGCGGCTAATACTTCAAGCAAGCAATACTTGCCCATACTTCCTTATAAATTTAACCCTCTCTGTTCCAATATTGAACTATTTGCAGGTGTACAGAGGCTGGTTTTGGGCAACTGTAACTTTCCCTGATGTCAGCAGGAGCTGCGGGTGCTCAATGTTTCTGAAAAACAGGTCCATGCACACTTGGTAGTGGACAGTCTCCCCTCATTCTGGAAAGATTGAGTTCACTAAACAACTCAGGAAGGTAACTCAGTGTGGCACCAGTCTGCTGTTAATGTTGCCTTTTTAAAACTAAGGGACAGAAACATGAAACATAGGTGATGGAACAGAAGATTTAAATCCATACCTTTTTAGGTCTGTTTTTTTACTGTCTATTTCATTCATCTGTAATGTCAAGAGCTATGGAAGGCAGATCTAACACCTTGGAGAGCCACATCTAAAGACACCTATGCCATTTCTGTATGAAAGAGCAGTTCTATGATAGGTACAATATCTCTTGAAACAACATGCTAAATTGTTTGTAGGAATTTCAGGTCTTAAAAATTAAGTTCAAGTTCAGTTCTGAGTGGTGCTGGGTGTTTCAAAATGTATGTAGCTTAGCACTGTCCAGGTTTGGCCTGTTTGTTTCATACAAATCTGACAAATGTTAGCCAGCCCAGTTGGTGGTTGACTTAAGAATTTTCAGCCTGAAAGAGCATGAAGAAGATGGTAGTAACAAATCTGTTACTAGTGCATGTTCTCACAGAAAACTTTATTTGGTTTGTTGCTCCACTATAAGGATGTTAGACTAGACAAATATTTTCTAAATAAAATAAAACAAAACAAAATAAAATAGAATAAAATAAAACAAAACAAAATAAAATAAAATAAAACATTACTTAGCAGTGTGTCATGATTCAATAAAAATGAATCTGTACCAAGATTAATGCAGGGATGGGATCTGGTGGAAAATACAGCTATTTCATTACTAGAAAAATGCTGACTAGAAGGAAGCTGAATGAGCAACTAAAACGATTAGGTGGATCAAGTGACAGACTTTGGTGCTGAGGGGATGGTTAGACTATGGATTCAGTCTCCCTTTTCAAATGCAAGACACTTCTAAGACACAATGTGAGAGAAACAGTATATTCTCACCAGATAAAGGACAGCTTTGTTTTTTCTGACTGATACAGAAGGGTGGTTCCAATCAGCCTCCTAATCTGAGTCATTAATGACATCTAACATGCTGCCTGCTTTGTTGCTTCAGTTGGTTGAACTTTAGATCCCTCTGCTTCTTCTCTAGCTGTTTTCCATTGCCACAGGTGCTTGCAGTCATCTCTGTTTCTCTTCTCACACCAGCACACTAAGCATCCCACTTCCATTTTCCCATTCTTTGCATTTCTGCGCCATTCTTTGCCTGTAATGCACTTTCTCTTGCCATGCCAGAGAGTCTGTTTTCCTGCCTTCCCTCAAACACTACACTTTCTCTCCTTTTCCTGTGGGACTTAAGTCATGCAGGGTGTCCCTGGGGTTGTATTTTGTTCCACACTTATCATGTTACACACAAGAACAGAAATGTCATTCTAGTGGACAGAGACTGCAAGCTCAGCCAGTGATAGAAGCTGCTTTGTGTTGTTTTAATTGCAGTTCTATCTGGGTAAAGCAAACGGCTGGTATTTGCATGGCTTAACCATCAGCATAAGCAAGGTGGTGTATCTAATGCCTTACCCATATAACTTGAGGAGTTTGTATTTAATTTCAGTCTTCTGCTCGTGGCTGAGCTGTTGGCAGAGTTTGAATTGATGAAGGGCGGTTGCCATTGCCTTCAGGGACATCCTGCCATGTAGAAAGTCTGGAGGTAAGTAGCAGATTAGATTTCCAAGTAGGTCAACATCATATTCATCAGCAATGGAGCCGTTCTGAAACAAGAAGCATTTACCTTGTTGGCAGAGCTGATCTTGGCTCTTGCCCTGTGTCACTCAACTGTATCACAACACATTTAAGCTCTGTGACCCTTTAAGGAACAAAGACACAACAGTATGCACTGGTAACTTAATCTACAATTTCTGCTGAGACTGCTTTATATTTTTTGCTTTTACCATTGCAACTGGTGGTATCTAAGAAGCACTGGTCAGGGCTTTCAGTGTATTCGTTATTCCATATTGAAGTACGCATAAAAAATAATTAAAACTAAATCTCCTGCCACAATCTCTATATCCAAGTGACCACCCAATACCTGCAGAGGTGGTGCCGTTCTGCCTGGCAAAGGGGCCACAAGCTCTTGCTGTCAGAAGGCTTAGCTCTGAGGGGTTTCTCAAGCAACTTCCAAAACACTAGGGATTACAGGGCTGGTTACTATGTATAAGGACCTGAACATTCACAGCTACATCAAAGAAGCAGTTTCTCCTAAAAACTGGTGACTGCTGCAGATCCCAGACAGCAGAAGCCACAAAATCCTCCTGGTGCCACCACCTCTCCCGTGAAGTTTCCTATGCCACACACAGCTCTACAGGACTAGCATCACTTGGAGCAAGGGGGAAGAGCTGCAGGTGCAAAGGGGTCAGCTCCAGGCTGTCCCGGCCAGTTCACTGTGGTCAGCAATGACATTTCATGAGAACAGTTTGAAACACGCATGGAGACAAGGAAAATTGTTAAGGAAGCTATAAAAAGGTTTCCTTAGGCAGAGAACAATAAAATTGAAACAGTATACAAAAAAACTATAACAATATAGATGGGTAAGTCAAGAATTTATGTAGATGGTGACTGACATTACTGTATGAAATGCAGTGCAGTAATATCTGCAAAGAGAAACACAGAATGGCTGAGTTTGGAGGGGACCTCTGGAGGTCACCTGTCTGACCCCCCTACTCAAATCAGGTCAGCTACAGCAGGTTGCTTAGGGCCTTGGCATTAAGAGCTCCTCTGAGCTAAGCAATAGTCTAAACTGCTCTTGCTTGTGGCGATGAAGAAATTAGCACGCTGTGCTATTCCCTTTTGGGCTCTCTGAGTCCATCAGCTGTGGTTTCACCACACAAACGCACAGCAGGAGAGCCTGTGTCTCAGGTTGCTGTCTGTATACAGCAGACCATGAACGTATGCATGTGGACTGGAGAGTATAAGTAGGCAGGATAACTTTGTGATGCACCAAATGACAATAAAGGGAGAGAAAACTAATCAACCACTCACTAACTTTGGAATTGTCAGTGGCTAATTACAGATCACTTTTTTTGCAGCTCCCCCTGCACTCCTGACCCCTCCTAGCCATACCTACCAAGCACTCCTGTACTTTTTGCAGGACAGCGTTCTTTTTGTGAAGGCTTGGATTCAAAAGGTCCATCTCAGTCTTCCCCAGACTTTCAATGAACGGGACACACAAAGGGCCTGAGACATACTCCAGGTACTCAATTCTGCAGAAAGAATTCAAATGGTCTCAGAATGTAAACCTGACCTTCATACACCCATAACCACACCCATAAAATCTGTGATGATGGAAAAATTCAGAGACAAGTCTGGACTTGAAAAATTACAAACTGGCCAGGCCAGAAAAGTTGCAATCACTCCACATTTTACTTTATCTTTTCTTCCAGTTCATCAGCACATCAACCTCACTTTAAAAAATGGCTAAGGGTTATAAACAGCCACAAGTGGATGAAAGTGCTCTGAGATGCTTTAACACCATATGAAACAAGACCGTCTACAGTTCAGAAATTTTTCCCCTTTCTCCTTTTTATTAGGAATAATTCTCTGATGGATGAAGATGTGGTGGGCGGGTTAAGAATAACAAGTAGTTTCAGGGTAGGCTTCCTTTTTATCAAAATCCAAGAAGGCTTGCCAAATTAAACAAAATGATGCTCTTCTCCATCCAGAGTAGCAGGCAGCCTTTACAAATAAAGGCACATCTCAAAGCTGCGCAAGCTCAGCCTAACCAGGGTTTGTCGGCCTACTGATGGCCCCAAACACGCATCATGCAATTGTTGGCCAAATAACTTGGTGCTGCTGTTTGTAGAAATCCTTGTATTAAAGTCTATTATTATTTGATTGTTTTTAAATAGAGTAATGCCTTTTTAAACAGAATCCTTTTATTTTCTTACTTTTTTCTAATTAAAAACATTCCAGGAAAAGAATAGTTTTCATTCCCTTTTATCCCTTTAAGCATGTAGGAAGAAAGAAATAAAGACAAGGGGAATTAACAAGTTGTACAACTCAGGAGTTCCTATCAGGGTACAATTATTATTTTTTTTCTAAGGAAAAAAGCTGTCACTGAATATTACTTGGCTATTCACATAATGCAAAGTTTTGCTAACTTACAAAAATGTTTTTAAACACACTGAAATGTTTTTACCCATACAGAGCAATATGCCTGACCAGTACCCAATGGCTATGTCTTACATATCCACTATCAAAAAATATCCTAAACAAATAAGCAAACCAAGCCTCACAACCTAGAGGAAGAAAAAAAAGAAAAAAGAAAAAAAAAATCCAGCATAAACTACATTTAAGTTAGTTTTGTGATTCTAAACAATTATGCTCAAGAAAGCCCAATGGATTAACCCCTCTATTTTAGCAGACACCAGCAACAGTATAAGCAGCAACATTATAAGCTTCTTCATTGCTGACACCCCTCTGCACCGTGATGCAGTCTGCGCACAGAGCACTCCAAGGAGGGCTGATGTCAGGGATGCAACGGAATCCACAGTGTGACGAAAATGGGCTACACTGAAAGACATCAGGTATTACCAGCTTTCACTTGACACACGTTTGGGTGTCAGTCAGTGACTGCTTTTTATAAATCACCATTTGTTTGAATCATCGGTTTTCTTAGGACTGAAAAGGTTGTTAAAAAAAAGTGTTCAGAAGGACTACTCTGAATGCACTGCTAAGAATGCAGTTAACTTAAGATGTTGGAAGATGTAACTTACGGAAGCACCAATAAAAGGAAAGGAGGAATAGATGCATTGGAGACTTTCCAAAACTTCCAAGCTAAACAATTAACCTAAAAGCAACAAAAATTTAAGATCTTAAACATTTGGAAATTTTGAGGAATAATGAAAATACAGTTTGTTTATTACAGCTTATAAATCAGCATATATAAAACTCTGCCTATTATCTTCAGAAAACATTTTTCTTTGGCTTTTTTAAAGTTGTTTAGAGTTTTCTTTTTATAAACATCAGAGATGAAATATCCTATATTTGGGTGCATGACAGCATTTTTATGTTTTTGAAACTTATGTATATTTCCAAACAGATTACTAATGAATTAGCAAGTTAGGACTGTAGGAATTTCTTGAAATTTGTAAGTGACAAACAAAATTGTCAAAGTGAACTATTGATAACAGACAAATTCACACATAAAAGATTTAAATGAAATACGCTAACAGTTAAGTTAACACAGACAAGATTTGGGGAAAAAAAACAAACAACAAAACACCACAAAACCAGAATTAACCAAATTCTCATTTACCTACAGTTTGGATATTAGGCAATATGCTTATGGACACAAAGTCTTTTTTTGGTTTTACCTGATAGGGAGAAAGCAGATGAAGATTCTTTTCAAAGAATTTAAAAGTGTTTAAAAAAAAGTCTGTGTCCATAGTTTCAATGAGTTGACAAGTTACTCCTTTCACAAGCTGTCCTGTGCTGATAGGAAAAGCAAAGTTCAATTTTTCAAATATTTAAGCAGGATCTAGTCCTTACTTCCCACAATCATGTCCTAAGATACGGTTTCTTGACCACCTCTCCTTCCCCTTTCTTGTAATCGAACGGTTATTGAAAGTAAAAATGTAGTCAAATTGAAAAATATTGACTAGGCCTTAAAATACTAAAACCTCTGCAATGCTTTGATTCAGATTTCAGATTTAAAGACCATCCATGAGGAAGGTGAATTATCCTGTGGTACTAAGGAATGAATAAACATAAGAGTACAAAATAATCATACAGTGTTTATGTTTACCTCAAAGTCGCTCTCATCACAAAACTAGACTTAAACTCCGTTACAAGACTATCATCCATACCTTAGCAGGTCAACAGGATAGTTTTTCTTAGACAGTAATTCATACAGATACAAAGCCTGAAATGAAATCCAACATATTTAAAGTTAAGCTTAGGTAATTCAGTCGTAAGAGGCAATAACTACTGCAAAATTTTTGTATGCTTAACTCTCTTATGTACACTAAAGGCATTCCTGTGGTCCAGTTTGGCCAACCAAAAGGTTTGGCATCCAGTGCTGAATTTCTTCTTCACAAGACAAGGACATCACTGACTGGCACTACGAGATGATGTTAAACATGTTCATGGCACACAACCACAGAATAATCTAGGTTTGAAGGGACCTCTGGAGACCACCTGGTCCAACCTTGCATCTCTTTGGGATGCAGAGACACATCTTTAGGACAGACCCAAAGGGCTGATTGTACATGCAAATGTCTAGTATACAGTACTTGAAAGAGAAAATTCATGTGGCAGAATCTTGGAGACTTTTAAACTCAGCATATTAATGCTTCTCTTTCTGTAACGTTGTCTCACAATGCTGCCTAGGCTCTAAGTGAGCTCTGGTTGTTGATGTCAAGATATGTTTGAGGCAGTTTCTTCCTTTTACCTATGTTCCTTGAACACGTATGCATTACAATGCTTCTCCTATTCTCCCATCATACTAATGCAGTGGAATGGGAACTGCGTAATAATTTTTACCTGGCTTCTTCTAAGTTCTTTTTCTTTCATCATTGAAGAATTATATCCAGTCTGCTTCCATAAATCAGAAAGAGATATTTCTTTAAAGAAAGCTCCTTGTATATCTTTGACTGATGAAGAAAAATCTCCAGATGCAGCTATCTAAAAAGAGGAACAGATAAATACATGGCATTTCAGAACCGATGCTTAGATTTACAGGATTTGCCCTTCTTTCTATTCTGTGTAATATTTCTCTTAAGAGGATAAAGCAAAACATGTCAGTATTAAAAATGCCGCAGGACTAAGCAAGAGACAGCCTTCAAAATATAATCAGAGTTCAGAAAAAACAATGGAAGTATTAACCATTGAGCTAAAACGCGTACCTCGGTGACATTTTAAATCATGCTCTGCATATCTGGTTATTGTGCTCTTGTGCAGAAAGAACCTGCTATATACGCTTGAGTTTATAATCACCTTCCTGAGGATCCCTTGCTGTTGTGCAGGTGATAAGTCAGATAAGTATTGGGATGTTGTGCCTCGAATAATCTGAGAAAGCTCCTTTGGGTTCATGTTGTAGAATGACTGGGTGCTAATACCAGTTACCAATGCGCCCATTTGACTAACATTATAAAATGACAAAACCTGCAGAGATAACAGCACAAAGAAACAAGGTTTTCTGGCTTGTGCACAGTAGATATATTTAACAGTAAAAGTTAATAAATAAATCAAAACTATTATTGTTGAACACTTCATACATTTCTTGCCTGGGGATGCACTTTCCTCAGATTTCTTTCAATTCAGACAAGACTGTGCAGGGAACAAATGGAACAATTTTCTCAGATGCCTCTTTTTTTTAAAACTTCAGAGATGACTGATTCCTTCCATTACAGTACATTTGAATACATAGTTTAGAATCTCTGATCATACAAATTCTGCCTAGGGCAGTGATACAGACAAAATAATGTACATAACTGCCAAATGCAAATAGTCCTTCTCTCCATTACTAGAAAATTACTTTGGGAAGTACAGTCTTGGATACTTTTATCTGATTTAAACAAAATTTTCAGACAACTAACAGTACTAAAAAGAACTCTTGTACTGAACTTTTCAAAATCTATGGTTATGGTTGAGAAAAAGCGATTTCACTTTTAAACATAGAAGGTAGGAAAGCTGTTATCAAAGGTACCTTTTCATAAGAGAGGTATCTACTGGATAAAATCATAACTTGGCTTTTTGCCCACCCAGAGACTCGGTTTAATGTTGCAATAGCATTATGCACTGCTTCAGGTGATAAAGATTCCAGCTGACTTGAAGTTAGCCCAACCACAGCATCTGACAGAGATCCAAGGATATCATTCAGTGTCTGGTTTTGCATGGCAATGTTCAGGAGTTGAGATTTGAGCTAAAATGAACAAAAAAAAGCAGAAATAAAAATCTGCCAAGAATCGGTTTTCATTATCACCCAAAACTTTATCTGGAGTTTCTGGAATAGGCATTGGCAACCGTTTAGTGACCGCATACTTCATAAAAATTCAAAAACAGAACCACAGTTGTGAAAGGACTAAGGAACAGGATGAAGCAGAATAAGAAATGAATGGGCACTGTAAAAAAAACTAAAAAAGGCTTTTATTCTTGCATTAAATGATCGAGAACTATTTCCACTTATTTCTTAGATCCCAGTCATTTTTCACTCTTTTCTTTCCAAATTGAAGAATAAAGTCCCTCCTCCTCTGTTTTCAGGATTAGGTTAGGCAAGAAGAACAAGCATTGTACCTACCTTCTGAACCTCAGCCTGGAAACCTCTTAATTGATTGCATTTAATCATTTGATGAAGCAAAGCCTGGGCCACAGCAGCATCCATCTGTTCCACATCATCATAAAAGCAAACCAATAAACCTAGCCTATACAGAAGAAAATACATTAGCTAACTTCTGACATAAAAGGTGTCATTCTCAGGAAAGTGAAATACAGTATGACATACCCTACTTGTGCTCAAAACTCCAGTCATTTCTGTCACTAGTGACTTAAGCTGCAATCTTTAAAACTTCACATGGCCTGAAATTTGGGTATGAGACACATGCACTGCTCTTTGCATTCAGCTGAACTCTACGTAGATTGCTTGTGCTGTCAAAAATTCACCTTTGCTGGTTCCATTTGTCCATGGCCGGATTTTCCCAGCTAACGACTCCACCCCCCTTGGCAGAATTTGCAGTATAATCTCTGCTTTGAAAAGGATGGAGGACTAAATAAGTCTCTAGAAGTGGCTTGCTGAGTTCTTATCTGGATTGATTGGATGTTTTGAACTCTAAATCCTGCTTGGATTTCACATGCAATATAACTCATTCACCTGTCAGAGCAGCAGCTAGAGCATTACATAGCCTCTTTATCATTTCAGGTTTAAACAAAGCCTGCTGTATTCCACATCAAACATATGACTGGCCGATGGATGGAGACCCATCCAATTCAACACTGGCCAGGAGAAAACGCGCTGAGGCTCACTCTTAGCTGTGCCAGCGCAGCAGTTTGCAAGGCAGTGTTGTGAACCAGATGTGGAACTCATTTTCCTTCCTAGTACCCACGCTGTAATAATAAAGTCAGCATTTACATTAAGCACAACCACAATCTCTGGTGGAGAGAAGGACTCCTAACACCAAGGGCAAGCACCTGCTGCAGATGGCCTTCTGACTTGGGCCTTGTGCTTATTTACTGCCATTACCTGCAGTCCTGCAAAGGAGGTCTGAACTGTGCATCGCTCTCTCTGGACTTTAAACTTCATAGTGATGGTGATGAATTTGTTTGTAGGAAGTCTGAATCAATTCTCTGTCACTGCAAACAACTAGCCTTTGCTTTCACAATTTACACAGGACAAGAACCTACAAAGCCCAGCCTTCCTGCTACAGTCTCTGTTTTTTAGCAATTCAATGCTACAGGCATAGGCAGAGTCTAGGCAATAACATCCAGATGTGAACTAAATCAACAGCAGACAATGCTGCAGCACTATCATAAACCCAGTAAAATTCTGCAGTGCAGAAAGGTGTAGCTTTTAGTTCCTCTGGTCCCTCAACAAGAACCTGCTTAGCCATATAACAAAACACTGCTTCAGCAGCCCATCTGAATTCATGGGACATCATCAAACTAACACACAAATCAAAGAAACATCTGTAACTGCATTTTTATAACAAATAATTACCTTCTGATGCATTATTGCATAGCCACCAAGAGCACTTCATCTCCTTTGGGATTAGCAGCAATGAATAATACCACTTCTTAAAAGTAAAAGTGCATTTAAATCATCAGTATGGTTAAAATGAGTAATATAAAATAAGTGTGTTGTAAAAATGGAATATATTAAGGATTATGGAGCATGACAGTTCTCATCTGTGAAAATGCAGCACCTCTCATGAGCAGTAAAATAATTTTTAAGATTTCTGACATTGAAATTTAGAGTGTGGGCATAATTCTTCTCTCGCTTACACCTCTGACAATCAGCAGTAGTTCACGGAAGTCAGTGAGTTACATTGCAATAATGACAGGAGCTCCGAAGCCATAAAACATATTCTCCATTAGTTTAAAACTCCAAGGTATCCCCCAGAGAGACTACAAGTAACTTCAGACAGTGGTGTCTTGGGACTAAACACATCCATTTATATGACAGTGTAAACGTAAATGTGGAGCACAGCACTTTCTCACAGGTAGCTCATGCTCACTGCGTATTTATGAGTAAGACCAGTTTATTTTCTTTTTTTATTATTGTTAAAGTAAGTTCAGTGCTTATTTGACAGCCCTGAAAATGCAGTTTCCTGCTTACACATGTAACAGTCATGTGGCTCATCTCTACCCTGCAGGACAAGAAGAGGACAGGAGGACGGATTTACACCTCTTCACTGTGTGACCTCTCTGGTGACAACCATACCAACTAAAAAACACATGCAGTCCTGGCTGACACGAGCTAAGATTTCCTCTTCAAATCCTAACTGTAACACGACTTCCACAAAACACTGACATCTTCTGTGGTTCAAACAGCCCAGGCAACTCGTGGCCCACTATCCCAACATGGTTTATTGTTGTACTGTACAATGAGATGGAGCTGTGATTGGGTACCCCAGATACTGCTGTGGTCCTCCTACTAATACCACAGACAACTCCTCAGCGGAGTCTCCTCAGCAGCGGAGCAGGAGACAAAGCATTAACTACATAGGCACACCTCCAAAAACTCATAAAGTAGAAATTCTTCACTGTTGCTAATCAGGGTTGGATTTCAGTCTAGATTTTTCTGCTGGAAGGAAAAAGTTATGCCACATCAACAACCTCATCAGCCACTTACTGCTCCTCTCTTTCCTCCTTAATTATTCGTTCTCTTCCATATTGTCGTGGTTTAGTCCCTGCCGGCCACTAAGCACCACATGGCCACTTGCTCACTCCTCCCGTCACAGTGGGGTGGGGAGGAGAAAACTACAACAAAAGGCTCCTGGGTCGAGACAAGGACAGGGAGCGATCACTCACCAATTATGCTCATGGGCAAAACAGACTCGACGTGGGGAAAAAAATCAATCAAATTTGTTACCAATCAAATCAGAGTAGAATAATCAGAAATAAAACCAAATCTTAAAAACACCTTCCCCCCACCCCTCCCTTCCTCCCAGGCACATCTTCACTTCCGATTTTCTCTACCTCCTCCCCGACAGTGGCACAGGCGGACAGGGAACGGGGGTTGCAGGCAGTTTGTCACACATTATTTCTGCCACTCCTTCCTCCTCAGAGGGAGGACTCCTCACACTCTGTGAGTGGGAGACAGGAGACAGTCCTCCATAAACTTCTCCAACATGAGTCCTTCCTACAGGCTGCAGCTTTTCATGAACTGCTCCAGTGTGGGTCCCTTCCTGGCTGCAGTCCCTCAGGAACAGACTGCTCCATCACGGGCTTCTCATGGAGTCACAGCCTTCTTTGGACACAGTCACCCACTCCAGTGTGGGATCCTCCACGGGCTGCAGGTGGATCTCTGCTCCACCGTTAATCTCCATGGGCCGCAGGGGGACAGCGTGCGGTCTCACCATGGGCTGCAGATGAGTCTCTGCTCCAGTGCACCTCCTCCCCCTCCTTCTTCACCGACCTTGCTGTCTGCAGAGTTTTCTCTCACATCTCACTCTTCTTGGGTCTCGATTTAGGGGGACGAAGGTCCTGTAGCCCCTCCTCTGCTAAGAAAACCTCGCCACACAAACCCAATACACACACGCAGCCACAAAAGAAAGAAAAGCAGTCTTGCCTGTAGATAGTTGAAGTGTTTCTCATATCAAATCCTGATGAGTTTATTCTTTCCAGGAAAGCTTGTGCAAGCTCTGGGGTGATATCATACACTGTGTCCAACTGCTTCGTTGCATTGTCATAGCTAATGAATAGTCTTATCTGACCAGTACAAACAAAATCCATCTGTCAGGTTTATGAAACAATTACATCCAATAAAATATATTTCTTGCTCTAAATTAATTGACTACATTCATGTTGTAGAGAAAGGAAGAAGACAGATTTGGATAATACTGTATTTTTGAAGGCAAAGCTGAATGAGCAATTCTATATCAAACTGTCGAACAATTTGAAGGTCTTCTATTATCAGTCCCTCTCCTTCTTTCAGTACAAGTCACAGAAGTATAATACAGGTAAATAATTACATATGAATGATAGGCACTTTCAAATTCCAAAATGAGAAGAATATTTGGTTGACAATGGATTTGGGTTCACTTTAAGTAATTAAAATATATACATTTTTTTCATGTTTAAGTTTGCATTTGTGTTCATATTGTTTGTAGCTGACATTACTTGACAATAACATATTCAACCAGATTTTGTTACTTACTTCATTGAGACTAATTTTCAGAATTTCTTCTAAAGGCAGATGGACCATGTATCTTCCCAAAATCCATAGGTTTTCTGCACTGACCCAAGAAGCTGATTCATTGAAGTCTGTTTTGTACAAATAAATACTCACTACAGTGTTAAGAAAGTAATTATTTTTCAAATACATAGTACCCAGTATATCATTATGTGAAAATAATTAAAAAAAAAATCTGCAAATCAGAAAAATCCTTGGCAGAGAGGGTCAGGTTCTCTCTATTAGCTAGATTTTGGCACCGTAGTTTTATGAGTCCATATATTTCTTAATGAAAATGAAATAGTGATTCAAAGGTCTCACATTTTCTCATATGAAAATGATTAATGTTTTATGTTGTTGAAATAGAAATTGAACTAGAAAATGGATAAAGTATGGGACAAGAAAAATTAAACTAATAGTATTAAATATGGAGCAGAACTTTTTAAATTCAGTGTTCTTAATCAAACATATTATTTAAGAACACCAAGAAGGCATGGTACTTTGTAACACTTTATACATCTTATATATTATTATTGATGATACCACTCAATATTGCAAAAGCAATAATAGAGAAAATGAAAAATAATTCATATACCTATACAGAAATAGGCTGGCAAAAAACACGAAATACCACATAACAGTTAAAAAACGTCATTCCTCTAGTAACATTCTCCCAAGGATTAAAAGTGAAATCAAGACCCAAATATCCCTGAGAAAAAAAGTATTTATGGACTAGGTGTGTACTTTGAGCCACAAAGACGGTGTTTTCTCTAAAGTGTCATAATTTGGATGGCTCAACACGTGGTACCTCTGAACAGAGGTATTCCTTAGCAGTGCTGATACTCACAACTCTGCTAAAATAAAATCATCGGTGCACTTTGAAGAGTTTTCAGTATCTGAAAAAAAACAGCCTATAAATATCAGAAGCTGAAGAACCCCACTTAGCAAGTCATTTTTTTGAAAACACTGATCTAAGCTCCTTAGCTGAGACCAGACGATGCTACCAGCAGACCCGTCAGGTCTCCATTTTTTAAAGTGATATCACCTCCATTCCCAGGAATATTAAGAGAGTTGAAAGACATGATAGAAGAGTTAAAGAAAAACTAGCACAGTTTTAATGATCTTGACTGCGGCCTTTAGCAGAACAGACTTGCAGTTACTAACCATGGTAGCTGTGATCCCTAAAAACTGTTTCATTATTTTTAAATAAGGTACAAAATTCAGAAGTTACACCCTCCTGTTTTTGCAAGGGCTACCAGCATGCTTCCTCTCTGAGTACGTCAGCGTTTTAATATATGAAAGGTGATAACTGGCTGAGTGACAAAGAAATTTCTTGAAAGGTTTGCCACATGTGATCTCCTGCTCGCCCAGTGACCCAGCTGCAGAGGCTGCCTGACAGATACACTTGAGTGAGCTTTAGACTTGCCAACCTGGATGTTAGTAGCAGCCCAGCTACTAACCAGCTCAGGGCTGGTGGGTTCTGCAGCTCACACTACCAGAACTAACTGGTAATCAGTCCACACCCGATGCCTTCAGGAGTGGATTCACTGTATCTGCACTGCTTTGCATTTGAAGCAGCAACCAGGAGGTAAAGAGGTATGATAATTCTCAGTCCCTCCCGAGCTGGGTGATCTTTTACAAACTGAGAGTTCACCAAGTTTCAGACACAGTCCAAGATGTGTGATGCTGTGGATCTTCCCAGGACTGCTGAGTATCATCAGGCAAGTTCGGCATTTCTGCTTCCCCAGTAACGCGTTGGCAGTTAATACCACCTCGTAGCCGTGTCATGAACTTCCTCTCTACGACTTAGTGGCTTGCTCTGATGCTTTTGAACAGCAGAAGTCCCAGGAGCTAAATTTAGCTCCACTGAAGCAAGTGGGCATTTTGCCTTTGATTGCCAGGGAAAGAGGAAGAACACACACATCTGAAAGTCTGAAATACTCCCATGACAGCACTGCTGGGATGTTCAGGGAAACTCAAACAGTGGCTCTGATGCCTCAGTGCCACTGCCGCTTTACAGCCCCCTCGTGGAGCCTGTCCTGCACTCTCCCAGCTGTGGCACATCTGTTTAAGACACATTAACAAGGCAAACAGACGTGGTAAAATGCATAAATTAATTAACTTTGGTTTTATCTTGTGCCTTTTCTGAATGAGTCAGTGCCATCTGCAGTACAACTTTCACAACATCCTGCATTTCTTTCGTATTTTCAAACAGTGCATTAGCTAATGTATTTTGAGACAGATCTACTTTTCTAGTCTGAATAGGAGTTCAGAAGTGAACAACACGCCTGTGCAGAGTACTTGACAACTGTATCCTATTTAAGTCTCAGAAAAATGACAAGTACAGAGACTTCGTGTATAGGTCTGTGCAGAAGAGAGGAAGAAAAAGCATCTTTGGGGAACTATTTGCCATGAATAACAAATAAATTATGTTTATTCTGGAGCAAAGGTATTCAAGACAGCTACTCTTAAACAGACCTGTGTTAAATTTGGGAAACAGTTCAGTAAAATGGATAGGTCTTTTGCTGACTGTTTGTCTCTTATGATAAGCAAGAAGAAAATACTTTGTACATTACATACCACTCATGTTACAGGATTTTTGTAGAATCTGCTTCATCCAGCCATATAGAGCTCTCTGTGTATTTGCTGAGGTTTTGTCATAGAGGTCCTTGAATACTGTTGATCTAAGTGATACAAGGGCATGTTAGTTCACTAATGAGTTAACTATTTTTTAAAAATTACATACATAGACAAATGTTTTAGAAACAGCAACACATAAGCAGAAAGCTGTATCAGGAAAATAGACTGAGATCATATAGCAACCATCTTTTTAAAAGTATATATAGTCAGCAAATACTGTATAGTATTAATTGGGTCTTGAAAATAAATGGCTTACAAGTTTCTGAAAGCATCCTCAAGCAGAATGTTTGGGAGGCTCCCAATGACATCAGGTTGGAGATAGTTCACTGCTGACACACGCAAAACCTGGCTTAGGATATCCACACAGTCCAAAGCACCCAGAGCCAGAAAGCATTTATCCAGTGTAACAAGGAACAAGGTCCTGTTTACTCCGGGGCTTTGAAAAATTCGCTCTCTAGTCTTTTCCCAGTCAAGAATAATATTTCCCATTTCCTGCAAGCAACAAAGGGTTAAAAGAACATCTCTGATTAATTCAATATATTGTTCATTTTGAGGCCTGACAGAAAGCACTCTACAAAAAATATGGTGCTGTTCTCGTGAAAAATAGCTGCAGAATACTGTTTGGTTGCACTACTTCAGATAATTCCTCTCTCATTGGCTAGAGACCAACTTTAATCTTTTGACAAAATGAAAATGAGAAACAGAAAAGCAATCCAAATGGCTGACGTTATAGTGTGCGCTCTCATGAAAGAATTAGTTACTCAGAAAATGAAAGGTTATCGGAATTGAATGGGTATTATTTCATACATAACTTAATATTTAGACATATCTAGAGTAGACCTTTTCCCACGCAGTATATCTTGCAGCTATTACTACAAATATCCCCTTCAGAAGATGGGGCAACATCAAAGAACTAAACCCAAGGAATAAAGTCACCCTGGTTGGGGACAGATCATTAGGTTGCTCTGTCCCACAGGTCAACATGTCCAGGGCAGCCTGTTCAGAGCTGATAGTCCCAGGCCTGGTGATTTGTTCATGCAACATAATCAGTCCTGGAAGAACTGGGATGCCATTTGAGAAGATGAAATTTAGTTCATTGAAAGGGCTTATGCTCTACTGCTCTGGCTCCCAGCACATGCTGCACACCTACCCTTTGTGCTTTGGCAGCAGGGGCTGCGCCACCCTTGTTTAAATAGTGGATTATACAATGTTTGTTCTGGGCAGTCACCTCACATATCTGGGGAAACGCTCTTTCTCCCAGATTAATCTCCACCCCCTCAGCAATACCCACGCATGAGGCCCTTCCTCTCGGCAGGGAAGATGCCAAGCCCTCTCCTACATTGGCCGTGATCCCATCCCTGCAGTGGGGATCCCCTCTGCAGGGGCAATCCTCCCTGGGGGGCACTCACTGACTTTGAGTGAGACTTTTAAGATGGGTCACACAGGGAACACACCACAAAGACAAGGAAATGATGTTATACTGCCTCCCCTCCATATTGCCTAACAATTTGCTTGCCTACTCCCATAACTAATTAACAAGATAACTAATTTCACCTCTTTAAGTCATCTTGGCTCTCTTTCTAGCCACTGAAGAGAAGCAGATACTCTCTGAGAACAACTGGTCCTACCTACCTTAGACACTTGCATAGGAAGGTAAATCATTCTCCGGAGATGTGTTTCTCTCCACTGATTACAGAGAAAATCCAGATGACTGACTTGGACTTGGCACCAAACTTTTAGACAAGAATTAAATTAAGTACATCCAACGTAAGGAGAGGGGCTCCTGGAATCTAATCCAAGCCAGTTAAGTAACTGTATGGCATCCACTGTGAGACTCCCAGTCTGGCCCTTTCCCATCTATCTAAACCACTGGCAGCAGATTTTCTTCTTCACAAGTGCAAAGTGACTTACAAGATGGTCCTTTCTGCTGTTGAAGAGATACTTCATTGCAGTTTGGAACTGCTGCTGGTCAAGCTGTTGAAATTCGGATAGTAGTTGCCTAGGCTGGTATAAAAGGTTCTTCAGGTAATTTTTTACGGATATCTGAAGTATAGAAAAATATGCGTAACATACATAAAACTTGTACTATTGTACTAAGGGTGTCTTTCGCTCCCGGAAAATCTCTGCTAATGAGAGATAAGTGCTTAGCTCCTGTATTGTCCATGTTGTCAACAACTAGCATAACTATACTAAACACAAACTGTAAACAAAAATAATCTAAATGCAATTCTGAAAGACAGTAATTTTAAAATCCTATTCCTGGCTTCATGAGCGAGTCCTGTCCAGTGAGCTCTTTAATAAAAACGCCTCCGTTTCATAAAACAAGAGTAATAATGCTTTTCTGCTTCACACAGCAGAGCTGTGAAAATGAAACTTTTAAAGAGCTCAGAAAAATCAAGTACCATGTGCATAGTATTATTACTTAAAAAAAGGAAGGAAATGTGCAATTAGATGGGAGGAAAAGTCTGTACCAGGTTGTAAGGCAAAAACATTCTCTCTCACATTGAACTGTATTACCAGTTAACAATCTCATGCCTGTTTCGAAAATCCAAGGGGAATTATAACACTGGAACAGAAAGCACTCTAAGGCTCATTAGCACCAAACTGGAGTGAAATCTCTTCTAATTCCTGACAGAATTATTTCAGAATTGGTTTGGAATTTCAGTTGCAACTGTTCTTTTTTGGTTTTGCTTAGCTTGCATTGCCACCGACAAATATTAACATAGTTTGGACCTTGTTGTCTAGCGGTCCAGGCCTGCTTACAGCCTTAAACTGTTAATAAATTTAATCAAATGGGAAGAGGCAGTATTAGTCTCACGTAGGTTTGGATGAGCTGCGACAGTGAAACGGAGCTTGGGAAAAGGTTCAAGCACTGTGGAGCTACATGGCCATGGGCTTTTGGGAATGCCTGAGGCTCAGAGATCCCACATTTGACACTTTCCTTTTTTAGAGTGTGTATGTGTGTGCAGGGAGGAGGGAGGGGTTCAGGTTTTGATTAGCAGGCTACAGCTCCACTGAAATAAACTCATAACTAATCATAATAACCAGGATAAAGAACAACGACTTTTTCCTTTATCACTTCCACATTTCTAATTTACAAAAACAGGGTTCAAAGGAGTTTTAAAAGGTGTAGGTGTTTTGTAGGATGCTCTGGAGCCTCTCATTCCATTGGAAGCAGTGCAAACTACAACCACAGTCAGAATCAGGGAGATACCTGCCATTTTGTGGAGAAACAGCATGAATATACGCTCAATTCAGAAACCATCGCTGAGCCCGAAAACTCCTAATTTCTGCTTTCCATCAGAGGAAAAGCAAAAAGATCATCTTTATTACTATTTCTGCCTTGCATACTCCTGCAATCTTTGGGGAAAAAGACAACCAAAAAACCTATTCCTATTTCCTACTTACCTGCTACACTGTAGATCTGCTAGTCATCTCTATTATTGACAATGTAGTTTTGGTACCGAGGCAGGTTGCTTTTTAAATTAATTTTTAAATAAAATTTTCATGCATTTTAAATGGCACAAACCTGTAGGCTGCTAAGAGTAAACATCACTTCCTGGGCATGAAAATATGCCATGACTTTTGTAAGCATATCTGCTGTCCAGACATTAGAACTGTAACAGAAAATACGATCAAAAATGCCAGTAAAATAAAATAACATGTAAAATAGCAGATTACAAGACAAAACAGGAATAAGAAAAGCAAACACTGCTACTAACACCATAACGACATGAGAATTCAGCTTTCTGGACTAACCAGACTAATAGCCGACCTATTTAATGCAATGAAAACACAAGGTTCAATGAGGAACAGAATGAATTAGTTACATTTTTTTTTCATCTGACTCCACAACCACCCACAATAATCTCAGTTTTCCAATGTGTTGCCATTAGTACCATCTCCAGGCATGAGACAAGCTGTGCTGTGGCTAGTTCAGAGCTATAGGTGTGCTTCCTGGCATCCCATTATGCCTGTTCTGATCCACTTGTAGAAAGAAAGTACAGTGACTAATGTCTGCTGCCTTTCCCTCAGCAGAGTCATTAATTTCAGCGTGTCTTCTTTACACAGCCATTGATTTTCTCAAAGTGTGTGGGAGTGGAATTGCCTTTGAGGCTTATACTCCTCTTTCAAATGTAGACAAAATTAGCAAATAATTCAAAAGTTGCCAGGAGCTGGAGGAAGTGGGATGGATGGGGGATGGAGCAGCACTGAAAGAGGGAGATGGATAGAAAGCTGGAATTGCAACTAATTTCCTTAAGAAGACATTCTGAAACAGATGAACAAAGTTAATTATCAAAACTCTTGAAAATTGTAGCAGGTATTTATTCTCAGCCTCATCTTATGCATGTTTTTTGCTTTATCGTGAAAACCAGCTTTTTTCTTGTTAAAAGGAAATACTCCTCACGGGAGATCTAAATCAAAGTAATCATACGTGCCAATTTCGTTCTATCCATAATGTTCCAGTTTCTGTGGAAATGAAAAACATCATATCTGAAGTGCAAGAAAATACCAGAAAATCAAAATGGTGAGAGTAATACATTACCTTTGAAAATGGAGTACATCAAGGAGGGCTGCACATGAAAAATGGAACATAGAAAGTTATGGTGAGATATTGAGTTTTAATTCCCCTTAGAAGCATATGTTGGAACAATTTTGTACATTACCATTCAGATATTTCCCAGTTATTACTTCCTCCTAAGGAAAAAAATTATAAATATATGTAATAAATTATCTTTTAAAGATTATAATATAAATTGTTAGTAGAAAAATAAAATAAAAATACTAACCACAGCTTTGTGTAATAATGGAGGCAAATCTGTAAAAGATTATCCTGTTACTAAAAGCTGATTTAATGTTTTACCATTCAACTGTTATACAAAAATACATGTATTGTATGCAGCGATCGAAACTATATATACACATACAATCTATTGATAAGCATTTAATGCAGTTTTGATTAAATGTATTTACAGAAAACCAGTGAAAATAAAAGGCTATTAAATAATAAGCAATCTTGGATAAATTCTTTGCTGGCATAGCTCCATGAAGTCAAGAGAGCAAAGAACATGCAGAAACGTCCTGCTTACTAAGCACTACTGCATCTATTTTACTACACATAGCTTTTTCCATCCACTCAAAATACATCCCTCATATAGGAGTTCTGGTCTTACCTTCAGGGTTCTGACTGTGGGTAATCTCCGCATGATTCATTGATATCAATAAGAAACACATCTTCAAAAGTTCGGACATTTCTTCTAGTGTTTATTAGAATCAGAAGATATTCGGATTGAAAATGAAAATAGAAAGAACAGAGTCAAAAGGCAATATTCACCCAAAACTTTCATAGCTATAAATCAGAGAAAGCCTAAGCTATGGAGTACAGCTAGAGATCAGAACGATCTAAAAGTGTTTGCTCCCAAGTTTTTAATTCAGATCGTTTTTCAGGATAGAGATATATTTTATGCAAATACAACTCCACCAAGTGTGCATGTGCAGCCAGATTTATTTACCTTTTCCCAAGCAGCTCTTTTAACTTTCTTCCTAGTAGCACTGTTTATTTACTAAGCCACAGTCCACCTAAAGATGACTTAAATGCAGTTTTGTTAAAGCAAATAAACAAATCCTTTTAAACTCAGATAAAATAGAAAAGAAACAGAGGGAGTGAAAAAGCTAATAGCAAAGAAGTTCCAAACAAACCCTAAGCTTTCTCTACTCGTTAAGTTGCCTGCATGATCACTGAAGACCAGGTCTGGGACTCTCCATCTGCAGATCTGTGAACTCAAATGGTGGGAGGGCCTGGCCCCGAGTCAGTGCAGGGTGCTCCGGGCAGAGAGGGTGGAGGAGCGCTCCCCTCCCCTGCTGCCGTCACGCCGCAAAAAAAGGGGAAAATGTCCCTATGCCCATCTGAAGCAGAGGGAAAGCGACACATTTGGGAAATGGGAGTTCAAGATCATACCACTTCATTTAGATGGATTAAAGCTCTAGTCTTTGCACCAGTTTTTCACCATCGGCTAGGACAGTTTCTATGGAAATGTGGTTTAGTAGCTCTTGCTACCCCTTCTGCCCTGTGCTACGTGGCATAAAGATCACTGGAAGACAAATTAGCTGTAAGGGCAGCAATGGGATACCTGGAGCTTTTCCCCCGATTGTCACAGATTCTCATCAGAACAGACTGACGGTCTCACAGTTGTCCTACAAGAAATGACTTTGTTGCTCTCGGTCTAGTTCCTGATGGACAAGGAATGCATCTCATAACGCACTGAGATGGAAAGGAAGCAGAGACTGAGCAGTTCTCGCTCACATGGGGGTTTCTGCAGCCACGTCCCTTCCACAGCGCTGAAGACCACGAGCTGCTTTAATCCACGTTGCACCAAGTGCGCTGCAGAGAGGATTTTCTGCCTCTGCACCCTCAGCCTGGCCCTCTGCCCAGCCGTGAGAGTCACCATCCCCACAGGTAAAACCATTAATTAATCTGAGATATTATATGATGCCCTGCTCTACAGATTGCAGCCTCCCACACTGGGATTAGTCCCTAATTTTAACAAATGACACAGAGGGCTCCATTGGCCAACTTTGCTCTGACCCTGAGATGACTTTTTAGGTTTTCTCTCCCTTTCCTTCATTTCAAGGGTTTATGTGCAGCACACTTAATTTCTACATTTCTTTTTGTTGCTGAATTTGAATCCATTCTTTTTTTTTTTTTTTTCCTGAAGTTCTCTGCCACGGCTTGAGTTACAGATCTGAACATTTGATAAATACCAACACCTTTTTCAGACTGTTTCATCTCCTGTATCAGCAAGGTACTTTACGAAAACGTCTTTCAACAGCCTCTCGCAATACTTTAGTCTATGGCAAATACCTAACTCCAGTCTTGTAACAGGAGTGACTCAAACTGACGGATGATGAAACATTTAAACATAAGACTTTAAGAAGCTATTGCCTCTGTCCCGTTCTTGAACAGACTGAAACCCTTTTCAGCTATTCTTCTGGGAGCGCCACAGTACATGTCTCTCATTCAGACGTATCTGGTTTCCCAGACAATGAACTTTCTTGTGTTTGTTTCTGCCTTTGCCCTATTAATTTTGCAGTAAGGTTTGATTACTCTGCATAGTTTAAATCATGCTTCCAATGTCAGTCCTGATTTGTTTATTCCAACTCGTTTCCTTTGATCAGGGAGTATATTTTAATTAAAGCAGGCTAAATTAATATACAAGGAGATTAAACGCTAAGGAAAGTGCTTTTTATCCTGACTAACTCCATTGGACAGTCAGCAGGTGCAGAAAAAGTCTGCTGTGAAACAGCCCTGCTTGATAAGAAAATCTGCAGGACGAAATAGTTCCTTTTGTCATTGAAACTAGTCTGCAGAAGATCACTGCAGCTTTTAGGCAACCACAAATAACCCTGTGGGGACCTCTTGCAAATCCCACCCAGCATTTTTCCAGTGATCACTCCTTGCACACAGCAGCATATGCTGTGATCGTATCTCTGAGATGTCACCCTTTCAGGACTCTCTGTTATGAGGAGCTCCCAGATTGCCTTCTCCTCTTGCTCCCTAAACAGCTGCTCTTCCATGTAAAGAAATCCTAGACATTTTATCACTTGCTCCAATGCAGTTGCCATCTTATCTGAAGCTTGATAACCAGAACATGAACATCATAATCAGAGGTCTTCCTGATAAGCCCTCGCGCCACCAGTGCCCATTCTCCCCCTTGCAGAAAGGCTCTCAGCACCTCTGAAAAAAAGCCTTATACACAGTGAGGGAACCCTCAGGAGTTCAGACTGGAAAGGAGAGGGAAGTATGAGGAGGGCAGAAGAGAAGAAAGAGATGGTGGGTTCTCAGAGAGAGTCAGGACCCCACGACACTTTACCTGCCTCTGCTGTGTGCGCCTCCTTCTCCACACTCGCAGCGCAATGAGCTGGGCAGCTCCAGCCAGGGACCCCGGAGCAGGGGCAGGGACTGGGGCCAGCACCGCCTCGCAGGCTCAGGTGTCTGCCCAGCAGCATCCAGCCTTCAGCCAGAGGGGAGGGGAAAAGTCTCCCCTGCTGGGGGGTCAGAGGGTGAGGGACTCCCATAGCAGGCAGAGAAGGATACTTCCCCTCCCGAGATGAAGGGAGCTCAGTGAGCTGTGTGGGGGCAACAAACAGGGCCAGGCTGGCGCTGCCCAGCACCCTGCTCCCCCCATCTCCCTACCTTGAGCACGGGCAGGTGGCCTTGGGCTCCTCGGAGCAGAACAGAACCGACTACCTGGGATCACCCAGCAAAACGGGGCTGTGGTTTCTGTGAAACGAAGCTGTTCCAACTTTGCATTGAACATTTCCGACTAAATCCATGCTCTTGCACAGCATCTTCATCCTGCGATGCAAACACATCCAGTGCCACCCTGACAGAACAGATAGTTTAGTTACTCTCCAGAGCAAAACACTGCACGCTGGTGAGACCGCCAAGGTGCGACTTGCACAGTGTCACCCACAGCAGGGTAGGGACAGCGGAGGGATGAGGCAGGTGCCCCAGGCCCAGGAGTAATGAATTTAGACATCAGACTTGCAATAAACACTTGTCCCCTTGGATGACATCGTTTCAGGCCATTTAATCGCTACTGGATCTGAGTTTCTTAGCACAGGATGAGTCAACAGACATTAACTGCACACAAATGCACTCACAAGGTCTGGAAAGAGAAACCTGACACAATAAGCCACGCTGTGCCCCTTCCTTCGTGAGGAACTCTGATTTTAGAGGTACAGGTGTAGGCACAATCCCTCGGGGCTACTCTGTACGTGCAACAGGACTAAGCAGGTTTGTGACCCTATTGAACATGGTCCCTTAGAATTTAAGCTTATTCTGTTCATAGCTTTTCCCTGAAAACTCACATTTTAATAAGTGTTTTAATTGCCCATCTCTACTGCAAGAATACTTGTTTAAATAGTGGAAACAAAATAGTAAATCATAAGACAAAAACTCAACTATTGTACACATTGCACCTTCTGTCCTAAAACCTCTCAGAGCTACTACAAACCAAAGTCCTAAGTGACAGAACTAAAAGATACAAGATGTGAAATGCATAGTCCCTTGTGTGATTTTTAACCTGTGGGATTAAAACTTAAGTACCTTTGAAAAAGTTTGTCTAAATACATATTTGCTACACAAGGCTAAATTCATTACACATCAAGAAACACATTTTCCCACTACCAGATGAGTACAAATGAAGGTAACAAAACAAAAATGAATGGATTCACTCCAAAGCACACATAGCTCATTTTTCCAACAGGCAAATCTCATTGTACTCTGTGCCAAAACTCAACAGCACATACCAAAACAATACTGTCTGAATTACTGTTGAAAAAAAACCCCACCAGTCAAACCCCTTGCCCCACACTACAGAATACTTACTGTTTCACAAAGATGACTGAGAATAAAAGGCTACCAAATTAGTAATAGAAATCACTAACCATCAGGCAAAGGAGTCCAAGGTAAATCTAAAAACACATGCTGAAACATCCTACCTGGCGTAAGATCACCAATGATTAAAAAAAAAACAACAAACAATAAAAAACACAAGCACAACTGTTTTAGACTTCAAAAGCAAAAGATAGGTCAGCTCTTACTTTACTTACCAGCTGATACACAAGCTGAGGTTCTCTGCTCTCTCACACTTACATCCCAAGCAACGTACGACACAGGCCTGCCAGTTCTGTACTACTTATGATGCCACTTGTTGTTTTAAAGGAAGGTTATATCCCAACTGCCAGAAATTATCCATTTTAAACAGTTTTTAAAACAAGGCATGTTAAAATAAATAACATTTATTTACTGTTCCTGAAGAAAAGAAAACGTCCCAAGCTAGCAAAACTTTTAAAATCAGGTCCCTATAGCCTGATCCTCAGTTTGACTCGAAGAATTTGCAAGAAACTGCCTGCAAGTTTTTTAAGCTGAAAACTTTTGGGAACAACTTGCTTAGAAAGTTTATTATTAAACCCATCAGTTTAAAGTCCAGTTTTGGCAAGTTCTACCATAATCTCTTTAGCTGGAAAATGGCATATGCAAAAGCAATGAGGATTTATGAAGCTTTGAGAAGAACATAAAGGAAACCCAACCAAAAGTGACACATTTATTGTGGACTGCCATCCCTTTAAACAATACTTCAATGCTGTTTAAATAAACGCAAGGTTGTGCTGCTACTGAGAGCTTGATTTTCAACACAAAGACCAGCTGCTGCAGACAAGCATGGCTATGGTTACAAAAATGAACACAAAAGTTAATGCAAAAAGTCATCTCAAAAAAAGTTTATTAGCATGATTAAAAACATGTGAAGAATGACAGTAAGAGAGAAAGTAATTTAGCATGGAAGAATATCCATTTCAATAGTTTAAACTCAACAAGGCTTGAACTGAATGGGTAACTTTATTGCCAGATTTCACTTGATTTCTTTAACAACAGTTCACATTGTATCAGTTTCATCATTATTAGGACTATTGCTTTTGTCTGGATCTGATCCCTGTTGCAAGTAAGTATAAAAAAATATCCGCCATTACTGCTGGGTTGCAGAACGCGTTGTTGGTTTAAGAGCTGGTAAAAAAAGCAATTATCAACTGAAGAGTCTTTAAAAAAAACAACTTTTTTTTTTCCTAATCGCACTACAAAGAAATACATTAGTATTTTGGCCTTTAAATTTCTTACATGGTGTTTATTTAGCATGGCAATCCCCGAATTCCCTCCCTTTAAGTAACCATAAATCAAACCCCTCTTTCAAAGGCTGCTTCTTGGGTTAGATTCTGGAGGTTTACTTCATACATGCTTACACTGGCTTGAGGACGAAGACAGCATCATCTAGGACATAGTAGTCATTATACATATCACCTTCGCATAGGTATGGCAGTCTGGTGAAAGCCTCTATGGCAAAACCAGCTTTCCTGAAAACTTCTGGCAGGCTATTCACCTGTTCTTCCCAAGTGTGCCCTTTGATTTCCAAAACTTCTGAGGGCTTTTCCCACTTGCCACCTACTGAAAAAACAAAACAAATTTTGTTCAAATTATAAAGAAAACTTTCTTGTGTGTTGTATTTTCTTACAGAAAGCATGTTACACAGATTATATTCCATTCCACTCCAAATAGGAGGTTGACAAGCCATTTGTAGAGCTGTTGCAAGATCAGTTCGAGTTTTTGCCTCTCGTTCAGAAGCAGCTCCTTCTCAAGGTTATCTTTCGCTACATTTTTAACTAGCAGTTCCAAGACTTGCTGAAAAGGAACTTCTATTAGTGAGGCTGGTGTTCAGCAGACATGGACAGACAGACTATTTAATGATGATCTTTTCCAGCATTATAAAATTCTTTCTTATGCGCACTGTCTAGCCAAAGATGGCTTCAGGTAATTTCAGTAAAGAGAGCCAACAAGTTGAAAATTCTGATTTGCTGTGAAGCTTCTATCAGTAGGCCACCACATTATAATGGATGGCTACAGCATCTTTACTCCTCCAGCGGCTGCCTGCTAGCTGACACAGTGAAGACTACTTAGGGTCACATAAAATTAAGAATCTGAACACTTGTAGCATGCTGGAAAACATGTTGCTATTTGTTACATCCAATGAAATAATCTGAAGGATTATAGGCACAACTCTCAGAAACTCAAAGTTTAAAACTCTTCGCTCATTTTCCAAGTAATGTCATCCACAAGTAACAAATGTTTTCTGGTTTGCTCTGTACCTTTAACCAGTTTGCTAAATGCAATAGTAAACAACCTTCTACACCGGAAGTTCTAAATCTTGTGATTCAGAGTGTTCTGCAACTCCAAAAATTTCCTAAGTTCCTCTTCCTTCAAGCAGAATCATTTCCAGAGAGAAACAAGAAATGGCATCTTTCAACAAACTGAAAAACATGCTAATGCTGGCATTTGACTGGATTCTGTACAGTGCTGGTAAGACTTTTTTTAAGTTTCTTGCATTTTCCCATGTAACAGCAGTTAAACAAGACTGAAAAATGTTGTGAGCATGATTTGCAACAGAGCAGTAAGAAGTTTTGCTGAGAATCAAGCTAACTTCTGCTATCTTCATACAACTTCCAAATTAAATGACTGTTAGCAAATGCTTTTTTTTCCAAATGTCAGAAATCATAGATTACAGGAGCATTTCAGGGTCAAATGCTGGTGCACTTCCCTACAAAGGATGCTCCAGCAGCAGCAGCATGGTTTCAGTGTAGCTGGGCTTGTTTGGGAGGAGGGTTTGGCAAGTTCAGCAAACAGCATCTACATGAACTGAAGCCATGGAGTTCTGCTCTGCAGGGCCACCCGGAGCCCTAGAGTAAGGTGGAAAAGAGAAAGGGATCAAATGCAGAAGCACAAGCTACTGCCTTTCAACACGCAGGGTGCAAGTACACCGACAACTTGTATTACTACAATCTTCAGATTGCTGAAGCTGCTACAGAACTGCTCTGCTGTTGATCTGACACAGGAGTAGAGTTTAATTTTATTCTTGTAGAAGTCAGACACTGAATCTGCTTGGATCTTGTCCATAAAACACTCAGTGAGAAAAATGATAACGGCACAATGCTGACTGTCCACCGTGGACAGGCTAATAAATTGTGTATCAGTAGTAGATTAAGAAACTTCCGCTTACTTTTCTTCTAATTTGTTATTTTCTAGGAAGTAGAAAAGGATGTTGTTAAGCTACTACCTTCATTTTCACTGCAATAATCTCAATTCCATTATTTAAATAATTAAGCAATTTATTTGAATAAAATTAAATATACTAAAACAGTACTTAAGTTATGGATTTCAGTAAGGACTTAAAAAAAATCTCCCAGACCAGTCATATTAAAGCTTACATTTCAGTTCCTTAATTAGAATTCTCTTCTCTGATTAACCTTCCTGTTTTCTCTACACACGTTTTTAAATGTCAGAACTAACAAGCAATATTATTATCCTTAGAAACCCAGAGTCAATATATGTGATGAAGTGGAAGAATGTCTAGGAACTATTATGAATTCTAATCAATGTTATGAAATCGCTAAATCATAAATGTCTCCATTTATGACATTTCCACAGGCTGCCATCAGGCTGTCTCACTTGACTCTCAGATCAGGTATAGAGGAGGAGAGGGAAACCCTTGCAGAATTACTCCACCGAGCATCTAGAGTTATGTCACTCAACACCCACTCCTCTCCTTCCCCCTCCAAATCCCCAAAATACTCAGGGCTAATCTGAGGCCAGGAACTACACAAAGTATTCTTTTGGTCTTCTCCAGGGCCAAAGGAGACATTCACTTTATTTTAGATATATGAATCTTCTCTACACTTTTTTAGAAAAACAGAAAGCTAAGCACATTCCACATATGTAAAACTATTAATTGAACACATGGGCAAGCTGTAGGAATTATCAAAAAGAAAAGTTTGCTGAAAACAACCTTAGAAATTTCAAGTTTGAAACAGTTTGTTTCTTCCTACCTCTTCTCGAGTGAACTGGCAGTAGTTTATTTTCTCTCTAGGTTGTGCCTTGCTTTTTAACTGTCCCTCTCATTACCAATTGCTTATTCTCAACAGGTGCTGCAGACACATGCCGAGTCACTGTAACACAACCCAGATATCAGGAAGCTGACTACTCCACACACACTGTGCTCCTAACGTGTGCTTTTTCTGCCTCTGGATGCTCCTCGTCCCCACCTCAAGTTCTGTGGTTTCGCTTTTTAACTAATGAACATGAGGATTTGTGTACTCCTGGATGTACAGATGATCAGAAGTACAAAGTACATTCATCATCAGGAAATAACATTTCACTTCAGATCAATGATCTGACTGTAGGTGACAACGCTCTTTATATCTGTGGCATAGCATTTTCAGATTCAAGTTCACCTCATTCCAAACAAACAGGAGATGGAACAATATTAACGAGAACAGGTCAGTTGATTATTCTTTCTTAATGAAGCATCTTAAAACGAGTAAACTGTCTTTCCTAAATATTCATTATTTACACTTTCAAGAATGGTATTTAAGATGGAAATACCAATACAACTGTTAGGAGGAGTATGACTATATTCAAATATAATAGTAAAACTATGGAGGGATTTACAAATGAGCATCTTAACCTCATTTGCTAATTAGACTGTTCTGTCATAGGATGCAAGTGACTCTAGAATTCTACAAAAAAAAAGTTTTTTATTCTATTACCTAACCATACTCTACATCCTCTTACATAGAGACTTTAATGGCTATCAGAAAGGAAGTAGCAACAGAAAAATGAGAAGTAGAGAAACTGACATTTAGTGGAAATATGTGCAACAGAGTCCAGAGTCTCAGAACCGAGGATTCACTGTGCCAAACTGAACAAAGAGTTTCAGTTCTGAACCTCTGTATCACTTGCCTTCTAGTTAAGAAAGTGATGAGACTTCATTAATTACATTTCAGTATTATATGCCTAAAATAGAAAAAAAAAAAAAACTTAGCTGGATTATTTTTTCCTTATATTCCTTCCTTCCTTTACTTAATTGCATTGTTGAACAAAAGCCTGTAAGCTTCATTTAGATATTCCTCTATGAGAGCAGAAAACTGGATTCTATTCTCTGTCTACCCCTCAAGGAAGGGTTCATAATCAAAAATAACAAGTCCCCATTGCCCTTGCAAACGTTCAGAGAAACAAAAGAAACATGATCTCACTAAGGAATTTAGGCTGAAAATGAACCAGAAAATACTGATGGGCATAAGCGTTTTTAATTCCTCAGAGGAAGGGGGGTGAAATGCAGAATCTTAAAAACCTACATGAATCAGAGGAACTGTCCTTTATTCTAACATTCACTTTTAATAAAGGAGCCGAGAAGCAGCACAGCAATGGAAAGCTCGTCTTCATGATCATTGCCTCATCCTTACTGTTTCTATACAGCACTACTGTAGTCGCGTTCTTTGTAGTCTACAAGGTAGGCTCAATGTGATTTTTCTGATTTTGTTCATTTTGTAAATCTAAGCAGTTTTAACATCTCCATAAGGAGAATAAAAACACATTCCTAGATGGCATAACTTTTATGATTGAGTTTTAAAGAGGTGGTTGGTTGAAGTTCATATGCTGCATATATCTGCAAACTCGTGTGGCACATACCTGTACTCTGAATAGCAACCTCTCTTTATTTTTTTTTTTTTCAGTAAAGTGTCTAAAAGAAAAGGTATTCTAAAGTTAAAATTATCCTGAGAGTATTAATCAGCAAGTTGCAGATTATCTATCAAGGCACATTCAAAAAACAAAACTAGAAATTACCCTTGTTAAGACATTAATTCTCTGGATTAGTTTGCAGTAAAAGTAAAATAATTTAAATTTAGTAAGTATTTGCGAGCTGCAGTAAAGCTACCGCAGATTGACTTTATTTGTGTAATGAAATTCTAGTCATACATCATACACATACAGAAGAAGGACCCTGCTAAAATTTAAAAATATCAGAGATTTGGAAGAAGTTTTATGCTTGTAGGAAACAAACACATTAGAATGCACCTGGTTAAAAATTACATAAATACTAGATTTTTTTTTTTTAATCTAGAACAAAATTTGTGTTTACTTAAAAACAAACACCCGAAGCTGCAACTGGAATCTTTGCATAATAATGAGACTTTTCCATGAGAATAAGGACTTCACAGTCCTAAGCGGTATGATATGGTAAAATGGTTCTTTGCTGTAGTGATCACTGTCTAAGCATAAAGACAGGACAGTCTTTTTGATTTCTGCTTTTCTTTAAACTAGGTGAAGTAGTACAGTGGGATAAATTCATCACGCCTTCTTCAGGGGAAAAACTGATATCCATGATGCCACTGGTTTATTTTTGAGAATTGGGTAGTGCTTCAGGCAGGTCACATTGTACTCAAAGCAAAAACACTTGCACCATCTACTATTAGAGGCTGAAAAAGGCCTTACGCACATCAAAACTCCGATTTTTCCAACAGTATAAGCTGATCTAATGAAAGTCTTATCTGCAAACTGTTTGATACTTTTAACTATTCTGCTACTTCAGCAGCTGGCTTCTCATATCATGTTTTAATCTTTTTTTTTTATTTTACCATCCCTCCCTCCAGTTAAAACCAAAGCTGCTAAAGAAAAGTGGGAATGAAGACCAAAGAACAGAGAATTGTGTATGTTATCACTTTGTTTACTTTGTCTGTGATTCAGAGCTTTTTTTTCCCGTCTTTTTTAAGTATCAATTTTGTGATTAATCGATGATTCAGTTAAATAGACATTCAGAGCTCTTAAGGTTTCACTTCAGAGTTGTCAAAACTAGTCAATGATTTTACATTTAACTAATTAGTTAATTGGCTTATTTTTAATGAATTGGATAGAGGATAAAGTCAATCTATGTAAAGGACATCTCTAATACACAGCTCTCCAGGTTTTAAGTAAATTTTGTTCAAACTTCTGAAAATAACATCTTTTGCTATTAATTTTTTGATTGTTTAAATAGTGTATTCGGGTAAGCCCTACTGTATTTAAAACAAGTCTTTTAAGAACTTCTATCATCATGTAACCTTGTATAAAATCAGATGCCATACATTTAGATATCCATTAAAGAATGTATATATGTTAAAAGATGTAATATTAATGTAATTTTAAACTCTTCTGCCTGCCAAACTGTATGTTCTTAAGGTGTTATTTAGTAACATTCCCAAAGACATATACAGGGAAAAAAATCAGAACTATAAATGGTAGAAAAGATGTTGCAGAGGGCTGGAGCACCTCTCCTGTGCAGACAGGCTGAGAGAGTTGGGGCTGTTCAGCTGGAGAAGAGAAGGCTCCGGGGTGATCTTATAGCAGCCTACCAGTACCTAAAGGGGCTACAAGAAAACTGGAGAGGGACTTTTCACAAGAGCTTGTAGTGATAGGACAAAGGGTAATGGCTTTAAACTGAAAGAGGGGAGATTTAGATTGGATATAAGGAAGAAATTCTTCGCTCTGCATGTGGTGAGGCACTGGAACAGGTTGCCCAGAGAAGTTGTGGCTGCCCCATCTCTGGAAGTGTTCAAGGCCAGGCTGGATAAGGCTTTGAGCAACCTGGTGTAGTGGAGGGTGTCCCTGCAGGGGGGTTGGAACTAGATGACCTTTAAGGTCTCTTCCAACCCAAACCATTCTATGATTCCCCAACTTAAACTGTAGCAATGATCTAAAATATTTTAAATAATTTGCAGAAAATCAATAGTGGACGAAAAATTTTTCAAGCAATTGCCCAAGAACTTCAAAAGCAGAGATACGCTGAACATTGCCGGCAGCCTGTAAGTATCTATTTATCAAACTGAAATTTCTGGGGAAAAAGAGGAACTGACGGTTTTTAAGAGTGTACCATTTCTATTTCCTCTGAAAAGACTTTTCTTTAAAAAAGTTGATAAAGGTCAAAAAAAAGTATTCTGAACAACAGTTAAAATCATTATAAACCATTCTAAATGACCATACATATGCAATTACATATATATAAGAGTATATACCTTATATAATGTATGTATGTACATTTAGAAATGAAGCTTCCATAGATTTGTATTTTGCCTAGAAGAGATCTCAATAAGTGGTTCTGGACTGTTTGGTAAAACGCATAAAGATATTAAGAGTTCATTCTTGAAAAATATTTCTATTGTAGCTCCTCTTGCTCCCTTAGCTCAGGGTGGCCAGGTGACAGAAACATAACAAAACCGTTATTAAAAGCTCTACGACATTCTTACAGATATTTCCACCTCCTTCAATTTACAGAGCCTAAACTAAGTATTCAACATCACTGGGTAAAGCCACACACTTAATTCATCATTCCAAGTTTATGCCAATAATTTAGTCAATTATATGATCATATGACAATAATTTTGCATATGCCACGTAAGTTACAAAATACAACTTTAGAAGTCACGTGTATTTGCAAGCAAAGAAAATGGCTTCAAAATCCTGCTTCAAAAATATTGCTCCTCTTGAGAAACAGTGGAAATTATTTCCTATTCTGAGCATGGACCACACCACTTCAGAGATGTAAGGAGAAACCAAAAGAACCATAGAACACAAAGTCAAACACTTCTCCTCTATACATTTTAACTTCATTTATTTCCATACAGCTCCAATTGTTTTCCTCTGTAATCATCCCTTTAAAGACTTAAAGTCCCCGCTGACACGACATGATCCTTGGTTTGAGTGTTAGATAACAACATGGTGAAAATAAGGGATGCGTTTTACTGCCTTTGTGCTCCTTGGAGATTAGGAAAAGCCAAGCGGAAAAGAAGTATGTTTTGAACCCTGTAGATGCCATATGGACAAAAGCAAAAAGCTAAGTGGGGAGAAAGGAGTTTACTGAAACAGTAAGGGGATGGAGTTTGCCTCAAAATGGAAATTCTGGCTTTATTTTTAAAAAAAGTTCACATCAGTAATGAAATACTTCTGCATTTTTCCCCTAGGATGATTTGGAAGGTGACACTGTTTATCAGAACAGATGAGCATGTGCAGCAGTTCAGATTTATTCAATATTTCTCATGCAAGCAAAGAGGCAGATAAAGAAGTCAAGCTTCTTCACAGAACTCCTTTGCTTTAAAAGGAGAGGAGAAAACCTTGCAGGGCAGTGTTCTTCAAGAGTATTTTCTAAACAGATCACCAAAACCAAGTGCATCGTACATTACATCTATGTTATATATTACTTCCATTTTCCATTTTGCAAGAACCATACGAAAAGACTTCATTTTTCATAAGACAACTGCTAATGCTTCATAAAAGTTTCCTGTTTAATTCAATGTGGTTTTTTGGTTTTCTTTTTACATAAAATTATTTGTATTCCTTTTACATGAATTGAGCATTTGGGAAAAATGTATGATAATTGACAGCAACAGCAAATAAACTTATTTCATAGGAGAAATTCTGTTTTGAGTCATGTTCATGTGACAGTTATTGATGTAGCAGATATATAGATCAACAGTTACTGAGACTTAACAACAGCTTAAACAGAGCAAAACCTACATATGCGATAGACAGGCAAGCACTAAAAACAGACAATATAAATGCAAGTACTATCATGGTAAAGCTCACTTAGGATGGAAGCTTCTTCCTAGCTTTCCTAGCTAGGAAAAGAAAGCGGTCATAGTGAGAAGGTTGCTCCTGCAATATTAAAATTAACTTGCTAGACAGACAACCCTCATGTTCCAGTCCTGCCATCCAAAGTCAGGACTACCTGGAGCACCAAGTTTTGCCTTTACATGACAGTTCAACATGGATACAAGCACGAACACAGAAGTATACAGCCTAGTCAAGGTAGTTTACTTTTTTTTTTTGTAGCAGTTACTACCTAGCCAATCTACAAAATCAGCACTTTTACAGTAAGAGATCTGTTAGTATTCACCTTCTCCCTACTAAAGAACAGCTGAATTTCTTGCCATCATTTAAATAAAGCAAGGCTCTGTTTAACAAATGAAATGGCATTTCTCACTTCAGTGAGATGAGAACTGACAACTGAGACAAAGGGTCTATCTAGCACAGTACTGTGTTTCCAGCTCAATTTACCACCAAGTATTTCAGAAAGATGGAAAACACACCTTTGTCTTCTTATAACTGTCAATCAATCACAAGGACATTAATGTGTTCAACAAGAAAATTTCAGAGTCCCAGGCCGCTAGTGTTTACTACTGCTGAAGTATGGTGTTTCTGACATTTTTATTTTAGAGAAACTTAAACCAGTCTAGTTAAATACTATCTAATAATGCATTTGTGTAAATATTATTTTTATTTTAGGAAATGCAAAGGATTTTTATATGACTCTATGGGATACCTATTTAAAAAAATAAAGTTATAATAATACAGGTTCTTATGTGACTAGTCTAATACCTTATGATTCATCCAGCTTACTTGCCAAATTTAGACATGCGCAATAAGTGCATTAGTTGTTGTTCTGTATGTTGAAAATAAAACTCTCAAAAGCCCCAGAATTCATGATTAAGTGACTTTGGGCTCTAGGTGTCACTGTAATTCCAGAAACGGTAAGCACAGAAATATATTTTACCTCCTCCTCCACTTTGCTTTGTTCTGTTAAAGCAAGTTTTAAGTTATTCACATAGACAGTTTTCACAATTACCCTCCCATTACTTTACGTGTAATAACACAAACATCTCATTTTGATTAAAATAATTTCTCTATTTCTAGAAACTGACCAAACACCTTACCTGCCTCATCTCTTCTCCATTTGTTCTCCTCTCTAAAACGTAAAAGTTTGTCTAGGCAGATCCAAACTGGTTTTAATTACCTGACACAAGAAATTACTTGAGCCATGTAATGTTCTTCTCTTTGAGTGTTCCAAGTACTTTTTTTTTTTTGTTAAATATAAAGCATATATACACATCTAACACTTTTTAAAACACGTCATCTTATAGAACAGCTGAAAGAAAATACTGAAATTCTAAAATCATTTGTACATCATGAAGACAGTTCATTGTCTATCTCTTTAGACTACAGTTAAACAGAACTTAGGCAGGAAAGCTTCAGTGGAATAACAGCAACTTTTGTGTGTGCTAACATACATTGTCTAAAGAAGTTTATACGGGCCCATATCCAAAACAGTGGTAAACAGACAAAGTGAGTATGTCTTTAAGTTTTAGAACATATTGAGGAAACAAAACTGCCTTAAGCAAACTGACTAATCTGCTACAAGTCACTACCAGAAACAAAAGTATGACTTTGGTTCACAAGACATCTTGAAACAGATTTCAGATTTCAACAAGTAGGAATGACCAAGTCCAACAATCACAGAACAGGTTTCCAGTCCCTTGGGATTTATAAATTTAACACTCTGTTCTCCTCCTAGTATACTCTAGATTAATGATGAAGGAGATAAGTGGACTTAGAGTAGTTTCATCCTTAATTTATCTGCTTCTTGTTGAGCCAGGAAGTTGCATGTGGTCTGTCATGTGGTTACCCAACAACATGCAGAAAAGTAGACACTGGACACAATGGCAATTGCAAAACATAAATGGCACATAGTTTTGAAGGCACACAAACAGAAAAACCACCCAAACAATTTCTCAATTTCTGCTTCTAATATGTCAATGAAAGACTACAAAGACACTGCTGTTATTCGGAATTTTGAAGAACTTTTAAAAGAGAAAGCCATATTGCTCCACATCATAGGAACAATTGTAACCAAATATGCTTGAAATATAGCACAGATGTGTAAGTCAACCCCCATCTAATTTAAGACACACTACTCTTCACAATAGTTACAAAACTATATGCTCAAATACTGTATTTTAAGCAATTCTTAAGTACAAAAACCAAACCCATCAGATTAAAACTTCCCCCCACCCCTCCTCTAGCAAAAATACTACTAACATATAAAGAGAGGAAAACAGATTCAGTTTGATGCATTTGTGATTGCCGGAATATTAAGGTTATGAGTCCTGTATTGTCTGGGCACACATGCCTTTCCACAGACAAGCCTTAATACTCAAGGATAGCCAGTGTCCAAATGACGACTGATGAACATCAGCCTTTTGGAATTCAAATCATCTTTATAGGTTCCTCAATCTGAACCCACAATCACAGGCATGTAAATGTTTCTAGTGTCTTTTGAAGTTTAGTCATAAAGACAGATTCATTTGAAAATCTCTCATGTAATTCTTTACAACGCAACTAGTGGAAATAATGGAGTTTTGGCACTGAATTTTCCTTTATTCCCATTACTAATACGATATAAATAGTGGTTCATACTTTGTATTAGTAGGGGTCTATATTTTACTTTGAGAGCTCATGCTGGAAAGCAAACGTTACCGCTCTATGAATTTTTAGGTGTAGTTCATCTGGAACACTTGAAAGAGTTTGAGCCGAACTGTTCTGTTCAGCATTACAGACATTTCTGATGATTTTGCTCAATCGGCTGCTAGAGACAACTGGGTTACCTATGTGACAGCAGCAGAGGGCCCTAATCAGAGATCAGTTTTCCCATTGCTCCAACACAGCTCAAATGTGGCAACCTGCAGAACAGGATACGTGACTTGAATATTTGAGCTATTTGTTGGTGCCAACAACATACGTTGGGGAATTACAAAAACAGCTTACATCATGTGGCCTATTTACCTATGATTTCATACTTCTGAACATGCACTGTACAAGTTATTTATAAAAATCAAATACAAACACGCCATCTATTTATTGAACATTTTATTTGGGATACTATAACCTACAAACGTTTTCTTTACCTGCCTAAATAGCTATTAATCTGTGTACTTACCATTTTCCACATACGGGTGAAACGGCAGAACTAATGCTAGAATGACTCTGCCTCTAGTGGGCTCCAGTACACTTCTAATATCTTTTAATACAGTCAGTGGCTGATCACAGCGATCCAGCAAATTCAAACAGCTGATAACATCATACTGAAATCCTGTGTTTTGCCATTCGTTTATACCAAGCACCCTACAAAGAGACAGAAAAAGAGATACAGTCTGTTAAACAAACACCAGCCAAGTTCACGGAGAAGCACTGAAGACAAATTCCCTATGGAAGTGTTGATAGTGCAGGTAAGGTCAGCCACCTCGTTACTGAGAAGAGACAGACACCATCCTTATGGTCTTTTGGAAAAGAAAAATAAAGCAACAATGGGCATGGCTATATATCCAGCCACACGAACCTTTATATTGCCTTATAATCATCAGGCAATAAAGGAGACAAAACCCAAACCCCAGGTACTAAAAAAATGTGTTCTCCTAGAATAAACTGAAGATACTTCTCAAGGAACAACAAAGCAAAAATATGATTAACGGTTTGCTTCGTTTTATCCACTCTGATCTACCAGTGAGGAAAAGAAATCCATAGTTCCTTTATTCTTTGGGTTGCACTTTGGGATATAGTACCTGAAATACTAATTGTTACTCAACAAGTCTGGATCTGCTGCATTCAAGAACCTCCAGTAGCTGTGATGAGTACATGAACAAAGTTCTCAAAGTGCTGAGGTTTTTGTTACTAAATATTATTCAGTCTTAACAGCAGGAGCTAAAAGAATCTTTACATAGTTGTCTATTCTGTGGGATTAGATAGACACCCATCATTGAGGTATCCCTATTATTAGGATTCAGCTTGTTTTCTCTGCAGTACCTGTGTCTTCCTCTTGCAATTTTGGACTGTTCATCTGATTTTCATCTTCCTGACTCCCTTGATTAAAGAAATTTACAAAAGTTATGAAGAAAGAGACTTCAAAATGGTTGTTGTCTGTTTTGTCTTAACTGATAACCGGGAACATCCACATAACAAAACCACTGGTAACAGGAAACATCAGATGTGTTTGTTTTCCTGCTTTTGTACATGTCAACTTTTCCATAATGATCAAACAGTAGAGGAATTGACTGAAAACACTGAACATTCATTAAACATTACAAGTAGATTACTTTGCTGTAATGTCTGATACAAAGGATGTAGGAAGTATTCCGTACATTACCTGTATTTCTTCTTCTGAAGCTGCCATATCATAGTTTCAGACAATTCGGTGGCGTAGATTTCTTCAAAGTGAGGACTCATGACTTTAGTGACTTCTCCATCCCCAGCCCCTAAGTCGAGAAGCCTGTGGGATTTCCATTCTGGATTTATTTTAAGCAGTCTTTGAAACTGTTCTGGTGAAAACACAAACATTGAGCCTCTTCCCAGCAGCCTGAAATGTAAAAATGAGAAATGACCACTTTTGTATAAACTTTAACAGGAAGGACAACAAAATAATTTAGAATGTGCTTTGCCAGAAATCAGTCACACATAACAGTAGACAAGGTCGCTGCTCAGATAAATTTTAGATCCAGTTCAACTTGCTTTGCACTTGTGAGAGATCAAACCCACAGCCACATGCAGTTACAGTGGTTAAGACTTCAGGAGGAATTTGCTTAGGTAAGGAAGAGCTCATGGCGTGCAGCTCAAGAAAATGATTACATTTAAAAAAAAAAAAAAAGGAGGGGGGAGAGAAAAAGGGAAAGACAAAGGCTGAACCTTATTTGTCACTTTTGCAGGTTTGAATCTCCACCACCTGCCTTAAAAAAAATAAATAAATAAACAGCAGATGAAATAAAACGGCTGCAGACACAGAAGTATTCACAATGAATGAGGAATATGATGTGCAACTAGAAGGGAAGCCAGAGAACAGATTTAAAGAAAGGATGGGGATGACACTGCTGGAGTGGCAAAAGAGATTTTTTTTTTAATTGTATGTTACAATGGCTTTAGCTGCTATCTGCAAATCCTGCATTCAACATGAAGAGCTGTGGAACAGAAAATAGGCAACTCATTAAGGAATCGGGTAGAGGTGACAGTTGGATTCCTTATGGATCAAGTCAATGACATACCCATCCGTAAACGTTTGAAGACTACGCAGTGACAGATTTCAGCTGTCATAGCAGAATTCAGAAGATGAAAGAGTTCGGAGAACAAGCAGAGGAAAAAGAACCGGTCAGTAACAGACTGAAGGTAGATAAATACTATTCTTTAAACTGATGTTGGACAGCAGGTTAAACTTAATGAAAAGAAATCTTTTATGTTCAAGGGGGGAAAAAAAAGGTAAACAAAGACAAAAAAATAGAAAAATCAAAAAATGTGAAAAAGAGGCAGCCTAGGAAAGACTGACTATACTAAAACCCAATCAAATAAACAAACAAAAAGGATAGAGTATACAAAGTCATATAGAAGAAACTAAACCAGAATATTAAATGTATAAAAATAAGCACAATACAGCCAATTTAAGTAGAACCCCTTGCAGCACACTTATGTCAGTCCACACTGTATAATTGGCTCATAGCTATTATTCCTAACAGCACTATGAGGTGTTATTCAAAGCACTGGAGAGCCTTTGAAAAAAATGGAAGAGAAAGGAAGAAGAGGAGACCAAAGGAACCTTTATATAAAGATACAAGTAACTAAGAACACCACAGGGAAGCTCATAAAGTCATCTGGTTAGAAAATAAGGAAAAAATTCTTTTTCCAGCCTTAGTAGACAGCTACTATCCTCATATCAGACTGTGCAGAAGTATACAGTAGGTGCAGAGGTAAGGAACATGAAGAAATCAGGTAAATCTAACAAAATACATTCTTCAAAAGATAAAAACTGATAACCTGTTAAACATACGTCTGAATGAGATGATGTGAGCAAAAAAAGGCACTGTGAGCAAAAAAAGGTACTGAACGTTTTTGGAAAAAATACTAAAGCACTCACCAACAGCTAAACTCCCCTGCAGCCACAGAAGAGATTGACACAGCAACAGCAGGAGAATATTGTGTTATAAACTTCTCTTTTCCTGATGTTTCATCAGTCAAACATGCTACAGCAGAACTTACTTGTTCAAGTACAGCTTACAAACAAATTGAGGTGAAATTGAGTTTTACAGAATAAGAGAAAGGACAAAATTCTGTTCCACATTAGCGTTATCAGACACAACGCTCAGACTTCTCCACTGTTTAGAAATCTGCCTAGGTGTGCAGCAGATACGGACACACTCTCTACTAGAAAGTTTTAGATGCAATACAGAACTGTACAGAACTTCCACCTTCAACAAGGAAAATCACAACAGTGGTATGGCAGTAGGTAAAGTAAAGGGCAAGGGGAGGGGAAAGACAGCAGGGGAAGAAGATATATTGTCTAAGACAAAGAGAACACTCTCTTATTCAGAAGGAAATTAATACTAGTAATGGCTATAAAATACAATTAGAGTCCTTTGACTGTTTCTTATTAATTGCAACTACCTCCTCTGTCCCCTCATACCAAATAAGTGTTCTTCAATTAAGAGGGTTGAGCATGAAGAGCACAGTAGGGCATTTCAGATCTGTTAGACTAGCAAAGGGAAAACTACAAATTTAAGAAAAGCTGACAGATCAAGGGGTAGGGCTGAACACTGAATCTAAACTGTCTATAGTTAGACCTAAGATTGACTTTTCACTTACCCATTGATAGATGTTCTAGACATAAAGAGGCTAAAAATTGAGGACACAAAAGAGTGATAGAGCTGGATAAAAAGCCAGCCCGATTTCTCAATGCTGTTGTTTAAGAAGATCTGTGTTCCTTGGTCAAGGTAACTCTGGACAAAAATAGGCTGGAGGGATTCAGACAACTGTTCTGTGTTGCAGACATACCACTAGAGAAAGAGATAAAGGATCATTAAAAATTTCAGCAATATAAAACCAGTAGCAGTTAAAGAAAAAAATGAGTACACAGAAGGCTACTATCGATTTCCGTAAATAGAAAAATTCAGGTTTTCCTACAGACTTTTCAATAAGCTTCAGGATTAATTTAACTTAGATTTAAATTATAAACAAGTGAGGACCGATTATTCACTAAGAAATTATGCTTTTAATTTTTGTCTTAAACATTATCCTGTAGTTTGAAGAATTTTACAGAGCAACTTTCTTAGAAAGCAAACACAGGTCCTCTATAGAACAGCACCATGTTGATAAAAAAATATAAGGTGGGATAACATTATTTTCTACATTCCAATTCCTTCTCAGCTTTCCCCTAGGCATCCTCTGAAAAGAAATCAGCAAGTGCATTTGCAATATTTTTCCAGGAAAGGAGATAAAGAATCCAATCAATACTTTAGACAACAACTTATCTGTCTTACAGCATTTCTGGACTATGTTTCTTCACTTACCAGTACCAACAAGCAGGTCCACAAGTCTTTCAAAACAATCACATCTACGAAGCTGCCTCCCAGCATCTCTACTAAACAAGAGAGCATGTTCCCACATCTAGGAAGACATTAGTATCCGTGGATGGGCAGTTCTATACTTTTATATTGGTAAAATATAAAGCCCAGGCTAAAATGGGCCAATGAGATTCCTTTGCCTTGTGTTGCCTGGCAACAACCACTCCTACACAAACTAAACTAACTCTGACATGCCAGCTAATGTTCAATTAATTGTGAAGAAAAAGGATGCTGCTTTTGATATCACATCTATCTGGAAAAGTAATACACCATACAATATCCTAATATTCTACATTCCACATGGAAGGCATATCTAAACTTCTTTAACACCTACTTTACATTACTTTAAATGCAAAAAACTTGTACGAAAGAGGGCAAATCTGTAGATATTCTGAAATTTTAGGACCTTCATGGCCACCTTCTGCAACTCCAACAAATGCCTGTAATGCTGCAGCATTCCGGAACGTCAGCACTGAAAGTAAAATCAAAAGGTTGTTCATTGCTAGGTTGCAGTGCCAAGCTAAAAACCCCCTGCATTCAATATGCAGAAGTTACACACACAAAAAAAGTAATTTTAATTAAGAACATCGCTATTATTTTTCACTCTCCTACACTTATGCAGAGTTATTTCAGCCCTTCTCATAGAATCTCTAATGCCATTGTGTGTGTTTTCTAATATGGAGAATCACATCCTACAGCTAACACTCTCTTATCTCCCCCTTAGACCTTGCAGTAATGTTCCCTAATCTAGCCGCGTGCGTTTATTGTGCGGATAGGGAGTTACAAGCACCTTAAAGAGAAACTGAGAGTTTTAACAGGATCTTGTAGAAATGCATGTAGAAAGACAGCAAACTGTCAGCTGGGGTAACTCGACAACGATTTAACACCTAAGACTGTGTCTACAGCCAAACTATGCAAAATGTATGCTCATATACTGATCCCTTCACATCTGCTGTACCGTGTCGGGAGAGGAAGTCACTTAATGCATGCTTACACAGTGTTCAGTGCAATGGGACTTCCAGTCACTCCTGTAATACAAATAATAATGGGACAAGATTCTTATTCCAGTGTCCTGCTGCTTCACAATAACAGTGCCAGCAAGCAGAGGGGAGTAGACAGCTGCACCGAGATCATTATGCCAGATTCATCAACAGAAGCTCCATCAAACACTGACCCAAAGTAGAAATGGATGTCATCCTTCTGTCGGGGAGCAAACGTATGCCTGCTTAGGTTTACTTTGAAAACCATTTGCATAATGGCCATATTTTTGGCAGAATCAGGCTCCCAACTGTACTTTCAAACACATTTGTAGGTAGTGCAAGCAAGTGATCTCTTCCTCAAAAAAACAGATTTTGAGCAAGTCTGTACCACATGATGGAGCCTGGCACAGAGATCCCCGAAACTGATGATTTATCAGTTTAGGTCTTTCCTCACTGCAGCGCAGTGCTACTCGAATGAATCAGCACAGACCAGCGATTCCTAAAAGGAATCACTAGTGAGTTATGAAAAAGCACTAAAGCAGCAGCCTGTGCGCTTTGTCCATCCATCCTCAGAAGCCAATTTCAAGAGCCTGGCAAAACCGAACAATTGCATGGGGCTGAGGAGCAGGCTGGGATATGTGTCAGGTTCATTCATGAGCTGCTGCCCAGCTACACTGGACAGGTCTGGAGCGGCTCAGATGATCTGCCTTTTTCAATGTGCTGACACTTTCAATCCAGAAGAACATGTATCCAACTATCAAAGCTTTGGGAAACACAGGTTTTGTTCCATAGGTGATATGACTACATATGTGCTGCACCTGAGCTCATAAGCCTTGGTTCTGCACTGAACTCTGTCACCCGTAGTTCCAGGATCTGACCATAGAGACCAATTTCTAAATACTTATATATATTGACATAACTATTGGCAGGCCGATTATGGTGACAACTGGGAAAAGAGAAGCTTGTTTCCAGAAATTAGGTGCTGTTCACAGATCTCCTCTAATTTCTTCTTCATGGTTAATCGTGCCAATAAGGTCACAGGCAACTACCTATATAACACTAGTGAATAACAGAAATGATAGCAAACTATAACAAGGGGGGGGGGGGAAACAAGCAACACAGGAGAAAACCAATTCAAATTTCAAACAACAAAAGTGGTAAAAGACAGCTTAATTCTGGAACTACTTCCTCAGAACAGAAATTGCTTTTGTTTTCCTCCATGTACAATATCTGAAGAGCCCTTTTCCAGCCACTAGTTTCACGACAGAAAGTGTATCAATCTCTTACAGCACAATAGTAGAAAAACCACAGCATGAAAATCTGAAAATATATGTTAAGACCTTTGTTATAACAAAAATTACTATTATTGACAACTCTTGTCTAATATTAGCGAAAGGAAGAAAACGTTCTTTTAGCTAACTTACGTAAAACTAATGAAGTCAGTAAAACTGCAGAGAGTGAAAGCACCTGGGGCCTCGACATGCAATCCTTATTTATGAGTAAACTCACAAACTCAGCAATCGTTAAGTCTTACTACATTTAATAAACAATCAACACTTTAGGTTTAAAATCTAGATCCAATACATTAGACACGGAGATTATCTTCTGCAGACCATCTACCTGTGAATGACATAATCATCTCCATAACAGTTCCTTGGTTGACTTGTCTTTCTAGTACAGTTTTTAACACTGCAAGAGACTTGCAGATTTTCTTTGTTTGCCAGAAGGAAGTTATTTCTGCAAATCTAAATTCTGCCTCTCTTTGTCATCCTACTTACATAATGAACGGTCCAAACAGCAGACCATATTCATTAAACCTCAGTAATACATTCATTCAGTAGCAAGATTCTGGGTGTCAGCGCCCACCCAGAGCGCTCCAGTAACGCATCAGCTTGAAGAATTATGACACATAATTATGCTCTTCCTCTGTACAGCAGTCTTCAAGTATTTATGCTGTCTTCTTCATTAGCTCAGGTCTGTGTATTTTACTTTGAATAAGTCAGTATCTTTCTTCAGCACTAAGATGTTTTATCAGCCCTTCTGAACTCCTGGCAGATTTTCAGTATCATTTTGGTGTAACGCAGTGCAGATATGAACATATTCCAAATGCAATCATATCACATAACCATTGTATAAGGAGGATATAGTCCTTAACTTCTCCATAAGGCACTGATCCACATGTCTATACTGCCCAAATATAGCACTAACCTTTTATTGCAGCCGTATCACGTTGCAAACTCATTTCTAGTTTGCCATCTACTACTGTTCCAAGAACTCCGTGAGCTTCGCAGTTTCCCAGTTGCTCACTTTTTTTATTTTCCTCTAGATATACCAGTGTTAATTAAAACATCTCTGTGATTACGAACACACTCCATTCAACACCACCTGCAAACTTCATTCAACTGGTGTTTACTCACAGAGCTCACCAGGAAACACGCAAACCGAAGGTTTAAATCTCTCAGGAGCCGCTATGACGCCCAACCCGATGCACTGTCGGTCTCGGGACATCGCGCCGCTCCCCATCCCGCCGCTACCGCCGGACTCGCTCCGACGACCCTCCGGCGGCGAGCACCCCAGCCCACGGCACGCTCCGACGGCATCCCGCTCCGACCACCTTCCCCCTGCGGCTCTGCAGCTCCAGGACCTCACCTTACCTCCCCAGCAGGCTCCTGCACGCATTTCACACGGAGGGCACACCTCAACTTTCTCACCGGGAGGACCGAGCTGTTCCTTCTCTTTGTCTGGCGCTGCCCGGCCCCGTGCCCCCCGCAGCCCGCACCAGAGCCCCTCGCTCCCCGCCACGGCTGATGGCTCAGGGCGCCCGGACGGACGAGGACACCCCCACACCCGCCGCCCCCGGCGGAGCTCCCTGGCTTCTCCGAGGGCGGTGGGAAGGAGGGAAGGAGGGAGGGCCGGGGACCCCCGACCAGCCCAGCGCCGCCGGGCACGGGGAGGGAAGGCGGGGTGGGGGAGGGGAGGGGCGGCTGCCGCTGGGGCTGTACCTGGTGGTTCTCCCTGGCGCCCGGGGCTGGCTGGCTGTGGCTGCCCATCATATTCACGTAGAGGGACCTGGATAAAGGGCTCCTCAGGTACCTGGCAGGCCCCGACCACATCCTCCTCCTCAGCACCCACAGGAACAGGGTGTAGCAGCCCAGCCAGCACAGCCACAGTCTCATCTGGGGAAGGGGCGCGGAGTCACCCCCTCCCGCTGCCGCCGCCTCCCTTCTCCATGGCAGCGGCGGCGCCGGCAGCAAGCAACCCGCCCAGCTCGGCTCGGCTCCCCTCCGGGGCCCGCACACACGCTCCGGGCGGAACGCGCGGCGCCGCGGCAGCGGGGCCCGGCCGGACGGCTTCGCTGAGACACGCCGGGGCCTGGCGGGCACCCGCTCCCTCCCTTTCTCTCGCCAATCACAGGGCGGGCGGGGCCGTGGCGGGCGCGGGGCGCTGCCTTCAAACCGGAGCGGGGCGGGACGGCGGCGGCTCGGCCATACCCCTCCGCCCTCCCCGCTCCGGTCACCGGCGGCGGCGGTGGGTGGCGGCTTCCCCCCCTCCTCAGAGGCGCTCGCGCCACGTGCTTGGCGCCGCCCTGTCACCCGGGCTGCGCGTGCGCAGAGCGCCCGGGCGGGAGGCCGCTGAGGAGAGAGGGCGGCGCCCCCTCAGGGCTTCCCGCGCTCGGTGGCAGCCCGCACGCTGCCTTCGTGGCGCGGGTTAATGTTGGTCTGGAGGACTTCACGGGAATTAGTACCTTTGTTTAATTAAGGCTCAAAATTTTGGGAGGAGTTCATCCATTTGAGAAGTTCTTGGCTGCTACAACAGTAAATGCTGAAACATGAAAGTGGTGCTTCACGTACTGTGACGCAAACTGTGCTTGGGTGCCATTATCTGCAGGTTTTTCCTGTGCACAGAAATTTAACGTAAATAGGCATAGAGGCGCTGAGAGTCCTAAAAAAAACCCCAAAACTCAGAAGCATTTAAAGATAAATTGGGTTATTACAGGGTTTGCTCTTCAAAAAGGACTTTTGTCTGCAGATGAAAGACTACAACTGTTTGAAATGCAAAAACGGGCTTCAAGTCCTCAGACACGGCAATTTATCTGGTAAATATTTTGCGATGGCTCAGAGTAAACCTTACACTCAGGCAGAATTTCTGCAACATCTTGTTTTATAAAGGCCTGTTTACAAAGCTTCCAGCCTTGGCTCTGCGGCAGGAGCATGGGTCACTGCACAGGAGGATCTAAGGCCCTTGATCCAGGATTTTTTTCCTGAAGCTATGGGATGTGCTTGGAGAGGAAAAAGAAGTCATTTTATAGGCAGGAAGACGAGAACTTCCGAGTCGGGCTCCTGCATCCTATTTCTGTGTATGGAGATGCAGTGGGATGTAGTGGAGACTAGTGAATAAAAATGTATCCTTAATGCAACTAAAACCCTTCAGAGGAAGGCTATCCTAGAACAGACAGTGCTGATCAGAACATTTTAATCTGGCACAGGTCAAGCTAAATAAAAATCTTTCAGCTTTTTATACAGTGGCATGTGCCTTTGCTAGAACAAAAGCCGTAGTTACTGTGGATTTGGGTTAGGCACCACTGTTCTCACTTAAGCTCTAATAAACATAAGTTATTTGTGGTAATTGTGTAGAAAGTGAGGAATAGTGTATCCAATTCAAACTGAAAGAAAATTTAGACAAAACCTATCTCATCAATCAAATTCCAGCTGAGTATGGCATCAGGGCTATCATCTCTAATCTCAGAAAAATGTGTCTTAACAACCACAAGTGATTGGTATCTTTCCTTTTGATCAGATTTGCTAGCCTGGAGTCTAGCCCCTTAATTTCCTGGTAAGGATGACACTGGAAGTCAAACCACCATGGAATCCTGGCATCTACCTGGAAGATCCTCTGATCAAGCACTAATCACATCCAACTTTGCGTAGCCTGAGAGATCAGCAAAACCAGAGCAACAACAGAATATTGCCAGAGGATTTTTCTGTTCAGTTCATTTTCACTGATGTTTAACCTCCTTGAGGAAAGTTTTTGACATGAGAGCTTTAGACAGTTTTCCACATGAGGATTTTTTTTTTTTCCTCCAATAGCTAGGTGGGCTAAGATGCCTTTTTGGTCTATTTATTTGGTTTGGGATTAGGACTCTCCTTTCTATGTATGTTCTTTGTTTGTAAAGACAGCTTAGCTTATTTTTCCCCTCCAGGAATAAGACAACTTTATAATCAAAATCCAAAATGACAAAAGCTAAATTTGCTGCTTTTTAAACAGACATCTGATTACAATGTGTAAACCAACAAATAAAATCGCTTCAGGTCAGTTACATGTTCACAGGGAAACATATCTTAATTTTATCACATGTAAAATACAGATCATGAATTGCATACCAAATAAATTAAGAAATATGCTAGTTTTTGTCTTTGCATTGTTAGTATACAACCTGGGTATGATTTAATGAGATTTTTCGAAGTTCCTGCCCAGTGTTACATTCGTTATTAATATTCTGCTGCAGTAGTTGTATATTAAGCATATTTTTCTCTTGACAGGCTATAAAGAACATACTATTCATGCATATTTAGGTAATAATTTTGATGTATTGTCATTTGCATATAGGCTGGTGGAATTGTAACCAATTGCTGGACAGTCTCAGAATAACTATTTGTTGTATAAGTGTATGCATTGTCACTGAAAGCAATTAGCGTGCTAGGAGAGCATTTCCAGAAAAAAATGGAATCACTTTCTTTCTATCTTCTCCTCAACTATTTAGGTAGTGTTTCCTCTATCTCTTACTGGAAAACTTCTATAATCGATTGAATACCTAGGGTCCAAAAGGTCCAAAACACACAGAGGGTTTGAATAGCTACCTAGGAAGGAGTATTTTTAACATATCCTTGCGTTGCTTTGTGGTGGTCACAAGGAGCTTGGTCTTCTGGAGCAGGACTCACAGTGCCAGCTGGCTGCACAGCCTCAGGTATTCCAGGATGTAAATCTGCAACTTTCCTGATCAAGTACAGCGATAAAACAACTTTCCATTATTTAAATATGAGTAGAGATTACCAGAAAGAGGTCTTTAAGATAAACAAACAGATACATATCTAAAATCCTCTCTCCCAAAGATAAGCCAGGAAGCGCAGTGGTGGGTCTGTCCAGCTCTGTAAGACAACACCCCCCAGACTCAGTTGTATGTTCCTTCACAAAACCAGCTAGGATTCTTTTGACTGCATGTAATACTGAGTTTTTTTCCTGAGCTGGCTTAATTCTGTAAGAAAGAGCTCATAAGTACTTGTGGAGATGTGGCTTATCTCAACTGTTCCTTCCCCTTCCTGCTTGTCTTTCCTGACAGCACCCATTAAGCTATACAGCCGTGGTCAAATGTAAACATCCTACTAGCCATGTCAACATAGTATATTCATGAACTACTGAGCAGTTCCAAAACCAGCACAGCAGGAGACTGGGAAGGTCCTTTTGTACAAGACAAGAACAGAGGCAGGCCTGTAAGCTCCACAAACTATAAATCTATTTTTTCCTACTTAAAATTAAATATGTTCTGTTATCGTTTGTCCAATGTTTTCACTCTATCACTAACCATATATTATATTACTACTATATTAGACTAACATTCTTTAGTGTCTATTAGGTAACATCCTTTTAAATCTAGTAGACACTTTTTCCTATTGATTTTCAATAAATAAAATTAATCCAGTGTATTAAGATCCAAATTCTTGGAATTTATAGAGAAACTCTAAGAATGGGATTCAGGAATCAGGTTTCTCATTCTCTGAAGTTATCACAGCATTTCATATGTTACATTATACACACTTAAATCCTCTTTATCTGTTATGAGACTATTTTAGACACTCATAAATTATCAAGATTAAATTGGGGCATTTTTCCAGCAGCAGGCCTTCAAGCTCAGATACTACTAGCGAAAAAGGAGAGAAAGCAGACAAACCAGCTGTTGCAAGACACTGAACTTTTGCCTTTGATCATCCTTTACTTGATTCATGGCCAAAACCAATCCTGTAGGCTTAGTAGAGGATAACAAAGTTTAGGGGGTGACAGAGAAAAGGAGAATAAGCGATGTCAATCATAACACACTGCCAACCTTCTAGTCTTGTAATAAGACCACCACTGGAATTTAAAGCACTTTTCCAGTCCTCTTTTGGATGGAATACTGGTGTGATGAAAGACACTTTTTTCTTGCCCGTACAGCAAGAGAGACAGGACAGGCAAATGGGAGAATAATAAATCTAGTAATTTGCAAAATTATTAGCATTTTACATACTAAACAATTTGTATTGTATTTCTTGGATTTGTTTTCTAAACGAGTTCATTCTACACAGTTAATCTCTCATATCTTAAGGCTGTCTTCCTCAGAAATCTTTGACTATGTACTTTTCCTATCTGAATTCTAAAGGTGCAGCAGTTTATAAAGGCTTTTCACACTGTGCCTTCAGTCACATCGCCCCTTCCTCTTTTCTTATTTCAGCAAATAAAATGGTATCTTTATCAAACATTTTCCAGAAAAATTAATTCTGATCATTTCAAAGAATTATTGGACTAAATTTGACTCAAAACCAGTTATTAGTTTTCCTGTTGTATAACACAGTACTCTTCCAGTTGTACACTACGTTCTAATAATTTAATGTTAGAACTAAGTAATAGATACAGTCATCTAAGTTCCTTTTTGTGGAACAATAAGATTTTCACCTACCAAAATATATATTCTATGAGGATAGGATGAACATATGAAATTTAGGAAATATGGAAACAGTAAAGAAAAATAAAATTATTTGAAGTTATTTAGTACCATTTTAAAGGAATTGTCAGGGAGAAAAGAGTTTCATATAATCAAAGACTACATTAACTTAAATTTCTTCAGATTTTTGTCCTTCATCTTTTTCCCCCTTCTGCATTTCAGGCAGTAAATTCATAAATACAATGCAATAAATCTTTTAAAATTCAGAATCTAAACACACAGTCCATATCCACTCTGGTATTTGTGTAAATATTCTTTGGATATGTAAATACAAGTGACACCAGCATGTGTATGTCATGCTATTAGCATGTCCAACGCAAATGAATAATGGTACTTCTGACAAGACAGAGATAAAAACCAGATGACGCAACTTAAAATTTCATCACACGTCTGGCTTCTTACATTCTAACATAAGTCTTCATATTCCTATCGAAGGGTTCACATGGATTTCTAAATATTTAACCGTGCTGTCCCACTTTTTCACTCATCGCTTTGAAAGCACTTTGCACTTCAAAAAAGGCAAGGAAACAATGTTGTTTCTACTCAGCAAATGTGAAAACTGAGGCACAAAAGACTGTTTTTTTCAACACTGGTATTTCAAATCTCAAACCTCTTCTTGAAATTACGCTAGTGTCCACCAAAATGCAGTGTAGCTTCTTACACTCCTTGCTTTTCCAAGTCACCTAGCATGATAAATGGAGAGCCATAGAAATGAGCTGGCTCAGCACTTCCAATACCAGGATACATACATGGCATCTTCTTGTACTTTCAGGTGACTGGCACTCCATAAGAAAGGTGCTTCTAAAATTATGTTTGTCCAGGCAAAACAAAGAACAAAAATTAATTGATCATATTATATTTAAGCTATCTTTCATTACACAATTACACGCTGGATATATTGGAGGAAAAAGAATATTAAACAGGACTATTGTAAACATGCTAATGTATTTCACCATTGCAACATGTGTGAAATAAAGAGGGGATTCGATGTTTCTGAAATTTTCTCCAAAAAACTTTATTTTATAAAAAAATCACAGGATCCATTTAAAAGCTTAATTGAAAAGATTTTAGTAAGAATTAGTCAGAAATTAACTTCAACTGTCAGCACAGCAAATGTTTTTGCCAATATAACAGTACTAAGCAGGTAGAGTTTGATTCAATATGTGCGTGCTTGGATTTGTTCTATCAGTACAGCAGAATTAATCCACCACCTTTCAGTAAGCTTAAGAAAATACAGTTCCTTTGATTTCCAGCTGCTGAGTTGGGATTCCTTTACCTGATCTGCCATATCCATTCTTGAAAGGAGTTAACAGTCACCAGAAATTACTTTATTTATAATTAATGGTAAAGTCCATTAAAGGCACACAACTGAAGCAGAAAAAACTCTGTGTTAAGGCTGAACGTGATCTGTGTTATAGTCTCTATAGACTGAAGAATGCGACTTTTATTGAAATGGCTCAAATTGTCTAATAGTCCACTTAATGCAATTTTGCTTTTTCACATTTAAAACACACTAATTCTTCTGTGGCACAGTTCAGCAGAGATTTAGTGACCAACTGTTACCTATTTAGCGTATGGCTGTCACATGACTATTCTGGATTGAAAAGGGAGTCCACGTCAGGATCTGTATGACTGCAATGCAAAGTGGAACCAGACAGATCAAATAGAACATGGCATCATGAAGACCTAAAAACAAACTGGTGAAGAAGATGAAAACACAGCTTTCAAGATGACGAAGATAACTTTCATGGTCAATTCACAACAAATTATTTTTAAACATTCACATTATATACACATACACAGTATACACGTTACTGTGTATAATCAATTCTAAATAAAAAAAATAAATGTCTTAGATATAAAAGGTATTTCATTTATATACCTATACATACATACAAATAGGTATTTTATGTTGTTTGCTCCTTTCATAATAGCTGGGAGGAAATTAGGTAATTAGCAGAGAAAGAGTTAATTTTAATACACTGTAGGCAACCTAAGAAATCCTGTTCACTACTTTTATTACACATCTGTAGTATATAATACAGAAGTCAATTTAAGCAATATAATCCAATTATAGAACAGAGCATCTTAAAAGGTTTACTAAGACTGAAGAATCTGGAAGAGAAAGACAAGCAGGAAATGGAAGCAAACATTTTAACATGAAATTATTTTATTTAAGTTAAAATCTGTGCTACTGGCTATCCACAGTGTGTTGTTACAGGTGCTGAGTGCTAGGAATGAAATGTCAAGCCTTATTTAATTTTGGTTTAAGATAAATGATTACAAGATACTATAAACCATACAAAAAATACATGTTAAATGAACATTGATTTTCAGTTATTCTCATGGATGCATGGTATTTCCTCATCTAAATCTTCTCTAAAGAATAAGAGGTAAAAGGATCAGCAAATATGGATCAAAAAAGAAAATATAGGAAGTGTACACTTGTATGAAGTGTATGGTTTCTGACAGCTCAAAGCATACATTTAGGCATTCATCTAGTAGCTAGAATCATTATCTACTGGCATTGTTAATTATTGGTTTCTAATTACTTAAATATCAAGAAAGTCAACTCAAGCTGAGAAACAACCCCTAAATGAACTTAAATAAGGCAGTTTATGTTATTTTCTCTTCTTTTGTGTTTTTTTTCCTTTAGCATTCAGGGATGAGATAGGAGACTCACAGAACAGCTATGGACATGATCCAAAATAACTGGAATCTGTGAAAATACCCTCTCATTAACTTGAGCAGGCTTTTGAATAAAATCTAAGATTTTTCTCTGGATCATGGAAATATAAACTCATGTCTCACTGCATTTAACAGAAAAAATGCTTGCAACCTGCAACATAGCCCAGATTTATTCCTTAGTACATACACACACTCATACAATGATCACAGTTTGTCTTAAGTCATGTACATGCTAAAGCTACAAGAGAAAACAAAAACCTACAGCCTTACAAGTGAATTACTTAATCACTGGGGCAATTGCTTTTAAGACTGGAAGTGTTCACTAGCAGGTCACTGGTCCATAGCCAATGTTCATTGACAGTGATAATAATTTACCATTTGGTTGTTGCTAACTGGCCTGTATTCCATTGCATTCAGTCCACCTACAAGTAAACAAGGGCCCGCATCACGCACACCAGTGTCACAACTGCCAGTAGTTAACTGTACGAGCAGGGTCAGCGGAGATGCCACAGAAAAATTACCTGCCTATCTAAAGATGAAAACAGCACTCGGACACTGTTAACAGGATGTTGGGGTTTGTGCTTCACCAGTTCTGCACACTAAAGAGGATTGCAGTTTTCAGTACTAAAATTATTCTGCCTTTGTACAAGGACTTCAGGAAGGACAAAAAAAGAGAGAACATCTGCCAAATCACTCACACTGGTGCAATCATGATTTGGTTTCATTGGAACAATATTGGTTTAAGAAAATATTACCTATTGTACTGTAAAACCTTTAGTTACTGCAGGAATTATGAGAAATATTTATAGTACACAGAACAAGGAATGGGAAAATATTTCATTAAGGGACTGGGATAAATCAAGGGCTGAACAGTAATTTCAGAAATGTCCATGTCTACAGTTTTTGCACATGCAGGAGTAAAACATACAATCTTTCACTAAACAGCCCTAATGTCACTCTGAATAGAATGTGATGTAGTCCAGTAATTGAATGTGAAAGCATCAGCAATTTAAAGTGCCTGCAAGAAATAATGAAGAGTTGCTGTCGAATAACTTCTTCTGAAGAACGAATTTGAAAAGCATACTTTGAAGACCATTTAACTGTAGTTGCAGTGGCTGTCCAGAAGAGGGAGATTTTAAACTAGGTCTCTTTTCTATAGCAAAAAAACCCAAAACCAACCAACAAACCAAAAAACCGAAACAAAACAAAACAAGAACCCTAAGCCATATGGGGCAGGTAATGCTTTGCTATGATGACGAACCAAAAGAAGAAAAAACAACCAAACCAGAACCACTCCATTCTGCAAGCTATTGCTCAAATTTTAAGGATGTTAAAAAATACTTCTTAAGCTAGCTTCCACTACGAAATGCTTAACTGATGCGTAGTGACCATTTTCTTTAAGAATGTGGTATAATGTATATATTAATGTGTAACACATATAGAATTGTGCACAATATGTAGACCAAACTTATGTGTGAAAAAAGTTACACCAAAAAGCAAGAAGACTTCTGGAAAAGAGATACACTATTTGTAGCAGAAGTCACACTTCAGAGTTATGATACCAGAGGCAAAACCAAGAGATACTGGATTGCTCATAAGGAAGAAGACATCACTGCGACTAAGATACTACCATTGAGGCAGAAGTAAATACTGGTAAGTAAGAAGTTGGTGATGTTAATGGTCAATACAAAGGCTTCAGTACTGAGGAAGAGAAAGACAGTCCAAGTCTTTGGAATGCCTGGTCTAGTACAGCACTGGGATCACTGTTCAGTGATAAGCATTTTCTCATGAATCTTAACCATCCATCTGGAGGTGTTGTGATACCTCACAGACGAAAGAAAAAGAGGACTGAATTTTCTTTTCTTTTAGACTTTTACTTTCTGCATAAAACCTCTTCACTGTCTTACCAGCTTGGGTGCCCTGCAGAATACAACTGTAACCGAAGCCATCAAGATGATGATGAACTATTGTCTCCAAGGTCTTCTGGGATAAGAATTTCACTCATAACATTCCAGTTGTCCTATTAAGCTGCTCAGGAATGTGGTCTTTACTGAGGCAGAGAACATACATGTGTGAATTACTCAACAGCACGATGGCAACAAAAGACAGGCAAAGCTTAAAAACCGGCAACTTACAGTTGGCTGGTACCCTTAATGGAGTTTTGGTACTCTAATGACGCAATAATGAAACATCCGGATCACGGAGGATGTCAAGGAGTCATAATACCACATAGATGAAGAAACAAAATGTTATCACTGGAATGATGAGGAGGTGCAGGTGAGGTATGTTGTGTTACAGAATTTTTGCTGGAGGCATACGCATCAGAAGATACACGATTTGTCCCAGCAGATCGCTTTTGACAGATTTTTTTTTTTATACAGTGTAAGATGAGCACTAAAGACAGAATATTTATGAAGCCCACTTCTGAAGGCAGTATGCTATTAATAAAATGCTATCAAATGTGTAAGATAAATGAAGTAGGGGAGAAAAAGACACAGCCTTCTCCTGTAAGCTATGACCTTTTTTTTCATATGCAAGCTGAAGTCATCCAGAAAGTCTGTAAGCTCCAGCATTCCATGTAGTCTTGAGTAAGCAATATATCAAGAAATGAGGAATGAGGAAATGCAATGACAATATTACACAAAAATCAGTGTGAACAAGAAAAGCTTATTTCCATAATCTTCAACTGTAAACTCACTGCTGGAAAATGTGTTTTACTACAGCAAAAGCCTGGAAAGTTGCTGAGAATACAAAAAACAATGTTCAAACTTTTGATGCTGGAGGGAAAGATAAAGGAGACATCTGAACATTACTGAAGGAGACCACTGATGGTCTGCTAATACTTTTTTCCATTCACTCCACAGAACATTAACATACAAAACATACAAAAAAAAACCCAAACTAAACACAGATAAAAAGATACACCTTATTAAGATTCTTTTGCTTTGTAAGAGGATCTGTGAAATAACTGTGGAAGAAAACTAATGCTACAGCAGTATCTGTGTATAAAAAGCCACTGCCTGTCTGTAACTGTATCATACCCATATTTTCACTGTCATTAACTACTGGAACTTTGTTCACAGAAACAGAATCAAAGAATGGTTGAGGTTGGAAGGGACCTCTGGAGGTCACCTGCTCCAAATCCCAACTCAAGCAGCACCACAGAGAGCCAGCTGCCCAGGATGGCGTTCAAATATTTCTAAGGATGGAGAGTCCACAACCTCCCTGAGCAACAGATTTATAGCTACTGTGATTTAAAATCCATCCACAAAGGGATCATTTCTCTGACTGAAAGGGATCAGAACTGCAGTTTTTATGTTTCAAATCTAAATTTCTCTGAATCATCAAGATGAATATATTCAGCCCTCTTATATCCACATCTAGTTCAACCTACCACTCTTCTGCAAAAATCACTCATCTTATTTGACATTCTAATGAGGCTCATGTCCTCTTCACATCATCTCACTGCCTGGCTATCTACAGAATGCATTAAAATAAAATTAAATGTTCTCACACATAGCTTCAAACTTAAGCCTTCTTTGCTTGCGTCGGGATGCTTTTCTGAAGGCCACCTGTTATCCTTTTATGTCATGCTTCTCCTCATACATTTTTTTAGAAAATTCCTCAAATATGAAACATTCTCCTAGCCTTAGGTGAGGCATAACCAGTCATTTATCCTTCAAGAGGTATCTCTACAAAAGTTCATATATGATTGCCTTCCATGTGTTTTTTAAGGTTTCTACTCAAAATTTAGGAGAGCTATGTAGTTCTCAGGATATTCATGTTCTCTTAAGCAAATCCTAATCAGGACTGATTTTTGCCTTTTAGTCTTGACTTCAGTTATTCCTTATGTTGCCACCTCCTCTTGTTGGTCATAAATAAATAGCCTATGACCCTTTCAGTGTACTGACTCACTGTTAATTTATTTTATTAAAAGCCCATGCATTTCCAATGTGCTAACTAGCAACCACAGCCTTATGCTGTGTATTAAGGTCTCCAGAGACTGCAATGAAATCATTAGCATTAGAATGGTAAGTAGTATTGAAGCCAACCTTATACTCCTACTTGGGGCAAATTCACTCCCTCCAGTGATTATACTTCTTTCTCTCAAACAAAAATATATCTTAAATGCAACCCGATTAGGATTATATATTTAAGGAAGTAGCTTTAGAAGACAAACAAAACACAGAAGCCAGGACAACATGTATCTTAATAAAAGGTATTTGGTGATCTCAAACATTTTTTCTTTTTTGCAATAGAACAGGAGATGGTTAACCTGAAATGCATCCTTTGTTTTTCAAAATTAGGTAGTTATCCTCATGTATATATACATTTAAGAATAAATGATTTATTCTTAAAAAAATCTAGAAAACATTTCTATTTCTATACAGGTAAACAACTGGAAAATATTTTTAAAGCACTCATATTTTTGGAGTGCAGTTGATGCAAACTAATTGCAGATTAATTTGCTTTTTAGATGACAGGATTATTGCACGTTAATTTCTATGATTTAAAGTATCCCTTTTGAACTCACCTTGGATCAAGTCGCGCAACTTCATTACTCAGGTTCTCATATCCAAATTGATTTAGTATTGTAACCACAAGCATTGGGGCCAAAGATTGGGCAGGCTTGGTAAATAAAGCATTGGTACCAAAAACCATAGAGGAAAGTGGTGATCTAAAATATTTAGGGGAAAAAAAAACAAATGCACAACACAAACTTATTAGAATATTAATTACAAAAGTGATTTTTAAAATCCTGTTAATACACAAACGCTAAGCTTTATAGTTCACACATTATAGCAAACAGATCAGCTATCATAATGAAATTTAATTTTCTTTGGAAAGGAAAGGTAATAAACCTCTGGGGTATATATACAACTTGGCCCCAATTCTGAAATGACTTGCACTCCACTTCAACTTTGTACAAATTAAGGAATTACTGAAATTAAGTTAGACTGAGCAGTGCATGGAGAATTAATTACAACTTAAGACTTTACATGCACGAGGCCAGAAAAAGAGGCATTTTTTTTCTTCATGAAAGCAATAGCTCTCACCTTTGAGGGTCAAGTCCTGTAATACAGTGACCAGGATTGAACCTGCACTTATATAAACATTGATGGAACCAACAGGAAGTTATCTGTACTTTGATAAAAATCCAAAAGATCCATGAGTTGTAATATGCTACGTCACAGCGGGTTTTAGAATCATAGAATGGTTAGGGTTGGAAGGGACCTCAAAGATCATCTGGTTCCAACTCCCTTGCCATGGGCAGGGAAACCCCCCACTACACCAGGTTGCCCAAAGCCTCATCCAACCTGGCCTTGAACACTTCCAGGGATGGGGCAGCCACAACTTCTCTGGGCAACCTCTTCCATTGCCTCACCACCCTCTGAGTGAAAAATTTCTTCCTTATATCTAATCTAAATCTCCCCTCTTTCAGTTTAAAGCCATTGCTCCTTGTGCTATCACTACACGCCCATGTAAAAAGTCCCTCTCCAGCTTTTATCAGTTTTTATTTCAGAGAGATAACAGCAACCAGTTAGACTTTGAAATTTAGACTTCAAGTAGCACAGGCAATGCTTTCTAAGCACTTTTGCCATGTCAGAAAGGCCTTATTCAGAAAACGCCATAAGTGACAATAGATGTATATAGTTAAAAAATAAAGAAATTGAAGCTAACAAAAATACACACAAAAAACTGAAGGACTTGGCTTATACTACAGTATATTTAAAACTAGAAGTGACATAATAATCTGTTTAAATTACTCTGCTGAAGTACCTGCAGGAAACTTTATTCAAGTTCTTATCTTTACTTATGCTAAGTTGGTCTTACAAAAAATCCTTCTGTGTCAAGGATCCATGACCATTTACTGCCTCTACTTTGACATAATCTGTTTTACAAAGGACTAGCATGGCAAATAGCATATTTAAAGAAAACCAGTTAAGACCGACATACCTCCGCTTATGCTTTATTAAATCTGCATCGACAATATCTGCCAAAGGCAAATTGAACAAACTAAATGAAGCTTGTACAACTACCCTAAAGAAAGACAAAATATTTAAGATGGTCATAGTTCTTACATACACTTTCATAATTGCATAGTAACTGACATTCTAACACAAACACTGACATTTCTGCAAATACACATGTGATTCAGCAGCTCTGAAAGCATTATTAGATCTGTTCTCAATTGAGAATTAGAAATCGATATGCAAACCTAAAATGTGGGGTTTTTTGCTTTTTTTCCTGGACACTGGTGCAAAAGGTCATAAAGACTTGCTTGAGATTATCAATTACTGTCATTTAAAATGACATGGAGAAAAGAAACACATTAGAAGAAAGAGAAACAGAAAATTTCCTCTTGAAATCTGAAAAGGACATGAGCATTATTGGAAAGACTATATGGAAGACAAACTTCAAACTGGGAGAATTAGAAGAGTAAAAATATTTTATAAGCATTCCTATATATGTATTTACATTATATGTACATGCATTTAAACACACACAAAGCCAATTCTTAACAACTGCTAATGGAAACCAAAAGCTTACATGGTAGGATTTCTGTCTTACTAAATTTTGGGTGTGATTAGCTTTTACTTACGAGAGGCTTTGAACAGTTAGCACTTTAAACACAGAGTCTTTAGGTACCTTAGAATTTTTTCCTGGGGAAATCAAAATATATCTCCATAATTTAAAGTAGGCAGGTAATGAAATTCAACTTACTCCTCACAAAATTCAGTGTTAGAGTAGCCCATGAGAGAAATACTGAAAATAAGAATGAAAACGGGGAGAAAAGAAGATGAAGGAGGGTAGGAAAGAACATGTAGAAAGAAAGCAATGAAATAGAAAATTAAGAATAAAAACAAATTGTTGTAACGATATTCTGATACAAACAGGTCATTATCTTAAAATTAGGTTTTCCATGTATCATAGCATATTGCTGTGAAAATATTACTTCTTGGCCTCATACTTACCCAGTGCCAGTGAAAACGTGACTCAGTATTGGTTACCTAACAGATATCTAACACATCAGTATTTGTTTTGCAGTGCAACACACAAATGTTCATGCAATACAAAATGAGGTCTGAGCTTTCCTAGTAAACAGTCTCTGAAGAGTTCCCCTACTGAGATCTTTGGCGTCTATGTGGATAAGACCAGGTTCTGCTTCCCTTGAATTTCATGTTAAAGCAGATATGTGGCTGGAGGCATGTGGCTGCAAACCTTAATTACTGTTCATTTTTAAGGCTTTTTTGTTTTTTTTTCCAAGTAGAAATTAAAAGCTGAAGCAGAATAAAATGAAAGCTGAAAAAAGTTGTAACTGGAGTTCCAACTTTTCTGACAAGTGAAATAGAACAGAAAGAAAACCATAAAAGCAGTGGCAAAATCTTCACGCTATTAAAAGCAAGTGTCCACTGTTAGAATTATTTAAGCCATATCTATGAATAGGGAAGTGTATTTACTTACATGTTTGCTGTGAGATAAAATGCCAACAGATAATAGTGTTCTGGCCCTAGAATAAACATGACAGCAGCAGCTACTCCTTCAATGTAAAAGGAAAACAAGATGATTCTGTAATAACCAAACTTCTTCAATGAAGCTTGACTGAGAAGAACAAGGCACTGAAAAGATAATATATACACATATATGATGAAAAGATATAGTACGATATCTCAGCGTTAGGACTTTAAATAGGACATTTTGCAATGCATTATGTTCTTTTTATTATATGAGCCTATGTCACCATCTACATGTATGTTGTTCTCATCACTGTCACAAAAAATACTCACAAACTCTACAAAGTTTCTCCTTCCTTCTGTGTTACAGAGATGAACAGTATAATGTTCAGACGAAGAACAGGAAAGAATTCTCTTTAAATACTTATAACAAATAAAACCAGGATGCTAAAGTCAAAGTTTTCTACTTATACCAAGGATGAGAGAGGTAAAACAAATCTGGAAAGTTGGTAAAAGAAAAAAATTTCGTTGTAAGAAACTTAAACATACTCCTCCCCCTGGCTGTTTTCAGGCATTTTGCAGAAAAGTGCTTACACTAGAAGTGGCAATGCATTATGTAATGCATGTTATTGTAAAAAACATGACCTTGTCTCCCTGTAATTGGGAAATAGCCCTGTCTCAGGAAGTACTTACAATTTAGAAAATTCCTAATTACCTGCATGTTTCCAAGACTGCATTATTTCTAAGAAAAATACTAATGTAATGATGCAAATTTAAATTTGTTTACCTATGTTTCAGCAACTAGATTTCCCTTGTAGGCAAGTTTTATTCTTCCCAGCTACTACTAAAAGGAACCTAAGACAGAAGCTGAATTCTAGTTTAGTGCAGGCCACTGAAGCACAGTTCATAAGAAGCTTTAATTTTACGTGGGTTGGGTGCTTTTCCAGTAAGTGAAGTTCAGGACATTGCCACCAGAGAATTCTCTTACTATATCTTGAGCTCAAAAGGACAAAACCTGAGAAAAATAAGGTCACAGCAAACTCTCTACAGTTCAGTGATCTTCTAGACAACGAGCCTCTGGGGAGCAGAGAGAGATGCATTTTCTGAAAGATTGTTTGTTACACAGTGTCACACTGATTTTATCAACAGTAGTGATTGCTATATATTGAGTGTAAAATTATATAAGCTTTCTTAACTTCTGCAGTTTCTGATTTATTTCCAAAGTTCATCAGCTAACTGTTGAGTTACAGAAAAAACTGTTAAATCTGTGGTAAGGATAAAAGTTGAAATTACAGATCTTTAGGAATTATGGAACAGAGAAGGTATATTTAGGATTTGTATGTTACACATGCAAAAGCCAAAACGGTAACTGAAATTGAGCTGTGAATTCGAGTTGCACTTCGATGCATCTTCTTTTAGATTTCACTTACTGAAAACATTACAACTTAATGAACATAACAGCCTGATTTTCAGAAATTCTGATCATCAGCACCTGTGATGAAAGTCAGGATACTCAGTTTTTGAGCAATCCAACAAGTAAACACAGTGAAAGTTTTAAAAGATCCAGTGAAAGAAGTTAGAAGGAAATGAACAGGAGAATTTTTTTATTTACTGCAGATAACTGTGTTTACATTCTGTGGGACATATTTTTCCTGCTTTTCTTGTTCTCACGCATTACTTGTTTGAGCTCTCTTTCTCTTTTTTTTTGCAGTTCGTTACTCCTCTCCCCATCCCCGATTTGGGTCTTGAAAGTATCTCTCTCTCTCTCTCCCCAGTAAACATAGCTGACCAAGACAGCAAAGAACAAAATAAATGGGAATGTGTTTTTCTCCAAAAGCAGCTATCTAGATTTCTGGTTGGTTCCCATGACTGAGACACCATGTATTTCAACAATGCTTTTAATACCTAATAATTTTTCTGGTGTTTTGTGTAGTTTATCGCAGAAACTTACAGAAGAAGAGATTATTCTTTCATTATGTATCACAAATCAAAACCAAAGAGAAAAGAATTCAGAATTCTACAGATTTTGCCTTTAGAAACTTTTTTATCTTGACCATGTTTTTCATTACTTTACACTTAGGTATTATAAACCCTGTAGGGTACAAAACATTCTCTCCTGCATGCTCACATCTCACATTCTTGCAAACAGACATTCTACCAGACTGCCTGCTTGTCCTTTCTCCCTACCCTACTCTTACATTTGGTTAGCCTCTATACAGAGGTATTTTCTTCTTTTAGAGCCTTGGTGAGCTAGATTTGTTTCTCAGTATGGCCAATGGCTTATGCTGAACATGGCATTTTTCAACAGTGTAAATGGATACCTTAAACTAATGAAAGCTGGTAAAACATTATGTTTTCATATTTTGAAACAAAAAAGTGTAACTACCTACCTGAGGACAGATAAAGCCTGCTCCATACATCATACTTCTTACTGAGGAAGAAAGGACATCCTTAGGAATAAGATTATCCGCAAAGATCATCATGAAATTGCTGCAGAAGGCTAGGTGGAAGACTTGGAAGAAGTTCATAGTTACAAAAAATAAAAAGTTTTTCTCTGTCATAATCTGTTTTGTCAATGAAATTACAGAGGACCAGGAGAGAGCTCCATCACTGTTTCCCAGATTACCATTCTCTGTACAAACTTCTCTCTGCTCATACTGACTAGTGCTGTACTTGCCTGTGTAACACATACAAGCTGTTGCTAATGCTGCAATCAAAACAGCAAAAGCCTGAAAGTAGGCAAAATTTTCCATATTATCTGACACGAGCCCACAAAAAAGAATGCTTGTTGATCCAATTAATGTTGCTACTTGGTTATATTTAATAAGCTGAAGCCTACTTTCGTGTCTTGTCGAAATTTCTGCAAAGAGCGCACACTGCGCTAGAAGCACAAACGTAAGCAAACCATCAAAGGCACATAACGCAACAACGAGGTGAAGGCCACTTAGCCAGTCACCTTCTTCATAATGTTTCCAAGGAAACCAAGGAAGCAAAAAGGCTAATGCATACAAAGGAGCTCCATATAAAATCGAAAACTGGCGTCTTGAGCAGCATGCAAATTTGGAGTTATCTTGAATATACCCAAAAAGAGGATCATTAATGGCATTCCATATCATAAATACCACCTGTGGCAAACAAGTAAGAAACACAACAGAGTTTATCGTTAGTGTGAGTTTTCTGCAGAGCTTATACAAACACAGAAGCAATAAACACCATATTTATTTAAAATAATCTCTATTCAAAGAATAAAGAAAGAAAGAAGAAAGCTTCTCAGGTCAAAACAGACTCCAGACCAAATTCTTAAAGGTATTTAGAAGTTTATAGTAATTTTGAAAAACAAGATGAATAAGTAGGCAGGCACCCAACTACACGTGAAATAAACTCCTGTCTCTAAGACTTCACTTTTTCAAAGCTTATATATCTAAGCTTTCATCTTGCAAAGCCCAAATACTACTCTCACAGCAAGTAATTCAAAACATGAGCCCATTCAAAACTGGCCCATTACTTTCAGGAGACCATTTATGACAAGAGTTGCTCCCGTGGATAATGACTTGCAGAGTAAAGGCAGTATTTCAGTACTTAAACTGTCCATAGAAAAGCACTACTGTCAAACATATCTATGGAGCTGAGGTGCAAGATTAGTTTAGAACATTACTTCCCGCAATTAAAGTCTGGAGATTTTTAGTCTAAAATCTGTAAATGACGTGCTGTATGTGTACCTTCAATTGCTTATGAATTAACTAAACTTAAAATGAATTTACAGTATAACTATTTGCCATGCATCCAAAATTAATTAAATTTGTAATGATAACATAGACAAATAGCACAACATAGTAATCAAAATATTCCATTGTACAATACCTGTGCTTGATGAAATGCTACTTCTGAAATTTTGTATCGATTCAGAAAAAGCTTAACGTAGTAGAAATTAAAGATACTGTTCATCATTCCAGCACCTAACGTAGTCATGGAATATGCCAGCGCATTAGGATGAATTCCCCAAACAAACTTCATCTTCCACAAGTACAACTCTCTTCTTCCTCAAGTTACAAAAAAGAATTACAACAGTTGGTAGAATAATTTTCCAAATTAAAATGACATGGGAGATTTGCTTGTTTCAGAGGTGTAGAAATGGATTCTTAGAGGAAAATTTCCCCATTCTTACTTCCTTTTTTTTTAAAAAATGAAAAACACATTTTACTGAGTTATAAGACACTAAGCACAAAACTGAATAGATGCAAAATATTAAGAAGTCAGTGACATTTCTAAATATAATCAGTGCCTAAAAAATCAATGGAATAGGTAGACAAAGATTTAAAAGAATCCCTTCTGAACCAGTGCACAGACTTCATATAAAAATCTGCTATTGCGAACACTAATCTTGGTGTAGAGTTCAAAGTAATTGCATACATCTTACATCTTTCTTGCTAGCTACGTAGTTTTAAAATTATGGACTGTGTAGGAATGAAGTGACTCAGTTCATATCCTTATGTATTCCATTGCTGTGAATGTCAAATGCAGCATGCACTTAGATGAGTATTTATTTCAAAACAAACACCAAGTTTTGTCCTTGTATTTTTAAATGTGACTTGTTAACAAGCCACAGAAGCAATACCTTCACCTAATAAACTAATACAACACGAATAGAAATCATAAAACAATCAAAACATCTTTTCATAGGTTAAACATTTTCATAGTGTAAAAGACTGCATATAAATGAAATCCAGCAAGTTACACATGTATAGAATTTTAAGTACATCCAAATAACGAGACTCAGCCCAAGAATATGGAGTTCTTTAACATATCAAGCAGGTCTTCAGCCAACAATTTTTTAAGACGCTGACTTTTTCCACCTATCTAGCAATTAACTGAGGTAGGCTTGGTGTAAACTATCCCATGAAAATAGCTACCTCCAGGGAACCTCTAGCTTTTAAAGCAGAGTAATGACTACCTTTATGGTCTTGGACCAGATTTGATTCTATAAGCCCAATACAAAAATACTTCTCCCAGGTATCTGTTTTTAACTGAGGCTTTATTCATCTTTACACCTATGTGAAGGAAGGTGTCAGCCATTAATTTAGAAGATACTTCAAGCTCAAATTTCAGCCTTACTATGCATGCTAACTCCAGAGCTTTAAAACCTGCTCTTTGTCAATGGTCCACGCGTTGCTCCTCTGCATATTGGCAATTTTATCCTAAATGCAATTTTCAAATATCCATCAAAATACTTTGTTTGAATATCTGCTTGTTCAGCTTGACAAGCAGATCTATAAGCAGCTCCCTGAACTCCTCATAAAAATGACAGTGAAAGAAACAGGAAATGAAAGCCAAGGCTGTTTCCAGCCTTCCTGTGGTTTACAAAGTGGCTGAGCTGCTGCAAGGGAAGATGGTACCTTCCTATCGCTAGGCAAGGGCCAGGCAAATGTGGCACATCAGGCACGGCCGGGAGAAGTTTCTACTCTGACTAAGGCAGACAACGGAACAGCAGTTTTTCCAACCCTCAACACAGAAAACGAACTCTCAAAGAGCAAATAAAACGTGGATGCATTTTTGTTTATGTATTTAAGATGCTCAAATATGAAACAATATGCAAAGAGTAGATAACTTCTCTTTACACATAAGAAAAAAAAAATCAAGCTGATAAACAACATGAACCAAGTGGGTTTTTTTTCCCTAAAGCCAATTTATTTGTAAGAATATGACTGAATTTTTAGATACTTGAAGATGATTGTGATGTCTAGTTTCAAATTTATTTTTCACAGAGCTACTAGAGCTGTAGAGACATTTCCAGGTGATGAAATTTTGCTTTTTTGTAACAAGTTTGGTTTCACAAACTTTTACTAAGAAACCTAAAATTAAGAATAAAGTTATTGAAAAGATGCCCATTTGAAATGTTTATTTTTTAAAATAAGTTTGATATTACTCTGAAAGTCATTACGGTATGTTATTGACAAGTGTCTTTTTTTTTAAAAGAACTTTCGACTTTTAAGAACTTTCTAAAGAACGTTCAAGCCTTCACAAATATACTTAATGAAGTGATTTAAGTAGTTGATATTGGGACTTTTGGAAAGCTAGACATTTCATCTCCATTTTTCCCTGGAGCCCCCTGCATGAGACTTCGAATGAAGAACTGGGAGACTCTCCTTTCCCTGAAATTCCATAAGCACCAAGAATAAAAGTGCTTCACACTAACATTACCAGCAAACTAAGTTATTTCTAAAATCATATTTGACTCAATTCCTTCCTACACACAAATAAAAAGGACCCCTCAGCTTCATAAAATTTGAAAGTAAGAAACAAGAAATTTGAAATTTCTTCAAGAAAAACTAACAATGTGCAAACAGGCCTCTAGTGCCATGACTAATTACAACACACAGGATCTGACACAACTCTTTACACTAATTGGTACATCTGGCCCTGTACCTTGTTTATGAAATAGCTTCAATTAGAAGTTGTGGTACCACACTTCCTTTCCCAGAAGATGTGCTCTTTAATTGTACTACAATGAAATCATGCATGAGTATCTCCTCCCTCTTCTTAATAGTCAGCCTTAATACTGAATAAGTTAAAGCACAGGTGTTGACATTTTGTGACTCACAGAAGAAGGCAAATCAGCTTCAGAAATTTCTAGTGGTTGCCACTGTGTTAATACAGATGGGCCAAAAGACCAGACTGTTGAAACCAGTGAGAGGCAGTAGGACATCACTTGCATTTCTCCCAGAGCTGGATGGCAATCCCTAAAAGAAACTAGAGCATGAGTCTAAAGAAGAAGAGTGGATTCCCAAGCGACAATGAATTTTGACTGCAGCACGCTGGCTGAGATCGTGCTCTGGTGTCCCGGGTCCCAACTGCAGCGTAACGCCCGCAGTCCTGACAGACTGGTCGGACACGAGTTATCTTCCTCACCTTTCTTCCATGACTTGAACCACATTAGGACAGAGCTACGAACAAACGCTCTGCTAGTCCCGAGGGGCCACCCACGGGAGAACGCTGCTGATGCAGAGGGGAGATGCCAACGGAGCGCGCTCGGAGCAGGAGGGCACGCGGAACTCGCCGAGTGCCGCCGCGCTTTCCCGCCCGCGACGCTATGGCTGCCCCAGCGCCGCAAAGCGGCCACTCCGGGAGGGCAGAGGGCTCCGGAAACTCGCGGGACTGGGAGTCCGGAGGCGCTCATCTGTCAGAACTGGGCAGATCGAGGTACTTTTTCCTCAGCAGCTCCCCACACACGGCACGCGGCTCCCTCTCCCTTGTAAGGCAGGGGAGGCGAGGGAGCCACGGCCGCCCCAGCGGCGCGCCCGGCGCCTGGACGGAGACAGCCGCGCTCTCCCCTCCGCTTCCGCACTCCGGCGCCAAGGCTCGCCCGGAACGCGGCCCGCACCGGGGCATGACGCAGATGAGGGGACGCGGCTGAGGAGCCGCGGCTCGGGTGCCGAGCCCGCCTCACAGGCTCGTCCCTCAGCTCGCCCGGGGGCTTCCAACACGGGACAACAAAGAGCCAGAGCTCTCCCTAACGCCTAACTGCACTGCCCCACCCCGGGCTGTGCCAGCTCTGCTCCGCCGCAGACCCCTCGGAATAGCCCCTACCAAGCGCTCCCCGCCATTAACCCTTCAGAGCCCCGACAACCACCGCCCCTTCTCAGCCACTAACCCACCTCCTCTGACTGGAGGCTGCGCAGCTGGATGCTGGGACGGGGGGTAATTAGCCCGGGCCAACCTTCTCTTCGTTGTCATTGGCGGCTTGACATGAAATCGCTCTGTGATTGGTGCAAGCTCCTTTCGATCTGCCCGGCGGGCGGCTTCCCATTGGCTCCCCGCAAGGGAGGTGAGTGTGTTGTGTTTGAATCGCGGGGAGACGGTGGGCGGGTGGCTGTAGCTTGCCACGTTGCCGCCGGCAGCTTCGCGCAGCCCGGCCAGAAGGGGGAGAGGTTCGGCAAAGTCCGGAAACGCTCGGCAATGGCTGGGGGCGGCTTTTAAGGAGCGAAGCGGCTGCCGGCGTGCCCTGCCCCGCCGCCGCCCGTCGCGAGGGGAGTCGCTCGTGTGAACGCTGCCGCCTCGTCCTGCCGCCGCGCCGTGAGGGGAAGGGGCGCGATGCTGGCCGACAGCCTGGTGGAGGAGTTCGAGATCCGCGAGGATGAGCCCTGGTACGACCAGCAGGACCTGCAGCAAGGTGAGCCGGGGCGGGGGAGAGGGAGCGGCGGCGGACGGCGGGAAGCCGCCGCCGCGGGGGGCGTGTGAGGGAAGGGGCCGCGATGAGGAGGGCGTGTGAGGGAAGGGGCCGCGGGGAGCTGGCGAGGAGGGCGTGTGAGGGAAGGGGCGGCGGGCGGGCGCGGAGCACCGCCACAACGGCGGTGCAGAGCCCGGAGGGACGCCGGGCGCTCGGGTGGGGCGGCGGGAAGGGCGTGAGGGGGCCGAGGCCACCGGCGAGGGTCGCGGGGCTTGCGGCGCTCCGCGGCTGTGGCAGCCGGAGCCGGGGCTTCCCTCACGGCCGCGCTTCCCACCGGCCTGGGCGTAGGCAGAGGGATCGCTGCTATCGATAACGATTGCAGCCGTCTTTGTTTGACGGAAGGGCTTGCCGCAGGCGAGCTGAATGGTGTCTGGGTCCCTCTCCGCCCCGGGGTGAAGGAGGGACGCGGCTCTCCGGAAAGTTGCACCTTGACAGGGCGTAAAGCAGCTGTTCAGGGAAATAGCGGGCGCTGGGAGCATCGGGGTGGGCTGCTGTATTGCGCCCTGTTGCACCTTTTTGTAAGGGTTGACAGTCGATGAAGTTGTGGATGTAGCTGTGTTCGATTAGTTGCAGGTCCATTTTTAAAAACTTAGTAAGTTTTCTTTTTTAAAATATACGAATAACTCCACTATGCATCAGAATTAAGCGTGTCTAGCTCCTGTATGTCGTTCTGTCAACAGGTCTTAAGTGCTACACGCAAGACGTAAATGTTATTTCACGGATGAGGAGGGAGTCACAGGAATACACAAAGTATAATTGGACTAAAAATCTACTACAGACATGATATAGAAAGAATGTGCAGTTTCCTTAAGAGCTTAGTGGCATTTATGGCTGGTACTTAGATCCACTTTTGTTTTTAATCCTGAGTTCATTTTAAAAGGCCAGCTCAAAGCTGTGAAGTGGCTTCCTGCAGACCTGCTCTATCCTTACGCTTTCGGCTTTTACGTTGAAGTACGTTACTTCGTGGGATTGGTAGGTGCTACTGTAAAGAAAGATACTTTTAAAAGTTCTTCCTAGCTAAGCTGTTCTCACACTGAGATCAGGCATCTGACAGCAGAAACTTTTTTGAGAGAGGAATAGGTCTCTAATTGTATGCTTTGACTATGAAATAGCTAGCTGTTTGAAAGCTGTATTTAGGTACTCATTGCTTGAAATAGATGCTTTCATGGCTCTAGGATATAAACCAATGAATTCAAATAAGATCCTGAAAACGTAATTTGCTGTCAAAGGGAAGAGTTGAAAATTTGAAGACATGATTTAGCAATGTTTTTGCTATGTCAGTGTTTATGGGGTAGAAGACCTACAAAAAGACTTCACAGTGCATCGCAACTGACTTCTTGCCTTATTGATGTTTCTTTAATCTCTTTTTTTAGTTAAATGAGTGAAAAAATCACTATTTGACTCTCTGCTGTGAGCTTTTAAGAAACAGTATTCCATTCTAGAGGTTAGTGCGTTTTGAGGGTTGGTTAATGCTTTCTCAACATTTGAACAATCTTTTTTTTCTGGGGATTATCTCTTTACAAGCCTGAACAAAAGTGACTAACAGTCTTGCCAGAAGGGAAAGGAGGAAGATAAACGGATGGGCAAGTTGAAATGCAAAGAAGAAATTCCTTACAGGAATGTTTTCCAAATGTTTTGTTGTACTTTATTCCTGGAGTCTGAAAGATATTCCTCCTTCTCTGAAGACTAAGCAGTACCAATGTATGTAAACAGAGTAGTAAGATTGCTTATCAAGGTCTCTTGAAACTTTTCACAACCCAAACAATCAATGCACACTGAAACACTGAGGAGTAGGTTTATGAGGGAACCTAGGTTGTAAAACATTAGGAAGCACCCTGAAACAAGCCTGTAGTCCTTGTCAGCCAGTCTTTGAAACTTGAAATTAGTGGGTAGAGTTTCGGAAAAACTTTTGACAATCTTTGTATGCACCAAAAGCTTTTGCTTTGACAATGGAGGTGGGCTTTTCTGGCATGCTGTTTATGAAAACAGAATGCTCATGGAATTCTTTTAAGGATGGGAACAGCCGTCCTTCCTTCTGTAACATGCATGTTTTGCTGCAGTATGCTGACCTTTGAAAAAGAATTTTTTTATGTGACTGCTCTTTTTACATCTCACTGTTATTCACTTTAACAGAACAGAGGGTAATCTGAACATGGAGTTGGAAATACGAAGCTAAGTAAAAAAAAATAAGGGTTTAATTTTGCAATTAAGTAAACTTCAACCAAGCTTCCTTATATATCTTGCACTACTGATACCCTTTGCTATTGAAAAGAACAGGCTTATTTTTTGAGTGAGAACTCTCTGAATCATTTTGTTAGGTGGGCTCTGAAAAAGTAGAAGAGAAGGATTTTGGTACTGTGGTTTTTTCTCTATTATAGTAACACTGTCAGAAGCAATTGTGGAGAAGTGCTGGTAAGTGAGGGCTGTTTAACATCACAGAAGACCTGTCATTGAAGACTTGTTCTGGTTTAGAGATTTCTGATGGAGCTGTTGAACACCAGTGCAACTGATGAGATTTACTAAAATGAAAATCTTAAGATCTGCACATACGCAGTTTGCATTATTAAAAACCTCTCTGCTTACATCTTCATGGTGAAAGGAAAAATATATGTCTGTGGCAGAAATTAGCTGTTACTTTACATAAATTTACACGAGAAAATGCGGTGTGCTTCAGTATTGTACAGTAACTCTTTAAGAGAAATGTAAATTAACTGTTTTCCTCCTGTGTCTGGAGAACACGTATATTGTACATCTTATATATTGTATATTTTAAACACATATATATTATATATAACACATATATAGAGTATATCTTAAAATTTGCTCGTTACAGGGCTTATAGGTACTTAACCATGTAGAAGAAAGGGATGCAATGCAAATTCTTAATTTTAGAAGAGGTCAAATTGTTTCGGTTCTTGCTTTCTCTAGGAGTAGGACTTAGGGTTTTATTGCATGTTCCTGAGCTCTTCCCTTGTCTTCTCCCTCTCAGAAACAAACTGCCTTAATTACAAAATGGCACGCTTCTCCCATAGTAACTCATTTGTGCTTTGCCATTCTAATGGACAGAATGAATGTGTAAGTATAATGACATGAATTCTATTACTCATGTTGTATTCAAAAAATACTGTGTGGTATGGCCTACTTGATTTAGGAGATGAGGGGGCATTTAAGAATGAAATTATCAACTCCTAAATGTGCTCAAACATCAAAACAAACTTTCACTTTGGGAAGGGAAATGGCAGCAAGTAATTCCATTATGCATTATGTCTTTAACATAATCCTAAATCCTCTCTAAAGCTCTACTCTATTAAAATAAAAGAATGGACTATTTAGTCTTTGCCTTGAATGAAGCCAGTATTGTTGACAAGCTTTAAAGATTGTGGCTCATAGTAAAGATCTATGTAGTATGAGAGCTTGTGAATCGGGGCTCCGTTTTGTATAGGATGATAGATTCACTGGATTTGAAGACTACAGTATTCTGTAATGTGGTAGAACAGACAGCTTGGTGTTTGACTGGGAGTTACTCTTTCCATGCGTAAACAATGTACAATCTCTGTTTAAAAATGGGGAAAACTTAAGCAGGATGCCTTAAGGTTTCCTTATCCAAATACTTTAAGCTCCAGCTCTAGAATAGGCTGTGTTTCTTAACAAGTGGTGTTACAATGAAAAAGCTATGTGAGGATAAACTCCTAAGTATAGATCAGTGTGCCATGTGGCTCCTAGTCATGCTTCTTTTGAAACTGTGAAGGACTCCTGCGCAATGTGATTTGTTTTAAATATTTTTTTTGTAGCATTTATACTAAGAATCTGACCTTAAGGTAGGAAACAATGCACTGTAGCTGTAAAGAATGTGTAAAGAATACCACAGCTGTTGTTTTGCCAGAATTGGACATCTACAACTTAATAGACAAATGCTCCTGCTTACTTGTCCTTGTAAGTCTGAATTTGGTCTCTGGCTTATGTATGTAGATGGAGTAATTGTTCTGGACAGGCTGCCAAACTGAGGTTAGCACAAAACAATCTTGGAGCAGTGTTCTGGTACAATGACTAGCTGATAAGATAATTGGGAAGGGGCAGGAAAAAGGTAAGATAACATGTTGAAACAAGGGCATCTTAAATGAAAACGGAATGTGTTTTCTGGTCTAGCTGCAACTACTGATGATGCAATACATATCTCTTGTATATTAAAAGTCGTCTTGAAGTGCATCTAGGTTTTTCTTGACTCTTCTGTCTCTTTCCCATTAGTGATGCTAGTTCTAGGTGAAAACTAGCAAGACTGTATTGCATGCATGCAGGAGACAACCTGGTCATGGTCCAGGTGATGGGAAGGAGGTGGAAAATCAGAGATTTTTAGAAAACTGTTGGATTCTTAACATGTAATACCTTGCACGGAGGACTTACAATTTTAGCAATAACCCCAAGATTGATTTCTTTGTTGCATTATGGTAGCTTTTAAATTACATGTGTCTTTAAACATAATAATATAGGATATTCAGCACTACTGATGCTGTTGAACAAGTATCAAGCTTCCCTCTAGAAAGGAACCGAGTGTTCAGATGACTTACTTCTTAATTTGAAACAACTAGTCACTGCGCCCTGGAGGTGATTGAAGATGACTGAAGTGAAATTGAGATTAAGTGCTTGAGAACAAATGACATTTAAAATGATGTTTTCGAGCAGATAAAACAATTCTTGTCTCCTAGGTTTATGAGCTTGAAAAGCAGAATAGCTACATTTCTTTATCAGTTTTATGTCTTTTGATATTCTTGTTTCACCATAAAAAGCATCTGAAACTTTCATTTAGCACTGATGCTGTGTGACCTGAGCCCCTTGGTGAAGGGGTAATGGGGAAGAACAGCAAAGTAAGAAAGAGTGCAGGCCTGGGTCTAGCCTGATGAACACGTACAGGGTCTTTTATGCGTATTCTTCTAAAATATGAGTGCTGTAAACACGGTAAAGTGTAGCTAACAGACACCTTGGGTAGAGATGCTGTTGCAGTACTAGGCAGATGGTGGAAAGGGAAGAGAAGATGCCTGGATGTCTGACCTGTGGCTGAAGGACCAAAAGAGGAACTAATTAAGGAAGCTTCATGAAATAAGAGTGTCTTCTAGGTTTCAGGACTGACTTAGACTTGCGTTATACAGGGTATAATGAATCCTCTACTTAAGTATAAGCTAACTTTCTTTTTGGGTACTGGAAATAGCAGTTATAACAGCAATTAAAAAAACCCCACCTCAAGTATTTGATTAAAGTGCTTTAAAATTAGATAAAATTACAGAGCGTTGATTCAAATGCTCTATAACTTACATGCAAATGTGATTTCTTTGTTTAGATCTTCACCTTGCTGCTGAGCTTGGGAAGACACTACTGGACCGTAACACTGAACTAGAAGAATCTTTACAACAAATGTATGCAACAAATCAAGAGCAGCTGCAGGAGATAGAGGTAAATATTTAAGAGATCCAAGTGTTAAAGCCTCTAGACCTGCAACATCATAGCACATACAATGAGATCTGAATTTTTTGACATCTGATGGACACTTGAAAGAAAAATACTGAAAAATCTTTAACCACTTCTGGTACTTTGAGGACCTGTATAGTCTTGATCATATTTAGAACTGTTTTTCTGATTACTGGAAGCTTTGTGCCATTAAACTTCATGTTGGATTTGGCTTGTTTAATGACAAATGACTGGTACTGGTACTTTTCTTTTTGTACAGGAAAGTTACTTCAGTTATTTTATTGCTAAGCTTTGCTGATCTTGCCAGATAAAATGACATAAAATATGATGAATAAATTAATACTTTAAATCATTGTATGAAAGCGTTAGTTGTTACTTCACTGAAATTTAAATGCTGATAACTGCACGAGAGATATTTAAGTAAAATCTGAGGATATGTACTTGCACTAAACAGAGCTGTAGTAAAGGGAGATAAAGCCTATTTAAATTATATTTTAAAAAAAAACACCAACAAGACAAAACCCACTACGACACAAAAAACTCAGCAAAAATAAATAAATAATACAGGACGTAGTGGATATATTCTGAATTTGGGAGGGGCCTGTAAAAATCATAACCACCCTTTCCAAACCACTCATCTTTGTGTTATTTGGAGGAAATTTGTGGCCATTTTTGGCCTTTTTTTTTTAAACTGCTTCTGTTCTTGCAGACCTGGCATTTGTCAGCAGGGTGAATTTTTTTCATCTGTTAGAGGGCAATGCATGGTGTCTAATAATTAAATTATTAAATATTCAGTACTTTACTGACTGACAACATATTGGAAACGTAGTCAGCATTTCAGTTTGGTTCTGGTAGGAATCACAGGGAACAGGCTGTGACTGGTATACTCTAGATTTTTACAAAATCAGAATTCCTTTGTGCAAGCAGCACTTACACAGTCATGGATGGTGTGTGGATTTTGTACAGCTGCAACTTAATACACTTATTGTAGTGGTAACAGGTAGCTTAAAGAATCCTAAGCTTAATACTTAGAGATATATACGTGTCTTTAAAGTAGTCATGTTAACACAAATGCAGCATTTTTATTGGGTGATACACAATTTCTGAGTGCAGGTTTGGTTTTTTTTAATAAGGTACTTCTGTTTTCTGCCTCATACTTTGGCTCTTCCCTGTATTATGTGCTAAATGTCATCTTTGTTATCCTATTCATTCTGTGATACAATGGTTGGGATGGCTGATAATTTTAAAAAATGCATTTACTTATGCAGAGACTTAAAATAACTCATTGTCATGAATGTTTTTTGTAAAAAGATTAATTCTTAAGATCTAGAGAGGACAAACACTTCAAGGTGCTATACAAATACTGTTCTACTTAAGGTTCAACACCTGTATGAACAACCATGTTTAAGGAGGTGTTTAACACAGTTACAACACACCTTTTGAAATATCCATCACAAAGTTATGCTGTGTTAACTAACCTGGCTTATTGAGTGTAGCTCCTTAATAAGCAGCTGTATTTTCACGCTATCTTGAAATACGGAAAATATTGCTAAGCTGCATTCATTTATAGAAATCATCTAGTGCCATTAAGGATGTAATATCCTGTTGGTTTAAGCCAATTTATTCTCTTAAACTTTTTTGGTGGGTTAGTGTTTATGACTACATAAGAGACCTTCAGCACCAGAAGTGGTCAGAAGTATCCTTCCAGAAGTGATCTATAGCTGGTGTTTTGCAGGGTCAAGTACTTGTATGTTCAGACAACCTCAGAGAGTGACAGACTAATTTGTTCTCTCACCATCCTGCTTTGCTTAGCCAATCAAAAAACCAAATCAAGACTTGTGCAATACTACTTTTTGAAGGCTTTATCTGATACCTCTTTCTTCCCTTCACTTTTCTCCCTCAACATGGGTAGGAGTGTACATTGGGGTTGTCCTATTAGCTTCCTCCAAGAGAGGTAGGAGAGAGGTGGGAGAACACTTTTTGTGATGCTTCTGACACGTGTGTAGTGCCTGCACCTTTATTTGCCCAACTTACTGCGTTGAGCCAAAGAACCTGTAGACTGTATTCACATCTGCTGTAACAACATGCGGTCTTCTCCGATCCACCACCTATCTTATTCTACTGTCTTTTCCCAGTGCAGTTTAAAAGTGTATTAGCAACTCAAAACATTTCTTTCTCTAAAGAAGTCTTTCTTGCATCTGGATTTCTGGTAGAAAAGAGAAAATCAAATGAACCCTTCTTCAAGTACCCAGAGAGAACCTCAAGATGGAGTAACTGAATAGATTAGCTTACTGGTACAAGGGATTGGTACAGGAATTCACTGAAATAAATGGGAATAAAGTTAGCATATGCAAGGTGCAGTACTTTTAGCTGGTAAAAGCAGTTCAGACAGTTATTGTCATACCTGTATTTCTGTCTTTTGTGGGAATGCAGGATACCCCACTGCACAGGATACACGTGCAACTGGCATATCCAGTCTCCATGCTTGTTTTTTTTCCTAATTTTCAAGTGCTTGTCTCTGTAACCCAAAGGTGATCTTTCAGCTGCTCCTGTAGCCACTCTTGCTGTGTTTTTGACTAGCTTTTTCAGTGCAGTATATCAGTGTAAATCTTTGGGTGGTATTTTTCCTATTAATTCACATCTTACAGGTACCAAAATCTAGAACTGGCTGAGAAATCATTCTCAAATATGGTACTACCTTGTCTACACTGGAAGGGTCAAAGGCTTTGGGATGCTTGAGATTACATCTAATATATTAAATTCTAACATATTAAGCGTTTTACAGCCTTGGATCATTATATCTGACCTCTGTGCTGACACGTGTGCTGCTAACTAATCGTTGTAGATGTAATAAATCTTGGATTGAAAGGGCAACTTTATTGCTGTCTGAATCTGCTCTCAGCACTGAGACTTCAGAAATACTGACGCTCTCCTCTTACCACGTGGTACAATGCAAAAGTCTCAACTGCTGCTTCATGTTAGGTGCTCAGTTGCAGGGGAGGTGCAATAAAAGTATTTACTACCACAGCTATACTTTGATCTGGTGGTGTGGTTGTTACCAGGCCAACTTGATACCAGCACTGAAGATATTGGAGACACAAGGTGGAGAAAATGGTGCTTCACTTCTTTCATTCACCTAAAACTTCTGCAAAAGCCCCTTGTAATAAGTGGTAACATCTAATTCTGGCACCAAAGCCTTGGTTTCTGTGCTTAGCCACGCGTGTGTTGCTGAAGAAAATCTGAAGATCTCCAGCTCCTTCTGAGAATAACCAATAGGGAAAGTTAATCTGAAATGGGTCATGCTGAGATTCTGCTGCTAATCCATGTACTATTTTTGTGTAAATCCTCTGTCATGTGTGCACAGGCTACAAAAGGATCTAGCCAACTGCTATCATGTTGATCTTCAGGAGTCTGTATGTAGCAGTTACTAGTCCTAGATTAACTTATTATCTGTTCTTAAATTGCCTAAAATGTAAACCCATCAATCTCTTAATGAGGTAAAAGGTTAAGTAGAATATTAGAAGTTTTGAGTATGTAACAGGTCTATGTAAAGAGAAGTAATTCTGCCTAGAAGTCTGCTGGATATTCCTACCTGAAGTTTACTTTTTAGTAAGTAGCATGTAGTAATCCAGAATATATTGCAAGAATTATGTAAGAACAAAGTATTTCACATTTAAAGGGTTAGGGTTTTTGTTCAAGCAAATGCTTGTGTGGATTTTTAGAACTGGATCAGTCCTATCTCGGGTGGGACAATATAAATAGACACTTGTATTATGAGCCTTAGGTGATTGTTAACTGCTCTTAGACTGAGAATTCCAAGATTTCTGACATTATTCAAGAGACTTATCAGTCTATGTTGCTAATTGTAAAACTGCTTCATGTAGAGTTTTATTTAAAAAAAAAAAAAAGCAGGACACCTTTTTTGGGGATTATAGCAACTGGAATAAGCTCCCTGTGGGTAACTAAGGATTGAATTCGATAATTTGATTATAGTTCCAGACATGTATTGGCCCACATACTGTCTTAAGTGTGACCACAACCTAAATTCTGTTCTGCTGAACCTAATGCTGCTTCAGACTGGAAGAACTAGTGAGCTGAAAATAAATTTAATTATGGATGGTGCCACTCAATATTTCATTTTTAACGCTAAGAGAATTGTTGGGTCAACACTGTTAGAAAATTTCTGTTGGAGCCCACTGCAATTTTTAGAAGGACTCAATGGATAGTTAAGGGGCACATTGAAGTCTGGATTCACGGCAGTATTAGTGACGACTGCAGTACAAACCCAATCCAGAAGGCCTGGCAAAAGCCTGGCTGCAGCAAGGATAGGTGGCCATCGCTTGCACAACCAAACCCAGTTCCTCTGGATAGAAGGCTGGTTGATCAGCCTGGGTTGACCTCCACGACACAGGTAAGCGGCCCAGCTGAGTTACTGATAGCAGCTTATCAACTGAACGCTTCCCAAAGCAACCACTGGAATCTGTGTTTCTGAAACTCAGTAGTTTCTCTATGGATGTGAAGAAAAACGTGTAATAGTAGTCCTGTCTTTGTGTTTCCAGTATAAACTAGTAACAGCAATACTGTCTTGCAGTACCTCACGAAGCAAGTGGAGCTCTTGCGTCAGATGAACGATCAGCATGCCAAAGTCTATGAACAGCTGGATGTGACAGCAAGAGAACTAGAAGACACTAATCAAAAGCTAGTTGCGGAGAGTAGAGCTTCGCAACAAAAGATACTAAGGTAACAAACTTGTACTAGATTCCCCCTCCCCAGCTGATAATATGAAAAAGAGCAGTTCAAGTGTATTTGCATAGTTGTTGGGTGGCTGTAGAGGTGTTCTACAATACTGTTAAATTGAAAGGATAGTTTTATTTGAAGGTCTTCTGAGGCCAAAGGACAGTCTTCAGAGGAGAAGCTACACTATGAGGGGGTGGGAAATTCCCATGTCCTTGACTAAACACTCAAAAGTTTTAACAGCAGTCCTTCATCTTTTAGCTTGACAGAGACTATTGAAAATCTGCAGACACACATAGATGACCTGCAACGACAAGTAGAAGAATTGAAAAAGTCTGGACGAGGCCGGATGAGCCATGAGAGATCTGACCAGCCAAGATCAATGCATAGTTTCTCATGTTTGAAGGAGCTGTATGACCTTCGCCAGTAAGACTTTTTACCTTGTGTAGCAAAGAGAATACTGAAATTATTTTAAGCAAAGCTTTAAAAACTCAGACACAAGCACAGATGCCAAACAAGCTAGCAGAAAAACATCTAATGTTCACAACTAGCAAAATATCTGCACAGTCCTGCACTGTGTGGTGTTGCCACTGCCTCTGGCGTATGACTAGACTGCACTAATCTTTGTGCCAGAGGAACTGCAGGTACTGCTTTCTGTCATGAAAGGTTCTCCCCCAAAGTCTCCAGCCATATCAAACTGTAGCCCAGAAAGCTTACAGCGATTTGCACCTCCCTTGTTTCAGTCAGATAAAAGTGCACACGCAGGTAAGCTGAAAAACAAACATCCTAAATGCAAAATATTTTCTGTGACTTACCCCTTCTAGTATGTCTGTGGATATCTTCTTTTCAAGGAAGGCAGGATTCCTGCAGTACCTTTGAACTTAAGCTGGTTGAAGTGATGGTTAAGCTGGTAAAATGGTGCCTGGAGCTCTGGGCTGCCTTTTTCATTTAGAGCAGTTTTACCCAGCTGCACTGCATTAGTATGCCCATCAGGACAGTCACCAGGGGTAAAAGCTCAGACTGGCTTCAGTCCTAGAAGGTAATTTCACAAGTGAAGCACCTCTGCAGACAGGCAGAACAGGCTTTAGTGTCTCGGCTTCAGCACTACACAGAGGTAGGACCGTAGAGTAAATCTACGCATCCAAAAAGAAGTTATTTCTTGGCAATTCAAAAGATAAGTGGATTCCTTGAAACTGCCAAAGGCTTACAGAAACACCAGCCTACGGAATTGCCTTGTCAATTTTGAAGCTCGTTCCCACAGGCAGTAGTTGATAAAAGTTACAAGAGTTGGAGTGCTGTGGAAAAAATGCGTCAGAAAGTATCGCATAATTCACAGAGGCAATGTTTATTTGAACTTAAATTGTAGGTCTAGTTATTCAATAAGCTTGTCTGAGACCTGAAACTGTTACACTGCCATTCTGCTTGAGCTGGGAGGCTTGATTGGATGGCATGTGAGTATTTAAAAACTATTTTCTGATTATTAAATGGACTGATAGGTTAGTAAAATGACTGCTATGTATACTTTGGGTGCATTAGCACACAGTTTAAATCCATCATTAGTTACCCAGGACAGGAGAACTTTAGGAGGTGTGGTCAGTTGCACTTCCTACATTTGATAATATTTATTTTTGTTTCTGCAGGTATTTTGTTTATGATCATGTGTTTGCAGAAAAGATTACTTCGATGGATAGTGAGCTAAATCCTCTAGAAGAAGAAAATGAGAGTTTGAAAAAGGCAGTTACAGTTCTGCAAGCCCAACTTAACTTGGAAAAAGAGAAGAGGGTAACAATGGAAGAGGAATACAGTCTTATGGTAAAAGAAAACTGTGACCTGGAACAGAGGCTTGTCGATGTAGACTTGTATCGGGCTCGTGCAGAGGAGCTGGAAGTGGAAGTAGCTGAAATGCGACAAATGCTTCAGTCTGAAAACACATTCCATAATGCAGAGAAATTGGTGCCAGAATCCTTTTTCATTTCATTCAAGGAATCTTTAGAAAGGGAGCTTGGTCAGAGCCCAGCAGATGATGGACTGCTGACCGTATCGGAGCTTGAGAAGAAGGCACTGAAACGGAGTAGCAGCGAAACTTTCCTGAGCAGTGCTGCAGGAGGAGACATTCTCAGGGGCCACGAAGAAACATGTATTAGGAGAGCTGAGGCTGTGAAGCAGCGAGGAATCTCTCTACTTAATGAAGTTGATGCTCAGTATAACGCTCTGAAAGTGAAGTATGAGGAACTTTTGAAGAAGTGTCAAATGGATGAAGGTTCTTTGAAACACAAGGCTGTACAAACGCTGAAGCAGTATTCCAAAGACCTAAATGCAGGGAATACCCAGTATGATCTTTCAGCTAGCAATCAAGAATTCACGAATGTGGAGCTAAGTGACTCTCCCACAAATGCTCTTCCTGAATATAAAGCACTCTTCAAGGAAATTTTTAGCTGTATCAGAAAAACAAAGGAAGAAATAGATGAACACAGAGCTAAGTACAAGTCCCTCTCCTCTCAGCCGTAACGTTGGACATGCTGATGACCCATTTTCTGTTAATAATTATCTGTTAGTTAAGAATGGGAAAAACTTTATACAAATGTCAGAAGACCTCTTATACTGATGTATTTCTTGAGCACTCAAAATGAATGTTTGAATTGGCTTGTTCGACCTATAGTTAACAAGCTAGTTAGTAACAGCTAGTCTCCCTGTACCTACGTAGCAATAGATTTCATGTTGTTTAGCACCGTCACACAAACTAGTGGTTGTAAAGCAAACAAATGTCATAGCCTAACACTATTCATACTACACTTCATCTCTGGCCAGAGCAGTAACTGGCACTAGTTTCCTTAGTCCACTTCAAAAATAACAGAGCTAAGAAGTCTGTACTGTACTGCTTGCAAGGAACCAGAGTAGAGCTTTCCTTTGGATGGGAGGTGGTGATCTAGCCCCGTAACTACATCTAGGTGGAACGTGAACAAAACCAAGCCCCTGACCAGTGTCGCGGGCAGCCTCTCCGTGACTGTTGAGAATGAAGTTAGCATCTGGCCGAACTTGCTGTGGCAGGGAGCTGGAGGGCTTGCTTTGAGCCAGTACCACGTTTTCACATGCACTAAGCTCTCCCCCAGACAAGTATCAATGTCTTCCTCCTAAGAAAGGATTTGATGTGAAGTTTGTGTGGCTTTTTAGGGATGGTTTCTTATGTAGGGCACTTTTGTCTTAAGGCAAGATACTGTGAATTGACTATGTTTGTTATTTGGGACTTACTGTTCTTTGGTGGAAAGTACATTTTTATGTGTATTTGGTAAGATAGAAAGTTGCAATTTAGCTATTTAACTTTAGTAGTAGCATTGATGTAGTGGAATAACTTTAATCTTACATACCACAAACTCCAAGTGCTTGAAGGGGAGGGGCCAGGTAAAACCTTAGCATACTGTTTTGTCTATTACTTCCAGTGTCAGCTTCTGTGGCGCTATTCCATGCTGCCTGGAGAGTGGGCGAAACATGGCCAGAACATATCCTACTGAAAACAGGGGACTGTGTTCTCATGTTCTTCTCTCCTTCTCCACTCCCTAGTAATCATATGTATTTGAATTTGAAAAACAAGGAACACGGAGAAGTACATTCTTTAAAAGTGTTCGAAGTGTGAAGAAAAGAAAGGCTAAGAAATGAAGCAGGGGAAAGGCACAATGAGAGGTGACATCCTTTGCCTTCTAAAAGGTCTCGTAGCTTAATGTGGTCAGCTGTTCTTGGGAACAGCTTGCTGCCTGCCCGAGTTGCTGCAATACACCAACAGTTGACACGCAGTGGTGACACTTTCTCAGCTTTAGTCCAGCTGCTGCTGTTCAGTTCTGCCTGCCTTACATTGTACCCTGTGTACAGCTGGCCTTCAGTTGCAGTGCTAAGACTTCATATTGTGGGAGTTTCTCCAAAACGTATTCCATTCTGAAAATTATTTAAAAATGGGAATCTGAATCTTGTGAATATTTTTCTAAGCAAATAAATAATCCAGTCAAGCTACATGTGTAACTAACTATGCCCATCTGTGCCAAGCAGGAAACAGTAAACTCGGTGTGGATGGCACCTGCATTATCTAGTCTTGCCATTTTTCCTATGTAGCTCACATGGTGTTCCCATTGAATTTGTATTTGAAGAGGTTACGTTAAATGGAAAAGGATAGACCTATCTGGGATAGAAATCCAGAGGGAACTATGTTTCTGCTTCTTGTTGTGGTGTTTGTCAATGCTGTTCAAAAAGAGGGGGTTGGGAGGAAAGGCAAAAAAGCTGCTGTTCTGCCATCAGGTTAATGATCATCCCTGTCTCCCTAATGCTTGGATCCTCATCACCTGGAGGTCTGCCCCAGTTCACATACTGGAAAGCTGTAGCCTTAAATGAGGAAGGCATGACACTGTTAGTTACAAATTATTTACTACTACTATTCCTCAGCACTTATGGGGAAGGGAGATCTACACGTGCTGGAGCAGAAGACATGTAAAAGCAATTCAGAATTTTTGGTTAAATAGGTGATCTTCAGTGGTTTATTACTGTTGGCTCATTTAGAACACTTTCATATCTACCATTTTTATGCTTTAAAAATATCACAGATTTCTCAGATTTCTACAGAACTACTTCATTTTTCTGTGACGTCGCTTCCCCTGAGCTCGCTGAGCTCTGGCTGTGCTGTAAACCCTTGACTACAGACTGTGCAATAAAAAACTCCAAGCCTGGGTAGTTCTTCCTTAACTTGGCTCAGAGTGTGGCTTTCTCCAAGAGCAGCTTCACAGCCAGAGGTAACGCTGTGGCAGCAGGGCTGTAGTAGGGCAGCGTCAGCTGCGGCTGCGTGCGAGCAACCACGACAAGGCTGCAAAAGCTGCCTGAACTTACACCACCTCCCAGTTATATGGGTGCAGTTAATAAACTACACTAGCGTATTAATTAGAGATTTAGCAGTTTAAAAATAGATATTTTCCGCAGAAATGTGAGATACCGTAAGTATGGTAACAATATTCTTAGCCAATCTTATCTGGATTAGCTACCTTAATCTGCTTATTGTAGTCAACAACTCAACTCAGCCTTTTCTGAGCATAAGTAGATGAAATTAATAATCTCCTTGGGCTTCTCATGTGATGGAAATTACAGCGAGGAACACAAACAGTAAAGTATCCATGTTCTACAGTGCTTACAGTGGGTTATTCCTTATTTTACTACAGTTAGACCTCACCGCTAAACCTGTAACAAGACGACTGGTTACTGTACCTTGTGCTACAGGCCCGCAGCGTGACAGCCACCTCTGGCTCCCCCCTGAAGAACACGATGTGGGCAGAATGATGCAAAGCAGTTTTAGAGGCAGTTTACCATCTACCTCCAACCTCTGTGAAAACGTTCCTGACCCTTCCTTCCTCTGCAAGCCTTCAGGCTATAAAAGGAGCAGGTACAGCTTCTATTTCTTCTTGGACAAATACAAGGTGGGGTAGAATTGACCTTCAAGATAAAATTTTATTAAAAAAATTACACAAAATAGAGGTTTTACATTGTTGCTGTGTGATAACTACAGCTGGATGCCTTCCAGAGGGTGCCCTTGGTTACTTACCTTGCTGTATTTGCATGAAGTAATGCAAAATACCCCACAAACAAAACCCACACCAGTACAAGAAATCCAGTAGTTGTTCCACATTTCAAATGTAGGTGCCTTTCCCAATAACGCATTTCACAGACAACAGGTGAGAACAATGGCTGTGTAGGACAGAGTTCCAAGACTGATGTTGTCCCCACCTCCCCAGCATGACGTTTCCACGAACATGACTTCTCTTTAGGGGAAGAGGGCTGCAAGGGCTATTACAATGCTCAGACTAAAGCACGAGCACCTGGGTATTTAACAAAAACTGGGATGTTTGTAAACAGATTTAATTTATTGGCATTACTTACAAAATAAAGTATTAGACCATGATTTTCCATCATGTCTGTGTCAGTATATGGATTTATTTTTTCATAACGAAACAGAGTGAGAATTGAAATACATCAGAAATCCCAGATTAATCAAGCTGCGGACAGGGTCCCGTGTTGCCTTCCTAGTTGCTCTTACGCCGGAGGCCATGCAAACACGTGTGTGAGTGTGTTGGGATGTCAGTGACTGTCTTTCCGCAATGCCCACATGCCCCAAAGTAGGTCAGATCCTGCCCCGCACTCCCGAGGCCATGGCATTACTCCATCTGTGCCTCCCGCTGCAGGTTTCCTCTTTCGTCCTGGAGATCACTTGAAGTAAAGATGCCGCTACCACCGCTGTCAAGACTGCACCGTCCCCTTAAGATACCACATTCCACCGTAACTCACACAGCAGTCCTGGGGAGAAAGGGGGAGTCCATAAGGTCGTGGGAAGCATTGTCTGGCTTTGGGACAAACGTCTCCTCTCCAGTGCTAAGAGAGCACAAATCCAGAGCAGCAGGTTATCTCCACCCTGAAGACCACATTGCTTAAATGAAGATGACAAACCAAAGAGGGGGAAGGCTGAGAGGCTACAAGGAGGATCAACAACGTGACAGCAGCAAGAAACTGGGGTTTTTTTTTGGGAGAAGATGGGGATCGTGCAGAAACCAGCTTGGGAAAGGTGGCAGGAAGGGGTTAGGACAAGAGGAACTGTGGGGTAAACATGGACTGAAGCTCAGGTGGAGAGACTGAAGGGAGCAGCAGGAATGGGCTGGAATATGAAGGCAGTTGCTAGATCTGAAGCCTTTTAAGAAACAAGGTTCTATGATCATGAACGTCAAACCTCAGAACCACGCCTTGGTGTTCTGACCACATGTCTGCGAAGCCTGCAGCAGGTGAGCACCACGGCCAAGAGTTCAGTAAGTGGGTTCTCCTGTGGCTCGTTTTCCCATTCCTATAACACGAGCACTAAGCTGACGGCTTCACTTTTGCTCCCACTGTCCCATTTAGGTAGTTCAACATGAGCTTAAGTGCTGCTACAGAACTGATGCCGTGGGGCTTAAAGGGAAAAAAGTACCTTTTTTCCTGAAGTCTTGGGATATGCACATCACAAAAACAAATAACCAATTAAGTGTGGAGGATAGAAAGAGGGTTTGCAGACTTGATCTGCTGATGCAAAAATACAAACCCTGTCAGTCTGTTCCTCTGTGCATGAAAAAGGAGCACATGCAGATGGGGAAATAGGAGTCAAAAAATCCAATTTCATTCAAAGAGGAATCCAATCTCTTGTGGCTTCAAGAAGCCAGAGAATCTTCCTACTTCATTAAATTACACTTACAAATTCTATTTCAGAAACAAAGATAATTTCACATGTATCCGTGACAAATCTATTCGAGGTGAAGAAGCCTGACACAACACCAGGCTGCTCGCACGATGACTTTGTGACGTACACAAAAACAGCACCCAGTTTTTTAGGGGAAGGTACTTTTTCCAGAAATAGGTTATCTGTTAAATAGCAACAGCATCATGAAAACCTAATGCCAGTGCATTGCCCAGGTGTTCCAGGAGAGCTGATATCTGAGCTCATGTAGTTGCCTGACAAATCTCCCAGCACAGGCAGCCACAAGAAACGCTGAGTAGTGGGCAGAAATGTCTGAGCTTATTTTAATGCTAAGACGACCAGGTTCTTTCAAGCAAGACCAGTTTGTTCATTGTCACAGCAACAGATCTGTAATTTTTCAAATACGCCATTATTCTGTTCCCAGATCCCAGTGGAATAAAGTACTTAAGCACTCGTCTCACTGAGGTGGGTGTCAGTGAGCCAAGGCCCAGCAACAATGACCGAAGTATTACATCAGTTGGCAACTTTCTACTCGGCCATCCCGAATCGCTTTTAAAGCTTGTCAGTCGTGGCCTGTGTGGTCGTACTTTACACCTGAAACTTCTTTAGCAAGTAAATGGTGCACCTTCAAAGACAGAGATGAAAGGATTCAAATAAACTTTCACAATTAAACATCTTAACTACTATTTTGCCTGCTTGTTTTGGCTAGGGTTTTGCTCCGTACACTGCTGCACGTCCTGCTACAGAATGAGATGCATTTCCTTCTGAATATGTGGCATTTGTGCTCTTCAGCATTGGCCAACAGCAGTCAGCTGGTAAACTCAGCACACTCTGCAGAATCCTCCCACCTCCTTAATGTTTAACTCCACAGTATTTAAAAATAACTCCGAAGTATCACATTTACTACACTCTATTTTCTGCTGGTCCAAGATGAGAAATAAAGATTTGTTGGTAACACAAAATAACGTGTAAGTCAAAATCACTGCTCCTTGGAGGGAAAGACAGTAGAAGGAGACAAGTGTATTTTTAAGAAAACAAGCTGAAAACCAGGCTCTGTCCATATTCCAACAACAATTGTTCTCGCACCCTTATCATTTGTTAATTTAAGGTAAAACATGATCCTTTGCTCAAACCAAACATTAAAAATTCATTTATTAACAGGATCAAACTCACAACTGAAGAGAAACTTACCTTTAACACTCTATCCACCTCCTGCTTGTTTAGATCTTCTCCACATTCTTGACTCAACTGATTCTGGATGACATTCCTGCGCACTCGGTAATTTTTGGAAAAGATTTCAAGCAAAACCTGGCGATGCTTTAAAAGAAAAAGTATCATAAATACAAAAAAGAAAAACAATTATTCCTATCTTTCTATATATCAAAGATGCATGTGCCTTAGACTGTACAAAATATTCACTGAACTACATCAGAGGATTCTTGCTGCGTAATCCTGAACCCGTCCCACATACACCTGCTCTCCAGCAGTGCCCCAGCCTCTGAGGCCTCTACGGGGACCCTTCCATACCCTGTGGCTAGACCTGCACCTGTCCTGTGACCTGGGGCACATCCAAAGGCACATGAACATGGTGAAGAAGGGGCTGCAATGTATCCCTCTCAAATGCTTCCATGGGAGTTCACATGGTCCACTCTAGCCAGGAGGATGGAAACTGCTTGAGTCTTTCCTATAAAAATTTATGTAGATCATGGCCACGAGTTACATTGTCCATCCTCATTTTGTCAGGCGCCTTCACTTTCACTTCAATTACTCTGATAGTAATTAAAACTCAGGAGATGCTCACACATGCTGTAATCATTTCCTATTCTAAATATAAACAGATACATCGGGTAACAACATCGCTTCATCCCTGGTTAATGTTGCATTACAATCAAAAGGAAAAAAAAAATTGGACTGGATCCTGGTGTGAGGCCTGCCTTGGAGAATCCTTTCTCCTTGCAGGTTCAAAATTAGTTGTATTCCGCTGAGGTAGCTACTGACATGTATTACCAGCATATGTTGTTTCTGCCCACACTGCCTTGCCTTGACACAGCAATGATCACCCTGTGAGCTAAGAGCTTCCTCCCAGCTGGAAATACGTTGATATTGAAAATGGGACACTTCAGTAGGGAAAAAGGAATACTACCTGCTGTACCACTTCCAAAAACACAAATTCAAACAATGCCAAATGCTCAATAAACATGTATTTGGGAATGTCATTTGCTTTTATCTTTACCTGATCATAAGTGTCACCGGCTTCCCAAAGTGCATAGACCTTTAGTTCATCTGGTGAAGCAGCAGTCTGGGGAGGAAACTGAGAACAAGAGGCTGTTAAAAATAACCATCTATTTAATGAGTTCTGCTTAATGAGTCTACGATACAGTATCCCTGGGCACCTATTACTAAATCAAACGTCGTTGCCATGTAATGACAACTGCTGAAACAACAAGCTCCTCTCCCATTCCACACTCCAAGGGGTAACTGTGCTCTGGCAGCCCCTGTGCCTGCTCAGGCATGGCCCGTCCTGCAGCCCTGGGCCAGACACCTTCTCAGAGGCCCCAGTGACTTCCAGAGAAACATCATCTGTATCAAACCTGTCCTGCTGAGCGATCCTGTGGCATACGGACCCCAAATTAATGAGGGGATAACTATGGCCTAGGGAATGGGATGAGTACCATGGCACCCCAGTATGTGCCGTGTATGACTGATGCTTCTGGCCACGGTGGGGTAAGCCACACCAGTGCCACAGGCCCCGTCTGGCACTCCACCAGCCATTTCAGAGCTTTAAAAGGGAACTGCTGGGCATACTGGGACCCTGTGAATTTCACATGTGGACAGTTTCCCTTTGGACAGGGGACAGCTGTCATATATCAGAAGAACAATCTCAGGGCTTGGCTAGTATTTCATGGCAAGATGTCTGGATTTATCCCATCAGCAGCGTTTGCTTCCACATTACCCAAAGCATCATTCGACTGAGAGCACCAAGTACGTTGCAGGGTCCTTCTGGAGGTTTTTACATTTACAGCAGCTGGTTTTAGAGATTCAGACTCCACCTTGTATTTACCTGCTTTGCTAATCCCAAGTCAGCGTTACTGCCAAGCACTGTACTTCTGCTGTATTTGTCATCTCTGTTTTGGGGCACACTACAGGACTCCAGAGGACTGAACGCTGATGTACAATGAACCAGACACTTGCTCATTTCAGGCCCCAAAAATGAAGTGGTTTTGTCTGCTTGTTTGTTTTCCCACGTGCCAAGCCAGAGAAATACATTTGTTTTTTGTGAAGCAGAGGCCTCACACCCCTGCACACAGGAAGAAACACAACTGCCTCCCCTCCATGCCCCAAACTCCTAGAAAAACAAAATACCATCCATTTGCCTTAACATTTCCCCTTGGAGCAGTGACTAACGAGCAATGCTGGAATATGCCTTCACTCCTGACATGTGTCTTCTGTCTGTCACTAACAATTTATGCCTTGCTAACCACCCAGCCAACCTAAATCAATCATCTGTGAAAAGCTAACGAGCCAGTCCTGATTGTTCCAGTACCCCTCAATCCTGGCTGCTGGTACAAACCAAACCTTTCCTCCCAGCCTCTCTCGCACCACGCCAAAAGACTTGTGTATCACAGAGTGGAAGATCAGCCTTTCCTTTCATGCTTTGCCTCTGATCTTACTGCGAAGGGGAAGAGTTTTGTGCAGCGGGAGCTGCCAGGTGGGATTAGCAGCTTTGGCTCTCACGTTGGTCCAAATGGCTGGAATATAACAAGGTTTTACACTTGGTTTAGAGCCAGGATTCAGGTTTATTAGGCTTGCAACATCTGACAGAGTTCTCTTCTCGTAAGGACACTCGCTTTCGAGGAATAGTATCTCTTGTATGCTTTCAGCACAGATAAAAATCAAATACTTCGGCTTCCCTGCAGAAAAAAGCTGCAGCAGGAAAGGCAACACACAGGGCACCAGGAGCACCCAGCCACGAGTCAGCTTTAAGAAAGTCACTCAACACAGACCTGGAGTGCAAACTCCTCCTGCCTCAGCCACACGCCCGAAATGCAGCTGTGTTTATCTGGCTGCTCTGTGAGGAAAAGGCTTCCAAACCAACATAATACTTATTTGGGAAGAAAACCCCACAGAATCTCCTCCTCTCGTCCAGTGTTCTTGTGCAAACTGTTGCAAACACTGCTGTCAACAGCACCCTGCTCGCTTGCTGCTGTCATACAGCCTGTCCACAGGAGAGGGAAATGCCATCAGGAACTCTTCAGAGGGATACGCTGCTCTGTCTAAACAGCCTTACCGTCCCCGGGGCTGCCACATTCAAACGGAAGCTCTCAGGGAGGAGCTCTTGGATCTGGTGCTCGCTCAAGCAATGAGCACACCCTAAGAATAGCCAGTGCCAGGCAGCCTTGCATTATAGCTAAACCTGGCTGAAAGGGGCCGAGTCTGCCAGAAAAAACCTTATCAGCTGGAACGATCTTAGAGGTAAACTGCTGAGATGATGTCTCCAGGAGCCGGGTATCAGCACTAGCCCAAAAGGCTCACCAAAAGGCTCACCAAAAGGCTCACCGTCAGCGCAGGACTGCATTCCTCTCCTGTTACCCCAGCCAGGCAGGATGCCGGCAGTGGTTACATCATTTCCTGATGCCTCAAAAATATCCTCAAGATTTGGGCAGAACCTTGCCACTCCGCAGGCCGTGGGAAGGGAGCCGGCAGGAGCTAGCCCCCGCCATGCACCCTCACCAGTCTGCAGGAAGCGGTTGCAGACACTCAGAAGCAAGATTCCTGCGCAAACATTTCCCGTGGGGCTGGAGGCAGGCTCAGCCTGCGCACGCTCCAGACACACGCACACCGGCCGTGTCTGCCGAGGACGCCGCTACTCACCCTCTCTCTGACGGCAGCAGCAGCCCACTGCACCCGGGCACATCCGCCCACGATTCCCAAGTTCTTTGTGTGTGCTGTTCCCTTCCACGCTTGAGGACACTACAAAGCACAGGCAAGCACAGCGCCCCACACGCATCCCCACGGCCTCATTTGCAGCTGGAATGGCATCTCTTCTGGCTCCCCACAAATACTATTTATCTCATACCCGGGGTGCAGACGGACAGCTTTATAATAAATCCTGCATTCCCCTGGTAAGGTTTCAGCCGCCGTTTTCAGCAACATGTTTTCTATAATAGGGCAGCGTGCAAGCCAAGAGTGTCTTCACCCCCCACAGAACATCATTTTAATTACCGCAGATCATTGATTTTTATCACCAAAGCACTTTCAATTACAGAAAACTAATGAGCAACTATGAAATTCCATGCTAAACAACCCTCCAGGCTTTCCCTGAGCTCAGGCGCCCTGGTCGGGTTCTGACAAAACTGTCCAGGGGAGCAATCAAGAAACAGTAAAGTGTACGACGAGCCCATGCAAAGAGCCAAACCAGCACTGGCACCCTGGCATCTGCACAGAGCATCAGGGGTAGGCTTGGAGGTAACGATTTACATTCCTGGTACCAGTACAGGTTTATACAGGTTCCTGTACAAGATTCCAAGTTTTGCAGTAAATTCTGCGTCAGCAGAACTAAAACTTACAACAGACCTCCTGCAAGAGATATTCAGTGACCACTTCTACACCTCTGCAGGTCTCCTGTGACAGGGTTTTCCAGACAGAAAGAAGTTCCCAACCACCTCTCTTCAGGAAGATTTTATTTTGGTTGTTTTTTGAAACAAGAAACTATCCCACTTTCACTCCTCACAGCCTTTAAGCAAAGGGCGGATGGAATAACTTCCAAAACCCAAAAATCTCCAAAGCAAACAAGTCCCAGTCCCAAGTAGTAGAGCAGCAATGACCTCATCATCATATTTACCATCACCACAGCAAATGCATACATTACACCGTGTACAAAGCAGAGCCTAGCCAGCACTATGAGGCAGTTCCAGGCAAACATTACCCCAGGACTTGGAAGCTGTCAAGAGAGAAAGCAGAAGGTACCAAAATTGGTGGTCTCCCTAGTGGCATTTCAAGTCTGTTACTTGCTTCCCAGGTGCCACAACATGTACTTTGCACACGACTGAACATGTTATTTCTGTCCCCCTATAGCAATCCTTATTCCTTAGCTGAGTTTCAACTCCCATGCTCCAGGCTCTCTCCTGTCAGCCTGCCTGCTTCCTCCTCTTTCTGCCTTGCCTGCTCTTTCGAGCAGTTCACGTGTCTCTCTTCCTCTCTCCCCAAAGGCAGCTGACTCCCAAGCTCTTTCTGGTTGCAACCCAATCAGCACTGCCAGATGTCTTGTAAAATTAATTTCCTTTCAGACTCTTTCCCATGATGCCAAATTCCTTCTTCTTTTCTCAGCCATCTACTGTCACACAAACCTGGCTGTGTCTCATGCAATCACACGTCATTTCCATAAAGACAAAGAAACAAAGACACCTCTGCAGAGTCTAGGAGGAAAAGAAACCTGCTGCAGGTATGGTGTGTCGCTTCCCAGAGGGCTCTCCTGGTGTGCCTTGCTGCTCCCACATAGTCAATGCCACCCTTCCTCCCCAAACTGCATTCCTGTCCCTGAGAGAAGGAGCTTGCGCAACTCCAGGAGAGCTGATGGGAATCTGCGACGGCCTTAGATCATGTACAGGAGCAAGCTGGGACAGCAAGTCACTGCAACCCAACAGCTTGGATGTGGAAACAGAGCCCCAAAGACAACTCAGCTATGCAGCATACCACAGAGTGAAGAAAGCAGAGTGCAGGGCCTGCCAGAAGCAGGACACTAAACAAACCTCCAGCAGCTTCAACATACCCGATACTGGACAGTTACTCAGAGCACATCTGTTCTTCTGGTCCACCAGCACAGGACACAAACATTTCACAGCTCAGACGTTCAACTGTCCTCCCCAACCTCTCCTCCCCGAAGTATACCCAGAGAAAAAACATACTTACAGGCACCAAAATCTGTTTGCAGCCAGTGTCCAACACCATGTCCTGTAACATTTTGTCCGAAATGCCACTGAACAACGTGTGTCCTGGAGGCAGACTGGCTAAGTGAAGGTTAAATAACCGTTTAAGCTCACTCAAGGTGAGTACAAATTGTTTCTTAAATGTTGATGACACAAATGCCTTTAGTTCTTGGGCTACCCGGTCAATACAGCCTCCAGGCAAGTGGCCATTTAAGTCCGTGGGGTCCTCCTCCACATGGAGGCCATTGACAATGCCATTGTTCATGCCCTCGTACACTGAGGTATCCATTGGCTCCTCATCACTCACAGGCTCCTCTTTAATGTGGATATTGGAAACATCCATCTTGACCGAGGTGTCATGTGATTTCATCTCTGCCTTTTGCTTCTGTAACTCCTTCTCCAACTGCCCATAGTTCTGCTTGACTTTTGCTTTAGCCATGCTGACCCTTTGTTCCCCAGAAACCAGCAACGGATGAGCTAGCAAGAAAAAAAAAGGCACCATAAATCTCACCATAAACAGGGCTCCAGTCTTGCAGAGCGTTTCTTGAAGGGCTCATAGTGAAATAAAGCCATGAAACACCATCTGCGTGTGAAATCTAAGGCATAAACCCAGATTGTTGATCAGATTTTACTTTAGTTTTGGGTTTTTTTGAGAGGGTGTTGTTGGTGTTTTTTAAAGATAAACATGTAGACAATTGTTAAGCCAGACTCTTGGGGAAGGGTGTTTCAGTCAAGGAACTCGAAGCAAAGACAAAGTGCACTTGTTCACCCAGTATGGCCTTTTCCACAAATCAGGAAAGCAGGATACAGACTGCTTACGCATCTCTACTTGTGACCCAAATGCTTCTTTGTCCAACAACTTTTACAAGGATGTCCTATAGGTACAGTGAGGAGACTGAAGGGGTTAACAGCGAACCCAAACACCCTTTTAGCACAAGATGTACAGTGTGAGAGACTGAGACTCTCCTCTTAGTATCACTACCCACTGATGGGGAGAAAGGAACAGGAGAGAGTCCTTTCCCATGCAATCCTGCACCCCTTCCAGTGTCCTCTCCACACTCAGCTATCCAAAGGTGAAAGGAGGGGGTGTGTTGGCAGCAGAGGAATCCAGTCTCGATGCCAAAGGAAGGAGTGCTGTGTTTAAGGCAAAAGCATGCACAGCACATATGCTGTTATCTTCTCTGCTGTTAGGCTCACTAATCCTCTCCAAATAACCCAACACCTAATCCTTCCAAGCAGATCAGACACAGGGTATTGAAACGGATTCATATGCTCATTTGTCAGTTTGGCTTATACTCTTCATTGGCTTCAGTATCTGGCAATGAGCCAATTGCCTATTTAAAACTTTCTGGAATCTCGAACTTTCACAATCTTTTAGGATTACAAAGCAGCTACTTTAATATTCTCACTGGCATCTATGGTGGAGAAGGATGTCAAATAGAGACAGCTTCACACCTCCTTACAGCCCCCCCCCCCCCCCAACCACATTGTTCATTAATTGCTCAGCCCTCAGTCACACCAGGGGAAATAAAAAAAAAAAAATCACCTCATGCACATTAGCTTGCAAACTGAGAGGTGAGAATTACTTGCGCGCTGGCCCTGTCCTCTCCTCAGGGGCTGCTTACACCCTTACACCATACACGCTGCCTTAAATGAAGAAGTGGATAACAGAACCAGCTGATTTTACACTATCAAATAGTGAGTACTCAGTGCCAAGGAATCCTTCCTGCTCTGCTACAAGGATGCTACAGTAAGCTTGTGTCACCCCAGCGTCAGTGATGTTAGTAAAAAACAAAATCTGTCTTAAATAATCCAGAGGAAATCACAAGAAAGGAAAAATATCAAACAAAACAAGACCAGTCCCCACCACGTTCAAAGCCAGAGAGCAACTCCAAAATATCACCCAGGAATACGGAAGGATGCACGTGCTTCAAGACGATCCAAACACAATTCCATTTACCTGATTGTGCCTCTTGTTTCTTTGGTGTCAAGTACTCCTTTAAGAGATTATAGACCTTTTCTAATCTGAAAGACAAAGATAAAACATACCAGGACAGTTTCAGTTGTTATGCCTGCACGCAGCCATTCCAGCTTTAGCCATTAGCTATAACACTCAATTTCTCCAGGGAGCCAAGGAACAATAATGACTCAAATGATGCAGTGACACCCCTCACCACACCACTTCCCCTGTGAGGGGGAAACTTTTGAAACAACACAGATGAAATTATCTATCAATGTCTACAGAAACTTTGTACTAGGTAGTTCTCTGGTTTTAGCTTCCCCAAAATAAAACAAGTCATTTACTTGGCCTGAATGCCCATCCATAGCATATGTTGCCTCTGAACTATGTCTGGATGCTTCTTAACAAAGTCTTCATCATAAGGGAGCATGAACTCCCAACCTTTGTTTATTCTTGCCACAGACATATGCTCTAGGAAGTCTTTCACATCTTCTGGGCAAAGCTAAAAGAAAAAGAAAAAGCATAAATAATACGGAAGTCAATTTACACCGGACATATGCAGTCATGCAGCAATGAGAACAAGGAGACAGGAAGAGTTGGGCTGGTTTGGTATATGTGGGGCACTGCCATGAATACACACCCAGCTAAGTCAGAGATACTCATCCTTCTCTGCAGCACCGACACTTTCACACAATGTTAAAAGCACAGGACTTCAGAGAGCAGTGGTGATTAATCATCTGAGAGTAAAATAGCTCATGGCACGTTTTGTGGAGAAAAGGGAGTTTCCAAACTGAGATGAAAAGACTCTATTGTCAAGAGAAGCATATTCTACAATGTTAATCTTATTTTAGAGCTGCAGGTCAGACATGCTGCACCTACACATGCACAGCCTTTAAGCAGCACTGGATCTTACAAAAATAGATGGTTACAAAAATAGATGGTCTGTGCATAAATTGACTTGTGTTTTACCATTTTACTGCATTTTAAGGAAACTATTTTTGCCCTCTTTACTTAATGTTTCTCATTCATTTGCTAGTTTTGACTGAATATTCAAGTGCCTGAGCTGCTTTAAGCTTTATTCAATACTGACAACCAGCAATGCCAACGGAAGAGCTGCTCTTTCGTAACACATCCCAAGCAGAGCAGCTAGTACAGCCCGCACAAGCACTCATCTGCTTTGGTGCACTATCAGTCAGCTTAATTGAAACTGTGTTCGGCTTTCCACTAAACAGACTAGAGGACAAGATGCATTTCAGTGGCTCAGCTACAAGGACAGCCATATCCCATGGAGTCGTGGTAACTGTGGGAGCTGCTTGAAACATTTCTAAAAAGAGTATGTATCTATACCTGTTCAAAGTGAAAGCATGCCTGGTGAGCAACCCTGCAAGTCAGCAGTAATGCAGCCACTGTGAACCTGACAAAAGGCTTGCAGCGGCACCCACTACTGACCTACAGACAATGCCCAACGTGGATCATCAACTTCTGATTTAGGAAAACAAAAATAATTAAAACCAAAAAAAAACTCACTTTTGTAACTGCTGCCACTTCCTTTCTCACAACCCAGCGGTCCTGTGTGAACTTCCACATCTATGAAAATAACAAAGGAGAAAAAGATAGTAACTGTATTTAGCAGTTGCATTACTGAAGTTATAGTAATGGCCCAGTTCAATGTTACCAGAAAAATGGAAAGCCCATTCCTTTCAAGAATGTGCGAAGTAGGTGATTCTCAGCCAAGTAGTGACAAAACACTTTCTGGCCTCTTCTGTCCTCAAACCACCATGAACACAGTATCAAAAGCTTAAAGAGTCTTGGTGAACCCATGACAAAAGCTATGAAGAATCTCTTGAATTCACACTCCCCTTAGCTTCCAAAAAAAAAAAAAATCCACTGCAGTGATGCTGGGACTCCAGAAGTCACACGTGAAACTCAGCTTCTCATACACCTTAATCATCAACCTACAGAAACTCTTCATTCACTTCTGTTAACGTAGGGGCCTGTAGAGGCTGATGACTGTTGCCTTTCTGTAGCACACAGCCTCCTAGGAAGCGCCCATTCCCTTTTCAACACAGTCCCTTCATCAGGGTCACCCTCAGTTATGCTGAGATGGCCTGTCACTCACACACTTGTCCTCAGTTAACGGAAAAGCTTGGAGCTCTGCAGAGCAGCTCCTAAGGTCTAACATCCTGAGAAGCAGCTGCTGTGAGTGGGCCAACAGGATACATGAGGACTTGGGCAGAATACTGTCTCAGGATGACCTTTGATTTCTTCCTGTCTTCATTTAAATAGACTACAACCTCTTTTAGTCTGTGTGTAATAATAATGTTGTGAAGAATTCAAAATCTCATTACTGTCAATTTCTTCCTGCCCTACAATGTCATCTATGTGTCCTTCTCTCTGATTCAGCTTCTTTCTACCCACGAACACACAAAACCACCACACTCACTTCAGAGCACAGGGCATTTGTTTCAAAGCACAAAAAGCTGCTGTCCAAAGTATGCAGACCTATCAGCTCTCCTTGCACACAAGTCTGAGGCAGCCATTTCTCATTAGGCCCTGTACCCTCAACTAGAGACAATGGTGCTCATGTCCTCTGAATTTATCATGCGAGAATCTGGGGAAAAAACAGAAGCTTTCAGAAAACACACAAATTATTTTTCCTTCTCCCCAAAGTACAGTATGGAACAGGTGGACACTAAAAGCCACTACTGGCCATAAATATTTTTTAACCTTATTAATTACTTTACACAAATATATAAAGGGAAATAAAGTTCACTTTTTAAGCTAGAACACATTTTCTCCACAGATGCCATACAGCATTATGTACTATTTCTGAGCCTTATGACCAGACGTTTCACTCTGTCTGAAAGCCAGTAATATCAATGCTTTCTATCTCCTAACATTTTAACTTTTTCCCTGTAGTAGAGCTAATCAGCAAATTACTTGCCTTTAAGATCAGCACAGATCCATTTCTCATACAAAGTATATTTGACATAACTCAAATGAGAATAATTTATCTTTACATCTTAATGGCTAAAACGCTACCGTTTACTTAACTGAACACAATTACTTCTGGTCCTTAGAACTTCACGCACGACATGTCACCTAATCTGTTGTGACTTAAAGACTTATGTCACTGGGTCACACCTGAATCCAGGTCTCCATATGGCAGTGTCTTGGGCAGACATCAAGACACAATAAAAAGTCAGTTTCAATCACCATCAGTTTTATCTTACACTGTAATATCCTTAGAGTCTCTTGCACAGCATGTACTAGTAGAGCTAAATCTCATCAACAAACTTTGCAAACAAGGAGAACGATCAGGTCTAACTGAAAAAAAATGAGAGCAACGCACTCATCAGCTTCTCTTTGATGGGGCGGAAGCCATAAACTGAATATGAACTTAGGAACCACTTAGGAACTTAATTCTTTCCAGTTAGCGAAAATAAATACAATGCAGAGGTTGTTCCTTTTTGCTGTGGTTACGTGTGTGTTTACAAGACCTGTATTCATTTCAACTTCCATGTGCAGCTACTGCTCACAAAAGGTGCCTGGGAACAAAGTCCTTTCACTGATTAGCAGCTCTGGTGAATAAAGTCCTTTTTAAAGATCAACAGTGCATGCTCAGGGAGCACAAGGCTTACCCACACTGCCCTCCTGAGACCTCACGGTCCTGAGCCCACGGAAATATAGCCGGAGAAACAAGCACTGTATTATCCAGCCCTGGCTTTTCTGAAAGCCCTACATTGTGGGGGCTATGTGATAGTGGTCCTACCGCATGTATTAGAAAGGGATGAATACTGTTAACGACAGATGATCTGAACCTGCCAGCCAGCCACAATGTCAATCTACACCACCACTCCCATGACAGACTTGTAACAACACCTTCAGCATTTAAGTACGAACAATTCCTTTGGAAGAAACACCTTACTGCAGCAGAGTTTTGCAATGCCGTGGCCTTTCGGGCAAACTTCACTTGCGTTTTCCTTTAAAAACAACACAGACTTTTATACTTACGACAAAGTCTCTCCCTCTACAGAGCACTTCTGCAGGGACTCCACTATGTGGACTAGAAGTATCTTTCGGGTAAAGGACATCACTGTTAATTAAAAAGCAAGACAGATTAGTTACTAGGTACTCCAGAAAAATGCCATTGGTGAAGATTAACATGACAAACGCGTCCTCCCTGTTCTGCAGTTAAATTATACCTTTATCCAACGCATGGTTTTCATTAAAGGAATTAATACTGGTGTTATTACACCACTGCAATTACACTAGTGCAAAATGGCTTACACCAGCAAAGCATAGCCTTGTGGCTAGCAGATGCATGCAACACAGGTACAAGCTCTGCTTTGTTCTTACAAAGCCTATCCTCCCTTGAATCAGTGTAAACAAGACCAGAATGATTCTAAGAAATGCTTAGGCTAACCTGGTACGCAGCCTCAAAGGCAGCATTTAGCCAAAATGCTGATGTATGGGCATAAGGGTTTTTCATTTCCTTCCCAGCAATCAAGGGCTTAAGAGAACAATACTGCAAAATGTCATGCTTGAATCAAACAGCCCTGTGTCCTTGTCTGCCTGCAAGACCAACGGCATGACATTTGTTAGCGTGGTCTGCAAAGCCTCAAGGCAACCTAGGTTCAAGATCTTGATCCTACCCAGGCCAAAGAAATGGGTCTCCTCTCGTTTAAAGCTCTGATGTGTGCATGTGCTGCTCTGTGTCCAACCATTCCAAATATCCCACATCTACTAGAGATACACACACCCTCCTCAGACTAGTAGCAAAGAATCAGCTACAATGCAAAAACAAGTTGAATGCTAATATACTGTCTTTTAACTTGCTTCCAGCTTCCTTCTGGAACAGCTGGATGGACAGCACGGAATTGCTGTACATTACTAATACATGGCTGTATCACAACAGCTGAAACACATCCTGCTAATGCATTTGGACTGGTAGCTGGTGGTATTCCAGAGACTAGAATTCTCTGCATGCAGTGCTCCACTCAGGTGAAAAAAAAAAACAACAAAACAACCCAAAAACCATACTGCACTTTAGACTTCAATTCCCAGTGGGATGCTCTATCCTAATAAACAGGAGAATGACACAGAATCCATTTCATGTGGTACACTCAGTATGGCACACTTAATTTATTAAGCAGGTAATGCCTTCCAGAGCGTACCTTTCAGCTGCCAAACGCAGCATCCACTAATGAACAGCAAGGTGACTGCACAAAGATCTCTGAATTTAGCTAAGAAATACTATAGCTGACATCGGTTTCATTTTGTGTTTATATTTGACACTAATCTCTGGAAGAATTCGGGACATTCCTCTCACTAAAGAACACAAGTGAAAACAACAACAAAAAAACCCTAAGATAACTCAAATACAAATACAGATTACATCACTGCTTCGCCATAATTTTAGCTGGGGTAGGTACGAAGGTATTATCCTTTAACATCAGCCCTTTGAATTTTGAATATCTGACTGCATTAAAAAGCACCAAACATTAAATCAACATTTTACAGTACTATGAGTTAAGAACATGGCTACTTTGGGACACAAGGAAGGTAAGTATACAAAATGCATTGTTCTGATCCTCCTCTTAAAGCAGAAAACCATGTCCCAGTAACAAAGACAAGCCATACCTCTTCACCACCCAGTTTCCCTGGACCAGCATTGCCACCTGCTGTATACAACGGAGAACTGCCGTAGAGTCAGTCCCAGAGCCTAGCAAACTCATCAGATTTGCAAACGGCATGACCTTCACTGAAAGGCAAAATATATACCAGATAAGGTGCACGATACAGACATAGATTTATAAATATGGGATACCATGATTTATGTTGAAGTTCATGGTCAAAGCTGTATCTTAGAAAAAACTCAAAACCCAAGTTCTACTTAGTCCCCCCCGCTACACTACAGTCAGCATCTGTTCTAAAAATATCTGCTAGTGTTGCAGCAAAGTTGGTTAGCTTAACTGGTCACAAATTAACACACTGATAAAATTTTAAAAATCTATGCCTTTTGCAACATTTGGAAACAGAGACACCTGAAGTGAAGTCCTCAGGATTTGCTCTCATCAGATAGTTAACTCCGAAGAGACAAAACAAAACTCCCAGATGACACTCATGAAGTACGTATTACGGAAAACTTCCCAGAAAATGCCAAAGTGCAGCTTATTACATTAACCTTCAACTTATAATTCACACTCAGACTCCAGGAGACACCTGCTGAAATAGACGTATCCAGAAAGTTATCATCAGATTAGAAATTATTCTAAGAGTAAGTTGACTGCAACATACAGAGCAGCAATCAGATCTGATGTCATTGCTCTTCTCTGCACAGCGGGTCTTCTTAAGGAAAGGCTTGGGATTTGGATTCTTCACAGAATCAGAGAGCCAGACAGACTCTGTCTGGCACAGTGACACAACTGGTACTACTAGGAGAGTACCTTATCTGAAGCAACCAGACATCGTAAAGTGCAAATGTATCATAAAAGCTACAAACCATTCTTCATCAAGATCTTAATCTGATCAGCGAGGGGTAAAGTTTTCAGCTGGGCCATAGAAAGCACGTTGCTTGGAGCCATCGGTTTGTCACTGCAGATAAAAAAGCAGAGTTGCAGCCCATGAAAAAGAGCATCTAGCCAATATGGACTTTGAACATTCTGTAGAAACACTTACTTCTCTTCCTCTACACTTGGAGGCATCAACATCATTAAATATTCACTAGAAGAAAAGAAAACACATCCTTAAAATGCCTGTCTTGGGACTTCCCAGGTTTAAGTACAGTTATTTCTTGCTTAGAGCAATCCTACTTGTGCCAATTTACAAAACAAACATTAGTCTCAAAACAGAGCTCTCCCCTTTCCTCTCCCATCTTCCTCTGTAAATGCAGTACTAGTAAAAGCTATTGACATTCATCTGCCCAAAGAGAAGGCATGGAATAAACAGGAGTCAGAATCCCAGCTCTTCTATACAGAAGAGGTGTCCAAAGTGCAAGAGTAAATACACTAAACACAGGTACTCTGACACAGCAGCTAGAGGGGTCACGTGAAGCCCTGTAAAGAGAGAGGATCAGGCCAGCAATAAACAAGGTGACTTTTCCAGCCATGTAATTACCAGCACCTGTGAGGAAAGGATCACACCCAACAGACTTCTCAGAACACCTAGCACTGTTTCGCTGAGATGTTACATGCTAAGGAAAACACACCCACACCATGAAACAGAGAGAGAGTCTGCCACTTTCCTCTGACTCGGGCCACGGGTGTATCAGATCACAGGGATGCATTAGCACTGACTGCATCACGGGAAGATTCCTCTACAGCCGCAGTCACCGAGAAACAAAACTGAACAAGTTTCAAGCAGTTTCAGGTGTCTCTCACAAATCACAAAAGAAAGTTTTATAAGATTTGCTAACAACAGAAGTTATTGGCTTCAGAGTTTTAATTTATTTTAACCAGAGGAGCTTTTGGTTTACTTTTCCTTCACAGTATTCGCAGTCCCAGTAACGCAGGATTGTGATAACATACAAGAGGCTACAATCCCAAGTGAAGGCAACTAGTTTTAATCTCAGAGCGCAGGGTAACAAAGACAGCAATCTGAGTAAGTTGAAGGCCAGTTTGTTTCTGTATTTTTTAAATGACTCAATTTTTATCATGGATAGAATTATCGAAGATCAGACTTTTAAAGAATATACCTGCTTTATTACTCTGAAAATAATCCCAACAAATTACTGCAATTTTGCAGGAAACCATTAAACCATTACCTGGGAGATTTAATTAATTCCGTGTTTTCAGCAAGGCCATGACCTTGACTAAATAAATACTGGCGCTCATGTTCAGAACGGCTATCCTGGAGAAACGGAGAAAAGCAAGAGTCACTACCCATACTGAAATCATACAAAACGCCAGAGAGCTGGATTCCTCATTCCACGCTGTGACCACCCTGTCACAGTACTGCACCATTCAAGTGTTCCACATCGCTAACTGCTGTTCTACTTTCGCCTTCCTGAACAACGCTCACATGATGTGGGAACATTTTTGTTGCTATGATTCGAAATCTCCTGACACACATGCACGTGGGTCAGACAAACATGATTTCTGACACTTAACTGACTGGGCTACCCAAGTCTTTCACACAGTCCAGTTCATAATCCAAGACCTGAGTGATTCTTGTACTCAGACACCTCCCTTTTTTTTTTCCCCCAAACTCTGTTTTAAACCTTTTCTAGCGTGGAGACCTCAAAGCATTATCCAGTGGAGGAGGTACAGAGTACTGCAGGGTCTGTTCAAGCCTACAGACCTACTTTTCTTCTTTATCTTTTGATGATTCTGATTCCCATGAACTCAGATTTAAAAACAGTTCTGGACTTGACTGAGCCTTCAGGCCCAGGTGGCCTCCTCAGCACACACCTACCTTCAAGCCATAATAATGTAGATGAACCCAGTGCTCTTCTGCTTGTCTCTTCTGCAGGAACTCATAGGACTGAACACGTCGTTGACGAGCTTGTTCAGTCTCAGGGCGTGAGAATCGTACCTAGAAGATTTGGGCATCGTTAAAGACAGCCCCAAAACCCTCGTAACAAAACACCTGCATTATTTATTTCATACATAAGAAACAGAAGCTAAGGGTCCTAGCTCAAATGTATCACCCTTTGCTGACAGAGCCATCTTTATGCTTGTACAACAAGTGCAAGTCTGTCTTGCTTTCCCCTTCCCAAGCCCAGGGTCACCAGGACTAGCTGAGGTTTCCTGTCCTTTTATCTGGGGGTGAATTGTCACACTTTCTTGTGAACTGTTGTCTGAACTACCATAAAAAGGAAATTTGGACATACAGTAATTTGCTTAACATCATCTTCAGCTTCATCCTGGGATGAATCACCACCTGCCAAAAAATACAACAGCATAAACACACCACTGTAGTAGAAGAGCCAAAGCCAATCTGTAACTGTCTGGGGGCCTGTGCAGGAAGAAAGCAATACTAGGAACTACATAACCCGGGTTCAATCTCAGCCTGCCGAGCTATCTAACGTATGACAGCACCACACTGCTCCTACGACAGGAGATACTGCTCCCATGAGCTTTGCACTGCAACTTTTCAGCAGCGACACACTCCTTACTGCTGCCCTTTCACACCACCCACCACCTCCCATCCCTCTGCCAACTCCCCCACTGTGCCCACAAAAGCATTTATGCAGTGACACTAAGACCAGCGAAACAATTGAAGAAATAGTTTTATAATCAGTATGTTGTTATACTAAACACCTTCAGAATATGACGACTTTTACCAGTAAAATTATAGAGAGAACTTGTATCTCACCTCCCAAAAGAAAACACAACTCATGGAGCATTTACCTTCATTAGCAGCTTCTCTTTCTCGGTGTTTTGCATCAGCCTTGTCCAAGTAGGTGAAGCTTGGCCTCAGCTGAAGAATTCCATGTAGTGGAGTCAGGTGAAGTTCACCTGAAAAAGAGAATTAATGTTGCTTAAAATTGTTTTTTTCCACTGCACAAGGGCAGCATTTTTCATGATCTCCCTAGCTCTGTAAAGGCACAGTTTCAATTGAATATAATAATTTAATACAGTAAAACATAAAAAGGGACTGAAGTGAAAAATTCTTCCAGTGCTCAGGATTTCAAAGGAGTATGAAACACCAAGACCCATTTCTGTTACTTTCCTTTGTGTTGAAAGCAGGTCCTGTAAAGAGCCACATTCTGGCTCAGACCTGACCTATAGTTCAGGAGACTCATAGTAAAACAGTCATCTCTGAATCTACATATTTTCATCTCAAATGATCCTCAGATCAGAACTCTGTGATGGCATTAGGAGGCAAGAGAGGGGCAAAAAGTGTTCAATAGGAAAATGAGAAAGACATAATTAGATGGAGACAGTAATACACATAACAATGATAAATTTATGACACAAATGTGTATTATTTCAGGCCATCATGCACTGCTAGGATCCTGGAGGCATCTACAAACCCACAGTGTTCTGATACAATATTTACAATTTTGCTAGACCTTCTCAAGGGCTCTGGGGACACTGATAAGGAAAATTTTTCCTTTCTTTAAAGAAGTATCATTCAATCAAAATCTAGGCTGGAAAAAAAAAAAACCAAACAGGTCTTATTTTAACCCTGAGATGAGCATGTTTTACTGACGTGGAGGGTAAGCAAAAGAAACTTACCTTTTTTGTAAACAGCAGCTGCATAGCGGGAAACGTTACTCGCAGCTTGTGAAGAGCAGAAAGTTTGCTTGTCCATCAGCTTCCTGCAGACAGATGAACACTGTGAGATTGTGCTCTACAGGCAATGTGGCATACAGATGATACAGGCCCGAAATCACCAATTCTCAAAATGGAATATCAATAACTGCAGCAAATATATATACTCATCTTTCTGTTTGCAATTCAGAATTCATGAAGGACACCAAAAAACAGGTTACTTCCAAGAATTCTTGCTATGTAACAGTGTCCAAAGCATCTCCTGAGACTGTACGGACACTTGTTCCCACGTTTCCCTGAAGTCCTGGTGGACAAACGTATCTACGCCCACCACAAAAAGGAAACGAAGGCCAAGAGGACACCTACGAGGAATAGGTACTTGTTTCATCTGTACAGGTGCCATCTACATTGAGAGCAATCTGTTCTCCTTTGCTGCGACAGTAGTTAGGATTCAAAGTATCAATGGCCATTTCGAGTTCAACCTAAACAACATGAAAGGAAAGACAGCTATTTACCATGGCAGAATCTCTAACACACAAATTAAAATTCAATCCCACACTCGGCAACATTTCCACAGGTTTACAGCAAATTTAAACACATAAGCAGCATCGTTCCAATCAAACATGGCAAAATCTCATGCACAAAGTTGAACATATATATGTTTTTTTTTGTAGGATGGAAACATTTTAACAATAAGCTAGAGATACATAAACTCCCATGTAAATGAATGGGAGCAGAGAAATGAGAGTTCTTTAGGCAGCCCTGAAAAACACCTTCACTTTGCTGCATACCTTCCACTACATTATCAGTCTAGTTTACTTATCAGTACAGAACAAGTGCAAAAGCAATATCCTTCAAGCCTCCCCATCACTGAGGATCCACTCAGAATCTCTCAAACTTAAGGTGTGTTTCCTTCTAGTTTGGGTACCAAGCAGTACAAATTAACTACATCCTCTTCAGAGGCAAAGGTGTTGATGCTAGTAAGTTTGAGACTGCAGCACTTACCACGGACTTCACAGTTATTCCTGATTTACAGTGGTCAAAGTACAGAAACAAGCTCCAAGCTTTTAGTTACAAGGAGAACTACTCCTCCCTCAAACTTTACACTTGTTCAAAACCAAGCATTTCTCTTTATATACTATAACAATACAGTATATATTCTTCCTCAGGGTGTGTCAAAGCTCTTATAAATTCATATATCACAGCTGTCCCTCATTTTTCATTCCTCTTTACAGTACCTGTAAACGGAACTAGTTACAAGTCCCTGGATGAGACAGCAGATTTACAAGTTGGCACAGGGCTTACAATGCAAATGTTTGCTTGCCTGAGGTTTGGAGTTAGGATGCATGTTGTTTTGAGGAAGTCTTGTATTAAAATCAGCATTCTCCTTAACCACTTCCCAGAACAAAATCCTAATGTCACAAACATCTATTTCTGTGGTTTTTACATAAGGTATTTTAAAACAATACCCATAGTTTTGGGATAGATTTGCAAGCAAGTGCAATCATTCCAGTTTGGGCTATACTTTCACTACCTATGCAACCCCACTGATGTCTAAAGGACTGTTGATGACTCACAGCCAGGCAAGAGAGAAATCAAGACCCACACTGACACCAAAAGACAGAGCATACCTAGAAAGTTCAACCCTCTTCTGAGTATTGTGAAGACCTTCTAAATCAAGCTGTATTAGCACAAGCACATACAAACTGAATCAGCATTAGCAACTACATTTCCCTGAGTGACTGTTTTATATTAAAAGACTGGCTTTTCCATCATGACTTCAATTTCTCTCCTTTATAAACTACTTTTATTCTAAACTCTATTTTACAGACACAAAGACTCCCCCACACCTCCAAGCACAGATATCTGGTCCTGCAAGTAGCTGCACAGTTGTGACAGCTTAATAGCATAATGTGCTTTTCCTAAGTGCATTCTGCACAACATAAAACAACTTTTACAGACTGGACTCAAATGATGACCAACCTTTTGCTGCTTTGGTTTTATCTTCGCTGACAAATGTGTAACATCATCATACGTCATGGAAGCTGGACGAATAGGATACTGGAAAACAAATCCATTTCATAAAACTCTCTTCATTTAAACATCAAAGACCTTCACAGAAATTAACTCAATTTTCCCTGTCCCCTCACATGTAGACCCACTTGCCAGATGGATACAAGACATCATTAAAAGAAATTACTTGACAGATTTGTGAGTCATCAGGGGATTTGGGAGTATGACCTAGAAAGCCTGTTTCTTTCCCCCCAGTCAACGCCCCTCCTGCCCCTCACATCCCACAATAAACTATAACACAGGAAAACGGTGCCACACATTAACGCAGCAGAAAAAGGAAGTGTTAGAAGCAATTAAAAACCCACCTCTTGGCATTAACTCCCTGGAGAGATATTATCTAAGTGTAAAACATTTGTGAGTTTACACAAGTAGTGCTAGCTTACAGGACACGGGCCACATGTAGCTAGTCAGGACACCAAACCCAGGTTTAGCCACATGGGTCTCTTCTGAACCATTTGGGAACGCTGAGATGACAGTGTGGTACCCAAATGAAATCTTCCAGCCATAGCAGCATCCTGCTCAGAGCTGCCTTTTCTCTGGAACACCCACGGGCCCCATCACTAACCAATGCTCACTCCTGACATGGAGCAACTGTGGGTGTCCCAGAGGCAAGGCTGTATGGCCTGGTCCAGCACGTCTGGCTGTCTCCAGCCATGCTCTGCTGGCACATGCTGTGCAGAGGATCTGTACAGGAGGCAGTGGGCCTGCCAGTGAGCATCACTGATTTGTATTGAACATTTCACCCAACAGCTTCAAGAGACTTCCCAATTTGCAGATGGGAAAGTAATAATAATAAGGATAAAAATATTATTCTTATTATTAATATTATCCTTATTTACTTATTATTAAAAATATTATCATTATTATTAAGTAATAATAAGGATAAAATACACAAGGATTAAATGATTAGAGAAATTCAGTGGTAGAATGGAAAACAGACCTCTACCTTCCTAACATACCTCCACCTTCAATCACTAGTTCGTTTTATCTCCACAACACAAGGAGACTCTTCTGTTGACTTGCATTAATTTATGAATGATGTCTTAAATAGGGCCAGTCCTAAAGAAATGTTCCTTCAGTAAACATGGCAGAAATCAGTGATGACAGCAGATGGCTAAGAGACTGCGGATTTATCCAAACCACGATAAAAAGACATCTACTAAAAGCACTCCCTTAGGATGCTTGAAGGGAGTGATTTAATGACAAGTCTGTGCCATAAATGACCACTTCTCTCTTGTCAATGATTTTCTGCTAAACATTTTAACTGACTGAGAGCCAAACAGGTTTGCCTATACCCAGGATCTTGACAGGCTGAAGCAGTAAGGAAAGTTACTGCTCTTTGAATTTATTTTAAACAAACTATCACTGCATAAAAGTTAACTGAAATACCTGAAACAGATACAGCTTCTCCAGTAGACTTCTGGCCAGGAACACGTCAATCTAAAAAGAAAACCAAACAACTTTCGTCAGATCCCAGTTGTAATTGATGGAGTCTCAGATAAAAGTACAACCCCTACAGCTCACATACTGACTATTTTAGCTTTTCATGACAAACTAACATAAAACACATTCATGACTCTCTGTCAAAGGTCTCTCCTCTGCTGATTCTGACATGAAATTCTGCAGTTGGCCTTTTTAAAAAACAAACAAAAATCCCCACTATGATGAGGCAGCAGACAGTGTCTCTGTGTTTTTTCTCTCTAAGGAAACCCGGTAAACAAATCTGAAATGAAAGAGGAAATTCTTTTTTGAGGGGCTGAAGTGAATCTGTTATCACAATAATAGAAAGAGAAGGAAGTTCTCTCTTTGGCAGTACAACTGAAAGGTAACTTCATTATTAGTATTTCGTCATAAAATCTTTCTAAATGAGACACAAGATACCTACATGCCAAATCTGATTCAACATTATTTTGCCACCAGCACTGAAAATGTACAGATGTTTTATGACTATCACATACAGAAGCTGCCATTTTGGACACCTTTAGATACATTCCTGACAATTCCCACTCCTTTTCGCATGGCTTTTCTCGTTCTTATGAGCTTGCCCTTTCTTGTACTTCCAGTGTGTAAATTCAGACATAAAGTGAACATGACATTGTGGCTACTCTTTGGGACACAGCAGTCCTTTAAACTAGTCCAGAATCAGAGTACAACTATTTATTTTAGCAGAAGGCAAGAAACATTTTAGCTTCATAATTAACAGATATTAACTCATCAAAGTCATTCCAATTTTTCACAGCTCTCAGAGACATGCAATAGAGTCACTGGAAACACACAGTGGGAGAGGCAAGTTTCCCACCTGTGTTGTTGCTCTTCTAACACGGAAAGATTATGAAGGGTGAAAAACCTGAGCTGAACCTGCCAACATGGACATCACTACTTTGGCAAAATAGACACCATGAGCCATATTCTGGGCCCACACAACATATTTCCTTGCACAGAGCAAGCCACTGGTTGCAAGACAACCACTGATGTTGATGACACATTGTTTCAGCAATGCAAGAACACTGGGAACTAGAATAATAAAAGAGAAAAAAGACTCATGTACAATCACTGCTGCTACAATACACTTTTACCTCTTGTATAATTGGATCATCTTCTTCATTGGCCATGCTAGGATACAAAAAGCTTTTTCTTAGCTTATTTCTTGGCACAACCTGAAAGAAAACAGAAATGTCATATGAGTCATTACATCTGTGCCACGTACCACATGTAGCCTGGAGTACTTATTCCAGTTAACTTGGTTCCCTTCAGCAGTAATCTGTTCAGTCTGATTTTTGAAGGAATATTATGTGTTTGCACGATCAGGTCGCTAATACTCCACAATCTTGACCAACTGCCACCAAATTCAAGACAGGCAAGCAAATTTCTCAAAAATAGGTAAGTTCTTGTAACTTTCCTGAAAGCCAGCAGTCATATAAGAAAGAGAGCACTGAATCAGTGTTCTACGGAGGGGAAGACAGGCCACCTTTTGTACTTTATGTACAAAGTATATCTTTTATATCCTGCATAGCTGTAACACACAGATGGCAGCTGGTTTTCCAGCCAGCACATCTACAGGGGACTGGCAGGTCAGTCAGCATATGTGAGCTCTGAAACTGCCACTGCAGTCCTCACTGTCACTAAGGACAGTGCCATACGGTTCAGCAGCTTCCCTTCTCAGAAAAATTCCTTGAAAGCAGATAATGGAGAAAGCTCCCAGCTAAAGAGCTGTGAGAAGGAAAAGTCTGTGTAAAGCCAGCGCTTGGGACCAGACAATATTCCCATCTGTGAATGTGCTGACCTTGATTTCATTTACCTGATATGTTGCAGACTTGTCTCCTGACCCACCACTCTTCAGACTGTATTGCTAAATGAGAGCTCCAAAACACACTCCTCGGCCTCTCTTGGAGTCCTTTGAAATCATCACAACAACAGATATTACTTTACATCAACTCCTCAGAAAAGAAGACTCTGATATTAACTGGGGACTGGGTGCTCTAGAACAGAGAGCCATCATGTTCAATCCTGTGCGGGAGTCAGTGTAATGCCTGGTTCAGACCTTTGAATAAAAAATGATCCCTCAGCTAAAGCAACAATAATTTTTCCCTGCTGAAATCAAACAAAAGGATTTACAAATTATTTGGGATGCCATTGCAACAATGTTAATAAGACCTCTCACAAACTGACCAAGGAAAGTTTTAACACCAAAGATGATCAGGCAAAGAAATAAGATTTATGCTCAGGAACTCTCCCTCACTGTCTTCCACGCCCCGATGCCAGCTTCCTTCTTTGCTGGACCTCCTACAGAGGAAGAGAGAGAAAGAGGCAGCATCCAGGATCAGCTGGCAATAAAGAGGCTGTGAGAGAAGGAAGCCAGCATCCATGTTACATCCAAGATGGTGGCTTTTTTTTTTTTTTTTCAAATACACAAGTCACAATACAGTTTAAGCAGCTCGGTATGTTTCAACAGATGTGCAGTGTTCTCAAAACATCATGTTAATATATATGCAGTTATCTCAGAAACCTGTCAGAGACATTGGATACGTATTCTGGATATGAGCGTTATTAACATTGCTACATGGGCAAATTTCCATTCAGGCAACACCTCTCGTTTATTTACACTGTTTCTGCCATTCCACCTAGAAATAGGAGTCTGTATTTTTCACTTGCAGGTTCTCCACTATCAAAAAATGCCCCTCCCAGTACTGAACTGGAACTTTCCATTTCTTTATGCACCAGCATATCCCTGGCTGTTCCCACCATACACCTGTGCTTGAAAATTTATCACTTAATAATATTTCAGATTCATATTTGAAATAATTTTGTAGAAACACAAAACCCTCACAGCAAAAAGCCAGTATCTTCAGTTAACTCCAGGCTTCGGCTGTTATTGCACAACCATGAGTATGTGATACCAGAATCAGAGTGCTTTCTGCTATCAGGCACTCAGTTCTTCCCAAAAATATACACGCACGAAATATGCTGTTTTAAAGAAATGAGATTTGTCAGTTCCAATTTTGCTTTCCCCACTCATGTCCCCTGGGTGGCCTGAGTGGCTTGATATAGCAGGCTCATGTAAAACTAGCCTGATAGCTCTGCACAAAATGGAACAACTGCAGTTTTCATTCAGAACAGAGCTGATGACGGGAGGATGCCCAAGATGTGCAAGAACATGTGATAACACCCAAACAGTGGGAGACTGGGGTCCAAACCCTCTTTCCTCACCCCCGTGAGAAGACTGGGAACCATCCTTCCCTCCTTAGTCTGAATGCCGAGTATGTGCTAGCTTGTTCTTCCTCTCCTGAGAGAATTAATCTACGTTCCAGAAAAGAAATTAAGATTCCCTGGACTAAGGACAGAAACAGAAACTTAGCCTGAAGGACCTGGTCTCTAGTCCCTCATCTAATGCTGCTTACGCAATTATACACAAAATCTCTTTGTGAATCCGGCTGTCAGTACTCAAGGAAGACGTCGTATCACAGAGACTATAGTCTTTCTTGTTCATTTAAGAATGACTACAGCTCCTTTTATTGGAGTATCAGAATGACAGGTCTATAAATAGGAAGCAGTGTGTCCCAGCACAATTTGTAACACTCACACAACTTGAAAGAATCTTCTGAATCAGAATGAAGCTTTCCTTGAAGGCATGAAGACACAATTCTCCATCTACGGTATACATATATATACACACATATATATATGGTGGTGTTCATTTCTACATGTGTCATATATATATGACACCACAAGAGTTCTAAAACAGAATTAAACATAGGAGACAGCAAACATGGTCATCAGAGTTTCAAATTTCCTTTTGGCAGAATTGTTTTCTATTAAAAGGGAGTTTCCTTTAAGGTACAAATCAACATTAATGCAAGTTACTAGTATGAATCATTAAAGTTTAAAATAGCCTGCAAGAGGGCAAGACATATAAATCTTATTTCTCCTGCAACATGACCAACTCTAGGACCAATGAAATGGCTCATTACCTGCCTGTAACATTAACAATTTAGAACCAGTGAAGAAAAATATTGTGGTTAAAGAACTTTAAAAATCAGTGATGAAGCAACTGAATCTTACCTCTAAGTTTGCACTTAGAAGAGCATTTGGGTACTAGAGCTACCTTTTTTTTATTATCAGAGACTTTAAGATGACTCTAAGAAGGAAAGCTGCAAATCTGCATGTCATCTGACATGTAAGAGACCGTCTCCAAGTGCCAAGACTGAAACTTGAAATATTCTTCATATACAATTATGCAGTACAGGAAAGGCCAGGAATTCCTGCCACATCAGTGCCTTAAAGTACAGGTAATGAACCAGTGAAGTGGGAAAAGTGTCATCTCCTGAATCACTACTATAATTTCCTCTGGCACCTGGACTTTATTCTGTAGGGAGTCTCTCGGTCCAGCCCTAGCAGCGATCCTCTAGCTCAGGGTGGCCCATGTCATACAGTAAAATGGAAGCTACAAAAAAATCTGAAGCACCTTCCAAACATTTATGATAATTACAATTTTGACCCAATTATTTGCTTGATTTTTCTCCTTGCTCTGCTTGTCTGCAAGCAGCTTTGCACAGTCATCTTCTGGCAGCGAACCCAAAGAGGGCTCCTCTGCACCAGGACCTCTCTTTGGAGGTGATGTCACTGAAGCACATCTCTGGGATTTAAGAGATTATGCATCAAGAACGAACCTTCCTTTAACACCTCACCGTTTATGCAGCGAAAACGCCAGGCCTGTTCAGCCAGGCGCAGGGATCAAGCTGCTCGCTGCTGTGCGGTAACCCTCCCAGCGGCAGGTCGCGGTGCCAAGCCCCATCTCCACGCAGGCAGCTCCCCGCCTCGCCGAGGCCGAGCCGCGGGCCCTGGGCACCCCAGCGCTCCCCGCTCACACTTCTGGCCGCTCGCGAGCCCCCTCTCTCCCGACACAGCAGCCTGGCAGCAGAGGGGGAGCGCGGGGACGGGAGACTCCAGCAGGGAGGCCACGGCCAGCTCACACCCGCATATAACGCGGGGCTGAAGCGAACCCACCCCGAGCAGAAGGGACGGGCGCCTCGCCGCCCGGCGTGGCGGGGCTGTGCTGCAGTCCCCGCACAGCCGATGCTCTGGAAGAAGCAGCCGGCTGCGTTTTTTAGCGTGAGCTTCGCCCTCCCAGGGCAGGAGGCCCCGAGCTCCCAGCCCCAGGGGCCAGGGCGCCCGGCCGGCCGGTGCCGCCGCTTTACAGCCCCAGGAGTACCGGCTGGCACCCCCTGGCCCGCCGGTGAGGGAAGTGAGGCCGTGGCCGTGACCAGACTCCCACTCGCCTCCTTCGAGGGCCCCGCCACAGCTGCCCCGACCCGCACCGGTTCCTGTCAGGGCTCTCGCACGGACAACCGCCGTGTCAAGTCCTCAGAGAGTCTCGTCTTCACCGGCCTCCCCGGACCGGCAAAACCCACCTCAGCCCAGGCCGCGCTCCGCCCCCTCCGCTGCCCGCAGCCCCCTGCGCCGCCCGCGGGGCTCCGGGCGGAGCAAAACTGGCGCCGCAACCACCCACCTGGCGGAAGGCCGGCGCGGGCAGCGGGGCCGCCGGCTCCCCGGTGGCGGTGCGCGGCGGACGGCGCTCAGGCAGCGGCCATGTTGGTGTCACTCCGGCCGGCACGTGGGGACGCGGTCCTCCTCCTACCCACAATGCTCTCCCGCGCGGCCGGCGGTCTGGCCGCCAGGGGGCGCTGCAGTGACGGCGACCCTCGGGGGGAAAGAAAAAAAAAGCACCTGGCAGCGGTGGGATTCGAACCCACGCCCCCGAAGAGACTGGAGCCTTAATCCAGCGCCTTAGACCGCTCGGCCACGCTACCTCCCTGACAACACCTTTTTCGTCGCCACTTTTAATCCAGACTAGCCGTTTTCTGCCCCTTTTCCCCTTCCTTTTCCGTCAGCCTCCCCCCGCCAACCTCCAAGCCCCGGTCCCAGCAGCCGCTCGCACTACACACCCCTTCCGCGTTAGGAATAAAATACTGCGGGTTTTTTCAGCCCCCGTCTCCAAGCAGGTGCCATGGCAGCGGCGCAGTGCGGTGAGGGACGGGCAGGGAGGGAGCCGCGCCCGGCGCGTCCCCACCCCGCCGAGCCCGGCTGCGGGGTCCGGGGGGACAGCGCGGCGGAGGGAAGGGCTCGGCGCGGGCCGGGGCCGGGGCCGAGCTCTGCGGGCCGCCCCGCTGCCACGTGGATGCAACAGCGGTGCGTGGGGTCATCGCCTGGGCACCCCCTCTGAAACGCTGAAAAAATAATCTAAAAAACTATGCGTTTTAGTTTTCTGCTGCAAAGCTACAACGCCCTGAATTTGCAAAGTGAAAAGCCAGCAGACTTTATGGTTGGGGTTTTTTTTTTGCTCGTAGCACAAGGACCAGCATGGCAGGCTGTAGTAGCAGTATCACACAACACAACTCTTGTGGAAAGGGCTAGTAGCACAACTTAGCTGCCTGGTGCCCCATGAAGGTGCCCTTGGGAGTCTCCGTCCACATTTTGCCTGAAAGTCTGGTAAGTTTTCTTGGCGAATTAATGTTATTCTCACCCTTAATGAGAGCTGAAGGGTTGTGTTCAGAGAAAAAATCCAGCTCCTCTAGTGTAAGGCCACAAAGTCTTAATGCAGCTTGATTTAATTCTGTAGTTGTGGCAGTCCATTTAAACAGGATAGAGAAAATAAACCTGCTGGAGCACTCCGGACAGCCTCAGTTCACCCATCTCCCCTGGCACCTCCGGCAGCCTGCCTGTCCCTGCTGCACCCTGCGCTGCCAGCTCTCTTCCCGGCGAGCTGCTGGACACGATCCGGCCAAGAGCCTGCAGCTTTGCACAGTCTTGCTAAAAATTTCATTCACTGCCTCCAAGTACTGAGGAATAACAGCACACACGCGTAAGCCATGAGTGAATGGGATCACCCTCCTTCAGCACTGCGAGTTTCACACCCTCAGTTCAGTGCCGGTTCAGAAGGATGTGGGTTTTTTTGAGAACAGAGGGAGCCAACGCTCATCCTACAGCTCTGGCTTTACAAAAAAGCAGGAGAGGTTCAAGGAGGAGAGAAGGTAGGTGGACCTGAATTGGCTTCACACAGCACATGACCTGCAATCTGTTCAGATGGAAAAGTTTATGTAAAGAGTCTGATTCAGCAGTCTCCAAGCACTTGTCCATGCAGCAGTGGACAGGGTACCATCCACAGCACTGCACGTTCAGGGGGTGGAGGAAAAGTGGTGTGTGAGGGGCTGCATGGAGTATATCTTACAGGTGGTTTCCTCATTGCAAGGGCTGCTGAGTGCCACAGATCCTTTTGCCCAGGCAGTGAGAGGTACCAACGCTCTCCCACAGAAGTGCTTTTCTGCCCTGCCATTGGTGAGCTCAGCCTCTGTCCCCGAAATGTTTGTGTGCCTGGCCACAGAGACACTTGTCCTGAACAGTGAAGGAAGCCTGTGCACCCAAGATTATTCTCATAAAGCCGTGTGTGACACTTACAGGGTTAAGAGCACAGGTCGCCCCTCGAGGCTGGCAGTTGGGTAAGATGATGATTATGGGACTTTTTCCAAATTAAAACAATGAACTTACAGGAGAGCTCAAAATAGCTGCCAGCCTCATTACATCGCTTTCCTGGCATGAGTTAGCCAGACAAGAGAGTAAGAACTCAACACTTGTATTGATTACGCCCAGACTAAAGACCAGGCCTGATGGTTACAAACCCATGAGCTGTCCTCATTAAGTGTTCAGTCCCCAGCAGTGGGAGGCACATGAGATACCCCTGAACTTAAGCCTAAAAACAGCCTGACTCACCACCAGAAGCACTGGCCCTGAATCCAGCCTGAGGGTCGAGCAAAATCCTCTCTTTTAAAATTCAGATGAAAAGTCTTGATTTGGCCCACCTAAGCTACACCTGTGTCTGTCAGCAGTCATTCTACTCTCAGAAGTGAAATTGTACCTGTGGGGAAGAGAGATTTGAATCAGTCCCACAGACCAGTAATTTAAGAAACAGGCAATATTCTTCTTTACATGTTGTAAACTCTGTGTTGTCTGTCTCTGTGCTTTCTGACAGATGCTATCCACACTTCCTTTATTACACTTGCCAAACACTCCAGCTCTCAGTGGCAGCAGCTAAAGACAAGACTTTCAGTGCCAAAATTCACCATTTTTCATCTTAGTGACACTATGGTGAAGAGGCCCTGCTGGGGCTTTTTCGTTACGAGATTCTGCTATTTCAAAGTGCCTTTGCTAGAGAACAATTTCATATTGCTTAAACTATACAGGTATAATAAATTATACCTGTTTAAATAAAGCAATAAAAAAGCAACAGAGCTCCTTTTTAACAGTTTAAAAGGGCTAGTATCAGACAGTTTATTCTTGAACAGAAAGCAGAATAAATCATACTGAAGATGACAATGTATCATTAGATATTCTAGCCATTACAAAAAACTCTCCCACCTCAAATCACAGAGGCCAAGTATTTCCATTCTTTTCTCAGGACTAAGCAAAGACTGAAGGCATAAGGATGCCTCCGTAGAAGTCCTGCAAATGAGCACTTCAGTCCTTACATCTTATCCCCTATTAGTTACAGACATTCCATTTGTAACTGAATGCAAATAGAACAGCACATCAACCATTTAGTTTTCTTGAAGAAAACAGATTGTCTTGGTACACATCTCATTATTTCCTCTCAGTTAGTTACTCCTGACTGTTAAAAGAGAATGAAAGCAGGGATGGAATAATAAAAGGAATAGAGAATTTCTAGCTTGCAATAGTAGGATTGAACTTTGACAAATTACAAAGAAAAAAACAAAAGCAAACCCTCAATGCATTGACTAAAACTCTGCTGAGGAAAGTGACAAAAAGAACAACTTTATTGACCAGCCAGAATGAAACCAGACAAAGTGAATGAGAGGACTAAATGATGCAGGCGATCAGTATTTGCATGTCTGACATACAAACAAAGGCTTCCATCTCCCTGTCCTTACCCAAGCAATATTCCCACTGACATCCGGAAACAGTGAACTCAGATAAGTTCTGGCAGGTTGAGCCTCAGATTTATTTTCACATTTTTAAAAAATACAGCTTTTTATTTATTCATTGTGAATAGATTAAAAATACAGCATATAGCAATATCATTCCAAAAGTCTGTCAAATATATAGTTTTTCTCTTCAAAAGAGCATCATAGAGTAAGTTGTGCATATTTCTGTAAACAACTTCCATTTTCAAATTATTGACAGTCCTATTTATTGTATAGCTAAATAATATGATACCACCTTAGGACAGAAGGTAGTCTACATCACTAAAAAACACATAGTATTTGCAAACAAAGGATTAATCATTGTAATTTTTTCACAGAGCTGTGTGCACATTTACATACCAGATCTACAGAGAACTGTCAGCAACTTCAGCAACTACTCAACTTAGGAAAGTAAACTACACCAAAAAGTATCAATAATTACACTCTATGTCCTTTACGTACACATCTGAGACAGGCACATTAAATCTCCGCTCCTCCCTATATGGTTGGTGGTGGTGTTAGCCATGCTTCCTTCTCAAGGAAAATCTCAAAGACAGCATCAACACCTTATGAAGAAAACAAATCCTTTTGTCTGAATTTGTTATAGTGCCTACACGGTATCGGTTCTGCACAAAACACTGACTGTTTGGCTGTCTTGCAGAGATAAATGGCACATTCACCTTTCATCCAGAGCTGATATTTTAATGCTATGTATGAAAGAGCAAAAAGGCCACATCCAAAAGAGGCTTTAGGCACCTAAAGCAGAACTTTGGAGAGGCAGTTAGAACATCTAGCTGACTTCCGATCCTACAAACTCTGGTTCTATTTCAGCACACTAGGTCCAAAAATTTGGTTATTTCAGTACCTAGCTTAATATCTACCAACTGAGAGCCAGAAATTAGACATTCCTCCGTTAATGGGTGAAGAGCTTCACCCTCACTCTCAAAACAAAACAAAAAATAAAACAAAAAGGCCATGAGCACTACTTTCCGACACCACCTGCATTATACAGCAAGAAAATGTGTCCCTGTGTTGCAAGGCTACTCATACTACAGCTGCCTGGTGGTTACAGCACCCACCCAGAACTATGACATCCAAGGATACCTTTTCCTTCCCTCCTAGAAAGAATTCAGATCTTCCCACCAGACTTCCTTAACCACCAGGATACCACGTCTTTCAGACAGTGTCAGATGTTACCAACATCATGCTTAGATACTGTTTAAACAATAATTCAAGATCCACTTGCCATAAAGACAGTAAATGAGGAGCACAACTTTGGAGCTCAACGATGGGCACTCGCGAAGGAAAGAATGAACTGATTTCTGTTCCCTGAAGGGTTTCTACATTTTACAATAAATTAGTATTACTTGACTATGCAGGCAAGAAGCACCAATGAAATCAACTGCATGATCTAGCAGCCTGCTCAGCTTTAAGCATGGTTTTAAAAGCTTGGCTAAAGTGAGGCTGGTGAGCATTATAGGTCATTCAGTACTTCACAGGGGCTGCCCCTTATTCATATCAATTTACACCCTCAGGAGACTGTAAGGCCAAGAAGACAAAACCTTCCATCTTAATCTCCTGCAAAACAACTGTTAACCATGACCAAGAAACAGGAACAGCTTCTGTGCTATCTGCGTAGATGGCACAGCAGCTTTGGAAATAAAATACTGGACTTGGAAGACATTTATCCCTATGCAATGGTAATTCAACCACCACCATTTATTTGTCGTGCCATTACTGGTTAGGATTATGCAAACAGGACACGGAAATTCTAAGTGTTTGAGGATAATATTGTTTTCTCTTTTTAACCAGATTTTAAAATTTCTCTAAATGGTATTTGAAATCATTCACAGATAAATCACTATTTTAAAGCTATTTAAACCAGATAAATTATTTTCTATACATAGAAGTAGGTGAATAAACTCCTCTAACCTTTTCAAACATCGCTCTGGAAATGGTGGAAAGTCTATTCTCATTTTAAGTGAGATGATCTAGCTTCACTGAGAATTGAGATGTCACTGTAAAAATAACTTCAAATTACTCATATATTACAGATCTTGCTACCATACATCATTGGACAAATATCACATAAGATGAGTAGAATTGTGTACCACTAGGCTATTATATGGTGCAAAATGTGAAAATGAGAGAGATAGTTGGATGCCTCACCTCATCAGGAACACCAGTGATTTTCTGATGGCAAAATATGCAATGTTGGTAATGAATAAAACATATTCCACCCTGAATATCCTCACTGCCAATCTGAAGCATCTTCCCTGCCCCTCCCCAAACTGTAAGGATTCTATCTGGAATTTGTTTGAGAAGAATAACAGAAGTACTCAACAACACCAGCGTAATAGAATGGGACTACTTATTAGAATTAGTAGCTGCGTGCTTAAAGTGAAAATTTACAATCACATGCAAATTTGGTGAGATACACTAAAAACAATGAAGAAATGCTAAGAATTTAGGAAAATGTTTTTCTGTATTTGAGGAGGAGAAGAAAAATGTAAACATGCTGATCATTTGCTGCATAAAAAACAGAACATGTGAAACCTAAACACCAGCTTAATTTTTTGCCAAAAACAAAGCTGATGTTTAGTTAGGTTCAGTTCTAACAGTTAAAAAAATACAAAAGGTCAAGTGTGTCTGTATTACAGCTTTAAAACACTAGCAGAAGTATGCTATGGCACCCTACATATCACTTCCATTTGGATTTCTCCCCTCAAAAAAAATTAACTAACATACAAAAAGAGAAACCGGTAACACCACATAAAAATATATCTTTTTAGCTGCAAATGCAGCAAGTCTATTAACAAAAATTATATACAAGAACTGCTTAATTGCGGTGTCATTCTTCCATCATCGCCCAAGCCTCTTCTGCTTTTTCGTAGTACTGATTTGCCAGTCTGCCTTTCATGGCTTCCATTGCTGCTTCTGCTGCTTCTGTGTACAGCTCACCTGGAGGAGGAAAAGGTATCAGTTATGTTGACAGGGTAAAGAAAAAACGTCTCTTTATCCTGAAGCAATTAAAGGACTAAAAGAGAAATTGAGGTCAATCTACAGGGATGGATGTATGGGTGTATTTTAACAGTGTCAGCAGAGTTCCATCAGCTCGGAATCTGGCTTTTGCCCTTCAAGTTGAAAGTTACAGGACTGGCTGCTGATTGCTCTTCAATATATATGCAAGAATTGGAAATACGACTGATCCACAGGAGCCCCCAAGACAACTGTAAGACTTACATGTCTGACATGCAGATTACACAACAACTAAGACAATGTTGTGTAGGGTCTGGGAATCATGGGTGTAACTCAAAATACAAGCAGCAACCTGCAGTTCAGAGGCCTCACAGGGAGTGAAGGTTGCTCACTAGTGATGCAGGACGTCACAGGATTGGATCTGGCACCGCCCACTACCTCTGTCATCAGCAAGATCTCTTATTTCACTGTTTTCAGCCTTATATCATCCATCATCATTACAGGTTCATCTGCAAATCTGAAGGTATGGACCCTCTATGTTCTGTAACAGCTGAAGCAGGAAATGTATTTTTTGGGTACATGTTGGGAAAAAAAGTGAAGGAAAAGCAGGATTACTGATTACAGAAAAAAAAATTAGGACTCACCTGATCTCTGTGGATCCTTATTCAGGTGGAACCCTCCCGTCATTAACATCTCTGCTTCCCTGGCCAGCAGCAGATACCGGGGCTCATCCTGAGTGCCATCATATTCACCTCCCTCATCATAGTCGGTCATGTTCAGCGCAGCGTTGTACCAGTACAACGCCTCCTTCCAATCCTGTACTCTGAAGTTAAAAATACTTTTTGAAGATGGTTACCTTAGGAAGCAAATGTACTTTGCATTGGACATTCAGAATTCAATTTTGCACTGGCTTCTCAGAGCCTTGATGCTCTCCAAGAAAGCAAACCTTCTCACAGAGGCTCGCTAACTGCACTGCATCAGGTCACTATATCAAATGAGGCTGGGGTCACTTTGTGCAGTAATTACAGAGCAGAAAGTACCAGACTGAAGTGTCTTGCTGAACTCCAGAGTCTGAGCTTTCATTACTAGTTTATGATTTTGGTCCGGCATTTATGCTGGTGAAGATAATTGATTTAGAAACAATCTGAAGTTGCAGTGTGTCTGGTTTCATAAACACTTGAAAACCATCAATTTTCATTTTGAGAATGCTCAGCGCGCTTCCATGAGAAGTTGAATGTTATTTTAAATTTCACCATTGCCAAATGTGTCACTGTCGTGCAAAACAGAAAAATCACGCAAATAACAAAGACATGCTACAATGTAAAAGCAGAAAAATCGGTATCATCTCTTGTTATATTTGGTACTTAAGGAAATTAATATTTGTCCACTTTTAAAAACTCATCTAAAATGCTAAAAAAAAAAATAAACAATCCAATATACTGTGTGGTCTTTTGGCAAATCACAATTTATTTCTCAGTCACAATGCTGATCCTATCCCTTATATCAAGATAGGAGTGCTGGCCAAATTAAGAGAGACTTACGGAGGCAAAAGCATTTGTAAACTTTTAAAAACTTAAAATCATCCTTAATTAAAAGTAACACCCTCAGCATTAAGACTACATTCCTGTGAAATTTCCATTCCTACTTTTATTATGAGAAGCAGTGAAAGACTACAACTGCAACAAATACTTTGTTCATCTGACTGCATCTCGTCTATAGTCACTTTACGACTTCACCTATTTCTCCTGTTCTACAGCTTCTTTCATAGTTTAATTAGAAAAAAAAAAAACACTTCTAAAAAAAATTGTGCTTTTAAAAAGTCACTAAGGAGGAGACGTGGCCACTGCAAAAAGTTTTCATGTATTTTTAGGATACTACATCTCCAGCTCAACTCTTGTGTTCATTTTCTCCCACCAATCCCACAATTTTCAAGTATGCAACTCCCAGTGAAGTCAAAGGGAGTTTTATCACCAACTTCAGAGCAAAAACACTTGGCTCTCATACGGCAACCTCAGTGTGAGGGCTAAACTCAAAACATGCATGTGGCTCCAACACACATGCAGGTGTCCAATAACAGAAGTTATCTCTGATTTTCTTTCTGTGTTGATATATCATGGCCTAAACTCTGCTTTTATTCACACCTGAGTAAGTTTGAAGTAACTCCAAACCACTACTTCATAGCAGCTCTTAATGTGAATGAAAGACATGAAGCAAGTGCTCCTGCACCCCAGCCCCACCGTAGAGTACCACCAAGTTAAGCTACTCAGCCATGCACAGTACCTGTCTGAACCAAGATTTACACCTGTATCATATGCTCTTGCTACCAGAATCATGGAAGGCCGGTCTCCAGCTTCTGCTGCTCTCAGCAAGTAATCAAATCCTTTATTTCTGTTCTCCTTTGTGTCCTAGTAAAACAAACAATACCTTTAAAATGTGTGTTTTAAATAAAACCATCCCTTCCTTCCTCTAACACTAAACGTAGTTTCTCCAAGTCAGTAATGGCTGCAAGCGTTTAGTATGTCTGAGAAACAGGCCCAGCCATGAGAAACTAAGGAGCTGAACAGTAAAGATCACTTCAAAAAACTTCCCAAAGGTATGCAGTAATTTGCTGGCAAAAGCAGGAACAGGTAGCATTTTTTGCTGCTTTGTCCAAGTCCTTAATTCCAAAGTAATCCATTTTCTCTGCAGAGGCTACAGAACACAGACCTACAGTTATTGTTTTGTCTCCATTTCCTGCTATTCTTATGTTATTTTTACAATGGACCACAATTCTGCATTTTGGCATTTTCTTTGATCTTTCTGTTTACCTCCAGAGTGACCTCAGAAAGAATGTGATGTGGCAGCTGAGAGCACATGAGTCCTAACCCAACGATGGCTTCCAGCTCCCCACAGTCTGCAGCATGCTCCAGGTGAAACAGAGCTGACTCCTGATCCCATTCCTTGTCCTTCTCACAGAAACGCCCAGCTTCATGATAGCGAACCATGGCCAAATGCACCTAGAACACAATTGTACAGGAAAGAGACACAAGCATTAAGTGTAGATCTGCTTCTTCAAAAGCCTTGTGCCCATACTTAGGCGCAAAACCACCTCTCTGAGGTGACTACTTAACTAAAGCTGACTGTGTACCTCTGTGACTGAGCAGAGGATTAGTTTGATAACACACAGACTTGGAGCCTGATTTATGCCAGAATAGAGTAAACAGGGAAAAAGCAATGATTATACGCTGTGCAGCTGCCTCTCTGGTTCTGTAAGCTTAGACACATACAGCTTCATAAACTTGACTACTAGAGCTAAAAGACCTAATTCAGCAAGACTGTAGTTGCCACAACATCTTCCCACATCAGTGTGTCCTAAGCATTATCCCAGCAGGTTGCCACACCAGATCACCAGGTCTTAGGGGTATGTCCCAGCATATCTGCTAGAGTCTTGGAGACCTTTAGGAGGGAGTCATAGTTAAAGGCTCTCAGCCTGCAACTGCCTACATGCCAGCCAGCAGGGCAAACAGCAGTGACCATGGGTCACAGACTTTTGTGTACAGCAAGGGCCCTCACAGGAAAGGAATTAACCTGAGGCACAGGAGATCAAGAAGGTTATCCACGGTAAACTCCTCATACCACTGAAGCCTTTATTGTCAGCGGGGGCAGGATTTCACTCCAAACAAGCCATGGGATTTTGAGCAGGTTTTTTTTCTCCCATTCCCAAGGCAAAGGCAGGTTTCTTCTCAAACTGAAAGGTCTGAGTACATCTGAGGCTCTCAGGATATTCAGGAAGATCTAGACCGTGTGTTTTGAGTACAGGCTTAAGCCCATACATAAACCCAAACTTAATTCACATTTGCATTGTCTGGCATAGTCTGGAGTAAAAAGATTTGGTTCATGCTACGATTTTTCAGGAGCTCAACTTTGCCTATTTGCAAGGTATGTGGGTCAGGCACACCATACCTATCCCGCTCTATTTTCTCTGCATGACGCCTCTGGAAAGGCAGATCAACCCATAGCAAAGTCCTTCCCAAAGAAGCCCAGATGTTGCAAGTCCATAAGCAGATGGAATTCATGGGTTCCTCAGCTTCCATGTCCCTTATAAAGTATGATTAGGTGACAGAAAACTATAGACATGTTATTTATTTTCACCTGCACAAATAACTCATGCAGGGCAACACCACTATGTAAGTAGTAAATACAAAATGTTTCTTTCCAGTTGGAAAGAACAGGATTACTAGACCCATCTTACCTTCCCAAGGACTGACTTCCCAATTTTCTTTTCAAGTTCTAGTGCATTGAGCCTCTGAATTTCTTGGGCAACACAGGACGGTCTGTGGATGTGGACTCTGGAAGAGTTGTAGAGATTCCATTTCTCCACACTGATCTGAAATAGGGAAATATACTATTATTTCTATCCAAAATTAAAATTTCCATACTATTCATGTGGATTATCATCCAGAAATCAAAGCCTCCATTAATATTATTACTTAATAGTAAATACTGTAATTTAATACACAGCTTTCAAAAGTCATATTAGTAGCTGGATAAATGGTTATTATTATTATTTCTAATCTCAACATCGAATATCTTCCATGAATGACAGCAGTGAAGCAAAGCATTATGTTTAAGTTCTGAATCAGAAAAACGGTACTTAAAACATAAGCACCTGAATAGTCACACTGGAAACAGTGAGGTTATTCATGCACAAAAAAAATAATTACACCCATAATTTTCTGGTCAGAATTTCAGCTCAAAACATTTTAAACGCTGCTTGTATTCTGCAACTCTAGAAGAACAAAAAGTAACAATGCAGAAGATGATAGGCAGATGCATGCATTGGTGTTTCTCAAGATGTCCAACACAAACGAGAACGAACAATTTTTCAACATAATGGGTGGATGTGAGACAGTAGCTGAAAACAATCATATCAAAATGAAAGCCTTTGGAGGTAAACAGGGGAAGCACAACAGGGAAGGTTACTGGCACAGAACTTCAGACTGTTAAAGCTGTTTCAATTTCCTAAAACAGTAATATATAATGATTACAAGGAAATTCTGAAAAGCGTATCTAAGTAGATTATTCATTGTTGTCAAAGCTCTTTCCTTGCAGAATGGAGTTATTTAAGTTTATAGCCATAGAAACTAATTCACAGATGTGATATTTAGTAAAAATATACAAGAAGGTCTAGCTCAGTTAGATACACAGTGGAGAGAGCCACTATCGCATATTTCAAACACTACATGTTTGTTTTTTCTTAAAAAAAAAAATCATCCAACCATGTATGGGACACAATTCCAAAAATAAAGTGCTGAAATGAAATATAATCCAGCTAGGTAGAAAAAAAAAGATCCATAGGACTATAATTGTTTTTTTTTAAAGTGAGAAACCCATGCATTATCACTAATTTACGTCAAGGGTCAGTTATAGAGGTGACAATTTGTTTATAATAGTACTTTAACTGGAAAATAAAGACAAAACAAAAAGGAAACAACACAGAGTAGTTAAGCTAATATTGATAAACATACTCTGTAGTTGAAAAGGAAGGAAATCTGACATCTGATTTAGTGATGTGAAGTTAGATGGCAGATGAATGGAACAAAGGACAAGCAGAGTGGCAAACTCATAGTCTATGAACATTTCTGCTTTATTTACCCTTGCAGAGCTTCCCAAGCTGTCTTCATCAGATTCATGTCTTCGGTTGTTGTTTGAATGGCCCTATATTAATGTAAAGATTTGCATAATTTAATTTGCAGCAACTAATGTGCACCAGTTAACCTTCTATAATATTCCTATCCAGCAAAATTAATAGTGACAATGACCAAAATCGTTTCCGCTGGATACTTTTCTCTCAGTGAAATCTCAATATAAAAAGAAACATACTGAAATAGTAAAGAATATGGCACACCCAGGCTTTAATCCTGTAAACTCGATATCCCATGACAAATACCTTGTCGCTTCAAAGGTGACAAAAGGAGTGGTATCTTCAGAAGCAGTATTCTCTTTCCTATTTTCTAATTAAATATCTAGTTCAGGTCAAAAAGCATTTATTTAAAAGTTTGCATTTTAAAGGAGTAACCAACTAACCCACAGGAATTCTAAAGTTGCATATTATTAACAGACAACAATATTAAGTTCTGTTGTATCTCAAGCCGTATCAAGTCATTGAAAGTAGATCATATTCATGGACTCCGTATGACAAGAAGCTGGCTACGTTTCTCAAATGCAATACAGAATAGTTAAAAAAACCCCACATGAAACCAATTGTAATGTTTGAAATTATACTCCTGTTACAAGTCTTTTTCCTGTAGAAGTGTGATTAACATTCTCAAGATCAGTAAGTAATTTTCTAATGTGGGAATTCCTTTTGAACTGTTTCCTCTGTTTACAAAGTTTAGCTCTAGAAAAATAAAAAATCAGATTCCTCTATGGAAACAGTTCAAGTATGAACAGGCCCAATTCTGCCAAACTCAGAGCCAGGTTCTTACCCTCTCTCTATGTTCCAGATCTTCTAGCTCACTTCTTTTTTCACTGGGATATCCACTGTCTCCACCGTTTTCAAAATCCTACAGAAGGTAAGAACACAACATCACAGCATTGGCACTACCCTTTGTAAGGATCTCAGTGTGACACATCCCACAGAGAAAACCTTCTGCTGGTTCAATGAGACATGCTGGATGGATATATTGGGTGAAAATGATTGTATGTTGTGCTAGCTCTGACAGACAGAACAAGACTTAATGACCCAGAAGGTACTGTGCAAGTTTGTGTTCTCTCTTAGATATACAAAAAAAACAAACCCACAATCAAGGACTCACACACTTTATCAAACCAAATGTCCACTTAATATAGTTTTCAGTCTTCAGTGGTTGCCAGTTAGAAGATAAAACAGTAACTGACAGCCCCTGGTGCTAAGGCCCTAGTGTTGGAAAATTCCCATTGCAGACTTATTGCGGTCTTCTCAGGTGAGGTTCTCCTACATCCCACAGTACCAGTATTTGCAGAGACCTAATCAATTGGGATTCTGTTTAGCTTTCATACCACAGCAGTTGGCACAAGTGCCAAAGACACAACATGCAGGCAGAGGAACAGACACATACTTTAATTATTTGTTAAAATACGTTAAAATACGCCAGCTGCAAATAAATTTCTGAAGGAAAAAAAAAAGATTGTTTTAAAATAAAACGTTCCTCCTTTATTAGAAACAGCAGATGCATGCAGGTAACACAGCCTGCAGAAATGAAAGCAGGCAGAGTAACTTTAAGTGCTTTTACTGAACAAAGGCTTCAGGCAGTCCTTTAAAGACACATTCATTAACGAATTGCAATCTCATTTTTTGTTAGAAAAACACTCACCCTTTGGTTATCAAGCTGATCATAGTCTTTGTGAACCAAGTTATCTACTTCATTGAATACAGGCCAATCTAGGATGAAAAATATTTGCTTCTTATTGTAAGTGTAACATGCTTGAGGAGAATGCTCTACATACCATCATTTTACCGCAGTTTTTTCACAGAAGCATCTGTGCATTAATTATCTACACAGAAGTACTTTTATTTTTATTTCTGCTCAAAGAAACAAGTATTCTAGACTAAATACAACATGCTGTTGTGTTTAAAACCAACAAAATAAACCAAGTCACTGCCAAATGTTCAGGAACCTCCAAGGAAGTTATGTATGAGGCTCACTCACTAAGCATGTCCATCTTCTGGCTGTGAGGGGTTGCTGAAGAAGGAGAGCAGGGTAGAGAGTCAAACGCTACGTCGCTCATGCTTTCATCTCCAGAGTTTTCAGACAGGCGGAAGAGCAGAGGAGGCCGACTACCAGAGACTGTTCTCACTCGGCTGCTGCCACATTTTTCCTCTGTGCCACGGAGAATTGTTTGAGCAGATTCCTTGGCAAATTAACAAGAAAGTCCCATGAATAATGCTTCTCTGTATTCTAAGCATGCTACATAAGCCAACATTAACGTTTATTGGGGCTCCTCTACAAAAGAGGAGATATAAATATGCACATGTATACATAACTATTTGCTTCAGAAAGTTCTACACCCCAACAAAATATCAAGTCCTGGCATTGTTACGGTCAGAGAGTTTTGTTTAGGGCTGAATTTCATTAAAAGCGTTTTATCAAGTCCAGTTCCCACTAATACCAGTTTAAACTGAGATCAGTTAAAGACAAGCAGTTCCATTCTTTTTTCTCCCCAAATCAGGTTTGTGAGATACAAAACTTCCTAACAATTTCAGCATTCAAAGATATACTTGGTCTTAAATATACAAATATGCATGTGTTACAAGGTTCTCTATTAACTAAAACTACAGCATTAATTCAAGACAAGTATGGATACATCAGCTTTAAACTGCTATATTTTAAATTGCAACATTAGTGATTAAGGTGGTTTTATTTGCCATGTAAATAGCATATTTCAGTTTTATTTACAAGGCTTTTAAAGTTAGAACAAACCAGCTATACTACTTAGTTACACTTTTTTCATTAAGCACTTACAAGCAATTTTTTATTACAATCCAAGGCATCTTTCTCTTTGGCTGAAAGATCAAATGGTGCAAGCCCCATGCTTTTGCAAATCTTGTTGCAGAAATGAGAATGAAAGAACAAGGCCATACCTCGAACACCTACGGCATTTTAGAAAAAAAAAAAGAAGAAAGGGTTTACTCAAAGTTTATATGACAGTTTACGAGAAGTTCCAAAGCATTCTCCAAAAAGCAAAAAGAGAAAGAAAGAGAGAACGTGCTTTGTAGCATATGTAGCTCAACCCACTTCCATTTTATCTTAATGACTGTAAGGGATTTTCTCTCTCTCTGCAAGAGAGAGCGAAAGCAAGTCTGCAAAATCTTCAAAAGCTATGTATGCACAGGATATAATAATAAATTAATCTGGCTGCATGACTGAGAAACATGCCTGAATTTCATCCTGCTTACATAACTTGCTGTGTCCTATTAACAACTTCATGTATGGACACTTGGAGCTTTAAAAATATGCAAGGCTTATCTCTCCACATTCAGCTCTATCCATTCCTGCAATGTGGCAAGAAAATTAAAGGCCACAATTATTGCTCTCACATTGTAGGAAGCTACTTAACTTCATTACTTGTTTGGTTTAAGAATATGCCAGGAGACAGGAGCTCTCACTTTAAACCTGCCCTTGCATGACAGCAGCTCTGTTCAGGGACTCCTTATAACAGAACTTCCCCAACTGTTTGCAAGACTTTCACTCAGCTGTGTAGTGGCTACTCAGCAGACAGCTAGGAAGAGAAAATAAGCATTCATTAGTATGTGAAAGAAGATCATTGATTTTACCTAGGTTGCCATCTCCAAAATCTGTACCGTTCTCTGTATGGATCTGAGGGTCCGTGTAAAGATCTCCAACGCCCTGGATATCAACAATAATGAGTTGGTGTCCAGAGCGTTCAAAGGTGAAGTGACTAAAGGCCTGGGAAGAACCATAGAAGATGTCTGAGAAAAAAACCTCCCTTGATCTACTGAGAACAGCAACACATATTCACCTCTCATAAATGGGCAGAGAAGTCTGATTACCCTATTGGTGAAACATAACTTGCATAAACATCACAACAAAAACAATGAGAGACTAAGAGCACATAGTAGATTGTTTCTCCAACCTGCCTCCACTCAGAAATGGGCTAAAAGAGGCAGGGTGGGAAGCAGCAGTGAGAAGATGTAGAGGAGAAGAGATTGTTTTATTTCCCGTACTGGAGATTGTTTTCCACTACAGTCTTCACGTGAAGTGAAGTGGGGAGCTGCCTGGCAGAGGGAACAACAGTGGGCTCTGAAGCCAGTGCAGAATAACTTCTGCATAAACATCCTGGCTGTGCCTTTGGATGTCCAAGCTCTACAGCCCTGGGACACTGCTTCCTTCTGGCAACTGGCAAAGCTCTGCCATGTTTTGCAAAAAAAAAAAAAAATAAATGTGAGCATCCTCACAAATTCTCCTTCCTCTACTAGGCCCACATTTACAAGAGGTGCCCCTGAACGGCTGATCTGGCTTTACATTTACATATCAGATAATGAAGTGTACATTCGCACACTTTAGATGCAATGTTTCAGGAATCAGATACAAAAAGCCCTTCTCTTTGGCATAAAGCTGAGACATTCAGAATCTTCTGGGAAGGCCTCCAAAAAAGCACTGCCAGGCCTGGGGGAGGTGACTGGTGGTGATAGACAAACATTTTAACTGCAGCAAGTCTCATGGAACATTTTGTTCCCAACCTGTGAAAGCACAGCACTGATTCAGTGTACAAAAGACAGCCCAGAACATATAGCCTCTGCTTACATTAAGCATCACAACAAATACCTTAAAAATAGGGGAAAAAAAATGAAAAGAACAAAGCACCAAGTAAATCACTTCTTTGCTATGCTGACCGCTTTGCATTTTTTTCCAGTATTTTAAAGTTCTTTTACGAGATCCAAGAATCACTTGAAATCTGTACTTGTATCTCTATACGCAATCTCAGATTCACCTATTCAGTGGCTGTAGCTGAAAAAAAACAAAACAGATTCTTATATGCAAATGGATTATATGTTTAGTTACATGAGTTGGATATCTGCCACCTCCTTTAGCATATTACATGAGGCACCAGAAGACTATTTAGTACGTAGTACATGAGAGGTCTCTCTCCCTGCCTTAACTGGAAGAGCATGTGAAACATGTCAATGCCTGCAACTGCAAGCCAAAGGGCTGAAGGTTTCCAAAGAGTATTAACCACGTTCAACTCAACTACAATCAAGAGACACTGAAATGCGATAAAGAAGCACTCAGTGCTTGAAAGAGCAGGCCCCAAATATGGGGAAGACATATCACAAAAAGAGAAATTAATCTGGCATTGTACTGGAAAGCCTGCAGTTTCCTTTCTTGGCGGTAATGCAAGACCTCTGGATAGAGCCAAGAAATTCCCTGCAGCAGACTTTATGGAAAGCATTAAACAAAGCCTCACTTGCGGAGTAAGACGAATGTTGTCGTCTCGCACAAATCCAGAATTTGAGTTGTATTTGATGTATTTGCCCTCAATGTAATGTTCCAGATGAAAGAGAGGCTTCCCAGGTCTGTTCTTCATTTCGATAATACAGGTCTGTACTATATCCACCTGGGGACAGAAAGAAGATAAACAATGCCTAACAGAATACTGTCTTCCAACCAAAGTGCTTGTGAATCCTCCAGCTGTGAAAACCCTCCCAATGAAAGAAGTTAAACAGACAGGTCTTTGCAATTGTTCAGCAAGGGTGTGGGAGAAGAGTCATGTGCTTTGTAGGTTATTAGAGGAATTCCATAAATTAAAAGCAGTCACTTTTGCAAAAAATCCCTCTGAAAAATTCTTACAAAGTGTTGGCTATTTTATTTTTGTGAGTACCTTAAGAGTACACTGTTAAGAGTCTATATCCAGAAAGCAAAACATATGGTAACTATTACACAACTTGTAGAAATGTCTTTTCAGAGAAGGACTGAAGACGTCTACCATTCAGATACTTCTGTATAATGCCTCACTTCCCTCTGTCCCAGACACATTCCTAAAGGAGAAACCATCACAACACTCACTTTGCTTACATCTTTTCCCTGTCGAGGTATTTAAAACTTCTAGATTTCTAGATTCCTCCTTGTGCACTTTATTCTATACCTCACCTTGCTGTTGTGAGAACAGGTAGTTATAAATTAGCCCTCATATGGGAGGCAATGCACATAATGCACATATTCAAAAGCACTCATTTTGACTATTCAATTGCTAAAGCCCCCACACTGAGACATACTTTTTGACCCAAGCATCTTGTTACATGTCATACACAGTCTGTAGCAGAGTCAAGAGCAGGAACCAAGATACCACAGTACGTGTACAGCACCCTTCCTACAAGTCCCCTCTTCCACTCACTTGAACTCATAGTTATGCTCAGGCATTCAGCACCAGCTGCGGATCGAAGGGACTGGACAGCTTCACTGATACATACCATGGACATACTCAAAGAGGAGCTACTGGCTGAGAGTGAATGACAGTTGCAGTGCTTCATCCCTGCGCTTCAGTTTCTTGGCCGTTTAACAAGCTGATTGCTGCTTGACGTGTTTTTGTCCAGGATGCAACAGCCAGCTTTGACCAGCAGCTATCCGACTTAGCAGCATGGAAAAGTGCAAAGCTATGCTGGCTGTACAAAATGTGTAGCATGGACCCCAGAACCAGAAATCCAGCCAGGAAAGCAGTAGAACTACGTCTTCCTGAATCCTATGTGTTTATGTACATCCCTACTGCAGAGGATGGGAACTTCTTTTGATACCCTGAGCTTGGCCTGATATTCCATCCACCTGGGAGTTTCATACATCTTAACGCCTTGCACTTAACACAATGTGCTAGTATTGTCACTGAGACACCTAAAGGAAACAAAGCCATAGTATTTTCATTTTTTTGAAAATTCGTGACCAGTCCTCAGAAATCTGTATTTGAATAACTTCGTAAAGGTATTCGGGTTTCCAGCTCTTCTTAAAAATCAATGCTAGTTAGGTATTTAGATAGGTTTACAAGATCTAAGCATCTACATTCTTGGAGCACTAACAGTTAAGTGCTTGCTGAGTCTGCTGCTGGCAATAAATTCTGTGACATCTCTAGTTATCTCAAAAGCAGCTGGGCAAATATCAAAAAGAGCAATACAAACATCATTTTGTTTTGGTCTTCAGTCAACAGCTGAGAACAGGCAGACATTCACAAACACACAGCCCCTAATTCTGGAAATATAAAGCAATTTCTGCATTTACTTCATTAAAAATCAGACCCATTTAATGGAAAACTCAGTAGGGCAGAAGAATCTATCTAAGCAATTAAATTTAATGGAACATGAACAAGGAATTCCTTCTAAATTAATTTAAAAACTAATCTAATAGGAGAGCAAGACTGCATTTTTGCTTAGCAAGATCTCTGAATGTACCTGTTTTGGTGGCTTGTGCCGGTTGTACTCTTCTCCCCAGAGTTTTGCTTCCATCTGAAGTCGGACATCCTCAAAATACACATCCCTGCCCACACTCTCTATGTACTGCTTGGCAACATAGTTATAGGCACCTTTCCAGTTCTGCGTGTGTAAGAAGTTGGACAGCTTTTTCCTGAAAGACAAATCGATCGTTGGTGAAAGGAAACCAAGAATTTTAATTCAATCTTTCCCATTTCTTTGCCTGCATGGACAGAGCCAGGCACTGAGATCAGCATTATCTTGAGTCATTTACCAGATATTCTAGCTGGAAAGTGAAGTACAGGTAGGGAGGGAGCAAGGGAAAAAGCAACATCCCATATGAAGGACTGGGTCGTGCCCAAGTGCCTGTTTGGTTTCACTGCACATACTTCTACTCTGAACTTCCTCCTTTTCTCATTTCCTTTCCCTCCCTGCTCCCCTCAGAATATGAAGGGTTGGTGCCACCTCAACACCCTGTTCTTATGTCAACAATTATTTTCTGCAGAAATTAACAGGGAGTGGCCTTTCAAACATGAACTGAGAGCAGAAAACCCTCTCCTATGATAACAGCAAATTGCTGCCTTCTTAGTATCCCTCATGCTCCCAGAAGGAACACTGCATCTGACAGTTCTTAATGACGTAGCTTTTAACTTCTGTTGATGTGTAAATCTTTAATCCACAGATCCTTCAAAAGTTGGGCGAGGAAAGACTTGGACAACAAAGGATCTGCTGGCTGCCAACAAATGGATTAAGCAGGTACCCAGTGGTTGTAGAAGATGCCAACATTCAGGTCAAATAGGAAAAAAAACCTACCGTTGTTATCAAAAATTCCAAAGCAGACATAGTCTTTCCTAGAGCAGCCTCATCCATTTACATGGCACACAAAGGGAAAAGCACTTCGCCCCCGCCCCCCCCCCCCCCCCCCCCCCCCCTATAAACAGTCCCTACTGTGGCAGCAGTGGTATTGCTGTAGACCTCAGCAATGCCAAGTCAGTCTGCAGAGGGAGGAAGACTATGAGAACAAGTATCTAGAGTAAAGGCATGGCTGCCTACTGAGCAGTTCCCATACTCTGCTCAGTAACAAACAGTGGTTCTCTGAGCCCTTATGGTGCCATGGCAAATTGTACCTTTTGAGGAGCAGGTAGCAGCACTCAACCTCCCCTCCTTCCTTTCCTCTCTCCTTCCCAAGACCTTGGTGCAGAGGTCTTGGTACAGGGGACACTAAAGGCAAAGCAACTTCAGATTGTCTGTCCTCTTGCAGGGATGGGCAGACAGTTGCTACAATAGAGGCCTTGGGAAGAAGGAACAAGCAAGAGAGAATTTCAGCCGGGATTTGAGATCTTTCGAGCTCTCTGAAGAAACTATTTCTCTGCACAAAACGAGACAGCTCAAGTGCTCTTCTAAAGCCAATGAAGTTCATTGAGCCAAGCACAGCTAAGGCTGTCGCTGTCATGACTAAAGACTTACAGAGTTGCAAAAATCTAGAAGAGAGAGCTCCAGATGGAAAATATCAGTGCACCACTGAGAGCTATGGAAAATCCAGCAGGGGAAAGCTGACGTAGGGGTTGTGCTTTCTTTGTACAAGAGGTTAAGGCAAAGCTGCAAAGATAAATTTCTGTTTATGACACTACTCAAGATTCTGTGTAAAGGGGAATTTGGTAAATAAGAGCTAAAAGCAATGTCAGCAAGCTAAGATTTGTTACTTCCTAGGCTCCATTCACTGCTGTATCTATCTGGCTTTGCAAGAACAGAGACATCAGCATGAACTGATACTGAAACAATGCCAAACTGGAGGACTGAGGGATTACTTTTCCTCCTTTTTGCACAAGTTCAAACCACCACATTTCTGTCATTCAGAAGCTTCTCTCTTTCCAGAAGTGAAACCAGACATGAAATGCGATTTCTCTGGACTGTGCAGCTGGAAAGAAGGGGGAGCGGCCTTAAACACACACACGTACATTTTCCAGGAAACATTAATTTCCAGAGCCTGGAAAGGGTGAGGTACTCTTCTAGTGTGAACTGATTTACAGCTAGATGCTGATGCCCACAACCATATTTACTAACACTCTCCAAGGAAAGAAAAGTTCCTTCTTTGTCTTCTCTCACACTTTACCCCTCTGGAAAGAGTAACTGTTAGTGTTCAAGTTCTGCATTACTCAGAACAGGATTACTCTGGTACATGTGATCCGAAGTAAACTCTGGGAGAATAACCTTCTTCACCTAGGGAGGCTTCCAGAGTTGAGACTGCACCATCCAACTATTCCCTCCCCTTTTCTCTGCCTAACTATAGGCCACAAGTTGGCTTTCAGGCTGCATATAAAATTCAAAGATATTTTAGCACACCAGGAATACAGGAACAAAGTAGCTGCTTCTGTACTTTTGTAAGTATTTTGCCGCCAAGAGATGGTGGAAATAGCATAAATTTATGAATTTCTAATTGATAGGCTGATTATTACTGTTTGAACTGGACATTATCCATCCCACTGCAGTTCCAGTACAGGCAATGGCTTGACTTTTGAAAGCAAGCTCACTGGATACCTGCGTCAATGCTTGCCTGTGCCTCCCTTAAGAGAACGTTCTGCTTTCTGAACCCCACTCCCTGTGCTGTGGCTGGAGTCACAGAAACAGGAATAAACCCCTCAGCTACGTCCTTTGGAAAGGCGCAGCAGAGAGCTAATGGGCAGGCAAACTTTACACAACTTCCACCACATCTAAGTGAAATTCCAGTCATCACAGAAGAAAATACTGCATGGAGGCCAACGAAGTTAAAACCAGCAGATACTTACGTTCTGAAACACTCTCGCATTGCACCACGGCCAAAAGGCTAGGGAGAAGAAAAAAAGAAAACCCAACATTATCATTTCCATAAAGTTAATTTCTAACCAGTAAGAGACACAAACATGTCTTCCCCCTTCTATTCTGCAGAAGACAGCTCTCAAACAGGCTTTATACCATATCTATCTCCTCAAAGAACAGTGAAAACCCACTAGCAGTGTAAGCAGGAATCTGAGAAAAGACATTGGGAATCAATCCCCTCTCAGTATCCCATGGAGCAGACATGATATGTCTTTTAAAGAAACTATTTAAATTCTTTCTCCAGTTTGGAGTCAGCTCTGTTTTGACTGCCTAAAGAAGCTGGCTTCGCAGACCTCATGATCTCCACATTTAGACTTCCATATAGGATGTGCCAAACAGAGCATCACCTCCCAAGATGCCAGACACTACGTCAGTAACACAGAGCAAAGTGACTCCAACACACCACCAACCCCATGATTTAACTGGGAAGCAACAGTAGCTTCTACCCTCACATACCGAAAATTCAGTCTGTTTTCATCCTAAGAGCAGAAATTATTTGGAAGCACACAAAACAGTAAGACTATTGCCAGGCAGGGAGATGATGACAGCAGGAAATGGGAGGAAGAGCTTAAATGGGAGGGCTGAAATGGGAAGGATATCACTGGGAAAGGAACAAATGCCTTATGTCGCTGATGGGGAAGGGTTTACTCCATCATCTACTCTACTCTGGGGAGAAAAGGCTGTTGGGACACCAAAGCATAATGGATGAGCAGAGGAAAAAGAGAGGTAGGAGAAGAGAATGACATTCAGACTTCAAAGCTTCTATATGAGAAAAATATCTTGCTGCCACTATTCAGTAACAGGAAGGAAACGACAAATTTGGCTGTTAATTAACATGAAAGACAGTGTGATCTTACTTGTGAAGCCATCTTGATGAGGACTTCATCTTCAACCCAGTCCCCAGTAACTGCATTGTACCTGAAAAATCAGGAGATGTGCCTTAGAAAAACACAGAGGGAACCCAAATCCTCCCATCTTCAGCTCCTGTCCTTCTTTATCTCTAGCTGACTGCTAAAGTGCTGCTGCCACTCCCAACACAAAAACTTCTAGTCTTCTCACCACACTCCCTCCTTACTTCAAGTGGGAAAGAATAAATATGTATAGCTCTTTAGAGAGGTGCTGAATCCTATTGACAATGAACAGATTCCACTACAGAAGCTAAACTTTTGCAACACTACAAATTAGGCTTTATCTGCTTTGATGTTAAATCTCCTCTGTGATGCCTAGGAAGCAAACTGGGGGCAGAAAGAGCCTTACCAAGCCCTACACACTGGACAGGTTGTCTCCTCCAACCCTGAGCTTGCATAAACCTGGTTCTGGCTGGATATCTGCTGCAGGGCTGCGGTAGATGTGAGCAGAACACAGCACTGGCTGTGGCTGTGAAAAGCAGTGGGGCCAAGTACTGCCCAACACTATGTGGACAAGTGTCTGCACAACCCTATGATGATACAAAGAGTACAGCTATGGTTTCTCCCCACCCCCTTAACTCCCAACACAGTAAACATCAAACTGAGAAATACAGCAGTTGAGTCACCACCACATGATTGGTTCCAGTCTGATTCCCCAGACCTGCACCAAGTACTTCATGTATGCAGACACCCCAGTTAACCCCTTATATATTGTGTATCACCTCAGTTAGCATCAGACAAGAGAGGTGGAAATAAGAATATCAAGTAATCTCTTTATAATAGAGTATTCGAGTAGCCCTAAACCTATTATTACTCATTTGTATTTAAAATATGCAAACTATTTCAGGACTCTGTGGTTGACCAGGGATAGATGCAGTCTATGAGGAAGAGCACATGTGACAGTTATGCGATTGGAAGGGAGGCCTCCCCAAACACTAACTGGTAATTAACTGGCTTCTAACTCCCACCCCTTCCACCCAGAAACCTGTGTCAGTAGGGTAAACGTTTTGGCAAAGCCTATGCTGAAGCACTGAGAATAGTTTAAAGGCCAAACTCAGTTTCAGCACGTACACCATGCTGAGCTATTCTGGGCTTTATAAGGATTTAAATTCCAGCCACATGCAGTAATACTGCATGGACGGGCAACAGGGAAACTGCTGCTTTGGGAAATGCACAGTGTTATGTTGCTCTTTTTTCTAAACTAGTTAAGCTAAGTATGCTGCCTGTTTATTGAGATTCATTTCCTTATTAGATTAAGTTTACAGCATTAATAAATCAACTAGAAAAATACTTCTCAGTCTTGTTTCCTGTCTACAGGGTAAAATTCATAGATACTACTAAGGTGAGAGAGAGAGAAAGTGAGTGACACTGGTTTGCTGAAAGGTTTATTTTTGATAACGTGCAGAATTTACATATTCCTGAGAGATTCAGTTAAGATACACTCACTTTGGGCATTATTGAAAGTTCTTCATCCATGTAATTACACATATTCTGCACTACACAAACACAGCCCATGCATAAACCAGCACACTCTGTTTAACATCAGCATTAAAAGCAGAAAGACATACAAACCTGTAACGAGTGGCTTGCTCTGTCTCAATGTCTTCAAGATGAAATTCTGCCCATGGATCAGGCATGTGCTTAGCCTTCTGAATAGCATGTTTCCAGGTTTCCTGAAGAAGTTACAAACTGGCAGGTTATTTATAATCAGCAGCAACTCAAAACAACGGCATTTTCTAGAGCACATCAGGATCCCAATGCTACCAAGATGTGCAACTACACAAGCCCCCAAAGCACTATTCAGAGCAGCTACCAAGTGGCACAGAAGACCACTCGAAGTTTTACAGCTTCAAGTGTAATGAAACACAGTGCAGAAATACAAAGCATCAGGTTTCAGTTCAATTGGCACCACTGTAAAGTTATTGAGAACAGAGTCTGGTCTAGTATATACCAAATATAATTTGCAAATATCACTAATCCAGACTACAAATAGTGATAAGGTGCATCTAGATGATATTAATTCACTTTTACTGTTTTGATTTTTAACTTTTTGAATAAACAGCATATGTTGGCAGTGCAAGCATAAAAAAAGTCCATCAGCGATAGAGCAATATGGACAAAGAAAAAAAGTTTCGTAAACTCCAAGGGCCCCAAATTGTGCTTAGCATAAGAAAGAAGAAATCATAATGTTGTAAACATGGATTATCGTAACAATTCCAGACAAGTAGCTATTTCAATCTCCGCCAGGTCAACAGTAAAAAAATCAAAGGAGCTTTCTGCAATATAAACAGTCTTTCTCTACCAGCCAATCTGGATCCTTTTCTCTTAACATTTTGATCTCCCTCTTTTTACACTGTACTGTTCCAAGAGAACTAGAGAAATGACCCTGTGATGTGCCAAAGGCCTTCTGCAAGGTGAGCAGGAGAAAAGGCCACTCTGCACCTCGCCAGTAAAAAAATACTAAGCTCTGAGATTTTGTTACTGCCTGACTGAATTCCAAGTATGCAGAAACAGTAACTCTTAAAATATTGTTTTGTTTTTTTCCTTTGGAAATTAGATTTCAGTCAAAACTTTTTAAAAAATACAGTATGAATTGGTTTCAGCAATGACATCAAGGAAGTTTTTGAAGCAGCCAACCTTTTAAATTGCTCATGTTTATTTTTATTTCAGCTGTAAATCTGCATACCTTGCAAACAATTTAAATACTCCCCATTCTGACAATAAAACCACAAAACAAACACCATACTACAATAAATAAAACAAGTTTAAAAGACATGCTGAGAAAGATTTCCTACATGTTTCATAAGAAAATGAAGTTGCCTCAGATTATGCAATGATACACATTCCACATGGACCTGGGAACTTCCATACTTGAATATATATGAAAGAAATAGGGAGAGACAGAAGCGAGTAGAATTGCTTGGTCAATTATATATGTCAAATCATTCTGGAGTAGAGTCCCTCTCCAAAAGGTGATCTGTGTCCATGCTAGGTAATGAGTTAAAGAAATAAATTATTTGTGCTTGATCTTGTGAGGCACTTTGTACAAAAGCTGTATTCTAACCTTCAAACAAATGGAAGTTGGACTTATGGAAACGGTTCTAACAGTACAATTTTTCTCCTGCCGTAGGCATATGGCTGCCATACCATCTAAGTAGATGTCTTGCATCCATTCTACTCTTGTCCACAGTAGGAGATACTGTGAAGAAACAGCTACAGATATGCACTCTAAAAGAAGTGATATTTCAGGGTGGAGAACAAGAGATAGGTACTATTTAATTTAACAGATATCTTTTGTAGTTTTGACTTGATGACTTTTATGGGCTGAGGCAAGCAGTTCTCCCACACAATAAAATAATGAACAAAAAAGGCTATAAAAAGAAAAAAAAAGTACACAAAAAAATTCTTAATGCATCTATTAGATACGGTGTTCACATTTCCTTTTAACCTACCCGACTATGGTCAACCACAGAGCCGTGCTTAGAACGATGCTGTGTGTCATTCTAAAGGATGCATGAGAAACATAAAAAGTAGGAAAATACATATGATAAGACAAATGATTGACAAAGAGTCTCTGTTCTCTTTGCTAATTAAAAAAAATAAATGAAAAAAATTTTCCACTAAAAGCCGTTCTCCAATTTATATTCATAATTTAAGTTCATTTTTAGAACGTCCGTGAACAAATCTATTGAGGTTAAGTTGACAATTTTTTCAATTGGAAAATATGCATTAAAAGGGTCTTGCCTATTAGCTAGCTAATCAAACATTGCAGAGCCCTGTCTAAAGGCAGAGAGTTAATGGTAACACCCACACTGCCATTAGCTTCAAGGTCTGACAGGCAGATTCTGATCAGACCAAGCTGTGGAGGTTTAAGACGTTACCAGTCCTGGCTGTCTGCTTCACTCTGTGTTGGAAGTCACTATTTCTGCAACTTAAGCAGCAGACGGAGACTTGCTTGCTCCACATCTCGACTCAATGCATTTTATCTGTGATAGGAGCTCAAATGACAAAGTAGACATCGTAGAGCCCAACGCACGGGCACATATATTCTGCAGAAGAAATACGATAGCTTAGGAAGAAGGAAATGATTGCAATTTCTTAAGTCTTTATCAGTTTTATCTTAGGCCACACGACCCAAAACTCACACTGCAAACCCAGAGGCAAATGTTCAGTACATGCTAAAATGTACATATGTACACAAATGAAGACTAAATTCCTTATCAGGTCTTAACTTGCTTAGCATAGCACACACTAAAGTCTGTCCCCTTGTCTGTACTAAACTTTTACTCTTCACCTCCCTTAGGAATATGTACCTTTTAACATTTCTATTAACTAGCCTTGGTAAAAATCATACTGCAGATTGAGTTTCACAACAGTGACAAAGATTCAAAGACAGTTTCATTTTTAATGTGTTACTTAATATGGTAGCTGGCTGAAATAAACCCTCTCCAAGAACAAAGCATGCATTAGGTATAACCAAGATTTTAATGTATCTATTAAATAAATAATATGTTAATATTTATAACAAGAAATATGTTAATTAAACACATTAAATCCTAGTCTAGACAAAAATCTAAGAGACATGCCAGTTTACCACAAATGGTGTGAGTTTGGAACATCTAACCTATAGAGTGAATGTCACTTGAGTTCCTGAGGCTCCACTACCTGTGGGTTCGTCTCCCTTTGCCTGGCCTGATCTGTGCAAAGGGAGCCAAGTGGAACAGGACGCACTGCCAAGGAAGCACCAACTACAGCCCTTTGACCTCTCTGCAATGCTGTGACCACTATTCACCTTAAAAAGGTCAGATACTGCTCAAGTATGCTGTCAGGAACTACTGCTGGTGTGACACTCCATGCCTAAGCACAAGAGTCAACATGTTGGAATCTCCATATGAAGGAACTACAACCAAGAAACCTATCATTACAATTTTATCATTTACAATTTTATTTGCCCAAATAAAAGTATTACAGATTGTTAACTCTGCTTGGCAAAATCCACGAGAAAATATCTTCTGCCAGGCCCCGATTTAGGTTACAACAAGTATCATCTTCTAAATCTCCCAATCAATGTATTGTTTTTTTAACGGTTTGATCGTAATGGCAGAGAATTGTTCGCCTGGATTCTGCTGCCTTTGTAGATGAAGGTCTCCCACTGAACTAAAAGGGACAATAAACAATTCAATGGCAGCGTCAGACTATTGGCTTAACGGAATTAACTGCAGGTGTGAAAAAACAGATGTGTGTTTTTATTGAAAAGTGATCCTTTCAAGAGATGAAGCAGTTAGAGAATCCCTCATGCCAACTACGTAAAACCAAAACCTTATTGACGGCTGGAGCCAGTACTTACCTTAAAGCTAAATGAGTTTCTAGGAGAAGAGCTTGAACTGTACTGTTCAGTTTTTGCTAAGTCGCTATAATAATTGTCAACTTTGATACTGGCAGACTTGTTAGAAACTGGATCATCAGTTATTGGACAGATAAAATAATTGTCTTCATCATCACTATCAGCATCGAGATAATTTCCAGAGTTCACTGCAGTCGATCTAGCGGTATCAATCCCTTCCATACGGAAAATAAGGTCCTCATCTGCCATGTTTGCAGGATGTTGGTTTAACTCCTGCAATGATTAAAACAGCCACTATTCCAATGCACATGCAAATGGAGGGAAGAAGCTGGGTGGGGAGAAAAGAAAAAAAAAAAAGGTTGTTATTAAAAGAACAAATGATGCATGAAACTGATTTCAGCACACTGGCAGAAAAAATAATTTGTATATGGCTCTATAAAAATGATCCCCAAGTACCTACATGTGGTTTTGAACACCTCAGTGTTAGATCTGGGTTTCCAGAAGGCACTCAGTTTTTAAATTGCTACAGGATTGAGAAAAGAAGATAACCAAGTGTTGAATAATACTATAAAGTCTGAGGGACTGCAAATATCACCTGCTGCCTATGGCTGACACTTGTTAATGCTCCTAGCTCCTTCTCTGAACATTTTTATTCTTCTTCATCTGAAACACTGAGTTCCACAACACTAGTCTTAGAAACTCGAGGCAGTTTTACCTTGAACACTACAGTCAGGTTTTCAAATTTTTTCAGGACAAGTCTTCTCAAGGGTATTGCATACAAATTAAGAGCCAAAGGAGTTAGAGAGTATTATTCGAACAGCATAGAAAACTGTCCCACCACTGCCAAGATTTAAGTTGGCTTTCAGCTCACATACAGCCAATGGTCCACGGTGCAAAGCGTGCTGCTGAAAGTGCAAAGCACATTGCCCAGGCTACCCAGGACATCTTCGGAAGGATGAAGTACAAAAGAGACTAAGAAAGGAGGCCTGCCAAAAAAAACCTCTTCCAACTCCAAAGACGCAGATATGGCAGTCTGCTCAACAGCATTAAGTCTCTAAGCTGTGTTCGCTTTAAGCATAGAGCTTAAAGGAAAAAAATATTCTCCCTGGTTATCAGTTCTTCAAGAGGTTAGAAAGCTCGATTTTGTCACTGGTTATTTCAACTTTTTAGTAGCTTCCTGGATCCTAAGAGAACAGAATAGGTAGAGTTTGTCTTCTGAGTCCTAGCTCCCAAGTAAACTAAGCAAACTGAAAGTAAAAGCAACAGTACAACACAGACAGGTCATGAGGTTTTATTAAAATCTGATCAACTATTTCTAAGCCCAGAAGGTGATATTCCAGTAAGTATTTCACTGAGACAGTCTGACACATTAAACAATGTTAGAGTAAACAATACAGAAGCTCCATACGGGTATCAAAACTGCTGCTCTGCAAAGGCTCCGGTCATACCGTAGCTTTTCCAAGTTAGTGACGCCACTTTCAGAGGGGCAGAGCGCACACTGCACAGCCCGACTGCTGCAAGAGATGTGTTATAAAAAAAAAGATAGGTGAATCATGAAAGTATTTTTCCTGGAGCTCATGTTCCACCCCTGGAGATCTTACAACAGGAACATGTCCAGCAGCCTCCACCCAAGAAGCAGTTTGTGATGATTCAGCAGAACTCAAACAGAAATAAACTCCTACAAGCCCAAACTACAGGAAGTCAGTATTGTGTCTTTCTTACATTACCAGCCATACAGATGCAAACAGTTTCCATTCTTCCACATTTCACAGTCCAGAGCCAGTGGTGGCAGGACACCAAAGCTGAGTTTCAGAGAGAAGAGTTTGCCAGTTTCTAGACCTATAAAGTCTCCTCCTTCCACCCCACAACATGGCTCCAGCAAGGAGTAGGCCTCAGGAACACAAGGGTGCAAGGTGGCCGTGACATCCCTGGAGTCCAGTAGCACTGCACCTTCTCTGCAACGGCTCATTTTAGTCCATCGTATATAACACATGCTGCCGAGCAGAGGGCTGGAGATACACGCCTGAGTAGGAAACTGGTGTTACCTGCCAGCACCCTGCCTCCTGTCCAGTGTGGTGCCTTTGCTTCACAGTGCTTCTCTATAGCCCAGGCTCCCTTTCCACATTACCAGGCTATTTCCCAGATACTCTTTCACTTAAGGCTCTGTTCTTCCTCTGAGCTCTTGTCCTTTTCCTGCTGAGCCCACTCACACCATCAAGTACCCGTCTATGGAGGCTTCTAGCTATCAAGGAAGGTATCAAGTGTTCCAAGGCCAGGTTGGATGTGGCTTTGAGCAACCTGATCTAGTAGAAGGTGTCCCTGCCCATGGCAGGGGGGTTGGAACTATATGATCTTTAAGACCCCTTCCAATCCAAACCATCCTATGATTCTATAAACAGCCAGAGTGAAGCAGGTCCATGATTCATCTGATACCAGCCGCTTCAAAGAGCAAAGAAACCTTCATGGAATAATAATCCATCCTTACTCACATGTTCTTCTAATTGCTGATAGTTCACGTTTTCTGAAACTCTGTTCTCATTAACTGCACTAACTCCAGGTTTCAGAGTAATTTCCTGAAGTCTCTCACACCTGTCTGCCACATTTAATGACTTTCTGTAATGACTTTACAATCGCATTAAAAGCTCAGACCACACTAAAGAGAACGCACAGACTGAAATGAAATTACCTTTCCACCATATACTTTTGTTAATTGTTTCTTCTATTGAGAGTACAACATACAACTGATTCCCCTATGACCATATCCTGCTTGGAGCTTTCCAGGACACTCCACTGTTTCCTGTTGCATTTTCATTCAATGCTGAGGTCAATCAGCAAATCCGATCACAGCCAAGCTGACAGCAAAGAACAACCTGACTCATTAAAACTCACCAGGAGAATCCAACGCTTGGGCAAGAACCCAGTGGGCATCAATGCAGCTCAGCTTCTTCTGCGCCACAAGACTGCGGTGAACTGAGGGAAGGTCTACAGAGCAGCACGGTTGTGTTGAGGGTCTGGCATCCTCACCGTCCGCCTCTCGGGGATTCACTTCAGGCTAGCTCTAACCTGGCCTCAGGGACGAGATAGCCCCGTGGCTGTGCTGTGTTCTCCAGGTTAAGTTTCATGCACAAGGAGTTTAGTTTGCAAGCTCTGAGATGCATTTCAACATGAACCGAAGTGCAATGAGCTGAGATGATAGGGAGAGTTGCTTCAGAAGCACTTTTCTGATCAGAACAAAAGGCATAGGCTGAAGCAGGGGAAGACTGGAAAGGGACAGACACAAAAGGGACTGGGCTACTGCTTGATTTTACTGTACACTTTTCTCCTTAAAAATATAAAGCAGATTTACAAACCACACCATGGCTTTTAAACCACTACTAGTGCTTAAGAGTATTTTCTCTGAAGCAATCCGAAACCAGTAGCACAAGCACAAACTTCCAAGCCCACTCAAATTAACAGGAATATTTTCTCCTCATTTTAGCTTTGATTATGCAAATTGCTCTGCTGCATGAAAAACAGGAAGGGGTTACATGAATGCAAAATAATAATCCAAATCTTCACACAGATTCAGCTGAGTTTAAATAAATATTTGCTGGCAAGTCTGCTGCAGTGAATTTTGCTGGCTGTTCAGATGGGTACTGTGAGTATATTACAGTCAGGTCTGCCTGTTTGTTCTTGATTAGAGGGCAGAAGTAGACTATACAAAGCAGCATATCTTGATTTGTTTCACACAACATGTATCTTAAAATCTTTTTATTCCTAGAGCCCTGAAAACAACAATTTAGCTTACAGAATATTGCACTTAATTTGTTCTCAATATTATATAAGTATCACCCTTCCTTCCCACATCTAATGGAAGTATTATCTGTTTTACAAGCTAGAAAAATGAGACGTAAGAATGATCAAAGCCTTGGAAGAGACGGAAGTCTACATGGATACTCTGAAAATACCTGCACCTACAAAATAGAGGATTAGTTAGCATTTTCAAAATTTGGCCCTGATGCTGGCTGTGCAACAGTGTGCTACTTACAGCAGACACTTCTAAGCATCCCATCAATTGCTTAGTTCTAGAGCAACCTCATGCACCAAGTTGGATCAGGGATTTTCACATGGCCAGCCTAAAAAGATAACTATAAAACAAGGTTTTCAGCTTTGCTTCACTGTTATTCAGCCCTGTGCATATTCGACCTTCTTCCTTCATGAAACAGCACCAGATAAATACACTCCTACAGCAGTATTCACAGCTGCAGACCTTGCACTACAGCTACTGAGAAGACAGTCACCACAGGAACAGTGCCTCAACATATGGCACCTTTCACCAGCAACATTACGCTGTTGGTTAGTGCATTCTGACAGAGGTGGTGTAACACCAGCTGCATCAGGCAGCATAGCTACAGTAAACCACTGCTGAAGGAGGTCTGAGCCAACTCGTCTGACTTTGCATTGAGGCAGCTTTGGAGCATTCATGTCTCTGCTCTTCCAGCAAAGACCATGCAAGAGCTGTCCTTTCTGGAGAGAGGTGGTAGCACATGACTAGAAGGGGAAGGTATCCTCAGTTGCCACTACTATTTTTACTGCGATCATCTTACTAGAGTCTAACGAGTATTTGAGAATGTTAACCTCTACCGCTTGTCAGCACACACAAACAGCAGATGTAAAATGATGCTTCAAGTACGGGACTAATTCCAGGATATACTGTAGCACTGGCCTAGTCTCATTACCCACAGCTGCTGTCCTGCACACATTTCTACTACCGCAGTCACATGCAAATCAGCCAATCCACCAGGTCTGAGATGCTCAGAGAAGCAGCAATAGGAACGCAGGTTTATGCAGCAGTGATTGCAAACATTCATGATTTCTGTGATTTGCTGTGCAAATGGGACATCATCACACAAACCAATTTGTATTTAAAGTTAACGCTGTTTATAAAACTCTGTTTTTCCTGGAACCATACATCTTGTAAAGGACTTATGGTGTTTACTTTGGAAGTGCATTTAGTAAAAAACGACCTCACATAACATGCTCTTTAAAATAGAATTAAATAACCAAACTTTAAACTCCACAAATACTGCTCTAAACCTCACAGTTTATTTGACCAAAAGCCCTATAAAATAGCCTGAGCTTCATCCCAAGACTTATACTCTGCGATTTTGCATTATGGCATAAAGCTGTACTATCTAGAGTCCCTGTTCCTATTGCTGCTGTTTCGATCAATTAGTCTTTAATATCCATCATGGAAGCTTTCCTAGGGCTAAGCAGGAAAGAGTCAGACCGCAGTGAACCTAGCCTGCAAGCCTGCATTATCACACACAACCTGTAATTTAAACTACCCACTCCAATCCACTTTGAAAATTTATTCAATTTTTTTAATTAACCTTGTACTATGTGATTCAAAATGAAGATAATTTAAAATACAGTCAGTTATTAAATCTGCTCAAGCCTCTGTTAATTTTTTCGGCTTTTCCAAGGCCTGTCTGAAGTATTTTTGTTTCTCTTGCCTTTCCATCCAAGAGCCACACCACCAGGAGGGGCAGGTGAGTTGCAAGGACAATCCACTTCATTGTCGAGCACAGTGCATATGTAAACACAGATAAACAGAGGGGAAAATTCACATCACAGTGCTGGTAAAATATGACTTGTTTCTAGTAGGGTGTCTGTTCTTACGAAACACTGCTGGGTTTGGTGGGACCCTTAAGCATGACCCCACAGCTGCCTCAGCATTGAAAATTGCCTTATTTCGTCACGAAGAGCTGAGCGACAAGAATGCTCTAGTCAGCAAAGAAGGGACAAATGGAGTATCTCCAGCTACTTCTTTCTGGCTGTTTCAGCTCATACACAGCCCTCTGCACCCCTTTAGCACAGGGCAGGGGAACAGGAACTGCCCTAGAACAGAGGAAGTCCCACCTTCTCTTGTAGGGAAGCATTAAAGCAAGAACTACTCCCCTCTCCCTGGCATAATATTAAATAATCCCTTTTAGTTTAATATCACATCAGGTAAGGCCATCTACCAGGATACCTGTAACAGTAACAAGTAATTTTTTCTTTTAAGAGAGAAATCATTTTTTTCCGATTAACATTCTCTCAAAATACAGATTTGAAGTTTAACCTAAGCAACTATACAGGCTGTGCAACTTACAACATATTGTTACCATCTTTACGAACTAAAGACATGAAGCTACATTAGATGGTCCGGAACAACCCCACTCCCACATTAATGTCCTGTAGCACTTGAGAGAACTACTGCGCTTTCCAAACACCCAACTGACCCTTGTGAAGCAAACATCTATTCTTGTCTGCACCGTGCACTGGCAAGAAAACAGGTTTAGTGAGTCAAGGTAACAGCTCTGATAAAAACAAGACTAAAAAACCCTGAAATGTCTCAACAACTGGCTACCTTTCACAAACCTGGTGTTACCAAGCACAAGTGTTCCAATAAGCCTTTACTTGAGGTCCTTTCCAAAGTGTCACTACCGCAACCATCGTGACGCAAATCACATCCAGTTTGTCTGCAAATACAGCTGGGATAACGCACTCCATTAGCCAGAGTGTCAGAGAGCAACAATGCAAAACTCATGAAGCGAAAGGGAGAGTTCAACCACGCCATCTCAGAGAACGAAGCACTTGAAACTCAAAGCCCTGTGCAAGGACACACACTGGGGCTTCAAATACACAAATGGCTTTTAGAGCTGAAAGCAGTAACGCACAGAAAGCCCTGAGTCAAGTCCACCCTTCTGTCAAACACACAGACAACGGCTACGTTAGTGGTAGCCAAAACACGAGAGTGTAAAAGGACGGAAAAGGAACTTTCAAGATAACTTTAAAACGCTGGCATTAATAGCCCTCTTATTTCACCTGACTTTACACCGAACAATTAGCTATCACTGACTTTTTGTAAGCATTTCCTCAGTTCTCCGCATTGTTAAACAACCTCATGCTTTATGCATATTGAAGCATGTGAAAAATTACCTGAACACGAACAGTCCCAAAGGCCGTCACGGGCTGTCGCCGGGTACCCAGCGAGCCCCCCACTGCCCGCAGCCCACCGCCCCTCCGCGCACATCGCCGCTCTCCTCTCGGGCTGCTCTACAGTCGGAAACAGCATTTCGGGACGTTTAAACTGAGCCTGCCCTAAAATTAACTGCACTCTCCTGGGAACACATGCGAATTAAACTACTATCTCCAGGCGTAACTGCAGGAGCGTTGCCCAATACAAAAATACCAGGTAATTATTTTTAGGTCACCACAGAAGCTCACGGCTTGGCCGCTGGCCTTTCAAAGGCTCGAGCCGCCAAGCCGTTCACCATTTTCTGCAACTAAAAGCGCCCATTCCGCCTCCCCACTTCACGCCGCGAGCGGCCCGATAACAGCTTTCGCGGGCCCGACTTCCCCCCCCGCCGGTGTCGGTCTCCGCGCCGCGACGGCACCTACCGAGTTCGCGCAGCCCCGCTGCCCAGGCTGGGACGGACGGATCCCGCTGCCACCGCCCGGGTCACGGCGGGCGGGCGCGCAGCCGCCCTGTGACGGGAGGCGGGCAGCGGAGCCGCCCCTCACCTCCCGCGCTGCCGCCCGGCTCCGCCTTCCCGCCCCCCGCGCGGACCGGCGGCGCTTCAGCTCGCACCCCGCTGACGCGGGGAGCCTCCGAGAGACCTTATTCCTGTGAGAAAAACGTAGGCAAATTTGAGGAAAAAAACCCGATTAGCACGGCTGGGTGTTAAAAGACCGGGGAATCCCGGGCGATAGGGAGCAGGAGAGTAAGGAGCTGTGCTGGAAAACCACATGAAGCCATGTCTGAGTGCTGCTCAAAAGAGCAGCATCTGAGTTTCCTTCCATTGCTGCTTCCCTTGGGTTTGGAGCGGACAGGTGAATTTCCCGGGCAGGTGCTCCCACAGGAAGGGCCCACCGCACAGCAGCCCCCCAGGGACCCCAGCCCTGGAGGAAGATGGAGGGAGCAGCCATGGCGGTGACCATGAGGCCTATGGGGGCTCCATGCACTTCAGGTTGGCCTTTTCAGCTGAATTCAGTTGCACAGCGCTCCGTCTCCCCGTGAGAAATGGCAGAAGTATGCACCAGATTTCCTCAAATCGACCGTATTTGCTTTCTTCCTAAAACATGAGCTTTCTGGGTTGAAAACACCCATGTTTAAGCTTTTCCTCAAGCTAGAATTTGTGGAAAATTTAAACAAAGCTCCTTATCCTTTCACGGATTACATCAAAATTAATGTAAATAGGTTCTGGATTAATTGTATTACTCAGCAGCCTGCAAAGAGTCTGCCCCTCGTACTGTCGTTGAATCTTGTATTCACGTAAATAATCCTCATCAGTGCTTTTCACCATCAGTAGGGGTTACAAATCCAAGACAGAAGATGTGAGTACGTCCTTCGTGACAGACGGATGGTCTCTTGCGGCATCACAGACAGAAGAATGCACACTACCTGCTCTCTCCAAAGAGGGAGGCAATGCCGAGAGAAACACTGCTGCAACGCTAGTGCTGAGATAATCTTCAGGAGGAAGATTACCAATATTTAATTAAAAACACACAGAGCAGATGCTCTGACTGCCTGCCAGGAACACCCGCGTACCACCACCATTACTTACATAAATTAAACTGGAGCTCTAGATTGGGGACTGGAGGGAACAGCACGTATGTGCGGGAACACTGCCTGCGATTTGAGGGTACCTGTCATTTCCAGCACTACACTGAGGGTGCAGCCCTTGTTTGGGAATATAAAGTGGAGACTTGACTCAGCTCCCATTTAATGCTGCTTCCTACAGGCACATTTCTGGGTAGCCTCAAATTCCTGCAGAGTTTAAGCTCAAAGTAAACACATTTACGATGTTTGTGGATTGTGCAGAAAACCTCTGAGGCCCTATTCATCTCCCAGCTGCAAATCACTGTTGTAAATATTAACAACTATCAAAAACTGAGCACATTTACCCCATCAGCACCAGAATGTGCATCTCCTCGTTTCTCGTTCCACAGGCAGCCCAGCTAAGCACTCTGGGGAGAGCAGCATGCGGGAGGGCTGCTGTCGGGGTGCCTCATAGCAGGGCCTGGGAAGAGGGCAGACTCGTCAAATTCGTTCTGAAGGCCTGGCAGAAGCCAGATGTCTGGTTCCCATTGCATGAAAATGTGTTGATAATGATTAAAAAAAAATCACCATCTGTTATTGTAGGCTACTGATAACAGTGGAACACTGTTACTCGTGTGATACCTGAGCACAACCGAACAAGTCAGAAGAGTAACTGGCTTTAAACTCATGCAAAGACAGAGCATTGTGATAGACTAAAAGGGACCCAGTGGCACACAGCTGTAATATACCATATATCCTCATGGAGAGTGTTCTGCTACATTAGGAACATAGTTAGGTTACACCATCTCAAGCTACACATTTTCATGCTTTTAAATAAGCCAGCTCTGGCACCCTGATGCAAGGGTGTACCTTATTTTCAGGTTTAAGCCTGAGGCTTCTCTCCTCTGTAACGTTTTCTTAAACAAACAATAAGGGATGATGAAAAAGTGTTTGATGAAATACTAAAGATGTATATTGAAATTACATATTAGCCCAGACACGCTGCATCTTCTAGTTTTAGTTTTCTATTTAGATGTTACCTATTAAATCCTTAACACTTAAGGTGTTTGATTTTTTGTTTGAAAATATTAGAAATTAAATTTAAAATGGCAACCTAGGAAATTAGTGAGCTGCAAGTCTGGTATGTCACTCTTTCATTTAGTATGCTCAGGAATGCATATATACTTTTCCAAGAGCACTGAAGCTTGTAAAGTTCCAGTATGCTCATAGAATCATAGAATGGTTTGGCTTGGAGGGGATCTGAAAGATCTAGTTCTGACCACCCTGCCATGGGCAGGGACACCCTCCACTACACCAGGTTGCTCAAAGCCTCATCTAACCTGGCCTTGAACACCTCCAGGGACGGGGTATCCACAACTTCTCTGGGAAACTTGTTCCAGTGCTTCACAACCCTTGTAGTGAAGAATTTCTTCCCTAGATCTAATCTAAATCTCCCCTCTTTCAGTTTAAATCCATTGCCCCTTTTCCTATCACTACATGCCCTTGCAAAAAGTTACACCTCATGTTAACCTCATGTTAACTGAGGTTCTGTTTAGAAATTGCTCTTCTAGGGAACTGCAGTTTTTGAAAGGAAAAAGGAAAGCATACCCCAGATAATACTAACTTTGAGAGCAATTTTGTTCTGCATTCATTTGAAAATCCAGATGAAAACTTGCTTGTAAATAAATTAATTCTCTCAACAATTTGTGCCTACATACTCCTATGACAGTCCCTTCTTATAAGGCAAATCCAGTTAGTCAGAACCTTCACTTCGGTCACATGGAAGGTGCATATAATACACATGCATAAAGCTCCCAGGAGCACCAGCGCATGACTTCCTACCTGAAGAAAAGCAAATGTTGACATAATTTCTCTGTATTGTTTCAATTCCACAGCAATTGATGTTTTTAGTTCCGTCTACCAAGTAATTATACAAATTTCTCCTGCAGGCTTCCCAGAATCAGGTAATTCGTATTTCTGCTCACCAGTGACAGCTTGAATCTGGCTCTGGTTGCCAAACCCAGCTCCCTGAGGTGGGCAGGAAAAGCACCTGTGTACACCGTACACCATGAGCCACCTCACAAGTAAGCAAGCGAGGCACCAGTGTGGCAGGACACCCCTGGCCACCAGCTGCACTTTGTACCATCCTCCACAGCTCCACGTTGAGCAGCGCCGAGATGAAGGCAGTCAGGGGCCTCCCGTTTCGGGTGGGAATGGTTCAGCTGAAGACACACTGTGATGCCAAGTCCGCAGCTGGCTGGGAAGGTCACCGGCCCCACAGCGTGCTGGCAGCTTACGCGAAGCTCCTGTGCTGCGGTGGGCCGGGAGGCACTGTCTCCCCGAGAGCAGCTGGGAGAGAAGGGGGCAGGTTCCTGCTCGTGGGGCAGGGGGCAGAGCGGGCCCTCTTCCTGGCAGGGACGTGTGCTGCAGGCCTGCTCCTGCGGCTGCAAAGGCACGAGCGAAAGCTGCCCTCGTCTCTGCAAGCGCGGCACGGACATCCCTCGGGGGCGGACCCGCGCCCTCCTGAGGCCAAGCTGGCGCTGCAGCGCAGCTCCCGCTGTGGGCCACAGGCCCCCGGGCAGCGCCGTGCCCACGCCGGCCTCCCCGGGCGGCTGCGGCGGGTCAGGGGTCAGCGCGGGCGGCGCCCGGGCCACGTCTGCAGCCGGCGCCAGGCGCGCGGTAGCGGCGCCACCTGTCGGGCGCGCCCCGGCCTCGGCGGCCCGCGGGGCCTGGGACGGGGGCGGGCCCGGGGCGCGCCCGGCAGCCCGGCCGTGGAGCCCTCCGCCGCGGAGCGAGGAGGCCGTTTCCCGGGAGGGAGGGTGCCGGCCGGCCGCGCCGCAGGGCGGTGTGGTAGCGCACAGACAAGTGGACAACGTGCGACGTAGGTGGGGAGAACGGCGGCGACGCCACCGTGAAAGAGGCTTGGCGGGCGCCTGAGCACCCAGGCGGTAGCGTGGCCGAGTGGTCTAAGGCGCTGGATTTAGGCTCCAGTCATTTCGATGGCGTGGGTTCGAATCCCACCGCTGCCAAGTTGTTTTGCCCCCGCCGCGGCGGCGGTTCCTTTTCGTCGCCTGAGCGGCGAGGCCGAGTTGGCGGGAGCGCGGGTGGCCGGGGGCCGGTAGGGCCTTCGCCGGCCGGGCCGGGCACGGTGCCCCGCGGCTGCTCGGGGTGAGCTGGGCTTGGGAGCTGCCGGTCACGCCTGTTAAAGTCGAATTACAGAAAGTTGTAGCACGTACTGGGGCAAGCGGCTTCTCCTTCCTGTCTTTTGGCTTAAGAATCAAATCAGAAATAGTGATTTCACCAGTTCTGCCTTCCCATGCTCTGCTCGAGTCATTGCCAGGCCGCAGGCTGCTCCTGGCCTTGGCTGCCGGCCCTGCACTGGGGCAACTGTGTGGCTCGTTGTTGTCTGCAATAACTGCAGGAGGCAGAGGAACCTGTGCAAAGATTAGCACAACCCATAGTGGCAGATGGCTCTGTTGTGACATAAATGCACGTAACTAATGTAACTTCCTTAGTAACTTCCAATTTATCTAAAATATGCAGCTTTGACTCCTGGAAGACCATACCTGCTGGTACCCCCTAGGCCCACGCGGTGCCGTCACGGATGGCTCTGCACCCCAGGGGTGGGGCAGAGTGTTTCTGGAACAGTCTGCAGAGAGGCACAGGACTGACTGCAGCTAAGTCTCAAGTACGCCTTTATTTTCCCTCAGTGCAGTAATACAGCTAATTCATAAAATAAATTCACACAGTGTCTGTACAGCTGGTGTGTTATTTACAGCAATCTCTTCTGTCTGTCCCTTTGCTTGTTCCTCGGTTCTCCAAGGTAGTGAGCTGTGGCAGCAGCTGTGAGCAATCTTTCTCCTTATTTTAGCCATTTCTCTTCACCAGTGAAGCGATACAGGCTGGCTGTAGCTCTTGGTTTTTCTGCAGGTTCTCGTTTACTTCAGCAGTCAATTTGGAAAGTTGCGTTTTTTTGGTGTGAAATGAACAGAAGCAACGATCTTGACTCCAGTGTGTTTCAGTGATTTAGCTGTATTGTCTACTGTATTTTAATTTCACATATACCGCTACTGATATGTTACGATTTTGTTTTTAAATCTAAAAGTAGCTGCCTGTTTATTGCACTGGGGCCAGTAACCATTGAGGAGATTAGACTGATCCAGGCAGCAGTGCTATGACTGAGTACATGCAGTTTATGCAAGTCAGTGTTGTGTTTCTTTAAAAAAATGCAAAACTGAAAGGCCGTCAAATCTTAAAGAAAGAAAGATCAAACTTAAACTAACAATTAAAGAAAGCAAAACTTTGAGGAAGACGTGATGATTCTGGGCTTCTGGTCTTGTTTTAATGTAATGGTCCACAGAATCAGCAAATGCAAACTTCTCTGGGCTGTACCCTAGCTGACTCCGTGCCTTGTCTATCCGAAAAGTATGAGTTATAGAAATGTTCTGTACCTATAGGGCAAAAGAGTCAACATATAAAGATATGAATACATAGGAAATTGGAACAAAGTCTGTACATGCTAGCAGACGCAGTTAAAGGAAATGTAAAATAAAATGTAAAATTAAAAAAACACCTATAACATCATATCAATGTCCTATTGACCTATGTCATGTTATCTTTAAAATTGTTCATGCAAAAGGAGAACCTTGAAAGCCCAAAGAGGCAGTAAAAGCTGCAAAGCAGAATCTTCTATGAAAACATCCATAAAAAATGTGCTGCGCTTTTGTTTACATACCTAAGGAGGCAGACAAAAGCCATCTCTTAGGTGCCTACGGTTCTTCAGAAGTGAGGGCCCAACTGAACGGCCAAAGCCGTACTGGACACTGGGCCTTGGAAGGAAGGAGCTGGAGCAGCCTCTCCAGATTGCAAGGAAAAAATTTTTTACCATGAGAGTTGTAGAACACTGGAACAGGTTGCCCAGAGAGGTGGTGGATGCTCCATCCCTGGAGACGTTCAAGGCCAGGTTGGATGAGGCCCTGAGCAACCTGATCTGGTTGGAGATATCCCTGTTCCTTGCAGGGGGGTTGGACTAGATGACCTTTGAAGGTCCCTTCCAGCCCTAACGATTCTATGATTCTATGATTCTCTTTTCAAAGATGATGGTAACAAGCATAATATATTGCCTAAAATGTACAACGCGTACATTTACCCTGAAAACTGGAGGCTGAAGTAGTACTGGGTAGATTTTACTTTCTACTGACTTAATCTTAAATGGTACCTCAGTATTAACGTGTATGTGTGCATCCTGTGAGAATTAAGGGGAATTTACAAATCAAGACTTTACCTCATTTCTGGTCAGCAGTGGGGACAGTTCAACAAAGGGTTTCAGCATCAGATGAAGGTATTCCATCATCATGGCTGCATAACAAAAGATTTCTCCTTGAGGTAAGAACAGTAAATTGCTATACCAGAACGATTTTGGCATATCTCGCACTGAATACGATAGCAAAGCATAATCACGTGCCTAAGAGCTCAGGGCACCATTGCTAACACCAACAGGACCACCTGCTCACAAGGGGGTGGGTTTGATCTTAATACTTCAGTCAGCCTGAATTAGGGCGCCAGTGTGAAAAGGGTTTGGAGGGTCGGTGACAGGTCTAGTGAAAAGATCACGAGACTTCGTAAAAAATGTGCTAACAACAAAATACTTAAAGTTGGATTCTGTCTTAGCTGCACGTGGTGGTTGATTCTGGAGAGAGCACGGGATACAGGAGAACAAATCTACCCATGCAGCAAAGCAGATACTCCTCAGTGTATTTCATGAAGTCATGGATTTTTACATTTAACTTTTTATAGTTTTAACAGTAACTCCACAAAGTTATACATCTGTTAAGTCTTACATAAAACTTGTTTTTGTGGGACTTAAATAACTGATCATTCTGGTTTCAAAATGCTGCATAGAACTGAACTCTACCCCTAACTGCTGCACACTAGATGAGCCCACAGCATATTATTGTTATACTTGAAACTGAAAATTGTGCGCAAATTAGAAAAAACAAACCATTATATTACAATTAGGAATGAGGGTTGTGTGGACAGGAAAGAGAAACGTTGGTAAAATATTTTTACCTGATGCATAAACTAAGGAAGTAGGAATACGTATCCATGGTTTACTGCAACCTAATCTTTCAAACTGAAAGAGATTTAAAACACAGTGAAAAAAACAGAAACCTCAATCAAGTTTTAAAGTTTCAATACAGAAGATATTTGTGGAAATATTTACTGATAAAACAGGAAAATTAGTCATTGCTGTTACTATTTGAGTTTTCATTTTTCAGGGGATTCCAGTTAAATATCACATGCAGACACTATGTAATTTTCAAGTGACAGTCTTAAAAAAGAAAAAAAAAGTTTATAATAATGGATCAAAATGTCACGGTGTGCCGATACCTGATTTAACATTGTGACATATTTATGGTTTTGAGCCCATCATTAACAATAGAATAATCTTTTGGAAAGAATGTATATTACACATTCATAATTAGGATTTATATTTTTTTCCCACCCAAAATAACCACTGTGCATGCCCAAGAAAAGAAGAGAATGGCAACTCAGAAGAGGATACTGGTTTAGATGGTCCTTTGGTCTCAGTGTAGACAGTTGCTTTAATGTAGTATTTTAGGGAGGCTTTGTTACAGTGCTAATCAGACTGAACTTCAAGCAGGAATTAAACCCACATTCAGAACAGAACTTTACACCCAAAGCAAACATACCAAATGTAACATGCACACAAAAGCTGGAGTTGTATACGGTCAAAGAAATTAATGTATTTGGAGATAAATTTGCACGTACAAGCGGAGTTAACCATTCAAAAAGGTTGCATTTTTCGCCATCATTAATGAAATACACCTGGCCACTCTGTTAAAGTGGTAGAGAAGAGACAAATTAGTAAAAATAACACCGCATATGTATTGACTTCTTTGTCTCACTCCTTATGAATAGCTTAGAAATAATACAGCAATATAAAATATGCATGGATGTACATTCAAGCCAAAAAACTATCTAAATGTGTTTCAATCAGCTGCACTAATGTGTGGACAAGTGGTTTATGTGATTAACACGCCCCGGTATAATTTATTTATTACAGATGGGCCTATACAAAATGGCTGTAGTGATTATAGAGATTACCAAATGCACTGAAAGTGGTGCCATATCTTACTTGTGCTGTTAACACATTCATCAAATGGTGGGACACGTTCTGCTCTCAGTCTAGTCAAGACTCATTGAAATCCATAACACTTCATCTGTGTAACCAAGGTGTAAGTTACCTCTTTCCTTTTTGCTTTTTGGGTTTTAGAAAAAGTAGTTTAATCTACTTTGAAAATCTTTCCAATATACTTTAACGGTAGTGCTTCTAGGTCAAATAAAAAAAATGCATTTACAAGGAGGAAAACAGTTGCCACTATTTTTGAAATCAATGAACCTAAATAAATTGTGCATTTATTTGCATATGATACGGGAAGAAATGAATATCACAGTTCAGGACATGAAATCTGGATCTATATACAGGGGAACAGGATAAATCTGCCTGAACTTTGAGTTTCATTTCTGACATAGCAAACATTCTTTGCTCACCTTCCAGAAATGGCAGGTATTATATTAGAAAAATGGAAAGACGGAGATATTCTTACAGAACTGAATATTCCAACCCTTAACACACTGCACAGCCAATGCTGCCAGGTCCCACACTGCTCAGCACATTTGTCAACTAAAAACAGAGACAACAACATGGGCTAAAGGCCCATAACACATACGTTAATTACTTCTGCTTCAGTAGTTACTATAGTACAGGATACAGTGGCAGGATCCACTGTCAAATGAAAACTGTGGTGAATTGTTTACTTACAGCTATATAGTTCTTTTCAGGGGTGAGAGCTTCAGCAGCCAGAATCTGAGCTTGTACAAGATTCTCTGCGTGCACCCAGTTCATTTTAGCAGAAGGATCCCCAAACTTGAAGCTAAGTAGCCCTCTTTCAATATTCTTCTGTAGACATAAACAAACATGAAACCAAAGCAAAATGGGCTTTAAAATGAGGCATAGTGCACTTTCTTGTGCAGCTAAATACAGGTTTGTCTCTACTTAAAAAAATTACATGAATCAATTAAAAAGAATCAAGAGAAGCGCAGAGAGCTCTAAGAATATTGCTCATGAGCAAGGATCAAAGAACTTATTGAACTTAATACATCCTGAATTTACAAAAAACACAAGTCTCTTCTAAAGATAAATAAAATATTGTATGGAAAGGTAAGATACAGTTCTGTGTGGATCAGAAGTATCCACAAAATTGGATCAAATTTATCAAAATAGCTTTGGCTGGGAAAAAATGGAAGGTAATGCTAGGTGTCATGTTTTTCATTTAACAGGTGCATTTTAGAAACTGCAAAATGTGACAGTTGCATCATGCCTTAAAATGGGCCCATAATAAATAAACTTAAAATCTTAAATGGAAATTCAAAAAGACTTTTCTTGGGGGGGAGGGGCTAAAGAAAACATCTCAGGTTTAACTAAAATGACATTTGCTGTCCTTAAAAATTATTTCCTTTAGAAGATGACACAATATATTTTGGCTGACTTCAAAATAATTCTCTACCTCAGCCACAAACCAAAAATATTTATTTTGTGGTAAGCTTGAATATATTCTGTCCTCAAAGTTGTGCATAACTTTATATTGCACTGGTGCTTTTAAAATAACTGACTCATACAATTCTACAGGGATCCTATTCTAAACAGTGTACTAGCCCTACAATTTAAAAGACAGCAAGTGAAAAAGAGTAAAACGTGAATGCCTCAGCTGTTTGCCCTTTAGTGACCTATTGTACCAGAAGGGGCTTCTGACTCCTTAACTTGTTTCATTGGTTAGTGAAGCTGTTAACAGGTGAGACTGGAAATAAGATATTTTGCCGTATCTCTTTTCATTAATGTTTTAAACCATTTGGTGTAAGCTGCGTGCAAACAGACATTTGAAATATCATAGATTGGCCTGAATCTTTTAGTAAGCATTAAATTGTAAATCTGGAGTTACATGTCTTTGTATTTCAAAAAAAGGCTTTTTTAATGTACTATACGTTCTTTACAGATATAACATAGTGCCTGTTAACAAAAGTTACAATATCCTTACCAGACAATTGAATTGTTGAACTGCTGCCCAATAAGAAGGTCAGTCAATTTATAACACAAATATATCACAGAAGATTCTACTGATTAAAAAATTAAAATACATACTGCTAGCCTTGGCAAGTGTCTTTGCTCTTCTGGTCCATAGATCCCTGGTGGGCGAAGAACACACGTATAGAGTATTCCACCTCCTAGAAGAATTGATAAGACCATTCTTAAGTGACTTCCACATAACTATGTTATATCTTTCTTTGTGTGAAACAAAGACTGTGGTAGCAGAACTTACTGCTGAACTCTCTCTGAAATGAATTAACTTCACTATCTTAAAAAATAATACATGCCAAAAGTGTTGAATTAGTAGTTGGCGAGTGAGTTGGCAGAATCAGAACACATGAAATAGCAAGATAAGATTCAGGGAAGTTCTGGCAGCACAGTCAGATTCCTAGAAATTGCTAGATAGTTCCAAACTTCTCTCTAACCAGTCCTTTGTCTCTGTGCCAAAGCAGTGAATGAATGTGCCAACTGTGGTGAATGAGTTTGCCAAAGTGAGCGAGTTATTGGTAGGAAAGTGGAATGAAACCAACTAATCTCATACAAAATAATTGATGGGAAACATGACTCGCTAGCAGTACAAGATAGAGCTGAAAGGTCCTCTCCACAGTAGGCACAGCCAGCTCTCACTAGAACTGCGGTAGGTCTTGATACCTTCAGAGGGAAAGGGTAAGTACCATCATAAAAATCCAATCACTTCCCAAATTTATCAGTTGGCTGGTTCATCATCTGCTAATAACTGTTCTTAATAGTACTTGAAAACATGCAGAATACTCCATGTATTGTCCTGCTATGGCACAGGATCAAAATGGGATATTTGGAACAATGACGTTCTAGTTTCGTTGAGAAATGCAGAACTGTGTATTGCTCCGAAAATCAAAAGGGTCTTTGATGTGAAGAGATGCTGAGAAAAGAGAAAATAAGGAAACGACTTAATTATTTTTTAAACTAATACTACTGGAATGGAATGTTTATCAATGACTTTATGTCTCTTTATAGCCCTCTGCAAGTATCAAGTGAAGACATGCTTTTCTGTAAGTTGCCTGCAGCTAAATTTAGCTCAGTATCACTTGGTCACATAGAATCATGTTGCACTTTACATTAATTTGTTTTGCACTGGCAGTTATAGTATCTCACAGGTAAGCTTAAGTAGTCAAGTGTATAACTGGCTTCCTCAACATGGAAAACTTTGGGAAGCACTAATAAATAATTCCAGGTCGTAATATCAGGTGGCTTCTTCATATTTTAGTATATAACTTGGGGGATGTTAACAATTCAATCAGCATTCATGTTTTACTTATGTTGCATAATACAGTGACATTAAACACTTGGTTTGTTTAATTTATAGCTGTTTTCATCTTTTCCATTAACATACTGAACTCATTGCTATGATGCTAAAACCTTTTATGGACACTGTGGGAACTTAAAAACAATTAAAAGTGATTTTTAAGTGAAAATCTTTTCGTTTGTGAGAGGGGGTAGACAACGTGATTTCATAATTTCTGGACAATCTTGTCCACTAAGGATTGATAGAGGATACAGGAAGTTAGTGAGGAACAAGAAGAGGAGGAATAAATTCCACTATGAATTCATGCTAGGACAAAAAGTACCTGCTAGTGGAGTTCCATTAGCTGCTAGAACCATTTGTTCTGCAATTGATTTGCTTCTGGAATAATGATCAACATGCTACAGAGAAAGAGCAAATATGTTTTTATCTAGTCTTGAAATGACAGAGCAGAGGGGCATCTCTTCTCCACTAGTTTTTACTTAGCAGATGGCAACCAATACCTCAAAATACAGAAGCCATGGGGCATTAGTTTAGGATAAAACACATGCATATTGCTAAGGTAAGCAAGCATTTTTGTTTATGCAAATCCAGTTAATTAATTTCAGTACATTTGAGAAGCAATAAATATATGCATGCTTTGAATGCTGCCAAGAATGTAATTGATCACTACTTTGTAATCTGGATTTCTTTTTCAGGTAACGGAAAAGGCAAAAGCCAAGTTTTGAAGACATTACGATTGGTCTGAGTTATCCTGTTCACTTTTTTGTGGCACTGTCTCAGAGAAAATATTATTTGATATATTATTCAAAATATCATTCAGTATTTTCTCTATCCATCTCTACTTCTTGAAAGACTGTGAAGTACTTGATGGAGAGAGGAGGGACACAAAAAAAACCTGTGTATGCAAAGCACCCAGAAGTACTTTTTCCTTTTTAATTAAATGCAATAAAACCATGTAAAAATAGGCTACTTTTCCGTATCAGCTCTACATTGAAGATATGTTATCTTCAATATGGGAGAAACAGAAAAATCATATAAATAATAAATGGCTAAAGAGAGAGCAAGCCATATAACACAATCCCCTATGTCCAGGTGGCACATCGTTAATGTTAACGGGGCACTGTATGAGTAATTTTCCAAAATCAAGGCCTTGATAGGAAAGAAATACATACTGCAATGTGCATAAAACTGATGTGGCAAGGTTGTGAATAGCATCTACAAACAGGGTAAAGAGTTTTCTTTCTTCTTTCCTGTACCTGGATTCTGGCATCAGGCAAAACATGGTCATGTTTTTCCAGGGTTTTTCAGGAACAAGAAAGTAAACAAAGAGGAAACTTGAAAATATAGTACAACCAAAATACCTTTTCAATTGGAAAATATGGCACAGTTTCCTCATCACCATCTTCAATAGGAAGCCCTCCAAACACCACGTTTACTGTACTGGTGTATATCAATCTAGCGATGTTCCTTTGTTTGCAGGCTGCGGCAATGTAGAAAGTAAATTAGTTCAGTGGAAACTGAAATAATATGGAAAAAAAGTTTGTATGACCTTTTTCTGAGAAACTGTCAAATCTTAAAAGAGCAAATCCCTCCATTTTATGATTGGGCGTGCAAAGCATATTTAAAGGGAAGACATCAGTGCAGAACCAAGTGCTTTATAATCTGGCACGTTTTAATTTGGATGCTGTAGGCTGACACTGCGTCTCTGGGAGGGCTGCTACCAGCCTACTGAGGTGGGCTTCAGCTCTAGCCAGGCAGGTGGCTAGAAGTCCATCTGCTCAAGGGCTGCCCAATACCTGTGCACAAGCTAGTAGATAGCAATGAGGTTTACTGCTACAAAATACGCATAGAAATAGTTAACTCCTTACATGGATACAGATTCTGACATCGGGTCAAACATGGTTATGAAAAGCTGAAGTAGTTGAACCACAGTGCTGGCTCTCATATCACACCCCATAGCAGAATCGAGCATAAAAACCCCCAATGATGTGTTTCCTCATCTTCTGCCAAAAATGTAAAATATTTGCTAAAAAAGCCAACTGGCTTTTTCTAAGTGGTGTAATATTTTGATTTGCTATACCACCACCCAATAGCAAAGTCAGATACATACCATCAATGATAAATCTTGTTCCATGAATGTTTACAGTTTCAATCTCTTCTCTGTGCAACTAGGAAAATAAAGAAGTTATACATTTTTGAATAATAATACATTTTAAACTCAATAGGGCTATGTTATAAATGTCTCCAAATGTAATGAGTTTAGTTGTTCGATTACAAAAAGATCATTTAGACTGCTGTTTCAGACTTCAAGAAGTCACACCATTATTTTTAAACTATGCCTGTATTTTTCTTGTATTTTTACAGGCTAGCCTGCTTGAAGCAAAGAGAATCGTGGTGCTTCTGAACATAGACTTCCAGTTATTATACATCTTGCAGCAATATGTTAAATATCCATGTTTCAGTAGCACTTCAGTGACCAGGTGCCTCTACCCAGAGCAATTCCAGGTATGCATTGCTCAGTTGCACACCTCTTTGAATGAGTGATTCTATCCAGCTAAGGTAGTTACTGAAGTTCCTTTTATTAAATAAGGTAAGAAAGGTTATATGTTTGTGTGTTTTTAACTCCTAATGATAAAAATTGTGGCTCAGAGTCCTACATCAAGTACATCATTAGAGCTTTTTACCCAATGGCAAACAACTAAGACTTGAAATAATGGCAATTGTTATAATTTAGTTATATAAAATAATTTATAATTCAGTTCAGGTTTTATTCCTCCAAGTGACCTTACAACTAGGAGATCCATGTGAAAGGTTCAGAGAAGGATCAGGGATTTGGAGGGAACCGGCCTCCCTTGTCTTTCCTTTTGTCCTCACACTATTTCAGAACTCTTCAATGCCATTTCCAACTCAAAAGCCCTCCCAGGGTCCTGGTGGAGCCTCTAATCGGGAGGAAATTATGTCACAACTAGGAAAACAGTACTGAGAGCAGACTGCTTGCAGCTAGCACACCAGTTTGCATAGAGCAATTTACCAAAACAGCATGGACTTGGATTCAGGCTCTCAGGATAATTTGAAGAGATAAAATCTAACATGCAGTGTTAGAGCATCAAGTCTCTCATCCTCAGTGTGAGCAGTCACACAGAAATAAATAAAACTATTTGGACTCACTTGCTCTCTTCCTGACATTCCATATGAAGCTACATGAAACACACAGTCAGCCCCTTCACAGGCTACAAATATGGCATCATAATCTCTGACATCTGCCTGTAATACATAAGAAAAGATATTCGGACTTGAAAACAAAACTGCAGGTTAGTATTTGTCATATAGTGGGTTAACACAGAGGGAATGCTTATATGTAATAGTACTTACTGTACAGCGTGGGACTGAAAACTAGGCACCTGCTGAGAACCACACTTTTCTGTCATAGAACTCAAAGGACTTTAAAAACATTCATTAAGCCTCGTATTATCTCTATGTTCATTCTACAGGTGACTACACTAAGGCACAGATGAGGGCAGTGACTGGGTCCCGAGGAGTACTTCAGAGTCAGGAGGTGAAGTGGGTACACTGTGCTACACGTTACAGTTTCATTGTTTTCCTTATTTCCTTATTTCAGGTGTACTAAAATCAGTTGACAAAAAGTCATGTAGGATATGCACACAGTTAAAACGGTTACTGAAATTTGCAATTAGGTATTTGTATTCTGTGAAAACTAGCAAAACATTATGGAAAAGGCAAATGAACTAACTTTGATCATTGTGAAAATGTAATTTATTGTACCTGGATACACACTACTCCATTGGGAATTTCCCAGATAGGCTTGTGGATGTCATACAGAACAACAGAAGCTCCTGCGTTGGCAAGAGCACATCCCAGCTTGTATCCAAAATAGCCTCCACCTCCTGTCACCACTGCTCTCATGCTTTTTTCATTCAGTGCTCCAGCATTTCCATTCACTTTAGAGTTAGAGGTTTGGCGCCAGGGTGTTGCTACCCGCCTCAGTATGCCAGTGAAATACTGTCTTCTATTACCAGACACATGTAACAATTCCTTCTCTATGTTGAAAATTGCTCCATAGCACTCCTGGATGCAGACGATTCCAGTGAGTTTCATGTTAACCAGCTTTATTCAGATCAGCAAAGTTTTACTTTAATGCCACCTGTTTAAGAGAGATAAAGACAAAAGCAAAACGCTCACTACAAAATTTCCAGATTTCAAAAATATCTTTTAAAAGACCCATTTAAGTTTTCTGCTTAGATTGTTTGTTTAATCAGAATTTTCACGTTACAAACATTTTAAATATCTGTATACTATATTAAAGACAGCATCCTGAAAACACCTAACAAAGGTTGCATGTTTTGGACTAAGTATTTATTTGCAAATGGTATCCAGAATGATAAAATTAAAAAAAAATAAAATTTCCCTAACACAAAGAACATGGATGGATTCAAACGTTTTCCACAAATCGGTCAAAATTAGCATAATTGTACAGACCATAATTTTTTATTAGCAGAAGAGAAATTGCTGTCTATGTGAAATGCGTCTCCTAGTTCTGGTCTACATCACAAGCTCAAAGGGGTCATGGGTGATATAGGGCCATACCTGAATTTGAAATCTTGAACTGTCAGGAAAATTCTAAGATGAACAAATAGCATTTAAGGTTCTGTGTTTAAAAAACAAGCAAGCAGGGCCAAGCAGAACGGCTGCAGAACAAAATGTCCCCTAGAGGAAAAGAAATCTTTAATGCTTCTTCCACTTGACCCCAGTTTATCACAGACATCTGAGAAAAGTGGTATTTTCAACTCCTTTCTAAGTAGGAGCAGCAGCTGAATGTAAATTAAGAATACACTGTATTTCTTTTATCATTGGCAGTGCTGAAGTTGAGGTGTATGAGGATTTCAGAAGGAACGAGGAACGCCTGATACTTACTCTGTATCTTTAGAAGGTGTATCAGAGAAGAAGGCTATCAAATCCCTCACTTTCAAGGGCAACTAGAGCAAAATAATTGCTATGTGACAGAAAGGGTCAATGAGTACGTTAGGAAAAAAGCAATAGTGAATCATTTATTTCTTAAACATGGAGGTTCCTTCCCACCTCTGCAATGGTCAAGGGTTCATGGCAGACAGGTGAGGCATTTCAGGGGCCACCGACTCCGTTAGTTACGCACATCCCTTCGCTGCTCCGCAATAAAAGATTAAAAGTCACCCGAGCCCCGCAGCTATTCTCTGCATCTCACTTGCAAATTCCCCGGAGAACACGCTGCCCGCGGGGCCGGCTGCCAACCGCACCCGCGCTCGGCTCAGCGGCCTCCGCGCTCCGCAGCGCTCCGCGGCGCGGCCCGGTCCCCGGCGGGGAGCGGCCGTTGGGGCCGTTGCCCCCCGACACGCACGCCGAGCCCCGCCCCGCCCCGCCGGGGCCGTTGGCCCCGTTCGGCGGGTGCCTGCGGGCCGCGGGGGCCGGCCCGGCCCAGGCGCGGGCAGCGGCGCCGGCAGCGCGGGCAGCGGCGCCGGCAGCTCCCGCCGCACCGCGGAGACGCGTCGCGACCGGGCGTCCCCTCCGCCGCCGCCCGCCCGCTCCCGCACCGCCGCGAGGTGCGCGCGGGCGTCCGTGCGGCCCCGGCGGGTCCCCGTCCGGTGGCCCCTTCCGTCCGCGGGGTGGTCCCGCACGTGGGCCGCAGGGGGCTTTTCGGGGTCCCGCGGCACCCGTCGGCTCCCACTCATCCCGCAGCACCTCTGGCATCCCACTGCGCTCCCAGGCTCCCACAGCCCCACCGTGGGGTGCCAAAGCCCCCCTGGGGTTCTGCTAGTTCCACACCGCCCAGGGGTCCCACAGCCCCCCCGGGGTCCCACAGCCCCCCGGGGTCCCACTCATCTTGCAGCATCTTTGGAATCTCAGAGTCTTGCTGGGATATTGCTCATCCCACAGCATGCCCGGGATTCTGCTCATCCCACGGCATCCCCAGGTTCCTGCAGCATCCCACAGCATCCCTGCATTCCCACAGGATCCCTGGATTCCTACAGGATCCTATGGTGGCTCTTACCTTCATACGTCTTCATACAGCTGCGACCACTGCACGAAAGCATCCTGTCGGTGGCTAGAGCTCCATCCACACTGAGATACCTGTTGAACAGGTTGTTCAGGAAAAACACACCATCTCTTGATTACTGGTTGGATAGTCGGTGGTGGGACATGGCTCAGGGAGATGCGGAGCATCAGAAATGCCTGCAAAACAGCAGGAATCCCCAAAGGCGAAACATAATCATAAACAAACAGGCACTAAGGTCCGTGCCCTCCTGAGCTGGCAGTGAGTCTGCATTCAGCTCCGTGGTCACTCGTGCGTGGGAGGATGTGAAAAGGGTCAGGAGCTGCAGAATTTCAGAGTTACCCATCCCAGGCAAAAATTAACCTTTGAACACGTTTACCTCTTCCGATATAGCAATGCCATGTCTGAATGTTCATATTAAATTTTAATCATTTAAAGACACACTTGCAATTATGTTAGCGCATAAGTAACTCAAGCAATAGCCAGCTTAAACTAAGACTCAGTAAAGACTGACAGAAACGGGACAGCTGGCTATTCCAAACTCATACTAAAAGTGGTCTTAAAACTTCAGATACTGGATTTGCAATAATGATAAATCAACTGAATGAAGCCAGTTAGTATTAATCAGTCCTGTTACAACAGTGATGCAAAAAGCATCTTACCTGAAATAACAAATCAGAGGTTTGGCACTACAGGACCGGAAAGGTGTGACTCCACTGGGACTTGCAGCCAGAAAGCCGGTGGATTCCTCCGTTAGTCCTTACTGAGGAGTACCAAAAAAAGGCCACAGCCTCCACAGCCTGTACTTCTCATTGGGCTGTGATTGCCCAACGTCTCTTCTGAAAGGCGTCGGTGTAATCCGGGATGCAGTCCTGAGCTATTAGTCTAATAAAAGTAATACATGAAAGATGGATAAATAAGAAATATAAAGCACACTAAATGTTGGCATAGTTAAAATGCTGGGAAGTAACTTGATACTCGTGGTTTTCTATTCTTTATTTCTAGGGAAACAAGGCTTCCACGGTATCTCCAGCAGCGCTTGTTGTCTGTCAGGCAGCTGTACCTCTGTACTGATACCTTGTGAACTTCACCGCTTTTAATCAAACTTGACTGAGTAGTTACAGGTCACATATATACCGAGCTTCTTTTAAAGTTTCCTGACAATATGTAGTCAGGAGGAAGAGAGAGGGCTGAGCAGTGCCCCTGCTAAGAGGAGAAGTACAGTGTGAGCTCAGCTAGTATGGACAAGGACAACCTCCAAATGCAAATTCGTAAGGGACTAGGCTTTACTGCTTTCAATCCATGCAGAACTATTTGTTTAAAGAGGTAAAAATAGGAAAAAAAATAGAGAGAATGAAACAAATCTTTGCTTACATAAGCTGCAGTGGTAATTGTGGTTGCTCCCACATTTTCCTGTCACTGTGTAGTCTTTTAGCTATAATGTTTTATTCTTGTAGGGTTGCTGTTAGCTCTCCTGTGTAGCCTGTAAATTTAAAGATACAATAAGAGTCTCCATAAACTTAGTGGTCTTAAAAATCCTGTAAAATGCTAACACAAAGACAAGATAAATACAGAGTGAAGTTAATCAAGTGGCAGAGCTTTTCCATCACTCCGTGACCCATCCCAGCAAGCCCAGCAGCTCTCCTGATCCACGTGGGGTGCAGGAGAAGGAGCAGCTTCTCCCTGGTGAGAGCAAAGCTGATCCGTGAGAAAATCCTCGCGACAGGTAACCTTATGAAAATTCATCTGGGCTACGCGTGCTATGTGTACATGCAGTGCACATGCAGCACGTGTGGCTCAGGTAGTACAACCCACCCAAGAAGCAACTAATGTAGTCTTAGGAAGTGGGAAAAGAGAGAGGTTGGATCCTTGCTTGAGTCTTAGCACTCGGCTTGCCTGCCCTGACACGGCAATGAGCGCGCCAGCACTGGTGCAGGGTTACGGATAGCGTGACTTGGCTCCGTTGACAAGGAAAGGTAGCAGTAACAGCTTGCTGAACTCCAAGTTCTTACGTGCCCTCCCTCCCGCTTCCCTCAGACTCCTTAACACCAGTATTTGGTTCAGTTATTATTTATTATTGCATTGAAAGGATATTATTTGATTTACAAACACACATAATGTTATTTATAACATTTTTACAAAGCTTGTGAACAATAAAACTATTTTACATAAATATGACTTTCAGTCCTCTCACCACCCGTTATTTATAAATACTTACTTTTCATATTTTTGTACTATTTCCCAGGTCTTCATAACTCCTAATGCTAACACACAGTAGCTGTAGCAGCAGCTTCATCAGAGGAATTGTTTACTCAACCTTTTCTTCATTGGAGCTACTGCACTTGTTACAGCACTGCAGTCCTACAATGGATCCTCCTCTTCCAATTTCTTACCCTCCTGAATTATCATGTCTAGAAAAATCATTCTCAGCAAGAAGCAATCCATTAATGAAGATCCATTAAAACTATTCTTGCACTCGTTAGTGAACTCCTTTGATTTTGTGACACTGCATTGTCCTTTGGGAACACTTCCTGATGCATCCTGTGTTTTCACTTTTGTGGGGTTTTTGTTTTGTTTTATTTTAAGGAAATCAGAGAGATCTCATAATCATAATAATAATAATAATAAAGTCCATAGTGACTGAGGAACGTGCTATGACCAGGTCATTAATAGGTTTTCTGGAACAGGTGGGTAGTTATTTGATTTTAGAAGAAAGAAAGAATGATCAAACTTAACAAAATGCCAAAAGCAAATACCATTTTAAGGAATGTGTGATCTTCTTGGCAAGTAGGTCTTGTTTTAAGATAATGATCCACAGAATCAGCAAATGAGAATTTCTTGGGTTTATAACCGAGTTGATTTCGTGCCTTGTCTATTCGGAAAGTGTGAGTTACAGTAACATTCCACACCTAAAATCCAAAAGGACAGTTATCAAAGTGACTTTAATATCTGATTTTCTAGAATTTGGATGAAAATATGTCAACAATGATATTCAATGGACTTTAAAACATGAATAAAGATAGACATGCAAAAATGTATACATTTTGGAGTGAGATTCTGTCCAGAGCAAACAGAATGAGTTGATGTGGCTGACAGGTGAAGAGCCAAAGCTTGGTGGACTGGGTGCAGAGGGAGTTTGTGACCCTGATTTCTCACTTGTGCATGTGAGACAAAGAACTAAGGAAATCCCATGCAACAGCTCAGCACAATTCCCTCAAACTGGCTCTTCTGTACAGAGAAATGTGCAATGGAACTGGAGGAATCTATTGGAGGAGAGGGCTGTGGCTTCTCAACTGCAGAAATGCGTATCTGAGGAGTGGAGAGTTACGCCCTCCATCTCTGAAAGCATGATGTTACCTTTGAAAGTGTTTTAACTTGCATAGTCTCAATGATTTCTGCTTCAGATATAGAACTAATGTAGAAGTATAAAACCAGACAGATAAACCGTGGAATAACTGAAAAGCTACAGCAGAAGTTAATGAGGTCCATGAGGTCCCTTCAGTGTCCTATTATGTTACATGCTACAATACAGTAGGAGACTAGATGATTAGTTAAAGCATTTTAGCTTATGTTATAAATCATAATATTGTAGAAAAACATAAGTTAGATCAAAATGAGTTTTTCTGGAAGTTTTGTTTTTTGAAGAAAATTCACTTTTCATTCCAATTTAGAATTATTTTTAGTGGACTTTCTCATTATTGGCTAGCCTAGTATTATGATAACTGCTACCACTTTGACCCGAGGCTCTTGCTCTGTACTCTTGGACCACCTTCCTTTAACAAGTAGTTCCACAGCATAGGACGGCTCGCTGGAAATAACAATGTAATGCCTGTTTTCCTCTTTCTGTCAGCATGTTAGTTGCTCTGTCTTGCACCTCTAGGATGTTTCTCTGGATCACCTAGTCTTCAAGTGAGGATTAATTTCTGATGCTTTTATAAGGAGTGGCCAGGGTGGCATGGAAAAATTGGGCTACAAAATGACTGTGTAAACCCTGAATGGACTATGCCTTGAGCAGAAAAAAAGAGCTCTAATGCTGTCTGCATCCAAAGGGCATACCACATACTTTGTGAGAATATTGGTCAGAAATATATAAACATTCTCTCTTTTTATATATTTACCTCATTCCTTGTCAAGAAAGGTGTAAAGCTAAAAACTGGCTTTAGTATCAGGTGCAGATATTCCATCACAGTGGCTGTGAAACAGAAAGTTACTTAATGAGACAGCTGGATAACAGTAAACTGAGATAATGCTGACATTGCACATCCTGTAATTCCTACTGATATCAGAGGACGCAATTAAGGTGCTAAAGGGAGTACTTAATTTATAAAGTACAGGATGGACTCATTTTATGAATAGCCTTTACACTTCATCTGGTATAATTAATGCCAAATGGCATAAGCAATTATTATGAATTAGAATAATGTTAAGTTATATCATTCCTACAATTTGAGTCCCTGCATTTTATAAAACCATTATGCAGCACTATAGAAATAAGAAAACAAATTTAAAAAATAAATAGCACAATAATTAAATATGTATTTTATTATTTTTACCTGCTATATGAACCAGGAGAACAGGAATATGTATCCAGGGTTTCCTGTAGCCTAATTTTTCAAACTAGAAGGTATAGAAAAGGAAAGAATACCAGAGCATTTGTATCACATCGAGGGTGTCCATGAAGCATAAAAATGGAAGAACGAATGCTGACAAAACATGTATCTAAACTTTTTTCCCACCTAATCTTCCTATCAATACTGGTAGTAAGAAATGCAACTGAAACTCACTGCTCATTCTTCGGTGCCCACCTCCCACCCTTCAAATGCATTTGGGTGGTAAAGGGAAAACAATGCTCTAACCGAGGAGCAAGTGACTGAGACTGGGATACATAACTCCAGTTAGATACAGGCCCATCGTTCCACTGCAATAATTTTATTGGAAAACTTTTCTGTGTTGGCATTGTAGGATCAAACCTTTAACATGCTCCTAAAATTCCAGCCTGATGTTTATGAAAATATGTTGTCTCTTTTTAGCTTTTAAGATAGAATTCTAAATGGCCTTCCCCTTTGTGTTGCAGTTGATGGAAGAACGAAGACATAAACAATGGTTATAAAAGACTGGCTAAGAGGAGAACTTTTCGTGCTCTTTGAGCTTGCTTTACAGAAATGCTCCTGTTCTACACCTCTCAGCTAAATTCTCTCAAAACAAGAAGGGCCAAACTCCAGTTATGTATATCCAAAACTTCCCTTAAAGCCAGTGGGACTTTGGGATATGCAGGGAGAACAAGAATGACTTTAATGTTCAATAATTCAGTAATTAATGTGCATTGAGCTTCATTTAGCTAGTATGGTCTTTTAATTAATGATATGAATAGAGCCCATACAGTGCATTAGAGCTAAATGTATGTGCAATACATACTAGAGGGACTATCCATTCAGAAAATATGACGTTTTCACCATCATGTATGTAATACGCCTGACCACTCTGTTAAAGAAGCAGAGAAAAACAATTAGAAAAACACTATACACAGGATGGCATTTTCTTTCTCATGCCTACCTATCTCTCTTGATTTTGTGAATAACACACCAGCATGCATACAGTGAATGTACACAAATCAGCTCAACAAACTACTTTCATTGGACTTCACTGTGATCTCAAACATGTCTCACACTTTTGGGTAAACCCACAGTGGTAGTAGAGCTAATCATGATTAACCATGGTGTAATGTAGATAAGAGCTTGATTTCACTTTGTAGTAACCCAACTGTTAGAGCATTAAGTTCTTCATGATGTGCAAGGGACAGAATTATCTTCATGAGTCCAACAGAAGTGGCAACACTGACAGCATGTAATACATGCAGCTTTTTGAGGTCAAGTTCCAAATCTCACTAATATTCCGATTAAAACACATTCACTATATATATTCTGTGAGACATGTCACAGTGCCTGAATCTGCTTTTGGCTTCCAGTCTATCTTCTTCCAGCCTTCTAAATGTGCAGGCAATACTCCCTGGACAGCTACGCCCTGGATGAGGAGTCTATGCAACTGTGAGCACCATGAACACCTGAGTGCCCAAGCAGACCTTGGGAATTTAGGCATTATGTCATTCTAAAACAGCTGTGTACCTTCCAAGCGCTTAACTACTTGACAGCACATGGAGAGACATTCAGACATAGCTGTACCTGTTGTCTATACATTTCTACCAATATAAATGAAGCTGGAGCTTTTGGGAGCTGTGAATGTAGCAGCTGTCGCAACACTGTCAGTTCTGTAATGCTTCATGGTCCTCAGATTGTTGTTGCAATTATGACCAGTAGAATAAAAAGAAAAACCTTTTAAAATTGTCCATTAATGTTGCACATCTCTTTTTGGAATTTTCATCCCTGAAAATTAAACTGGAATGCCTCAGAATGGTTGCTCTGAATTTTGTTATGCATCTAGAGTCAGAATCTATTTTCAAAAGAGCAACAGAATATATAGATTTGTATGATGGTGAATATATTAACGTGGTTAAAAATACTTTTTCCTCCAATCAAGTAGGAAATTATATATTTTCAAAACAGAAAACAGCATCAAAATATTAGCAGAATGTACTTGCATTTGTAGTGTCCATGTGCTTGTGAAGCCACACATTATTTTTGAGAATTTAGCACACAAACTTTTGGAGAACCTTTGATCTCAAAACATCAAAAATTAAACCTATTTGAGAGTTAAAGCTACTGGGACACAATGTTTATATTTTTCACTTACAGCTACATAACCCTTCTCAGAGGTGAGAGCCTCAGCAGCTAGTAAGTGAGCTTGTACTAGATTTCCTATGTGAACCCAGTTCATCTGAACTTTGTGATTCCCAAACTTGAAGTTAAATAGTCTCCGCTGGATATTTACCTGTAGAAACAGAAAACATGAAAAAAGTACATTATTCCTTTGTTATGCAGTATAACATATTCATTTTGGCTCAGCCTTTTGCTGTGCTGTAATTGTATACAAATACAAGAAATGTGTCACAAGAAAAAAACCCAGACATGGGTTTTTAAAACCCATGTGGTGGTTTCATAAATCAGGGACTGATGCGCTGATACGCAGTGGTAAAATATGGTGATATTATAGTGTTTGGCTGAAACTGAAGTGCATATTCAAAAGACAGTATTTCCATCAAACAACCAGGGATGAAAACCTAGTTCTTCTATCATGGCATTTCAGCTTTGCATTTGTTTCTTTTCACTTAAAAGTACAGCTTGATCCTTGCCATTTCTGCAATGCTCATATCATGCCATCTGTTATCTTGCATCATATGACTTGTCATCAAGCTTTCACAACAGTCTTCCTGGAGGAATCGTTAACAACTGTAATCAAGATACTTCCCACTTGTGTTATGCCCTTACGACTACTTGTAGTGTCCTCCAGAGCTGACTACATAACACATACGGCTACTCGTGGCAGGTGGCGCTGCTCTTCTGGTCCATATATGCCCGGTGGACGTAGCACACAAGTGTGGAGCTGACCCCCTCCTTGGAGAGAGAACAAAATGTGATTTTCAGACAACTCTGATATCAACATATGGCTGATGTACCTTGCCTGAATTTTACATTGTGAAAGGACTGGTCTGACCACTCTATGTGATTCAGCTTCCTAGTAACTTGTTTTCCTTTCTGAAGTATAAATTGGAATTCAACAGTAATGAAAGACCCTCGCTTAGCAGCCTGAAAAACTGAGTCCCTCTGACCACAGAAGAGTTTGTCCACAGAAGGACAAATATAACTTTCCTACAGATACGCCTCCTGCTTGACTGACTTTTGCTATTTATTACAGATGTAAGTTTATAACGTACGTATTTGTCCATCATTGTAGACACAAGGAATACTGGAAGAAGATCATAGAATTTGCAATATTTAGACACCTTGCTTGCTTGCAGCTCAATGGCATCACAAAGGAATGAACAGGTCTCTTAAACAGAGGCTTCCAAATGAGTTAGAATATTTTAAATCAAGATGAATACTTTGAGCTCTACATGTGAATCTGGAAGTCGACTCCTCTGACTCCTGAGCATAGGCACAATTACACCTTTTATGTGAGCAAGTGTAACAGGTGGTAGACATTTGCTCAGGAGCTAATCAAGGATGCTAAAATTGAACCCTCACCTAATTTATGTCTGTCAACTTTTCAGTTCAGAGAAATCAGTAGGAATAGCAAAAATATGCATGTAAAAGCAAAGATAAATATTCCCCTTGCCATGTACAGATTTTTAGCCACAGCTATTCATGCATATGTGACTTTAGAAGCCAACACGACCCTGATATTGCCAATCTGTTTAAGAAACTGCAATTATTCTTGCAAGATGCTTGCAAGCCTTCGAGGATGATGAGAATGACCTATTGGATGTTGCTTAGAGATTGGTATTATCAGAGAAGCTTGAAGTGATAGACTGAATGGGGAATAAAAGCACAAATCCTCTATCTATTGTAAAACTGGTAAAATTTTAAGACGATTTGAAGAAGTAAGGTTAATTTTTCTCCTATCTCCCATCTATTGTTTGTATGTAATCTCGTATCTGTCTGGGTATACATACAAAAAAGCTAATTATCTGCTGAAGGGAGGAGTAGAAACAAACAAAAAAAATCCTTATTTCAGTTAACCTAAAGTATATCATTTATTGATAAATAAGTAACCTGAGAACAGAATACCCATTAGCACTACTAATAATAGGAAAAGCCCCAACGTTTTATATGTACCTTTGAGTAAAGTTCCATTAGCAGCAAGAATCATTTGGTCTGCAATTGCCTTTGTTCTAGAATAATGATTAAATTGCTATAAAGAAAGGCAGAATTCAATCAACATTTTAGTCACATTATTGCAACCTGAAAGGCAAACATATGGTTATGTCTGATAACATTTAAATCTAGCCAGCTTGTAGACATCGGCTGAGTAAAACCAAACTAGAAATAACAACAAGATTCAGCAAATATATACTTTGTTTACGACAAAGACACTTATCAGACTTACATTTTAGTTGCACAAGCTTAGCTTTAGAGTGAATTTAAGTCCACCAGTATTTTCTTAACTCACTTTTTGTGCTAGATATACTGAAAAATTAATATCAAGCCAGATGCTCTGATGGGTCATATAATTTTATTATGGAAAAAAAAAATCCATTTTGAATTGGAAAAAGTTTTTTAAACAGTAAGAAAAATTCAGACTTTCCTAAAAATGTTTCCATTTTTTATTGAAGCTATTTGGAAAGTTATAAATAATTCTCTCCCAGCTGTATCTTTTACTATTAACTTTTAAAATTGGACCCATGTGTATTTAAACAATAGGATTCTGGACACAGTTAGGAAATGGTGGTTTAGCAATTACTTATCCACACAAGGTTATTTATTTATCCGTTGAATTTTTTATTGCCATATTTTACACTGAAAAATACACCTAAAAATTACACCATGGCAAATTTTTCTACTCTTAGGAGGCTTATCCCACCCGCTCCACCTTCCTCCATGCCCCACCTCCCTCTGCTGCTTGCTCTTACACAATCACCATTAGAGAAAACATATGATTAGGGCTCAGACAGATGCAACTAATTGTGAATTCCTAAAATGCTTTCTCAGAAGTCTGAGGCGCTGTGCACAAACTGACATTCCGCCAGACACCAACAGAATAGTAGTCAGTCCTGCTGAGGGTTCCTGGATGCAGGATGTACATTCTAAAATTATAGCTTTTAACGGCAGGCAGTGTGCTGGGAGCAGGAAAGAACAACTGGGAAGAGTGGCCAGAATGCAGTGAGCTTCCAATTTCAGCTAGAAAATATTTCCTAAATGATCATAGTAAAGAAGGAAATGGTACTTCAGAGCAGCCCTGTGGTGACTGTAACTACTGCCTGGCCTGTGGCAAGAAAGCAAGGTTTGGGAAGTTCAGAGAAGCAAAAATGTGCACGATAAAGATGTAGAATTTGATATTTAACAATATTCTTCAATGCAAAGGCTCACAGAGGCCATAATATTCAGTATTTACATAGCGGATGGTCCCCTGAAAGCCCTTCCTCTTAAAATATTCTCATTAAACGTCACATTCCACTTCTCTGAAAAACGAGTCATTTGTCATCTGACATCTCTCTAGTTATAGCAGATTACAGTCACTGTGATTTCAGTATTTCTTGATTGATCATGGGTTAATTTTTATTAAGGAAAAATAATTTCATGGAATTTGATGTGCTCTATCGTAAAACAGCTTCTGCTCTCAGAACAGCCTTCACATGATCTATCTTTTAGAGCACATTAAATGCCATGCCATCACATGAACAAAGTACCTTTTCCAGTGGAAAATATGGCACAGTCTCTTCATCTCCTTCTTCAATAGGATTCCCTCCAAATACCACATTCACTGTACTGGTATATATCAGTCTAGGGATATTTCTTTGTTTGCAGACTACAATGGTATATAAAATAAATTTTTTTAAAATAAAGAGTGAGAAACAATACATGAACTGGCAGTCTCTCTTTTTGAAAACAAACATGTTTATAGAAAAAGTAGTATTTTAATTTTAACACTAACTTATTTAATATAATGTTATCTTTCATTCAGCTGTAATTTTTCATCCCAAATATCTGCTATGTAAATATTACATATTGTGGTCACCCAACATTTTATGATTAGGTACCTCCAACTATCACGTCACCACTGGATTGTAATCATCAGCTGGACAGAGGAATTATCTTGGCAGAGGGTAAAAAGTTCTTCCTTTACTTCAGAAACATTTCTTTAAACATGTTCATTTTACAAACTGAATGGAAAGGAGATGAGGAAGAACATTTCTTGTGACCAAATAGCACTGAAAACTCCCTGCTTCTTTCTGTAGGGGTAGGACTGAAGACAGCAGCCTGTCTGTGGCATTTCAGCAGCGAGCAGTACTGCTTCTTGCACCACAGTTTGATGATGCCTGTGCAGGTAAGTAAAGTCAAACAAGAAAAGGCGCTAGCTCTCTGTGCTGTGTGACAAAACTGCGTTTGTCTCAATCTGTTCGTAAGTGACAAAGGACATGTTAGCAGGAAACACGCTGTTGGCGTATAATCAGTGCACCTTAAATACAAATGAAATCAGTATTATTTACAAAACAAAGTCTTAATTATGGATTCCATTCAAGTGTTAAGATATTGTGTCTAAATTCTGCTCCATATATGTCATTGAGAACTTGAATAACATAATTTCCTTTTGATTTAACAATGCTTCTTAAGTTTAAGTGAATTAATATTCAAAGTCAGGAATTTTTAAAATCTACAGAGCAGTCAGTCCAGTGGCTCATTTTGAAAATAATGAATGTAATTACTGTGTTGTAAATATTTTGAACAAAATACAATAATAATATATATTATTAAAATGTAGATTAACAGGTTCATGCTCCTCCCAGATTCTTGTTTTGTTGGGAGCCTATGGAAATTTGACTTAAAATGTCATGTGGGTTCAGAAGTTGGAGTCAGAAGAAGGGAAAATGTGGCAACCTCTTCTGTCTAATTTAGAGTTTTATTTGCCTACCATTTCACTCTAATTATTCTTGCTTTTTTCAGTAACAACCCACAGGCAGTATGAAAATGGGTCTAAATTAAAACTGCTTTTACCAGTTTGCTTTTTGATTTTTTTGCCATTTGGTTTTTGAGGGAAAAGCAAAGAGAAAGTAGCTTTGGTATCTACAATACACTTTGAAATGTTCTTTCTTGAATTGAATATACAGCAAGACAATAAATTTATTAACATTTTCCAGAGACAGTAGTTAAAAATCAGCATATAGTAAAAAGGGATCATATTTAGACACATGATCAGAAAAGACAGAAGATTTCCTATATTAACATGGCAAAATAATAGCTAAATATACTTAGCACATCTATGGCTCCTGTTATCAAATGTTTACAACACAACAAACAATACAACATTTCTCATGTTATTTCTGTGAGGAAAGAGGATAACACTTCTCCATTACATAGAGTAAAGGGAAAAAATAACCAGTACATGGAGAAAAGTTTGAGTTGGTCTGCCAAGGAATGAAATCCAGATTGAAAACCTATCCCTAGTTCAAACCAGTGGCAAACCTACCAGTTTTAATGGGACCTGCACACCTAGCTTTACATCATACTCTGAAAGGAGAGAGAGAAGAGCCTCATTTTACTGCCAAATTAACACAGGAAACATCCAATTAGAAGTGTTTTTTTTTAAATTCATGGTTTGGATCAGACACAAAGAAAGAAAATCTAGGTACATACCATCAATTATTATTTTTGTGCCTCCGACATTTATGGATTCAATCTGATCTTTCTTCTGAAGCTAGAAATAGAGTTTGCACAATATCTAATTAATTGAACAAGTGACATTCACTATGCAATTGTTACAATTGCCAAATCTAGAAGTTGTGGCCTTTTTGTGATGTGTATGTTAGTTCTCTGTCCTTCTGACACACAGTGATTTCTAAAACAGTTCTCATTTTTATTGTCTTGTTCAGCGTATGAATAAATAAAGGTGAAAAATGAAAGATAAAACGCATCTGAAAGGAAATTATAATGCTTCACATTTTTTGTTGCACCCCAGATAATCCATGATACAGAAAAAGGAATTGCAGGCAGGGGTTATGCTCCTTGAAAGCTTTCACAAATTCTTGTTCCAGTGGAAATATCTCCTGTTCCTAGAAATAAATTACAAGTTTCATGGCTTTGATAACACCCTCTGTGAACATCACTGTTATTTAGCATAACTATATTGAGTTGCTGTGACTGAGTTCACAAGAAGAAAAAGCATCAACATTAGTTCTAGAGCAATATAGTTACACTTTTTCAGATTAGAGAAAAAGGATATGCCTTCTTATCCAAGATCTTAACTCTATGATCTAATTTTTCTAGAGCATTTTGTGTAGTACATCAATTGCATGCTTTGACATTTATTATTAAAGGAATACTTCCGTCGTTGCCTGTGTGGATGACTTGACCTTTATAACTAACTTCTGTCTGACATAAATATCACATAATTACATTCTTTGCTACATACACACAAATTTTTGCTTTCACAAGAACAAAGAAAGAAAACTTTAGGAAAATTGTACTTGCTTGTTCTAATCCTGACATTCCACATGCAGCCACATGAAAAACACAGTCAACCCCTTCAGATGCTTTGAACACTGCATCATAATCCCTCACATCGCCCTGTAAAACGAGAAAAGAATGGATTTTTGACTAGTAGAGCTCTTTACATTCTCTATAGAATTATTATTAACTATGGCTATTAATAAAAATCTAAAGCAATTCTGATGTCTTTTTCACAATACTTAACTAGTATTAAATAAAACATGGAGAAAAATCCATGACTAAGAATTTTGTCAGTATTCTGTTGCAAAACAAATATGACTCTTGTTGGCTTCAATTATAATGCATATTTTCACACTTAGTCCTGCAGTCTGCAGGCTGGCAAAACTTGTTTGACTTGAATGGGAGCAGCATATGCTTGAGGGCTGGAGAATCAAGCCCCAAGGACAATAAATCATAGCAGGAAGGGTTCAGCTGCTTGCCATGGCATCACCAAATAAGAGGAACCCCTTTTCCGCAAGATCTGGCTTGTGCAATCTGGACAAATGCCTCTTTGCCCATCTAAGCTTTGCTTTAGCTGCCCTGCATGATAAATGTAATTACAGTTTTGAACAAGATTAAAACAAAAGAGTACACACTATATGCATTCAATATTGTATTAGTAAACATTAGTGTATTATAATGACATTCTGTGAAATGCTATATGCTACTGAACACTGCATTGTATTAAATATATGCACATTATATCTAGTATCAAATGCTATGCTGTGCTTAGAATATTATATTGCATTTTTGTATCTCAAGTAATACTATATAACGCTCCACATATACACAGATATCAATAAAAATATGATATGTTTCATTTCAGAATTACATCATTTCAAAATATTAGATATTATTTAATTTACTGTAACAAAATTGATAGAAAAATCACAAAAGAAATGGCAAGAGATAATATTAAGAGGTAATCTAATCAATCTTTAACTCTCAACTTTTTTCTTTTGAGGTTGCTAAAGTATTTCACAAATATGGCTGACTTACACTTCCTACCTTCAATCAAATGATAAAATAGTGTCCTGGTTTTAGCTAAAACCAGGACAAATAGCTAACTAGTATAAGCAATATTAGCAATCTCCAAATCACCCATCAAGGCTCAGATCTCTGACGTGACTTACTACTTTATTTACTAGGACTCCATAGTTCCATTTTCTAGGTTATTCACCTATACTTTATAACATTTATTTTTTTAAATTGAAGTATAAGAAAACTGTTCTCAGAAGATCTTTTGTCAGATGTCCTGAGTCTCCTTTAGAAGATGTAAATTGCCAACTTAAATCAAATTATGTGGATTTATATAATTAACAAATCAAGCTTAAGGTTTTTGAATGGTTCCTCAATAATACATTATTTCTTTTCCATATTCTGTTAAAGCTGGTTATAAAATTGAACTTAACAACTGTCCTGGGTAAGACTAAAGATCTGCTTAGCCTGGTATTCTGTCCACTACACAGCCGTGCAGAGCAGTATCATGCATCCCCTTTTGCCTCCTGTACCGCCTGTCTCACATGGTGATGCAGCCAGGAGAAAATCCGGCATCACCTCGATAGCTCATGGAACAAAGATCCTGTGATCACTTTCACCTCTGTCATCAACTTTCTAGTTCTAGTGGTGGTGTCAAAAGAGTTCTTACACCAAATGCTCAGACAAGGTCAGCTGAATGATACCCTACATCTAGCCAGCACTTGTGCAAGATGGCAGGAGCACGCGGAACGTGCCAGTGCCCCCCTGTGCACCCAGACCCCCAAACCTGAGTGGGTGAAGCAGCTGTGCGGAGCTGGTGCTCGCCACATCAGGGAGCAGTAGGGGATGCTGTCCTCCACAGATGACTCTGAGCCGTTAAATATTTGAGGTCTTTTTCGCCCCCCCTCTTTTGCAGACATAACAAATTCCTTGAATTTTTAAGAATCAAAAGGAATCAGTGCTCCTAAGTGGGTGCCCTGGGAAGAGCAGAAACAGCATATGTGACACTTTCCCCCAGAATACTCTTCCAGTCTCCAAGTATTTTCATTCATAAGATTTCTTGAGCCTAATTTAGCTTACCTATTCAGTAATCGCCAATGGAAGTAAATTTTTGGTGAGGCTTTGTACATGCCTTTTACGCAGTGCATGAAAGAACAATCTCTGTTTGTTTGTGTTGAACTGACTCCTGATTTCACTTGAGGGCCCTTCCTTCTTGTACTGGAAAGGACAGTGAACAGTCAATCCCTACCCGTCTCCATGCCACTTGTAGTTTGTAGAGCTCTCCCACTCCTGAGTTATCTCTTCCCCAGGCTGGAAAGTCCTAGTTTCCTCAACCATTTTCTGCACAGTAGAACCATTTTCTGCACATTTGTGATCACTTTTATTGCCCTGTCTTGCTCTCATCTTGTTACTACGAATAATTTCCCTGAGCAGTAAACTTTGTCACTTCATTGTTCACTCCTTCACCTAGGTGAGCTATGGATGTGTTGAATGGCACTCTCAACACAGGACTCTCTAGAACTGACCACTTAGACTTCTGTTTGCCATCTCTTCATCAGTTACTTATGCATGTGAGGACCTTTTACCATGACTTCTTATTGTCCTTAAAGGCTTTTCAGTAAATGGTTTTATCAAGAACCTTTAAGAGGAAGCCTTGCTAATGTGTGTAAAAGTAGTACACGTTTATTTCACTCCTGTTAAATATATGATTTCAACATACCTTGAAAAAATCTGCTCCGTTTGGAATCTCCCATTTAGGTTTCCGTACATCAAACAGAACAACAGCAATTCCTGACCTGACAAGAGCACATCCCAGATTGTATCCAAGGTAGCCTCCACCTCCTGTCACCATAGTCTTTCTGCTTCTGTTAACCAGTGCTCCAGCATGCTTGTTTAGTTTGCTCTGACATGGTTGGCTGCTGTGGAGCTCTTCTGTTAATCCTTCTTGCATCATGACTGTAAGATAGAAGATGCCTTGAAAATTCCTGTGTAACACTGAGATCTGGATAATTTTGGTAAATTTCATGATACAATGCTCCTTTCACAATACTATCTTTATATATTTTTAGTATCTTAATAAGTTTAAAATGTATACATTTGTAATTTTGGTGATGAGTTGTCCATATACAATGAGTAATGAGTCTGAATACTTTTATATTCCAAAATTTTGTCTTTTACTTGTACCCACAAGTTTCATGTTATATAGAAATGGAGAGAAATTACAGGATTTCAGAGACATTGTAATTACCTAATCTTAACAGAATCATAGAACCATAGAATCATTAGGGCTGGAAGGGACCTTCAAAGGTCATCTAGTCCAACCCCCCTGCAAGGAACAGGGATATCTCCAACTAGATCAGGTTGCTCAGGATATAATTACATTTTTGAATGCCTGGTATATCAAACATTTTATCCTTGAAAACTCATTGACTTCCAATATATTAATGCCAAACAGATGTTAGCCTACTAGTCAGTGAAGAAGAAAGTTAGATAAGGAATATAAGAAAGGATTGATTCTGCTTTTAAAATCCACTTTATTGCACGTTTGAGTCACAGTTCTTCAGTAATGATAAACATTTATTACCATTTTAAACTTTTCTGATTACACACTAAATAATTTTCTGACCAGTTCTTACTCACTTTTGTCTATATTCTCATCACAGCATTCACATACAGCTAAACTGACAAGGAACAGAATGGATAAGCCATCTGCCCTGTGGGTTCATCTAGTTGGGAAAACTGATTAGAATATCAATGCTGTGATAAAAAATTCCACAGGAGTTACCTATCTGCATGCTTTTTTTCTGTATTAAAAATGAGTTTATTCTACAATAATCACTTCTTTTTTTTTAAAAAAAAAGAATGTAAACAGTTTCCTGTAAGAAAAGATCTATTTCCAGAATCAGTAACTTCTTTATTTCTCTAAATTTATAGGAGCTATTCTGATTTATTAATGTATTCTGCATGATGAGCATAGTTACATCTTATGCAGTGCATGGAAAGAGTTGCTCTTACCTCCCCTACTGCCATTTCAAATATTAGAAATGCAGAAATTACTTCCCATAAAAAGGTAGAGTCAAACATTTCAGGTTTTTAAAAATAGCTAAAGAAGTAGTAAATACCTTGGTAGAATCCTGGACGTCAGCTTTCTCCCAGTCCTTCCTGTCCAAGTAAGATGGTGAGACTTCTCTTTGCTGGACAATTAGTAACACAAGGGCATCAGGTACTCTCAGACAAACAGAGATGTTCACGTGTGCTCAGGCCCTTTTGCTGTTCCTGCTCCTTTGTAGCTTGTGCCTGGGCTAGGAGCCAAAAAAGGGCAGGGCTTAATTTGTACATAATTTACGTTCCTTTTCAGGAAAAAATGAACTATTTCACCACATCAGACCTAAATAGAATGGTATCCCTTATTGTTGTTACCTGGTAAGAATACTGATATGACACTAGACAATGCAAATATATTATTGGTACCATCATTCTGTAGATGAATTGTACTTGATTACTCAAACATCTCACAATGTTTTTATAAAGTAAAGAGAGTTCTTTACTAAAGAAAAACAGGAAATAAATTCTTAATACTAATGTTTATAAGTGAACTTCTCTCAAAGTTGTGTGAAACTATGGTAGGACACATCTCATCTAGAAGCAGAGTGAATGGAAATGCTTTCTCCTTCTACCTGTGATTTTCAATCTAAATTTGGATAATGAGAAGAAACAAAAATCTTGTTTGGCAGTGGTACTTAGCACTTTCATCCTGACTTTTCTATCTTCATCCCCAACCCAATTACGTATTTGCAAAGAGGCACGAAAGTTGTTCTCCGTCTTCCAAGGCGAATGAAGTATAGGCACCAAACTAACTGATATTCAATAGAACAGGAAAAGGTGATTTATTATTAAATAATGCATTTAAAATTAATAATGAGTTAAATGATTAATAATTATAGAAGTTCTCCCATCAAAAGATTTTAAAGTACTTTTAAAACGCATATGCTTTTGGATATTAAACAATGAGAAATCAAAGCCAATATTTTTAAATGGGTGTGTCTAAAATTAGGTCTTGAAGCAGTAGTGTTAAGATGCTAAAGAAACACTCCCAAATCTAAATATAAATGACTACAATTTTAAATGTTGGCATGTTAGAAATATCTCAAGTTCACAGGTGACTTTGCATTTTAAATGTAATTTAATGTTCATGTGCTGACAAGAACTCAAGCTGACACCTAGGCAAATATATTTTAGCATAACGTATACGTATTTAAGACCCTATAGTCTGCATTAGAATTAGAATCTTTGAACCTGTCAAGCTAGTCTAGACTTCTCAGATTGCCAGATGAGTGACAAACCCCCAAGAATACAGAATTATCTGCTTTGTGCTGTCCGCAGCACTGATAGCTTTTACTGTTCAATCCAAGAAAGTGGCCATTCTATCCCTGGACTGCTGCAGAAGTCCTCCACAAAGCGGCTGATCAGCTTATTCATAGCGTATCAATCCCTCATTGCTCAGTGAAAATCAACAAAGAGTATTTTAACTTGGCTTTGGATTCCACCTTAGCCAGAAGGAGACACCTCAGAAGAGCTTTCAGAACTGGTATTTTGTACCTCTTTGTTACTCTTATTCTCATATCTTTAATGAAGAATAGGAGTGGCCATATTTTATTCACTGCATCCTGCAAAGTCTTTTGAAAAGCAACAGAAGCTAAAGTTACAATGAGAAAAGCTGCTGCATTAAGATTTAAGCTTGCTTTTGGTCTTGAATCGCAAACCTATACTGTCCTTTTCTGCTTTTTCTCCAACAACCACTCAAAGTTCTTGTAGGCATGTTGGCTTATCAAAATGTTACTCACATCCAGACTGTAAAGCAATGTTGAAATGTAATTCCACTGTTTTGTAGAGGAACCTAGTAAACTTACACAAGCTGATTTCAAATCACATGCTGAGACATCCACTGACAGATCTGAACTGAATAAGGAAGACTCAGCTTAAGAAAGACAAGACACTACATGTCTCCAGTATCAAAGGAACACTCTTTCCCCCATGCTAGTTCCGTGGGCATCAGTGCTGGGTACAGGACCACAGAGAGACATTAGATCATGGCCTAGGAGACATGTGTGGAGACTGAGGCTTTGTCCCTTTCATTCAGCAGGTCTCATTATCTTCACAGGTCTGCTTTTTAGGCCACAGAACAGGAGCGATGCTCCAGCTGTGAGGTAATAACCTGAACGAGGGGTTTTAATTGTGTGGAAGATACTATGCAGAAAGGAACATTTAACAGAGACATAACCATAGTATAAAGAGCTAGACAGAGGTCTGAGTTACAACGACAGCCGGATGTTTGGCCTGAGTCATAGGTAGGATGGGATGTTCTGCTGTGCCCAAGGGCAGAAGAATAGCAGAAATGTTTAAGAAACCAAGCTCTCTCTTAAAGCTATCTCAAGGATAGGATTTGGCTCAAATAACTGCAGCATAAAAACATCCTCTTCATTTGACTTATTAAAAGTTCTATATCTAAGCCATAAATTAGTAAAGCTGTCCAGGCCCATCTGTGCTTGAATACCTCCTTGTGTGCTTGTTCACATCCAGATGCTCAGTCATATGTACTGACACAATAATATGAACTCAGAGTGGCAAGACTTGTTTGGACAGCGTACCAAATCACTGATCCTCTCTGCAACCCCAAAGAAGTCTGGACAGATCTGTTGCAGGGTGTAAGTACTTTTGACTGAAGGTACTCAGCTCTTTGTGACTACAAAAACAATCATTCTCATAACAAGGACTGAGTCTAAAATAACAAAGAGCTGAGAGAAGTGAAGCGACAATGGTGAGACAATGAAGTCTCGCAATGTAAATGGAAAAGAGGAAAAGAATGAAACTCTCCTCTAAACATCATACCTTGCTGCGCTTAGAATTTTTGCTTCAATAGAGAAATCATGGGATCTGAATTTGGGAAAGGAAACTTAAGAATATTTATTCTTCATATAATCAAATGCTAAACTTCAGCCCATATCAAATATTTCTAAGGAATTAAGTCATTCTTAAAAAGTTTCCCAACACAATATTAGTGCAACAACAGATGTAATTTAATACCCAAAGCAGGCATCATTCAAATGCACAATTGAATACTTTATGATAATACAACATTCGTCACATTCCTTATTAAGTTAGAAAAGTAAGATACAGAGGCAAAGTAACTTACCCATGTCACACTGTAAGCCCAGGCCAGAAGGGAAAAGAAGATGCAGACTCTTATTCCTGTTATTAGACAAAAGGCGTATTTTCGATGCCTAATACAGCGAAAAAACAACTGTATGCCAGGTCTAAGTTAAGATCCTTTGGGCAGTAAGCTCCCTCTGATTTTTTGTTAGGCAAAGATATTAAGCATACATCACTATGCATTTAGTAGCTTGTATTTTGTAAAGACATTTTTTCTGTATAGCACTGTAATTACACGTTACTGTATAATAGAAGAAAGGTACAAATATGCATTTAGTAGAGATGATACTACGCTTTTTGTTTTTCTCATGTCCTGTCATCTGTTAATGGCTTTTTCTTTTCAATACTATCAGATATGGTGTTTCTAAACCCAATAATATCTAGTACTTAAAACAGATTTTTCCTCCTAAAAAAATGTCTGAAAAATCAAGGTTTTATACTATATTCTTCAGACAGCTAGCTGCAAAGCTAAAAGATCAGATTCTTCTTAAATCCCTCAATTCTTCATTAACATACATAAACATTCTCACTCTATTTCTTCCTTTTTCCTATGTCTTTGTGCATTTGTGTTACAACTCTGCATATTTCACCATTTGCTCATGGAAGAAATTAAAGCACACGTAAATACTTCAAAGAACAGCCTTGGAATGTGTCACATAAAATGCTTTTCAAGTTATGCTGTTCTCATTTACTTTGCATTCGTGGTTACGTTGCATGCTACACAGATTGATTTACAGGTCAAACGGAATGATAACTATGAGTGCATTGCCAAGTCAGAGAGGAATTACAGGGAGAAACAAGCAACTTCTAATAGCAGCAATAAACATGCCCTTTATCAGCTCTTAGATCTGTTAGAAAAGGAGACAACTTATGCAATATTTGAAGGGAAGGAATACAAATGCATCATAAATAAAAGTACTGCATTAACTTGTACTGAATAAAGGCATGTTTCTATATAATGAGCAGGGATGACAGCTTGGCTTCTTACACATAGGAATCCCAGAGAAAACAAAAAAACCATAGGATCGATCAATCTATCTATCTATCTACGCAGGTTTTCAGAAGACTATTGGAGACCAATCCTAATAGTTTTCCTTTTAATTCAAGGGTTTGCTAACGGTCATTGCACTGGAAGAGAGAATTACAGATCATCGCTACTACTACACAGTATTACTACCAAAAAACGTTGGAAGAATTATGAGAGCATGGGAGGTGGCTTAGGCTGGATAGAAGAGGAGGATCTGTTTTGCACTGTGCCAGTCAGAAAGCATTTAAAATCTTGTCATAACTTCTACTGAGTTTCATTTACAAATTTCCATTCACCTCTATAGTTGTTACTAACCCAGAAATTGTAACATAAGCTGCAGCGCTTTCCATCTGGGAAAGCAAAAACCCTCTAAAAGAGATGAAGTTTGTTAGTTGCTAGTTGTTTCTCTATTAAGAGTGGTCTCAATGATGTCTCCATTAAACATGGTCACAATGATGGAGGCAGCCCGCATCACTGAAAGCGTGTAAACTTGTGGTTTACAAGGTTGGTCTAATCTACTTATCAAACTCTGGGTGGAATTTAAGATTCTAACTGATGAAGTCTCACATGATATGAGTCAGAGATTATCAATTTCCTCATATGGTAGTTCCACCATATAATTCAATATAGCTACCTAAAACATAGATTCTGTTTATTGTAACAGAGGCAGGGAAGGAATGGGGTGTTTCCTGATGCTGGCAGGTTTTTAGAGCTGGTTTTTCCCTTCTTCCTATCTTTTTTTTTTTTTTTTTTAAACTATTCAGAAAGCAAACATCTAATAAGCATCTGTTTGAGATGGTTTCACAGAGGACTGAAGTTCAGTACAATGAAAAGTATCCTATATACATTTGACTGGTTGAGATGCATTAAAAAGATTCACTGAAAATTTTTGTGACTTAGTTGTATTAACACCTTTGGGTAACTAAGGTCTTGGAACCTTGTAGTTACAAATCTAGGTACACACTAATAGTAGGTAACAGGCTTATCAAGCACAGAGAAATTCTTACTGAACAGAATTCTAAAGGACACAGCACAAACACACACATATTGCCATTAACTTCCTCAGAAGCAGCGTGAACTTCCTGGGGTTGACTCAAATTCAGGCATATTTAGATGAAGGACTGTGTCACTAGGCCAAGCTGTCCCCCCTTCTTCTGAAGGTTGTTGTGCCTGAAGCAGGTATGGCTGGACCACGCACAAAAGAGTTCCTGAACTGCCAGTCCATACTAACCTTTTATGAACATTTGCACCAGTTAACTGTAGCACAGAAGCTGGAAGTTGACTGTAAATAATGGCAGTACGTGAGCAGTTCCACATGGAAGTTACTCCCTCGTGCTGTGAAAACAGCACTCTTCTGATAGGGGGTACAACACACACTTCGAGGTAGCAACTGGTTTAGCCGTTTCTCTTTAATTCATTGCATGCAAATCAACATATTCAGTGAGTCACAGCCATGACATGACTTACAAACAAGCTGGCAGAAAAATACACATCTCTGTCAATTATAAAACTCCTCTTTTATTATGTCTTGAATTCAGTGAATAGCATTCCTGGAAGCATAAACCAGAAAGCAAATGACATGTACCTGACAGATCAACATTGAAAAGTCATTAATGGAGCACTCGATTAATCAGGTCATCACAGCTGAACCATCTCCTTAAATGTTTTCCTGACTAAGTAGCCCTCAGATTGACAGGAACAGGTAGGACAGGAGTTTCCAGGTAGGTAATAAGGAGACAGAAACTATGAAGGTGCTGCTCTGAGTAGATAGCAGGACTGACCAGCCTGCTTCAGAAGCAGGAGAGAGGCTGCATAGCACGAAAATGTTTACAAAAAAAGTGAAATTGGATGGGATGCAACGGCTAAATACTGTAACACCCGTATTATATCACTTCTGTGGTTACACAAATTCTAATGTCAACATTTGTTCCTTACTTTTCAGTTGCATTTTTCTTGGAACAGGAGACTTAGAAACCCCTAGCTCAAACTACCAGCAAAGAGAAGACTCCAGAATTCCTAACACCTACTTTAAGGTTGGGGGCAAGCTCAAGAGAATGAGAGAAATTTGCTATGCTCTGCCCACAGAAACAAATGACCAGTCTAAACCAAAACAAAGAGCTGAGTGATGAGATGAGTAGTAGCATAGGTTGCTGGAAACTCAGGATTACATAGATCCACTGATGATCAGTCTATAGAGACACTGTGTGAACAGAATTATTTTGAAAGAGTAAAATCTCCAAACACCAAATACCATACAGGGAAGAAAAAGGCTGTAAATGGGAGGTTTGACAGAGCACAATCTAACACAACACACTGAAATATTCTGATGGTTATCAATATTTGCAAAATCTGACATGTGCATCACTATCTTATTTCACAAAAGGTCTCTGATATAATTTAACATTCCTGCACAAATGTATTTCCTTTTAAGGTTCTTTTAAAGGACCTTTATATCAGAATCTATGTTACAGCATTGTGACATTTCTAAAACCCTCTGAGGAATAAATAAGAATCTCTTTTTGGCAATACAGAAATCTCATCCTTTCTACCTGGATTTACTGTTTTAACATTTCCATTAGCACAAATCCACTCATTTTATCAGTAATCATAAGATGATATTTATATACCCCAAATAAAAATGTAACTAATCCCATTAACTTACAATTAACATTTTCATATCAAAGCATCTCAGCAGTTACACGGACACCGACACCTATACTCATAAAATCACAGACAGTGATGCACAGCACGACGCACCATTCAAACTGTAGCACTCCACAGCGGGCTGGTACTAACATGGAATGCAGGAGTCAGCTGGTGCAGATCATACAACACTAAAAAGAGACTTTTATGACAGAAATAACTTTTAATTCTTTATGGAGACAAAACAGATGGATAGAAAAGATAATATCTCCCATCTCAAAGCATATCCAGTCATTCCCATTAGCTGGCACCCAGGAGATGCAAATGGCTCCTAAAGAAACTCAGATCAAGTATCTGAATTTCGCAGTCTGAATCCATTTTTATTAAATATTACATATATAAAACACTTGAGATGAATTCCTAACCCTCTGAAAGACAACAGTAAACACCTACAAAATACTAACGAGCTGTCATTGCAGAGTTTCTCAGTAAAAAAAAAAGTATTTCATAAATCAACTGGAAAAATATATGCCTCATTACTGGAGTTAGCTTAAACTGGATTTTCTTATATGGTACTAGCAAATATATTTGTAATCTTTCTAGGGCAGGAAACACGTAAGAAGTTAACAGAATTGCTTAGAAGACCAGCAGTGTCTGGTTATACAAACATAACCAGGCTTTATCAGCAACAAGATATTACTTGTTTGCATGTCTGATGGTTTCTGAATCATCAACTCTAAATCCTTCTGTACTGCCAACATAAAAAGCAAAGAGTCAAAATAATTATTAGCAAACTTCTTTTGGCAAAAACATTCATTCCAAGCTTTGTTTTCTGCACTAAGGTTATTTCTTGGACTGCCTATGCAAAACTGGCATTCTCTTTCTAGTATCACAGCCATCTGTCCCATCTGTTAGGGATAACAAGCACCAGCAAAAAAGGCTCAATCAACTGCCAAAAAAGACACCTTGGACATACCACCAACTGATTGAAGAAATTATTAGTATGATGCAGTAAAACAGAAGAGAAACAAAAGATGCGACCCTGTATAACTGTTAATTATATTAGACATACATACACTTTTAAAATTTGTATTAGCTGTATTGAAAAACATCCTCTACTTATGTTTAAACTTTGAAGAGTTCAGGGCTTGATTTACTTTGCAAAGTCTGCAAGTGGATTAAGTCAGCAGCACTTATTATTTGTAACTTCTCTTGCCAGAAGTTCAGAAACAACAATCTTCCATCTTTCTGCTTGAAGCTGGAAGCTTTAAGCACACTTTGAAAAGATGCAGGCTAGCAGTACCGCTCCAAACTTCTTCAGCGTCTTCATCCAAAATTTAATCCTACAAGTCAACCACATGAATAGTTTCTTAAATGCAGTTCAAAATACATGAACTGCATAGGCTCACCATCACCCTTGATGAAATGATAATGGAAAAATGATACAAATTAACTTGATTAACTTTCAATTTTCCTTACTTAAGCATTTAATTGTGCTACTATGCTATGTATTTCTGAAGTACATTAATAGGAATGTCTTCCTATACACTTTACAAGCAATAGGGTTTACCTTGGAAGGCTGAAAGACAGAGATGGTTGTGGAACACTAGCCTCTGCCTATAAATGCCTGTAACAACTTTCTTGCTACTACAGGATGGTTATATATCTGTTTCCCCTCCAAGCATCTCTCTGATCAGCCCTTATATGCTGAATCCTGCACATACTTGACAAGGCTTCAGGTTCCATTCTCCATGAAGCAAGCATTTTCAACCAGCAGCTCTGACTGTTTTTTTTTTTCTTCTCTTTGAATGACTGGGCAATATTTGTAAAGTAAAATACAAACTACAGCTATAGAAACAAGGATTTAAAAAACAGTCTCACTATATATCTGCCTTACCCAATTCCTTGATGAATATCTTGGCAGACCCCTAAGTTCTCTAGTGCAACTCTCTCTGTAGTTGCCTGCATGTCCACTTCTTCCCTCCAACAGCTCTGTGATAAATGCTTCTGTCTTGTTCAACTCTGAGAAAGTAATTTCTCTTCTCCTGTAATTTTTACTTTGACAATTTAAAAGCAGCATGTTGGCTCCCTGAGAGGTTTAGTTTGTCCAGCTGCCTCTCCCACAACTTCGTTACAATAGTCCAGTGTTTGCTGAGCCTGTCTTTACTATTAGTGGGGTCTTTTTCAATCAGCCTTGTTCATTTAACTGATAAATCATGCAGCTCATGTAGCAACTGTTATTACAGCCATTACATCTGGTCCTAACCCTTTAAGGTGCTTAGCTGTTTGCTCTCAGAAAGAGCTAAACCATTAACAACTACAAATACACTTCTGCTTTGCTCCATAGTTCTCCTTGAACTGTTCTTCGTGTGTATTAGTTTATATTGTGGACTAGCTCAGCTAAGAACTAAAATCATTACAAATGTTTTCAACTTTGCAAAAAGTCACTGCTGGAAATTAATACATTTCACATTAGGCTCATGAAGTGTTATCCTTCTACTGAAATATATGATCTATATATAAACTCATATCAACTTGCAGTGTCTATTTACCTGAGCACCTTTTTTAAAGCCAGAATTGTCCTTTTGGTTTGTATTCCATTTTTGTAGCAATAGCCTGTTGGAAAGAAAAACAAACCCCAAAGAATTACAGCAGCTTTTCACAGAGACATATAGTAGCTTTGCATCTCTGTTTAGCCGTGTTCTTGTGTGACAGAAAATCCTTTCACTGAGGAAGTATAATGCATTAATGCTCTTTGCAAGTACTTTTGCCTGCTATTACTACTGAAATGGCACTTTCTGGTTCTGGATTGGCAGTTAGGAAGCGTAACAATGAAGAAACATAGGGATCAATACAATTTACCTGTCCTTCACTCCAGTTCTAGGCAGGTATCGAAGCTAGCTCTGAATGATACCAGAAGCAGCAGGGAATGTTGTGCCACCTAAGCCAATTTAGTCTACTGAGATACAGATGGCTTGCAGTGCCAACAGGGCTATGCTGCTTCCAAGAACTGACTTAGCTCATTGGAGACTGCTGGGATACCTCTGTCTGGCGACATATTGTACTGCTATCTGTTACACAACTGTTAACAGAAAAGGGAAAAAAGGAACTTCATGTTGAGAGAGGATGTTGAAGAGAAGATGAGGAAGAGAAAAGAAAGGGAGACAAATGTGAAGTTTTGGCAGAATGTTCTTATTCTATGGAGAGAAAAGGAAGCTGAAAATTACAGTAAAGAAGGAAAGAGGGGAAGACAGTAGGACAAATTCTGGTGGGCCCAAGACTTAATAGGGAAAGGAAAAAGATTGAGTCAAATGATTTAGGAAAGCAGAAAAAGACTGAGACTGAGAGGAGACTGATTTTGAGATCTTTGAAAGGAGAATGATTTTGTCAGATCCTTCAGTAAATCAGTAAATGTAAGAAGAGTGAAGAGGAAGGCTTAGGGAATCTTCCCCAAAAAAGGCTAGTAGAAACTTTACAGGTCCTTTAGAGGCAAAAAGAAAGGGAGATTGATGATAATTTGAAAAGTAAATGGGTTGAGATGGGATTGTTTGAGAATAGAAGATTTCATGTTATTCCATGCAGAGAACATAATCCTAGCACTCAGCGAATGGATGATGATGTGGTTAGAGAACTCAGGATGAGGTAGGATAGAAGGAGCCTTACACATTTTGGAAAATAAAAGTAATTTGCATTTCTGAGTAAGAAAGGAAGAGATACTAAAAAGAACATTGCGTCATACTAACAAGAGTCAATATACGAAAAGACATTGATTTGGCAGATGACAGAACTCAGCAAGGAGAGGAGCAACTTAATGTAATTTGTCTTTGACATAAGAAATGGAGAGACAACACTTAGAATCTGCTCAGATGCTTTACTATCCCTGCCCACGGCAGGGCGGTTGGAACTAGATGATCTTTGAGGTTCCTTTCAACCCAAACCGTTCTATGATTCTGTGACTCTACTACGATGGTAGCTAATTGTGTAAGACCTTAAAAATAAATCCCACTGAAGCAGACAGCTCGCTTGCATGTCTTTTTCCAAGCCTCAAAACCCACTAAAATTGACAGTATAAGGAAAGAAACAACAATTCTCTTTTAAATAGCAGTCACTGGAAGTCAGATATTCTTGTCTTCCTTTCATGAATTAAAAAAGCAGTTATTGAAATATGCTTGATAAATATTCACCTCAAAGATTTTGCTTGCTTTAAGAAGCTTCTAGCTTTTGCTACTTCTTGAGTAAGTTTCTTTAAATCATCTCCTTCAAAGTAAGGGAAAACTGGATCCTGAAAACAGAATTAAAATATTTGACTTTAACTTGCATCTATTTATTATTTTCGATTTCTACCAACTTAATTAACCAAGCCTAAGCTCTAAATCTCCCTACTCCTATCTACTTGCAGAGAAGGTCTTGGTCTTACAAGGGGAGAGCAGAGCAACCCTGGATTGAATATGGTTCTGTTCACTAACACATTTTTCCCTGAGATCTCCTGCTGGAGCAGTAACATGCTAAATATTGTACAAGGATTTTACATTTATATAAATGAAATAGAAGATGGTAAGGATAAGAAGGCACAGTAAAACCTGAAGTTAGTGTAAAACTCACAGTGTCCAGATACAAAATTTTTTTTGTTTCTCTTTCAAAACTATATTGCACTGTATACTTCTTTCATGGGTTTGGTCACCTGACCAAGGCAGCTAGCAGAGAGGCAAAGCCAGATTTTAACATTTCTCCTTTCGCTGTCACTATGAAGTATCTTAAGAGTCTTGTATTGATTTTTCTCAGTATTTTTATTTTTTAAATGTAGTTTGACTATTGATGAAGAACTAAATTGAAATTAAACAAACCCGAACTCAATAAAACCAATCTATTTAACATACATCTTCATCATCAAGCCCCTCTGTCAACATTCTGTGTGCTGCTAATTGTCCATCCACGTCTCCAAAACTGCAATGGTAGCGCCCTCCTGTTTGGGCAGCAAGCTTCCTCAGAAATTCATTAGCTCCTCTGTTAACAACAAAGTAGTAAGTTACTCATGAAAATTATTTCTCTGCAAGAAACAACAATAGAAAAAGAATTTCTAAGAATTCCTCAAAAAATACTACATCAAAACAAATAGTTTGGAGAACATCCTTATAAACTTCTGTATCCTTTCTAATTGTTAATTGCTAATGAATAATATACACTGCTTAGCTGTCATAACCTCCAAAGACAGGCTATATTTGGACAAGAGGTTCAGTGTAGCAACAGAACCAAAAAAGGAAACTAAACCAAGAAATCCAGAAGCCAGGCTGGCAGGTAAAGGGCACTAATATTCTATACATTTCCTCATCCATCCTCACTCCTGCTTTGAAATCTTTTGCCTTTCCTATGATGATATTTTCTGTTGCATGTTCACCTTCCTGAACCTTTTATTTCTTTAACTTTTTAATCTCTTTTTACAGCTCTATTCCATTGCTGTGGCAATATCCATCTTGTCAGTTTGTGCTCTGAGAAGGTAAAAAAATTTCTCATGGCAGCTGGATAACACAATGGCATTATGCAGAAGTTGTTAACCTCATGACTGCCAGTGGGACAGTAAGGTTGGCAGTCAATGCTGCATTCAATTCAAAAATACAAAGCCGAGTTCTTAAAGACCTGGGACAACTACTGCATTTTGAGGTGACAAAATCTATTCTAGAATGCTTGAAGAGCTGGTGACCTGGTTGGCTATCTGCTCCCTGTGTCACACAGCCACAGCTATGAATGAGAACCTAGAGAAGCACATACTTTTTGATATTGTCCCATGGTCCCCAATTCCGGACCACGCAAAGATCCCTGAAAAGGAACATCCAGAGATATATCTTTAACCCACAACCCACCATGGCTGGCATCAGTACTTCCCTTGTGCTCCTGATTCCAGTCCGAGTCAGTGTCTTACCTTTCTATGCCTCTATAGGGATGCGTATACGACAGACTAGTGATAGAACTACAGGAATGACCTCAGTGCTGCAGACTAGTGATACGTATCGCTTCTCTGTGTGCCAGAAGGCAACCCTCTCAAGGACCTAAGCTGTGGGAGATGTAGGCCGTGTCGCAACTACCTATGTCAGAACAACCTTCCCAGTTCTCACACGTATGAATGTCTAGCTCAATCCTGGTGTTCAGTGAACTGAGCATGTAGAATATTTTGATAACACAGCCTTTTGACAATAAATAAACTAGTAATTTTAAAGATTTTTTGCATAGTATCACATACCTGTCTGTACAGCTAAAAGAAATGGTGTGGATTTTAGTATCTTGTTTCTTTCTCAATCTTTCAACTTCTTTCAAAATCAGACTGCAACTGGTGTCTGGTTTTCCATCAGTCAGTATGTACAGTGCCTCTATACCTTGGAAACTGAGAGCCTTCTGGAAGTAGAAAATAAGTTTAAATAATTAAGACATTTATACGAAAAGCTGTACTTAAAATGAAAACACTATTCCAATGATTTAAGATAGCTGAATATTTACCACGTAATTCATCAAGTTAGTATTGTCTTTTCCTTTTCACTAAGTATGAAAAAGATCAAGGATGTAAATTTTAAAAATAAACAAGTAGATAATTTGTAGCATAAGGCAATATATCCATAAACAAGGCATCACCAAAAACTGACACACTGAAATAAGCAAATTCACTTAATTGTTTTTGGAGAACTGCTGACAGAAGATTTTTACATCACTTTTTGTGGGAGTTAAAGATGTTTGATGTCTGAAAATCAGGCTCACTAAGACTTGGCCTTTTATATCACGAAAACTTGCTATGATAATTGACTCAACGGACACTTCTGTAATATGGACAAGTCTTGTAATTCTACCACACTTGATTCACCATGAATTCCACAAAATTTATAAAGAGATTCTGTAAGGGTGTCTAGAAGAAGAATCATTCATTTAAGGCAACATTTCTCTTTTGATTTAAATTTTAAATCTCACAAAATTGCAAGTTCCTTCCGTTTCTGTTATAAATTATTATTACTAGTTAATTTCTACCCTGAGAATTTTTATATGAGAAAAGTTTCTTCACCTGTTACTAAAGTTAAAGAACTGTACACAATCCCATGTGATTCCAACAAATACTGCTTCTTTAAAATCCCTGTTTGGCCCAGAGCAAATATATCACATAAGCAGAATTTTGAGTAACTGGCTACTTTCTCTCTCCACTATTATTTGAGCACAAATATTAATGCAACTACTGATATTTCACATTTTTCTTAAACTTAGTATGAGCAATGAACTCTAGTATCTATGAGCCCTGGGGACAGGAACAGTGGCTTTGATTCCAAATCTGTTCATTATTTTGCATATAAAAAGTGTTGTGTGCTTTGACCAAATAATTTTCCTAAAATATTATTAGTCAGACGGAAGTGTTTAATCACCACAAGATATTATTTCTTCTCCAAAACATGGTACACAATTTACTAACCTGTAAAGCCCTAAGGATACATGTACTTCCATGGGCATGAAATTTGGACACCCATTGCACAGCATCATGACATGTTTCATCAGTTGCCTCTACAAGACACTCCTTCCAACTCTCTGTATTTTCTGCAAATCTCAGCAGGCTAAACCTGAGGAGAAGGATGGATAAGCCAGTTCTGAAATAGTTTGGTTTTCAAAAAACCAAACACAAAAAGCCATCAACAACAACAAAAAAACCAAACACAAAAATCAAAACCAAAAGCCTAGTATTGGAATATGGTCTTCTTCAGCTTTGGAAGAGTCAGAAAGCATATCATGCTCTGCACGAACAGCAAATCCATGGGAATGCTGAGCCCAAAAGGACAAACAGCATCAACCTGTGGCAAATGAGGCCCAAATCTTAGAGCGCTGAGAATTAAGTGTTGGTTAAAAAGAAGAACAGAAGAAGTAGCTCATGTCACATGCGTACTAGGCACTAACATAAACAAATTATTTTTATTGTGTTTCAGTAGTGTATTATTTGTAACTATTAAATAACCTTACTACATAAGAATAAGTAGTGCAGATTTCAGTCTATCAGTTGTTCATCATACCTGACTTCATTTTTTCTCAGCTGTTCCCAGATAAGAGAGGTAAGTTCTTTTGTGACATATGGCAAATATGGGTCCATGGAACCAGACGTATCGATCAAAACACAGACATTTGCTTCTAAAATGGTACCAAACAATCTTCGGCTTCCTGGGCCAGAACATTAGAACTAATTAAGTGTCATCACATAGGCTTATTTTATTGATCATATGATTTTATTGAACATACTGTAAAATGTTCAGTCTTTAGGCGTTATTCTAGGCACATTTCTACATAACAAATTCTAATCTGTGTGGCAACTAGGTAGTTCAAAGATTAATAATAGAGAAGTCTTCTGCCATTTCTAATCTAGCACTATCAAGCCCTAATTACTAGCCAATTGTAGCAACTTATATTAAATTATTTGTAGCTCTTACTTTAAAATCCAGCAAAAAATTAAAATGTTTCCCAACAAACATCTTTATAAGCAACAGAGAGATCAAAATACATTTCACCATCAGTGATGCCGAACCTCTAAATAAGGCACATTCTTAGTAAAAGAAGCAGAAAAGCTTATTTTGCTTGTATACGTTATTGTATATGTTTTGTTGATAGAAAGTGTCTGACACCAGGAACCTTGTATTCATGAACATGACATACAAAAAAGAAAAACTTACAATCACAGCCAGCTACCTGTTTATCAGCTACATAGATGCTGAATTCTCTTGTATTCTTATTTTACTGTCATAAAATACTTCTTAAGATGTCAATGAAATGTAAAATGGATGACCTTTTCTAGGCCAGGTTGGAAGGGGCTTTGTGCAACTTGGTTTAGTGGAAGATGTCCCTGCCCATGGCAGGGGGGTTGGAATTAGATGATCTTTAAGATGTCTTCCAACCCAAACCATTCTATGTCCTTTATTAATATTTGAGGTCCAGATTTATTTTCAGATTTATTCTATTAGAAAAAGTAGACAAGAAGATCTTATGTATGTTTAAATTGTGCTTTATAGAAAAACAGAGGCACACCAATACCTGACAGAAGCCACTGTATTCTTTGTATATAGCGCTGCAACACTTTCTCCAGTTGTTCAGTGTAGATTTCCAGTTCTTTATATTGAAACTGCAGATGTTTCACAACCCCCTGGAAAAATTCAGTTTGTACAAGAGCATCTTACTTCAGGAGATTCGAGTTCAGCTGCTATCTATGCAACGTCTGCATTGGAAATCAGGGAGATTTGGTTTTTTGTCTTTAACTCTATAAAAGAGTGTCAGAAATTTTTTGTGACTCGAATGCTACTAAATAACCCGTTTACTCAAAATAGGAAAGCCTAGTTCTCATCTCAGCCAGTTGTGTTGGGGAACAAATTATATAATTTGACTGGACAGGTGCAGCTGTTGCCTTATTTTTAACAGTTACATAGTTATAACAGATCAATAATATCCCAGCCTTAACTTTCTATGCTTTTCTCCAGTCATTACATAAACCAAAACAATGAAGATCCAACATTTTCACAGTTTTGACTCAAACATGATTTTTTTATAGCTCTACTTAAAATTTTAAAATTATTTTTCACACTGTATGAGCAGAGGAGATGCCATACATTCTAAAGATCCCGTGCAGTTTGCACTTCAAACATACCAAATATTTTTGCAGTGAATAAAAGACCTTATCTAGCTTTCTAACAAAAGGTGATTTAGAAAAAAGACCAGGCAATAGTGGTGGGAACATCACACCAGCAAGCCACAAACATTGATCAACATGCATTGTCTTAAACAAACAGAAAGCCTTTCAGTGATGTAGGTATAAGAGATCTGCAAAAGCTTACATTGATTTCTACGCTAGGGAAGATAGTACAGTATTTTGCTGATACTTTCTTGTGCAGAGACTTCACAGTTTTCTTCTGGTGAGTACAGCCTGGACCAAACATCAGCCTGGGCAACTCCAGTTTAAGCGTTTTAATGCTGTACTTGGTCAGCCACTTGTAAGACAAACAAATGGAGCAACTGATTGTTAGTAAACATTAGAAAAGTTTAAGTAATAATCCACTATACAGAATCACAATTAACATGTTCACATTAATTCATATGGGCAATTCTAAAATGGTAATTTATTAGTAAGGAGCAAAATACCTCTTTGCTTGAACAGATTTCCTCTTTTTTTGGCAATGTAACAGAGGGAATTGACCTTCTTATGCACATTATCTTTGGATACTTTCGGTATACCGTACCTAGTTAAGAAAATGAACAAAGAAATATGGGGAGCCCTACGTTTAAATCAGAGTCCTTTGGAATCACATTTTACTGTTATTTAAAAAAAAAAAAAAAACAACAAAAAAAAACCTCCTCCATAAACCCACAGACTAGCATTTCATAGACAACTCCACATTTGAAAAAAATGCAGTTTCTATATATCAAAGAACTTAAGAATCACTTATCTTTAAAAATTGTCACCTTCAAAAAATCCCAAACCAAATCTTCTGTAATCTTCTAAAGCATGATGACAGCATTTTTCCTTAGAGCATCTTTGACCAAAAGATCCCAAATGAAAGCAAAAAACCCCAACACTCCCCCAAAACAAACAAACAATGTTTGACTTAGAACCGACTTGAATTAGAACCGACTTAATTAACTATTAACTATTAATAGTTTAATTAACTAATTAACTATTGACTTAGAACCGACTTGAGTTAAAACTGAGTTGACTTAGAACTAACTTTGAACAAAAGAGCCAAAAATAGCTAAAACCACCCTCAACTCTCTCAAAGCCACCCAACCCCCCAAAACACCCAAACACCTAAAAAAAAAAATCCCACCGCTATTTGATATGTGAAATTCACTTCCACCCACTATTTAAAGCACACTGATTATCAGTGACTTAACATCATAACAGTTTTAGAATAAAAATGCTGATAACAAAAATGTCGATAATAAAAAGGCTTCATCCATCGTGTCCTGATAACACGTACCCACATTTTGTCCTTTATCAGCATAAAATACTGACACAGAAAACTCCGGCTGCTTCCTTGGTTTATGCTTTCTTTTATTAGTCTGAGGCCATTCTTTTATTGTTTGCGCTACAAAAAAAAAAAAGAAAAAATAAGATGTTGATTTACTTCAGCTAGACAAAACTCTTACGTGCAACCCTGTTCTTCAGTTCAGACTTTCCTATTTATTTTCATAAATACTGGTTAAGAAAAATCCGTATTATAGAACTACTTATGCTACTTTCATAGAAATTGAACCAAAATCTTTACAAATTTATAAACTACCAGATAGAAGAATGTCACAGAGGATAATTTGAAAAGATTAAGGGTTTAGAATAAGCATAATATTAATTGGAAAAGCCAATTAATATATGGTGCTTTGTACAAGCATATGAGGTGCTTTGTACAATATGAGGTGCTTTGTACAATATTAATTGGAAAAGCCAATAAATATTGTACAAAGCACCTCATATGCAAATATGAATCCAGATTTGTAAACCATGCTACATATCAACAACCTAATTTCAATAAATCAGTAGATGTCTAGACTCAAATTTAATGTAAAAAAAAATAATTTGCTGATGTTAGCAAAGATGCAAAGAAAAAACACAGGAAGATTACAAAAATGGAGGAGAAAAGAATTGGACTTTAAGGGACCAATAGTGACTGGAATCAATTTAAGAGCTGTTCCACATAGCAGGAGCAGTTGCAGCAGTCAGCACTTCAGATAACCTGACATTTGTGCTGCAATTTTCCATCATTACTGGATCATAAATAAATGAAGTGGAACAGCATAGTAATTACAATGGGATCTAACCATATTAGCAGAAATATACATATATATATATATATAAAACTAATAACACAACAAATCTCTGAACTGTTGCGCCTTTTAAAAAAAAAAAAAAAAAAAAAGAGCATGAATTGAAAGCCAAGAGAAGTGAGGTTCTAATTATGGAATGGGACAAAGCAGGGCTCTACTTCCCACTAGGCACAGCTGACATTTCCTGATATAGGACAGGTATTCGATCATCTAACCTGGAAATACTTATACAGCTGTGCAGTGCTCCTTCCACTCACAACCTAAAAGAAAGCTAGGTACATTACAGCTAAAACACACCCCAAAGTAATTTAAAATCAACCACAATGTTTCCTGTCAGTCTGATTGAAGATTAAAATTGCAGTGTTTCTAAACACTTAAGTTAAATCTCTAATTTAATACTGACTTTTAAGCAAAACCCAAAGAAATTGAAGACAAAAAGTCCCTAACCCATACAGACCTGGTGGAATTTCTGCTTTGGCACTAGCAGGACGCCACGCCAGTACTCTTATGGAAGCATTTCTGTTTGCACCATGGTTGTCTTTAATATACTGTAAGCACATATAATAAAAAAATTTTGAAGTATTTCAGTTGGATCATAACTGCATTATTCAAAACTAGAACTATCTTTCATTATTCTCTAATCCCTATTTTACCTGGCTCTTCTAACAAGTCAGCAGATTGCCATGGTGAGTTGTTAATTTGCAATTTGTTGCTAGGTTAACTAACTAATTGCTCTGTTTTAATTGCCAATTTCATCTACTGACATAGAACTAACTTATAGGCAGACAAGTTTGGATCATTTTTGCCACTTGAAGGAGCAGTCTAGTATGGTAATGGCACTGTTTTACAGAATACAGTATTTTCCTCAGAGATTTATTGAATATTGGAAACGTAGTGCTAACAGTAATTTTTCCTTTCGGTATGGCTCAACACTTTAGGGGCTGAGCAGTCTGCTAAACAATACGAACACTTGTTTAAACCTACTGTAGAATCAGAGTTTTGCCATGCACAGAACCTTCAAGTAACTGACATCTAATTTGACACAGAGCTCTACTATAAATATCGGCAAACATCTACAGACAAACTTGTATCAGTTTTCTACAAGTTTAATCCCTGTAAAATATGCTATGTGGTTGTATCTCTGACTGATTACTTTTTTCTTACGAAGACGTGTTGAGAATATACTGGTTTTGCTAAAATAGCATGGAAGACCTGTTTGAGGTAACCTACAAAGGTCTTCACAACACTTACACTTAAGAGTCCCATTCCCATTTCAAAGATGAGACCTGAAAATTCCAGGTCAAAAGTTAAGTACATCCTTTGCAACAGGCAGTTCTGTATCAAGTCATTTATATAGCAAAGTGGTAATCACTGGGATTGGCCATTTATGGATATTATAGATATGTACATCCACTCAGATGCATATGCAGTCAAAATTAAGAAGGAAAACATTAGCAAAATCCCAAAGGACTCAGTAGCGTAACTGCATGGAAATAAGCACAGTGGGCAGGAATCCCGTTTCCGGTTTTGTGGCTCTCTGTGTGGCCAAAGACATGCTACTCAGCTGCAGCTGTCTCATCTGGACATGAGCAGGATGCCATAAAATTCAGTACTTGCTAGAAGGCCTTGAAAATTAGGCGTAACTTGGTAAAGCACATTTCTGCTTTGCCTTTGCTTTCGTTAAACACTAAATTTGTAAGGTCAGAGGAAGGATTATCTAGACAATTTAGACACTACAATGTGGTTCTGTTACAATTAATTACTTCGCAGGAGTTAGCAAGAGGTACTTTTTTGTTTATGTACCATTTTGAATGCAAATTAAAATGTAAATTCAGAATACTATCAAAGTGCTGGTTTACTGCCTTCAAATTTTCAGCCTGAGAACTCTCACAAAGAGCAGCATCTGATAGTTGGGTAGGATCTCTAATTAAAACACACAGCATCTTAAAAATGGGACCATTTCAAACCATTCTAGCCAGACTCAGAGCTGTGGGTTTAGGAGATGGCAACTTCTGTGGCCTTCTTTTCTCTTTCTTCGTAAGGAAGTTTGAGTCTCCTTCTGGTTTAAATGGATTAACAGAGTGCTTTACTGACCGTTCCTTCAAGGATTCCACTAGGAATGCACACTGAAATAGAAGTTCACGTTGTTCAGCAATTCACATACGTGAAATTTAGGTAAATGACATTTCAAAGACAGGCATTCTGTAGTTATTACTTCAATAATAAATAAAATTAATACCAAATTTATTACTCCGGTAATGCTTAATACCTCTAACTGAATATAAACCCCTTTATGCTGTGCTCACCTAAACACATAGGAGGGAAACCCTCCCTGCTCCGAGCAAACATTCTAAAACAAAAGGCAACAGTAGGCATACCAAGACCAGAACAAATCAGAAGATGACGAACCAAGTATATGCAACTATTAAATGATAACAAAGTATTTTAAGATCCCATTGAATATCTACCAAATCTTCTTTTTTAAAAACACTTTTGTGATTCAGACTTGCATGCAACAAGGTGCTCAGACCTCTGGACATGTTTCTCACTGCATATATCTTTCTAATCACCGTTCTGTAAGAGGCAACAACCATACTGCCAGGCAGGCCAATTTGCCTCAGTCACTTTGCTAGATCTATCTTTGGAAAAAGTCATGTGCATGTAACATGGAGAGATATGGTCTAGTTCTACACCCTTAGCATGCTTAAAAAAAAAATTGGTTTAGAATTGAACAAACATATTGTGCCAACAACAACACCTCCCTCCACTGTGACTTATACAAATATAATGTTATATATTTGGTGTATCATATATAAAACTTTAAAATATATTTATTTTTATATATATACTGAACAATTAATTCTACTTGAGAAGAATTAGTCATAGGATTGGCAACAAAAAGAAGAATCACTTCAGTTGTAAACTCTTTGTATTTCATAAGGAATCATGGCCACTCCAACACCCATCACTGCAGTGCTACTGTATGACTGCTTTCTAGTCCATATTTACTCTATGGTGACTCTTCTGACACTCTAGAGCATTCTTGCCCATCTTAGAAGGATTTTAATTTTGTCTAATCTTCTGCATTGTCAGCTAAACAAACACTGCTGATTTTTTTTTCTGAAGAAAAACATAACTTCAAGAGATACATATGCTTCATACCTTATGGGAGTAGTTGTTTGCTTTTTCCATTTCAGAAACAATAACAGTGATATCATCACTTTCAAAAATACCTGATAATCAAATACATGCTAATCAGTATAGGTTTTTAGAGTGCACATAATATATGTTTTTAAAGTGTACAACAATTTGTAGAGCATATCAATGAAAAGAATCAAAAAGCCTTTGTTTCCTGTATGCCAGGTGGTACAGACATATCACATTAGTAACTATATTTTAAATGTGCATCTAGAAGAAAACAGTGAATTCAAAAAGAAAAAAAAAAATCAAATTTCAGCATTAAGACTGCATTATAGTATTCTGCAATACAACTGAAAGCCTTAATCAAACTAGGACCTCTGTTGTTATCTCAGTGCTAGTATATCATTATCACATCCTAAAAAGTAAACTACTTGATTTGAGAGGTAAAAAGCATTAATATTAGTTAATTAATGAAAAAGAAGTACATACTGACTTTCCCTTTCACATACCTGCTTCTCCAAACCAATGAAATCTCCCATTGGCTGCCTGTGCTATTTCTTTAAGAGCAGTGGCAGTTTCAGTTGAGTTAGCATAGCGGGCTGGAATAATCCCACTGGAGTCAACATCCTCCAGTATACCAAACAGACAGACATGAAGCTGCAAATGAAAACCTCTGCAAACCTCAGCTACATAAGCGCTGATTGTGTGCTGCAAGACACAGAAAAAAAGAAAAAAAATAAAAAAAAGAAAAAAATCAGTAGTGACCCTCTACCCCTGATGAGCTTCCACCTACTCTTCTGGTTCCTGAACTGAAGTACAAACACCCCCAACCTGAGCAATTCAGTATAGGAACATACCCTGGGCAGCTGAATGTCTCCTCAAATCATGCATAGACACAACAACTGTCACTATTACTAGTGATAATGGCAACAGCATCGCTGTAGTCAAGAGGTGAGACAGGGCAGCTATGGGAATCAAAGACACAAGGTCATGAACTTCAGGGTAGCCCTGCGCTGAAGCAAAGAATTAGGGATGGAAGTATTCATTTACCTTTTTGTACGTACCCTTTGTTTTTTTAATATACACATGGGGATTTCTTAGGTTTGCCCAGAATTTCCACAAGTTTTGTAACAATAGCAAGAGACACTCTACCGTGCACGCATGGTTATTCCAGTTGGATAACCATGTGTTCGGAAACTCTAGGCTGTGTACACGGCTTAACAGCCACCGAGCACATGCAGTACAAACATATATCCAAGCAATGGCTTACTGTTATTAAAAATAGAAGCTGTCGCTACATAGTGTACTATGGAGTTACACCATAAAATTATTTGTGGCTTTGTTCCCATGAGTTATAAGGACATTATATCACACAAAAAATCGGAGTTGGTTTGTTCAAACTTAGAAATTTGCAGGGAAATTATGGCCAGAGCTGGACTGGGAAAGGAATCCTAAAAGAACCTCTTGAATTTTCCATGATGCACACATTATTAATAATTGCTACCTCCAACACATGAATACCAACTGCAGAAATGGAAGTTTGAGATCCTGACAGTTGCGCTGGCTTAGATACGTAAAAGGGACGTATTCTGCCAGCAAGCTATGGTGACTAGCCAAAACGGGGAAAAAAAAAAAGAGTTGAGATTAATTCTGAGAGGAACTTACAGAAGAGTTGCAAAACCTGTGATGACACTTACTGTTTCCTGATCAGGTATTCCAGTAGTCAGTAGGTAAAGTCCTTGTGATTTGTGTTTATCTCTGTCTTTGAAGTCTACTTCCACTGCTCTCCTGAGAGCACTCATGAAGTTTCTACTCCCTTTGCACTGCAAGCTTAACACCCACCTAAAAGAAGATGTTTACAGTTTAAAGAACGAAGCAACAAAACCTTTTGTTTCTGCTTAAAGCAACAAAGAGAACCAAGAATCTGAAATAACAGTACACTGGAGTATAAAATTTTTGACAATGACAGACAGAAAAACGAGATTATATAATGACCCAAAGTATTTGTTCTAGTTTCTGTACTGCCACCACAACAAACTAGTTTTTAAGATAAGATTCAGAGCCTAGAGATGAAAGAATTCTCTCTTAATTTTATGTAGAAAAATTGTAATATAGTAGAATTTACAGGAATAAAAATGAAGCCACAGAGGTATAATGAAACCACTGAGGGTATGACTCCACAAACAGAAACCTGGGATTTGTTTCCAGTGTACGTCAGGAAAAAGTATAGTTTAGCTTTCACTTCCCAGTAGAATTTGAAGCAGTTTTCATTTCTTCATGCAACCTGTGATTTCTTACACAGACACTTGTAGATCTGTGCAAATATATACTCTGTATACGTATGGAATACAAAGTCACTAGGACATTTTAAACTTCATAATGCTGTTTTCACAACAGACCATCATGAACAATGAGTGCAGAAGAGTTCATGGCAAACTATTTTTGTAATATGATAAATTTATCCATTTTGTAAATTGTTCACAATTCTGTTTAAATCTATTTCTCTGGTTTATCTGTTTCATGGTACCTATGATCACTTAATTCAGATGTATGAGAAAGTTATTTGATCCTACCTCCAAGCATTTTGTAAGTTTTCTGGTTGGGATGGAACCAGTTCCAGCTGCCAAGGCACAACATCACTCCCAAATCTTTCATGGAAAGATAACAGCAATTAATTTTCAGACTATGCTTTAGAACAAAATCAAATAGAATAAATTCACTGAAAAATAAAAATCTGATTCGCAGTAGTACAGATATAAAATCATCTGATGCTAACTATTTTCCATTTCAAACAATTTAATTATTCGTATTTATCCACCACTCAGGGGTTGTCAGATTTTCAAGGTAGCTGCCCAGACTAGATTTTTCTTTCCTGAACAAGATACTAAGTGAGCTGGCAAAAGCTCAGCAGAAGGATCACGACAAAAAACCCCAACCCTCAGATGCTGCCTGTATCTCTCTTGTGAGGTAATGGCTCTGCTCTCCTGCCAGGTTTGAAACTTCATGAGCTGCTGTTTCTTGCTTTTACCTGCCATTCAGAGAGCTGCCCAGCTGCTGTTCAGCAGCTGTGCCATATGTTTCTATAAGTGCTGAGTACAAAATTTTAGTACTATTATATATCAAAAAAAGTATTTGAGTTACTGTAAAATTTAAAGGGTACCTGAGATACCTCCAGAATCCTCTTCCAGTAAAAGTTTCTGACATGTGAGTTGGTATGAACAATATAGCAGGAAGACAACTTGTTGCAGGTATGATGCAATCGGCCTCAGTGAGCCTCACGCAAAACGGTGATCTTGAATTACTAATCTGGTCTCTGTGCATTTGATCCATGCACCTCTCAAAAAATGATAAATCGCGTTCCTCGTGCAATTGCTTAATCATAAAATCTTAAATATAATGAAAAAAATCTAACACATGCCCATTAGTAACTACAATCTCTCAGCATACTTCTTTCATTGCAACGTGTTACAATTATTTCAGAAGAATCTTAAAGAGCTGCTTACGCTATAATATTGAAGTAATCCTTGTCTGACATTTGTTCCTCAAGTAAAAGTCGCAAAGAATGCTGGATATGGATGATGTACATGGAGTTTGTCACTGATATATCAACGAGTATAACCACCCTATGTAAGAAATATACTATTGGTTAAAAATTAAAAATATCTTATTTAATTATATATTCTTATCTACACTGTACTGTAACTCACCAGGGAAAGTATCTTCTAGATATATATAAAAATGTTATGAACACTAAATATATATGAAAAAAAGTCCTGCAAACATAAGGTCGGATTTAAAAAAAATAGTAACAATAACGGAAAAGTCTGTTTTTCGTCAGCTGTGCAATAATCAGGGTACTGGCACATGTAGTGCCATAATGGCTGTTGAACCCTAAACAAGTCCTCCTCCTTCTCTGTGCATGGATATCCGAAATACGTCTGAAACGTGAGGCTTACTTGCCAGATAACTCAAATTTAAAAGGCTTATTCCGTCTCAGGGAAATTGCAGTTTTGCACTGACTGATGATCACTGGAATCAGTAAATTCATTGCATCATTACAAAAGCTGAGTATCAATACCTGTTTTCAGAAGTGGATTGCTTACAGTGGTCATATCTGCAACTGCTGTCTCTACATCTGACTATTTTCTGTCCTGTATTCCTTGATGCTGACTTACACACAAAACAAAGGCTGGCAAACTAGAACCAACACCAACACACAAAAAAAGGGCTATCAAAGTACAATACCTCCTTTCACAAACACTTCCCCATATTCTTCTACTAGCAACAGACAGCCAGTCGATTCGTTTCTCATAGATTCTTACCATTTTAGCAAGGAGTTTCTACGGATAACATACAGAAAATTTACGGTTTTAAAAAAATAAATTCAAGTAAGTCTTTTATTGCCAAATGCTAAACAGAAGTAACATGACAGCACAGTAATGAAAAAAATTAATGATTTTCATTCATTTTGACAGCAGCATGTCATTCTTAGGAAATGTAAGAGAACACAGTCCATGGGAAAAACGTACAATGATAAAAAAAGCAACGAGTCTCAAGGTCTAAACTCTCCTCTTCTCATTTCCTCTTGCTAGCATGTCCCAAAATAGTGGCCAAGCACATTAAAAAAAAGAAAAAAGTTTCAAAATAACAGTTTTTGCAAGCTTACCATTTCTTCAATAGCAATTTTAGAGTGTTTATAACAAAACACATCATTTAAAATAAACACAATATTTTCAAACACAGGATCAGTTTAAAGACATTAAGGCAATTTGTCCAAACTCTATAAAATGTGACTTCTGCAAGCGTATGTATTCATTATATGTATGAAGGCAAATCAAGCTAGAAAAGAACACTGAACTCAGAAATAAATCTACATGCTAGCATGCTTTCGGAGCACAGGCATTTACCAGTGATCAAGAAGCCAGAAGCTGGTTTCATGTCTGCCAGTTAAACTTTACACTCTCCTTTGTGGTCTGACCATCGAGTTCTACAGATTTCTCATTCCTCCTCCATTTTAAAGAAATATTTGCCCTGCCGGCAAACATTTCATAGCCCTTTGTCAGGACTGCTAGTGGAGTGGTATGGAAGAGAAAAAAAAAGAACAAATAGATCACTATATAAAACACCCTGGCCGCAAATATCCCCCAGCAGTTTCTGTTTCATAAAACTTGTCCCACTCTCTGATGATCTGTGTCCTGATCAAGGAGGAAATCCTCAAGAATCACTACCGCCTGTAAGAATTCCAGCCGTCTTCATTATGTTACCTGTATATATATGTATCACTACTTCCACACTCAAAAGAGTGAATGAAATCCTCAAAGATCCTCAATATCCCACACAGTGTAAATGTTCTCCTGGTTTGCCAGCAGTCTTAAGGTTATCTACGTAGTAATATCACCACAGCAAATACCCCAAAATCCTAACATCCTCGACCTAACAGTTCTTAATTCATCTGCAAGCTTGAGGAGAAAACTCCAGTAGCAGCCCTGCCATCCTCTGGAAGAAAGTCTCGCAACTATCAGGCTGAAGGCAAACGCAAAGCAGAATGACTGGTTTGTGCAGCCAGTTCAAAAACTTCAGGTGAACGTAAGGGATGGCAGAGAGCAGTGTGCAATGCAGCTCGAGGGAGACAGAAGGAAAGGTAACAAAAGAGACACCGATCTTTTCTTCAAACTGAATGGCCATCCTGTTGTGCTTGACACGATTGCAGTTGTGCTTAACACAAATGAACATGTCTTGGAACAAAAAGCTGCTCTGACTTGATAGAATGCAACCAATACTTAACATAAAGCTATTATCTATAAGGGATTTTATTGTTCTCATTGAATTCACCGGTGACACCATCTACAACATCGTTTGCAAGCTCTCTTTTAAAGCTTCCCTTTAGACAGACACCTAAGCCAATGCCACCTGCATACTCTAAAATAATTTACTTGCTCAAAAGCTATCCAATGAAAAATTCACTTCTATTACCAGAGACTCAGCCACTGAGATATTACCTTCTTCTGCCACTCAATTACAAGTTAGAGAGCACCACACACGCCACACACAAGAAACAGTTACCTGGCCTACTTTGTGTCTGCCATATTTATCATCAGCATCTCCCTCTCTGTCTCAAGGGTGGGCCGGAGTACATAGCTGGATGTTTTTTCTATTTCTAGTGTTATTAAATCATTTTCACCAACCTCTACAATCTTCCAAGGCAAACCACACATTGCTTGCTATGGAAATTACTGAAATTCCTAAAGGCCTGAAAGGCTATTCACAAACAGCCTTTATTCACACCGTTACAGACTGGAAGGCATGGAGTAGACATTTTGTAAGTATTACACAGAATTCTCAAACTAAATGGGGCAGTGGGTATCATCGGATAAACCTACATTTTTTTCTGAACTCTAGGGCGCTTTCTGAGCCTACATAACAGGGTGTGCTCAACCTTCTTGAATCCTTTCATAAAAATGGTTTCCCACTAACTTCCTGCTAATAGCAGATAAGGCTTAAAAGCTCCATTTGCAACTTTTTGCCCCAGGATGAGAACAGTTCTTGTCTTGCCCCTAGTGTAGAACGGGGAGCTCCGGATCTGAAAGCACTGGGTGCCTCTGCTCGTCATATCGTGTTGCACAATGACACAATCCTCTTGTTTTTCCCAAGACTCAAATCCCTCCACAGTATTTCACTTTGCACATAAAAATCTGTAAAACCAAAGCTGCAGCATCTACTGTCCACACATGCCCAGCTAAGCCTGAAGAGTGTAGTTTCCTCACACTACACTGACTTTGGAAGAAGAGAGGAAGAATACCCCAAAACCAAACCTTCATGCAAGCTGTAGATGAAGTAGATAAACTAAAATAATTTAGGAGAATGTGGTTTACAGCACTATGCTGGCACAATTTTCAGAATTCACATTAAGTATAAAGAACAGTTGTGCATATGCTAAAGCATGAAATACAAACACCTAGCTTCTACTCACACTTTAGAGTAAAGCAAAAGTATGACAGCCTTCTATAAGGTAAGCAGAAATAACTGCTGCTTTCTGACTCTTAAAAAAGGCTGGTTTGCTGAAAACACATAGAAATAATTTGTACTTGACATTCGCATCAGCAAAAATATATTCTGTACAAATGCATGGCAAAAGTGCTGCAGAAACACTGACAAGGCTAAAATGCTACTATTGGTAAAAGAGCGAATTTATTTTCGCTCTGCGAAAATTCTGCAGAGCGAATTACTTTCGATGTGACCATCTGCAGAATATTACCATTTGGCAATCATGCAGAACTTATTAGATTTGGATCTCAAATCCAAATCTACTTCCCATGTGGAAAGGGTGAAGGATTCACAATGAAAAGTCTAATGTGATGTCTCTGAAAGGAGGACTCACACATATGTGGGTAAAATAATGTAAATACATTCTTACACATTGATCACAAAATGCACTCTGCTGTATTTATGAGCAGCACTGATGGACTCTTTCTCTTACTTCGCCTCCTTCCTCTTCCCAGATAAGAATCTGGGTCCCAAGTCTGACCACATCACTGCAGATGTACATGGACAGCTGTCTGCACATGAATCCCTGCAGTACTTACATAACAGGACAATTGATGTGGAATAATTAGAAGGCAATTTAGCCCTGACAAGGCTATACCACTATAGACAACTCACCTGATAGTTGCGTAACACTGGCAGATCAATGTGGATATTTTTCACAGTTCCATCATACCATTCAAACTGCGTCATCGCTTTCTAGAAGGATAAATAATACAGTTACGTCTTTACAGAAGCCTATATAAGATGTACTAACATGGAATTCCTTCCTGAAGCATTCTTAAGAATGCTGTTAAGTATCTGATTTGAATCCATGAGTCAAATTTCAGTTAAAGCCTGTAGAATTTCACTAACTTATAAAGTACCGATTTTCACTAGAAAAATGCAGCAATAGAAAGAAAAAGAAAGGGTCCCCATCACTTACCTCATGTAGAGTTGATGATACTGTTTTTTTTAGAATAGGTACAAATTCTTCCACAGGAGAGAAAGCATTGGGAGCCAAAACTTGATAAAGGTTTAACTTTTTAGCTATAGCAAGGAACAAAGAAATTAAATAAAACACTTGGGCTGTCTTTATCTCATGTCTCATACCTGCTAAGCTTTTCTTTCTGTGCTACCTTTCAATCCATTTGTCTTTAACCAGTCTCTTGAGGTTTTGGCCAGGACACATGGTGTTTGAATAACTAATGGTCCTTCATGATTTGGAGGCTTTGGTAAGAAGCTGGAAGGTGCTATATTTGCAAATTCTGTGGAAACCTAAAACAGATTTTAAGAAAAACTCTTGCAAATTCTAGCATATTTTTTTTTACCCTCGATCCAAAATAGGCAGCATGGAATATTAGTTTTACTTATGTTCACCGAAGTGCTGGGATTTCAACAACCAAAATACTTTGAAAATAGCTATCATTGGTCCTCCTAAAAATAGGTTTTGGGGGAAAACGTTCCATCAACTTCACTGTGCTTGCCACAATGCAAAAACCCACAGGGAAATTAAAACATCATGGTTATACATACTGGTATGAAAACAGCCAATCATTTCTGTAAGAAAAGCAAGTAGGAAAAGGATCTTTGTTACACAGAGATCAAATCTTGACTGCTCCATTTTCTATCTGCACTGAGCAGAGTCAAATGAACCACATTCTACCCTCTTTCACACCAATGGAAAGAAGTCAACAAAAACTCCTATGGGGCACTAGAATTCCTTTATTTCAAAAAGAGGTAAGAGACTTTTGTTCTATGAATGGACAGAAGTTTGTGGAGATCTTTTTTCGTACAGAAGGTTCGACTAGTAAGTTTCTGAAACGACATGCTTTTACTTGGAGATATAGAGCCTTCTAAGTCATTTCAGGGTGACTTCTGCTCCATATGTAGTCTACATGGCCCTCAGTAATTATAAGTTGGAAGAGAGATGAAAGAATTCTGAGGAGGGAAGATGAGGGGAAACAGAGTTAGAAATATTATTCACAAATGACCAGTTTGCATCCTGTCTGAAATGTCTCAGGTCAGATGACCAGATACGCAAGAATACCCCATGGAAGCTTTCAGTCCATCTTTCAGATCAGACTTGTCCAGCTCACACAACTGCCTACAGTACTTGCCACAGAGAACAGACTATTTTTAAGAAAAAAATTCCTCACAGATTTGTAAAACAGCACTGACAAATTTTTAGCATTAAAGTTTAGCAACCATAGGTGAATTCAGTCACTTTCTAAACTTCCAAGCCTCTAGAAAGTACGGAAATGAGAATAAGGCAAAAAAGAGATGCGCGTTTCCACTTCAGACTATCTGCACAAAGTGAAAGAAAGACATTAGTAAATAATCTCTCTACTAGATCAAAGCAGAACTAGAAATTATCCAAATACTCTATGGAAAAAAAGAAAAAAAATATCACAGGAGATTCTTCTTCTTCCTCATTTGTATTTCATCAAGAGCACTTAGAAGTTACTTTGTTGGAGAAAAGACAAGGTAAAAACCTCTGGTATGCTGGTCAAGTAAGGTATAAAAATAGAAACACTACCAAGACAATTGTTATAGAACAAATGGTGTCAAATCCTCACCATAAGATAGGATCAACACAGCGACAGATGTGTAACAGACAGACTGTAGCTTCCTAACTTCAACACTAGTAATGGATCTAGACAAGCTCTTATGATTTTGCAACTGATTTGTGTCCACCTTAATCAGATAGGAGTAAGTATCTTTTTACCAATTTAAAGGACTGTAGGAATTTTATTTAAATGATCATGCATACAGTTAGGTTAGCAATTCTCTTAGATTTCCATTATGATCATGGTACAATGTTCTTTTTGTCCCATTTTGGTTTATAAAACTTGCTTCATTTTTGAGAATATCTAGCAAAATGTCTCCTTTACTGGTTTTGGTCTTAATTTGCTCTTACAATGGATGGCCAATAGATAATATTCAAGGTTCACTTATCAAAATATCTAATTAAGGATATAAATTTTTTTCACATTGTAAACACTAAAAACTTATACCCCTGACACTTCAAAGTATATATGAGAATAAAAAGATACATACATCTGCTATTCTACTAATAATTGAGCCACCAATTCTTCTCTGAAAAGTCTGTTTGATGCTCTTGAGTAGGTCCTTAGCCTTCTGGGATTCTTGAAGTAGCAGATGAAAATCACTGCTATCAAAATTCTGTACATATAAAAACAAAGGGGGGAAAAGAAGTTAACTACCATTAAAACATAAACCAAACACATTTGTCTTTGATGTGGATACATCTATACAAGACTGCCCAGCATGGCAGAATTGAGTGTGAACGTATCTAATGCACTGCATATAAGTTATTTGTCATATTATAAAAAAATTATTATTTTATTATTTTGAATCAGCCTACAATAAGCCACTGCTTTCATCCTATTCATCAGCTTTAAGTCAGCGAACAGTATCTGCAAAATTTACTGTGCTTTTAGGAAAGCATTGTCAGTTGCAGAAAGAATTAACCACAGGTTTACTGACCACATCCTCAGCATTTCTATGACAGAGACTTTCAGCACCACCTCTTGCTATAAACTTCTACTCAGATGATAATTAGTTTACCTTCTCAAAGTGAAGAATCATCAAAAAGAGAGAAAAATGCTCTGCCTCTCTAGCTGTCACTTACCTCTCCTTTTGAAGAGTAGCAATGATAACGGCCTCTTACAGCTTCTGCAAGGTTCTTTAGAACTGCCTATATATATAAATAGGAAGAAAAATAGTTACTTTGATTTGGTAGTCTCTTTTGATAAGGTGGGTTCTTGGTATTCAATTCTCAATTAGAGACAGAATCTTTGAGGTACATGTAGTGAGAAAGTAAAAGTAATTATGTTTCCATTGTTCTCTTACCAGTCTTACTTTAACATGGCTGAAAAACTCAGTAAAGAAATTTACAAAATCGGCAGTAAGGGTCAAGTTCATTCACCTTGTGCTAAAATGTCACTTTATGTTCCCTTGAAGGTAGGCTTGTGCTAGTCAGATCAAAGACATATCACTGAAGTCTACATGTATAAATGTTAAAATGTTATAAATCCTTCACCTGCCCATAATTATCTCTTAAATCCTTTGCTACTTTTTTCACCTCTCTCATCTCCTCTCCTACCATCTACCACTGCAATCCTTTTCCCCACAACTTCAATACCCTTACTGCATCCAATCTTCTCTTCAAGATTTCAGTCGTCTCCTCTCCGTCACTGAAGTCACGACATGCCTTAGGGATAAACTCAAACAAGCAATCGAGACCTAAAACCAACTTTCTATGCAGAAGCTAACCAGAAGTAACTGCCTATCTTTCCATACTCCTCTCCCTTCAGGCAGTCGCTGCTAACAGCCAAAGCATTGCTCATGATCAACACTGTAATCTGAGCAAGGCTTCTAGGTATTGCACTGATGCTATTCCACACCAAAATATTCCTATCCCAGAGACTGCCACGCTTATATGATCTCACTCCCAAGTCCCTGCCTTTCTCTTATAATCCCTCTCCCTACTTGTGCTTACTGCAGTATTGCCTCCCTGATGTCCCTTATTTTTCTGCTTTCACCTGCAAAAGAGCTCTTAGCCCCAAAGTCTTCTCTGTTAACACACAGGATAATTATCTGGAAATAAGTGCTTCCCTTCAGCTGGCAAGCCTGTCAACACCACTTGGTTGCCACTTCTGGCTTTGGTATGGACCAAGATGAATGCTCCAAACAAACTTTTCATGTGTGCAAATCTGCTCTAAAGATAATACAGTGCTAGATCAAGAGCTGCTTGATGAGCAGGTTAGCTTCCCCAAAGTTTATGAGAGAAGACATTGCAGCTGAACAGGACACAAATGACAGGATACTTAAGAGAGTAAGTATTAATAAAATTACTTACAAGAGAAGCAGGGCTGCTGCAATCATATGTAACAGCATGAATCTGCAGTTTTCTCCCCAGAATACACTGCTGAACATAGTCAGACAATATTTCCAAAGACTGATCAGGGCTGACATAAATAAACAAGGAAAAAAAAAAAAGATATTAACAATGGCAGGAATCAAAAAGCCATACTGAACAAGACAGGGAAGAAAATTAAGTGGGAAAGAAATAACAGATCATGGGAATGTAATCCAGTCATTTAGCATAACCTGACCTCCTCTCCCTCTTTGAACCATTACTGACGTACCACTACCGGGGTTTGGTTCTGTCATTAAAGCCTGAATGACAATAAAAGAACTATGATTCTATTCCGGTTCATAATGGCTTGTGGATTAAATGTTCTAAGTTATTCCTTGCTAGCGCTGGAAGCTAAAAATCAGGAATTGTGGTTTTGCCCCCTGTGACAAACTGTGATAGAAAAGCTTTTGACTTAGATCTTCAACTGTAGGTAAGGATGTCCATCGTCTTTCAAAGGTACCAAACAAAGTAAAACTTTGCTTTGTGTTTAGAACTTAGCGACCCACACAGCTTTCACTCCCTGAGTTTTGGTGGTTCTTCATGGCTAGTAAAAATCTTTCCTTCCATCTACACTTCTGCCAGGGACAGAAATCAAGAAAGTTTTCACTTGCACATACTATGAATTTTTGTTTTCTGTTCAAAGCAGACCTAAGCAAAGCTTGGAACATTTTACCTGAATACTCTGTGTTCAGCAAGTTAGCTGAAATGTAATCTCAATCATCCTAAATAGCAAGCTTGCCAAGCTTACACCATCCCTTTTTTGCACATTTAAAATAAATACAATCAATAAATCAGGAGTATGCTAACACTCCCTGAATCCTTACTATAATCTTTTTCTTGTGATCCTGACTACAGTACTACAAATTTTCAAATGACAACAGTAGAACTGCAGGATTTAAGTCCATAATTTATCTAACCTCAGCCAAGTTTCGTTTCTTTAATCAGATATTTTTTAAGTTTTCCATCAGCACCACTGAGATCAAAGAGAGAAGACTATCTTTGAATGCTTAATGCTATTTTACAGCAAAATCTAGCTCATCATCTAATCTTCCCTGAGGTTTGGACCCTTTCAGTGACATCCTTAACGATGAAGGATTTTTATTGACATAAAATTAAAGCTAGCAGACTCTCAATGGATTACTGCTGTAAGGGATCTGCAAAGGAAAACCCTAGCTTTGTATCAGAAAAGAGAAGATTTATAAATAGCAAAAAAAGGAAGAAATAAAAGAATTCAGTGGTATGAACTAAAAACCTGTAAAACTCGGATCTCAAATTTTCTATTTAATTTTGTATCAAGTTCAGATTTTTGTACCAATTCTGTATCCAAGTTAAAGCTGGTTGTTAGGACAGATAATAAATTTACCAGCTTCCTACAATAAGAAGCAGAGAATTCAGTTCTTTCATCGTAAGGACATGTTTTAAGGCTTTCAGCAAATTGCAGCCTTGACCAGGCTTCAGCTGTTGTATCCACTGTCTTGCTTCATGTAGCCTGGGGGTGGAAAAAAAGAAAAAGGAATATGTACACTTAACTCACAAATGCTAAATAAGACACATCATGAAGACCACTACAAACCACAGGAGCTGCTAAGATATTTTATGCACGAACAACCAGCTTGAAATCACTACCTGCACTTAAAATTCATTGGTTTTTTTCCCTCTTACAAATCACTACAGGCACTTATTATCTACAAGAGATTGCTCTAATTAAATTGAGACGTTGTTTAAAACACCTTTATTTTTCAGAGAAATGAACTTACTTACACATGAACATTGATGTTTTTTGGACACTCCCACAGAGGTGAAATTTCTGTACTGAATGACAGGCAGTACAATTGCTTCTTATAACATAGCTGTTCATCGATTAAACACTAATAAATAAAAAATTGTTAATGCATTACTATCCATGCTGCTTCTAGTAGGGTTATTATCCAAAAGACTCAAAATAGTTGACAGCAGTATTTTCAGCTACCACAGAGAAAAGCTTCTAAGAAAAAGTCATACAGATTCAAATATTTGGTAAGGAGTACAGAGATAAAACCTGCAAACCTATGGTAATCCAGCCAATTTGTTAATGAGGCAGGAGGCAGGGAATATTTGTTGTGCTGGTATCAGTTTTTCTCTTGAGTTGACAAGCACGTGAAATGACATACTGATCTAGAATGGGAGTATTCACCCACCAAGCAACTACTAAAAAATGTTTAATATATATCCGTGGATAGGGCTAAACAATAGCTAAGGTATTAAGACTAAGCAAACCAGACTATGTGGAAATCGAGTTTTCTTGAAGGGGTTTTATTTAAAACACACAAATGAAAAATGTACATAATACAAATTGATGTTAAATAATTCCTGAACGCAGGAAATGAAATTTTACAAAGTTTTGAAGTTAGATAGTAAATCAGCTATATTATATCTTCCTTCCTTACTACAAAAGTTTTATAAAAATAAAGAGTACAATAAAGGACAAGTTTCTTTTGGGACTACAGGAAATGATTAGCTCACCGAGGTTCTGACTGAAATTGTGAAGTGTGCCTTGCTGTGACAAAACATGAAGGCATAAAGAAGCTATACTTACTATAAATAGCTCTACGTACAACTTGGTTCTAGCTCTTAAAGCTGTTTCTGTTAGGCAAGTTTGTTCCATAGAGAATGCTGGTACAAGAATTGAGAAACTTCCAAATATTAATAAGGAAAGTATTACTATTATAGCACACACTGGAGTTTGTTTGAATCTAGACATTAACAAAGACTACACTTTCAAAGACATTTAAAACATACTTTTCTACAACAGAAAACTTCTACTGTATTGTATATTATGAATTTAAGCAGATTTTTGTCTACTTAATTCCTGGCTTGTAGTTATACAAGAGCTCGATTAGTGTGTTATAATTGCTGAAGTCTCCTTTATTATATTACTCACCAAAAGGTCTTTCTGAAAATCCCGTAGTCTAGGTCCGTAACTCATATGAGACACATCAACCATAAGTCCAACTTTGCTTCCTTTTATGAGACCAAACACCTTGAAATAGAAAAGTCATTGTAAACACTAAAGTTTAATAATTTTTCTATGTATTTTGTACAATACCATTTTAAAATCAAATATTAGGTATTTATTTTCATTTTAAGCTTTTTAAAATAAAGATGACACAGTGATAAAGCCAAGAGGGAAGACAAAAAAAAGAGAGGCCTACAGGCTCACAAATTATCCTTTCAGTGAATCATATTACCTCCTTCCCAAGACAACCTATTCATTATTTGAGAGGATAAAAAATAACTTTGTCTACATCTCCTTCAGGTTAAACTTTGTGGAAGCTAGATTTTGGAAGGCTGCTTCCTTCTCTGTCCCCTTTGAAAGGATGTTATGTCCCTTTCCCATTCCTGAGCACTAGCATTGCTAGGCACAATAATTGATTAACCAGCTGTGCAAGAGAAGGAACAATGGACTATAAGACAGCTCCACTCCTGTCAGAGGTTAAGCTCAGCACTGTCTGGTTCTGTTTAAATTGTGCTGAGGTCTTGACGATTAAGATTGCTAAGAGAAAGAAAAAGACTACATCCAGAAAGCAGAAAACCGCGTACCAATGAAAGATCAAGAAAAACAATCCATCGCCAAGATAAGTATCACTGCACATGATGTGTAATCCACAGTACACAAATAAGCTTTCTGGAAGCTGCTTTTCACTAATATTCAAAAGTTAATGTATTCTTTAATGCCGTACAGTTCCATTCTAAAAACATATTGCAAGGCTGAAGTTACCTTTCTGCTGTCCTGCAACAGCCACTGAGTTCGCTGCTGATAAAGTTCAATCACTCTGACAAAAGGCATAGCACACATTTAGCTAAGGCATTCTTTTGCATTTGGTATCAATGTAACATTCAACCATTCATCTTCATCACATCCTTTTTCTCACAGGTGCAAAATCACCTTTTAAAACTACTGTTTTCTGTGTTGTTATACAACGGGTAGTTGCAGGGCTAACCATTTAAACACTTCTTCCCCTAGAGTTTGACTGATACTTAGCAGTCTGAAAAGTGGATCACTGAAATGTTTTCTAATCCGTTGCTGGCTTATTCTGTTCAGAGATAGAAGTGGAGTATTCGCTCTGCTTATGCATGAACAAGAGAAGCTCAGGCAAAACTGAGTTTACTTCATCATACACAGGTTATTTTCAGGAGATGTATTTAATAAAAACTACACGATTGCTTAAGACACTCATTAAATATAGCTTTGTGATTGAAAGGCAGCATGCTCACTGAAGTGCTGGACTAACTGCAGCACAATTTTCAAGAATTTACTTTCAAAATAGGTATAACTTGAGGTAGAACAAAGTGCTCACTGTCCTCCAGAATTGTTTTACTTCAGTCAACTTAGTTTTAACACCATGTGCATAGTTTTTACAATTTGGCGAACAGAAAGGTTAAATCAACATTTCAAAGGGGGAAAACTTTTTGCTTTTTCAAAACACAAAAGCTACTTCTATTTAAACCAGATTTGCAGACAGTTTGCTAGGACGGCGCAGGACCCGAGTGCTGAAGGGGAACCTTCTGAAGATTCTGGATCTTCGTGACTGACACAGCGAGGTGTGCCGAAGTGATGGCACTAAGAACAGACTAACAAGTATTGCAAAGACCAGCAAAAACATCATGATTACTCTATAGCTTATTGAACCTGTTAATTAAATATTTTCCTCAATTTAAGTTTCCTTCATTTTATACACTTTAAATTCACTTAGAAGACTTTCAACTTCCACATATCATGGCTAGATCCATGACTTGAAGCTAATCCAAGTTACAGTAAACATAATCCACAAAATGGAAATATGCAGTATTTCCTCTGAAAACCCAATCTTTCACTAGCTGCCTTTCTAAAAGGAGTTTAATTCTTCAGTTCAAACCCTGGTTGATAGGCATCTTCATAAAAAAAATTAAAAAACCTCAGCCGTAGTGACATATAACTATCACCTACCCTAAATCTCAGCAGAAAGGATTTAATGCTGAGATACTGTGAAGTTCACAGAGGTAACAAATTAAGATTTAAGGCAGTAACTGTAGTCATGGGGGATGGGGATACAGAATCAGTCACGCATCAAAATCATAAACAAGATGGCTACTTACCCAGAAAGTCTGGACTCAAAATCTTTAACAGTCTCTTCTGTAAACTCTCTCTCTTCAACATCGTTTCTTGAATTCCTGGAACATGATGCATAATTAGCATCAGAGATGCACACAAGTTAGTACTAACTAAAGAAAGGGTAGTGTTGTACTTACAAAACATTGCCTTCATTTACCAGATGCTCTAATGTTAATTGCAAGGATTCTAAACTGTAGTTTCTTAGCCATTCCTCTGTGGTTTGAGCCTTTTTAGACTGTATTTTCTTCATTTCTACTCTCTATAGATCAAATAACAAAAAATTAAGTGCAGTATAAGAAATTAAATGTGCTGTTCAAATGTGACAAAAATTTAAGTCTTAAGGATAGTAGCCGGTAGGCAGTGCTTATCCAAGAACAACATAATTTTAGGTACTGGCATACTTTTTTGGATATGGGATGCAAAGGAAAGGAAGGTTTCAGAATACCCCTAGAGTGTGAGCTAAAGAAAAGGGAATGAGAGCTTAGTTTGGAGGAGACAGGAAGATAAGAAATAGAAGAGTTTAGTAAAAGAAATAAAATAAATACCCTAGTAATTTAACAGAGAGAAAGAAAAACTAAGCATCTCCAAATCCATCTCACAGAGTTTGAAAGGATATATATTGTCTTCTGCTTTTCTAAAGAATAATGCAGTATCAACAGTTGATCTACCTTTACTGTTTTGCCTGATTTGTTCACAGACTGATTCATCTTTGCAGAGAAACTATACGTAGTCGCATGACTTTCATTATTATATTTATCAAATTGTCTGTGTATAGGCAAATATACATAAGGAAACATATCAATTGTTTGTTCCCTGCTCTGTATTTATACGTGTTACTTTTCTAGTTGCTTCACTTAGCAGGAAAGCTCGCCTACCAACAGATCTTGTGTCTTGTTGGTATGTGTCACCAGCAACTCATTATCTGGTCCTAGATGAGACACAGTAAAACCTTGACATGGTGGATGATCACCCTGGAGACTGGATTTTGTGGTCACCCTACAAGACAATATATTTTATGTGATGACTTCATTACTCATGCTACTCTTGTACAGTTATAAAGTCTTTACAAGTTTTTTTATGCAGGAACTGTTTCATATTTTGGCATTTGTTTACACATTCCATCTGATAAAATGGAATGTTTTGAAGGGATGCAGTACATAGTTTATAGGAGTTACAGTCATTTACTCTGTAACTACTTATGAAGTCTTAACAAAATTTTCTAACAGTACCCTTACCCCACTTTTTCCAAAAACTGATCATTGTCCAACAACTGAGCCATTTTCCTGATGTGTGTATCCATTATGTGAACAGACTTAGCCTTATAAAAAAAAAAAGGCAAAAAGACAAAGTATTAGAGTAAAAAGCTTAATCCTCAGGAATATACACTATTAAAAAAGGTATTAATATTGTCAGCAACTTATATGATAATTACACTGTATGTGTGACAGCTGCAAATTAAAAAACAGCTGCGAAGAGAAGTTACAATCATCCATCTATCAAAAACACGTTTAGGAACTATTCTGCAAGAGCGACTTGTTAAGAGATTTCACGCAGTTAATTACATGTATGCACAGCTGCCGGGAGACTCCCTGCACAGCTCAACTACAAAAAAGACCAACCACAACAAACCCCACAGCCCTACGAGCGAGCGGGAGCCGCGGCGGCAGCAAGCGGGCGGGCAGCTGGAGACAGGCGCTGCGAGAAGCGGGATGGCGGCGTGTCAGCGAGCTGAGAGCTGTCCCTCGGCTTTAGGCCATAGCCCCAGAGCAAAACCGATCGTAAAACCCTGCTTTTCACTCCGCTGGGCTCCACTCCTCACCCCGTTCCAACACCCGCGCCCTTCCGCTCAGCCGCGGGTGTCGGAGCAGCCCTCTCCCCGCGAGCCTCCTCCCCTCACCGGGAAACGCGTCCCTCGGGCCCCGCTCCGCGCCGTCCCGGCCCCGGACACTCTCCTCGGCTCACGCGGGAAAGGCCTCAGCGCCCCCGCCCCGCCCCGTCCACACTCACCTCACCGGGGGACAAGCTCCGCCGTTCCCCGTCCTCCCTCCCCGCCCGAACTCCCGAGCGGCCACCGCAGCGGTGCCAGGGATGCCCCAAGCCCCCTCAGCATCGTCGGGCCAAGGCACTCCCGGCACTCACTCGACACCCGACCCTTCTCCCGCGCGGGCCGGGCGCCGGCGCCGCAGAAGAGCCCGGAGCAGCCCAGCCCCACAGCGAGCTCGGCCGCGGCTGCACCGCCGTGTTTCGGCGTTGCCGGTAGAGACGGGCCGGCCGCGGCGGCAGGAGCCGGCGCCGCTTCCCGCCGCCGGAGGGCGGTGGCGGGCAGGAGGCGCGCGGGAATCCCGCCGCGGATGCGGAGACGGCGGGGCGGGGCGGGGCGGGGCGGGGCGGGGCGGGGCGGGGCGGGGCGGGGCGGGGCGGGGCGGGGCGGGGCGGGGCGGGGCGGGGCGGGGCGGGGCGGGGCGGGGCGGGGCGGGGCGGGGCGGGGCCCCGTTCGGTCAGCACAGCCGGGGCGAGTCACTTTAGTAGACAATTTATTTTGATAAACTTGCTCAATAACAAAAATACAAGTGAAGAAAATTATGTCCATTTTATACAGTCTGTATTAACATTTGTTCGGAAATCATTAGTTGAAAAACGTTCTACGCTCCGCAGTAAAGGCCGGGGCACGGGGCGCAGGCGCCCAGGCCTCCAGCGAGGACCGACGCGACGCCCAGGCAGGACAACCCGCTTGCAGACACCATTTCCTTCATTATTTTCATCCTTCACAAAGGTTTTAAAGGACAGCTTTCATGTTTTTCGTGTGTGTGTAACCTACGGCTGTGTTCTGAAGTGGTTCAACAACGGCCCTGAAACACAGGCACGACAGGAAGGCTCCCATCTGGCAGCTTTACTTCAGCGAGAGGACGGGGCTCAGGTGGGGCTGGCACTACCAGCACCTTCAGGAAACTGGTTTCACTCACCAGCAAGATTAACATCGTTCTCCGTTGCTAATGGTTAGACTGGTGTGTTCAGGGAAGCACATCCTCCTCAGGTCTGACATGAACAGCTTCCAGGCAATTATTTCAGCTGAGCTCAAATAGTAAGATTTATACAGACAAATTAACTAGTTTTCCTTCTGAAGGTATTTTGTTTCTGATCTTACATTTTGTTAGCCAAATAAATGGCAAAGTGTGCACAAATTACATTATGATGTGACATCAAACCTTTGGGGGAATTCTGAAGCAAAAGACTAAAAATAAGAATCTCTAGTGATGTATGAACGAGCTGTCCTTCAAAAAGTTAAAAAATAATGGCTGGCAGAATCAGAAAAGTTTATGTAAACACTCAACACAGATATGGGATTACCTTTGGAGAAGATTCATATGGAAACATTTGCTTTTCATGAACTGAAAAAGTCTACAGATGTTTAGGCATCTTCAATACGAACTTCCTGTAGTTTAAAACAAAACCTTGTGCAAATAAAACCTATAAATAGTCTTCAGCAGATTTTACAGTGATGCTCTTAGGTATGAAAAGAATGCACACAACTTAAAAACAAAAGTAACAGACATAAGTTTGACAAATGATTGCACCATAAAACAGTGTTTTATATACAGTTTACAAGATATGATTTTCTGCTATAAATTAATACTGTACTATATAGTACTTAGTGACCTTATTAAAAGCAACTGTTGACAGCTGTCTCTTCAATTACTGGGTAGGGTTTTTTTAAATGCAGATGGCTCCATCTATTTCTGCACTTAAAATGCTTAAATGTTTAATCTGCTCATTAAATCTCTGCTATCATTTAGTAATTCATAGCAATAGCACTGGCAGATCAGATAAATTTCCAGCCAGCCAGCCTGGGTATGCTCCAACATAAGAGTTTATATTTTTTTATTAAATGATGATCCATTTAATCTAAGCCTAAATCCACTGTATACATGATGTTACTATAACTGAAGTAAGAGGAGGGGGGCAAGAAATCTTAGCAGCAGAGAAACTCTTCCCCGTCACCTGTGTTCCAGTTACAAAAAATCTACTAGAACTATTTACAAGAGTGACATTTCTGAAAAACACAAGAGCTTTTTTTTTTCCCAACGTAATTTATGATCTGAATTTTAGTGAGTCCTTCAGCTTAGGATACAGCAGTGATAACACCAAAAATTCAGACACACCTCCAGGAGCTGAAGCCTGCATTTTATGTTCACCAACATTACTGGGGACCTCAGACTACCCATGCAGATGAAGGCTTAAATTAGGAACCAGATCATGTTTAAACCAGTACTTCCAAATAGATGCCTGGCTGTACTTACAGATTAGCATACTTTAGAAAAATTTAGTGTTCTATAAACACTCTCTTCTACCTGTGAGCTGACTGGAAAAAAAGTCACTTATATACCATTCCAGTGACAAGTTTGCTCAAAAATGTCAAAAGAACAAACACTTAATTCAGCAAATAACCTTTCTGTATTAAAATACCTTGAGAGGGAGGAGGAGGAGAGGGACCCACTAGGGTCTGAATGGCACACAGTTTAAAAGAATTGTGCAAATTGTCCTATTTTCAAACACTAAGCTTCTCTGATAAGTCTCAGATTTTGGAAACTGCTGATTATATCTTAACAACCACCTCATTCTAAATTACACTTTCACTAACATTTTAGAAAAATGTCTATTTAGTAATGCAGTTGTTCTAATAAGCTCAATGAAACAGCACTTGAAACAATTTTTTTGTTTTCATAATGAGTCTCGGGTAAACCACATATTAACTGGAAAATAAATACTGGTAGTGCAGGCAGCTTTCCTGGGACACTAAATTGCACCTTCTGCAAGGTTAGACCGAGTAGTACATTATGACATCTACAGATTCCAAGGTTTATCCTTGTATTGAAAAATAAAACTACCTTTAGTGAGGAATATTTACTCCAAATTTGAGTGGCCCTTAAATCCACATTTAACATAAGAACTTTAGTAAACAAGGCATATATTATTTAAACAATTATATTGCTTTTTTTTTTTGTAAAGATGAATTAATACTCAAGTGACAATAAGTTCATCCATCTTTGCAGTGGAATAGAGTTTGCATTACTTTAAACATTGCATTTTACATGTGCTAGAGATGCTTATCTGTGGTAAAATGCTGTGCTTGAACATGTATGAATGCTAATGTAACAACGCAGTAGAAAAAGAGACCTTCTGTACGACAGTTGCTAATAATTTAAATAGTGTCAGTTTCCCAAAATTAGGACTTCAACCTTAAGGTATGACATGATCTCACTTTCTACCCTCATATACAAATAAATTACCATAAAAAGAATTTTAGCTTAACTTAAAATTGCACCTAGAAAGGCATGGGATCATTTGTACCTATTACAAAAAACTGTTAAAATCAAGGGCTGCTACAAAGAATGAGGTAAACTGAAGACTCTCAGCTATGTGGCCTTCAGAGAAATGGCTTTTTTTCTATTGAGTTCTAGTTTTGCACACCACAGTGTTTTGCTAGCAAAGCATTCTGAGTTCTTTTCCAGGAACCATTAGTGTGTATATACATATATATACATATATGTGTATATACACACACACACAAACACACACACTGTATACTGCATCAGCAAAATATATATATATTTATATATATATTTATATAAATATAAGGAAGAAATCCCCCTCTAAAATGTTTCTTAGTGTTTTTCTAGAGCTTATGGGGGAGGAGGGGATGTAGGTCGTCTTGCTGTTACATACATTTAGAGAACATGTTTTGATCTATTGGCTTCTTGGTGCAGTAATGCAAGATTGATCCACATTGGTGCCAAAGGCTTTGCTCATCAGAAGGAAGATGTAAAATACTAATCTCCTAAACAGCGAGGCCAGCCTCACTTGAATTCCTCTGCAACCCTCTGGTCTACCACAAAGTTCATAAATACTTCGACTTCCAAATTGTTAGACGTTAAAAACAGGAACAGTACAGTAACACGGGGCATTATGCTTCTCAGTGTAAAGCATTCTTCACTAGTTCCTATCACAGTGCAGACCTGACTGCATTAAATATGCTCAGGAGATTAGTCAACGTTGTCTGTATTTGGTTACGGGAAAGGCTCTCCTTTTTTTCATCCAAAGTGCATAGTGAGAACAAGTCAAAGCATTCCTCTTTCAGTAAGCGTTGGATAGTCTGATCTAGGCATCCTCCTGAGAATGCAAATCTGATGTCTTGCTCTTTTCCAAAATAAAGTCCTGCAGTTCAGACATTCATCAGCCAGGTAAACAAACTTTGCCAGCAAATAGAAGTCCCACTATTGTAAAGAAAATGGATAAGACAAACAGTACATATGAAGACCCAACCACTGTGTTGTTGGGTAATTTATATGGTTGACCTCCAACTTCGTTGATGTAAAATCCTATTGGAAATATCAGGGCTGCCATACAGAACAGAATCACTGCAAAAAAAAGAGAAAAGAAAAAATGGTCAATGCTGTGTTAAAGTCCATATATTTACCAGTTCATAAAACAGTCCAGAAAAGCAAGCAAAGTATTCTGACCAGACTGAAGAGCTAAGATACCCTGGTACCTAACCTGCTCAAAATGACCAAATAGGCTTTATCTTGCTTTTAAAACATTCCTCATCTACTCCCGAGAAAGACTGAAAGACCCCCATTTTGACTGTAATTTCAGTCCTGCTCACTAGATCATGAACTGTCTTTACAGAATAAAAATTTGGTGGATTGTACCTCTACCACCATTCACAAGTTTAGTCCCAGAGCTCATTACTTCTCCAGTTATTTTAGAGTCATTTTCCTCCACAGTCAATAAAGTAACATTCAACATTGAAGAAACTCTTTTTCTATTATCAGAGTTGTCTTTTTCCAACCTTAGTTGCCCTTTCCCATTCTTCCACATAAATTCCTTCTCTGAAAAAAATTTCTAAAAATAGAAAACACATAGATTGTCATTACAGATTCTTTTAGATTAAAATATGCCAGTTTCCTAAAGTTACATGATTATTTCCTTAAGTAATAAAATATCCTGAAGATTTTCCATTGGAATACAAAGAAAGTTTACTGATTCAGTGTAATCTAAGCTTCTTACTGAAAAACTTCCAATTCGGACTCTATGAACAAAGAGAACCAAGCAATGAGGCTTTTTATTTCACCTGAACAGTTGGACGCATGTACACGGTTTGTGCTTACACCTGACTCTGCGTGGATGTACAAAAGAAACCAGAACTCCTACTAAAGCCATTCATTAGAATTACATTATGGATTTCGCAGGCCTTTAGGTATCAATAGTGGCCAACATTCAGTACTCTGATTAAAACCAGGAGAGAACATCCAGTGTTGTAATCTCTCCCAGATGACAACTTCAGTGTTCCTGTAACACACCTTTGGGTAAGTAACCCTGTTTAGTTTGAACGTAGCAATATGCAGGGCTCTACTGTCCTGACCAAGGGAATGACATCCAAACATGGCTCTTAAGAGGCAGGATATTCTTCACAATAAAAAGGATTGGCTTTTGAATTGGTTTGATTGCACATGCAAGAATATACAATTAGGTCTTTTAATCAGAAGTAGAATAACACAGAATTTTATCTGATTCCACCAGTTCAGTCAACTATTAGTGCAACAACTGTTAGCTGCTCCTTGCTTTCTGAAACACGTGAAGCAGCTTACACAACACCTTGAGTCAAGAGCAGCTACTACCAGGATCAGCCTTTCTTTCAGCTGACAACATCGAGCAGGAAAAAAAGAACAAAAATCACATGTTCCACTCGAGGGAGCTCGTGTCTCACTTTTAATGGAATAGCGCTGGAGGGTCATTCTTTACAGGGGAAGAAAAAGAGCACAAACAAAAAACATCTGGGAACTGCACAGTTACTACATTCTTGCTCAGTGCTACTTTGTTAGGCCATCTATTAAAACCAAAGAACCAGCAATGAAATACTAAATCTTAAATAATCTAGAAGCTTTTAATCTACATGATTATTGGTCCATGTTATTCCACACTACACAATCTAATCCTTAAAGAATGTTTCCTTTTTTAAATTGTATCTTAACCAACAGCTGGTCCATCTGAGGAGAGAAAGCTTGGGTATGTGTTTCTTGAGCAGATCTATGTAAGCACAGAAGAGTTCTGTACTTGAGTGGTCCAGAAAACAGTGGCTGATGTGTGATTAGTAATGCAACATACAATTAGTAACAGTTTGAAAAATATTCTGAGGATGAGTCACATTATCATAACTCAGCATGCTTCCTATTACATCCAGTTTGTCCCTGAAAAGCATTCCAGTTATTTACAAAACTTGTTATATTTTAACAATAAACACTTCCAGGAAGTAGCTTTAGGATTCTGAAAACAACCTGCATTTTCAAGATTAAATCTCCTTTATTACACTCAAGAACCACACAGCTGGAAAAGTTCTGATGGCCTCATGGATACGGTTGAACAACAGATCTTTATCCCTCTTTACTAAACCACTGTTCTTTGAGGTGTGTTGTACATACATGCACCAGTGCTCTTAGGTCTGAGACCTGCTAATGGCGCTATTCTGCCAAGCGGTGTGTGCCCAGTGTCTCCTTGTTCTCCTGCCCAAGGACAGAAGGCTGCAGGTATCTCAACTTTCCCTTAGTTCACAGCAGGAGAAAAAAATAAATTCTGCACATGCAGGCAGTGTGCAGAATACTGATGTGCATACACATTTCAAACATTTACTACAGGAGCAACCAGCCATCTTTTCTCTTCCACTGCGCACACACACAGTGCACATGTTCTGCTGTGAGGGTGTCCAAGCATTTTTATTAGTGTGGCCTGAATTTTCAGTCTACTGAAACTGCAAATGAAAAACGGATTCATCAAAGTCTCTGTCCAATTAGGAAGCCTGAATTATGGCAGAGTTTTGAGAAGTCATTAAGAAAAGACTGCATGATAAATATATTTTTAAAAAAAAAGAAACCAAGGAGAAAATCCAGACATTAAGTGCTCAGTTAACCTAGTGTGTGTTCTTTTAGAAGGAGGTTTGTAAGCTAGAAGATAGGAAATTCTTATACAAGCTGTAGCCCAAATCTAACTCTTCATATCTGTTAGCATAAACTCTGAACTTCCAGCAACCTCTTCAACAACCCATAAAGAGTGTCCCCCTCAAGAGTATCTCCGTATGATTTCAAATTCTTCCTTGGGTAGGAAAATTTGCTGATAAGACATGTAACGACTGTAATTTCTATTAACAAAAATATTTAGGTAACAAAGCACAATCATTTCTAGTCTGCTTCTGAATGGTGGCTGTCAAAAAAGATCTAGTTCCTTTTAATTCTTTAGCTTGAAATTTTTTTGAGTATCAAATGACAACTTCAAAAAATCCAGGATACAGCAGTATAAAGAAGGAAAAAGCTACGGTCTGGTCTTTAGAGGGCTCATTGTCATACCTGCTTGCCTCTTTAGGACGCATAACATAGAAAGCAGCACCAGGTGCAAATCTTTAATAAATTAAGCAGCACTTTATTCACTGGGGAACACCAGGGACAGATGTTTGCAGCACAGCTACTGTTAGTTAAGAATGTGATTATCCTGCTCCACTTTTACTTGCATTCCAAAGAGCAAGTCCATTATAGTCAAGGACATTTAAATCCTCAGACAAAAAGAATAACAGACTGTCTGGTAGCTGCAAAAAAAAAGTAGAAATATGATTTTTTTTTTGGCCAGCATCTCCTCCCTTGATGCATCACAGAGAAACACCCAATTCAGCGGCAGCAGAAACAGAAATAATTCCCTTTCTAGTTGTAGCAGATGGTAAGAGACCTGAATCTGTGTAAGATGTAAACAGATCTTGTGGGAGCTCTGAATTCCTGCAATAACCAAGACTGTTATAACGTACATAAGACCACCTAGGTGGCCTCTGCAGAGAATAAGCTCTGGACATTGTTTCTAATTACAGAACCTAACAGTACCTGTTCCAAGGACCATGGAAATCACAACGTTTGAGATTTACCATAGGTTCACCCCATCCTATCTTCTAAACCAGAAGATGGCATAACGGGCACCCTGAAAAGGCAAGGGGTTTAGATAAATTTGAAGTAGGTCTAGCAAAGAAGGAGCAGTTTCAGAGATACAGAGAACAATACCAAACCCAGGTTACTTGTTCTACTACCAACTTATGCCACTATGTCACTGGGCATCATTAGTGATGAAGTGGTACAGAAGCTGTGGTAGTACTAGGCTGCCAGCTCACACTTGAGTAACAGGTAAATAACACCATGCAGAGGAACGGCTGGTCAGATCTTTGGCTGCTATCAACACACACAGCATAACTATGAATTGGAAGGGCCTCATTCACAGAAGGAGCACACAAAGACCTGGGCAGTGCAGAACGAACACCAAGGAGGAATCCATTCTCCATCACACTGTATGAATTTGGTACTACAGTTAACAGGACTCAAACAGCCATGACAGTTTTGATAGTATCTATGCCCAATGTGACAATACCTACCACATCAGTAGAAATATTGGGAATCTTGAAAGACTCTTCTCTACAGAAAGCAAAGGAAAACTTTTGCATTTGCCTTTAGACGACTTTCGTCACTCATGCAGTATGACCTGGAGGAGGGAAATATCTCTCCTCTCCACAACGTTGTTTTGCAGAGAAGCCCGAAAAACACATTTCTGTGCAGTAAAACCACCAATGGCTGAGAAGTGATGCAAATGCTGTGCTAGTAAATAGTACCTCAGGTGTATCCTTTTAGATGTGTATACAGGAAAGAGTTGACAAACTTTTGTCCTTCGTGTGCCCCTTAGCTAAACAAGATAGACAACACCACTGTCGGCAATAATTCACATTTATAGATGCACAGTTGAAAAATCTGGAGTCATCCAAGATGACCAGACTACAAGCAAAAATTCCATTAAAAATACAAGCTATATATTTAAATATAAATTCCAGTATGAACTGGGCAAGAGTGATCTCTTACCAGATTCTACTTGATGCTGTCAGTGTTGCAAGAAAAGGGCTGAGCAAGAGGATTCCTTTGCCCTTAGATGATTTACTCTAGACCCTCTTGCATTTGAAGAGAATGGAGCTGCCTGCCCCAGAGCTGCCCTGGACAGTCCCAGCAGACTCCTCTGCCTGCCTGGGATAGCATGGCCTATTTTGTGTTCAGAAAGTTCTGTGAGAAGAGTATCTGCTAGCAGCCTGTACTAGACTGTTGAGTCTTGAAATTGTTTGCAGAAGAGATGTAATGCAACCATAAAGTTTTCCCTATGCCCTTCTAACGAGTTATACGTGTTTTCATAACGTAGCTCTGGCACTTCACAGGAAGGACCTGTTCATGGTATTTCAAGTTGATTCCACATTGCTACATGTTTCCTAATACTAATCTACACAACTAGATTACTAATTGCCATTCAATGAACCACAGAAGTCACTCATCAACTTTTGAAAAATAAAGAACTCTTCCTCCCATTCACTTCTTTTTGAAAACCAACTTCTTACAAGGAAGTTAAGCAAAAAAATTTCCCATCATCATTCTTAACAGGAATGCAAAGGTCAGAGTCATATGTATTGGAGATGAATACCAAAGATGTTGAATTTTAGAATTTTGGCAACATAGTGATCATATCTTAATAGAATTATGAACAATTCTGAATTGCAAGAAAACATATTAATATGTTTCATTATTAAACATCTCACAACAAAAAGGCAAGTGCTGAAATAAAAGAATGTCCTTCGATATTTAGACTTCTAATAATGAACCTGTTGCAAACTTAAAGAAATCTACAGAAAAAAACAAACAGCTTTAAGGTATCAGATTTTTTGACTGAACTAATCACATTTGTAGAAAACTAAAGATGCAGGGATGAGATGACTGGAGATATTTAAAAAAAAAAAACACATCACATTAAAATATGGAAAGCCCAAAATACAAGCTCTGAATTTAAAAAAAACCTCAATAAATAAATTATGGTTTCAACTAGTAATATATAGTACTCCAAAAAAACCCTTTACCCTAGAGCTTTGACTTCAGCTCACTGTAAGCATCATAATTTTACATGGCATTTTGAGTTTAAACCCTCCCTGCATACATTAGATAAACATGAAATATGTATAGACAAACAAGGGCACTGGAAAAGTTGAGATGGAATATTCAGTAATACTCATGTCTGCTATTTTAATCATTCACCGGAAAATAAATAAAAGTCAATCGTATCAGATACAGCATTTCAATAGCTCCATTGTCTGCAAGAGCTGCACTATTAATTTAATATGCTGTGTAGCGAAGTTGTCAGAAGGATGGCTTTGATTGTACAAGTGCCTCAGTGAAGTACCTTTGTTGAAGCTGAACGCTTTTTTATATTATTCCCTCCCCCAAAACAAGGTTAAATCTCACTCATATTAGATATCATTAGATGTCAGAGTTCCATTAAACTTTATTTATGCCTGTGTAAACCACAAACTTGCATTTTCTGGTTAGTGTTCACACTACCTTTAGTGGTATGTCATAATTCAAGTCAATTTAAAAGCCCTCAGGTTTGAGTTTTTTCATGCTGTCATCCCCACCATTAAGGCACCATTTCACAGTTGGGCTAAGCCTGTAACACACACCAAGAAAAGGAAGTTTGAAAGTCATTCCCCTTACTCGTTATAACCGTTTTGCTTTTGCACCAAAGTAGCAATAGGATACGCTTCCCTGCACGGAAACACAGGGCTGCTAGTGGAGGCTCAGCTGTGAAGAGTTATGCTGGTTCTCATACAGAACAGAATCAAGGGAGGCAGAAAAACACTGGTACGCCTCCCTCCAGCTAAAGCAGTGCTGCGGGTCACTTATGGAAGCAAAAGTGTCGGTGCTGTGAAGCACAGCAGATAGTCTGCAGTGGGAAATCCTCCTGCATAGCCAATTAGGATGCAGATATTTTGAATAAAACACCCACTGTGAGCATGAAGAAGGACTGAAACAGCATCAACCCTGAATGAGATATTCATGAGACACCTGAAGTAGGAATGGATTTCAGACTGCAGCAAGTCTCAGATGCCTCCTCTTCCTAGGGGAGGGTATTTCAGTCATTCCATTCTGCTAGGAGTTAGCCCTGGATCTATGAGAGCGGGGAAGTATAAAAGACTATCAGACACACAATTCAGCACTGACCTCTTCTATCCCTGCTCATTTTCTTAGGTCAATTAATGGCACTGCCCAAGGAAGGTGAAGGACTCATTTTACCTTCACTTCCTTTCTCTCACCTTGGGCCTACAGACTATTAATCCCTCTCAATTATAGCCACTTAAGATTTCAACCCCTTGTTTTTTGAAGAATTTTTTCTCTCAGACATGATATTTGAAGAGAAGGAATGTTTTGTATAGTAAGAGCCCTAAGCACTCCTCCTTGTCAACACTGTAGTGTTATTTTAGACTCCATCAGTTTATCCTGCATACAGGTCAACTGTGTAGTTGAGGTCACTTACTTCCAGTGAAAGCTATCCAGCGGGCATATTTAGTAGCTTCTCTTCGCCAGTGGGAAGCCACCAGCAAACCACATGTGACAGTTAGTGAAATGATTCCCATAATGATGAAAAATAACGTAGTGACCCACTCAGGAGGCAGCCGTGGAGGAATACAGGTCCTGTCACGTCCATGGATGGTTTGACACTGTCGCACAAGGCCAACTGTGAGAGCACCTGAAAACACATAGCAGAGAGGCAAATAAACTTTCAGAATCCTCTCTGAGGGGCGCTCAATTGCAAACCAAAGCTCAGAATTGTCCAAAAATAAGGGATTCTTTCTTTGATGAACCTTAATAAGCCTTTCAAACACAGGGGGGGGGCAGGGGGGGGCATGATCAAACATCTCTCTTCATATTCTTTCATCATGCGCTTGCACAAGTTGAAGTGAGACGGCTGCAAGCTGTATCTGATTCTTAAGTGGCAATCAAGGTCTAATCAAAGGGATAAAGCACGCCTATAAAGCCTGCCAATATCAGCTAAAGTGGTAGCTGAGTTGTACAGAGGATCACCCCCTCATCTGTGCAAGATGAAATACTTTTACAATCTACCAAAATGAGCTGCAGCCCCCTAAAATGTCTTTAATTGTCTAATGCCTTTTTCCCTTGTCTGTGAACAGCTTTCATCTTCAAAGTCTTGCAGCAGAAGCCACGTTTAATTCATTGCAAGATTTTAAGAACATTTAAAAGAAAACAACACCTCTTGACAAAAACTCTTAAGAGTCCCTCTAAGCTAGGTCAATTTTGACATCTAACAAGAGTTGTTATACACACAAACTGGGATATTTACACAAAAGATCTATCAAAAAGATTGTAGAAAAAGGACAAGACTGGTACAGGAACCATAAAGTTTTACAAAAAATGAGGTATTTTTTGTTAAAGTAAAAAAACCTCAACTGATTTAAAATTCCATTTGGTGCTTTTGAGATTCATAAAGAAGCTTTCAGTAAGCTTTAATAGTGAAGTTGTCTTTATTTGGAAAATTTTAACCCAAAATTAACACGCAAGATTAAAATCTATTTCTTCCAGTGTCTCTTAAACATTAAGTCCTATATTTCTCAATTTTGTCCCTTCTAAACTGTTTTCCTAAATAATCACAACTGTCCTTTATCTAAACTAGAAGCAAAAACCAACAGTGGATAATATTAGAGTCAGTATCATCCTCCACAAATTATTGTAAGTAAATACTGTTATAGTTGACCTGTTTAAAATAAAAAGAGGGCAAGACGGAAATAATTACAGTAAGACTTGGAAGATTAGGTTTAGCATGTCTTTTGGAGGGAGAATCAACTGTTATACTTTCTTTGCTTCTTTTTTTTAAAAAAAAAAGGCAAAAAAAAGCATGAAACAAAGTCAGTCAACAGACAAAAGGGTAACTAGTCCTAGCATGCACCTCCTAGCACCCTGGAGCCAACTTCTACAAGTGTCCAGATCCTGTCTGCTTACACCTCAGCAACGAGTACCAGCAGAATCAGCTTCTAAGCTTGGAATCATTGGGTCAGGAAGCAGAATATCATGTTTTATTAGACGTAGTGCTTCTGATATGCTCCTTGAGGCTGAGAAGAACCAAGAGCAAGAACTACTGAACCAGTTCTGTCGAAGCATTACTTTAACCTTTTGTTAGACTATAAATTTTTAGCCCTATTCAAATACATCCTTTTAATTAAATATTCATCAACTGAGAGATTTAGAGATGAATTTTCAGCTAAAAGTTGAAGTAAAATCCTTAAAAAAAGTGCCAGTTACAAAACCAACAAAATTGGCATTTTCTACTCCAGACATACAGCAATCACACCCTTGCTGTGCACCAGGATTACACAAAGCAGACAGAATTACACAAACAACCTTGCACACAGCTCACATACCTGTACAGTACATAGTTTTACATGAGCTGCTTCTCAGTTGCTTTTTCATAGCCTGCAATGTTTTCATTTTGCATAAGCTGCTGGGGCAGAAGAGAGATGTGCATGTGTCCTTAAAAGTCAAGCTCTCAAACACACACATCGCAGAACCTCATACAAAACACTAAGTAGCTTCCTGTTGTTTGGGGATAAAGAGGCTACTCACTGCAGTATCACAGAACAGGAGATTAATCCAAATCACTCTGCAAGACTAGGATTTAGCAACAATTTTATTATACTCACAGTAAAAGTAATTTTTTTCTAAACTGCAGTTCTAATCTAAAGAATGACTTCATAAAAATGACATCACACACTCAATAGATGTTTTCTGAATTCAAAGACCTCTCCTGAATTCAGTGACTAATTTAGTGCATTTTTAACTTGGGCAAAAGCAACAGTGATAAGAACAACTGTGCTTGACTCCATTCCATTTTGTGCATTAACTAAAACTGAAGAACAGTTGCTATGGACAAGCATGTATTAGAAAGACACAACTAACTCATCTTTCAGATGCAATTTGCAGTTTATATTGAAGACATTTTTCAATTAACAAGAAGACATTTAACATGTCAGAGAGGGCCAAATCGAAGCCCAACAGTGTCATGTTTAGAGGAAACAGAAAACTCCATCCTGAACTACTATTTTTCCGTGCAATTTTTTTGCTGTCAACATCTACTTTTCCAAAGGCTGATTTTCTCAAAAAAAAAACCCTCCACCACCACCCAACAAATCCACAACTGAAAATGAAAAAAGAACAAAAACATCTCCATTGCAAGTATCAGGATAGCATCCCTTTTGAAGGCACAAGGATAGTTGCAAGAAAATACTCAGAGCAGGGTTTCCTAAACATCACTGCTCATGCCCAAGTATGTTGTTCCACTCTTTTGGGTTTTTGTTGTTTTTTTTTTCTTTTTCTTTTAAATCAGAGTTTTAAAGCATCAGCAAATAAATTTCCATCTGCCATTTTGGAGGAATGAACTTTATTTTATGATTAAGTTTTTGCTAGCACATACTGAATATTTTCTCTTAGCTCTGCTTTAAGGATTGCAAACTTGAAGAAGATACACTCCATATTCAAGGTTTAGAATCTTGAGTCTGCAAAGAAAGAGCAGAAAAGGCAGCAAACCAAAGGCAGGCAAGCCCTCGTTTTTCCCCTTTGTGCAGATGTGCAGCTGCCACGGAGCCGACCCACAAGTCCCACTCCAGCCCCTCCGGAGCTATGCCATCTCTCTCCTGTTTCCCTGGTAACTACAGAGCCACCAAGGAGGAATCACATGCTACAGAGAGAAACAAAGATTGCTGCAGCCCTTTCGCTCCCCTACCTCTCCATCACTTTTGAATTATTAAAAGCAGCACAGCGATGCCATGGCTGTTCATCTATTATTTGACTGCCAGAACACACGGGATCAAGCGTGCCAATGGATATAGGTGAGATGCCACTGCCGCGAAGAGCTTACCATAGCATAGGAAGCAACTAACATGGTAAAAGCATAATGCAGTGAATGAGGTGAGGCTCAAACGTTACAAGGGCACAGAGCTCAGCAGCTATGCTGTCACATGAACATACAAAGCACAAATCCTCAGAACTGCTCTTGCTCATACAGTTTGGGGTACCGGCTCCTCCTCTGTCCTTCCCTACTGTCCCCAACTTAAAGTGTCCTTATTCTTTCCCATCATTTTAGAGAAAATGCTATTCTTTGGGTTTAAATGCATCTGCAACCCTTTATACTCCTTGACGACAGCTTCCTTACTTTTACCTTCCATACATCAACCACATCGTTAGCAAAATGCTTATTACTAACATTAAATATTACAGGCCAATATGCCTAGTGAGGAGGTGAAAACATCCAGCCACTCCCAGACAGCCTGCTCTCCTACCTTCCCTCCCTTGTTGTCCTGAAGAGATGATATGGTTCTGCCAGAAACCCTGGCTGTGACTGCCAGGCAATTTCTGGTCAAACAAGACACTTTTCTTTAGTGTACTGCGGACTTGTTATACCATCTTTGCTAAGCAAAGAGCACAGCTTACAGGGTTCCTAATGAGGTGTTTATGACATAAATCTTAGAGCACTGTCAATGTGGCAAGGACACTGGTAAATTTTATGTTTTAGTAATGAGCACAGTACATGGAGCTACGTTATTTGGGCACGCTAAAACATTCATCCCTGCTGGTGAGGTAACCATCGCATGCCAGAGAATGACATATGTAAAACAAGGGCAGCTCAGTTATGCCATTCCCTGTAACTCTTATTGGGCCACAGACAGACAAGGACAGGATGAAATGAAGTTGTTTTCAGAGAGTTTCTAAGTTCTATCATAAACTTGAATGGAAAAAGGTCTAGGTCCATCTAAGAGGAGGAAGAAGCTGCAGCTGTCTAGCGTGCAGCTGTAGCTTGCTACCCAACCCAAGCAGAAATTTTAAAGGTTTAAAGAGTGCAGTGATTTGGTCATGGCAGACTAACACCCTGTACCAATGTTAAGGATAACCACAAGTTGACTTCGGCCACCTTGCCTTTAACATGTCTGCTGCTCCTTGCCTGCAACCAAGCCTCTCTGACAGAAGACCGCTTTCAAAGTGAGCGAAGCATAGCCGAGGAATTCCTGAGAGGAACAAACAACAGAGCACGGTAAGAATACTTCCAACGCAACTGACAGTAACAGCAAAGAAGGAGGAGTTATGTCCAAGAAGAAAATTTTTCAAAGTCATCCAAGGAATCTGGCAGTTCAAATGGGATGTTTCCCAGACTTACATATGGAATTTATTTTCCTGCAATGGGCACTTTAAGTGATGTTACTGTACAAAGCGGGAAGAGGGAATGACTGATTTAGGTCTATATGTACTTTGTTTTGTGGAAAAATTCTGTTAATTCTATATTCCAGGTATTAGCTCCTTGGAAAGAGAGTACTATCCCTTCTGCCCTTCCCAAAATCCAGGGAACTGACACTGCTGATCCTTCCCTCCCATAGCTTGGAAGGCAAGTATTTCAGTGTAAAACTCCATCACAAATCAGGCCCTGTACCCTCTCTTATGAGGAGATTAGTCATGCTTAGAGTAAGCAATGCAGAAAGTTAGAGAAAAACTATGCTTTTGCAGGATACTCATGACCTCTGGTGCGAAGAAGAAAAAGATACAGTACTCTGCTGACTTGCAAAGCACTTCAATACTGGGGAGGAAAAAAGGATTAACACCACTGGGGAAGACTTCTTGATTCTAAAAATCATGGTCCATGTTGTAATAATTAAACAGAATTGCAGGGTCTCTGAACACAAATTCCCACTGAATGACACTCACAGGCATGGCTCAGAATTTTTTTGTATCTACAACTGCTCAGAATTATAGCCTTGTAAAAGGAAATGTAGTTAGTCCTCATCTAAATTTTCAGCCATTGACCCATTGAAGTGATTTAAAAATGTTTACAGCCTCAAATAATGTTGTATCAGAGCATTTCGTAAAACAGCATATACACATAATTAACTGCAGCTAAGAAACCACAAGTTGAATACCCTTTCCTCCACTTTTTTTGCTTAGATCGTTGTTGTAAGACAATACAATAAGTGGATTATACCTAAATAACTATAAAGCATATATAAAAGGATCAAAATATAAGATAGGATCAACTGCCAGTTTCCAATCAAGTATGAGAATACCATGTCTGTTACTGTTCTTTCATAAATAATTACTTCTTTTGTGAGGGATGGGGGTATTTTGAATAGATGCTCTTTAGCACTTATGCCACTAAAATAACTTCGAGGTTACCATGCAAGTACTGTATTCAGGATGTGGCATGACAGATTGATTCTTTTACTGCGGATGTTCTAGTATGTTACTCAGTTAGTAGATTAAGAGGCAATCAAGTTCAGACTTACTAAAATAAGATTTATGAATGCTAAAGGATGATCTAGGGAAAGGCTTAAAAGAATAACAGAGGATTAACTGGAAAGGCACAGAACGTAGAGGAGTTCAAAACAAAGGGATTATGAATTATCTTTCCTGTCTGTTGTATGCCAGATCTTACGGTTTTGGCATTCACTCTGATTTGTCTCCCAAATCATCTAGTAAGTATTGTAAACCTGGAAGAAAAGCTTTGGAGTTTCTCACTTTGAAGCAGACCAGATGCAAAATCAGTTCATATGCCCACTGGATATTTACTGGTATGAAACAAACACCTAAAAAGAATTTATACAATGTTAAAAGATCAGTTTTAGTAAAGATCTAGATTTACTTGCAAAATCCTTGCTATATGTAGGGTGCATCTTTTAAGAGCAATTCAAGTCAATATTGCAAGATAGAGCATGTTATTATATAAGCTGTCATTTCTCTTCTATTCCATTTCTCCCCTTCTCTGAAATCAGAATGCTCTCTCCGTTTCAAACCAACTTTGAAATGCACCATCCTTCTTGCTCTAGAGATGTAAAGGGTGTTTCCTTGCTTCAGGAACTAAGCGATTCTCTTAAAAATACTGGTATTGGCAACAATAGGTGAGGTAATATCCCTAGCTTCAAACTCAGCTTATGCTAGCTACCAATTGAATTCTGTTTAACAACCTAATGTCCAGAGAAATTAACTTATTAGGTACCATTTTTGGCACTCTTTAGAACTCCAAAGCTTACCCGCTTTTAAACAGAAGAATCTTCATTTTAAAAATCTAAATCAATGTTAGAAGAATTGTGGCATATTAGCAGAAAAGCCTGCCTTCCTGCTGAAGACCAGCTGGTGCCTGTGTTCTATGAAAAGTTTTTAACTCAGTGTTTGTATCACGCCTAATTCAAACCAAATCCCCTCTCCACAAAAACCAGTGTCTTCTCCCTCTCTCTTCCCACCCCCAAAGAGGGGAAAAAAAAAAAAAAAATCACGGGCCATCCATTGGGAAAGATCTTTATGACTTAAATGTATTAGAAAAGTTTATTACTACAGATGACAATCATTATGATATACATGTTGCAAGTGATGCTTAAACTGCAGCCATCTGGATAAATAAAAAGCAAGTTTATTTCTGAATTTCAATATACAAGTTTCAACACCATGCTGCTTGTGTATTGGTGTGGGGTTTTTTAATGTTTGGTTTTTGGTTTGCCCCCCCCCCCTTTTTTTTTTTTTAAAGAACAGATAGACCACCCCACACTGAAAGAGCTCTCCTCAGGCAACAACGCAGGAACAACTCTCCTGAGGACATAACAAAGGCTCTGTGTGTGCTCATGTATCGGAGCCAAGAAATCTGCCCACACTGAAGGTATTACTTCCTACTTCAGAAGACAGCATTAATTAAATGTTGGTAAACGGGATATCTAATAAGTTGCATCCTTCTGGTTGTTTATTTTCTAACACTGTAAGGATTTTCACAATAGGATAGTGTTGCCAGTGACTAGAATCTTTACAGTTTCTGAAGTGGCAAGGGCCTGAAAAAAGTGAGAATTTTAAGTTTTTTGGGGTTTGTTTGGTTTTTGGGTGTTTTTTGTTTGGTTGGTTTGGTTTTTTTAAAATGTTTTGTTTAGCTTAAAAAACAAGCAAAAATCCATCATTATTTCCATTTTTCCCCCAACCAAAATAGACCTACTCAAAGCTGACAAAATTCACCGCCTAAAAAAAGAAAGATCAAAGGCAGTGTCAATATTTAAAAGTGATTTTTCTAGTCAGCTACACCAGTTTTATGCCATATGTTCAGCTGAAAGCCAGAAGCTATGACACCTACAGCTGTTCTGCCATTTAACATCTGATGAGCTTGTGTTCTTTTTAACAGTTATACTTGGCTTCAGACAGAGCTGTAAAATGATACCTCTCCATCCAATACACCACACAACCCGACCTCGACCTTCTCAGAAACAGCCTGCTAATCAGTTCACAATCATGCGGTTGATGTGGAGGCTCTTCAAGGCTGGCCATTATCTACAGGAGACAGTGACGTGGGGTAGCCAGGCTGGGTCAGTAACGACAGCACCAGAGCTTGCCACGTGGTACAAACACAACACAACCAGCAAGAACACAGAAATTCTGGATCTTCACAGTTTAGCGGATCACCTTCCACACAGGTGTCTTATAAGGTGGTCTGCTCACAGGCTGGCAATAACTGCACTTCAGAGCTCTCCATTTTTAACTCCTGCATATCTAAAAGCACCATCACACCAAGGCAGTTGAGTTTCAAACTTTGATGTCCAAGCAGATCAGGACAGATATATCAAAACCTCCAAAGCACACCAAGTAAAGTATCCTATTGTTCTCTCTTTCCTTATTCATGAAGACGAAGTATCTGTCAACCTTCCTGGTTACAATCTAAAGCAATTTCTCCAGCCTAGTGACAAGGCCATTCAAGGGTAGGGAGAATGCCCTCAAGATTGCTTGTGCATTTTATCAAATGAAATTCAGGAGGAAAAAGGATCACCTTCCTCTGTCAGCCATAACCATTGTGCTTCGCACTGATCCCAGCTTGCATCAGATATTTCCAAGGACACCCCCTGATCTGGCTCTCGCATGGCCTTATGAATCACCCAGTAGTGTAAGGTGAAGAGAAGTGCTGAAATATCTTTTGGCATTTATATGGCTATAAACGTATTTGCAAATTTTAGGTGTCTGCTCTGCAAACACTCAGCCTAAATACACTTTATGTGCTCGAATGCCTTCTCACACCTGAGCCTAACTTTCTCCTGATCTACTGCTGAGAGCAAATTTTAGGCCCAGATTCCAGAAAGCACAACAGACCTTACTAAATGAAGAACAAAATATTCCAGAAGCAAATAAAATGTACTAACAGTTTGGTGGCGATTTCTTTAAATCCCATAACTGATGGCAGGACTGTACTTACAGCAACGAGGACATGAGAAGGGAAATTTGCAGGTGGAAGTAATACCTTTTACTAGAACCAACTAGAACAACTAGAAAGATTAAGCACATTTCTAGTCTTGCAAGCCACTTCTTGGACACACAAGTTCCCCCCACTCTACTAACTGGGGATATAAAAGATACTATCTCTGTCTACAAGACTTGTTTTATCTGTAAGGTGCCTTTGGCAATTGAAGAATGGCACCTGAGTGTCCCAAGACGTATTTCATTGCAACTAGAGTAATATTTCAAGTAGAATAAAACCTAATCTTAGTTTTTATTCCTAAAGGCACTTTTTAACTGCTGTCCAATCTGTGTATGACATGCTTGTAACAACTGGCAATACAGGTTAAACTGCACTTTAAATAGGGATTAAGTACAGGGCCAAGAAAAAATTTAATCTCTACAAGTAACACTTCACGTGCTGAAAGACAGACTGACATATAGCTTAACTACGCCCAACCTGTCCTCAAGGACAGCTGGCACATAGCTTCCTGGCTGATTAATATTTAAAGCCCCCCCTAGTATAAAAGGTAGCTTTAACTTTTCAGACAAATTGGAAAAAAAGCCCAACTACCTTCTGCAGTAATAATTCTCAAATTTAGACATTTACTTGTTGTTCCCATCACAACAAAAACAGTAAAAACAAAGAATAGAAAGGCAGGGACCATATTCAGGATTTATCCTGAAGTTATACTTTCTTATCCCTTTTGCTAAGCCAAGTCCTTATTTTAGAAGCGTGCATAATTTAAGCCTGATTTATTTAGGCAATTAACAGGTGCTGTCTGTGTGGTGCTAACACTTTCTCCCTTACCACAAGTTGGCATCTACAAAAATAAACTGTAAGAGTCTGGAGACTTTTCTTTTTTGGCTAGAATAAGAAAAGACAGACCACTCCTGAACAATTAAGTCTGCACTTCAATGAAATAAAATACAACTTTATCTTAACAGCAGGGCTCAGTCCTTTCTGAACAAGTGGAACTATTCTTAAAAAGCAATCAGATGTTATATAGTGCTCCAAAGAGCACATCTGTTAACTTATGTTTATACTGTTGTTATACTGACAATCTGAAACAGAATTCCCTCTAATTTTAGATTCAATATAAAGAGGCAAGAAATGCTCTGTCTTTATCACTAACTTTATCTTACTGAACATATACTTACAGAGAGCATTTACTTCAGATTACATTGGGCATAAGTCAACAAACTCCTGTTTGTAACACAGCAACTAGTACTTCTAGCCGTTAATCTCTTTATTTCACCATTTTTCATGTATTAAGCTTCAGGGTGCTGCTTCTAATTGCCGAGTGACCCAATAATATTCCACTGAAAGATTTTATGAGTCCACATTAGCAATTCTTAGCCATTCAATCTTTTCAGGTTTCCTGTACAATCTTGTTGCATAGTTTCTAAATTGAATTAAGTGCCCGTTTAAAAAACAAAGTGAAACATGCTTCTTCCCACACGAGTTTCTACAACGCAGAACTACATCATTAACACATGAATTTAGGTGCATGATTAGTTTCAGAACGGAATTCAACCTAAGGAAAAAAGAACCTTCTTTCTTCACCCTTGTGACTTCTCTTCCCCCTCAGCAAGCAACGCCTACAACGCTCCTCGCATCAACAGGCACAGAAGATGCGGTGCGTTTTCTCCTCTCCGAGAAAGAAGATCAGACTCTTCCACTGAGGCAGTTCTGGAGCTGACAGTTCCATTGGCTGTGGGAATACCATTGGTCGCTGTCTATGCTTAAGAAAAGATCTCTCTTAATGCTGCAACTTATAATGTATTTTGTACAGAAAAGACTCAACATTAAACCAAATTTTCAAGTCAAACAAGTTACTTTCTATACAAAAGTTAACCTTCAGGAAACGTGAAGTTCTTAACCTCTTATCAATTTTCTTCACTTCGCTTTGGTATAAAGACATTACAATTAAAGGTTGTGTATGTTGGATGCATTAAGCTCATACTGATGAAGTTACAGACAAAATCGTTCCTCCTTACTTGTACATTTGCCCTGCCTATCATGAAAGTCAGGATCCATCTCATTTCAGATGTATACAAAGATTTTATTGCAGAAAGCAAGCAGTTTCACTGAGATGTCTTAATGACATTAGTATATATGCCATCAGTTTGAGAAGCATAGAAAGAATCTAGATTCACAGCACCTCTTTTGAAGTATTCACGGCAAAGCAGTTCCGAGGCACACTGAATAATCAGTTGTCCTATTCTCCCTTATTCTGATCCCATATTTATTCCTTAAAATACAACTAAATTACATTGCTGCCAATAGCTGGAAGCAATCACAGCAAGAGAAGTGGAAATGAGGCGAGAATCACCTGCAGCATGACTGGAGAGCAGGAGAACAGTAAACCCAAGAGTAAGAACTGCAACTCTATGAACTGGGAAGTTGGCTCAATGACGACGAGCACTACAGAAGCACACTACTTGACTTCACTGCCTATGAACGCTGCCATTTGATTACTAAATTCTTGGATATACCAAGCTCAGAGACAGCTCAGACCGACTAATGCAGTGTCCAAACAACTGCTCAAAGAATTGCTCATGGTCAAGTTCAAGGCCTAATGTGAACTGTCTTCAACTGGACAAATATTTAAACATCTAAGTGGATTTATTAATCATTACACCTTGAGAGACTGTCATCCTTAATAATCCAGAAGTGCTTTGTAATTTATGGCACAGAACTGCAGCTACCATGAGGCTCTTGGGTAGTAGCCAACTGTTGCTTATCGCACTCCGTTGCAAGGATAAGAAACGCTGGCTTCTGATACTGCAGTAAATCCCTGGGAGGCTTTTGATGCCTTCACAAGGGAGTATTTCAGTTTATCCCAAGGACCCAGACGTAACAGACTTGAGTACATTTTGCTCAAAGAGAAGAACTAGACTCTACATACTCTGTGGAATTCTGAACCTCTAACTCTTAGCAGTTAGTGTTTCATACTTGATTAGCTCATCCCGCAGATGAACCATCACAATCAGACTACGTTTCTGTAGGTACCCAAAAGAGACCAAACTCTTGCAATCAACTCTATTGACAAAATTTAAAAGAATATATACAAGATAATACATCAAATAGGAAATCACATATGATATAATAGGAAGAAACCAAGAGCTTCACCCTGAGAAAGGATATAACCTATGACTGTTAATTCCATTTAGATTCATATGGAATTAGGCCAATATAAGTGCTTTGCCAGTCAAATGCTCTAGCTTGTTTCCCTTCTCCTTAAAATATACACGTACCCTGCACAGATCCTCTTCTTGGCCATAGCTCCAGTTTTTCAGATCTGTGTATATCTCCATCAGTCAGAGGCTTGGGAAGAAACGTGAGATTGAGCAAAGCAGCTGGAGCACACATAAGGGGATTGCTGCAAAATTACCATAAAACTTTTTTCCTGTATATAGCCTTCAATAAAAAAGACCCTGTCCACTACTAAATTTGCAGGCACTGTGAATTACAATAATAACTTATAATTATGTAATAAGAAATTGATTTTAAAATTAAAATTGTATAAACTATAAATTTATAGTAATTTATAATTTTCCCAGATAACTTTGTACAAGAAATAAAAACAGCCTCCACATTGTATTTGTTCCACCATACTACAAAGACCATTTTGTATTTGATTTTAAAATATATAGCAGCATTTAACCGCTTCAAAGGTCAATATTCCTCCTCATCCATGAGTCACTTTAGTTACATTCTTCTGAAATACACAGGTATCAACCATTGCTGGAAAAGGATTCAAGAACTAGGCGGAGAACTCCTGCATAAGATGAAAATCCTATATACTGCAGCTGTACTGCAGACAACAAGAAAAGTTAAGTCTAAATTGTTTCAAGACCAGCAAGAAAATAAGTGGGAAAAGTTGAGCTGCTGTGAAGTACCTACAAAAAAAGTAGGTCAAGCTTAAAAGTTTGACCTACTGATCTTCTTTGCTTTGGCAAAAGTACAAATGGAGTTTACATAATACTGCTCACATGTAAGTGCTGGCTGGAAACTAAATGATACAAATGTTTTTAATAAACCTCAGCCATTAACAGGATTTTTTTTTTTTTTTACTTCAGACAGTTTTAAATCTTTGTTTTGCAGTACATATTGCTGAATCCTTATTTTTAAGATTCATGTATTTAAGTCACTCTTGCGTTAATCTCAGTGTCATATTGTGGCAACAAATGTAACACACACACAACTAAAATCAGCTCTAAGTTGATCTAAAAATCATCACTATTAGTGAAATGCAGATAGTTCCTGAAGCCACAAAGCTGAAGTTTCAACAAGGTACCTTTCCCACAGTTTGTATTGTCTACAGAGCAGATTTACAACTATACAACTACGTGCTTCTTGAGTAAAGCATAGGAGAGACAGAATACAAACCTGTATCTACACGTACCGAATATAATTTAGTTCTACAGTAACTGTATATACTGCTCTGAAGGAAATACTTTAAAGAAAAAAATGTTATTCCAAATACCTGAAATTCAAGTATCTTAGCGAAAACACCTACTATCAGAAAGACAAGCAAAATACCCATCATTCTGAGATTTTTTTCCCCTCTGTTTAATAAAGTAAAACTGTGACAGGAAATAAGAGTGAAAAAAAATAAATCAAACTAAAGCTTTGCTGCTAATGCTCACAGCAGTTTCTGTGATAAAGATGCCACCTTTATTTTAGAGAAGAAGAAACTGAGGTACTACCCACAGTAACTTTCCAACATCCAAAGTCAGTTGTGCCAGATGCTACATTTGAAAGGTAAATACAAGTTACTGGCTTCCAGATCTGTATTCTATAATCAGGTATTTCTTACCTAATTCTTTAACACTAATTAGAGAACGAAGAATTCAAGAGGATTTGGTAGGAGGCAAACTAATAGTTCTGTACCTTCACAAACTAAAGAGAAAACAAAACGTTCACCTAACAGAAGCAGTATTATTTGTGTTTGTTAAAAAGCAGATGTAAAACATCAGTTCCTTTACGGACAAAAACAATCAGCTCTCTCATCTCTGCTCTGGCAGGCTCAAATACACAGGCTGACACGGCTCTTTCATGAGATTCTTCCTACACATAAAATAGTTCCATATGTTTAAATGTTGAGTGGTTGAGCAAGCACAAAATTAATTCATTACAACAATGCCTTACTATTAATTTTTCTTGTGCCTGAAGGCCTGGTCCATTACAGAACCCAAGCACAATTCAAACACTCTGCTTTGTCAGATTTTTACATCCACTTGAAAGACATCTAGAGTCACGAAGCAGAGAATGGAAATGTGAATTTTAAAGATGGCAGTGACTGACACTCCCAAGTCAGTGTTAAGAGTATTCAGATTACACGGGGTTTAGATTCTTTGCCAGTCCTTACTAGTTCTTATTTTGGTCTTGTATTGTTGTTTTTAAGGCACTGGCAACATCTCTAAAATGCAAGTGCTGTTAGCAGTACCTACATATTACAGAAGGTCCTAATCCCCACATTGTCCAGATCAGCAAAGATCTGGATACAAGATAAGAGATCAGAGCAAGGATACTCTGATACAAGAGTACCACCTTTCCCTCCTTGCTCACACACTTGGGGGACATCTACCAAAAGGAAAGTGTTTTCCTAGAAATTATGTTCCAGAACCTAATTTTAACACACTGATGTTCAGATGCCTGTGGAGATTGCTTTTCAGCAGTCACTTCTTTCTAGGACCTGATGGTATATAATTCTTCATTTTCTGTATCATTACTCCATTTCTTTTTTTTTTGTATTCTCAGCATGCAATCCAAACAGGTTCATGAAAGGGCAAATAACTTCTCCTGTCACGCTCATTACATGGTACAGTACAAAAAACACTAGGAAAAAGTATTTTTGTAGAATTGCTTCCTATCATGTCCCATCATTCTCCACTGAGAAGAACTGGGAGAAGCACGTTGCGTTTTGAGTATGTTGCAAGGTGCTTAACAACCACCAGAAGCCTTTTACAGACAGTTTTTGAAAAGTCAACTATCCATAAATCAAAGAAACAAAACGGTACCTACTTCAGTGGACAGTACAATGATTGCTTTACACCATGATTCCTCCACAGAGGAGCACCGTACCAGTTTCTCAGCACAGGCCCTAAAGGGCAAAAGTAAGCGATAATGCCATTTTGATTTTTACGTATCGCTACTTTCTGAGCGGACAACCGCACTTAGAACAACGGTGCTAAACGGTGCTAGCAGGAACTCAAGTTTACACCCTCTTTTAAGTTGTTGATGCTTTATTTATTCTATTCTACCTAATATATTCTATTTTATTTAGAAATACTGGTTCATTTGAGTACCTTCAAGTGGTCTTGGGTTTATTCCATGTATAGCCAGTGTTCCAAGTAGAGAAAAATATTTCAGTGGCAATACGGCCTCAAGCTCAGCAGGAGCCAGGAATCACTACTTGGTCATACGACCTGTGATAGTTTGTTAAGCTGATCCCAAAGCTACAGTTCCTATTGGAACTGCGGGGCAAAATTCCTCAGGAAGAGCTATCACATGCAGAGGAATAGCACCGAACAGCAGTAATGTGCCACTTAGTACTAAACAATTTATTTCACAGGAGCAGGGAGTTAACTGCCTCAGGAGGAATGGCCTGCTGAGTATAGCTTGCTTGTCTGTAAGACCATAGATACCACTGAATCTGAAATCACACTTCACAAACAAAAATGCAACTGAGTATGCAAAACCAAGAACTACACATAATACTTGGAAGATACATGGAAAGGCAGCATTTGTAAACAAAACAGACAATTTAAAATAAGCGGCATGTTGTAGATTTACAATTTACTATCATACTGCTACTGCGCAGGATGGTACAGAAGGCAGTTTAAATGAAAAATATAATTCCTAACATCAGTGACCTTGATGCTTATGTCACAGATGCAAGATGGAATTGGAAGCTCTGCTGAACACTAATATCACCCAAGTCAGCACTGCTGTGCATACGCTGAGCGGCCTGGCCGTAACAGCATACCGTGTGTCCCGCTGTGATACACCTATCAACATAAGAGGATGTGAAAAATACTTGCTTTAGAAGTTACCCATCAGAGTCTGGCAGCCTTAAATTCTGACATCCATATTAATTTAATGACTGCTATAAAAAAAAGGTACACATTGTTCTGTAAATTGGAATCAAATGAACAATCATGTTACATAGGAAGGGATGACTAAGTCCCATAAACAAACTGATAGCTTTGCTTCCTGGAGGGGGATTTTATTTGATTAAATTCTCCTCTTGAATTATCTGACCTATCCTAAAAGCATTTCAAATTGCCAACTCCCCACATGTACAGCTTTTAACATGTCTAATTTCAACTGTGCCTACTATTTATGCCCTCTTCCCTACAAAAGGGTTGAGAGCTGAAGCTAGAGTGACTTCTATCCCCCCTCCTCCCCTACTGAAGTCAAAACATCAAAATTAAAGACCCTCCCACACAAAAAAGGAAGGTATGGAGACAAAACTATCAGCTTTTAAAGTTCATCCCAAAAAGATGTGTACAGATATGGGAACAAAATTCATTACTACTGAAATCAATGGAAGCTTAGGCATTGGCTTAAACGAAAGCCAACTCTGTCCTTGCTTCTTGCATAGAATGTCAGTTTCATAAGAAAAGGATGTCAGTGTAAGAACACTGAGAAGCTACTGGTTTCCAGATTGGAGTTATCAGTGTTCTGTACTTGCACACCATTAATAACTAAACCTCACTGAGAACCCTCTGAAAGAAAAATCCATTTAATTTTCATCTTTCCTTTATAATCTTAAAGATCTATGAAATACCTGAAATCAAGTTAATGAATAATTCTTACAACACTACATAAAGAAAAAGTACCCAATGAAGACTTGGACCCATGTCCACAAAGGTGTAGTTCCTCGGACCTAAAGATAGATAAGCATCTGAAACCTTCAATGATCTCAGTTGCAAGCCTTTGCTTATAATTATAGTGCTGGAGAGGAATTTTTATAGCAAACATTTTTCAAATGACTGTAAAACTTATCTTTAAGAGTAAGATTTAGGAGACTAACCAGCCCTTCCCCTGTATCGATTTCCCTAGAAGATAAGCTCCTTTTAAAAAAAAAAAGAAATATTTAAAACAATCCAGATTTTTCAGAAAAGCATTAAAGCAATTGATTTATTTTGCTAACCAATTTAGCAGAAAATCATCGTTATCTCTGGAGTAAGACATACATATTGTTTAGCATTCAAATAAGAATAGATTTTTTTTTTCCTGAAACCTCAGCCCAGGTTCCTAACCTTAATGGCTGTAAACAGCTCTGGATGAGCCAATGCAGCGCTGCCTTCCCAGGTTTGCCAAGACCTCTGCTCTATGCAATTCTCAAACAGCTGCAGTACAGAGAAGACCAGGCTGTTCCACTCGGCTTTTCAGAACCCCAAGGACAGCAGCCAAGCAGAGAAACAGTATTATCCCCTTTCTCCTTGGTACTAGGCTCACTTATAGAAGCAGAATTTAGAATAATTCCCACAGGAGACGAACCTAAGAACACAGAGGTAAAGGAAAGAAATATTTTCTTTCACCAAATAGTTTCTTTCACCAGCTGAGAGCAGGATGCTTCAAAAAAACCTACTTCTTAGTGGCACATATGGAAGTTGGATGGCTTGAATGTGGTCCAAGTACAGTAGTCTGCTGAGAGTGCCTGAATCTCGCTAGCAGCTGGGACAGAGTTTGCCATCAGGGCTGTGTCCTCCTATGCCATACTTCTCCACAGCAGTCTCTGGGTAATGAATGGCACTCATAAAAGCATTTATCTCCTAATTCAATACTACAGTGTTTGCTACAGGAAGTCCTTCATTCAATGGGCATCCTCACACTTCCCTTCTTTGCAGTTTGGGCAAAAGGCTCAATTTAGAAGGTCTAAGTACAAGAAATACACATTTATATGGTTTTTAACCAGAAATCTTAATAGAGTGCATTGAATCCCATATCAATAAAAATCTACAAGCGAGTCATTAAGAAAGGATGACAGCTAGCTTTCATTTATGATTTTATGAAGCCAACAATTTGGCTTCAAAATACGGAAAAGGCGGCTTAGGTCTATCAAAACATTATTTGACCAGTGAAGCCAAGACTAGTGAAAAAATTCATATTTGACAGTCTAATTAGAAGTAAAACTTATTTGCAGCTCTAAAAGGAGTACAGGATGGAAATGGCAGACAATTCTTAAGTAATCATCAACTAACTAAGAATTAATGATTTCTAGGTACGATAGTTCAGGAAACAATTTTGGTATTATAAAGAGATACTAAACATTTTTCTTTAACGAAGAGTGTAATGGACTGTGCTTAGTTCCCAACAGACCTTTCTTTCCAGCAGCAATTTCTTCAGAGTAGTTTACATTATCTCATTTCTATACAGGCACAGAGAATCCAACACCTTACACATTGCATAGGATCTATTAACATGAGGCAGGACTTAAGAAAGACATACTTAAATATTTGAAACAAAGACTATTTTATTTGACTTTAAGCCTCTGAAGAAGGGCTCATTATTGCAGCATTGCTACTAGGTGGAATTGCAAGAGGAAAGAACCAACAATTTTATGTAGCCATAGGCAGGAAGATCATCACAATTAGCTACAGGAGGAACAGTGGAGTCATCTAGGGAGTTCCCGAATGCTGCACTTTGGGAAAGGAAGTGACTTGTTCCTCTCTTCTGGACCATGTAGGAAAGGCCAGGTTCTCGACTAGGTAACTAGAATCAATTCAAACAAACCATAAGGATAGTCGGTCAGAGGGAACGCTCAGTCATCAATCCCTAATCACCAACATTTTTAATACCCTACTTCACGAGAATAAAGGAAACGTGACTCTGACTCCATTTGAACCAGTTCAGTCCTCTTACATGCACCAAGTGTTAGGCATGGAAGATGCAAGACCAACAAAGAAAATTTTTTCAACTGTGCAAGAATTTATGACAGAAGCCTTTACCCCAAGACCTTTTTTTTCCTATTCTATACTTGTGGTTTGCTTGAAATTATAAGTTTAGGAAAAGGTGGGTAAGTTAAGTTTCATCTGTTTCCAGTAAGAATGGCTTCCTTTCCTGACGGAGATTGGGGTTTCTCTGGGCCATGAGATCAAAAAGCTGCCCTCCCCTGTTATCTCTCCCTGCTCCACTGATCAGAACATGTGGGTCCTTATCAACAGGCTGAAATAAACTGTTCATACAAACAATTACATCATTAGTAAAAAGGCAGATGCACAAATCCTTGTTCTTTTAAAGAAAACAATGACACATTCTAAAATAAAAACCACATGGGATCTAGGCTTAAAAGCTGATAAAAATTAGCATGCAGGAAACATTCCGGGGGGGGGGAAATATGAAGGAAAGCAAGACCTTCCCTGCAACAAAGGCAAGGTCAGTATAGCACGAAATTTTCAAAACCTGCCACAAACTACGCCGAGAGGCTGATGTGAACTCCCTGTCCAGGGTGACTGAAGCTCGGGGGCGCAGGCCCCGGGGATGCCGCCCCGGCTCTCCAGCTCTGCTGGCCGCAAGGAGGGTTCAGCGGCTTTTGCAGGACCCCTCGGGAGACAGCGCTCCGCAGAGCGCTCCCGCCGCGCCCGGGGACGGCAGTCGGGACACACCGCGGGGCACCTGCCGCTCTGCGCGGAGAGGAGAGTCCCGCCAGCTCCCACCGGGCGCTTCGCCCCTCGCCGCCCCGAGGTCGACCCCGAGAGCGCCCCGCAGCTCCCTGGGCCCGGCTCAGCCGCCCCCCGCCCGGCGGCCAGCCCGCCCCCCAGGATTTCCTCACCCCGGCGCCTCACGCCAGACCCGCCGCGGCAGCGCCAGGCCCCGCGGCCCCCGCCTGAGGGGCGGCTCCTCGGGGGGAGCTCCCCGGCCCCTGCCGCCGCCTCGGGTCGCGCACCCCGCCCGCCCCCGAACCCCGCGGGCGCGGACGGAGCCCCCGGCCGGCCACCTGCCGCCCTCCTGGCGGGTCCCCGCCGCCGGCCCCCCTCACCCGCAGACTCGCCGGTGTTGATCCAGTCCGGGTTCGCCAGGCTGGCGATGGCGAAGATGTCGGCGGCCAGGAAGAGGCATCCTGAGATGATGGTCAGTTTGTCCATCTCCTCCGGCTCCGGCGGCTCCCGGCTCCGGCCTCCGCCCGGCTCCCGCAACGGGCCCGGGCCGGGGGCGCCTCACAGCCGCGGCTCCATGAGCCCCGCGCTCCGCTCGGCAGCGGCGCCAGGAACGGGTCCCCCCCCGGACGCAGCCGGAAGCGAACCCGGCGGGCGGGGGGGCGGCGGTTACTCCGGAAGGGAAACCCACTCGCTCCGGCGTTCTCCCCCGGGCGGGGCGGGGCTTCCCTACGGGGGGCGGGGCCGCCGCCGAACGGGGCGGGAGCGCTCCCAAGGCTGCGGCGGGCTTTCCCCAGGGAGCGGCGCTCGGGTGGGCGTGGTTTGCCGGTGGTGGGCGTGGCTTGCCGCTGGTGGGCGGTGCTGGCCCGACAGGCGCGGGCTATCTGCGCGAGGCGTGAGGAGAGGCGAAGGGCGGGGCGGAGCGCAGCCAGTGGGCGGGGCCTACGAGAGGGGGCGGGGCGAGCCACAGCGCCGCCGCGGGGCCTGCAGGGGGCGCTGCCGCGCGTGCCGGCTGCTGCGCGCGGGGCTGCGAGCGGCCGTCGCCTCAGGGCGCGTCTCCTGTCAGGGCCGGTGGGTGCCCCGGGGCCGCGGCTCCTCCTCGTCCTCTCTCCGGTTCGGCCTGCGCGGGCCCCAACATCTGCCTCGGGGCCTGAACCTTCGCTGCCCTCACGCACCGGTATCTCCACAGGTGCTTTTCAGCCGAGGTACGCAGGGATTCCTCTCTTCCCCCTGCCCCGGCCCGGAGTCTCAGGCTGAGGAACAATGATAGATCTGCCTTCATCATCAGAACAAAATCTCGTGTTTCAGTAGCCACTGTCACTCTGTCCCTTTGAAATGTGGGGCGTTAGCTTAAATTTCAGAGTTGCTTCGGTAGCAATGGTAAAAGCAGAGGAAGTGGCAGAACTGATTGACAGAGGTTCCTCCAGATGTTACACGACTGTGGAGCACCACAAAAGCCCTGTGTTGTGTTGCTTTCTGTCCTGTGTGTTTCGAAGGAAACCTAATTAATCTTCACTAGAAAACAAACCCAAATACAGCGATTTTTAGTGACGTGCTTTTCCATGCGTTCAGCTATGTCAAAATAAATCTGGAGCCAATAAATGAACAATGCACCATATGTGGGAAACCAGCCTAGTTTTGGCCACAATAACTCTGGGCCTTCGATATTGTCATTCTAGCATGGGGACGGTGAACTAAATTAGTCTAGCAGCCCCCACATGGTTCTACAGGTACTCGAAAAATATCTAATTGCTTACTTTTTTTTTTCCTCCTAACAGCTAACACCCATCTGTTTTTTCCAGAGTGGCATAACTGGTCTATAGAGAACACATCAGGAAGCCAAGCGGGTGATTGTCTATGCTGTTTATTTTTATGTAAGTCTTTTATGTAGATGTGAGACTATAGAAAAAAAATTGAGATATTAATAAAGTAATCTTAAAGTGTTCAACAGCAATCAGTAAGACTTATTATTTGGAGGACAAGAGCTGTATTTAGGTTCTATTGAAATCGACTATTCTTGACAGACTTTCTTAAGGGTGGAGAAAATAGTAAGACTTTTGATGAAAAACAGCTGAAATTATTCCCTTTAAACAGTGAACAATTGGTGCTTAGAAGAAATGGGACAATTGATTTTTTTATTTAAAATATTTAAGAATTTTATTGCACCAACAATGGGAATCCAACATCCTTGAAAAGAAGTTATTTCCAAGATCATCTGCAACTGTTCTATAAACTGGCTTTAAGTGGTACTTAAATAGCTTTTAATACAAGCATTATGTAAAAGTCTGCCTCAAAATGAGTTTATCTCCAAATAACTCTGCTTCATGGAAAAAAGAATAAAGCAAGGAGGGGTGAAGAGGGTACACAAAGGGAAGATATGGTTTTCATTGGCTTTTAATATGCAGGCAAATATGAAGTCAGAAATAGTGACAGTCTTCTGAAGTTCTCAGTCTTCATACCCTGCAGGCTGTGTGGTCAGTTTAATCTTTCTCAGGTTTGTTAGGAGATGAGTACATGCCTAGGGATGCTGTGTGGGAGGGATGCCACTGGCTATAGGTTCTCCAGGAGGTTTTAGGACCTCAGACAGAGCTGCAGTATTGACAGACAGGCAGCCTAAATTGAATTACTCCTCTGGACTGAAACAGTGCTCTGGATATGGACACATCCTATGTCCAATGCCAGAATTCCTTATGCCCGCGTTTCTGGTGTGGCACTGGGTGGGGGCTCAGAACTCCCTTGCCCCAGTGTTCTGAGTAGTTGCTGAGGTTGCCTCCTCACCTGCTGGTGGGCTCTTTCTCCACATGCCATCATGGAGCAGTAGCACATTTCCAAGAGGCTCACCTAGGACGTGCATGCCCAGGGGTTTTGACTCCAAAGAAAAAGCGCTTCCTCTGGACTCAATGGAACGCACACAGTCTTCCCCAGCAGTTGGGGATGAAACTAAGAGTGAGTTTCCATCTCTCCGTCATTTCTTCCTCTGTTCATTTCCATCTCCTCACTGATGCCCCAACACTACTCTTCCAGTCCTGTATTTCAGTATCTCAAACTTTTTAAGTCCTTGTGCTACCAGACAGTTTATCTTCTTCACAGAGCCCCTAGTGCCCCAGATTTTCTATGTATCAAGAAGCATTTCTGGTCTTGAGGTTGAGTATTTGAAATGGAATCGTAGGCAGATGAGAAGAGGAAAAGAAGTTTCTTCAGCAGCAGAAAATTAGATGAGATCCTATGCTGCTGCCTGCACAAAATGCAGAATTTAAGGGTGACCTTAGAGAAAATCAGGACAGTGTTCGGGGAACTGCAATGTAAATTCTCTCGAGTACCTAAACTTTCTGTAGCACAGAACAAAGAGAAAATTCCTCTTGGAGACTATATAGACTGGTATCAGGTATAGTAAAAAAACAAGTGTCTCATCTAAAAGTGTGAATCTTGGCATTCTTCTTAAATATTTTGTAGGTTTTGGATTAGTCACAGCTTTCATGGTTTTAAATCTCTCATGTCCAGCAAGATAACTTCATGCAATAAGAAGAAGCTTAAAATAGGATTCTGGCTTCTAATTAAGTTAGCTAGATTTGTTATTAGCATTTTTTGTTTGTTGTTTCACTGATAATCATTTTCTGACCTACAACTGCTCATGAATTTTAATGGAATTTGCTGAATTTGGCTAGGAAATAATATGAAGTAGCCTTACTTCATCATATCATCTGTTTACATTTATTGGCCTAGGAGTTAGGTACTCATTCTCGAAGTAGGAAACTAGGATTCAATTCCCCCTTCTGGCTGAAAAAGATTGAAACACACATTTCTTCAAAAGCGACCAAGAACACTGCAGGAAAGGTTTCAATCCCTTCTACTGATCCTGTTCCATTTTGCATAAATTCCTGAGCTAGAGAAACAGTAGCAGGTCAGAAATTCGACCTCTCAGAATTATCAACAGATGAAAGTGTGTTCCACAGCGGGACTTTCTTCACTTTTCTTGCATAACCATGAAAATTAAGTATTCCATCCAAATCAAATGAAGTGTTCTTTTCAACAACTACAAAAATTCCTGCATTTTTTGCTGGAAAGGAAAACAAAACTGTTCCTGCTTCCTTCTCTTTGTTTCAGTTCAGCAGCCAAACTGACAAATCAAATGTTGACATTGTTGTATTTCAATCCTAATTCTTTTATAGACATTCTGTGCTGTCATTTATAGCCTGATCCAAAGCTTTACTGAAGCCATTGGAAAGATGACCAAGTTTCCATATTTTATAGAAGAGGGGTAAAGTGGTGGGAATTTTCATTAAGTGGTTTCAGACTGTTGGAGATGTTTTCTCAAGCAGTTAAAGTTATTGCTACCCTGCTGTCAGAAGTTACATTTCGAGATTCCCTCTTAAAAGAGAGCATTTAAAAAGTAATTATTAACAGAATACAGTTTGTTATAGGAGTCTCAATTGCTCATGCGACAGTCTTAACTTTTCCTGGTTCTTAAGGAAGAGAATAGGCTTGAGAGATGGAGGATTTAGTTTATTACCCTATTATATTTCTTGGTGGAGACACTGGGATAATGTCATTTATATTGTATTACTTGTATTTTGCATTTTAATGGGTAATGGTTGCTCAAGAGTATTTTATTTCTGTAGGTGCTAAATATGGCAAGTACAGTCCCTTCCCTCATGTCAGCAGTAGAGTGTGGAACCAATCTGCTGGAAATTTAGAAATTAATCTCTTCTATAAATATTGATTTGAAAAATTCATTTTTTATAGGAATTCAGTCTTTTCTCTAAGTCTTTAACAGCTGACAACTCCTCTGTTCTGCTATTCTGTACCCCGTTCTCTGCCTTCCCTGAATATGTCGCTATTTGTAATGAATACTTAAGTAACAGCAGTATTGCTTTTTCTCTTGGTAAAATGTATGACTTTTTAAGAAATAAGTCTACTTTCAGTATATTTCCTTGCAGAAAGCTAGTTTATGGAGTACACTAAATTTTTCTAAGTATTGCTATTACGGCTTTTTGGCAGCAACTCAGCAGGCAATGCCTATCTAGAGGAGCAATTAAGGATGAGGGACTTAACTGTTTGGACAATTAAGAATGGGTACAGCACCTGCTCAAGTGTCTCCTTAAACGTTTTGTTGAAGAATGATATCACACTTTCAACTAGTAAAGTTTTCCTCTCTCTTTTCAAAGGGCAGTTGCCAGCTCTGGAAAACGTCTCTCAGCACGCACTGATTACAGCATTAAAGGCAAATATTAGGATGAGTGAAAAAGGACTGGGTCTCATAATCATACAGAACGGGCCATACCTCCAGATAACAAGCCTTGTTGAGAAAAGCTCTGCAGCTAACAATGGAAAGCTAAAACCAGGTAAAAAGAAACAACAGTGATATTCAAATTTAATAGCATTGAAAATATTCTTGTTCTGCATTTATGCTTTGAGCCTGTCTCTGATTTATTTACACTTACGCAGATCAAAAGAAACTAAATTTAAAATTACAGAGAAAAGAAACTAGCACAAACTGTATAAAGCTCAGTGCCGGCATTCCATTGTAATGAAATATCTGTGATCTTAAAATAGCTGATACGAGTGACTGCTTCATAATCAGATCAAGACTGAAGTCTATATATTGTTCTCCAGCAAAAACTGATTTCCTATTCATCAGCAGGTTTGTCCAAAAGTAGTTTGACTGTTACCTTTATATAGCAACTAAACTTGAATAATACCGTTCTTTATTCAGTGCATTGTTGTTCAAGGAATTTCACTCTACAGGTAATGCAAAACTTCACAAAGGCTTGAAATTAATTTGCCTTATTGTTTGCTTTTTGTTTCCCTTTATTATACAAAACAGTTAGGAAGTGGCAGTGGACTAATCTCTGTGCTCTAACAATCCATGCAGGTGTTCATTTGCTAAATGCTTTAAATTTGAAATGTGCCATATCGGTACTAACAGACTATTACTCGTTATTACGATTTCTTGTGTAACATCAGACACTTGCATTAAGCTTGTAATTGAAAGCTCTGTAAATTTGGCTGCTTCACGTGTGTCCCTAGACATGAGTTCATTAGACTCATGAACTACAGTTTGGGGACAATAGTGTTATTACCAAATGTTATTACCAAATATTAAATTGTCTCTAATGTAGAAATCTATGACGCTAAGACTTGAGTGTAATGAAGTAATTTAGAAATTTACTGGCTGTGTGGTGAAAATGCATATATTTAAATGAGAACAATTTTCCCAGCATTGCCTTTATAGTTTGGGCAGTCCTTTCTTCTCTCACCTTTCAGAGAGAATTAGAATTCCAAGCACTAGAAAGACAGACCTACTTGCTTGATGAAATAAAAACCATGAAGTGGAAATCTTAACCTCTTTTTAGAAAAGACTTTGCACTTTTGATCCAAGTATAAAAATCAGTGGAAAAATCCTGAGCATAGAATAGAAATGGTTTTGAATTTGAACTCAGTACTTTTAGTATTTTTTAAAAATTATTGTTATCTTAGGAGCAGATAGCTTTCATCTGTTCTCTAAAAAGAACCCTATGGTATACAAAAGCATATATAAGATACTGATTTGGTTGTTGGTTTGTTTGGGGTTTTTTACATCTATAATGTAAAAAATGCAGAATATTAATCACTGAAATTAAGTAGTTCTATTTGCAAGTTTGAAAAAAAAAGAAAGCTCTGAAAGCACTTTCAATAAAGGCTACAAGAACAAGAAGTCAAATTATTTGTGGCATGTGATATGTTTGATTTACTGCAGCAAGTACTTAACAGTTTAAAGGGGGTTGAGGACTGGTAACAAAACATCATCCCTTTGCAGCCAATCTTACTTTTTGGAGCCAGAAGAAACAATTTGAGCATGCTTCCTGGAACACCTGGATCAAACTTGGCACACTCCACACACACACACAAAAAAGCAAACAGCTGAATTTGTTCAATTCATGTTTAGAGTGAACGTAAAAAACTTCGTATTTAAGACCAAAGCTGTAAAATTTTGTGGAAAACATAGTATTTTGCAGAGCTCTGTCTCTTAATGATACAGAGCACACAGACAGCACACTTATTTTGATGCTAATACAATGTACAGAGCATGGGGCTTGAGAAAAATGTGATGCACAAATGCACTGCTTAGGAGTTTTTCTTGCAGTAAATAAAGTTTTATTTTTATGGACTTATTTTTCAGTTAAGTAAGATGAGTATTATCTGTACAATTTCAAACTGGAACCTAAAACAACAATTTTATTACTGCTTATATCTTTCGAGCTGATGCCATTCTATTGACTTTAATAGGGAGGAGGTAGTGGGAGGCGCTAATGTCTTAAAATCCTACGGTTAAACTCACCAAACTTGTATGTATGTATGCATGCCTTATTCTCCATGCCAGCAAGGAGAAACAGCTTGGTACTGTGAAAACTGCTTGGTACCTGTGTTTCCTCAAAATACCTTCATATTGCAAGGTTTTTTCACATAAAATGATGTGAAAAAACCACTGAATGGTATCAATCACAAAACTGACAGGTGAACTGAAAAGCTGGGTGGTTCAGGCTCTAGATGCTGGAGCGGAGGAGCAAGAAAAGTTATTTACATCTGCAGTTCAGAGATGGCTTTGACTCACCACAACAGCGTTATGAGGACAGTATAGGCAGAAAAAACAGAATTCTGAAAGAATCTATTAAAAGTCAAGAATATCTTGCAGATATTTTAAAGCATAAATACATTTATGTCTATGCCTTTTGAAACACGTAATTTGGGTGTTTGAGGCTGAGAACTTACATAAAACTGTTGGTAAAACGTTCTCTGTTGCTTTTTTAGTATCTGCTATCCTAGTACTTGTTCTAGAACTTCTTGTTTGCACACCAGTGGAACCAGTATCTTGTGATAAGCCAGAGTGGAGAGAGGGTATGATAGAAATGGAATAGAAGGAGTAGTTAGTGGAAAAACTGACTGAAAAAATGGTAGTGAGTAGTTCAGGTAAACAGTTTTAAAGCCTGTAAGTTTTTGCTACAGGCATTTTTAACCCAAAAGGTCTAAGAGGAAAATAGAGCAGATGGAGAGACGCTCCTTGCTCTGCCTAATATGGCAGCAGACAGCTGTACTGCTTGTTTCAATCCCCTGTGCTGTTCTGTTGCAGTTCAGTACATAATGTTTACTGATGCTGTTCCTCTGTGCAACTGTTTCTGCCAGGCTGCTGATAGAGCTGTAGGCTGCTGCAGAGTTACTCTGCTTGCCTTCTGCAGTCTCCAGAATTACAGGCTTACCCAGTAATTGCAACTCCCCCCAACCCCTTGAAGCCCAGCTTGTTGTATCCTGTGGAATATATAGGTGCTGGGGCTTCTTGAACTGTTGTTCTTTGATGTGGTACTGCTTTTTGCAAAACTGCAGTTCAGTGCTTTCCACTGGCAGCAGGTAATAAGAACATTACTTGCAGCCTTATCCCTTAAAACAAACCAACAAACAATCACCACTGTTTTCTGCTGGAACTCTTCAGGTAGATTCTGCACCAACTCTTGCAGGCGTGTCCTGCTTTCCCCCCTGGCCTTGCTTGACAGTGTCTTGCAGTGTGTTCACCCCTTGGTCATTCTCAGAGTGGAGGGACGGACACCAGCTGCCGAGGAGAATCAAACCCTGGAATCCTCCAGGGGCCCAGACAAGCACAAGGTGACATGGCTGTTACACAGGTTCTCTGACATCCACCTAGGTAAACTTAGCCTCTGAGGAGGAAGGGGTACTCCTGGCTCCCTACCAACACAAAACCAGCAAGGTGACATGCAAGGGTAGGCACCAGATCTGTATAGACAGGGTATTCCAGCTGTGAAAAGATACAGGGAAGCAGTGGAAAGATGCCAGCAGTAGAAAGATGTGTAACCTCAGCTGAACCTTGCTGGGGTCTGTCTGGTCCCAGGTAGTGGTCCTGATCAGAGCATGCATCATGGTACCTCTTATCTTGTGTAAAAAACCCCACAGAAATGGAAGGTAGCACTGAACAGAAAATCTGAAGTTCAGCATGTTCGCTCAGAAAAATCCCAAAGTAAATAAGTGAACTACAGCTTTCCTTGGTGTTTTAAAAAGGTTAGTTGTTACTAGAGCTAAAAAAAATTTTCCTTAAAAACGAAAGAAAAAAAAATTGCATCCAGTTGGTTTGAAAAGCTGTGAAACACATGCTTTTACATAAAAATGTGAAAGCAAAGTGGTTAAGTCTACACATTTTGTAATAAGAACATAAAAAAAATCAAAAGTCTCTTAAACTGATCGCTGTCAATTTTCTTCCTTGGCAGGTGATGTTCTAATAAAAATTGGACATGCTAACATTTTAGGATGGACTCTGCGAGAGCTTGGTCAACTCCTGCACAATATTCCTATAGGAACTACTCTACAAATCCGAGTTTACAGAGATTTTGTTGAAGTACCTCAACACTGGCAAAGTGCAATTGAATTAATTCCTGAAGTAAAGCTTACTGTGATGACAGCAGAGTAAGAAATAAGTATTGTACAAAACTAGAATTTCACACCTTGCTTATTATTCTAGCAAGAAACAAGAAATAGTGTAATAGCTTTTTTTTTTAGGCTAAAATATCAGTCTAAACATTGACTTTCATTTTATATTTTACAAATACGAAAAGAAATGTTTACTTTTCTAGTTACAGAGAAGACAGAGTAAGGACAAATATTAATTTTAGACATGCCCCTTCCTGCCTCCAGAGACCATAAAAAGTCTAGCTGGCAATAACGCCACTAAAGTCAAAACTATGTCGATTTGTCACAGCCAAGCATCTAGGCAATTACAAGTAGCTAGTGATACCAAGAGGGGGGTCTTGCTACAACCATGTAAAAAGCTTATCTGTTTCTTAATCAGTCTAACTGCTGACAGTGGTTAATGATTATGACTTTTAAAATTAGACTTCAGGAAAAATAAACTTTTCTTGGGAGAGCCACTGCATACAGAAGCTTTTTAAAATATATTTCTTTCAATCCTAAAGGTGGCTTATAGATCAAGTATAAATGATCTGGATGGGATACAAGGCAGTTAAAAGTTTTCCTGAGAGACAGTGTTTTAACAGAAAAGAAACCTCAGGGGCAGGGGGAGGAACGGAAGTCTTAAAAGGCAGTCATGAGGCTAGAAGGGCAGAAAGGAAGCTCACGCAAGGGGCTTTCCAAGAGACTAAAGCTCTAAGCTTATGTTTAAATAAATCAAATTCTTTGCTATTCTGAAGAAGCAAAAAAAGGATAGCTTGCTTTTCTGTTGACTGAATTACATCTTATCTATTACTTTAGAGCCCAAAGGAAACAGTGGGCAAAGGACGATGGTCAGTAGCGTTAGTTTGGTATTAGAGGAGCTTCAGAACTAACAAACTTGTCTCTAAAACAAGTATTCACAACAAACTTAAAAGACTCCATGGTTAGTTAACTAAATGGATATGGGAATTATTGCATATTAAAAGTAATACCATGCTGTGTATTTTCAGCACAAGTGAAGATGCTGAGGACGAAGATGCTGAGGACAAAGATGACACCGGGTCCAGAAGCAACGATGATGTAGACTTGGAAACGTCTCAGTATAGATCTTCCCAGTCATACTGCTGTGAGTTCACTCTTAAGTTACCATCAATATCCAAAATTTGGAGTAGGCGCGGACATTGGTGGTGATGTTGTACTCCATAATGGATGTTGATGCATTGTGAATTATAAGTTTGATGCTGCTTCATACTGTGCTATGGAAAACAATGAGACCTGTTCCTCCTTCTCCTGCCCTTCTGCATCAGATACATCCTCTCCGGAAGAATTTGCCTTTGTTTCAGAATAGCTCAAAACTTGACTTCTTCAAAATCTAGATTTCTGAAGTTGTATCTATTTTCTTTTAATACATGTCTAGACTTCCAGAAAAAAAAATATCTAAGTGTCCTAAGGTATCTGAAATGATATATTAGCTACATAAAGCTGTTTTAGCAATGCTCTTCCTCCCCTCCAAGATGTCCGTCAATGCTACTTGTGGCGAAGACACTCAGAAACACTACCTCTGTTAGTCCCAGACAAATAGCAGCTGCAAGCTCTAAGGTGGTCTAATATATTAATCTTTGTTTGAAGGTATGTTTCTTCATTTACTTGATAGAAGGATGATGCAGACAGTTTATTAAGAAATTTCCCTGAATATACAAGAATACATAACAGCAAGTGGCAATTACAGTATTTGTCTGCATCACAGTGATCATTTTTGACTAAAAGTCATCTTATTTTTTCACTGTAGTTTTACCTTCAGTGTACAGAGCCAGGCTTATCAGCATTTTAGATACCATTTTCAGTGGAAAAAACTCAACACAAAATATATGAACTCAGCACTTTATTTGATGAGTGCAAGCCCACGATTACTCCAGATTAATTTTCTGAAATAACTGAATTCATAAATAACAAGTTAGTAGCGATCTATTTAGAACATAGGTGACTTAAACCTCAGGTCCATATTGAATCCACATTACAGTTGTTTTTACAACTCATCAAGAAAAGGAGTATTTCCCAAATCCCCACTAGCTGCCATTGATTTCTTCCCATTGACAAACTTCTTTGCAGCCTGAAAATAAATCAGAAAGATGGATATAAGGAAATATTCACTATAACAGAGTTTACTTTGCTGCTCATAGCTTCAGCTTTAAGTTATTAAAAGAAACAAATCCCAACACTACTATAGTACATCATCAAGTAAACAATTTTCCTTTTGCTGTCGAAACTTACTTGCTCCTCATTACTTTATAATCTAAACAGGAATGGCAGAACAATAGTTCGATATAAAAAGGCATAAAGCCTTTGAAAATGGTTATTCCTAGAATAATTACTACAGCTCAAGATACAGTGGATCTCTCCTTACTACTAAAGCTATTGCTAGTTGCTACTGCAACACAAATGAATGATGACTGTGAGAAAACAAGTCTATCTTAGAATTTCTGATGGATTTCTGTGTGAAGTTTGCTTCAAGTATTAGCAACAAGATAATTTGGAATAGCAATGCAGCTATGTCGATTTATCATTGAAAGTCTAATTGTTTTATTAAGCACTCCAAATGTTCTAGACTCAGGAATCCTAAAAGCCTTGACACAGAAGTGCTTGCACTGGAACTAATACCAAGTTTTCCTTGAATACTAGCTGACAGTTTTGTTAAACTGAAGTGAAGTAGATGAGAATTTCACATAGTCCCAGCTACACTAGTTTTACAATGTATTGGATTAAAGAGTCTTCTGTTAATTAAGACGTCAAAAGATAAGCCAGCTAGGATTTGTAAATGAGTTGCTTCTTTTTAAAGATAGTATATGTGTGTGTTTACAAACACACACAAATAAGCGTCAGTTTTCTATAAAAAAAACTTACACAGCAATTAAGGAACACCTGTAGTTGCTGACACATACTTACATTCACAACATCGGCAGTGGCTACAGAGTCGATTTTTTGAGCAACAACAGATGGTGATGTGTGCGTGCCAGAAACCAATGACTCGGAGCCAATTTCATTCAGTAGCCCTTCTGCAGTCTCCACTGACATCAAATAGGTGGCTTTCAGCTGATTTCTGCCATCGAACAAAGCGTTATAGATGAATGAGTGTTAAGTAAGTCCTGTTACTACCTTCCTCACCACACCTGTTAAGTGCAATGAGTTTTTGGTGCTTTTTAAGTTTTCCAGATTTCTCTCCATTTTGAAATGTTTTCCTTTTCAAGTATGGAAGTGTCCTGTAGTTAGGAAAGAGGCATCACAAATTGTCCAAGTATGAAAGTGACAGGGTACTTGAACACCTACTGCCTTGGAACAATCAGCCACCTCACACAGTCAGAAGATGACTAGCTCAGCATTTGCTTCTGTTTGAAGGAACTCATGCAGGTACTCCAAGAATTAGACGAACTAATCTATCAAGTTTAAAAATTAGGTTTAAAATTGATTCCAGTTTCTCATCAAGAACAGATGTATGCAGAGCAATTTTGGTTGAAGTCACAAAGATGCAATGATTGTAAACAGTTAGGCTCCTTGTGCAATGGTTCTGTTCTTAAAAAACCAAACCAACCAAACAAAATAAAACCCCACAGAACTAATAACGTCAATTATAATGGTCCAGAATTCACCATTTAGCTACTAGTGATTAAGGCACAACCAATCATGTCTAGGTTGTCATGTTTTGTGTAATCAAGCTTTACGTGGTGTCTTGTACATATATTATATATGCAACAGAAAATATTTTAATTTTGCTGCTTGAGTAGATCTGTACTACACTGCTGAATTGCACAACTGCAGTTTTAGGGGGTAGGGCAGTTAACACTACTTGGAGATCAAGCACCAACCAATGTGCACAACCCTCTATAAATGAGAAACTCTAGAACTTTGTTGGTATTGCTGCATCTCTAATAGTAATTTCTCCCATCTCAAATATTCCTAGGGGCACGTATTGCGAGCACTTGGATGCACCTTCACTAATTCAGTGCTTTGCACTTGCAGACCCTCATTACTATTATTCTTTGAAAATATGGATTTGTTAATATAATTGTTTTGGGAATTGCTGCAGTGCAATTGTAAAGGGAATTACCTAAATAATGCAATTTAGGATTCTAATTTAAATACATCTTAATACTACAGAGTATAACGACAGCATCTGCTGATACTTGCTTATTTCTTACACTGAAACAGTTTACAGAAAAAATTAACACTTATCTAAGTTTTTATTAGGAAATACCATTAGCAGAAAATCAGTATAGCTTTGAAGAAAGATTCTTGACAGTGCTTCAGTTTTAACACAGGAAAGTGAGCAGTTCCCCACAGAAATAGTTACAGGACAACAGTAAGCTCTGCTGTACGCAATAGTCTAAGTGTTTGACAAGTAGCTACATGTTAAGAAACTTCTCTTGACAACACACAAGACAGGTATTTACTCACTTACTTTGCCTTTGTGACATCGTCATCGGTGACGCTGCCCTGAGCAACTGCCTTTATCTGGTTCAAAGCAGCTTTAATGACCTGAGGAAAATTAAATCATTTAAGACTTATCCAGTATTAAATTTCAACATGTTATTTCTATTATCTGACACCTTAAAAACTTCAGAGAGCAGCTGACAGTGTTAGGGCTGTTAGGCTGAACTCAATGCTGAACAGCTTTAGAACATAACTAAAATCACTGTAAAAATGCCGAAGTGGACACAAAAAACAGTGTGCATTTAAATTGAAACACCACATTAATTTGAATGGTCTCACCATTTTTCATGAGAATATTCAGTTCTGCCAGCTCCAAGAGCCAGCATATTCCTCATGATTTACTTAGGCTTACACAGGTACATCAGCAGTTGCAGTCAGCAACAAGGTATTTTACTAGCTCTAGTTCATACTAGGCATTTGTACTTCCCAGAAAGCAAGTCTCATTCCCAGCTTACCGCGCTAAGTCATAACTGAACATGCAGCATTCTTATACAAGAAACCAGAGGAAGTGACTTTTTTTTTCAGATGAATCAGTCACTATCTCAAATCAAAACACTAGTTTGAGAGTTATTTAGTAAGTTAGTAAGTAGTTAATACTTACGTTCTCATCAGCAACTCACCTCTCCAGCATTTGAAGCCTGGGATATAGTATAAAACCCAAAGAGCCCAGAATCAGAGTAATTAACATTAAATGCAGAAGCCTGCAAAACAAACATTACTGTCAAGTTCAAGTATCAGAACAACTCAGTATCAAGCACAGGGAAATAATTACTATTAGGATCTAAAATACTGTAATTCAGGGAGCTAAACTCCATCTGTGCAGAGGAAAGATGGGACTGGAAGGCCTTCTCTGAAATACTGTACCTTGTGCAAGAATGAACCAATGAAGATTCTCGGTGGAGGTAGTAACCTCTCAAAGGATAGTATGCATTTTACTTAAAATATTAGAGTGCAGTAATGCCTTGAACTTACGTCAAATGGCTGGGTGGTTGCTTTAGCAATACCCTGGGACAGTTTGCTGGTAACATTGCTCCCCCTCTTGATAAGGGGTCCAGCACCTAAAACATGCTGAAGAACACTGAATGCATTCGCTTCTGCACTTCCGACAGCAGCTCCTTCTGTTACAATAGCAGCATGGACAAGGCTATCACCGTTCTGTTCTCTGATTTCTCCTAAAAATGCAACAGAATAACGCAGCATTCAGTTAGAAACTACTGTATGCTCAGAGGTATGGAAAGGAAAGATTTCTAGCCAAGAGTTAGTTTCGAGAGAGAGAAACCAGGGTGTGAAGTTACTGCATGTCCACTCAGGAATACAGCAAGAACCTGTTAGTACACTTAGGTCATACTGTAGCTTCCTAATCATTAGCTCCCTTTATGCTTAAAATCGTCAGAGGTTATTTCTAACTCTTATTAAAAAGAAACATATATAATACATGTATACTATATATCTAGTATACTATATATATATCTTTTTGAAAAAAGCATTCAAAAATTTTCTTGCAAGCACAAAACCAAGTACCTTACTATGCCTTATTAGAACCTGATCCTAAACCACACACAGTATGACATGATAAAACTCATTGAGTCTTCAGATGACAAATATCCAGAAAAGTAGTGTACCTTCTCTTCATATTTATCCTGTTTTATAGAAACTGAAGTTATTCCAGTCAAATATTAAATGCTGGAAAGTGTTTTTTTTTTCCCATTTGTTTACAGAGTGATCTGATACCCCAACTAAAGAATAGTTATTGGTCTTAGTACAAGATACTGCTCTGAAAGAGCTAAGCATTGCTTTGTCTTTTATGAAAGACTTACGACATTCTAACAGACCTTCCCTAAAAAGAAAGCCTACCACCACTTCTACACAGTCCTTACTATACTTAAGGAAAACTTCCAAAAAATGCCAAGAGAAACCATATGCCAGCTTGTTTTTCACTTATGGAATAAATGATCTTGCTGGTAAAGCTTTGCTGGAGATAAAGGTTCAGTTTTACCCCAGAACTTTCCATGGCACAGAATAATCCTCTGCTTATTTAGATGGGAGATGCCTCTGAAGCGTCACTTCCCATGTACAGCATTTAGAACAACTATATAGTTTTCAGTTGCAACTTTGAATAATACTACATTTATAATAATCACAAAATCAGTCATTCAGAACAGATACAAGTAACATACTCACCCCCTCGATAGACGGCCTTTGCACTAGAAATACCAGCTCCACTTCGGATATTTAGGAAGTGCTCTGCAACTTGCTTTAAGTCAGAGTGCTTTACACCTGCAATACAATAGTTTATTCCAAGTAATGTAATGGCATTGAAAAGCTACAGCAGTTACATAAAAGTGTTTTAAGTGTACCGTAACATTTTACTTCTACAGAGCACTCAAAATTTCTACAGTAGTTTTCCCTTACAAATTGCATTGTCCATTAAAGAGCATACATACCTATTCCTACAAGAGCCATTCTCGCACTTGTGAAATTGTTCTGCACAAAATGGTGAAGCTGCAACAGTAAAGTAACATTTTAGAATATTTTTACAAAAAACAAAATGACAAGCGTGTTTCTGACATCCACCGTTCAGCCTTATACTTCTTCATGCAGGAAACTCCAATGCTTCCAAAAGAACTGTCCACAGAATAGCATTTTACACGTTCTCCAGTGACAACTACAAAGCCTTGTTATACAAGAGCACTTGCATTTCATTGACAGCCTTCTTATCAAAAAAAGCCACTGAAAATAACCACTTCTCTAAATGGTGAACATAAGTTCTATACACAATACTAAAAGCTGCATGGAAAGAGATTAACACCAGACTAATGTGATAGTAAATACCATCTATTTACTAAATTAATTTTCTCTCTCATCTGTCCTTGATAAAGAAACTGAAACAGATTTATAACACAAGTAATCCTACCTGCTCAGAAGTAATTTTTCCAATTGCATAATCTGGACAATATAAGGGGTTTGCCAGAGCATTCTTATAAGCTGCAGCATGCAAGTTCTCCAGCACTCCTAAGAGGAACAAAGTTTCAGCGATGATGATTAACGTAAGAGCCACTTTTAATGAAGATTACAAATGAAACTAAATGTTACCCCAGTGAAACAGTGCTGTGGTCCACTTTGAGGAGCACAAGATTTGCAAAAACAGGCCTGGAATAATCCAATACACATGAAGTTTCATCCAAATCCTCGGGCAACATAATCTTGTCTGAGGGCTTCTATTCTTTTGTAACTTAGTAAAAAAAAATGTAGTAACTACTCATTCCTGTTTGATACCCTCAAAATATTCTCAAGATGACACTCCTTTCTTCATAGTTCTCATTATGAACATAACTGTAACTGAAAATATAAATTACTATGAAATCAACCTGTAGTTGATAGAAGTTTAAAAAACAAAGATTGTTCTTGATTCTGATTTAAAAAAATAGTAGCACTTCGACATAGCCAGCAATTTTCCAGAGCACGTTTCACAGAGTAGTACAAATGATGTTTACAGTGCAGAACTACCTGTGTGAACTTGGATGACTCCAGTTAACACACGATCTTTTGGAACAGGCTTGGTTTGCTTGAGTTTTGGCTGAGGCTTTGTGTTTGCCTTATTTTTTTTTTTTTTTTTTTAACTCCAGGAACTTGAATTTGTAAACCTAAAACTGGAATCCATTTTCAGTGTAATGAAAATACATGTTGTTTTTATACCAAAATAACTGTACAAATTCAAGAAGTCTTTTGCAGAATAGTGTTTCCACATCAATGAGAAATACCTAAATACTATTTTCAAAACACAAGCTGCTGCAAATATATTGTCAACCATAGTCATGACTTGCACATCCTTTGGTTGTACTTAAAAAAAATTAAAAAGCTAAAATGGAAGCTGTCAAGGACAATGGTGTAAGCTGTCTTCAGCACGTTACTTGCTAAACGTTGTTATGCACAGGCTGGAAAAACCTGTGGATTTATAAAAAAAAGTTCCGTAACAACAGAAAGACCATACCTACCAACGGGGAAAAGCTGAAAAATGAAATGGTCCTGTGACAGAGCAAAAGGGAAACTCTAATTTTTCCAAAGTTTTTCATTTTGAAGAAAATCCCATGAAGCAGGTTAGAAAACACACTTACCAACTTGAGGATTCTGAAATGCGATTGCTTTGTCAACTTTTAATCGTGGCTGAAGATCAGTTACTTCCCATGGTCTGAATTCTGGCGCTGTGGTGACATTAAGAAGGTACTCCATCACTGTATCACTAGATAAAAGAGGTTACAAAGGCATTAAATACAACAGAAGTAGCATGTGTCTCTTTTGAAGTTGAAAGCAATTCAAGCTAATCTGTAAGCAACACGTTAACAACAAAATATATCCCTTGAGCCAGAGTAGTTATTAGCACTGCTAATAAAAATAAATAATAAAATGAGAATTCAAATTCAGTTCTACAGCAGAAGCTGAAGATTGATACAGTAATTTATTGATTATTACAAAGATATGAAAATACCATAGGCCTCTATTTTACTACAGAGCGGTTTGTAAAGAATGCAGTAATTCTGTTGAGCATATCTAGATACGTACACATAGTCACGCAGGCATTCAACAGAGTAAGTCATTTTCTCTCTTGTTGAGTACACACTAAATGAGAAAAAACACAAAATCCATTTCAGCAGAGAACACAGAAGTGGATTTTCACACACATTCCCCATTGATTGCATTCGTCAGCAAGATACTGACTAGAATATCTAGTTAACCTTAAATCTGCTTGAGATGACTGTTTAAAGGGGTGATAACAGGAGCCCTTTAATACACAAACAGCAGAAAGAGACATAACTAAACTCCTGTCTTAAGTATTCAAATAATAACAGATGTCTTGTGACCATCAGAATTTAAGATACCATGATAACTCAAGGTAAAAAAAAAATAAGGCCAAATAGCATATAAATATCAAAAAAGGCAATTTAGAAATTACTGTCTTTGGGTAGAAAACAAAGTTGGTCTTTTCCACTTGCTTCCACTTGTTTGTGAGTAACAGGAACAAAAGAGGGTTGATTCTTGAGTTATATAAAACACTACTTTTAACCAAATTCTATATTAAACAATCCCACTGGATGATTTCAAGACACACTGCAAGAAAGCAGGCACAGCAAGATCCCTCTTATTTCACTTGGGCTTCTTTTCTAGGCTTTAAACTCTCAAATCACGAAAGCCAATTACTGCCTGAATTGTTCCCAAAATTGCAGTATGATAAGCAGTATCTATTCACAAAAGATGGGAGGAAAAAAAAAATAGACTTCAGGAAGTTTAATCTTGAAGTCTGAAAAGGTAGAAAGAACATAAGGCTTTCTGGACAAATCATATTTTTTCCAGGTACACATGTTTATATTTTGTTAATTGAAAGGTGTTTTTAAAACACAAATCACGAGTGCACTCTTGAACCTTAATAGAATAAGAAGTAGAAAAGACGTTCCTTGTCAACGTTCACCATTCAAGTACCATTGCTACACTGAGCTTATCCACCTACGTACTGTTATTCTTATTATTTTAAGTTTCCTTTAATCATTCAGGTTTTTTGCATTTTACCAAGACAGATTATCTTTATATGTGGTTACAAACCTTAGGCTACCCCCAACAGCTTCAATGCCACGAGTAATCCGGAAAGAAGACGCTCCTTTAGTAGTCTATTAAAAAAAAAAACAAAAAAGCAACTTAAAATGCTAGCTATTTTAAGAACAGATTTGCCTAATGTTGTTCAGTGCTCAGGCAAAGCTGAAACAGTACCTGTTTATTCATTTCTACAGTAGCCATTTTGAAGAGTTGAGCCAGCTTACTGCATCCTTACTCCCAGTCATTCCAATCATCCTCTCTGATTTTCCACCATAATTGCTCACATTTTTGCTCTCCAGCCCTATTCTACAATGATTCAGATTTGCTTGAACATTTAATAAGATTCTTTGAAATAGATAAACTTGACAAAACCCAGGCAAGGAACGCCTACACATACTATTACTACTACACTGGCAGCTGTCTGGGGAAAGTAACTTCGGGCAGCAGTTGGGAAGAAGGTAATAAGCAGCTGAGTTGTTTTGTTTTTTTTCTGCCTGAAAACTGATGTGGACTGAACCCACAGAACAGCAGTCACAGACATGTCAGCGGCACTATGGAGCTTTAATCATCATAGCCTGGGTGGTGTGCGAGAGAGGCCGTGTTTACATCTGCAGCTGGAGCCAGACAGCAACTGAGATAGACCCAACAAGGGGAACGGCCACAGCGAGTCAAGCCCACGGGACATCTAGCATAATGTTCTGTACCTGACAGTGGTAACAGAAGGGGCTGTTTAAACACAGCATCCCATAATCCCTTCAGTGGTATTCCTGCAGTACCTACACAAATTATTTCTTTTAGCAACTGTTAAAGGACCTGCTATCAATGGATTTGTCTGTTTCTTTTTCTGAACCTGCTGATATGTATGTGCTTCCACAACATCTTGTATAAATGAAGGTAGCCAAAAAATAAGAAGGTAAAAAAAGGAGCTTAAAATCTCTTGATGGTAGTAGCAAGAAAAGCCATTCGGAAATATTCCCCCTCCTCGCCGCAAAAATCGAGTTTGTATTAGCCATCTAAATTATCTTCTACTGCTGCTTAAATAAAATGAGTTACGTGTACAGCCTGATACAGATGCATATATAGTTTAAGACACCACTAGAGAACATAATTCTAAATAAATATCACTGCCTGTCTTCCAGAAGTAATGTTGTTTCTTCTGCACTTGAACCAGGTAACCAAGAACTAATGTACATTGTTTTCCATTTTATAAGATCTCTTACGTTAAATTTTACCATATCACTTCTTTTTGTGGTTGTTTCACGGACCATTTCACCTACCGCCAATGTAGTAACAGAGAGAATAAACACCTACCAAATTAGATGCAAGACGAAGCAAGTGAGCGGTTCCCAAGTTACTAGCAGTTTCGTATCTGCTGCCTGCTTTAATAAACACACCAATTCTTGAAGCAGGAGAAAAGTTCTCCAGAGACGCAATAACTAAGCCATTTGGTAATTTTGTAATCTGCATTAAAAAGACAAAATTTGTTTTAGTCATCTACTGGAAGTACTGTCACAGTTTTGCTTTGACTGAGTCTTAAAAAATAAATAAAAAGGAGAGAGAAAAAAATACCAGTATTCATACTGACCTCAAGATCCTCAGACTCTGGAGACAATTTCACTCTTTCTGCTTTCACTGAAGTTGTGACTTTAGGAGCTACTTTAAGTGAGTAAAGCCTCTTCTAGAGGAGAAAACATAAGAGCAAGGAGTTTCTGAATTAGTTTATCGCATGTTCCATTACACACTGAAAAAGCAATTCATTATAAAGTACAAAGACAATGAATGTCTTCAAGCCCCCAAGTAAAACCAATGATTCCCCTGTAATTCCTCTTATCGATTTATATTGCCATCGGAACTCATGCAATGAGTATATGAGGTCTCTGGAAGTTCAAGAAATAGCACTCTAAGCTTTTTTTTTTCCCCTTTGTTGCTGTGCAGTAGGAATCTCTACTGGTACTTTATAGTCTGTAGGACCACTGTACAGCGATTAACTGAACGAACCACTCCAGTAACCCACACGGGCAGAACACAGCTTTGGAGATAATCTTCTTACTTTTTGATGTAGACAGTTCGACTCCTAAAGAGTCATCTCTCAGAACGCCAAACTATCTGCACTGACTGCTGCACACAAAGAGGACACCGATGCGAGTCTCCAAACTGCAAAGTAATAACCAGGCGCAGACCTTCAAATTGAAACGTGTGTCACAAGAGCTCAGTAGCTGGTAACAGAAATGACAATACTGTTGATGTTCAATCTGAAATGCTAATCCGTTCCACCCTTTTTGGAAGTTTTTTTTATATTTATAAAATAAATGTACTTATTGATCTTCTCATACTAAAAAAAAAAAAGAACCTAATCTCCTTACATCTTGAAGTAAAATCAGTAGTAGGGATACCAATGACATAATTCCCCTTGCTTTGCCACAGGCTCTGTTCAACACTCTTTGAGTCTAGGAAAAACGCCTTTCTTCCTGCACAACAAATCTGTTAGGACACCTATTTGTAACCTCTAAGCCTACTTACTTATCAATTAGCAGGGCATGTCTGAAATTGAGACATTCTGTGACTCAGAAGTCATTCGCCACTCTACTCGAGAGCGTTTCCAGCAGAGACCTCACACAAGTTACGTCCCCTCTGCCTCCCGGCTCGACAGGACTTTTTGCAGCCGAACAAGCCTCGGTCTCCTCCGCGCCCCGGGCCAAGCCGGCACCACCTACCCACGAGCAGCTGAAGCTTCCCCAGCGAGAAAGGATTCCCTCGGAGACCGCTCCTCCCCTCTCCCCGGCCGTACGGGCGGCCCTATCTCGTCGGCGGCTCCCGGGAGAGGCCCCGGGTGAAGCCCCCGGGGAGTCCCCGGCCCGGCCGGAGCTCCCAGCTGCACGAAGGCCGCCCCAGGCCCGGCCCGCGGCCTGCCTGACCTTCAGCCCCGCCGCCCCGCTCTGCCGTCCGCCCGGCCGGCTCGACCCTGGCCCCCGCTCATGCCCCTGGCCGACAGCCTCACAGACACGAACGCAGCGCGATCACCCACTCGCCCGCCGCCACTCGCCAGCCCCGCTCGCCGCCCGGGGCTGGCTGGGGTCAGGCCCTCCCGCGGCCGCGAGGGCCCGGACAAGCGCTGTCGCCGCCGCCTGTGCCTCTCCCCCAGCGCACACAACGCTTCCGGGCCACCCTCACCGAGAGGGAACGCGCGACCACCGGGAACCCCTTCATCCTTCCGCGCCCCTCAGCTCAGCCCTTGGGAGGAGAAGATGGCTGTCTCGGAGGAAGACTCTGCCTTCCCAGCACGCCCTGCGCCGCTCTGACTTTCTAGCGAGAGAATGCCCAAAGTCTACTGCTCGCGCTTAGCGTCACGCCTTGAGGATAGAGTGACACCTCGTGGCCTTCCGGAGCGGCTGCGCGCATGCGCACCGGGCACCGGGGGAGCCGTCCCGCCCCTCGGGGGCGGGAGTCCCGGTGTGCCTCCGGGCCATGGCGGACCGTAAACAAATCATGGCCGACCCGTTTCGCGGCGTTCGCAGCCACCTTTCCCCGTGGCAGTCCCTGAGGAGAGGCGGCGGCGGCGGTGACTCGCGGTACCTGAGGGGTCGCAGCTGTTCCCGGGGCGTCAGAGCTCGCCTCGAGCCGCGGCGCGGCCCCGGGTGTCCGCCCCGTCCGTGAGGGCAGCGCGGCGCGGGGCGGGAGCCGGTGACCCGCGGGGCGGGCCGTGGGGCGGGGCTGGGCCGGCAGCGGGGCCGGGCCAGGGGGCGGAGGCGCCCGCCGAGTACTTAGCGGCGGTGCAGGGGGTGCGCGGTGTTGTAGTCCCCTCTTGTCCAGCAGGTGCTCGCCATGGGCTCGGCTCCGCCCGTCTTCATCGGCGCCGAGGAGGTGGAGAAGCACCTGCACCGCGCCAGCCTCCTGCTGCCGGCGCTGGAGGCCGCCCTGGCCAACTTCTCGGCGGGAGGCGTCGTGCAGCCCGTGCGCACCGTGGTGCCGGTGCACCGGCACGGAGGGTGAGGCGGGCGGGCGGCGGGGTCCCCTGCCTGGGGTGGGCGCTGCGAGGGGGCGGCGCGGCGGAGCCCCGGGCCGGGACGGTGCGGGGGTGTCGCCGCGCCCGCCGGCGGGAGGAGGTGCGGGTCCTCCGGAGCGAGGAACGGGGATGGAGGCAACGGGGGGTGGAAGGAATTGGAGCATCAAATAAGGTCGTTAGTACCGAGTTACTGATTAACTAGTCAGTAGCCGCTGGATGTTACCTGCTCCGGTGGCTGTAGGCTCCTGTGCTGAAGGTACGTAAATAATGTAAGTAATTCTCTTACAAGGTTCCTAGGGGTCATGCCTGCTTACAGTCCTGCAGACGATGCTCTGACAACCAAGTTGGTGACTTTCTATGAGCACAAGAAGGATTCCTCTGTCCCTTCTCACCAAGCAACTGTCCTCTTATTTGACCCCAGAAATGGTTCTTTAAAAGCTGTGAGTTTCTTGCATGTTTCTGCATTCTTCTCTGTCTGTGTTCTGTCAGTTCTCCCTTCTGATTCTTAGAAGATGGAGGTAAACTGGTCTGAGTTTACCTGCATCATCAATGAAAATGTGTTTTTGCTGAATGAGATTTGGCCTAAAGTATTGTATCTTTCATATGAGTTAAAATGCACTCTGTCTACTCTTTACTGCTACTTGTGATGTGAAGGGAATCTGTTAGCTCACAGGTTGACTGGAAGAGAGCTATGATCAGGAAAAGCCTACCTTGCATTTGAGAGGAAGGAAGCCCTTTGCTGAATAAAGAAATGATCTGGAACCATCTTAAGTTAAATCTAAAGAGATTTATAATTAATATAACAGGGAATGGTATTCAGTCTGATTTTTTTTGTTGTTGTTGTTTGCTTGTTTTAAAAACTTAAGAATTTCCAAAGAATATTGACCATTTTCATTACACTTTAGTAATAATGATCATTAAAGAGCTGAAACTGGTCAAGAAAACTGTATTAGGCTCTTATTCCTAAACTGTATCAGGAAACACGTCAGCTTTTTAAACCCCTTAGTTCGTTTGTACACAGTGGTTAGCACACACTGAAGGAGGAGTGCCACACTGTGTGATAACCATTAAAGGAATTCCATGGTTCCCCACCATCCTTTGTACAGACCAAGGCAGCACAGACTCATGAGCCACTGCCAGCTTGCACTGGTCCCTGGTGTTAGTGAGGTGCAGAGTATTGTGGTTATATTGATCTATTCCCTGTGTTGGAGAGACAGGGAGGTGCGGTGCCCGAAGAGCAGTGTGAGTTATGGGTGGCTCAGCTCTGACCAGTTTTCACTCTGTTTGCACTTGTAGAATGGCATGAAACTGGAATAGACAGAATCTGCCCAGTTTAAACATGCGATTTTTATATTGTTTGTGGTTGCTAAATACTAATTACTGAGATTGATATTTTTATCTGTGCCCTGTAATATCACAAATGGTAAATTGTATTTACTCAAGCTTTCAGTGTTCATTTCAATCTGTTTCAATTTTTTTTAAAAAAAGGTCCTAGATGGCAGTGTCATTACAGCAAAACGAACAGCTGCAGTTTCTGCAATCGCTACTAAGGTGCGTCTTCTGTTTCCTAAGTTGGGACAGAATCAGTTAGGGGTGTTCAATATAAAATAAGTAGAGGGAATGATGTAAACGGCTTTCAGTGCATGCGAATTTTCATCAAATACAGCTTTAAACTAGATGTGTCATCAGGGAAAGCCTAAAGGTGCAGTGTTCTGAGTGAGTGGGTCATGTCTGGCTTTAACACTTTGTGATTGGAGAAAGAATCTGAGCTCTGTTTTTGTGGCTCGTTCTGCATGCTCTTCTGGGAATTTACTGAGATGTCTTCCTCTGTCATTTTCTTTCTTTCGTGCTTATCTGAACATGCTCCTTTACAGCTTTGGGTGATGCAGCTGTGGTGATCAATTCAGTTTTGTTTAGACAGTTTTGTTTCCACTGTCAAGCCAGGACAGGTGGGTTACACTGAATATGGAGAAAGGAAAAAGGCGTGTTTCCAGGGGGCAATATGAATCATCTTAAGATAGATGATGCCCGGGATAGATAGGTGACTTGTACTGAGGTGTCTGTCTGTCAGTTTCTCTGTTGTCACTGGAAAATGTCCAGATGACTATCCCTCACTACAGTGATAAACCTGAGTTTCTGAAGACAGGTGAGGTATATCTTGCTGTATGTTGCTTTACATAGTTTCAATTTCAGTAGGAAATTGTTGGTTTTTAATTCTTTTTTAAAACTATATTTGACTGGGCTGGTGACAGTGGGAAGTCTGTTGCACAGCAGGGTTTTAGTCTTTACCTCAAAGGATGAGGCAATAAGAAAGAGGGCCAGAGTTGAAAAATACTTCTGTTCTTCAGCCATCAGCTTTGCATCAGAGTGAAGGCTGATCTCGCCACTTCATTAATGGCAGTCTTCATGCCAGCATGACTCTATCCATGGCAATAGAGCTAAACTGACATAAAATTGGAGTGAAGAACCTGTCCCCAAGAGCTTCCCCTGGTCCAAGGGACAGAACAATTTACAATGGATTCCTTGGACATGAGGTTATAGGACCTTATTCATCTCAGCCATTCTGTACTTGAGCAGTTCTGACTGTTTTTATACAGTCAAGGCTCTGCTGGCCTCAAAGGAGCTTGGCTGCTGAAGGGACTTCAAGATCAGATACTTCATTGTCGTCTGCTGTTTTGGGGAAATTTTCAGGAGTGCTTGAGTTTAGGTCATAGTTGCCATCTTGTCCTCTTTATGGCATTTGCCTTTCAAAGACCCATGCTTTTGTGTTAGGAACCTTTGAAATAAGTGCTTCACAGTCTTTGAAAGGAACGTTAAAAAGAGTTCTTGCTACTGAAAAATGGGATCAATGAGATTTTTTTCAATTTATTTGCAGCAGAGTAAGTGTTGAGAGCCTAGAAATTCTAAAGCTTTTTATACAGAAGCGAGTGGCTGCAGCAAATGCATAAACAAGACACAGTATAGTTTAGGGCTGGACTCCAGCAGCCCTCTCTTCCCATTTGCCAAGTACTGGTGAATCACAGACAAGAACTAAACCAGAAAACCAAAAGCTGCCATAAAACTGATTTTTAATGTTTGTTCCTCAGCTCTAGCCCTATTTTTACGATGCCTGATGCATACCTATCATGGCTCTTACAATGCCAAGATATGCCTGTGGTATGATTTTTATGGCTTCTTTGAATTGAAAAAGGCTAGTTTGGGGGTTCCAGGGGCACTTTACCCACACAGCTACCACTTTCAGTACTGGTAGCTTTTGGTATTATGAGCCCTGTTCTCAGCTGGTGCAGAACATCAACACTATAGTTTTACACTTAATTAGTCACCTAGGTGTAATACATTATGCTAATATTAGTGTGCTGAGGCCTCAGAATTTGCATTGGCTCATGCTGTTGCATGTTAAGTCTGAATTTCACGAGTTGGACAACTTGAAACTGAAGTCGAGCTAAGATGTACTTTGGTGCTATTGACGCTAGCTTTTGCATTTAAAAAAGTGTGTGTGTATATATATAGTGGTAATCGACTATTGTTTTATAATTACGTGAATCATTACTAGCTTTTGCATGAAACCATCTTTTTGTTTGGAGGGACTAAGGATACTGCTTGTTTTTGTAGTATTTTGATATGTATTTGTCATATCTGTTAACATGTTTTCTTTACATATGCTTTTTTGTATTTGATACTGTTTAGTTGTTAATGCCAGCTTTTGCAGAAGTGCTGTGCATTTTGGGAGCTGGTGTTCAAGCATATAGCCATTATGATATCTTCACCGAGCTGTTCACGTTTAAAGAGGTAATGGACACATCTTAACAGGATACATCTATTCTTCTCTATTGTGTTTCAGAAGCACTTAATATGAATAAACCATACTACAGCAAGTGAAGTTAAGGGATTAATCAAATTTGGATTCTGTTTATACAGAACCCAAGAATACTTTGAACAACTGGAGAATGTTGTTTTCTTTCTCAAATGTTAGTCTTTAAAAAAAAAAAAGTTGGAAGCAAAGTCAAGTTTCAAATGGGTTTTTCTCTCTGTATGAGAAAATCTTACTGTGTATGCCATACTTGGATGAGCTTTCTGTGACTTTCTCTTAAATATATTTATTGGAAATATATGTAATTTATAAATACAGCTCTACAAGGAACTTTTATTCTGGCATCACAGAACAGTCATTCAGATGCAGCTGCACACACAGGACATGTAGGCACTTGTATGAGGAGAACATTAAAGGGAAAAAAAACCACCTCTGTTTAGGGTGTGTGTAATTACCTACTGAAAACTGAAACAATGTTCTGTTTCAGCAAGGAGAAATTCTCCAAGTTAATCTGTTTGTCTTTTTTCCTTGAAGGTCAGGATATGGAATCGCACCAAAGAGAAAGCGGTGAAATTTGCTGATTCAGTTACTGGCCCAGTGCAGGTCTGCTCTTCTGCTCAAGAGGCAGTTAGTGGGGCTGATGTGATTGTAACAGTCACTATGGCAACAACACCAATTTTATTTGGAGACTGGGTGAAACCAGGTGCCCATATCAATGGTATGCTATGTTCTCATCATTTAAAGGATATATTTATTATTGCATTGTTTAGCATCAAGGACTGTTGAAAAGCAATACTCTGTGCTTCTCAGAATGAATGTTCTTTCTATGTTGACTTTTCCCCTTTAGTGAGGACCACTTTTCAGTTGTGTCTTCCTTGTTGTCTAGAGCCAGAACTCCTGCATGGTACAGCACTGGATGTTTGCCAGAGTGTGGGATAAGCTTTTCTCCCTAGTGGTGCATCATCTTTGCTACTGTGTTGGCGTTTGATGCTCACCTTGCTCTCCATTTAAATAACCTGTATGAGTACATTAGTTCTGAAGTGATTCCTGCTCATTCTACTGTTTCCCTAGTAGTTGTTATATTTTCTTCACCTTATTTTGTAAGCTACTCTATTTGTTCCTTTTTGGGCTGATCATTGTCTTTTAAATTATATTTTTTTACTTGAGTTAAAAAGATGCAATAACCGAGTTAAGAATGTCACAGTTTGACCTCTAATTATGGTGAGGTTTGGAGGGCTTTTTTTTTTTTTCCGACTTGTAATGATGTTGCCACACTATTGTTTGGAGTCTCTGGATATGCCCACAGTTTTTTATTTTATTAATTGTGGGCCTGGTTCAGATGACTTTGTGCACTTTCCAAATGGCATGGTAATAAGACAAAAGCAACTTGTCAAAGGGAATAACTTAAAGAAAAGTCCCACATTCCAGCAGCATCTTACCAATTTTTCAAACTCAGTTTAGTCCTTTGTCATTGAATGGTGTTGTCTGTGTTATGTCATGGCATGGAAGCCAGAGAACAACCAAAATCAGCTAAGGTTTACAGTCGCAGAGGTGACACGTACGCAGACATCCCTCTCACTTCTTTAATTCTTTTTTTTTCTTTCTCTTCACTGAGGCATACATGCTGTTTGAAGAGGCATTCAAGCAACATGGAATTTATTATTACATAACAGTTGGACACTTTTAAAAAACATTTGACTACAATATAACTGTTTAGCCCATAGCAAGCTGGTAGTGGTCTTGCTATATTTTAAAAAGTTAAACTCCTTGATTAATTTTCAGTTTCTCCTAATATGTGAAAGCCATAATCTGCTCCACTTGCACTGCTTATGAAGTTACAAGGAAATACTAGAAGGCTATGGGTTTAAATCCTAAGTAGTAACATTGAACTCTCCATCTGCACATGCAAGTCTTTACTGCACAATACTTTGGTTCTTATTTGTTCAGGATAACTGAAGGATTCTTCAAATCTTATTTTTCTCTATAGACACATAACAGTTTGGATCAAATGAAAGGACTATAAAATTCAGGGAGTTTAGTAATGATCTGATGAAAGACAAGAGTACAGGAGGTAATGGACAAAGGGAGATGATTTTCTTATGCCTCAGCTACCCATAATCTGCTGACAAGGATATTCTACTGACAAATCAAATATTGAATGTTTTGAAGGAGCTTTATTAGGTGTTAGTTAACTGTGTTTAAAAAATAAAAAGCAACGAAACTCTATTAATTTGGCAGTCACAGAAACAGGTTACTCTTTGTCTGCAAAAGAGTTATAGTCTTACCTTCCCTGAGCTGCATCACCAAATGATCAAAGTTGATTTTTTCTTGTGTTTTATCAATCATCATGTCTCCAGTGCTAACATCAGATTGTTTGTATATTACGTTTCCACAATAACATCTATTGTTACTTCACACATCTCTTGAACAACATGTGGTTTGAATTTGTTTTAAACATTCCTCCCAAGTTCATTAGTTTTGCTGTCTTAGCTGTTGGAGCGAGCAGACCAGACTGGAGAGAACTGGACGATGAACTGATGAAGAATTCTGTTCTGTATGTGGATTCCAGAGAGGCTGCTCTTACAGAATCTGGAGATGTTATATTATCAGGGGTAAGACTTTCTTAAATTACAGACATTATTTTTGTCGCAATTGGCTTGTATTTGAAATAAGTTGGTACTGATGATGTGCTGCACTGAAACTCTTTAAAGTATCAGAGGTAGTTGTTAACACTTTCCAGGTACAGGCTGAAAGATAAACTGGTTTCAGACTGAGACTCCTATATGTCTATGCCAAAACAGTGCAATCACTGTGTCAACGATTACATGGTGCCATATCACAGTAGCATGTTTTCAGCATTGGCCTTTGTGTACAGTAGCAAAGTATCGGTTGTGAAAGACCTACATTTCCTGCAATGTTTGGTAGTTATGTTAAATATTTTTCAAATCTGTTTATTAAAACCTGTAACTTTCTTCCCATTATATTTTAGTGTGATTGACACACATCAGACCTCTTGAGAATAGACTACAGAAGCCAAGCAGACAGTGATCTGCAGAAATTTGATGGCCGGGACTCTTTTAGGTTTAACGGAGTTTTTCTTTTAATGTTTTTGCAGAACAAATATGGTTTCCACTTTTGAGATTTAACATAAGAGGTCCAGATATGGTAAGGTGTGTGGAACCCCATGTGTTTTGATGGATAAGTAACAAGCTGTCCACTGTAAAAAAGACTTACTGACGAAAGTCTGTCAGCTATTTTTCTGTGAAAACCATTCCACACCTCTGTGTTTTCTGTCCGGTTTCTGTATTATTTGTCTGAATACTTCTGCTTCGCCATGGAAAGGAATCAGTTCTGGGATAGCAGAACTGGAGGAGTTCTTTCTTTTGAAGTCATTCAGAAAAAAAGTTTTTTCTCTCAATGCATATGGTTATTATGTTCTTTTATAAATATGTATTTGTTTTACAGGCAGAGATTTTTGCTGAACTGGGAGAGGTAGTGAAGGGTACGAAACCAGCCCTGCCTGAGAAAACAACAGTGTTTAAATCACTGGGTAAGAACAACCCCTCCTGTGTACAAGTCCGACAGAAAACAATGCCTTGTTGTTTGATAGGTCCCCCATGCGTGGGAAAGCTGCTAGTGTCTTCGAAACTGCTGTGGCAATGCACTGCCCAGAAGAAATTAGAATGTGATTTGCATTTTCCCTTTTTAGTTCCCTTTTTATTTATCTAGCAGTGCTGATGTAATGAAAAGTGATAGGAAAGCAAGCAGACAATAGGAAGAAGTATGTTTTCCATTTCACAATTGTTCAACACATGACTGCAGTGTTTATTAATGCAGCTCCAACCCAAACGCCCTGCTATTATGTCCCCAGAGTCTGTCTGACCTACAAACAATGTGGTATTGTACTGTGAGACTGAAGTTGATGTTTGGGGGAAGGAGGTCCAAAAGGGCCAAGCTGTGATAAGAACATTGAAAATAAGATTCACGCTATTATATTAACTTCATAGAGCACACCTAACAGTTGCATGATGGCTATAAACTTTGAATTTAACACTACAGGTGTTTGGGATGGGGAGTGACTTCTGTTCCTGTCCAGTTAGATCATTTCCTGAGTCCTCCTGTTCCCTTCTGAAGCTAAATTGTTTTGTACAGCTGAAAAACTGTTTGAAGATGACTTTAATTCTCTTTCAGGGATGGCGGTTGAAGATACAGTAGCAGCAAAATTTGTTTATGACTCATGGTCAGCTGGTAACTAAAGAGAAGTCTACATAGCCAATGAGGCCAAGAAAATTGTTTGCACTTAGTTTCCTTGGATTTTTTGTTAACAAGAAAGGCACCAATCCTATCTGAATGTGACCCTTCTAGAATGTTCAAGAATGAAAAGTAAAATTTCAGCAATAGACTAACTTCCGCACTTTTCTAAGGGCAAGTATTAGATACATTTATTAGTGTTACTGCAGCTGTCTCATGTAATGGCAAGTATTAGGTGTTTGTGGTGATGCTAACAGGGGTAATTTTACTTATTTTGGTACAATTCTGGAATCAATGCCTTTCCTCCCTAATTATTAATGTAGCAGAACTCTGTGGGTAGATTTCATGTTTTTAGAGAGGTAATTCATACTGGAGTAAAATACATCCGTTTGGCATCATCTTTACCTGTGATGGTACTTTAAATGCAACTATGGGTCTCAGTGCTGCACTGACGGTAACCTAGTCTCCCCTGAGAACACAGCCCACCCCTGACTCCTGGACACCCCTTCCCTTTCAACTTGGACTGGGGTCTGGAGGTCACCATCCTTACTTTCAGCCCTCACAATCCCCCTTTCCTCCCCTCAGACCAAATGGATTTTCATGTAAGAGTGCACTCCTGAGTGAGAGTTTGTGTAAAAGATGATGCCTCCATACGGTTAGACTTCTGTCTCTTTTTATAAAAGACCTGGGTCAGAAAGAGTGCACTTAGAGTGCAAAAAATCAGAGCTAATGTTATATAGATCTTAACTGGGACGAAACTGTACTCAGTACCTCCCTTAGTACATTCCTGGGTGGAATATTGCCATCTTTATATTGCCAGGAGTCATCCAAAATGTGAACACTAAAATGTGTTTTGATTTAACTTTTATGTATATTCTGTGGGGAGATTTTGTTATTAGTCTATGGTGTTTGTAAGGTCGTTTTCTAAGCTTCTTAAAGGTTGGAACTGTGCAAACTGATTTCAGTAGGATAAACTTCAAGTATTCAGGCAAATAGTTTCAGCTTGGCTGTCCTATGCATCAATTGGTAATTGTTCTTTTATCCCAGCGGGTATTAGCTGGGGCAGGAATTTCTATGATCCTCTCTTGGCGGAGGAACCCAGTGATGCTCTACATAAGGAAGAGTTCCAGTTTTGTGCTGTTATGCAACTGCCTTACAAAAGATTGAGCATCTGCTGAAAAATAGCTGTTGCCCTGGAAACAAATTCCTATCTCAGGCTAAAGTTGTGCCTTATGAAATTTTGTTTCTGCTTACATAGTATTTCTTGCAGGCTGTTAAGTGCATGATAATTCTGTGGAAGGATTAAATGACATGGTAATTTTATAATGATGCTGGTAGAATACAACGGAGCAACAGGAAGGAGGTTCAGAAGCAGTTAGTGTTAAAGTCTTTGATGGTGCATGAGTAAGTATAGAAGAGGTTAATGAGTACAGTGCAGGTGTGATGTAAATAATACCCCAAACTATAAGCCTGGTGTAAACTAGTTGGAAAGAGTAAGTGGCAGAGTGTGTAATTTGCACAGTTTTAGCATGGAAGTCTACCAGACCAGTAAGTGAACAGGGCCAAAGGATGTGTGGATAGAAATCTAACTCCATTGATCTTGTTTATATCAGCAGAAACATGAACAGAAATTTCTGTATTAGCTTTTGCATTGTTTAATTGTAGCAAAATTACCCTTCTGTTTTTACACTTTTTTATGTCATTTCTCAAGTGTTCTGAAATGTATGTGTTGACTTACCCTGTTACTTCAGCGATAGAGAACTCCACTAGCTTGAGACAAACGTGACAGCTATTGATGGTCCGTAATTCAAGAACTGTATGGAAGCTTGCACTATTTATGACAATATTATCCCAATTCTATGCCTGTGTAAAACAAGGTTGTAGTTTGAAGGGAGACATAGTGTTTGGGAAGAAGACAAATACAGCTTATTTTCACATGTACTCTTGTACAGACTATGCACTTTAAAAGTGGACGGAACCAGTCCAAAAAACTGGTGCTGAAAACAGTGTTCTCAGCTTGGCAATAGGAGGTTCTCGGAGCCTGGCTTCAGCGTTGTACCTTGGAATTCATCAAGAGGATTCGATTCAATTACAATGGGAGTTGCTTGGATGCTGTCTGTAGATTTTTTTGAGAGGAAATAATAGCCTTAATTTCCATGTTTCCTTCTCTTACAAAACAGACTTTGAAGAAATTGTGTAACTTGCATTTGTTAAAATTAAATAGATACTGCTGTTTTTCTTTGACTTTCATTTTGTTGTCTGTTACTTTTGTTTTGGGGTTGGTTTTTGGTTGTTTTTTTCTTTTGAAGATGAGGAAGAAAGTATTCAAGTTGTCACAGTGACTACTCTCCCAGTAAATGTGATCACTGAATGTAAAAGAGAAAATGAACTGAGACTGCACTGCTCCACTTTGATACTCAGCTTTGCAGTTGTCCAGTGCTGCACATTCCTTCCTCTTGATATCTCTCCAGTGCAGGGTATTAAATCCTTAAGGAAGGAAAATCTTGTAGTTGGCAGGGCTGTAATCATGTGAGATTCTATGGTTTTATGATTTGAGTTTGGATTGGGCTATAAGATCACACATGTGAGACAGTCTCTCCAACTGAACTGCGCTATATAAATGTTACTAAGGAGTTAGATCTAGGATTCACTAGTTTAAATACTTTCAAATTATAAAAGAAACGAAGTTGGTGAAAAAAGTTGGAGAACAGCGAAACACATGAGTGGAAAAAACTGAAATATGAGCATTCCCTTTTATTATCTTTCCCTCAATTGTTCCACATGACTGCTTTGTACTACAGGCCAATTTCCAGGACCACCCTGTGAGAAAAGGACTAGCACTATTGCATGTATTTTTGTTTGTTTTTTTTTTAAATTTATTTTAAAAGGGTATATATATTGGGGTTGATTCAGTTGCATAAAAATAAGTGTCATGTGGGATGCTGTGAGGCTTCTTAATCAGTATTTAGATGCAGCTCCAGAAGGACAAAAGGTTCCTATAGATCCTGTGCTGTATCTGACAGCTCCACAGAATCACTGCGAGTACCCAGGGACGTACAGTGGGTGCTTGTGTCTCCTGAGTCAATCCATCTATGTGCAGATAGTCCCTGTCACTATCTCTGGTTGTCAGGCTGCAGCAGTCAGTCCGATTTACAGATGCGTGTGCGAAGAGGCAGATTCTTGGTGCAATTCAGAGACATTTGGGGCCTGATTCTCCCGAAGGTGTGATGTCTCCAGGTCCCTTCTTTCCTACCTACGTTTGGCTCCCATCAGTGACAGGCACTTGCTTGTTTAGCAGAATATTTGAAAGTGTTTCCTGGATAAGTGGGTCTAACCCAGTTATTTAAAATCTGGCCTGAAATGGTCCAATATGATCACCACTTTGCACTAGGGGGAAGTCACGAGAGCAGCATAGACCTAGTCTCAACCCTTTATGTTAAGGGTGGTAGAATTCAGCAACTGCAGCTGCAGGGGGGGAAAGATAGGGGGAGTGATGAGGCTGGGCTCACCGCTTCTGCGGCTGCTAGGAGGAATGGGAATCATCTGCTTCGCCAGGATGGGGAAGGAGGATTACAGACCTAGACAAGCAAAGTGCCCTGCACTTTTACATCAGTTATGTGATTGGGAATTGTAGGATTTGACCCTTCAAAATCCACTCATCAGCCTTCAAATATGTGAGATTCATCAGTACCTTCTTGCTTTGTTAAACAGTTGGGAGTTCCTTAGCCAAAATGAAAACAACTCAGCAGGTTAATAACAAAGAGTCTGGGGGAGATGCTGTCTGATTTAATTACTGTGCTGAGCACAGCAATTATTTAAGGTTGCACAAAACAGGACTTTGATGTAACTGCTTAGTAGAAGAAAATGTCAACCTGCTGAAGTACAGGAATCCAAGGAGGGAAGAACGCAGTGTAAAGTCCAGCCAAGAAAAGGAACTATAATATGCAAATTAAAGTGACAAGAAGATCTGGAAAGAAGGAAGCATGAAAAAATAGATCATTAACTCAGATTAATGTCCAAAAATGCAGTATATCCCTAAGGGAAAAATCATAGCTGACTGATGGAAAGCTGCAAAAAGATATTGAAAGATAGATGATCTGCTAATAAATGTGCATCTAAAATCTGTGATCTTAGCCAGAGCGTGGCTGCTACAAACACCTTATTAGATCATAAAACTCAACAGGAGTGATTAATTCATGTCAGATGGTGCTGGCTTCCCAAGGGAACAGGCCCGAGAGAGATGAAGGGAACCCTGCTGTGAATGCCTCCAGTCAGACTGTACAGAACAGGAGCCTCCACAGCAGCAGTCTCAATTTCTCTCTCTTTTCATGAGCTAAGTGTGTGTGTCCCCAGTTACATGCAGTTTTCAGGCTAAGGCTGACAGCAACCAACAGAAAATGCTGTGTGTGATAAGGATCCTGGTTTCTGGGACTTTGTATGGACAATGCACCCTGGAGGAGCCAAGCTGAAGATGTAACAAAACAGATCAGAAATGTTGAAAATAAAACCTCAGCATCTTGTAGGTAAAAGTATTGCAGTCTCGATGCCCATTAGGACACCATGGGTACTGGCAACTGGGTCCAGTTTAATGAGACAAGACAAAAGAATGTAGAACTCTCACTGAACATCTCGGTGAGATAACTTCATGTATTTTTAAATTAATATCAATACAGTAGCAAAACACTTCACTGACAAGAACACACAACTTGCTGTAAATTAGTCTTATTTACATTTTTTCAGAGGTTATTAAAGTCAATAAACCACAGCTGAAATCAAGATTCAGGTGCTATTTCTAACATATCATCAGCGCCAGGAAGAGTGGTTTGTAGCAATCTGACAGAAGCGAATGGAGAAAACTCAAAGCTCTCAAGCTTTGAGAATACTCTTTGTGTTGTGGTTTTGGAGAAGAAAGGAAGGGCTTTATTAAGGAATTCACTGTGGCTGGCCTTCACTAATATTTTAAGTTATTCAGACCAAAAAAAATCCAATCCCCATGAGCAGTTTGGGGAGAAAAATCTTTAAATCTATAGCTTTTGTTTTTACCTTCACATTCTTTTTGGCAGAATATGCTTGAATTAATATTCTGTTCACCACAGCCCTCTATCCAGAGAGAAAAATCTTTGTCCTTGCTGTACTTTCTAAAGCAATTGGTAGCCTCTCTGCCTTTTGCTTTAGCGGACATCCAAAAAGATTTGCCTGCTCTTTGGAAAGAGGAAAAGAAAATGAATCAGTGTGCAAGTTACAGCAACAGGTATGTTAATTTATAAGCGAGTATCTACAGCCTTTCCAGGGTTCTTGAACGCCTCTTTTCTTTTGTTCACAGCATTCAGGACTTTCTTTCTTGGCCCAAGCTCCATCTGAATGCTCTGTAGATCTTGATCAGAACATAGCATCAAGGCATCTAAATCAATTTTTTCCCTCATGAAGACTGGAAGAAACTCATCCAGCATCTGTGATGCCAGAAATACCTCAAGGGGCGTGTTGTCTGCTTCCCCGTCATCCCAAATGACTTCTTCCTCATGCCAAGGGATATCGGGACCATTTTCAGCATCATCTTCCTTGCCGTTCTCAGCATTTTCATAGTGAAAGAGCTCACTGGACATTTTAAAGCTTATACCTTCTTTATCAGAAGACACAGTTCCAGGATCTACATTTGCAGCCAAATTTCTTCCAAATACAATCTTGCCGAGACCTGGCCGCTGGAAAATGGAGAGCTGACTGTCATTATCAGAGAAGTTTTTCTCTCCAAGGTCATTCAGTAATTCATCCTCCTCTTTCTCATCGAACAAATGCATCACAGTTCTCCTACCCATACCATGCTCTTCATCATTGCTTTGTGTTTCCTGGCTTCTTGTGCTGTCAGCTGTCTTTTTTGCCTTCAATTTGAAGGTATCTTTCAGATTTTTGGAGAAAGAACTTACTGTGTTTGAAGCAAAGAGACTAGGCAACTTTACTCTGGAGTGCGTCCCTCCAGAAGAGTTTACTGTGCCAACTTTTTCTTTCATATAATTCCGGTTCATTTCATACTGGTGTTTCTCTTGGCGCTTCTCACATTCCTTGATTTGTTTCTCCACATTCCTCTGAGCCTGAGCTTTGAGTTTGGAGACCTTCTTTGGGTTCAGCATGTTCTGCTCGGTGGCAGCTTTGTCCAGGATACTGACACATTCATTGCGGTCTCTGCTGGCGGCCACCTCCAGGGGCGTGCGGAGGTCGTTGTCCAGAGCAAAGATATTGGCACCGAAGCTGATCAGAAAAGAAACACAGTGGATGTGACCATTGCCAGCAGCGTGGTGCAGAGGAGTGTTCCCCCAGATGTCACACTTGTCCGGATCACCTCTGAGAAGGAAAACAACATACAGTGAGTTGGACGTACCCCAGCATAGCACTCCAGTAGGATTGAACAGGCACTAAAGGATTAGCTCAGCTTTGCTAGGAGTACAGCCCAGTGAAAACCAGTCAGCTGAGCTTCATCCTCTAGAATGGTGCTGCACCCGCTTACACAAGCACTGAGTTTGGCTGCCTGTGTGGTGTAAACTCTCCTGCCTGCCTGTGAATTAAGCAAGCTCGTTGGGGCGGAGTGCAACTGCATATGCAGCTCCCCATAACGGAGCCAGGGTATTTCCTTTGTGTCATCCCAGGGTCTGGCCAGGCTGCTGGCAGGGCTTGCTTTGCTCCAGGCTGGTCTCACCTGCCTCCTGCAGTAGGGCAGAAATAAGCAGCCACCCGTGTGCAGGTGAGGGGCTGCAGCTCTGGCTGCTTTGCTGCTGACAGTTTGAAGCAGGCTCAGGCTACGACTTAATGCTCATCAGAATTAATGGCAAAACTGTTTCAATAGCTTTTGCATGGAATATTTTAAAGGAGGCTTTTTGGTGACTCGTCCCTTTTGCACGTCAAATGTAGGGGCAATATTAGGAGAATTCTTTGCTGGCTGCAGTGATAGGCATTTAATGAGCCCATGCAGTAACTTTTTTGGTAGGTGATAGGTAAATGATTAAGAATAAAGCCTCGATTATGCATTTGTCTCCATTGCTTTTAGATTAAGCTCAGATAGATGCTGTTGTTTTTCTTCAGCTCTTTTGTTCTCTTTAAGCTGCTTTTGCTCATGTGTTTGGAAAGCAGAAGCTCATTTGAAAATAAAATACCACATCTTTTCAATTGAATTTAAAGCCAGTGAAAAGTATTGCTTTCTTTTTAACTCTTGCACTGACTTCACACGGAACTGCTGCCTGCCAGCAAGAATCGGCTTGAATCTTTTATTCCACACTTGGCAGGACCAACATTAGCAATGGTTCCGAACAGAGCTTGAGTTGTCTGCAACCAATAACTGAGGCAGCCACAGTAGCTCAAAACCTTTAATAACGTCAGAGCCAGGGGCCAAATTTACAAGGAGAATTTCCACTCTTGGGGGTTTGAACATTCCAGTGACTTGGAGATATGTTCCATGGCAGCTGTACTATGACTGAAATGGTGCGTCCTGTCACAAAATCTCCTTCGGCCATTGATCTCTGGCATTGAGTGTCTCTGAAGCAAAGCACTAACATCTCTGTTGAGGGCCACATCTGGAAACATCCTTCAGCCTGAAATGCCACAGGCAAGAGTGAGGTTGGGGTCCCCGCAGAGCTGAGATACAGAGCTGCTCACATTGAGAAACCACGGCCAGTCTGAGCGTGCCTGGCTGCGAGGGTGCGGGTGTTTCTACAAGGAGGTGGCAGCTGAGGATCAAAGTTTCTCCACTTAGACATATGGAAACCATGTGTACATATTTCTGCTTTTGTGGCTCTGCCCTGGGGAACTGCCCAACTGTGGCCGAGCATGCCGGATTCCTTAATTCACACATTAGCAAACAGGATGCATTATCCTGAGCCTTGGGAGTGCTGGGTGATCCATCCTCCCCTAGGTCCCTTCATAGCCGTTTGTGGTCTCTTTTTCCCCCGGAGCCTACCAGCCTTTGAGAATCAAACAATTCACAAACTAGAGTGTCTGTTCCCAGCTCAGTGGGACTTTGGATAAGGTTTGACATCTACTTTCAGTTCTCATAGTCCTCTTTTCTCTGCTTTCCCAAGAAAGAGGCTCACACAAAAGAAAGCAGATCTGCTACTTTGTCTTGCCTTTACTAATGTACCTGCAAAGCAAGCAGAGGAAACACCTCTTGATGCTTGGGAAGATACACTATTTCAAGATGAAAGGGTTTTATTGTTAGTATTGCTATGTTTTCCAAGGGCTGAATGTGTTGCAAGCTTGAGAGTCCTAAAATCTGCAATGACTGTAAAGAAAACCGTCCTATATCTCAGTGCCTTTGTCAGAAAACTCCTTCAAGGAAGGGATGAATTTGTTAAAAATAATTAAAATAATTTCTCACAAGAAAACATTAACTGACAACAGAGCACATTGAACATCTTCCAAAATTCAGCTTCTCCCAAGAAAATCAGTGAGACTGCAGCTGTATCTCTGGCAGCCACAGTGTGCTGATCGTGTCAAGAAATCTTGGATTAAAATAGAGGTGAATTCCTATGTTTGAAAATTTTGAGGGCAATACTGTCCCAAAGCTGCCCTCTACCAAGAAAAAGAGTTAGAAATATATTAAACAACAAATACATAGAAATTCTGATCTTTGTGTCATCTACTGTGACTTCTTTCAGCTTATATGCTAGAAGACATATTTTTCACTCAAATTTTGAAAAAAAAAAAAAAAAAGTTTAGTTATTTGTTCCTTAGCTAGTTTTTCTGTTTTCTAGGTATTCAGGGGCAAACCTTTATTGGCTCTAGATATTTCCTTGGAGCTGCCTTAATTACAGGAGTTGAAAAACTGTCAATCTTTTTTTGCTTCTCCTGAGGACATAGCAATAACCATGCAGTTCAAAGGTCTTTTTTATTGTATTATCACAGCCACACCTGAGCTCAATGAGCTATAAAGCAAATCTATGAGAAACCTATTCCTATTCCATATTTTCAATTCCATTTTTAATAAAAGAAAACTCAGATACATCCAAATAGTTATTCAACTTTTCCCTCCAATCTTCTTTAAACTATTATGATTGAAAATATAGATTAACTTAATTTTCATCTCAGCCCAGAAAGAACATTTTATTAACTGTATCTCTATAGAAGAGCAGATTTTCTTTAGTTAGATCTTATTACAGCTTAAAAGGTAGGCTCCAAGCAAGACAGTACGGAAGGTGAGGAGGTAATTACCATTTTAGTAATACATCATAAGCATGTAATACATTTAAATGATACCAAACAGAAATATTACTATTAGAAAATAAATCTGTAGAAAACCTTGCTTTTCTTTATCTTCTTTTTTTTTTTTCCCCTGGTTTACAAGGATCCTACCACAGCTTCTGAAACAGTATTATCATTTTTAGCATGATGGTAGTTGCTAATACTGTAAAAAGCAGAGAAATAACAATTTAAGATGTTACTGTCTCAAAACTATCAGTTGTGACTTGCCTCTGGAAAGCATTAAATCTTCACAGGTGTCTACTAAATGCCCTTTGGAAGCAAATGGAAGAGATTTTTTGCAAAAAATATTTCAAATGATTCATTTCTCTATAGACTCAGTTTCAAAGATAGGCTATCATCAAAAGTTGGCCAACTTCTCCTCCGTTACAGTGAGTCAAGGTCCCAGGACCCTGCTCCTACCAACCACTCCCTGCAGGCTCCGTGTACGAGACGGTCCCACTGACGCTGATGCAGCTTCCCCGGCTGCACATACAGACTCACAGGTTCTGGGCCTAAACCATTGTGAAAGAGGATAAACAATTCTTGGCAATGCATTGAAATAAATGATCGGGATTTCCAGCCTTTTGGGTCTGAGGTCATCAAGGCATTTGAAACACGGTGAACTAATTATAGTTTTGAGCCACAGGCTTTAAGCAATGAAGGCTGGTTGACTTACCCCCGCCGGCATATGACTTCCAGAGCTTCTAGATACCCATGATATGCTGCCAGAAGAGTAGGTGTCATCCCATCTTCATCTGAAGTATTGAGGTCTTTCCTAGTGGCTTCTTTCAAGAGGTCCAGATTGCCGTCGGCTGCTGCTTTGTGATACCTGCTCGACATTTTCAGTAACTTCTGGTTTCCAAAAGCAGGTCTGAATGATATGCAGACTGCACAGTCACCTGACCATGACAGGGATAGTTCATTAATGATTATAAGTTGAGACATCCCCATAAGAATGGAAATGAGGAGGCAAAGTTCATCCTAGCAGGGAACATATCTGGAGCTCTGCATAGGTGATAAAGAGCTGGTGCAGTGAATGCTTTCATTTTCTGTAAGGTGGCTCCACCACTTACTCTTTGTTGTGTATTTGACTGTTTAAATGTAGAAGGGATTCATTAATCTTCTCTGTCTTTGCCTACATTCATCTAACAGGTATTGTAATCCCTGTTTTAGATACAAAAAATGTGCAGGGTTTCCTCAGGACAGCATAGGGAACTCAAGAAATGGAAATGTGATGGGCTGCACCCGCTGCCCCAGCCTGGGCACCATAGTCCCTGCCGGGAACAGATGGGTCCAGTCCCCATCTCACATAATGACTTCTTGCTTTAGAAATTATTTCCCCTGGTTTCAGTGGTGTTAAGGGCCACCTCTACGAGTAGGGGCTTATAGAATTAGAGTGTAATTCTAATGTTTAGGTTCAAAAGAGTTACGAAGGGAAAACCATGTACAAGGTCAATTTTAAAACAGTAGCTGAGGAGGAATCAGTAAGAGACTACCTGCAGCCGGATAAAATGCAGCAGGCTGTCTGTTATTCTGGTCACATTCACAACAGCGGCCAGGTAAATGTTACTTTTTTGTCAAGGTGTTTGCTCTGACTAACTAAATTAACCTGTATCTTGGAGAATCTACCCTCAGCAATTAGCAGTGAGGCTTTGTTGCTTATTATGCCCCTGTTACAGAAGCAGTAGCCATTGCAGACCAACTCATTGACCAGAGTAGGTGCAAGTACTGAATGGAGTGCCACCTCATTTACTGCCCATAATGTCACCCATGAAACTCAGTGGAGACCTCTCCAAATGGGCTTTCGCTCTTAATTATTTTCTCAGAGAGGGACTGAAGAGCTCTTCAGGAACAGACTTGTACCAACATTTTTCTTACATGAGGACAAGGAGAGTCAGTAAGATCCTGTCACAAGTTTGAATCTTTGAATAAGCAAGTCTAGGTAGGAGTAAACCAAAGCCCTGCTCTTCCTTCATGCCATCTGCAGCCACAACCATCCCCAGTGCTGTCCCACCAGCCCAGGGCAGTGAGGAAGGGCTGTGCTTCACCCAGGCCAATGTCCATTCCTGTGTGAGAAGATAGTTTTACCCTCAGCCCTTTTTCAAGTTCCCTGCACTGCCATTAATACTTTTCTGATAAAAAATATGGTCATTTATTCCATTTTCTATTTAACCAGTCCCAGTGCCAAGTTAAATTTACAGCTGCTAGAAAAAAATAGCTGTTGCAGAGCAAAGACAAATAATACAGATATATATGTATTTGTGTGAGTATTTAGGTATTAGATTAGCTGTTTCTTGATGCCATTGCATTTTATTTCCTTTACTGGGTAATGTAAGCTGTTTTACTCTCAAGAGTGTACAATGAGCACCAAGGCAGGTACTGGATATACCACCAGTGCCTAGTAGAAGAGAGGAGATGGTATTTTTCTTGTGTGTTGATATTTCACATTGTTAGCTACACCCATGAAAGTGAGTTGGTGGCAAGAGAGACCTTTTCATTCTCAAGAATATTGATTTCTACTACAGAAGTACATTCATTTGCTTTTCTGCTAATTAATTCACCACACAAAGTGTTGATCTCAGAGTGATTTTTATCGTCTAACATCTGAAAATATTGATTTTAGAAGAAAGTTACTCTGTGTCATGCTAAGTGGGAAACTATTGTTCCAAGTTTTAATTAGAGGTGAAGCAAAACCCACATCAATTGGAAAGAAGTTCCGGGACTTTGCAAGCTTTATTATTATTTATGTCACAAAAGTGGGCATCACAAAAAAGAAAGAAAAAAGAAAAGACTAAACAAAATCTCCATCTGTTTCTAAACTCCTGGTATTTGTTCATCTTTGTCCCATCCAGAAACCTCAATTTAAAATGCAATAAATGCTTCAACATCAAATGAGCTAAATTTCTCAGCCTGAATGGAGATTTTTCTTTTGAGACTAAAGCTCAAAATTGTGAACTTTTTAAACTCCCTGGGAGATTAGAATGAAGCTTTTCTTTTTGGATTTGAAAAGAACTTCAAAACCATGCCACTTCCAATTGAAATGTCTTACCAGGCTCAGGAGGATCTCTGTTGTGATGGTACTTGGTGTTGTAAGCTAATTAATTATTTAACTAGCAGCTTTGATTTGTTATTGGATTTTGCTATGTCTATGATTATTGCTCTATTTTTTTTGAGAATTATTTTAAATAGAATATTACCAGTTAAACAAATCATTTAGATTGAAAGCCTGCAACATCATTAGTTACGTTGCTCTAGATAACTCAGAGCCTGGTATGAACAACGATGTTGTTGAGCCATCTGTTTTGCATGAGGTATTATCCAGCACAACATTGCCTCATTGCAACTTTTATAAGCCCCGACTGTGGTATGGTAAAGGCCATATGAGGGGAGGCAAGTGAGTCTCTGCTTGCCTAATTAGATCCTTGGAACTAATGGGCTTAGAGAAGAATGAAATCAGTCACACAGGGTAATTGTGGCTACACAATCCAGAGATGACGACATTTAAACAACAATAAAAGCTTATTTCTTTGGTCTTCAAAGAGGCAAAACTGTTGTGCCCAGGGACACCGTTGCTGGATGTCCTCTTGAACAGTCCCGTTCCCACAGCAGGGTTGAGTGTGACCCACCCTGGTGCTGCCCAAGACCCATCCTGACGGGATCATTGTTTGGGTGTATCCATGCCTGAGTCGGCGGCTCCGTGGGCAGCCCTCACAGTCTGCCTGCACGTGTCGTTTCAGGAGCAAGGCCCTAGTCTGTAGGGAAAGATACTTAAAATTGAGAGGACAACCCTACCCAAAGAGAGAAGCTTATAGACAACCCTACCAAAGCCCTGGCTCTCCTCGCCTGCACGCCACCATGCCCAGCCATGCTGGGCACATAAAAGTTGACTTAGGGGCTTCCGTAGGGCTAGGAACAGTGACATTATCTGTTGTATCATAGTGACATTTGCAATAAGTGTTCTTGCTGGGAGCTCTCAAAAGTAGAAGTCCTGATCTAGCATTTGGGCTCTTTGGATTGCTAAAGCTTTTTTCTTGGTTTTGGGTAGGTTTTTTTTCCCCACGATATCAGCAGCAATGCTACAAATAGTCCCAAGGAAAGCTATGTTGAGCTCATTGGTGTCTCAAATGCTGTTCTGCTGCCAGTGTGCGAGGGACAGGGACAGCCAAAGCCCATAGGAAAGTGTATCTATGCTGAGGTGATCTGTGCTCTCTGGAGACAGTACGCAACACCCTGATGCTCCAGGGTGTTCAGCACTGCTCTAAGACTTTTTTTCCAAAAGTTAGAAAATCAAACAGGTAGAAGAGAGAAGCAGAGAATTGGAAGAGGAGACCTTGCAGGTTTTTTCAGCAGAAAAAAAAAAAGCAAGCCATGGAGATAGTTTTGTGTTTCAGGGCATGAATTAGCTGTTTACTTATAACTCAGGCCATAGTTATTGTTACAGGTTCAACAACTCGAACAGGGGAATGGCCAAGCTTTCTCTGTAGCTTAAGCTGCAAATTCAGATATGTTAAGTGAAGCGAAAACTAATTGTTTTAGCACATCCTGACAAATTACATCCTACAAACCTACGTACTCAAAGATTGATATTAGGAGCTGCTAACACGCACCGCAGGGCAAACCCAGTTTTGTTGACTGTGGCAATAGTGTTGCTCTGACTGTTAAATGTTGTCTGACCCAACATTACCTTTCAGCTACACAAACCACAACCTGTTAGGAGGTATTTGGGAGTTGGCAAAACCCTGAGTAACTGCAGCAGGTGAGGACAGGCTGTCCTTCTGCAGAGAGACTGTGCATTGCTGCTGCTCAGGCCTCCGCAGATGTCCCCTGCACTAGCAGCATCACTCTGGCGTGAGGCAAGATCAAGCTTTTACCAGTCCAGAGTTGGCCAACCTTCAGGAACATGAGCCAAAGCTCCCTGGGACTTACAGGTTTTCCACCAACTTAATGGAGCTGAGAATCAGGGGCAGGGAAATCACAAATTACAAGGCAGGGAATTCAAATTAGATTTGATTGCCTAAAAGTACCACATTTGTGTAATTCTTTAAAGGATGTACACTTGAAACACTTTTTTTCCCCTACTGTGTTAGTTAAACCCAAGCTAAACAATAATAGACACATAATACAATAAACTTGCGTATGGCTTCAGAGTTTGTTTTATTAGTTTTCTGTATAATCATTGCTTTTGAAAACAATGAATCTCATTATTTAAAAAAAAAAGAAGAGAGAAAAAAAAGGTACCTGATGTGTCTTTGTGAATTCAGGAGTCTCTGGGAAGTTAATTTCTTGCCAAAGGTTAGCCACATGCTAATCCAATTGATGGAAAAAGCAGAAGTGCAATTTATTTTTGTGCTACTAATATCAGGTGCTCTTTACTCTGATGTAGTTATGGATCTGAGCTAACGCCTGCTTATTGCTATGAGTGGCATGGTGCACACTTGGCATCCCCATTTGCATAACAACTTTAACTGTGCATTTGCCATGTTCTCACAAGGGTGAGAGTTAAAGAGATGCTTCTAAAGAATATAAACTTTCAAATTACTTACACTAGTCATCTGCTCTGCCTGTAAGGATCATATTGCTTTCCTACACAGTGCACTGATGGCAGTCACATGGTCTGCAGCTACCTGCCTCCGCTCATGCTGCTGTCCCATCCAAGTTACCAGCACTTTGGTACCAACCAGCAGTTCACAGACAAGCTCGCTCTCATCGCTCTTCTATCTTTAAGAGAAATTAAGCTACTGTCACTTGGGCTGGGAAACTCTAAAATCTGCTCTAGGCATAGGTCTATAGCTGTAAAAAGAAATATAAATTAATATATTTTACATGAATACATGGTATATTAATGCAAAATTTGTTACTCCCTGAAGCCCAATTTAACATTCCATTCATAAATTACCATCCATACTGTTCATTTTCCTCTCTTCCTATGGTCTATCTTTTTGCTTTCTCATATCTCAAGAATTGAATTACTTTAAAAAATGTAAGTATTTGGGATTTTTTAACAATCTGTCTGAAATCAAAAGCCTTAGGGAAGCTGAAAAATAACATAAATCTGAGCTTTTTTTCTTTCCAGGCCTCTTTCCCACAGCTTTGAACAATGACAGTCCAACCAAAGCCTCCAGAGGTCTTCCAGTCTAAAGATCTGATCTAGGACTCCTCTTAGCCTGCCACTAATGTTTTTCTCCTGTTTAGATCTATATCAACATTGCAGCTTTGCCCATACAGAGGAACAAAATACATCCAAATCTAGCAATGGAATTGTTTTGAATTATCAGAAAATTAAAGTGGCACAGAAATCTCCTTTTTAAAAAAAAACTGTCAAAAAGATGTACATTTTTCTACGCAACATCTGGCAAGGGAATAAGGGGTGTACACTATGAGAGCAAGAAAAAAATGCCGTCAAAAGAGAAGGAAATAACTACCCTTGCCAAAGACGACTTATCACTTAAAGTCTTCTGCGAGCCCTGCTCTTCTCGGCAAGGAGACTGCATCTCAACGAGAGGCAGGTGCAAGCTGCCTGTCCCCCAGGCAGCAGAAAGGCTGCACCTGTGTAGAGCCTCAGCCAGGTCCTATATAATCCTCCCTGGGCAGCCAAGGAGTAAGCCTGTGGTTGCAGTGAGAAGATGGGGTTCTTTGTGGAGCAGCAGTGCTTGAGCACCTCAAGGATGTGGTCAGTGGGTTTGGGGTGAGATGGGGTAGCTGGGTCCTTTTCTTGCTGCTCTCTCATTTGGTCTCTTTTGCTTGCAGGTTGCTGCTCCTGTTTGGCTTTTTGCTGCCCTTAGCCTCTTGTGCTGAAGGTCTGGAGGATCAGGATCTCTTGGGTAATGAGGCCTCTCTGGGCTGGTAGTGATGTGGGTTTTAGGTTTGCTTGGAGCTCCTTCCCCTCTGCCTTAGTATGGAAGGGGACTCTGAAGCAGAGCTGGCTAGCTGGAGGGCTCACAGGGTGCATGCCTCCAGGAGGGTGATGGTGGAGCTGATGGTGGTCTTTCCTCTGCAGAGAATGTGACTTGTCATAGGGATGGAATGGAAGTTGAGCTTTCCAGAGAGCTTGGCAACTACTCCTGGCACATGTGTGTTGTTGGTATGTATTGCTACTGCCCTGGCCCTTTCTGCTGTAGCCTAAAAGCAGGTGCCTGCCTGCAGAGCTGATCTACCATGTTCTCTCTAGATGCTAATGGTGAGGAGATTGTGTCCTGTAACTACACTGTGGATTATGAGAGGCTGTTGCTCAGTGTCCTTTTTGTCAACTGCACTAGCCTGGAGGTAAAGAGGTGTTTGTTCTGGGAAGATGCTGTGATGGAGTGTGGGATATTTTTTTTTCCTGGCCAGGAGTGGTTTTAATGGAGTTTATAGTTCTAACTCTGTTCAAGAGTAGAAATAATGCTTCAGATAATTTAAAATTCTTCTAGAAGAGCAGTTTATGCCAGAAGTTGGAAAAATTACTGAAATACTTGTTCTTTCAACTGTGGATTAAGCTCTCTGACACTGCCATAAATAATGTGTTCTCCTGTAAAGGAGTTGAACTACTTTAAAGGATATCTTGTAGGAAAATGGAGCAGGTTCAAGAGTTTCAGAGCATCACTCTGTTTATGTATATGTATACTGATAGAGCAATTAACATATGCTATGCATAACTGTTGAAGTAGAGAAATAAGTGGGAGGACAACTCAAACTAGACTCAAAACCAGGGGCTCTCCTGGTATCTGTTGCTCTTAGACATTTAAAATACCACAAGGCTCTTGACTTTGGCATTTATTAACTTTTTTCTTGAACAGCTGACTCTCTGGCAATGCAACTTGCTAGTCTTTGGAGCTTTCTTCTTGACTCCTGCAGTTCTCTGTATCTTCTGCTCTTCAATCTAACCTAGTGACTCCATGCTTTCCTGGATGACCCATTCTTTTCCAAAGGGCTTCTAAACACCTAAAACAACTCTGAAGCTTGAGTTTAGTATCAATGGCTTTTAGTTGTCGTCATGCTTCAGTGAGTACTGCTGCCTCCTAATTAATGTCTCTTGTCTACAGCATGGTCAGCACCAGCTAAGACTGAGGCTTATGGTGAATGACACAATGGGAGAGGAGAAGAATGTAACCTACAGCACTCACTGCAATAGCATTCATGCAGATGAAATCATTACTCCTTTCTTTGTTGGTGCAACAAACTGTACAAAAGACTTCATGGCAGTAAGTAGAGGAATGAGAATGCTGTAGATCCTGCTTAGAGGCTTGCAAGGCAGGATGGCTGTTTCCTCTGACTGTATCCCTGGGAGCTGGGGAGAGTTCCAGACAGCTTCAGGGAGGTCTACTGGCTGCATGTCCATCTTGGTGTGACCACTAGGTCTTTGAAGAGCTAGTTTGCAAATGGCCATTAATGATGCATATGGTCTGACTTCAGCCCTATTGTGGGGGGAAACTGGGATGCTGGTGCCAGCTGTCTGCTTTGGAAAACTATGGTAGGAATTCTTAGAAAGTTATAGGGCTGCGACTGCTGTCTGTTCCTGTGGTCTAACTCTTGTGCTATGTTTTAGGTTACTTTCCCAAGACTCATTCCAGGCTTCAGTGAGGAGCATATGGTATGTACCTTTTGTTTTGCAAAGGGAGCCTGGGGCAGTGCCTGGGTTCTGGACATAAACTGAACCTGATGTCTCCAAGCTGAAGTAGTAACTTCTCTGGGGTACTGGCATCTTGTTGGAAGCTTGACTCTATGCTATCTATATAGGGAACTTGAATGTGAAACCTGTGAGGTGGCAGCCCTGCAGGGTGAAGAACTGTGTAATGCCTTGCAGCTTCTGTGTGGTTGTGCCTTTCCTTCCTAAGCAATGATTTCCTGCTTTGCAGCTTCCAGTGACCCCAATGATGTGGACTCTGTCAATTGATGATGGAACAAGAATACATCAGCTGAGCCTTGGGCAAGCCATGCAACAAGGCTATAACTTACTAGCTGATGGCCACAACCTGATCTTTCAAGTGGCTTTTACTGCCACTGGAGTTGTCTCCTACAAGGTAGGTGAACAAAGAGTTGGCACTGAGGAGATGGTGCTGCTTTAACAGAAGCTACATATCTCACTCCTGTAGATATGTGGAAAGCACTTACAGGTCATGGTCAGAGCTGATGTCAACCTGATGCAGTGCTGTGCCTAGCTGGTGTGTGCAAAGCTTTTTTTTTTGCATAGCTGTCATTGAGCTGCCCAGCCCTATAAAATGGGGAAGCACAGTGTGCACCTCAGCAGCTCAGCTGATGGGCATCTACATAAGTTATAGCTGTAGCCTGTCCTGTGAACATCTGACTGGCAGTGTCATGAGCAGATCCTTTTTGAAAGGATGTTGAGATGGGAAGAAACTGTTGTTGCAAACACAATTAGCAGCAGCCCTGAAACGGATGTAGTGTATGGACCTGTGGGGTTGGTCTTATGATGGGTTGTCAGCTGAGCACTCTAATAGAACTTTATCTTCTTTGTCAGCACAATGATAAGGTGCTCTACACTGTGGCATTCAAGCTCATGTATGGCCCTCCTGAACGTAGACTGACTGTGGAGTCAAGAATGCTTTGTGCACCAGGTAATGCATGAAGAAAGTCAGAACCTGGCCTGGTTCTGCCCTGAGGAAACTGGTGTTATATTTAACAAAGATGTTGTTGCAGGTCCAGCAATCTGTAATGCAACACACATGACCGTTGCCATCCCAGCCTTCCCAGGGACCCTTATGGCTGTGGATGTAGAGGATAAGGCCATCCCCATGGACCAGCTTCCCAAAAATGAGATTGCTCTGGACACAAAGAGAGGGGTCAAGCTGCACATTAGCAAGAGAGTCCTGAAGTCCAGGGTGAGTTGTGATCACACCAACTCCTGTAACTCTGAGGATTGGAACTCCTTGGTGCTTACTGAGAACTAGAGCACAGTAGCTTTAACCTTGACCAAGCACCTGTCAAGTCAGCTGTGTGCCCTGTGGCTGGCTGAGGGTGGTTGTGATTAAGATAAATGTAAACAGACTTTATAATAGATAGGCATTGCTCAAAGGTCACTTGGGTTTTGCGAAGTGTCTTGGCAAAAACAGCTGGAGGTGAAAACATTCCTCTTAGAGTGGGTTGGTATTTGGCATGCCTGGAGCAGTGCAAGTTAACAAACCAGCTGAGTGTGAAGAACACCATGGCCTCAGGGCAAATGAGATGGCTCTAATGCATGTGTTTAAAACAAGCTCTTGTAGTTATGCTCCAGGAGAGTAACCCTTGTCTTTCAGCTACATGGGGAGAGCTGCTCAGGACTTCAGTCCTACATGTCTTCTTTGACACTGGCTTTTCGCTTCCATGGGGAGACAGTAGTAATGGTGATGCATCCGGAGTGCCCCTGTGACCAGCACACACCAATAGGTAAGTGACCAACTTCCGCAATGGACTTGGCCCATGTGGTAATCCTTCAGCATGGCTTGTTCTTGAACTAGTCTCACAGGAAAGTGTCTCTAGCCAGAACACAACAGCTTGTGGCAGACTGAGTTGTCACTGATGCATGACAACTTACGTGAACCTCTGTTACAGCTGCTGTATGTACCCAGGATGGGTACATGGATTTTGAAATCCTTGCTGAGAGCACTACACCACTGCTAGACTTGGATACACTTAGGCTCAGAGATCCTGCGTGCCGGCCAGCCTTCAAGTCGTCTTTGAATGACAGGGTTTGGTTTCATGTTCCACTGAATGGATGTGGGACCAGGTATTGGGTAAGTGTGTAGCTGGGATTGATGGGGAGGGCTTCATGCATTGGGAATGCTCTCACTAATGCTGTTATTTATCTGCAGCTTGATGGGGAAAAGATTGTTTATGAGAATGAGGTGAGGGCATTACGGGCAGATGTTCCACTGGGCAGGATCTCAAGAGACAGTGAACTCAGGTGTGTCTGGAAACCTCTTTGGCTAATACTTTTGTCCTGGATATTCTATATATGAATATGACTTACCTGCTCCTTCCTTGTTACAGGCTAACAGTCCTATGCTCCTTCAGCAATGGTGATGCCTCCCTCACTATAAGGGTAGACAACCTTCCTCCTCTGGCTTCCTCAATGAACCAAGGTCCTCTCTCCTTAGTTCTTCTAAGCTACCCAGGTAAAGCTGACTCTGGCCTCAGGTGGCTGGGAAGAAACTGGAGCTTGTGGTGGGGAGGATGTATGAGTAAGCTGTTCTGGTGCATGGGCTTCTAATGACCTGATGTGCTTCATTCCCTCCTGTCTATGCTACTTGAGGCAGATACCTTAAATCTGTGACTGCAGTACAAAGAGCAGCTGGTCCCTCAGCTGCTGTTGAAGAGCTCCAGACCAGAGTTTCTTCAGGAGTCTCTCTTTGCACACTGACTTATCTAACCAGGCTTTGTTCTTGCAGAGGACTCCTACAGGCAGCCATACCGTGATGATCAGTACCCAATAGTAAGGTACCTACGGCAGCCCATCTTCCTGGAAGTTCAGGTCCTGAACCGCAATGATCCCAACCTCCATCTGGTTTTGGATGACTGTTGGGCAACAGCTTCACAAGATCCAAGCTCACTTCCCCAGTGGAATATTGTTGTTGATGGGTGAGTGCCCTGCTAGAGAAATGGATGTGCTGTTGGCAGTGAGTGGGAGTATTCCTTAATTCTCCCCTGTGCCCCCTGCTTTAGGAACAGATCCCCAGGTACAAGGGTTTCATTTGAGGTGGCCTTCCAGGTACTGCTCTGGTATGCTAGAACTTGTAGGAAGATGGCAGCACATCTATTTTGAACTTTAGCCTGCTGTTTAAAAAAAAAAAAACAACAAAAACCTGCTGTTCTGACTTGCTGCTTACCTATTGGCAGGTGTGAGTATGACCTGGACAGCTACAAGACTGTGTTTCATCCTGTGGGTCATGGTGTCAGCTATGCTAACTATCGCCAAAGGCTGGAAGTAAAGACTTTTGCCTTTGTCTCCGGTGACAAAGCCCTCCCTGGCCTTGTAGGTGACACTTTTCCTTCTACTTAAAGCAGTAAAAAGAAACAGTTGTTGTCTCCAAGTGAATGGACCTCTTGTTCTGTCCTAGGTGTACTTCCATTGTAGTGTTCTGATCTGTGACCGTTTTAAACCAGACTCCCCTTTGTGTGTGACAAGATGCCCTAGGCCATCTAGAAGCAAGCGAGGTAATGTCTAAAGCAGATGTGAAGTTGTACTGATCCAGGATTAACCCACTGTACCACTGGGTTCATCTCTACTACTTTCCTGTTGCAGAGAGTGGGATGCCAGGTGTAAACTCTGCAGTGGTAAGCTTGCGGGGTCCTGTCCTCCTTGTGCCAGAAGGATGGTCTGCAACTCAAGGTACCAATCCAGCATGGTGCTAATGTATGTTGCTTAGGTTTAGTGAAGAGCTAGCTCCTCTAACTATCTTTCTTCTTGCTTTGTAGGGAGCACTCTCTTGAGCAAGGAGGCATGGGCTATCATTACGACGACTGCTGTTGGTATCTTCTCTCTGGTGGCTGTAGTGCTACTACTTTTGGCTTTTCTTGAATGTGTAAAGAGAAGAGCATCCATGTTCAATGTGGTATGTTAGTGTATTTTTTACAAATAAACTTGAAGTAGGAATGTGACTGCAAAAATCTTCTGGATGAGTTGTGTTTGTATAGCATTCAAGGAACAGGACTGGGCAGAGATGGATGTCTGTCTTGCTGAGCACAATGTTTCTGGCTAGAGTGTTCTAGCTGAAGCTTTTGAAAGCTCAGGGTTTTTGGGTGAGACTCAAGTGACAATGGCAGCTTCCCCTATGCTGGGGGAGGTTTCTTCACCCTCCTTAGCTCAAACTATGGGTGACTGACATGGTACTAATTAATTGCTTCTAATACTGTGAGAACCGGCTTCTTACTAGAAGACTTCAGTGTTCTCCTACTCTTTCCTAGGACTGTAGAAGATGATTTAACTGAAAGAAAATATTAGTTTAAAGCAAAGTAGTGCTCCTTAGCAACTGTGCAGTCAACTTGTGGTGTTTAGGCCTGACGTTGGTAATTTAGCATCATCTAGACCCTTCACAGCAGTAACCAAATATTCAAGTATAAATCTACTAGTTTAGCTAGGGGAGTATGAAAACAAGCAGTGCTTCATGGCACCTACTCTGCAGAATCCAAGCCCAGCTGTGAATTGTACTTCATGCTTGTCACCTAGATTACAAAAACTCTAGATTCAGTCTTCGGTGGGCATAAGGCTTTAATAGGGGCAAATAGTGGCTGCTCAGTGAATGTTTTGTGGCATGTAAGTAAAAGCACATTGAGGTACATGTTCCAGGTTGTAGTTCACTGATGGCTACAGATCAGTCTGTGCAGCAGTACTCAGTGCCACATTGCTCTTCAAAGTAAAAGTAAAGTCAGTCACAACTTCACTTGGTTCTGGCTTGTCATAGTCAAGTCTCTGCAGGGCTGGGGAGTGCAATGTGTAGGCTATAGCCTGTAACCAGCCTTGACCTTACTGCTAGTGAGGGTGGAACTGAATCAACTGGCTTTAGCAGACAAGCGAATCTTTCTGAGACTTTTAAAGACTAAGACAGCTGCTGTGTTAATGGGCGTCAATTTGTCAAGGTTTCTGGAGTGAAAAACTGCACATGCGTGTAGCTCTGCTTTTCAGCTTAAAACCTGTTCAGGAAGTGCCCTCCGGCACAGGCTGATGTGCTGTACCCCACAGAGGCTTGGAGATGTTTAGTTGCCTGAAACTCAAGCTCAGTTTCAATGTATACAATGAACTTCCACATAAGGAAAACTTGAGGGCAACACTAAGGTGGTTACAGAGGACTTGGCTGATAGAGGTAGTGAATATGCTGCTTATCTGTATGGCCTTGCTATTTTTGGACACAGCATCCCTAAAAACTTTTGAAGCAGTGATATTTTTCAATTTGATTTCAAGCCTCACTGCTGCAGGCAGGGAGGACTAAATGTGATGGAGTAAGCTGTCCTAGAATAGTTTAACTTTCTGTACTTGTAACTCTAGGACTAGAAAGTGACTGTGTAGAAGTAGTCCCTTAATCTGTTTATGTGCCCTTTAAATTGGTTTCAGTGCTCCAGCTCTGTATTCCTGAGGAGCTGAAGACTGTGTAATATAGCTTCTAAGTTCACTGGCTGACTTCTAACTACATGAGTCAAAGATCACAAGCTGCTTGAGGCTGAGTGGAGCTCAGCAGTGGCATGTTAAACCCTTGGCTGTTCAGCTGTGATCTGGGGCTGCTCTTCTGCACCCCTGGATTAAAAGCTCTGTTATCCTTTGCTCTAGTATCAGTGTGCTGCTGCTGACCACAGCTGTCCCTTCTCCTGGCCACGCTTCCTTTGCATTAAGCTGCTGCGGTTACATCGTAGTTACCCCTAAGGCAGCAAACAGCCCACCTGTAGCATGGGGACATGAGCACCTGAAGGAGGTAGACTTGTAACTAGTGATAGCCTCATCCAGTCCTCTCATACTGAACATCAGCTTCAGGATTTCTAGTCATCTCACTAACCAGAAGGCACTTGGCATCTTGAAAGGAATCGCTTCATGCTGCAAATGTGCGAGCTGATTGTGACCTTCTCTGCAGTTAGCAGTAGCTTCTGTTTGGCCCTCTCTTCCTTCGTAGGCCTGCTCCTCATTTTCAGATATATTGCTGTTAGTAATGTATCTTCTAAGAGTCTTTATGCCTTATCTGCTTGTTCTAGTCCCTGTAGGCCAATTAGTGGCTTATTTTGGAGATTCAAGCAGTTGAGAACTAAACCAAAGAACACTTCTGAAGTAGAAAAATCTCACCCTCAAGCAGAACAAATTTTGTGTTCTGCTGTCACTGAAACAGCTTATAACTGAGGTATCTGTGTTGTAACTCTCTGGATAATAGACAAAGCTTTCTCAACTGGCCCAGTTAAAAGGAGCAAGAACAATGCCCAGTATCACCTTGCTCTCTGTAAGCCTCAAAGCTTCCCTGCAGAGAAAGGCAATACAATTACTAGTGATCGTAGGGAAACAGGTACAGAGGGAGCCTGTTCATGATTATTGATAGGCAAACTGGATGCATTTTAGACTCTGAGTTTGGAGGTTAAAACTCAGACTTCTTGAGTCTTTCATGCTTTTTATTCTGCTCGGTTATACTGTATTGCAGTAGTGTTCAGCCAGGGATAATGCAGTGCTTTGAAAAACAACAGCTTGAAACCAAGAGCCTATTTAAGAGACTCATGAATGGGTTTGTTCATTACTAACAAATTATTTCTGGTTCTACCACTTAGCCTCTCCTATCTTACATGATAAATACTTCAGGCCAATTATGGACTGTAAGAAAATAATATTTCTGTTAAATAATGCTTATTTGTTTACTGGATCCATTTCAGGTTTGTTGCTTTTACTTGTGGCTTTCCACTACCTGTCAGGATAGAGGGTGTTCAGTGCAGCACTCTTACTCTGCTAATTGTTTGTCTATCATGTATTCCCTTTCCTCCATCTACTTATGAAACTGAATACTGCTAGTCCTCTTAAAGCCAAATCTTCAATGAGGAGATATTAATGATGATTAATACTGAATTTCCTGAGTGTCTTTATTCTGAAATCTCCCATTGCTGTGTTACATGCCTGTTGGGCTTGCAGCCATTTTTTTTTTTAAATGCTTATTAAATGCTTTTGTTCACAATTGTGATTCCATTCAATTGTTTATAAGAAAATCCATGTTGTGCCAACATTTGCATTATGTGCAGCTCTTCCAGCTGCTCTTGTAAATTTGAGCTCTATGCTGCAGCTGGGGATTAAGACCTGACTTTGTTTAAATTGGTTAGCAACACCCAGCATTTATCTTGAAATGTTATTGTAAAAAAAAAAAAAACAACAAACAACATTTTCCTTACTATCTCATTCAGATAATTGAAAAGTTCTTTGGAGGAGTATTTACAGTGAAGCTTGAGCCTGCCTTTTCTCAAAACAGCAGGCCAGAAGGATATTAGGAACACCACAAATCAGTATGGACTCTTCCTACCATGACAGCTGATGTTCTGGTAGCCAGAAGTCCTATGGCCATTTAACAGGAACACGAGCATTATGTATTTTTGGGGTCTTTGAACACTGAGGAGGAAAAGGGGGTGTCTTTTGAAAGGGAAAAAAAGGATTGTGTAACAGATAAAGCTGTGTTGTCTCTAATACTTAATTGCAGAAGCAAAATACTTGTGTTGAGTAGCTTTTCTTCCAAGCATCATTACACCTGTTATTTTCCCTTTCCCCTTCCTTAAGAAGCATTTAGACTATAAAGAAAAAGGAAGTGTGTAACAACAAACAATTTGGTTTCTAATAAGTTTTCTTTACACACAAGTCTTCCTAATCTGTACAAAAATCAGAAAGCTTTTCCAATTTAGTGTGCTAGAAGATGCTGTAAAGATTTCCCATGTCACCTTCTGATGTTATTAATGTTCTTGCCTATCAAAAAGTCAAACTCTGGGTTTTGTCATCACCAGTATCAGAGTTTCTGTCCTTAGTGCCTTTGCTTGTGTAGTGTAGTTTCCTTTGCTTTTATGTTATACCAAAATACTGTTTTTTCAGGGGAAACTCCACTGCTGTAGCCATATATGATGAATATGACTTGTCATACCAGTTACTCTTCTGCACTAAACCAAATAGTGACAGAGTCCTAAAGTGCTGGGATTAGCAAGGTTCAACAGTGCTTCCCTTTTAATTCACGTAAAGGTTTGGAATTGCATCCAAAGCAAATGTGTTAGAAACTCTTCATCTTAAAGTAGTAGCAGAGCAAAAGCACTGAGTAACTAAAGACTTGCTGCATGCTTGAGGTGTACAAATATCTTGGATCTTTGGTTTTACTGCCCTCTAAATGGAGCCTTCATGGTGGTTGCACTCAGAACTTCAGTAGTGCAAGAAATATAGTAATGAGTGGTTTGTTAAAGGTCAGTGTATGTTTTTGAAATGTCACTGTATTGTTCACTGCAGCTTTCAGTATAGACAAAGACAGACAGCAATATCTGTAGATGTAACAGTCAATTTGAAAAAAAGCCCCCAGACCCATCCTAGAGAGCCCTAAATCCCCTCAGACCCATTCTACACCCCTCTAGGCCTATCCTAGAGCCTCCAGACCCCCTCCTAGAGTCTCAGATTCATTGTAGAGACCACCACATCCCCCTAGACCCATTCTACACCCCCCCAGCCTATCCTATAGCTTTCAGACCCATCCTAGAGATTTCTAGATCCCTCTGGACTCATTCTACACTTCCCCAGGCCTATCCTAGAGCCCCCAGACCTCTCTTAGAGATCTTAGACCTAACCTACAGCCCCCAGACCCATTTTACAGACCCACAGATCCCCCCCCCCCCATTCTACCCCCCCCCACTGTCAATCCTAGAGTGCCCAGAGATTTCTGACAGCCCTCAGACTCATCCTAGAGACTTCCAGATCCTACCTGACCTATTCTAGATCTTCCCAGGCAAATCCCAGAGCCCTCAGATCCTTCCTAAAGACTCCAGACCACTTCTACAGTCTTCACATGCATCCTAGAGACCCCCAGATCCCCCCACACCCATTCAACACCTTGTAAAGGCCGATCCTAGAGCCCCCAGACTCATCCTAGAGAGCTCCAGATCCCCCCAGACCCATTCTACATCCACCCAGGCATATCCTAGAGCCCCAAGAACCATCTTACAGGAGGAAAAAAAAAAAAGAAAGCAGGGTGGGTCGATAAAAAGCAGGCAAGGAGGAAAAAAAGACGGGCGGGTTGGTAAAAAGCAGGCGAGGATGAACGAAAAAGACGGGCGGGTTGGTAAACAGCAGGCGAAGAGAAAAAAAAGCAGGGCAGGCCGGTAAAAAGCAGGCGAGGAGAAAAAAAAGACGGGCAGGTCGGTAAAAAGGGGGAAAGGGGAAAAAATGCAGGGCGGGTCGGTAAAAAGCAGGCGAGCAGAAACGAAAAAGGCGGACGGGTCGGTAAAAAGCAGGAAAGGGGGGAAAAAAAAGCAGGGCGGGTCGGTAAAAAGCAGGAAAGGGGAAAAAAAAGCAGGGCGGGTCGGTAAAAAGCGGGAAAAAGGAAAAAAATGCAGGGCGGGTCGGTAAAAAGCAGGCGAGTAGGCACGAAAAAGGCGGACGGGTCGGTAAAAAGTAGGAGAGGAGAAAAAAAAAGACGAACGGGTCGGTAAAAAGCGGGAAAGGGGAAAAAATGCAGGGCGGGTCGGTAAAAAGCAGGCGAGGAGGAGAAAAAAAAGATGGGCGGGTCGGTAAAAAGCAGGAAAGTGGAAAAAATGCAGAGCGGGTCGGTAAAAAGCGGGAAAGGAGGAAATAAAGGGTGAAGGGTGGTTCTGGGCGTGTTCTGTAGCTGTCTGTGGGGCTTCTATAGGGCAAAGCGAAGGGGCGAGGGGGGGGGGATAAAAAAAGTGAAGGACCGGAACCTTTGTGACGCGGAACCAAAGTTCCGGGGTGCGGTTTCCGGAGGGGCTGCAGAAAATGACGGACCGGAACCTTTGTGACGCGGAACCAAAATTCCAGGGTGCGGGTCCCGGGGGGGCTGCAGAAAGTGACGGACCGGAACCTTTGTGACGCGGAACCAAAGTTCCGGGGTGCGGGTCCCGGGGGGGCTGCAGAAAGTGACGGACCGGAACCTTTGTGACGCGGAACCAAAGTTCCGGGGTGCGGGGGCGGCGGGGGACAGAAAAAGGGACGGACTGGTAGACTTTTCGTGTTCTGTAAGGCTCTGTAGGGGTGTATAGTGCTTTGTGGGGCTTCTGTAGAGCTTTATGGAGCTCTATAGGGCTTCTACAGATTTTTTATAGTACTCTAGATGGCTAGATAAGGGTCTATAGGGCTCTATAAGGCTTCTGTACGTGTTTATAGGGCTTTATGGGGCTGTATAGGGCTTCTGTAGGGTTCTGTAATGGTCTAGAGGGCTCTAGAGGGCTCTATAGGGTTTTTAAATTCCTGCGTGTATTTCTCGAACCCTTTCACATTCTCCCGCTGCCTTTCCCTCCCTCTTCCTGACCTCATTTCCATTCCTGCCCGTCTTTCTCCTACCCCGTTGCTTTTCCAAACTTTCATTCTCCCTTTACTTTTTCCAGGCTCCTCGTTTCTACTTTTTATTTCCTCTCTCTGTTTCTTTTCCTGCAACACTGTCGGGATTTTCCCTGTCTCGGTTCCATCTCCTTTTCCTGATGGTCCCTCCTGCCTCTCTCTCCTGCTCCCTCTTTTCTTCATTCCTCCATCTCTCTGGCCCTGATTTGTAGCTCAAGCTCTCCACACTGTTGTCCCAGTCCCCTTCCCTCTCTGGATCACAGTGTCCTCCTCCTGCCTTTCTCTTCCCTTTTTCTCCCTCTGTCCTGCTGCGTTTGGGCTCTGAGCCTCGTAGCCGACTTGCTTCCCGGATTTCTTCTGCATATTAAGGAAGAAACTGTTCCTGCCTCCTCTGTGCCCCTGGATGGGTGTGTTTGCAGCCCCTGGATGTGTTTGCAGCTCCCAGATGTGGAGTTGGTGGCCGTGGCCGGGTCCAGGGGAGGGGGGCCATGTGCTGTGGGGCTTTGACCATGGCCCCTTTTCCCAATGGGCTCCAGCTGGGGCTGGGAGTGCCCCAGGTGTGGCCAGTGAGACTGAGGATGGGGCTGTGGCTATGAAAGGGGCTGCCTGGGCACAGCTCTCTGTGGGTGCTGATGGAGAGGAACTGGCTGAGGAGTGAATCCTAGAGGGTCCAACAGGCAGGTGCCTCCAGCCAGGAACAGCCAGTCCCTGCAGCCAGGAAGAATCCTCCAAGCCGTCCCTGACAGAGCGGACACAGCACTGGGAGCTGGGAGTCTCCGCTGCCTATGTAGGTGAGCTGCTGCGTATTGAGGAACGGTTGTGGACGAGGAGTATTTTAAACTTTAAAATGCTGCTTTCCAGGCCTATCCTAGAGCCTCTAGACCCTTCTTACAGCCCTCAGACCCATCCTGGAGTCTTCTAGATCCCCCCCGACCCCTTCTCTAAGATAGACCCTTTCAGGTCTATCTTAGAGCCCCCAGACCCATCCTACAGCCCCCAGACCAATTCTTAAGACCCCCAGATCCCCCAAGAGCGATTCTACGCTTTCCCAGACGCCTCCTAGAGCCTTTAGGTCCCTTCTAGATACCCCAGACCTATCCTACGGACCCCTGGATCACCCCAGACCCATTCTACACCACCAAATGTAAAACCTAGACCCCCCAGACCTATTTTATGGACCCCCAGATCCCCCCAGACCCATTCTAAACCCTCCCAGACCTATCTTAGAGCCCTCAGACCCCTGTTACAGCCCCCAGAACCATCCTAGAGACTCTCAGATCCCTTAGACCTATTCTACACCCCCCAGGCCGATTCTAGAGCCTCCAGTCCCATCGTAGAGACCCCCAAATCTCCCCAGACACATTCTACATGCTCCCAGTTGTATCTGAGATCCCCCAGAGCCATCGTAGAGAGTCCCAGATCTTTCCAGCCCCATTCTACACCCTCCCAGGCCAATCCTAGAGCCCCCAGACTCCTCTTATGGACCCATATTACACCCCCCATGGCTATCCTAGAGTCACCAGACCCATCCTACAGACCCCTGACCAATTCTTAAGAACCCCAGATCCCCCCAGACCCATTCTACACTTCACCAGAGCCCTCCTAGATCCTTTTGACTCATCTAGAGACCCCCAGATTCTCGCCCTGGACACATTCTACACAGCCCCAGACTCCTCTTACTGTCCCCAGACCCATCCTGGACATTGCCAGATCCCCTCAGACTTATTCTACACCCCTTCAGACCTATCCTTGAGCCCCCAGAACCCTCCTGCAGCTGCCAGACCCATCCTAGAGACACCCAGACCACTTCCACACACCCCTAGGCCTATCCTTGAGCCCACCTGACCGATCCTAGAGACCTCCAGGTCCCACCAGACCTATTCTAGATCCCCCTAGGCCTATCCTAGAGTACCAGACCCATCCCAGAGATCCCCAGACCCATTCTATACCCCTCCCCGGCATATCCTAGAGCCCCCAGATCCCTCTTAGAGCTCCCAGATGGATCCTAGAGACCCCCCACATCCCACCAGAACCATTCTACAACCCCTCCAGACCCCTCCTAGTTCTCCCTGACCCATCCTAGAGACCCCCACGTTCCCCTAGACCCATTCTACACCCCCTCCAGGCCCATTTTAGAGCCCCCAGACCCATCATAGAGACCCTCAGATATTTCCAGCTGCATTCTACACACCCCAGACCCCTCCTAGAGCCCTCAGACCTCCTTGGACCCATTCCACATACTCCCAGATCCCTCTTACAGCCACCAGACTCTTCACAGAGTCCTCAGACCCATCCTAGAGACCCACAGATAATTCCAGACCCATTCTATACCACCCCAGACCTATCCTAGAGCCCCCAGACTCATCCTAGAAACCCAGAGATCCCCCCAGACTTATTCTACACCCTTCTAGGCTTATCCTAGAGTACCCAGACCCTGCCTTGAGACACCAGACTTATTTTAGAGACCCCCAGATCCACTCAAACAAATTCTACACAACCCGAGACCCCTCTTCCAGCCCCCAGACTCATCTTAGAGACCCCTAGATCTCTTCAGATTCATTCTACACCTCCCAGGTGCATCCTAGAGCCCCCGGATCCATCCTACAGACTCCCAGATCCCCTAGACTTATTCTGCGTACCCCCAGACCCCTCCTAGAAGCCTCAGACCTCTTCTAGAGCCCCCATACCTATCCTAGAGACTCCTAGATCCTCCCAGACATATTCTACACCCTCCCAGTTACATCCAAGAGCCCCCAGATAAACTTTGACTCCACGTCGGAGTCAAACAGCCTGTTGGCTCATGCAAAACTGGAGTATTACTCTAATTGAGTCCTTAGGATTCTGCATTTCCTTTACAGGCATGAGAAGGGGAGTAATCAGCAATATTGGCCAGTCAAAACGCTTTTAACATTAACTGAGGAGAAAAATTCAGCTCTAAATGTAGCCTTCCTAGAAGCAGGTCTGGGAAAGTTCTTTTTACTGTAGAATAAACAGAATAACAAGACAATCTAGTTAAACAAACAGCACTTTATTAAACTAATATAGTTACTTAATGCTTAAAAATATAGCATCTGCAAAAAATGAAAAAAGTTTAAATAACATACAAGAAGTTAAAACTGAGAAGCAAAAAAGGCAATTTAAATACCTAAACAAATACAACAAAATGCAAGACCTAACTGCATACCATTGACATGATGAGGCAATGAGAATGAGGAAAATATCCCTTGAGTAATGCAACATCTAGAGGTATATAAAAGCTTATACCATGACTTAACATATGAGAAAAGCCAATTTTCCTTGTATAATAAATACAAAGCATTAGCATGGTGTACTCATACTATTTTAACAAAGGCTGTTAAGGCTTAGAAATATTTTTTAACATTCAAAAGACGTTTCTGGTATTATGAGCTTTGACACTCATGTATCAAAGTGACCTACTGCTGCGTACAAATTTCAAAAGAGAGTCCATCCAGAACTCCAACAACAAATGGGAAGTCAAATACCTACTTGTCCTTTCTTTTGCCTAATTGTCACTGACTTAACAGTAGCAGTTATTACTACATCCCTTTACCAAATTCTGTGGAACATTCCACCGTACACATAGACAATATCACAATGCACTGCTGCTTAATGGTTATTCTTAATGTTAGTTTTACAGTGACAATGTAAGACACGTTTTTGTTTTCAGTCTCCATAAGGAGCACACAAAGGCTGAACGCCCAACGAGTAAACAATTACATTGCAAAGGTCACAGCAGTGCAGTTAGATGCCTATGAAGGAAGTGGGGAGAAACCCACTTACTCGTTCTTTTCATTATTGGCAGAAAGATCCACAACAGGAGGACTCTTCTGTGGCAAACTTCCATTAACTTCTTGCTTCCTTATCTGATCTCTGTATACAGGAGAAAAGAATGGTTTTACAGCCCGTTCTTCCACTACTGTCTTTTACCTTTTTGCTTAAAAATAGCTGAGCAACATGAGACGTAAACCTGTCTGAGACTCCTGGAACACCTACTGCTGGTCTACAAAAGCTTCTCCCAAAAGACACAGAAACATAAAAAGAGCAGATACTATGTGTTTTAACATCAAAGCTGTAAGTCAGTATGAAGTCTTTTCCGGAATTGGTGGGCAATGTTAGGACCTGGTGCATGCCCTGGAGGAGTGGTACGGAGCCCTGGAACAAGTGAAAGCACACTGGGCCTTGCATCATGGTCTTGTCATCCTGATGATATCATGGTCTCCACAGGTAGTTTTGTGTGTCCTTCAGAGCTGTGCAAGAAGCACAACTGTGATGAAGGAGCAAACTGAGAAAGTCTAGGAGAGAGCAGCTGTAATTTTTCTCCTTGCTCTTCCCTATGTTTAAGTAATTACCATTATTCATTCCCTGGTAGATATTTAAGCAGGCAACAGGTGGCACTCCAGCACAACCTGCTAGTGCCTCTTACTCCTAGCCAGATGCTTGGTAAAAGCACAATGCTGACTGAAACAGGCTTCCAAGTCTGAAGTACTGGGAGACATGACTGGCAAGCAGCACATGTGCAACATCCAGCAAAACCTGTAATTTCTATTTGACACTATCCCCTTTTAAGTACTCCTCTGCCTATCCCAAATCTACAACTGATTTTGGTCCACTAATCTACAAATGCAAGTAAGCAGAGATAGATGAGTCATCATGCTGAAAGAACTGCAAAAGGTTCATTCTCTAGGCAAAGCACAATTTGAAATTGGGTTTTAATGACATTTAAGGCAACAAAGACTCTGAGTGAGACAAAGTTGTATTTTATTGCTTGATGTTATGTGAGCACATGCACATTTTAAAGGCCATTTATATTGCCTCTTTTCTAAATAGAAAAGAGAGCATGTGTTAACTCTCATTAAAGAATATACTGATGACAAGACATTTATGTGCTGCATATTAAGCCACCAGGGTAGCCAAAGATGCTCTGGCATTCAAGAAATATTTGTTAAACTAAGCAACAGTGGCTCACTATCAATGAAAAGTACAGCTGCAGAGTTTGAAATCCAAGCACGGATCAAGACATTAATATTCACCTTGAAGCATACCAGTAGTTGACCAGAGTTGAAAGAGCAACATAACAAACACTCAGTACTCCAGAAACTCCCAGTGAAAGTGCACCCAGGCCACACAGCACACACAGGAGGGCTATGCCACCTATGGCTATTACAACACCTGATAAAAGAAAACCAGTTTGTTATTCACGTTTATATACAAGTAAATTAGAAGAACTGACATTCTACTACAACCTCAAATTCAAACCATTTGTGAAAATAGTCCGCAATCAACTAGTTAGCGGCTATAAAAGCTACACATGGTCAAGATAATGGGTTTAACCATATCCTGGTGGCTGAGATTACAAAAGGAAATAGGATTTCCCTTGTATAGACTTCAGTTAATCAGATTACTATTCTTGTATTAAGAGTTTCACTGCTGCTGAGACATGAGGACTACATACAGAAATCCTCAATTGCTTGCACTGGGAACTCTGAAGGAAGAAGAAAAAAAAGACATCATGCCTTAAAAGGGAATAAGTAAGTACATGCATGCATACAATACCTTCCATAACTATCACACCGATACAGGCCATTATAACTGTCGTAACAACAAACATCAGGAAAAATGTAACAGGAATAGCAGACACTGCAATAAACATCAGGAGTGATAAGGCAACAAAAGGATGGTCATCTAAATATTGGCCAACACGAGAATTCATAAATGCAACAACCTGTGGATGAAAAGAAAGACATTTCAGATTCTGTTTTTATCTCATCATAGATAACTTTTAAAGATTGTCTGCAGCTTGAAGAGAGGGTAACTATTGCCTCTATATTTCAAAAGCATGAGGACTTACTGCAAATTCAGATAACTGCATAGCAAATGTAATTCTGCCAATAACAGATGTCGCTTGTACTTTCCAGTTCCATTGTTGCACAATTTAAAAAAAAAAATCCCACAACTCCAAAGCTGAAAACCATTAAAAAAAACAAATAATAGTTTAGCTGCACAGATTTCAGTGGAGTCTCAACAGCTGTGATTTTGACCTAGAGAACTGTATCTGTTAAGAAATAAACACTGTAACATTTAAAAATGATGAATTTTCTTTTTCCATGCCTCAGTAGTATCTGCAACCTGCTCATTTACTGAGCACAAGTACAGTGCAGGCATGTCTGTATCACAAAGTTGTTAGGAATTTAATTATAATGTTACCAGTAGAAAAAAAAAGTCCTTTTTACAGACGCAGTCATACCTATACACTGAAATTTTACTGTAGTAGAGACATTTCCCTTCCCTTAAGGAAATATGTATTGTAGTATTAGTTCTTTTTATAGCAGCACAACCAAATTACTAAAATGCCACTCTACTCTAACAGTTACACCAGTAAAACACAGAAATGCAGAAGAGGCTTCCTTTTTACTTGATTGCTGAAGGTGTGGGAGGACAGCCCCTCCCATAGGCTGCTCAGTGTTCACTTTAAAAAGGTAGTGCCAATTTTCTCAAAATAAAAAAAAATTAAAAAAAATTGAAATTGCATTTAAATAAATTGGCGTGTGACATACGAAGAGTTATGAAAGGAGTATCTTTACAAATATATTCTATAAAACTCTACTCCAGACCCACATTTGAGTTGCTGTGGATGGACTGCACTATGGAGTGCCATCGCTTCTGCAGCTCTTGCATTTCTTTAGACATGTTGTAATCCTCAGCCACGATCGTGAATCTTCTGAACCACCAGTTCTCACTCAGCCATCCAATTTTCCTTAAAATTAAGGTACAATTAGTAACAGGCTCATGCAGATGTTTTGTGAAAATTAAGTATTTCTTTTGCAAAAACTGAGAATATAGATTTCAGACGTTAATGTGATCCAGAGAGCCTATAACATTACTTTTACAAAAGTACATCTAACGGAGGGGGCTTGTCCCTGAAAGCTCTTCTGAAACTCCCAAAGCCAAGTATCAAGATACTTGATGCAAGTCACAAGGTGACTCTCACCTCTTCCCTTTATAACATTAACCCCGTATTTAACCATGAGAGTGCTGAATTACCAGTAAAAAGGTAAATTCTAACTATCCTCATGGACCATTTATTGCTACTAGTGCTGGAAACTTGTAACACATCAGTAAGGCTTGTTTTTGTGAGTAGCCTTATGTTCAGAATTGAAACTATACCCTGTACAGCTTCAAAACGCTGCATGTGAACGCAAAATGCTTTCAAACGCTCTGAACGTCCCTTCCTCCACGAAAATTTGATCTGCTGCTGCTAGAGAGCCCCTTACCAGGGCAAGATTAAAAGATGAAGTTTCGTGTTTGTAAATCGAAGCAGTCACCGTGCCAATATTACTGTTTTATACTCTGCCTACACACACGGCCGCTCCCTTTGTTTTCACAGCGTTTTCATACGGCGGCACTGACTCCCTGCTCCCGGCAGCAGCGCCGAGCAGACCGACCGAGGGGCGATCCCGCCGGAGGAACCCGCCGCACCGAGAACGGCCTCGCCCCGAGCCGGGCAGCGCCCCGAGCCCGAAGCGTTGCCGTTACCGATACCTTCGCCACCGCCCGCGGCCTCCACAGGACGCTTAGAACCCGAGGGCAGGAGCCGGTTAATCACAGCCCTGCACGCCGCTGCTGTCACACCACCGCGCCGCCGCCACCGGTGGCCGCGTCCCTTAAAGCGGGTCCCCGGGCAACGGCAGCTCAAAGGCAGCAACTGGGCCGCCACCTCGGCCTCCCCCGACCTGCGGCGCCGAGGCATAGCGCGGGGCTCCCCGCCAGGCTCCGCACCCCGCCGCGGTGCGGACACAAGGCGGCGTGGGCGGAGGCCGCGCCGCCCCGCCGCGGGCCTCAGCGCTGGCAGCTCGGAGGCCCCGTCCCGCTAGGCTGGAGGGCGCTGCCCGCCCACGCCGAGGGAGGTAAGGCGGGAAGGCTCCCGCTGCCGCCGGCGTTGGGGGCGCCGGCCCTCCCACTGCGACCGAACAGCCGCCAGGGCTGCAGGCCGCCCCGCAGGCTCCGGCCAGGCGGGGCGAGGCGGCGCCGCTGCTCCCCGCCCGCCCTCCGCCGAGCCGGGGCCGTCCCTCTCACCTGCGGCTGCTGCCCACCGGGGCCGCAGCCCCTCTCGGCGGCTCGCCCTCCCGCCCTGCAGATGCGGTGCCCGGCGCGGCCGGGCTGGGCCTGCCGCGGCTGAGGGAAGCGCCGCCGCCCGCCCGCCGCTGTCTCCTCCCCGCGGGGGCCGGCGGCGCGGCGGGCAGGGCCGGGCTCCCGGGAAGGCTGGAGCGGGGAGAGGGCCGTGGCGGGGGCAGGGATGCCTGTGGCGTGAGGCAGGCACGGCAGCAGGGCGTTCAGCGGAGGAGGGTTTCCACAGACCGCCCAGGGCTTCAGGGGCTGTTTTCTCCCTTTTGTGCCCTTTCATGTCCCCCTTCTTGTTCTGCCTTTCACCCCCCGGGCGCTGCCTCAGCTGCTCGGGCGCGGGCACCCTCAGGGAGCGTCCCAGGGTTTTGGTGGCTTGAGGGCACGCAGCCTTGAGCTTTTTCTGAATTGCTCAGACAGGTGTTTATCATCCCACCGCCCGTCTGAAGGGCTTGCCGCCGTTGGAGTAGGAGGCCACGAAGGCAGCTTGCGGGGAATTGTGCGTTCGGGAGCCACGCTGCACAGTGTAGTGGAACGGCGGCTGCAAAACACTTCGGCATAACCACCTTCCCCTGTCTCTGGTTGCTTGTTCCCACACGTTTCCATCCAGCCCTGCTGCCTCCACAGGTGTTTGGGTGGCCACGTGGCAAACCTGCTTGAGGAGGTGCTCCGTGGGAGGGATAATTAAAAATTAACCTGGATTTTCAGCAAGATCTGTGCATCCGACGGCATCCCGGCACTTGTGCTGAGAGTAGGAAGGCCTGTGCTGCACGAGAGGAGGTGGTGGTGGGGTGGCAGGTGGTTGGGACAGTTCACCTTAGAAACGATGCTCAGCGAGGTGTGTTGCATGATGGTTTGGCCTGGCTGCTTTCCTGAGCAGCCATGGTGGCGTTACATGTAAGCATGAAGCTTCAGTGAATGCCCAGCTTTTGCTATATAGAATTTTTCATACTGTGAATTACAGTCAGAAATTAGTAAAATGTTTGTTTCTCATGACTGCTTTAATAGTTTTTTTTTTGATTGGTACCACCCATGAAAGTATTGCAAAACTTAACATTAATGGTTTCGTAATTTAGAGCATGCTGACCTTATAATGCAAAGAGAGGTTTTATAAAATGTGGGGGTTTTAATGTATCAGGCTGTCAGAGCTCTGTCTTTGAGGTGCCGGTTTCAGTGAGCTCTGCAAATACAAGGATCTGTGCAGATGGAGGATGTAGGAGAGATTTGCATATCAATGCAAACTTAGGCCATGGGCTCTAAAGGCCAACACAAAATACCTGCAAGGAGAGGATGGTGAGGGCAAGTTTATTTTGCTTCAACTGTTAAAGTGTTTATATCTCGTATTATTGACGTGCATAGCGTTTTGGTATTCCTAGTAGACTACTGCATATAAAATTAAGTTTCAGTTTGTTGCTTTTATATATTTTTTTTAAAAAGGAGCACAGGAAAAAATAACTGGTAGAATTATAGTGTGACATAATCCAGTGATAATGGCACTATAAAGTTTAATGCCTCTACCGAGTCTAGAAGTATATTGGAGATTTTAAATTTCTGGCTGTTTTCGAAACATGCCATAGCTGTGGTTTTGGAGATAGTCTTGTACATCTTAGAAATTTTTTTTCTTGCTTTGCATTATTATTTCTTCTGCTAAAAATTCACATATAATCTCTTTCTATATAAAACAACTTTTTAATGTTTCTCAAGCAGCACAAGTAACTTATTTAACTTCAAAGGGCATGCATATATGTGCATCCAAGTTGTTGTGTGCCGAGTAACAATAATTACTGTAACTGTTGCTTAATTGACCTTGTCTTCGTGCCAGTGTCAGCTTGAATTCACAAGAAAATACTCATGTTGCAAACCCACACTGAAGTATTTGGCGAATTACTGCACGTGCTAGCTGAGCAATTGCCAGCTCCAGCATGAGCAGCGCTAGTTCTGTACCCCATGCTGCTGGCTTGTGTTTAAAGAGCAGCTTAGTTTATGGTAGGAACTTCTACGTGTGGCCAGACAAGAACAGTATTCTATTTTTATTGGTATTAGGTCAAGATATAAGGAAAACAGTGCTGTTAAATCAGGAATATCAACCATTCTTACAGTTTAGAGAAAACAGGATGAAAAGTAGCATCCAAAGATGTTGGGAAAGAGTTTAAGTTAAAATGGAAGGCTTGCTGTGTTGGCAGAACATGTACAAGGCCTCTCTTGAGGGTCAGTATAAGGAGGCCGCTAGATTTCATGTTGGATAGTAACAACTCTCATTTGTGAAGAAATTTGAAGGAGGACTCTCTCAGGGCATAGTGACAACTGTGACTGGAAGGCAAACGCCTACAAGCAGACTTACAGGAATTCAGAGTACAAGCATCCCACCTGCTGTCTTCAGATCTTCAGACAGTTTGATTCTGAATGGTGGAAAAGTGGTGGAGACATTTGGGTTCAAGATTTTGAATCTGTAATTATTTTTTTCCCAGTTCTTCATAAGAGAATTTGGGCTTATGTTGCTTTTATTGTTCTGGGAGTTCCCATGCTGTGTGCAGTCTTTTCATACTGTTGTGGTTTAACTCCAGCTGGCAACTGAGCCCCACCCAGCCACTTGCTCACTCCCCCCGTGATGGGTTGGAGAAGAGAATCAGAAGAGTAAAAGTGAGAAAACTCGTGGGTTGAGATAAAGACAATTTAATAGATAAAGCAAAAGCTGCACATGCAAGCAAAGCACAACAAGGATTTCATTTGCTACTTCCCATCGGCAGGCAGATGTTCAGCTGTCTCCAGGAAAGCAGGGCTCCTTCACACGTAACAGTTGGGAAGACAAAATGCCATAACTCAATGTCTCCCTCTTCCTTCTTCTTCCTCCAGCTTTATATGCTGAGCATAACGTCATATGGTATGGAATATCCCTTTGGCCAGTTTGGGTCAGCTATGCTGCCTTCCAGCTTCTTGTGCACCTGCACACTAGCAAAGCATGGGAAGTTGAAAAGTCCTTGATTTCTTAGCAACAGCTAAACCCAGCAGTATATTATCAACATTCTTCTCATACTAAATCCAGAACACAGCACTTTTCTAGCTACTAAGAAGAAAATTAGCTCTATCTCAGCTGAAACCAGGACACGTACAAATGTCAGAATATCTCAGATGTCTTAGGACTACGTTTATAGTAGCTTTTGGAGGTAAAATGAACCTGTACAGTTGTTGATTTGTTCTGGAACTGTATCTCCCTGGCCACAGCTTGGCACAACACTGCACTGAAAGGGGCTCTTTTCTCTCTGCTTGGGGTAGGGAGGGAGGAGGGAATTCCTGTCTCCAAGCACCAGCTATGCTGTAACTGGGGCAACGAAGCTGAGGACTGAAAGACAGAGTGTCGGAGAATTTCACCAAGCCAGAACAGGCAGAGAAGACTGGTAACAAGGGCGTCTGCAGGTAGTACCTGCTCTTACCCTGCTCACTTGTACACTCTGGATGTGTAAGGCATGCTGGTCATCTCTCTCTCTTTCTCTTTTCCCATTCCTTTTGACGTGTGCTTCTTTCTCATGGCAATTAATTTGTGGCTGCATCGGCTGTAAACCACAATTAAGAACCCAGAGTCTCTGGGGCATTAGAAGAGAACAGGCAGTGGGGAGGAAGCTGGTTTTGGAGAAAGTGTAAAGAGCAGGGTAGAAAAAATCTTGCTTGAAAGATGTCTGGAAAGAGTTAGAAAGATTCGGGTGAAAAGCGAGCTTGAAGAGGGATGGAGAAAAAGAGTGTGCGGTTTGGAGGAGCGGAAAGCTTAGTGTTGTAAACAAGGAAGAAGAGAGCTGCGGGAAAAATTTTTCTTCTTTCTGGCAGTTGGGATGGGAAACTGATTGTTTTGGCACCTTGTCTAGTACCTGAAATGAGTCTCTAATTCTTTTCCAGAGCATGTAATGACAAGGGTGCTTGTATTGAGGGGGAGGACCAAAAACTTCTAACCAAACAAAAAACCAAGCGAAATGAAGCCAACACAGAGCCCGCGACTTCCTGGGGTAAGTTCTTTCTGCAGTGACTGTGAAAGATGGATAACTTTTTCAAAGCTCTGGATGACATTGGCCATTACTGGTGGTTAGTGGTTTGTCATTGGAAGAACTCTTACTTGAAGGCATGTGTTCTTGTAGAACACTCTTTGGACCTAAGCCTTTATAATATACTTTGTATTAAGAATTCCTTTGCTCAAGTATTTAACTTTTTGAAAGATTAAGTGGTTGCTTAACCACTTAAGAGTTAAACAAGAGTTGCTTTAGAATGAACAATGACTTTCTTAATAACTCTGTACCTTTAAGAATCACCAAATCTCCTAATAAATGGCATGGTTTATTCATTTTTAAAGTACCCTAAGGCCCAGTCTTTTAGTCATTAGTCAAGAACAATTCATGCTGTCTTTAGTGAAATACGCCTGGCAGTGATAATGTCTTGATTTCTATGTATCTGTGTGCAGATACACTGGGGAATACTAAGGAGGTAAATCAGATCATCCTTTCACAAATTTTATTTCTAAATGGGCTCTACTTTGATACTGAGGAGGGCATAGCTTTGTCTGCTGGAAAACTAGGTTTGAGCAGCCTAGTTTTCCAGTCATATATTAGAAAGCAATAACCACTTGCTAAAAAGGTATTAAAAATTATGTAAAAATTATTATACATTATTCAAATATAATTGTATTGGGTAATAACTTCCTCTTTCATGATAATTTAATTCACTGGCCTTCAGATACCACATACTTCCACCTCGTTTTTCTGATAGTGTCACTATGTATTTGGGAATTTGTTCCTCATGAATCTCCTAAGCAAATTTGGTTTAGGAAACTCAGACCAGATTAGGGGTGAGGTTTTGGCCTATACTAAGGAAAGCTGTCGTTCAAAAACACTGTGACACTATATAATTCTGAGAAAATATCCTCAGAGAACTTCGTATGGAGTCCTGGAAGGCCACCTCAAAGTATTGTCGCCTTGAGGAGGTGGAACGTTGTCCTAAGACATATTAGGTATTCTGACATTTGTATTAAAACACTTTGCAGAGTGCTTGTGAGCAATCTGTTCTTCCAGGGGCATCCTGGCAATACAGCTTCTTCTGGAACTGAGTCATTATAAACATGAAAAAATCTAATGTTTTTTTTTCTCCCCAGTAATGCTGTGCATTTCTGTTCTGCAATTGACACAACTTGGACTGTTTTAGTGCTAATTTGGCAGTTTGGTAGGCTTTAATATTTTAACATCCAGTGTTTATACAATTACAAACTTCACACAACGTGGAGTGTTTAGTATAACTAAAAAGATTTAAAACAATTTGTTTTCAGTGACATAAAAATGTTGTGTTTTTTTTATCTGATATTTATTGGTGATTAGAAGCTTTATCAAATGACGACAAAGAACAGTGAAAACCTGTTTTGCTGAGGATTCTACTCCACAGAACGTCCATTTCCTTGAAATTAGAAAAGTTGCAATACATCATTTGCAATGAAAACTGGAAGTCTCTGTTCTTTCTGAAATAATCTTTTTTGAAACAGTGTATTTCATAAATGTCTTTGAAGTTGGTTTTAATTTCTCCCTAGAGTCATGCAGAACAGTTACCGGAGTCACCACCCCTACCTGCTTCTGTGTCAGCTGCACCTTCGGAATTGTATCAGGTATGTGCTCTGTCATCTTGTATCAGGGCATACATTAAATCATATATACTGATATACACATATATCAGTTCATCTCCCAAAACTGTAATTCAAGGACCTACGCACCTGTCTAGGCTGTGCAGTGGAAGAAATTGAACTGAAAAGACTCTATGAACTTTCAGAAGGTAATTTAAGGAGTATGATTGCAGCAGTAGTGTGAATGCCTTTTTCTTTGCCGATAAGATTGGTCCTGTCAATCAAAAGAAAAATGCAAGGCAGATGTAATAGTCTTGCCTTAACGTGTTTTTCAAATTGACAAATTGTATTGTTGTTCTCACTAAAGCTCATGAGAGACTAAAAAAAAAAACTCATGGCTGCATCTATAGGTTAAATTAAAAGAAGCTGTTTTATGCTTTAGTATGCTGTCCTCTCAGAGGTCATAAAATGCTGAGAAGATGAGCTTAACTGCAGCTCGTGAGGGAAAGGCAAGAGAAATGAAGGAACCAAAGATGGGATGTCATGAACATATTTAGAAGCTTTTTTTAAGAATGATCTAAAACTGATGATGGTAATGCTGCATTGTAAAGAGGAAGAAATGGGTAACAGGGATATGGTTGTGTTACTCCAATGAAGTAAAAAATCATTAAACAAGATGTAATATGGAAACAAGCTCAATATGAATTTAGACTCAGAGCTTTAGGAACCATGGTATGAAGTACCTTCATGATTCTATCTTATGTACAATATCTTGATAAGAAATATACTTCTTAATCCCATGTCCCTGTGAGCTATCTCATTAATGCTTAGACACCAGAACTGATGACAAGCCAATCAATAGATAGCAAGTGACCTGAGAAAACATGGAATGAACAGATAGAAGAAACCTATTACAAATCCTGTATTGATGTGGGAGAGGGAGAAAGATGAGAGCTGCATATATTAACTTGTATTATTGTGCAGCTATTACAAGGATTGAGTGTTAAAAGTAGACAGGTTGTTAACAAAGGCTTGAGGAATTAGAAATTTCTGAATTCAAGCAAATGTAAGGAGAAGAAGAAAAGAAGCAAGATGGAGATGTGGGGGAGTAGAGAGTACTAGGTAATGTACTAATGGCTTCTCTTATTTATAAAAAGACCTTGATTATGAAAAAAATGCACAAGTGCTCCTACTGAAGCGTTGTTTAAGATTATTATTATATGTATGTGGAACATCAGGATCTAAAATTAGATTGGTGGTCAAGTGACTATCAGACGTGTTTTCTCTTTATACTAATTGGTCTTTAACCCTGTTCTAGCTATAAGAAGACTCTTTAAATTACTGTGCTGTGTAAAACTATTGCTTTTTTTTTCCAATTTCAGCATGTTCTTAAGAGCAACCGTTATCCTCCTTTGATGCAACGAGCATCATGGACTTTGGCAGCTCCGTTCAAAGAACAGAGTTCCTACCGAAGCCTAAGTGACTCCATAGCCAATAACTATACTTTTACTGCACAGGATTTAAAATTGAAAAATTTGCACAAATTAAAGTCCTCTTCAATGACAAGGACATCATTGGGTTCAACAGAGCAGAGAACAGCCTCACCGTGTATCCATATTTGAATGTGTTTATAAGTTTAGCCTTGCTTGTTCTATACATTTTTATCTCTAATGGCTTATCTGTTAAAGCATCATCCCTGGAAAAATAACTTCTCCATAATAAACTTCTTATAGGAGTGCTTTTATATTCAAAATAGAAAGTCCTAGTGCAGAAAATATGGTTTGCGCAGGGAGATAAGCACTGAAGTCTTAAGCATGAGCTGAATGCTTTCCTGAAGCCAGTTTATAGTGCCAGAATCAGCAGGATTATTTAACATATGATTTTAAGGTCTTGCTAAATGCTAAGTCAAAACTAAAGGCTTTTTTTGTGATGTTGTAGTTTTCTGTTGTTTCATTATCTGATTAATTGACTTAGCTCTGTTTTTCACCAATCTGGAATAATATCTTATTTGAGAAATGTTCCTCTGTGTGATTTCTCTTAACTGATGCTTAAAGCTTCAAAAGAATTTGATCCTTCTAGGAAAATGCTCAAACTTACACAAAGAAGTCAATGGAATTCTGATAGGTAATGTACAGTAATGATATAAAGATGCAGTTTATTACAATCAGTCTAGATATTTGAGTTGTGATTTAATATTTCTTTTTACTTGGAGCTATGTTAAGCATCCAAGCATGAAGTGTTAATTCTCTACAAAAAAATGTGTGTGCATCAAGACTGAAATTCCATGGTGTGCTAAGTGAGTACATTTAACTGCTGCTTTGTGTCAGGACAGATTTCGTTTTAAAAAAAAGGTCTTCCTTTCATGATTACTGACTTGAGAATCCAGAGTTTAGTTAATAGAGATGCAGATTGTAGAATTGTCCATTATGATTTAAGAATTCATTGTTGCTTCTTTATTCACTAAACTTGTATTCTTTTTCTTCAGAAGTGCACCAACTTTGTTAAACAGTTTGGATCCCATTTCACTGTCTGCACCTGCTCCGGTGCCAGAATTACGTGTCATACATTATACAGACAACCAACCATTAACCCCAGAAGAACAATTTGTCATCATGCACTTACATGAGCAGGAGATAAGCAAGCAAGAAAAGCCACCTTCAAGAAGTGATATAGAGGTATTTATATAATTTCTTTTTAAGATAAATGTAGAAGCAGTAATCATCTGCAATATAGTCTGTAAACTATTTACTTAAAAGTAGTTGAGAAAAAAAGGTAGTACATGAGGTTTAGAAGATATTAATATTCCATATAGCAAACTGCTGTTAAATATTGTCAACTCCTTTCCTTTTTGTTTCTCTTTCTAGCTACTCAGTCTAATTTTTGTTCTAATGGTTTTGCAAGTAGAATTATCTTCCCAAATTCTCAATCTCTCACATTGTTGGCTAGTACTTCAGAGATCAGTAATTTAATATGCTGCACTCAACTCTATTGGTATACATGCTTGCATCAAAACAGATGGAGATGGTGTAAAAATGTGAGGCATTGGCAGTGCTTTAAAAAGAATCAAGAGATAGATAGCCAAAATCCATTATATTCAAGCACCCTTCAGTTGCGGGAAAGATTCAAGTGATAGAAAAGCTAAAAATATTTTGTAGTGGTTCATTATCTGTCAGAATATTTATACAATAAGCATAATATTTTTAACATTATTTTTTAGCGGTACTGTTACTACATTTATAATGGAGTGCAAGAAGACATGCTGGCACCCCAGGATAAGGAAGTGATGAATGTAATTTTAAAGCACATTCCAACTCACATTCTTGCTAACCCACACCTGGAGAATTTGCTTGCAAGTTTAAAAGAAGAGATTAAGGCAGACTATTGTATCAGCCTCATGAAAGCCATTGGTAAGACTCAAAATCTTTTAGCAATTCAGAGTATGTAGACATTTATTGCACTTTGAAAGCATAGAATTGTTTTGTCTGTACTTACAGTTTCCCATTCCTAATTCAAATCCAAATCACATTCACACTGCAGCAGATTATTTATTGATGGAGGCTTTGAAGTGCATGATAGACACATGTATCTGTCAACAGCAGTCTAAGTATATTTGATCCTGATGTGGGGGGAGGGTAAACTAGTCTATTTTAACAGATATTTCCCAGACTAATGCTTTTGTTATTCTGCAATGAGTGAGTGATACCCATTAACAGCCAAATTCATCTGTCTTGTAACTCTGGTGAAGTCAGATGTTACACTGAGATCATTCCACAAGTTCAAAGAATTTCATTTAAGACATTACAGGATTAAGGAAAATTAGATGATACATTGATGTGCATGACTACACTGCTCATGTTCAAACAAATAGAAGGTCATCATTTAAAAACAAAAGAATGTCATAATCCTTGAAATTCAGAATGCTCATCATGAGAAAGAGACAGTTCTGTAGAACATGAGATTTTTTTATTGCTTTCCAGTAGTCTTACAGTTTTCTTGGGTTTTCCACACTTTAAATAATTCCTTTCAATTTTCTTAAATATCTTGACCAGTAAGTAGGTGTGGCTTCTCATTCATGACAGCATAAAAAGGAGAGGTTGAACACTTTTCACTCTGCCTTCTATACTCTCTGGTATCTTTCTAAGTACCTTTTAATTTGCCTTTATCAATATCACAATTTTAGCGTTTGTGGTTCCTTTTTGTGGTAATGCTGATATCAAGAAGGGATAGTGAGTCTGTTTCCCAGCTTTTGTTAATCTCTTGTAACAGGAGACAGGATCAATGTAACAGGCCATCGATTGGAAGTGGTAGCACATGAGTTTTGGCACTTAGCAGATCACAGATCAGCCCTTTGAAGGTCATGTCCTTCCTACATGCAACATATGATTCATGAGACTTCTGTGTTTCACAAACATTTAATAAACCTTCTGAAAATCATCCTTGAAAGGGGGATACTTCCACCCCTGGTTTATGGCTGAGGAATTGAAGCACGAAATAAATGTGCTTCAACTGGAAAGACAGAACAAAAAGCTGTTTCTCCTGCCTCCCATTTTTAGAACCAGGACCAATTCTTGTCTTCTTTTCTGAAATAATTTTATAATTATATTGGTAGTATGATTATTGTGCTGTATTTCATCCTAAAAATGTGAGTACCTATATGACAGTGTATAAGTTTTAAACGTGCAGAATTCTATGACTTCCTAAACTATGGAGGTACTGTTTTCTCATATGTAGGTTTTGACCATATACGCAGTCTCACCATGATATATGTGGTTTGTTCTAGTTGATTACATCTTGATGGATCCAGCTGAGCGAGAGAGACTGTTTATTGGAAGTATTCCACGCCCTTTTCCCCAGAGAGTTATCCGTGCACCAGTCCCATGGCATAGCTCTTACAAAGAAGTGAAAAGCTGGAATGAAAGGAATCTATTCATAGTGAATCCATTGATGCCCACTTTGCAACAGCTCTGGCTTTCTGAGTAAGATGTCTTGTTCATAGGATCTTAATTCAATTCAGAATGTTTTTATTTTATGGCTTGTTCAGAAGGTGCCTCTGCTGACTTCTCTGCATATGCTGTGGAGATGCTGGGAGAGCCAGTAGAGAGAAAGTGGCAAGATCTGTTGTTTTCTAAAGAATTTTTAGAAGAATCTCAACATAAAATGATTGTTTCCCACAGACTCTGAATGCAATCACAAATGTGTTTGACAAGAATGGATAACCTTGATATGAAAAGATCATCCCCTTTGTTAAAAGATGTTATCCATAAATTAAGATTCAATGCTCAAGTAAATAGTGATTTGGAATTCTCATCTTGATTCCTGAAATTAACAAAATGAACTGTTAAAATTGAGTCTTTTTCAAATGTCTGTAGTTTGAAGTTGTTGTGGAGACTTTTGAAAATTGAGATATGTTTTCTTATGAAGTTAAATATAGTAGTAATATGTTTTTACATTTAAGTAATGTTTGCCGGAATTTAAGCTCTTGTATGTTACAGACTGTGATATATGCCATGCTGATGAAATTTTGTTTTTTTTTCCCCACAGAGTAGCCAGGATAGGTACTTATTACTATTAATACAGAATAGAAGCAGTAGGTGTCATTCTGTATGTTAACTATGTCTGGATACACTAATGTATCTAGGAAAAGGACAAGAAATTATTCTGACCATTTTAGCAAAAAAACCCACAATTTTAAATATACCAAGTACAAAGTGAAATTTGTGAAGCTTTTTATGTTTGCTAATAGCAAAAAAAAAAAACATTAGAAGTGCACTTGTTGGACAGCTTAGCAATGAAGCGATATGCATCAATGATAGTGTTTATAACTACCTATGAGAACTTCCTGTCTGTGTTTCATGTTTGGCTTTTTTTAAGGAGAATTGCATAAAATATCTACTGTTTGTTTTACTTCCATAGTTATAGTCATCTGAGGTTTGTTCGCACCGAAGAAATGCTTTGTAGAGACCTGCCACTGTTGCCTACTGAATTTGAGGAGGTTATTCGAAGACACTGTGTGGAAGCTCATGATATTCTGCAGAACAAGTCAGTGCCAACTGTAGTAACAGTAGATAAATAGAGTATCTTAGGGTCTGATTTACATGAAGCTCCCTTTTTAAAACAGATCTTAGACTGAGATGACTCTAGTCCCAACCACAAGGCTGCCAAAACAAAGGGGAAAATCGTGGAGAGGAGAGGCATAAACATCGGGATGCTGAAAGAGCTATTGAAACTGCATGAATGCTTGTACAAGAGCAAATGGGAATAAACTGACTGTGAATAAGTGTAGACTGGAAATTAGAAGGTTTCTAACCATGAGAGGAATGGAGTCTAAATCTATAAAAATGATGACAGAAATCCTAACTTTTTAAGTAATGGAAATTGATCAATTTAAGAAAGAGATTATGTAAGGTAATAGCCCATGAGATTAGGTGACTGCGTTCTGCCACCCGAGATCTCTTCCAGTCTCAAGTTTCCCATTTAATGCTAATAACTTAATATTGTCACTAGTATATTTGTCTATTAATTTAAACTAATAGTAGGAGCCGATTATAAAAAGAATCCTTAGCTTAAAAGCTCTGGTTTCCTCTGAGGCCTGGTAGGTACAGTTTTGTTTGACATCTAGTTAACAATTGTCTGCTAGCCCTTTGAATTTTGCTCATTCTTTGGGTAACTTCTGAGCACAGATTTCATTGCAATGAGCAAAATAATACTAATAAGCTCTTAAAGACTTTGTCTCCATATTATTTCATTGTAGGTGGATCCCAACTTGTGCATCCATTTTCCTTGAACAAAAAAGGAAATGGCTTCATTTTGCTCCTGAAAAGGACTGTGATTCCTCTCAGCGAGTTGAAAGCTATTTTCGTTCGGTGGCAACTCTAATGTCATTACAATTACGTGAGATGGTTGTTAACTCCTTAGAAGATCTTCTTGCATTTTTTATGATCCACAAGGTACATGCTCTGAATTATATCTATAGTTTTCAGTGTCACATAGAGATTCATATAGCCATAAAACGTAATGCTCTTTGAAGGCTAAAATATCCCAGATATTTCCTGCATCCATAAAACATGACTGGATCCTTCAAGCAGTTGTGCATACTCAGTGGAATTTTCTTTGCATGGTCAAGAACTACTCACTTGAATAATCATTTTGCAGGCCTAGGGTTACAACTAGCAGTTTATAGGAGTTTTCAACTCCGTCTTGAGTGAGTGTGCGTTTTTATTTATTTTTTTGTTAGTTTTATTTTTCTTGGCCTTAACCAGGCAAAACACTTAAATGTGTTTTTTCTGAAAGCATATGAATAATTCCCTCTGAAGTCAAAAGTGTGCATAGTCATGCATGTAATCCTTTGCAGAGGCAATTTATGTATGCTGGATCCCTGTGTATACCATATGAGTGCCCTGGATTGTTTCATGTAATACACATAATTATAATAAGCATTACACTGCGAGAGTTTTTACCCCTGTTTTGGCTATGATCAAGTTGCCTCTTAGTGGAAATGAGTTTGTTAAATATCAGATCACCCAGGATTTACCATGATAAGACAAAATGAAACGTATTTAAACAGAATAAATGTGGCAGATTAAATACTGCATTTCAGCCCGAGGATCACGCTTAATACAATATGCTGTCAAACTTAAGCCTTGCATCTGGGTGGTGATGATGTTGCTGATGGCTGGGGTTTTTTTTTAGGTTGATTTTGTCTTGTTGGTTTGTTTGGGTTTGAGGGGTTTTTGTGTGTTTGTTCTTGTGGTTTTTTTATGTGGTTTGTTTTTTTTTTTTTTTTTTTTAAATCTTTATAGCATCTACATTACGAGTCTGGATTAGGACTCCATTACTGTAAAGGCAATTTGAGGGTAGGGCAGCTCTCACTAACCATACAAGGCAATTAAAAAAATCCAGGATATTGTATTTGATTCTAGATTTTATTTGTGATAGACTTTATGGATATTTTCTTCAGAGCTTTTGTTCTGTATGGTAATTAGTGCTTTACTTCTGTTACTTAAGGGATAATCAAGGCAATTAGGCTTAAATCCAGTTTCTTAATTCCAGCTTTTATAGATTCAGTTAGGAGTTGGCACCTTAAAATCTCGTGTATTGGAGCACCAGTGTTTTGACTAAAAATCAGGGATGAAGATCCCATTGGTGTTGTGTGGTTAAGAGATTCGGGGAAGTCTGAATCTTTTAAAAATTATTATTGTTATGGCTGATTTCTTTGGCATGATCAATTTGCATTCTTTTCCCTAAGGATGGAAGTGATTTTACAGAACCCTATCAAGAAATGGAGTTCTTTGTACCTCAGATACTAACAGTCAAACTCAGTGTGGAAGAACCCAAGATTGTCTTTGAGCCACCTTTGAAAGACTGTTGGAATTTAATCAGTCGTTGCTTCAGGGAGATCTTGCAAAGTGCTGAAGAACTTCCAAAGGTACTGGATAGATTCTAGCTGCATATGAAATACAATATGAATAAAAACTATCTATGATATAAAAAGTTATGAATGAGGCAGAAAACTGACAAATAGAAGATAAAGGGTTGTGTATCACAAACTGTGTCAACTTTGGTGGCTAGAGAAGATATCACAGGAATTTTTCTTTTGCAGATTCAAGTTATATTAAAGCCCTAGTTTGATTTTCATACAGTTTTTGCAAGGTAACTGTGTGTAACCAAGTGTTAATTACGATTCAGAGCCTTTTTACATTGCAGTGTTTTTACCAAATAATACTTTTTTTTTAAATGGTGGGTGAATCGGTAATAGAATACCTTATTTGCTCTAATGTATGTTTTAATATAGTATTTACAATGGTTCCCTTTAGGTAGAAAGATTTCTATTTCCAGAATTAAAGAGAGATGATCTCACTCTCAGTACAGTCAAACCAGATGAATCATTGTTTTCAGAGTATGTGAACAAACTTGAAAAGATATTTGAGAGCAACATACTTGGTCCACAGAAGTAAGTTTTGGCTGTTAACTCCGTTGCCCATCCTATCCATTTTACTCAAACAAACAGTTTGAGTTGATTTATTTCTTATTAGAGAGAATCTTCACATTGTAATCTTATGTTTGTTTTTGTGATCCTCTGTGTTTAAGGTATTTAGACGCATACAGGAAATACAGCAATCTTTTGAACACCAATGCTCAGCAAGATGTCACAGATTTCTTGAAGGAAGATCATTCTTTAGAAGCTTTAAGAGAGGTAATATGTAACTAACAACTGCTACATGTTCATACAGCAACTAACACATCACATGTGACTTCCTAACATATTGCCTAAAGAACTCCCATTCAAATCCCTTGTTTTAGCCTTGGGAATACTCGGGAAGCCATCTCAATTTATGTCGCCCCTTACTGTAGGGCTGCTGTGCAAATGGTAGGCTGCCTTCTCTGAGTTTTGTTGGGTCTTAGTAGAAGTCCAGTGGAAGGCTGCCCAGAGTATTTGGTGAATCTGCAGCTTGCTGGTCTTTTGACTGTCTTGTCCTTAGCCAGCCCCGTCTACTTTTCCCTCTGCATTCCTGAGTTAGCCTATAGCTATATACTTTAGGCAACTTATGATGTTCCTTAGTATGGCATATAACTGTGCACAGCTTTCAACTCTGGAATCTGTGGATAGGAGTTGAGCTCTGGAAAGATTAAAAATAATTGTTCCTTCTTCTATTTGGAATATATTATCCATTTGCTGATGGGAACTAATTAGTTGTTGTTTAGTGTTCAAGGCCAAGTTGGATGAGGCTTTGAGAGCAACCTGATCTAGTGGAAGATGTCACTGCCCTTGGCAGAGGGGTTGGAACTAGATGGTTTTTAAGGGGCTTTCCAACCCAAACCATTCTATGATTCTATGATTTTTCATCTACGGACTTTAAATAAAAATAACATATGTATTGTTTTCCATTTGTAGAAGATTGACAGGTTAACAAAACTGAAAACAGAGATTGCTTCCATGCATGTCACTGTCCCTCTGGCCATGTTCTGTCTGGATGCTGTACAACTGAACGAGGAACTCTGCAATCGGACCCAAAATCTTAAAGATAGATTGATTGTATTTGAAGTGATGGAAAACAGAGAGTTAAATAAAAGGTACATGCTGTTAGCATGTGTAGTTCTTGCTGTCTGCATGGACTGATGCTGTGTATCTGTGGATGAGAGAACTTTATTAATTTGCTGGGTTTTCTAGTGCTGACCAGATACGTGCCAGGACACCAAAGTGGGTATTTAAAGTAAACAGGAACAGAAATATTTGTAAATAAATATCTAACTTAGTCTGTATAGGGTGTACATAAAGATTAGACTGTAAATACGCCATTTTTATTTCCTCCTTTACTGACCTTCTAGGATTTGGGTTGAAGTCCTTGCTTCCTCTGCTGATGTCCAGCTAAAGCAAAATGAAGAATGTACTTTTTTTTCTTTTTCTTTTTTTTTCTTTTTTCTTCTTTTTCCCTTCTTTTTTTCCTCCCATTTTGTTCTTTTTTCCTTTTTTCTTTTTTTCCTTCTTATATAGAAATTTAATATTCTTGTTTAATAGACAAACTTCATTAACAAGATCTTGCATCTCTCTTCATTTATGATCCCAGTGATATGTCTGTTTTCTTTTTGTTGTAGAATTTGCAATGAATATAACTTAATTGCAAAGAGATTGAGTGAGCTGCCTCTGAACACTGAAGAGCTAGTGGAATTTGAGGCATACTTAAAGGAATCCAGTGAAGTTACTGTTTTTAAACTGAGACAGGAGGTCACTGAAGCAGCACACAGACTGGAATTCCTCATGGACTATGCTGATCTTTCTGGTATGTCTCAATTACAGAATATAGAAGTCTCTATATGAAAATATTTATATATAAATATTGGGCTTTGCATGCATAAATGTTATATCTTCTAGAATGCTAATAGAAAGCTCTAAAAGAGACAGAAAGGAAATAAAAATAATTTAGTAGAGGCCAAGAGGTACCAATGCAGGAAGGAATGGTTAGAGAAATGACATACAGCCCAGACAGTGCTTTTTTCTGTGCTTTAGAGAATGTCTTAGGTATTATCAGATTAACATCATGTAATCTAGCCAAATGGTGTTACACTTCTATGTTATTCAATGAAAAACCATCTAAAAAGCAATGTCTCACAGGCTCTATGACAGCTTTTGAAAAGTGTGAGAACTTGCATCTCTGCAGTTGAGTATTAGATCAGTGGAGGCTTTTTATTTTTTGTTCTTCTTAGTTAATATAAAGGCTGTTCTCCACAATGGAAGAAACATCTGTAGAAGTTGATTTTAGTTTGCACTTCTATTCAGAGCAAAAACATGCCATTCACAGAAACTATGTTATTTGCCTCCATATAAAGAAAGAGCAGTTTTATGAATGCATACGCATTTTGGTGGCAGGATGATCCTTTCTCCTTAAGCAGAATACACTCTCAGATCAGACAGTGATAGAAATAACTAGGATATGCCATGTTTATTAGAATTTATTTCTGATAAAAATTAGGATGCCTATGGAAGCCAGGACATTTTTCTGTTACGTTTTGGAATGGAGTGTTTGCATGCACAGTATTTCATAATTACACATTCTTTGTAGCTGGGTTTATAAGCATCTGTCCTGCAGTTAATTGTAATGAGCCAAGTGCACTGAACAAATAGACAACTATGAAGATGGAGATGTCTGCTCATTGTAGTTACTGTGCTCAAGTTTTTGCGAATAATTCGGCATTTATACGTTGTGGACTAAAAATAGTTTAAACTTTACTTTTATCCACCTTACGTAAGTATGTTATATATATTTAGTTAGCAGTGGTCCGTCTCTGTGTGTAGTTGAATGGAACTGATATTCTGGAATAGCTGTTGTTACTAGTTTTCTCTGCCTAGCCAAGTTCTTCTTCAGAGAATTTCACATTCTTAACTTGATCTTAGAGTTTTGCTATCAATCTAACTTGTTTTAGGGAACAGTTCTCTTTGTAGTGAAGACAATTCAGCCAGCAGCTTGAAATACATAGCTTCTTAGACAGCTTATTCCTAAATGTAGTTTTAACTATTTTGCTTACTCTTCACAGCAGCCATTCTGTTAGATCATTGGTTGAAAGCTATTTTCTTAACGATGTCTATATATTTTTTTATTTCAGATGATGACATAAACCTGAATAGCACAGTTTTCCATTGGCCTGGTCAGATTGAGGTAATCTTTGAAAACAGTAGAGATCAGTTGTGTAGCAGGAGGAATCACGCAGAGATGGTTTTGCTTGAAAGGTATGATGTTAAGACATTTTCTATCACTGAGTATTTTTAAAGAAAAGAAAAATCTCATTATCAGTAAGAAGGAGATAATTTCAAAGAAGGAAAACTTGGAAGGGAGCTGAGAAAGTAAGGAAGCAACTTAGTTTAGTATTATAGAGATTTCAGAAAAAAATACTGTTGATGAGGGTGGATTAGAATATTTCTATGCTTAAATGGATCTGAAAGGAGGAATGAAGGATAGTGCTAGAATATTCATAATTTTATCTTGTTATTTTGCTTAGTACAGCATTACACATACTTTCGTTACATTGTTTTTGCTCTTTATTTTTTTCCTTCAGGTAGTAAAGGTAGCAAATGTAAGTGAACTAAATCAATTAGGAGGTTTGAAAATGAACCTTGAATTCTAATCCTGTGAACTCCATAGTTAGATGTGACTGATAAATGGGTTTACACTGACATCTGTGTTTCCTTTACACTACTGTTGAGATCAGATTTCATTTGACAGTGCCTGTTATAATTAATAAAATAATTGAAACCTGAAAAGGAATGAAACAGAACATCATATTACCTTAGTTATCTTTACCTCAGGTGTTCTCAGTTTGAGGAAACTCTTGAAGGTTATAATAGAGAAGTAGAAAGCTACAAAAAACGGGATGTCATGACCATGGAAGAAATGAAGAACAACGCTGAGAAATTTAAAGAGTTAAATAAGAATCTAGATAATGCACTAACAGAATTGGAGGTTAGTATTTATTAGTCAAGGAGGGAGTGGGTTGCAGTGTGCTGGATGAGCAAAAGTTTGATTCCTGTCCCTGTTTTTTCAGGGTTTTGGCCCTGTATTGTCAAGATGGCTTTAAAGTTTTCAAATTTTACAAACATGTGTCAAATATCTTCTTGTCCTTGTACGCTGAGTTGTCCCTACTACTGAGTTGAAGAGCATCTCTTTTTTTTTGAAAAAAGTTTAGGGAGGTTTTTAAATTGAGATACTGCATTTCAGTGTTTCCAAGCAGTCAGTAGTAGCAGGATGCTATCCACAGAAAACAGTTATTCTGGCAGAGTTGGCAGGAGCAAAATAATAGGGAGGTGGCACTTTCCCTGAACTGTGGTTTCTTCTGCTGGAGCTGTGTTTTCGGTCCCTCTGCTTGTCCTCTAATCAAATAGTTGAAAAACATTTAGTTTTATATCATTTCCAGAAGTTGCCTATAGGCATTAAATATGTGTTATATCACAGAAAGGGAAGTTTTAGATACTACAAGGAAACTGAAGGCTGAGATTCGTAGATTCTATTCAGGGCTCTCTGTCCAGTGTACTACGTGTTTTAGGTTGAATAGTTTGTCTTCATCAGGCCTTTGCTGGGAAATGAGCATGGTTACCTTTGAGAGATCTCACAGGCATTGTGAGGCTTAATTAATCTTCTAAGTCACAGCGAGACGATGAGATTTCTGCATTTATGGGGCCTTAAGGATAAAGATTTTAATTAAGTCCCACTCAAAAGATAAAATTGAACCAATTAAATGAGTTTAGGATTTAGATATATCACTAGTCCTACGTATGAACACTCTTACTCTAATTCAAAGGCATCTAGTACACTTAGTGTGAGTTAACAGCACTGGTATGTTTTAGGTAGATCAGAATAGTAATTAAGCTTAAGTTTCTTAATACATGATCACAATCAGGGGTGTATCCACACAATTTAAATGATGTGACAATCAGTTTAGTGAATACATGAAGTTAAAAATTATCTTGGAATGTGGATCTTAAAGTTTGTCTGCCTGCATCTCACATAGAAAGATTAAAAGTTTTATGAAAGGTCTGTCAGCATTGTAAAAGTACAGGCTTGGGACTCAGTCTGAATTCAGTGTCTGCACTTCAGACAGCATTTCTCTGTGCTTCACCTCCCTACCTGTAAAATGAAGAAGGCAATACTTTTTTGAAATCTAAATCTTTGCACATTGGTTTATAGTGTAAGGTCTTTTGGAAAAAGACAATATCTTACCATGAATAAGCACAGCAATTAATATCTATTTTGGCTGGAGCTTCCAGATATTTCTGTAATAAAAAAAAGTGATCACAAGTGAAAAAAAATCCAATAAGCCTATGAGACTGAGAAGCTTACATTCAGGTTTCAAAGTGGATTGGTAACTTGTGAGCCTTGGTTTCACTGAATGTCATGGCGTGTTATCTATTTCTAAAATAGATAACAGATTTTTAAAATTATTTGCATAGTTAAAGATACCAACAAACAACTAGGGGAATTTTCAAGAACACAGTTACCTTATTTATTAAAATCTACAGGCCTAAATCTGCAAATCTGACTGGCTTTATGGCATGTAAAAAAATTGTATCCAATATTAAAAGTTTAAACAACAATAGGAATTTTGGATGGAAATAAGATTTTTTTTTTTTTTTTTTCCTTAAAGTCTATTAATAAAGAAGAGGAGTTACTTGAGCGGGAGAAGAGTCAGTTTCCTCTACTGCAAACTATAACTGCAAACAAACAACGCTTTGAGCAACTTTGGGTAACAGCATATAATTTCCATACCAAATCTGAGGAGTGGATGAATGGTGAGGCTTTGGTGTTCTTTTGGTGAAATGTTTCATGTTCGGTTATTTAACTAGAAGCTGAAAGTGTTGATTAGTTGTAAGAAAAATAATTTGAAGAAAAAAATTCTGTTAAGCAGTGTGAAATACAGTTATTGACTTGGATTTTGCATTAAGATACTCTTTATTAACAGAATAGATGTTCAGTTAAAGGAGAATGATTATAAATACCTGTAAATAAACCATCCTGGCAATCTCCTAATGCTGATGTGCCTGCTTTGCATTTTTTATACTGTTGCATTCAGGATCTCTCCAGAAGTTGAATGCTGATGAAATTACTGAAGAAATTGGAAGTATGTGGAGGACTATGTACAAGATCAGTAAGAGTTTTCCAGATTTGGCTGGACCTAGGCGCTTAGCAGAACGTATGAAATATAAGCTTGATAAATTTAAACAGCATCTTCCTGTCCTGTCAATTGCCTGCAATCATGGAATGAAGAAGAGACATTGGGAGCAGGTACTTTAAATTCTGCTTTAGCTGTGGGAGTATTCTACCACAGAAACTGACAGTTCAATATACTACTCTATATATTACATACTGTGAAATACAGTAATAATTCTGTATTTCACAATAAGAAGAAATAAGATGATCCTTTATCCTGTCACGGGATAGATCCAGTTTTGAAATTTCTAGTAGTACAAGCAGGAGCTTCTTTGAATTAATACTTTATGGCAGAAAAGCAAATTGGGGGGTTGCATTAATACTTCTTTAGCATTTATTTCTTGTTGTTTGAGAAGTCTGTTAAAACCTTACATCTTGACAATAGATTTTATTTCTTACTTTATTTTCAGATTAGTGAAATTGTAGGATGTGAGATCAGACCTGATGAAACTACTACTCTTAAAGAGATAGTGGAATTTGGACTCTCAAAATATATTGATCAGTAAGAAGCTGACTCTATTCTCTTTTTTTTCGGACAATCACTGTATTTCATATGTCAGATACCAACTATTAGTTTGTTTGAGGGTTTTTGTGTGCTGTTAGACCCTGCTGTAAAATCAGCTGCATTTCATCAAGCTACAGATGGAACTGTCAGTTGTTCTTGTAGCACAAAGGCACCAAAAAAAGTCATATTCCTAAACCACTTAATTTGCACATTCAGAATTTTCTGTCTGTATTTATGTCCAAATTAATGTTAGTATCTCTAACTTGGTGAGCCTGAAATTGCAAAAATATTCCCTGAAAGAAAAGTCTATGATATTATTAACAAATCCATATGAAAGGTAGTCTGATACACAACTCTACCTACAACTTTTTTTTTTTTTTAAACTCTTCAGCTATGTTGCAAAAACACTTCAAAGATATGTTTCATTTCAATTTAGGTTGGAACCTGTTGGAGCAATTGCAAGTAAGGAGTATTCCTTAGAGAAATCAATAGAGAAAATGAAATTAGAATGGGTCAACATGCAGTTCAGTCTGGTGAAATACAGGGATACTGTGAGTAAACACCAAATCAATATATAAATTGTTGAAAAGAATTACTTTGATTCTGAATAATAGTTAAGAAATATTACAGGGAAGCTACTGCTGATTCATTATGGCGTGATTGAAAGTGGTATCATATCATAGAGCCTGGGCAGGTGTCTCCATTACTATACATCCTTATATTTGGACCTTAGGATCTGGATAACTTGTGATCTCAACATATTCATCCTAACAAATCTGTAAGCCTGAGAGCTTCTGCAGTTTTATATGGAAAGCTGGACAGTAATGCGATTTTAACTTGCCCAGAAGAAACAAGAAATCACAGGCAGTCTGAAACATGGAGTCTGAAGTCACTAGCATCCCTGGCTAGCTTCCCGTTCACAAACCAATCTATCTCTTGACCTTTGAAACAGAGATGTACAGTGGAGGTACCATTTCATATCTTCAAACATGTTGCAGGCTTCCTCAATGCCTTGCTACTTTACCTTCAAGTATCATAGAGAAGGGGGAAACAGGCAGCTGAACAAGGGTGAGCTTGAAGAGTGGTGAAATAAAGCAACTGCAATTTGTCTTATCAAAATATGATGTATTCACAGAACACCAGCATCCTGTCAGCAGTTGATGACATCCAGCTTTTGCTGGATGATCACATTGTTAAGACGCAGACAATGTGTGGCTCTCCCTTCATCAAACCGATAGAAGCTGAATGCCGGGTAAGGAAAAGCTGGTTTGACTGAGCTTGCATGTCTTGTAATTTGCCTTCTTTAAGTGCTTTAAGGTATTTTGGCATAATAAGAAGTTAAATAGTTTTTAACTATTTCTAACAATACACATTCATCTTTTTCTTCAAGAGCTTTGAATTAATGGTTTCCAGACAAAAGCATGCAAAGCTTGTTTTACAGCTGAAGAAATTGTAATTGCATTGCTAATCTAGTAATCATAAGCATGGGGTTTTAGTTGAACGTCTTGGGAATGGGTCAGCTGATTTAAACAAATTCTGCTGCATTGTGCAAAAAGACATAGATCTGTCAGTTGTGAGCCATAATTTATTTGTAATCCTCTGATATTGGCATGATACAAAAGGTTTTCAAAAGTTTTTTGTTAACTGTCCTACTGTTTTGTAAAGATGTGATCTTTGTTAAAGGTGATGAATTCGTAATAGGAAGATTATGGAGAAAGCAGAGACTTCTTTCTCCTCTGTATTTATTATCACTTTTTCTGGCCTAATAGTGATGATTTGTAAGCAATTTTAAGACCTAAATTCTATCCTTTCCTGTGAACTTTAGCCAAATCATAGGTAAAGCTCAGTTCTGCTTTCCAGTAGAGCTGGTGAAATGAAAGGGAACCATTAATATAGAGCTATCTTAACAATCGTCTTGTACTTCTTGCAGAATAATGAAAAATACAGCCTGTCTGTGTTTTCTCCTTGCAATGCATTCCCTTGCATATCCCTTACACTGTAGACTGTTGAAGTCACAAAACGAATACTATCTAAAATTCTTTATTCCAAAAGAGTATCTGTCTGGTTTGAAAACTGATTTGTACCACTAGAATTGCATAAAATAGGGTTTTTTTGGGGTCAAAGATTGAACCCACTGTATATAGGGCCTGTGAATTTACTCAGTCTGCTGAATACCTTGTTCAGCTTCTAAGGCAGTTGTCTCACAACTTGCTGTAGAAAATGCTAGTGAAAGAATGTGTCTATTGTTTATAAGAAACATTCAGGTGTTTATTAGTGTGTGTTTTTTTTAAAATAAATTTTATCCCTCTTTTAAAATTGTTCAATTGTTTGTGATATTTTTTCTTTATAGCCGAGCAACTCATGCTCTTTCATTCCTCAGTGTAGATTAGTTCTTGATATAATTTTGCTTAAATATTAAATGCTTTCATTACAGGCTTGGGAAGATAAGCTGTGTTTAATGCAAGATATTCTAGATAGCTGGTTAAAATGCCAGGCAACATGGTTGTATTTGGAACCAATTTTTAGTTCAGAAGACATTGTAGCTCAAATGCCTGAAGAGGGCAGAAAGTTTGGGATTGTGGATTCATACTGGAAGGACATTATGGCACAAGTGGTAAGTGCTTGCATTTAATAAGTCATGTATTTTTATGCACGTCTGGTAACATGATTATTACTATAATGAAGATATACTAGCTTTTCTGGAGTTAGATATTTGTATTTAAGTCACAAGAAGGTATAATAAAGAGTGGAAAATCCTTTACTAAAGTCCACCAAAACCTAGTCTTGCAATAAAAGTGGTAGATTATATCATTATTGCATTGAGTTTTCTATAAAGTCTGAATATTGCAAGATGAATTAGAGTTCAAGTAACAATTTAATTCTAAATTTTCCGACTTTTGTATGGTTAAATGATTGGAATTAGGTAAAAAGATGAATGATTTGTGCTTTCAGTATCTGCTTCAGAGTTCACTGACAATCCGTACAAAGTCTTCTCTGGATATAATTAGATTTTTGCATTAGGCTTTTAAGGAGTACACATTATCAGAGCAACTAAATGGATTTTTTTTGCATATAATTGTTGTCTAATATGTGATGGCATGGTTACTCAAAACTTTGATGAATACGTACGGAGATGGTAGTGTGCAGGGTAAGATAATGGAGATAACAAGTGCAATTGAGTATCCTGTTCAGTTCCTTGTAACTAAGAAGTTGGGTAAGAGGCCAGATATTTAGTGGTAATGTGAGCTGAGATGTTTGTCAAAAACATTGGGAGTGTGTGATTGTGTGATAAAGGTGTTGAAATAATCAGGATAACTAAATAGAAGTTGAGACCTGTCTAACAGCTCAGCCTCTATGGACGATGAAGCCTGTTCTGAAATAGGTCTATCCTTTCAAGTTAAGAGGAGTGTTATTAGACAGGAAAACGCGACCTAGATGGCAAGAACCGAGAATAATTGCCATGTACTCTGGCTCTGTTTGACAGAACTTATTTGTGAATGGAAGAAAATGTAGTGAGCTCAAGGCACAGGAGCAAGTGCCAAAGATTTTAATTCCTGTGGATGTTTCCTTCTTGCATTATTGTCTGTAAAGTTCAGATTGGTGGTAAAACTGACAGTCTGAAAAGCAAAACTGTCAAATAGTGCATACATATTTAATAACATAAAGGCACACTACAGAGAAGAATATATAGCTTTTTAGCCCTCTGCAACGTATGTGATTGATGATAACAATTTTAATGTACAAACTTATTGCGACTTTTAGCTGTTTCTGCTGTGTATTTGTTTTTACAAAGGCAAAAGACACAAAGGTACTTGTAGCAACTGAACAACCCATGATGTTAGACAGACTTCAGGAAGCAAATACTCTCTTAGAAGACATTCAAAAGCGATTGAATACTTACTTGGAGAAGAAAAGATTATTTTTCCCAAGGTAAGTTAAATAAACAGGCCGAAGTTAAAAGACAAAAAGCCATAATCTCTTTCAAACCAATTCTACTGAACTGAAAAGTCTCATTTTATAAACACGTGGGACACAGTCACATGCAACAAAAAATGAAAACCTGTTCTTTTCTCCAGACATTGTTCATTTTCCTCAGCTCCAGTTAAATTTGCAATGCCAGGAACAAGCAGAGGTGGGGAGGCAAAATCTGTCTAGCACAGCGTAAACTTATGATCAGAAAGACATTATTACTTACAGGGCGTTTTTGAAAGAGCTTGCTGCCTTCTCATGTTTGGTTTGCAGTTATGTCTCTGCCCTGCCCTCTTTAGTTGTGCAGAGCTGTGTGATACGTAGGAGTTATGTATGATTATGAGGAACAGGATCCTCTATTTTTACAAGGTATTTGTTGGCTGCATAGATATATCTGGTATTTCCTATGTGAGTTTGAGAACCTTTGTTTCTTCCTCTACATAAACGGATGATCATATTTAAATTCTGAAAAAAAACAGGTGTGATGAGTTTTAGAACGTTAAAAATTTCTTAAGAAAAAGGATTTGAGATAATAATTTCCTCTCTATTACACTAGTGACCTAAGCAACAATAAAACCAATTCCATCTATCTTGAATTAATAGATTATTAATTACAATTTTCATTATTGGAAAGTGCTGTTCATTAATCGTATTTTTCTGACAGGTTCTTTTTCCTGTCTAATGAAGAGCTGCTTGAAATATTGTCTGAAACAAAGGATCCCCTTCGAGTACAACCACATTTAAAGAAGTGTTTTGAAGGAATTGCTAAACTGGATTTCACAGAAGATCTGGAGGTCTTAGGCATGATCAGTTCAGAGAAAGAAGTCGTTCCTTTTGTAGATAAAATCTGTCCAGTGAAATCAAAAGTAATTTTTTTTTCACTATATGATATTAAATTAATACTTTGCCTAAACTGTATGTTTTGAGGGAAATGAGCTTTAAAGCATTTAGGATCAGATCATGAAAGGTGTTTAGGAAATGAGTGCAGACTGATATTCTAGAACAAAAAGGATTTCCTGCATAAAGGAGTAAGACATACCAGTTTTGGGGTAAATTCCACTAGGCGCTTTTCTGCAGCTTTACGCACTTACTACTTTTAAAATGTAGATAAGTAGATAGATTTTATTTATTTATATATATATATATAAAAATAAACCGAGCTCTCAATATACATATGTATGTAACATTGCCCAGCATGGCTGAAACAGAGAGGAATAAAGGAAATGGTGAATGGCTGACAGTGAAGAATCAGAGCATTAGTTCAAAAGGGATGTGAATAGAAATAATAGCATTATAAGTTTTGAAAAGTACATCAGTTCCAGCTTTTTCTGCTGTCCTCAATGTGGCAATATGGAGCTGAATTGCTGTATGGTAACCAAAAAGAGATGAAAGATAGGGCATGTGAGTTACCCTTTTCCCCTTAATCCTCCAGGAACAAAACATGCCCGGCGTTAAAATGACCAAGCTTAACTCACCAAGCAAGCTGTGATCTGTGTTTTTTGTTTATACTTGTATGAAACACATCCAGCTGTTTCTTCAGCTGAATTGTCTTTAGAGTTAGTTTGATTTACCTGCCTTCAGATAGTTAAACTGCAATATTGCCTGTCAGAATTTGAGAAATTTCAACCTTTCTTCCTCCTATATACCACACTCGGATCAGAAGAAAGCATATTGAATCCTAACACGTTTCAAAGAATTTGTCCTTTAACAGGAATATAATCAGGAAATACGTATTGACTCTTAACTTTTTCTTTTTTGAAGGGCATGGTAGAAAAATGGCTTTTGCAAGTAGAGGAAATGATGCTGGCCAGTGTAAGACAAGTTCTTCAAGACGGCATAAGAGGATATATCAAGGTGATTGTTCCTGAATTGTAGTGCAAAATAGATTTCACAAGCAACTGTACGTGAACAGGTTGCTCAAATTCTTAACCAGGAGAACATGTTTGAGGCTAAGTGGAATCCAACTCTCCTTGTCCAGTAGTACCAGTCTGAATTTTTAACTCTGAATTTCTTGAAGAAAAAATATCAAAGCTTTCCATGCTGGTGTGTTCATTTATTTACAGCATGAGACAAAAGAAATCTGGGGAAAGTAATTGTTATCAGTGCCATAATCTAATGTGTTTATATGACTTTCTGTGTCTGGAATGGATCTTTTTGTTTAAGGTTCCTCGAAAAACGTGGGTACTTCAATGGCCTGGACAGGTGGTTATTTGCGTTTCATCCATTTACTGGACAGAAGAAGTCTGTGAGGCTATAAGGAAAGGAACTTTACTAGTAAGATTTTCTTCTACCTTTCTCTTAATTAATCAGAATTTAGTTCTTAGTAATAAAAATCTTCTAGCAAAGAAGATCCACAGTTAACAGCACACTGTGGTTTACTTATGCAGTATGCTTTATTTTCTGTTTCCTTTTTTCTTGAGTCTTAGCAGGGGCTTGTTCTCCTTTACTTTGATGTAAAATATCAGGAGAAGTCCCACTGAAGGAAATTTTATTACTTTTTTTTTTTTACAGGTGATATTAGTGAAAAAAAAAAAAGTGATAGGCTGTTGTTAAAACACTATGTATTTTCATCTCTAACTCCTATCCTTACATGTGAAGCCCCAGGGAAACATGCAGACAGAAATCTCTCTTTACAGAATGGTGAAGTTATATTGTCTGGTTATTGTTAGATTCTCCTGGTGATAAAGGTGCAGCAGCCGATTTTGTTATTTCATACAAGAGACTTTCCTTACGTGTTTGTAGCTTCCTTTTGTTTTGTAGGTGGATGAGGATTTATTTGGGGGTTAATTCTGTCAACAGAGTGTTTGGGCTGCTTTTTAAATGTGGAAATAGTAAGGTTTATTAAAACTTTACAACAAATATTAAATTTTCATGTTGGCTCTGTTTCTGTATCCTTACTTGCCTATGTTGTTTAATACCAGTTGAAGATCTTATTCCACATATCCAGTCAGAGCAGTCAGAACTGAAAATACATATTGCTTTTAAAGAAAATACCCTGAACAATTCATAGGCTGAGAAAAATGAGAAGGAATAACAGAACAGTGAACCACAGAATATAAGGGACCTTTGGGCATCATGTAGTCCAACCCCTCTTTAAAACAGGGCCAACAAAACCAGGTTGCTAGTGGACTTGCTCCAGTGTGCCCGTGCCAGTCTTCTGTGGGGAAGCTGCAAACTGACAGAGCACTCCAAATGTAGTGTCAGCAGTGCTGACTAGAGGGGAAAGATCACCTCCCTTGACCTGCTGGTAATGTTCTTCCTAATGCAGCCAAGGACGCTGCTGCTCTTCTTTCCCTCAAGGGCACATTGATGACTGATCTTCGACTTAGTGTCCACCAGCATCCAGATCCTGTTTTGCAGAGCTGGTTTTCAGCTGTTTGGCCACAAGCGTGTACTGGTACCTGGGATTATTCCTTCCAGATACAGGACTTTCCCCTTTAATGAACTTCACAAGGTTCCTGTCTGCCTATTTCTCCAGTCTGTTGAGACCTCTCTGAATGGCAGCATACCCATCTGGTTTACCAGCCGCTCCTCCCAGTTTCGTACCATTTGCAGACATGCTGTCCTGTTGTCTAGGTCACTAATGAAAACTTGAATAATCTTTCATTTCATTAAACTTTCTCATTCAATAATGAGAAAATAATTTAAAATGTTTACTATAAAGTTAGGAGAATCTTAGATTTCTGTTAATTTTATTAATTTACTACTTACTACTAATTTACAGATGAAATCTAATCCCAATTTACTCAACAGAGAGAATCTGCTCATCTCCTATCATAGAATTTTGGCATTTCTATTAGAAGAAAAGATAAGACTTCTGCTTACACTATTTTCAGGCCATAAACTTTGTTGAAGTGGTCATAGTAAAATAAAATGCCAGTATATCAAAATAATGTTAAACGTTTGTGTAGTTCCAAGACTTCCATGACTGTTTTTTTGAAAGGACTGTCTCCAGTGACTGCATCCATGGGGTTGCAGAAACTGCTAGCTGCAGCATTACGTTAATGCCTGTGTTCTGTTTCTGTATCAGGATTTCTTGGAGAAGAGCAATCTACAAATTGGTGACATTGTTGAGTTAGTGAGAGGAAAGCTGTCCAGTGGAGCCCGGCTGACACTTGGAGCTCTCACTGTCATTGACGTGCATGGTAAATGTGCAGTTTTGTACTCTTGTTACATCTGGGGCAGTGCTGCTGTCGTTAGTTGGGTGAATTATTTGAAAGAGGCAGCTAAAAGGCTTTCTTTAATGTTAAACAACCTTTACAGAGTTACTGCACACTGTCTGTGGGCAGATGGAAATGGCTCAGTCCTGCACAACTATCTCCCATCTACTTAGAACTGGCACCGGAATCTAGATGAAATTAAGCTGATTCCCTATGCAAAACACATGCAGATTCCTTTCTAACATGAAAACCAACCTACTACTGTGAATGTTGATTTACTCTTACATAGCTGTAAGTAAATGTAGAAGTAAATAGTAGGAGTGTTTAGATTTTTCGAACAATCTATCTGTTACTCTGCAGCTCGTGATGTGGTTGCAAAATTGGTTGAAGACAGAATCACAGATCTGAATGACTTCCAGTGGATTTCTCAGCTGAGATACTACTGGGAAGAGAAGGATGTAGTAGTGCGAATGATTACAACAGAAGCCAAATATGGTTATGAGTACTTGGGTAATTCTCTACGTCTGGTTATAACTCCACTAACAGATCGATGTTACAGGTAAAGCCATGTTGTCTATGAATAATATCTTCTTTTTTTTCGATTGATATATATTTATTTTTATTATAGTTAATAGCAAGAACCTTAGCAGCTAAGATATTCCTGTAGGTTTTGGAGGCAAATCATACATATCTTCTTTGCCCAAATATGGTAAAATATTTACAGTGTATAGGTTTCTACACCAGTAGAGTAATAGTCTCTGTTGTATCCAAGAATGTGCTTCTGAGAATAGCTGGCAGCTCATGATACTGGAACTGTAAAGAATTCTACAGCAGCACTGGTCAATTAATTTATTTGAAATAAGACATATAGGTAGATCATGCCTGCTTGTAAAATAAATGAGGTAATTATAGAGCCCTTCACAGCTGTTTGAATGCAGTTAGCTTCCTGTTCCTCTGCTTGCTTGCAAGAGGTTGAACTGGAAATACTTCATCCCCCAAGGTTGAAATATTCAAGGGCATTTAGTGTTTCCCTTCTGGTGAGCCCTGGAGATACAGATCATCTCAGCAGGTAATTTTAGGTTGAAGGTTTAAAGAACTTTCTGTATGGTATCTCCAGGCAAATACATGGTGAGGATGTAAAGATTTTACTTCAGCACTGAGCTGTGAACTCAACATCATGTAGAAGGCACTTGTAGTAAAGTGCCTGTGTTAGTGCCTATGCTGGCAAATGCTTAATCTTTTGGCATTCCCAGTAGTGTTGAAAGAGCCATGTGCCTAGTGCATTAGCTGTAAACTGGGGTTGTTGTCATTATGATTAGCTCAGTCTAAACTAAGTCTAAACATAGCAGGCAGCTATGCCAGATGTAGTTTCAGTGCAAGACGTGAGCAAGCAGACTCCATTCAGCACAACTTAAAAGCTACTTTTGGTGGCAAAGCCTTTGAATGAGGTTTTTGTAAAATAATCAGATCACTCCAGTGTTAACAGGGATCTCATCTTTAGTATGAAAATTACTTGGAGAGGAATATGATTCCCAGGTTTATGAAACATCCTCTATGCTTTCTCAGCCATTTCTAATGATTCGTAAAGCCAGCTTCAAGTTCTCGTCATGAGGAGTGCCACTTGATGAAAATGTGTGTTTTTGCAAACTCTGTCATTTTGTTTACGACACTGTGCATTTGTTTGTGTAATTGAGGATATACAGGGTAGATGCATGTAATAAAAAGCCTTGACATTTGTTGTAGGCCAAGTGGGTGAATGTAAACTTCCACAACTGGGAATCAGTTATGAGACAATACTGTTTTTATACAGGGCAAGCTGTGAAGTCAGTAGGGAAAAAGTAAATTGTTTCCAGGGGAACCTGTATAGGAAATACTTATCCATCTCTCCAGAAACAATCTGTCATTAGAGATTATGGTTTCTAATGCCTATGTTCTTGTTTATGTAGGACATTAATGAGTGCCTTAAAATTAAATCTTGGTGGTGCTCCAGAAGGACCTGCTGGGACTGGCAAAACAGAAACAGTAAAAGATCTAGCAAAAGCACTAGCTAAGCAGGTACCAAAATACAAACTTTTTTCTTTCCATTGTTTATGTACATATTTCTTGAAATGCCATTCTTAAGCAAGTACTGCTTGTTCTGTGCCTATTCTTTATTTACAGAAATAGTGAGAAGCACAAATTTAGGACTGTGTTTATATGGCATCCTGGTGGTGTAACCTGCAATTAGTGATAATAATCCCTTCTCATTTTAGATGCTAAGAATTTGATAGTGGACTTTGTGTTAATACTGAGAGATGTTCTCTGCATGTTTTTGTTGTTTTGTAGTGTGTGGTCTTCAATTGCTCCGATGGTCTTGATTACAAGGCAATGGGCAAGTTCTTTAAGGGGCTGGCACAATCTGGTGCATGGTCCTGCTTTGACGAGTTCAATAGAATTGAGGTAATGCTTTAGCTCAGATAAATGAAATAATAAAGCTTTAATTTAAGACACAAGAAGCTTTAGATTTAGACATGACAGCATTGTTGCCAATTTTCTACTTTTATTTGTGATATAGCCTCTTTGTTTCAGTAATCACTGACACAGAAATAGGCACTCAGCTGCCTGCTGTAGGAGCACATGCCTACCTGTACCGTGTTGCAGAAGTCTTGTATCCTGGGTTATTTTGGCTGGAAAAAGTGCTCCTGTGCAATTTCCTCTATTATATGCAACATTCGTTTGTTGGGAAAGAACTGTCCTTCTCTTCTCCTTGAGAAACCAAGCTACCGCTGTGACGTTGCCTTTATCTATGTTCAGCACAAGGCAGACAAATCCCAGTGGAGGGATTCCTGTGATGACTAGCCGAGTGTCACTGAGTGACCTGGTTAACTAGCTGAGTAACCAGGCACATCTAATCTCCTCCTTGGTCTTACTCTGATTTTTTTTATTTTTATTTTTTAAAATTGTTCACTGACTTTGGATAAATTTTATTGTTACTTTGGTGGAGTTAGATTTAAGTAAATACTAGTAAATGTGGAAATTCCATGAAGATCTATTGTGTATGTTTTAGTATCCTTAACACTTTAATTTTTCCATTTGTCTGCTGCAACTTATTTTTTAATGAATTTAAGTGTTAGCATTCTCATTTTCCAATATTCTGTTACCTTGATACTTTAAAGCACTTAGGATCAGCCCTCGGCTGCCTTATGCATTCTTTACATTTACCTCAATTTGGGGCATTGACTGAATCAGTTTTTCTGAAGAGCCTGAATTATCTGAGGTGAAAGGAAAGTGCTTTTGGAGGCTTCCAGAGGGAGTTCCTGTCCACCTAATTTAGATGTCTACATTCAGACAGATGGTATTTCCCTTTTGGAGGCTTTTAGAAGCCTCTGCTGATCTGTCTACATTGGCTGAGTAGGGCATGGTGGCACCGGCTTTCAGAGTATCCCTTCAACAGACAGCTAATACTTAGGCTTGTTTACCAGACACAGAGTGATTTTCACCTAGAGAAATGCAAATATAGACATCAAAATATATAAATAAAAACATTTTATATTGTCTCCAAGTGTCTTATGTTTTCCAATCTGTACTGTCTGTATTAGGTTGAAGTATTATCTGTAGTTGCCCAACAAATACTTAGCATCCAGCAAGCTATTATTCATGAACTCAAAACATTCATCTTTGAAGGGACAGAGATCTCTCTTAATCCTGCATGTGCTGTGTTTATCACGATGAATCCTGGGTATGCTGGGCGGGCAGAGCTGCCTGATAACCTGAAGGTAAATCTGGAATCCTGATTTCTTGTAGCAATTAAACAGAACTTGCAACTTCTCGTCTATTGTAATAAGAAAAGGGAGGCAGCAATCGAGTAATGCACTGATAACCAATTCAAGTGTATTCTGCTATGCTTTTTGCTAAGCTTTAGTAAGTGTTTAGGATTGTGCAAAATGCACAGGTGAAAGGTCTCAGTCCAATCATACTGATACCGGTTCACAGCTTTAACTGTGCTTTCTCTAAGTGGAAATTCTCCTAGTTTACAATGACTTAGTAATCCAAATCCCAATTTAAATTTATCATAACTTTGCAAGTTGCTGAGACAATGCAGAGACTGATATGGTCCTAGTTCTTTTCCTAGCTTTGCCACAATTTTTTGCATGACCTTGTACAAGATATTAACCATGCCATGTGCTAGGTCGTCTATTATAAGAAGGATATGAATGACACCTCCCTTTTTGTCTGTTAATAGTTCTTTAGGATTGTGACTGTTTCTAAACATTTCTTCCTACAGTACTTAGCACAGACCCCCTTGAACCTCTTGATAATATCAGAATAGAATAGAATAGAATTCTAATGCAATCTCACAGATTTCAGATGATTCCTGAAGTCATGAAAATAGAATACAGAGTATAGAAGTTCATGGATTTATGGAGAGATACTATTCTTCCAAAACAGGCACAAGTTATTACCATATTCCATAGTCTGAGCTTATATTTTACTTTTTCTTACAGGCACTGTTCCGAACAGTTGCCATGATGGTTCCAGATTATGCTTTGATTGGAGAAATTTCACTTTATTCAATGGGATTTCTGGACTCTCGGAGGTAAGACATGCTGAATTTTCCACCTCAGTTGATTCTGATATACCTCATTCCTCTATAAGGCATATATGTGTGTTTGAGGCATATAATTCTGGAAGGCTGCCCATGTTTTGTTTCTCCAGAAAGTACTTTTTAGTCTCCTGCTTTGTCATGAATTCTCACCACCTCATGTTGACGGATATGCACCCCTACACAGGATCATTTGGAAAATGTATCATAATATTAAAAGACTTCCTAAATGGTACACACATTCTCTGGCACAATCGACAGTTTTGCTTCCTAGGTGTTTTGGGCCATCTTGTCAGCTGATATGTCTGGTAATCACTGCAGTTACTTTGTGTATATAGGTACTTAAATTATTTTCCTTGCATGGTCAGATATTTTCAATCTACATGTGATATTTTAATATCCACAGTCTTGCCCAGAAAATTGTTGCCACTTACCGTTTGTGCTCTGAGCAGCTGTCATCTCAGCATCACTATGATTATGGAATGCGTGCTGTTAAATCTGTCCTGACAGCAGCAGGAAACTTAAAACTGAAGTACCCAACTGAAAATGAAAGCGTGTTGTTACTTCGGGCTTTGCTGGATGTTAACTTGGCCAAATTCTTGGCACAGGATGTGCCGTTGTTTCAGGTAAGCTATCAGGCCAGTGTGTTTAAGTGTTGTGATGATGAGGTCCATTATAAGAACCTACAGAAACAGGTCATTACCTTAATTTAGAACAGTTTGATCTAGATGCTGCCATATTAGTGTACAGTTACTTCAGTCCGCTGATCTGGATGCTCTTGTTGGTTCTGTTAGTATTATTTTGAAAAGCAAACTTTCAGCGCTGCCTTTTAAGTTATTCTATGAAACGTTTTATAAGAGGTCTTGCTAAAAGTCCCTTTGTGCTGTTTCATTCGTGGAAACCATTGTTTGAAGTTTACATTCTGGCTTTGTGCCGCAAAAGAGATGCGGACAACTGAATTAAAGTCAATTAGAAATTTGAAGTCAGAGTGAAAACGATGAAATTTCTATTTGCATGCTGCTTTAATAGAAGATAAAGACTATGTTAAGCTGCAAAGCACTCAGTATTAAAGACCTAAAAGCTAGGGTGCCAGCACAGAGTCATTGCTCTGAAATTTCAGACCACATACCCTTCTATTTAATCACTGAAATTCTTTCAACCACTTTCACATCCTTTTCTGTAATACTATTTGGGCCAAATTTGCAGAAGGTTGAGCTTCCTTTTACAATACAAGTGTGTGTGTGTGAAAAATGCAGGCACTCATTTCTGTCTCATACATACAGAATACTTTCGTGTCTACAGTTTGTCTAGAAGTTAGTTTTGTCCAGCTGAGGACATTTCCTCTTAAGCTCCTGTTATCTGTATGAATATTGTTTTACTTGCAGATTTTTATGCTTTGGAAATTTTCCTTTATTGTAATCTGTGTTTAGATAGTGTTCTATTCTGTCTTTTCTTAACAGGGCATCATATCTGACCTGTTTCCTGGAGTGATTCTTCCTACACCAGACTATGACCTGTTTGTCAAGGCACTAACTGAAAATATAAAAAAAATGAATCTTCAACCAGTAACATGGTTCATTGGAAAAATTATTCAGGTTTATTTTCAGATACCTCTGGGGAAGAAAACTGGGAGAAGAGAAACACTCTACATCCAGTGTCTGTGTCATGAATTAATAGCTAATAAATCATCAATTAATAAATTATTGCAAACAGCATATTTTTACTGAGAAAAAATTATGGAGTAAAAGCCTGCTTTGCTCATAGTGATTTTTTAAATTCAGTCAGCCTGTGAAAAAGCTAATGTGTGCAGCCACAGCATAGGTCTTATGGTTCAGGATAGAAAATTCAACAGAATCTGTGCTGCGTTTGGCAAGGTTTCGTGGGGTGACTGAAGAAGTTACCACTCTTGAGGTCCAAAGTCATCCTCTGTGGGACCAGTAATATGACAGATCCTCACAACTGTGGTTTCAATCCCTTTTTGTCAGCTTCTTTGGTAATCATTGATTTCAGTTTAGGCTTTTACACTGGGCTGTGATCTGCAGCGTCTGGTTAGTGCACTCACACCGTGTACAATGATGCTATGACAGCTGAGGGATGACATTTAGCTAGGAAAAAGGGAGGATGTCAGGGGCAATGATTTCTTAAATTATATCAGTGAGAATTTCGTCCTGTCCTGTCTAGGTGCAGGAGAGATACCTTTGATTTTACACATATAATGCTTGCTTTTGTGCTATGTTAAAGATTAAATCTCTTGTCATTGATACAGATATACGAAATGATGCTGGTTCGCCATGGTTTCATGATTGTTGGAGATCCTTTGAGTGGGAAGACCTGTGCGTACAAAGTGCTAGCTGGAGCCCTTGGTGATTTGTGTGCAGGTAACATTGTTCAGCTGCAAATTTCTGATTTAATGAAGTTAATTCTATGACTAATGTTTTCCCTTTGCAGAGATATACACAGGTTGTTAATTGTCCTATATTCAGCTTTCTCCGCTGGAAAGTTGGTATTCATTGAACTATTTTTGTCTGGAAGTATTTTTGTCCGCATTTACTGGAATATTAAAACATACTAATATGTTTATGCTTTTATGCATTTTGTTAAGCGTTGTATTTGTGCGTAATACTCTTGTAAAAACTAGCTCTGCAAGGAAGATCGAAAGCTCTCATAAACAGATAAAACTGTTCTGCTCTGCTTTTTCTTTTTTTCATGTGCTTTTGCACATAGGACTTTGTACTTTCCTTGTACAAGTAATGGATTTTCTTATTTACTGCTACCTAGCTGCCAAATATCTGGTTTTCTTTTCCTTTGGGCCGTAAAAGTAGGATCCTCAGGAATCTTCTTGTTCTGTCCTTCAATTGTTGAATGAAACTAACCTACCAAATTCTCAAGGTCATCTATCTGTCTTTTTACACAGCAAAATCCATGGACGAATTTGCTGTTGAATACAAAGTTATTAATCCCAAAGCAATTACTATGGGACAGTTGTATGGCAGTTTTGATCCTGTAAGCCATGAGTGGACAGATGGAGTTCTTGCAAATGCCTTCAGGGAGCAAGCAGCTTCTACCACAGATGATCGGAAGTGGATTATTTTTGATGGCCCAGTGGATGCAGTTTGGATAGAGAATATGAACACTGTGCTGGATGATAATAAAAAGGTAGCCTAATTTTTGCTAGTAGCCTCGTCCTTGAATATACGTATTTTATCTTAGTAGTAGTATTGTTACCATGTTAGTCAAAAGAGGTGTGAGACTCAAGAAAGGCCGATGTGCTTGAAAGCATTGCTTTTTTCCCCAATTATATGAATGGGTTTAGTAGATGATATTAAGCTGTTACTTCTCCCTAGAAGCCTTGTCTTGCTTCTACTTTATTGAAATGAGGTTACTCCCTGAGGCTTTTTTATTGACCCTTCTTAGGAAACTGAAATACATAAACTCAGTTCTGCAACTGAAAACTGAACTTGCTTAAATTACTTAGTGAATAAATTAACTAAAAAAAAACTGCAGGTCATAAATGCTCTTCCTTGCAGAGTTATTTAAAGATATAGCATTGTTCTCTGTCTCTGCAAGCCATTACAGTAACATGTGGAAAAGTTGAGACAAGGTCAGAAAATATCATGTGTTGTGAGAATACGGATGAGTGAATGAGGAGTGACGCTAAGTAGAACATTCAGTGATTTTATGACAGGCATTGCTTTGACTGGATGATCAGCACTGACATGACTAGATCATGTTTACATGATGCTCTTCTTCTAGCTATGCTTAATGAGTGGTGAAATAATTCAGATGAATTCAAAAATGAGTTTAATCTTTGAGCCAGCAGACTTAGAGGAGGCATCTCCAGCAACTGTCAGCAGGTAACATGAAAGCATTCAAACTTGAACTGTCCCACCTTGCACATCTGTTCCTGTACCATCGTTGTTTGTTCTTCCCAGGTGTGGTATGATCTATATGGACCCACAACAGTTAGGTTGGAAGCCACTGAAGGATTCTTACATGAAAACACTGCCTCCAAACCTGCAGGAGGAACACCGAGAGCTGGTGCGAGACTTAATTTTTTTAAGCAGATCTCAAATAGAAGATTATCTTTAAGGTGATGTTCACAGTTTTCCCACTTGAAGGCAGGCACGCAAAATCAAAACTTTTTGAAGCACTTTCATGATTTAGAAGGTCCCTGTGGCACTCCTGCAGGTACCAGTCAGTTCTAGCTTTCTGGAATTTCTGCTGTGGCATAGTATCTGTGCTGGGTCCTCAGTAGGGGCCTGTCCTTTTTAAGGGAGGATGAAGCCCTTATCTTTGTTTCTGTTGAAATAATTTTGTTGTTGCCTAAGCAAAGCAGCAGTCTCCCTAGGCTGAGCTACTGCTCTGTTGTCTGGGTTAGTAACTAGGTAACAAAATTCCTGCTGAAGACTTCTCTGTGTTAGAAGCAACTTGTTTTCACCATCAGATTGTGATGTGATCACTTAAGTACTGTCTCAAACAGATCCTTTCCTGACTTTTCCCTCTGCCAGCTTGGAGAATTTCTGATGTCTTATATTTTATTGAGAGAGAATTGAGGGACAGTGAGAAATGTGGCAACTCCTGCGTTGTTTTAAAGTCATTTCCTTTTCTCCTGTTAGATCAATGACTTGTTTATGTGGCTAGTCCAGCCCTGTCTAGAGTTTATTAACCTTCATTGCAAAGCCATTGTGCAAACGTCCTCTATTCATCTGAGTTATAGCTTGATGAAACTCTATACTTGTCTGCTTGGTAAGTACCCTAAGCCTTATTCTTTTTATTTCAATTTTTCTTTTTTAGTTGCTGTGTCCCGTGAAAAGATGCAGGTTATCAGATGCAAGGAAATACCAAAGGAATTCCTTACTGTTGAGATCATACAGCACAAGTCCTTTCTCACTGATCAGTATTAATAATAGTCTATGACTAGCATACAGAGCTTCCACGTTTGGACACTAGTGTCATTACAAAACTAAACATGATCTTATGAGTGTATTCCATATGTTCTGTTTGCTAGCATCTGAAGAAAAGAATTTGGACCCTTTGTAAATATCTTTTCTTCTCATTTATTTTTTTTGTAAACAGTATTTTACACAGACAAGATCTACACTCTGTAGTTTGGCTTTGTTCCACTGAAGACAATGCTCTAAGTTTGTTTCAGAATGCTTTTGCAAAAACGCATTTTGAATTGCGATTTAGGGTTATTACTGCCTCTTAACTAAAATTTGAAATATGTGTTTTAGATGAAATAAAGCAATCTGAGGAAGAGGAGAAGGAAAGCATGTCTAGTCAGCAGATCATCTTGTGGCTGCAGGGGCTCTTCCTTTTTTCTTTGGTTTGGACAGTTGGTGGGATCATCGATGCAGACAGCAGAAAGAAATTTGATTTGTTTTACCGCAATTTGCTAATGGGAATGAATGATGAAAACCCACGCCCTAAAAGTGTGAAGCTTACCAGAAACAATATCTTCCCAGAAAAAGGTGGTTCTTCATAACTGTACTTGCCTGGCCTTTTATGAAGCAATAGGAAAACTTGGCACTTTAAGGGAGAATAGAGTGCCTGGCAGATGTTAAGTCTGCAGCAGAGCCACCATCTGCCAAGCCTTGGGCTGCACAGTTGGGTGCTCTTTCCTGGCTCTTTTAACCATGAGTAGCATATGCCTCATGTTGTACTCAAACAATGTAGCTGAATCTGACCGAAAATGTTTTGGTGATGATAATGGCATGAGGGGACGGGACAATCTCTTGTGTACTAGAAAGCCTTCATTATCTCTGTGTTGGATGTCTAACCCTAAAATGATTAAAGTTTATTTTTATTCTTTAATCAGTGGGTTTTTCTATGTTGTGTTTTTCAATTAACAGGGAGTGTTTATGACTTCTATTTTTACAAGCATGGCAGTGGGCAGTGGAACATGTGGACAGAGTACGTCCCAAAAGAAGAGCAAGTTATCGCCCCAGAAGCTAAGGTTCACATTGATATCTTTCATTACAGAAAATAATTATTTGATTAAATGATTTAGAGGTGTAAATCAACTACCTTAGCTAGCTTTGATTCTACTATATAAGGCTGTTTAATGTTTGATCAGCAACACTTCATTAATCTCTGTAGGGTCCTTTTCATGCTTATATCTTAATTCTGGTGCAATCAATATTGAAAGTTCAGCACTGCAGGTGAACATGGAGCCCTGAGGTTGGCTGATGGTTAAGATTTTTGGTTCTGCTTTTGTCTCTGTAATAGCATCTGATGTTGAGAAAATCATGGTAGGAAAAAGCCAAAGCCTGAATTTCTGTTCCTTCATTTTTGTTTTCTGTGTTGATATCATGATATTACAGTACGAGTCAATCAGAGAAAGCAAGCAAAGAGACTTACTACTTCTTTGGGATATGAAAAGCAGTACTGAGAGTCCTGGATCCCCTCCGTTTTCAAACAGGGGCACTCACCTTTTGAGTGGCAGCTGTGAACTCAAGGGAAGTGTAGCACAGGAGAGGTCTGCAAAAAGTACCTATTCTGCAGATGAAATTTCAAGATAACTTAAGTGATATTTGTTCAGCTTCTCATTTCATTGTAGTTGCAACTGTCTTGTCCATTAAGTGCCTGAGAGATGTAAGATTACATTTCAAAATTCTGCTGTCTAAAATCTTTTCTTAAGATCTAGTCCACAGCTGCTAATGATAAGTGGAAGATGACGAAGAGAAAAAAATTTCCATAGTGCTGTTCCTTTCTCCTTGCACAGTAGAGGAACAGAATTAAACGATACTTAACCCTGCAGTTCTCCTTCCAGGCTTTATATAGTGTCTATGAACCACAACATAAATAATACTCATTGTGCTGTTTACTGTATAAACACTGAACAAGAAGTGGGGCCATACTATCTACCAGAACCTTGTTATAGCCTAGGTTTTCAGAGAAAAGAATGTTTTTAAGATGCATTTGTGCTACAGGCTTCCTGTAGTTGCTTGCAAATATTCATGTTCATTAAGGTGTTAGATGTTTGATTTTCATGTGCTATTTTACTTTCCTCTGTAACAGGTATCTGAGCTGATCATTCCAACAATGGAAACTGCCAGACAAATGTTTTTTCTTAAAACATATGTGGAACATGAAGTCCCTTTGCTTTTTGTGGGCCCCACGGGCACTGGAAAATCAGCTGTAACAAGCAATTTTCTGCTACAGCTTCCAAAGCAAAAATACATCCCAAGCTTCATCAACTTCTCTGCAAGAACCTCTGCTAACCAAACCCAGGATATTATTATGTCCAAGCTGGATAGAAGAAGAAAAGGATTATTTGGACCTCCTTCGGGGAAAAAAGCTATAATATTTGTGGGTAAGACAATTTTTTCGGGGTTTTCATGTCATTTTAATTCTGGCTTTAGGCAAAGGAAGTGATTCACTGAGACTAGTAATTTTGGACTGCCTTAGTGCTCTTTGGCTTTTTACAAGCGTTCGAAGAAGGATTAGCACTGCCCCCTGCTGAAAGGTTTCCGACTGTTTAAGAGATGTTTGTCTTCAGAATAGTTCATAGTGTTGCAGTGTGACACGAAATAAAATAAACCAAAGTCACCAACCACACTAAGTTAAATCATCACCTCTAAGTGTGCCTGCGAAGTAGAATGTCATTTGATTCTGGTTAGTTTAATGGGAAGCAAAAAATAACAAGACACAACCTTTTTCTACCTCCAATTCAGTTATTTTTCTTCTTAGCTTTGAAAGAAAACTATAATTCCTAAACACTGAGGTTCTTTTTATTCAATGTCTACGTTCACCATAGATGACCTAAACATGCCTGCCAAGGAAGTGTATGGAGCTCAGCCACCCATTGAGCTTCTCAGACAGTGGATTGATCATGGTCACTGGTATGACAAGAAAGATACATCCAAGATTAGTATCATAGATGTGCTGCTTGTTTCAGCTATGGGTCCACCTGGAGGAGGCAGGAATGATATTACAGGTAGGAAATATGTTACTATGGCAAGTAGTTATCTAACTGACTGAGGCAGGTTCAGTTTTGCTGGTGACAAATTCTGCATTTATCTATTACTTGTAAACCTACAAATACGTTCTCTGACTGGGTCATTCCAAATAGAAGGCTGTATGCTCGAGGTCAAATCTGTACCGTTTCCAGGGGGAGTTTAATCAACATTAGAAACAACGTTTTTAATGTTGATTAAACTATGAATGATGGAAATAATTCTAAAATTAGAGAATTAGACACTTTTTCAATTTTCCATTCTTTGGAAAAGGGAGGGAATGCATCTTCTTGCTCAGTCTTTCTGGCAATTGTCTTCTGAAATTGTATCTTCTGCTGCTAAGATAGGCTGCCTGCATTTACTTAAAAGCACATTGCCTGCAAGTCCATTATTCCTGTCATATCACCATAAGGGAGGTTATATTTTCTCATTAAAAAGTTATGTCAGTAAAAGCCCTAATGTAGCTACAGTTGCACCGTTATAAGGCACTTCATGCTACTTCGCTTCATATAAATGCTCTAATACAGATATAACTGTGTATGTTCTGAGGAGGTTTTATTAGAATAACTATAACAGCTAAACTTGTAAAATTTACTAGTGTATAGACCAATTTTTTTAGATGAAACCTGATAATAAGATACTTGATTTTGTAAAGTTTTGTTGTCATACCACAATCAAGAGAGCTAATGTGAGCTGAAATTTAAATCTGGGTAATAGTGACCTTGTTGTAATGGAGATTCATGATTTTCAAATTAAAACCAGTTATTCTAAGTGAAATACTGATATGAAATGTAAACCAGTTTAAATTTCTTTTGCACCATTGCTGGGCAGAAAGTTGCCAGTAACAAAATCATGGAGCTGGAGCCAGATTCACATATTGTTGTTTGAGTGACAATCAATCCCAGAATATGCTAGCTGAAAGGTGGAAAAGTGTTTGGACATTCCTAAATCTTTCTGCATCTTTTTGTGTGTATTACAGGACGGTTCACACGACACTTAAATATTGTATCTATACGTTCTTTTGATGATGACATATTAACCAAGATTTTTACTGCAGTTGCTGATTGGCACTTCAGCAAAGGCTTTGAGCCTGTGTTTCTAAGGTAATCTTACCTTGAACATCTTTGGCGACATGGACAGTGGGGTCGAGTGCACCCTCAGCATGTTTGTTGATGACACCAAGCTGTGTCATGTGGTCAGCAAGCTGGAGGGAAGGGGTGCCATCCAGAGGGACCTGGACAGGCTGGAGAGGTGGGCCTGTGCGAACCTCATGAAGTTCAACAAGGCCAAGTGCAAGGTCCTGCAGATGGGTTGGGGCAATCCCAAGCACAAGTACAGGCTGGGCAGAGAATGAGTTGAGAGCAGCCCTGAGGAGAAGGGCTTGGGGGTGTTGATTGATGAGAAGCTCAACATGAGCCAGCAAGGTGCGCTGGCAGCCCAGAAAGCTAACTGTATCCTGGGCTGCCTCCAAAGAAGTGTGGCCAACGTGTCCAAGGAGGTGATTCTGCCCCTCTGCTCTGCTCTTGTGAAACCCCACCTAGAATACTATGTTCAGTTCTGGGGTCCCCAGCATAAGAAGGACATGGATCTGTTGGAGCGGGTCCAGAGGAGGGCCACAAAGATGATCCGAGGGCTGGAGCACCTCTCCTGTGCAGACAGGCTGAGAGAGTTGGGGTTGTTCAGCCTGGAGAAGAGAAGGCTCCAGGGAGATCTTACAGCAGCCTTCCAGTACCTAAAGGGGCCTACAGGAAAGCTGGAGAGGAACTTTTTGCAAGGGAGCGTAGTGATAGGACACGGGGCAATGGCTTTAAACTGAAAGAGGGGAGATTTAGATTAGATCCAAGGAAGAAATTTTTTACATTGAGGGTGGTGAGGCACTGGAACAGGTTGCCCAGAGAAGTTGTGGCTGCTCCATCCCTGAAAGTGTTCAAGACCAGGTTGGATGAGGCTTTGAGCAACCTGATCTAGTGGAAGATGTCCCTGTTTATGGCAGGGGGATTGAAACTAGATGATCTTTGAGGTCCCTTCCAACCTAAAACATAGAATCATGGAATAGTTTAGGTTGGAAGAGACTTCAAAGATCATCTAGTTCCAACCCCCCTGCCATGGGCAGGGAAACCCTCATCACCCTCAGAGTGAAAAATATAAATGGAATAAATCAATAAATCATAGAATTTAACATTCTATGATTCTATAATGTGATATATTTCTTGTAACACCTGTGTTGTCTTTTCTACTGTGATTTGCCTGCAGAAATTAAAATTGTATCTCTTTTCCTTCTTAAGGCTGGGTAAGATGATGGTCCAAGCAACAATGGTGATTTATAAGATGGCGGTTGATAATTTTCTCCCAACTCCTTCAAAATCCCACTATGTCTTTAATCTACGGGATTTTTCCAGGGTTATTAAAGGAGTGCTGCTCTGTCCACACACTCATTTGCAAGTAAGCTGTAGTTTAATTATATACTGTAAGAAAGAGCAATGGAAAAAGTAAATTATTTTTATAATATCAGTAAGTAAACATCTCAAAGTACATGAACTGTGACTTCAATAGATTTACAAGGTTTAAAATCAGAATAGTCCCTGAATACCTTGCTATATATTTTCTGTCTGTCTCTGAAGGAGGCAGTTGTCATTTTTGTTAATGTTTTTTACATGTGTTACAGGTGGGCCCATCAGTTAAGGCCTGTGCATCAAGTCAGACAGTCCCTTCTCTTGAATTTGCGAACTAAATTTACAAAAGAAACAAACATGGGAAAAGACTCGTTATCTCTCTTTTACAAATGGCAAGCTCGTCAGTGAACAAGACAGAATAATTTAGCCCCAAGTTTGCCTGTTGTCACAAACTACAAATGAACACTGATAGATGTATATGATTTTCATCCTCCTTTTTTCACCCATTGTCAGGAAAATGTCATGATAAAGGAATATTAAAAGTTCTGTTTCTGTTGGATTAATATTTTTGGTGCAGAAACAGAACAAAACAGCTACAAGCTATTCAGTGGAATAGCCAGCAACAGTTTTGGGCAGGGCTTGGGTTAGAGCCCATGAGCCATATCTTTGAAAGATTTATTCTTTACTTTGTGTTGGAAGGGTGGGAATATTTGATACAGTAGAGAAATATGCTTTGATAGAAGAGTCCCAGTTTGTATTGGCAGGAAGGACAAGATGGGTAACTAGGTGAGGAAGCCAGTTAAGTTAGCAGATGCTGAGCCATGCGCTGAATGGCTTGGAGTTGAAAGACTCCCACTGAGTTTGGTACAAGATATAGCAGGGTCCAGATGGACATTTCTATCCTTTTGATTTTGAACAAATCTTGCCCGAGCTTTATTTACCTGTTTTCTTGTATTTAATTTTCAGGATGGAGATAAACTGATCAGACTTTGGATTCATGAAGTTTACCGAGTTTTCTATGATCGCTTAGTTGATGAGGAGGACAGGAAGGTATTCTTTCAGATGGTACAAGAGACAACATCAAATAGCTTCAAGCAGAGCTTAAATAAGGTATTTTGGGTAACGGGCTGGGGCTAAGAATGAGACTGATGCATTTTCAGAAATACTTAGACATTGAGCTTACATTAGTATTGGACACATTCTGAATTATTTCGATCAGTGCATTTAAAAAGTATGGATGTTCTCTTCAGTATTGAGTATTATACATATTCTTAGGTTAATACACATTACTTCGTATCAGAAGGATTCATAACTTCTAAATGATTCTGTGTTGGTACAAAGGGCTATCTGGAATAAATGTCTTACACAATATTTATTGGTGCTTTTGCTTAAGTTAATATTTGGATGAGCCAATGGGAGTACTGGGTACTTTTCTAAGAAGCCTTTTGTGAACTTGTCCTATGTTTGACAGCACAACAGCAAAATCTCCCTGTGAGGTATGCATATGTGGAAACTTGCATGTCAACCTACAGCATATTCCACATTTAGGTGGGTTTTTTTGTGTTGGTTTGTGTTTTTTTTTTTTTTTTTTTCCCAGACTAATAACTAGAATAGCTGGAAAACAGTGCTTCCCACAGTATTATTACTATGTAGATAAGAATGATTATGACTTTAAGGAAAATAATTCTTTAATAGTTTGAATTTTCTGTTGATTTTTGTCTTTTCTCTAGGTACTGAGTCATCTCTCACCTACTGGAAAAATCTCTGATGATAATATTCGCAACCTGTTCTTTGGAGACTATTTGAAGCTGGACAGTAATGTAAAAGCTTATGATGAAATCACAGACTTAAAGCAACTGACAACTGTGATGGAATACTACCTTGAGGAATACAACAATATCAGCAAAACACCAATGTCCTTAGTCATGTTCAAGTTTGCTATTGAGCATATCTCAAGGATATGCAGGGTATTGAAACAACATAATGGACATCTACTGTTGGTCGGGGTTGGTGGGAGTGGCCGACAAAGCGCTACCAAGCTAGCCACCTACATGAATAACTTTGAACTGTTTCAAATAGAAATTACGAAGTCCTATGGAATCAATGAATGGAAAGAAGATGTTAAACGAGTCATGCTGAAAGCAGGTGTTGGTAACAAGAGCGTGTCCTTTTTGTTCTGTGATAATCAAATAAAGGATGAAGCATTTGTAGAAGATATCAACATGCTTTTAAATACGGGTGATGTGCCTAATATCTTTGCAACAGATGAGAAAGCTGAAATTGTTGAGAAAATGCAAAGTGCAGCAAGAATGGAAAACAGGAAAACTGAAGCCACTCCCTTTGCTATGTACAACTTCTTTACTGAAAGGGTGAAGAAAAATTTGCATATTGTCTTAGGTCTGTATACAATGTGTTATTTGTTAGAATGTTTTTTCTTAGGCTTAGTTTTTTCTACTTGCTAACTGCAAACAAACTTAGGTAACAATCGTGGTTTTGTTTTGGTTTTTTTCTAGCCATGAGTCCAATTGGAGATGCATTTCGGAATCGATTACGGATGTTCCCTTCACTGATAAACTGTTGCACCATTGATTGGTTCCAAACCTGGCCTACAGATGCTTTGGAAATGGTTGCTAACAAGTTTTTAGAGGATGTTGAACTTGAAGATGACATTAGAAAAGAGTATGAGTTTATCTGTCAAGAAATATATGAAGCAAATGTTCATTTTCCTCCCCCTCGCGCCTCCAACATACTTGATCAGAAAACTGTCTTTATAAATGGACAAAGCTAAGTCAACTCTGGGATTTCAGTGCAAGTCAAAGATACCTAGATTTATGTGTCTGATGTTTCTGAAAATCAGGCCACTCTTTGAAGGGAGTCTAAAGTATTTCTTATAATGGGGGAAAAAACAGTTCTGCCTTCACTAACACTAAAATAATTTCATAAGCTCAGAGTAATTTCCTCATGATTAACATAGAGACAGATTTTACTTTCATAGTAACGTGGAAAAATTTTCTCTAGGGTTGTGTCAATGTGCAAATATTTCCAAGAAAGTGTGAGAGAGCTCTCCGTCAGCTATTACACTACACTGCGAAGACACAACTATGTGACACCAACTTCATACTTAGAATTGATTCTTACCTTTAAGACTCTGCTGAATAGCAAAAGGCAAGAAGTGGACATGATGAGAACTCGTTATCTTATGGGACTTCAAAAACTTGACTTCGCATCTTCACAAGTAAGTTTCAAATGAAAACACTGAATATGTGTCATGTGCATACTTTAGTATGGGGTCTGTATAAGCTGATTGAAAGTTATAAAAATAAAACTTATTAAATTCCTTCTTCACTGTATTCATGATACTAATGATGAAAAATTAGATTACTGCTTAGCCATTTTAAGAAGTTGTAGTATGTAAATTCAGATTATAGCACTTAATAGAAAGCTAAATTGAGTTGATGATACTCATTAAATGTTGAAAGAATAAACCTTACAAATTTAATTATTTTCTCAAAACCTTATATGGAGAATCCATACCTCAGCATCCTAGTACCTATTGCCATTTTCAAAATAGGGCAGAAGTTGAAGAATGCTGTGAGACAATAATAAACGTTAGTTCCTGAGTAGATTCCCAGTAGGATATTGATCAAGTTCCAGGTAAATAACCCCTCCTTTTCAACCCATGTGATCCAAGGATTGATCTTTCCAAGATGCAAAGTGAAGAAGAACATGCAGTTTGCAGCTGTTGCTGTCACTAATTCTGTGTTTCCTTCTGTTTCTTTTGGATTTTGTTTTCCACATGTGCAATAAAGGATTATTTGTGGTCCATAAACTGAAACTGACTGTGAGGAAAATACAGTTAATCAATTTATTTCTCATTATTGAAATTAATTGGATCATAAAAAAGCAAGCATATTACATGGATGATAAAAAAAATCCTTTTTAAAAATCAGTTCAATAAAACAGCTTTTAGTAAAAATAGGCTAGAGAACTATTTTAATAATTTTTTAGATCAAATGTCCCTTTTTAGATTGTATTAATATATAATTGTACTAATATAATGCTGATCTTTCTTCCTAAGACATGGAGATGTGAAACGCATGCATGTTTACACAAATTTCTTCTTGATTTCTTGTTGTGTTCATCAGGTTGCAGAGATGCAGAAGGAACTGACTGCCCTTCAGCCTGAGCTGATTCAAACTTCCGCAGAAACGGACAAAATGATGATCCAGATTGAAAAGGAAACAACTGAAGTAGATGCAAAGAAGGAATTAGTGTCAGCAGATGAAAAAGAGGCTAATGAAGCAGCAGCTGTTGCTAAAGCTATTAAGGTAGTGTACAAGGGCTTGAGCCTGGAGCATGATGGGTTCCAAGTCTTCCAAGTAAATGGGAGTTGTGATGATGCGTTAATGGTATGATCCAAGCTCTTAAAGTAACAAAGTTGCAAGAGATGATGAATGAGATGTTCCTAATATAAACAAGGTAAATTTTGGCTGTTTGGAGTATGACCGTATGTCACAGTACTGCATAGCTTCCCTTTCTAGTTCACATCCCAAAAGCTGTACAGCTCTTATTTCTGTGCTAATACATTCTCCTTTTCAACAGATTGAGTAATGGGATGATATTGCTTCCAGGCCCAAAGACAGCTCGTTTAGAGTTAGCTGAGGTAATTTGGCATAGCGCTGCATGGAGCCCTGTTAGGCATAACCTAAGAGATATTGCAGTAGACAGATGTCTGTAGCACAGAATTTCCCATGGGAAGCTGCAGAGTTCCTCAATATTTTTTTTTGTAACTAGTTGGAAATGTCAGTGATAGATAATTACTGCGATCTGAGTACGTGATAAAGAATTTAAGCTACACAGTAAATATTTTTACCTGATCAGCACTGTAAGATTTAACTAAGAACAACTGTATCTAACCTGTACTTTAATTCTTCTTGTCAGACCAGAGAGACTTTGAGCTTGAAAGCTTGTCTGCCTTTTTCAGCTGTCAGTTCAGCTTATGGAAGTTAATGATTTCTCTACAAACCTTCCCTCTTTAAACTGCACAGACAAACGGTGAAAGTAGCTTTCTCTTCAAGAAACACAATGTTGTGCAGAGTTTTTGTTAGGCACTGACGAGCAGAGTGGGTTCTCTGAGGCTCTGCTGGAGTGGGGTAATCAGGTTGCAGACCTGATGTTGTGTGAAGGTTTACAGGCTTCTGCCCAATGTCTTAACAGGATGAATGTGAAGGAGACCTTGCTGAGGCCATGCCAGCTTTGGAGGCAGCACTTGCAGCGCTTGATACCCTGAATCCTTCAGACATCTCTCTTGTGAAATCCATGCAGAATCCACCTGGTCCTGTTAAGCTTGTCATGGAGAGTATGTGTGTCATGAAGGGAACGAAACCAGACAGAAAGCCTGATCCAAGTGGCAGTGGTAATGATGCAGTATTTGTTATCCCTGCCCTAGGAATGCTCGGGGTACTGCTGTGTTGTACTAGTGAAGTGCTTCTGGCGTGAATGTAGCCATGTGCACTAAAAGTGCATTTTGCTAGCAATGACTTGTAACTACACTGAATAGCCAAGAGCTGCTTTTGCCATTGTAACATATTGCACTTGCTTGACACTGTTGTACAAGCTTTGTAAATATGATCCCAGTCATCAGCACAAAGTCATCTCTTCAACTTGCTTTAACCCAGTCTTGAGATTTGCATTGCCTTGAGGAACTCTGGGAGCCAGAGATGTGCTGTGCACCATTCACCTGTATTTTCCACTCTAATCATTGCAACCAAACTCTTATCAGTTATAATGGGAGACAGAATTCTATCTATACTCCTGACATAGGTGATTACTCTGTCAAGCTCTTTCTGTGTGGATTGTGTTGTTATTGTGGGATTGCACAGGACTTGCAAGGTAGGAAAGGAAAGATACCTTTTTCCTTTCACTTTTCTTCTACCTTATGCCCCCACAGTTCAACCCTTCATAATTGAAAATAAGAATTCTATAAATGTCTTTCATCTAAAACTGTCTTACCTAGATTAAGAAGGAATGCTTTCACATAGTTTCTGATTTATCTAATAAATTATGCCAAGAAAGACTGTACAGTAATTTGTTTCCCTTATTTTGCTTGATTGATTTGTAATTAATGTGTAATTAATAAGTATGACATAGGTTAGTGATGTTAAAGTTCCTGTCTTTAGGTAATGATTTTCTCAAACTAGTTAACAGTGGTTGCATAGTAAAGTTCTATTGCAAAATCATTTATATTAATTCCTCATATTATGTTTCAAGTATTTTTTTCAGTTTGAACAGGCATGTTTTAAGTCTGATTGTAGTATTATTTGCACTATAGGTAAAATGATAGAAGACTACTGGGGGCCATCTAGAAGAATCCTTGGAGATCTGAAATTCCTTGAGAGCTTAAAGACATATGACAAGGATAATATTCCTCCTGCTATAATGAAAAGAATTAGAGAGAGGTTTATTGATCACCCAGATTTTCAGCCAGCTGTCATAAAAAATGTCTCCTCTGCCTGTGAAGGACTATGCAAGTGGGTGCGAGCCATGGAGGTATACGACCGTGTTGCAAAAGTGGTTGCCCCAAAGCGCGAACGTTTGAGAGCTGCAGAAGGATTACTGGACACTCAAATGCAGAAGCTAAAAACAAAACAAGCAGAACTTAAAGAGGTAGTTGATCGCCTCCAAGCTTTGAATGATGAGTTTGACAAAATGAATGACCGAAAGAGAGAATTGGAAACTAATATTGAACTCTGTTCACAAAAGCTTGTGAGAGCTGAACAGCTCATTAATGGTCTTGGTGGAGAGAAAGATAGGTGGACAGAAGCTGCACGATTATTAGGAATCCGATACATAGACCTTATAGGAGATGTGTTGTTATCGTCAGGAACTGTGGCTTATTTGGGAGCCTTTACTGTAGATTATCGTCTAAAATGTCAAAAGCAATGGCAGGTCCTGTGTGATGAAAAGAACATACCGTGCTCCCGTGATTTTAGCTTAAATAATACGTTAGGGGATCCAGTCAAAATCCGTGCATGGCAGGTTTCTGGATTGCCAGTTGATTCTTTTTCCACTGACAATGGCATAATTGTTTCTAACTCGAGAAGATGGGCTTTAATGATAGATCCTCAAAGGCAAGCTAACAAGTGGGTAAAAAATATGGAGAAAACTAACAGGTTGTCAGTTATCAAATTATCTGATGCACATTATGTGAGGACATTAGAAAATGCTATTCAGCTTGGAACACCAGTCTTGCTAGAAAATATTGGTGAGGAACTAGATGCTGTCATAGAACCTATTTTATTAAAACTAACATTCAAACAACAAGGAGTGGAATACATGAAATTAGGGGAAAACGTAATTGAATATTCAAGAGACTTCAGGTTTTACATAACAACCCGCTTAAGAAATCCTCATTATCTTCCTGAAGTGGCTGTGAAAGTTTGTCTAGTCAACTTCATGATTACACCTTTGGGTCTTCAGGACCAACTTCTTGGAATTGTAGCTGCAGAGGAAAAGCCTGAGCTAGAAGAAAAGAAAAATAAACTGATTATAGAAAGTGCAGCCAACAAGAAACAACTAAAGGACATAGAAGATAAAATCCTGGAGATCCTTTCCAGTTCAGAAGGAAACATCTTGGAAGATGAAACAGCAATTAATGTTTTGTCTTCATCCAAAGAATTATCTGAAGAAATCTCTGAAAAGCAAAAAGTTGCCTCTGTAACTGAGATGCAAATAGATTCTACTCGAATGGGGTATAAGCCAGTTGCTGTTCATTCAGCTATTGTCTTCTTCTGCATCTCTGATATGGCAAACATTGAACCTATGTACCAGTATTCGTTGGTTTGGTTTGTTAACTTGTATGTTCAATCTATTGCTAAGAGCAAAAAGAGTGAAGATCTAGAAGAGAGAATTAAAAATATAATCGAGCATTTCACAGTAAGCATCTATAATAATGTCTGTCGTTCACTGTTTGAAAAGGATAAGCTGTTATTCTCCTTCCTTCTGACAGTAGGCATTATGAAGGGAAAAGACCAAATAGATGATGAGGTTTGGCGTTTCCTACTGACAGGAGGTGTTGCTCTTGATAATCCTCACCTCAATCCAGCTCCAGATTGGCTATCTGACAAATCATGGGCTGAACTTGTACGTGCATCTAGCCTGACAAACCTCCACGGACTAATGGAACACGTAAGAGAGAATCTTTCAAAGTGGAAACTAATATATGACTCTGTAAGACCCCATGAAGAAGCCTTTCCAGATGCGTGGAGCACACTGATGGGGTTAGATCGCATGGTTGTTCTCAGATGTTTGAGACCTGACAAAATTATTCCGGCAGTGCAGGAGTTCATTGTGGAAAATATGGGAAGACCATTTATTGAACCACCCACTTTTGATCTTGGAAGAAGCTACAGTGATTCAAATTGTTGCGCCCCTTTGATTTTTGTATTATCACCAGGTGCTGATCCTATGGCAGGTGAGATTGGTATTAAAAATATTTTTGTATCTGGTTAAATGTCACTGAGTGTGACGAAACTGATAATAGTATAGGCCCTTTCATTTGATCTTCAAAATAGCTTTACAGTACAATATAGCAATGATGGAATCTCAAACATTTGCATCTGCCCATATATATACAATGATAGTAAAATTGCTAGAGGATGGAGTGAAGGTAGTGGTGATGAAATGTCTAGGTCTGAGCAGCAATTTAAGGATCTACCAGCTTGTAACATCCAGACCAGTTTATAATTTATAATTGCATTACAATTCCTTCAGTGGGTGTTTGGGAGTTGTCCTAGTCTTTGTTACAACCTCTCCTCCAGAAAGTTTCCTCCCTCTCAGTTACTAATCAAATGATGTATATGACCACACTTAAAAACACATCTGTTAAATGTCCTTTAAAAAATAACTACCCAGATTATTTTTAAACCTGGTTTTCTGCCAAAAGAATTGTCATATGGAGCCGTACCATAAGGATGTATTGCCAGGAGGTACTGGTCTTGATCACAAAGCTGGAGGGTTATTTTTAACCAGATCTAAAGATCCAATTTACAGCTCAACCTCCATAAACTATTGTACCCATACAACAGAGAGTAGAGAGCTGTAGTGCAGGCTGGAACTGAGCACTCGGGGCTAAAGGAGAGAACAGGCATTTAACCTCTCTAGTATTTTTTATTTCTTTGTGTTACTTTATACACCTAAGTTTTAGCATATGCCTCAGAAACACGATAACTGATACAGCATTTGATACTCCTTCTGAGTTATTGAGACGTTGTTTTTTTTTTCAATTGAGTAAAATATTTGTTGACTTTTGCCCCTTTAATTACTTCTTTTAATGTTTTAAAAATAATAAATATAACATGCTATGTTCTAATAGACTTTGTCTTCGCATGTGTGACGTTTGCCATCCCAGGTTTGCTAAAATTTGCTGAAGACGTTGGCATGGGAGGCGCAAGCATTCAAACTATTTCGCTTGGACAGGGCCAGGGCCCAATAGCAGCAAAAGTGATTTATCAGGCTATTTCTGATGGAACCTGGGTCGTGTTACAGAACTGCCACCTTGCAAGTAGCTGGATGCCTACTTTGGAAAAAATCTGTGAGGAAGTTATAGTGCCTGAGAATACCAACGATAAGTTCAGGTAAGAGTTTTAATATTTTGCTCTTTTTAGTGGGAGTATTTCTTGTTTGCTCACTGGTAAAAATAAATTAAACTTGTTTTGTGTGAACAACTAAGCATAACATTCATCTCATTTATGTGCAGTGATAAAGATACCCAATTACGATGTAATTTTTCTACCTTACCAATATAATCTCCTTTAGGCCTGTATTTTAAGACAAATTTAGATGTTAACATTAGAGTTAAGCAAGTAATAAAACTTAGTCTTCTGCAGATCAATATTGAGGATTTGTCCATATTGATGATTTTTTGATAATGTGCTTTTAAAAATTCTTTTCAGGTTGTGGTTAACTAGTTACCCATCAGAAAAGTTTCCTGTTAGTATCCTCCAGAATGGCATCAAAATGACGAATGAGCCTCCAAAAGGACTTAAAGCAAACCTTCTTCGATCATACCTTAATGACCCTGTCTCCGACCCTGTGTTCTTTAGCAGTTGCCAAAAGCCAGAAATGTGGCAAAAACTGCTGTTTGGCCTTTGCTTTTTTCATGCTATTGTGCAGGAAAGGAGAAACTTTGGCCCGCTGGGTAAGGTTTAAATTATTTTGCAGGTTGTTTCAAAAAGATGAGTTTTCAAATGCATTATTGGAGCCTCTCTGTAAAAAGGCAGTATCGTTATCAGTATTACAAAAATGCAATCCATATTGCACAGAATAGAGTTTAAAAGCTGTTATTTGCAGAGATTCTTACTCAGGCAAAGCTACTTCTGAAGCTACTAAAAGTATTATCCTGGAGGAGGACTAGAAAGTACCATTTTTTCAAGTAAATGTATAGTAGTTACATTAAAACACAGCTTACTAAATTATGAATTTATTACTGTAATTCTTATTAACTAACCATCAAATCCAGATCCATTTTAAATTCTAGTAATTTAAGATGTGTCTTCTTCAATTCTGCTTTTGCTGTTTATGTGTATATTTTGTTTTATCAAAGCTAGAGCATGTATTTACTTGGTGTGAAATTTATGTAGCTGCAGTGTGTTGTTCATAACACAGCTATGAAAAGATATGTATTAGTAAGATTTATGCTTCAGCTTTTTCTATAATCCTGAAATATTTAGAAAACTATATAGAATTTATACATAAAATGTACAAATGTATGGAATTATAGATTACATTTTTATAGCTATATAAAGCTTACACTCTCCACTGGTGTACATGAAGTTCTCAGCCTTCCATTCTGGCTGAGTCTGTCTTAATCATGGCAGGTTACTGTTATGAAAAGTTGTATTTTCACTGAAAACCACTGTCCTTATTTTGATAGGTAGTTGTTTAAATAAACACTAGACTGCCAGTGTGAAGAGATTCATTTATTCCTTTGAAGTAAAAATAAAATTTTTGTAAGTAAGTGACAAAGAGGTCATTTTCAAAAGCATCATCTACTGCTTAATGTGGCCAGCTGTCTGGAGGAAGAAGGATAGTTGCAGCAATAGTGCTATTTCTTGGTTTGTGCTAGGAGGATAGGTTTTCTGAAGAATTCCCTTATTTGGAATATACTTCTATGCATTTTGTTTTGTGTGTTTTTTTTTTTTATTGTACTGTTGAATGTCAGATACAAACAGCATTAATAGATGGGTAAATTGATTAAAAATTAAAATTGGTCAATGAATTAAAACTCCCGTTCTCATCATCTCCAGATAGCAACAGATTAGCTGAAAGTACGGAGCAGATCTGTGTTCTGCTTGAGGTAAAATATAATTTTTCAGGAGTGTGTGATGCCAAACTGTCTGTGCTTATGTTTTAATTAAAGAGAATGATGGTAATAGTGCCTTAGGATACAATATTGTTACGGAGTCATATTCTGCTTTGTGCAATGAACAGCCTGGTAAATGCCAGGGCTCCTTCTAGGTGCTGTCTGGCAGCTGTTATCTTAAGCTCTGTAGTAGCAGTATAGTACCCATACCATCATTTCCTGAGCATGGTTATTAGTGCAGTGCACCATTGCCCTGTATATCTTTTCTAAATTGAATAGGTTGGAATATTCCGTATGAGTTCAATGAATCTGACCTCAGAATCAGTATACGACAGATCCAGATGTTTCTGAACGAATATGAGGAAATCCCATTTGAAGCTCTGACATACCTAACAGGTACAGGTATTGCACTCTCTAACGTGTGTTGACTTTACTAGGCACTTTCAGCTGGTATGATGGTAAACTGATGAGTTCTTGACAAATTAAGTGGATTCAATTCAGCTTTACATTCTTGGCCTTCCACGTACAGACAAGTTGGATCCCAAACCCTCAGATGTCGTTGCTCTATTGGCTCATATGTAGCTAGAAGTACTAATGATCCAGCAGAACTGCTGGTCTTTGTTTCATATATGTAAAATAAAAATGTCAATGGCCTCTGTTTCACTTTAGCTGATCAATATGATCCTGACACAGGAAGCGTTGGCAGTTTACCAGAGGATGTGATAATACTCAGCAGTTTAAAGCAGGAGATGTTGACCTGTGTAAATAACCCGGTTGCTGTGGCTATTCAGTTCTCTTTCTCAGATAGCTGCTTTTTGGCAACTCCTTTGTCAACCTTATAAAGATCATTCCTGATTTTTGCTAATATTATGATTAGCTTTATGAAAAGAATTTCAGGAGTCAAGATTACAGTAGTAACTGTGAGCTTTTAGCTGGTTTTGTACTTTATATCAGTGTAAACCTCTCCTCACTGCTTGCCTATTACTTAAATCTCTCAAACCCCTTCTGTACAGGGGTATTGCATGTTTGTGATCCCTTGTTTTCTACTGAATACATACATAATCAGGTTAAGTCTGCATGAAAGGAACAAGACAAAGATCAGCTATATAGCACCATTCAGATTTTGACAGTTCTAAAAACTCTTACTAATGAGAGTTTCAAGCAAAAGAGCTGTCATTTAAAACATGAGATTATTTACTGTTGTGGCATGAGTAGCAGTTTCTCAGACCAACTCATAGTGTTCCTTAAAGCTTTCATCATCAAGACACACAAATTGGGCCCATAGTTCCAAAGGTGTTAAAGTTCCTAATTCCATTGAATCAACTGAAGTATAGGGCCTAAAAACTTTTGAGGATATGGAGCTTTGGAACATCAGCTTCCTGGAGCTATACGTTACTGCAAAACAATTTTCAGTTGTTCATTAACTTTCAGTTTTTCATCCTGGTTTTCTTTGTTCTTTCCCAGGGGAATGTAACTATGGAGGCAGAGTAACAGATGATAAAGACAGGCGTCTTCTCCTGTCCCTTATTTCCATAGTCTATAGCAAGGATATAGAGCAGAACAAGTATATGCTTGCACCTGGAGATGACTACTACATACCACCACATGGTCCATACGAGGTGAGAAGATAACAGATGTAAATTCTCTCTGAGTTATTAGGAAAAACTTTATCTGCGCTGTACTCTGATAATGCTGAATACAACAAATAGAAAGTAAAAAAGGTAAGATCACAAAGCCATGGCAGCATATATCTTATGTGTGAAATAAGAATCTGGTACTTTAACACACCCCAATGGAGATATAGTGACCATCCAATATTCTGATGTTTGTTGATGCAAAGAGCCACCCCATGCAGGTTTCCAGTACAGTTCTAAAAAGCTAATAGGAGTCAGGCTTCAGGAATTTACAGGATTCTGCACCTTCTTGCAACCACTTTTTTCTTGAAAGCAGTGATCAGGATGAGGAGGTGGAGTGGCAGGTATATAAATCTTCATTCCCTTTTTCCCTTCTACCAGCTAAACAGAGATAACGAATGTGGTCAAATCCCACCTATTTGTGTAGCCTGCAGTTATAGGGGTGATAGATACGGCATCCTACCCTCTCCTGTGACTCTTGCCAGTGCTCTGTATGTATTTCTAACGTACATTGCTTTCTCTTGCTTGCTCTTGCTTGCTCTTGCTTTCTCCTTACATGAGGGTGGTAAGAACAGCTCCTCAGTGAGTCTTAGAACCATTCAAAACTTTTGTATTTATCTTTGTGGAGTGAATAAGTCAATTCCTGGATGCTTTTAACTGGGAACTTATGTGTTTGTAAATGGGAAGGTTCTGTCCAAGTTGAGTTTACTGATCATTTATGAATATATCATTGCATGATTTGTGATATCTAAATGTTTGTTTTACAGTCTTACATTGAATACCTACAAAGTTTACCAATTACAACACATCCTGAAGTGTTTGGACTTCATGAAAATGCAGACATCACCAAGGATAACCAGGAGACTAACCAGCTTTTCAGTGGAGTGCTCCTGACTTTGCCTAGAGAAGCAGGGGGAGGTGGCAAGTCCCCTCAGGTAACTGGGGAAGAAAGATCAACTTACACTTTGGAAAGGTGACCTTTCCTGTCATGCCCTAAGTCTCAGAGTAATCCAACACCTTTCATCATATGGTGTTGGAAGTAGATTTGAACATCCCTGTAGAGAAGCAGACAGATTTGGCGTAGAAGAACCTTTGAAGATGGAAGATACCCTAATGACTCTGAATTCAAATAGATCAATACCACACAACCCCACCTGTTTGAGTAGAACATGCAGTTTGAATAGGAATGTTTCTTTCATATTTCATGTTTTAAAATAACGGTGAAGTGCTTCACTTTGATCATGAATTGTAGTTAGACCACAGTTAACATCTCTAGGCAATCTTAAAGTATGACATTCAATTCCAGTCCACAAATTCCAATGATGGAGGTTCATGCACTGGTCTGACTTAATTCAGCAGTGGTTGTATGACCATTCCTGCCATTCTTACTAGGGCATAGACTCCAAAGTGTCAGGAAATGATTTCAAGTCATTCAACCATCAGGCAAGCAATATAAGCCCATTAGAGGCAAAAGTCTGCCTGGTGAATTCTGTGCTATAATCGCACTTCCGGTCTATGTTACTACTTATTGAATACTTGGGGTTTGAGATACAATTTTTTGCTTCCACTTGGCTGCTTCGATTTCTACAGTCCCAAACGTGTAACTATGTTTGTGACTTGTGAACACAAAGAAAGGAGGCAGTTTGGCAGAATGGAATCACTTGGACATGGACCTCGCTCTCATCTGCTCCTCCATGGGACCTGGTTGTGAAGATGCTGGGAATTTCTGTCCTTCATGCTGTCCTAGCAGCTCAGGTTACTCAGGCCAAATCCATCCCCGTTTGAGGCATAAATAAATGACCTTTCAAGCCCCTCAGGTTTGACATCCTGTATTTTATACACAATTGGATTCTTGAAAAGTGGAATCGATGGAGCCTCATTTCCTGCAGGGTTGCCTAGTGATTGTATTCTCTGATGTCTAACTCTGTGAGGAAAGCTGCTCTTGTTGCTGGAATATTCATATGGTCTGCCCATCATTTGCCCCATACTTTGTATTTTCTGTCATTGTGGTAGTAGTAAGATTATGTTTGACTGCTCTGCTGCCTGTTTCCTTAGAAGCTGCCTAAAACCTTTTTGCAAATTAAACTAAAATTACTAACAAATTTAAAATTATTGAGAAGGGAAAAGGAGCAAGCAGGCACATGCAGAGACAGGATGATGCACAAACAGAGTAAGAGCATGTAAGCATTAGTTATTTAGGAAAATAAACTAAAATACTTATGTGGTTATACAGAAAAAATATAAAATCTATACTGTTTTGTGGAATTTATTAAATAAAAATAGGTGGAAAAAAGGGAAATTGCTCATTCACTGCAAACTTGTGATTTCAGGGAACTGTTGAAGATTTGGCGCAGGACATCCTAACCAAATTACCAAGTGGCTTTGATATTGAAGAGGTTATGAAGGTATACCCAGTACTTTATGAAGAGTCCATGAATACAGTTCTTAGGCAAGAACTAATTCGATTTAACAGGTATGGCTCAGTGTTTTGTGTAGCACTACTAATACTGAAATATGCCTGTGTTCATCAGTGCCAGCCACTCGCAAGCCTTAAACAGTTATAAGCCTTTTTCAATACACTATTCTTACCGTGATAGATTCTGCTTTGGGTGAACCTTTTAAAAAGACTTGAAAGCTGCAGCTGACTACCTGAACATAGAAATAGTACCTATATTCTTGGAGTATGAACTTAAATAAGATTTGAGTTTGTCGTATTGAGGTAGGGCAGCCTACTTTATTCTTTTTAAGTCATAGCCAGGCCCCAGTATTCACAGCACACTATGCTAATTTGTGTTACAATCTTTAAAGCTCCTGTCACTTATTTTCCTTGTCTAGAATGGGAATTTTCACTATCTTTCATTTCTCTGTGTGTGTTTTTCTTTGTTTTCTTTTCTGAAATAAGAATTTTGATAACTACAGATGAGATAAGGAATTTCTGACAGGACATTTACTAGCTTTGATGAGCCCTTCATTCACATTGGACTCAGAGGTCTTTAGCCAGGTAAGAAGTATATAATGAGATGACAATTTCTTTTTTTATCCTAAGGCTCACTGAAGTTGTTAGGAGCAGCCTCATTAATTTAGGCAAAGCCATTAAAGGCCAAGTGTTGATGTCATCTGAACTTGAAGATGTTTTCAACAGCATGCTAATGGGAAAAGTACCATCGATGTGGGCTGCTAAATCCTATCCATCACTGAAGCCTCTGGGAAGTTATGTGTCCGATCTCCTTTGTCGTTTGGTCTTCTTCCAGGTATTCTTAACTGAGACTGTCTAAGGATTCGGTAGTTGAAAGCTGAATGGGTAGAATGTGTATCAGTACTGGCCTCACTGAGCAGTACCCTTATAGCTCCAGATTGTAAACTACTTGTGCATACTCATGACCAAATATATGCTGCATTAACAGCATTGGAATTAGATGGGCAATTGCTCAGCAGGGTGAGTTGGGAGTATAATCCTTTGGTGCTAATCTGGTGCTGCATTTGGTAGTTTCCATTTTTCTATTTCTAGAAGATGCATTTTTACTTGCATTGATGTCTTAATGACTTCCCTGCTCAAAGGACACTGAACCAGCTGTGAGAATGTTTTAGAAACAGTGGATAGCAGGCACTATTAAATTTTGTATATGTGACTGCAACTCTTTTTCAAGTTTACTTCCACACATTTTTTGAACAAGCTGTTTTATTCTTTACTCACCCTTCCAGTATTTCCCTTACATTCTTAACATTCTCTTTAAATTAAAATTTCAGATGTACCTTAAATAGCTGAGGTACTGAAACCCTATACAAGTCAGAGGAGGAGAAAGCTAGAAAGAATCGTAGAATCACAGAATGGTTAGGGTTGGAAGGAACCTCAAAGATCATCTAGTACCCACCCCCCTGCCATGGGCAGGGACACCCTTCACTACACCAGGTTGTTCAACACCTCATCCAACCTGGCCTAAGTTGTATCTGAAAGATTTGTATTAAGTGGCAGTTTCCTGTTTTCTGTATCAGAGTACCATATGGGCTTCTTTTGACTCCAAATGGCTTAAAGTAGTGTGAGGACATTCTGCCCTTGCTTTGTTCTTCTTACTGCCTTTGTGATATCCAACAAAGATACTGGCCCAAGATCTCCTTGTCTGGCATCTTTGTACTGGAATGGTTTCCTCTACTAGGATCTGATGTGTTGGCTGTAGTGACTGCCCTCACAGTGATCAGTGAAGATACTATGTAAGAAAATTTTTTTCATGTTAGGTGATTGGTGTTTACAAGACTGTAAAAGAGGGTATATTGATAAAAGTGTCTAATTTTTTTTTTTTTTTTTTTTTTTTTTTTTTTGCTGGCTAGTATCTGCACTTACCAAAATATGCGTGTGCTACTTTCTGAAATTTCCTTCTCAGTAGCACTAAGTTCTGGTTGTTTGAGAATGCATGATTATTTTTGTTGTCAATAACTGACTTCTGCATCTCTGAAAAATATAGAACTAATGGTAGTATCCAGAGGATCAAAGTTTAGATTTCATTGTGCTGTTCAAGTGTATCTGAAAAGATGTCCCTTTTCTGGTGAATTGGCACAGTAAAGCCATAAAATGTGGATTTTTTTCTTACATTTGCTTTTTCTCTCCATATTCAGGATTGGGTCATCAATGGGCCACCCACAGTCTTTTGGCTCTCAGGATTCTTCTTCACTCAGTCTTTTTTGACCGGTGTTTTACAAAACTATGCCAGAAAATACACCATCCCGATTGACCATATTGGATTTGAATTTGAGGTAAGAAAATGCAGAGGAATTTTGTTTTTCTTGAACAGCTTGAAACATGTTTTGGGGCAGTAAGGAATAGAGCTTTCAAATGGAAAGAAATTTTATTTAAAGAAGTAATTTCAGACTCTCACTTACAGGATTTAATATACTCCAAATAAAATCAAGCAATGATTTAATCATTCTAGGTGATGAAACAGGAGCACACGATGGAGAAAATGCCAGAAGATGGGGCTTATGTGAGAGGCCTTTTTTTGGAAGGTGCACGGTGGGATAGAGAATCCTTGGTAATTGGAGAATCACTTCCAAAAATCCTTTATGATTCTTTGCCCATAATTTGGCTAAAACCTGGAGAAAGTTCCAGATTTCTTCATACGAACATCTATGCGTGCCCTGTGTACAAGACAACTGCAAGAAGAGGTGTCTTATCCACTACTGGCCACTCAACCAACTATGTTCTCTCCATTGAACTCCCTTCAGACAAGCCCCAGAAACACTGGATAAATCGAGGTGTGGCAGCACTATGTCAGTTAGATGACTGAGAATATGCAAGTCAAAACACTCACATTTTGTTATTAAAAGATATACTTTACACCCCAATGGCTGCTTTTTTTTTTTTTTTTATATCAGGATTTCCTGCCGACTTCAAAGCAGCTCCCAGTTTCCTTTGGTTTATAGCCATTATCAACCACTGAGCAAGAGTGAGTGAAAATAGAACACTACAAACAAAGGCCTGAGCTTTATCTTGCAATAGATCAGCATGAACTCCCATCAAACTGTGTGCCACCCACATCATCACAAATCTCGTGAAATCCTAATATAACCACCTAGCTGCTATCATAAGGCTTTTTTTTTCCTTTTTAAATGAAATTGGGCCCAAAGAGTTTTGCTGCTGATTTTAATGGAAATCTAATCCACAACTCTTGCAAATAAGACTCTCTGGGTTTGCCTACCACTTCTGTGTCCCATGGGTATGTAGGGCAAGGAGGGAGGGAGGAGGTGACAATAGTCTGTTGTCAACACGTAAAACCAATCCTCAGTTAGAATGAACGGCCAGAGCTGTATTATAAAACTGTAGTAACTGATGCTCCTTGAATATGTCCCTCAGAATTTCTGTGGAAAGCTTCTAGACAACACATGCTTTGGGTGCCTGCCATTTCTCAGAGCAGTATGCTTGTCCTGTAATTTTTTAACTCTTTTTGTTTCAGTATTATTTACCTACATATCCCAGGTGCCTGATAAATGGAGCTGTTTCTCTTCTCCCATAGTCTCATTTTACTTCCTTGTCTTGCCCTCTTCCATGTTGGACTAATAACCACCTGAAATTTTGTATTTGTTTAAGCCCTTTCATCAGAGAAGCTCAAAGTAGCTTGCAAACATCAATTAAAAATAAAAAAGCCTGAACATCTTCAAAGAGCTGTGCAGTCATGAAGTAATCCCTACAGCATGCCAAGAAGGTACTAAAGATGGATCATTAGACTTGTGTACACAGTACAAGAGAAGCACAAAGATCAAGGTGAACATTTAACCTCCCCCCACTGCATAAACATCCACCAATTTGGGGTCCTGTATTTTTTTTTTCATTGCCTAAATTGCAGCATTTTAATGACTTGCTTGAGGCCTCACAAAGTCAGAGATGCAGCTATAATTCACCAGTTCTCAGTATCCTGCTGCAGTCATTAAGTGATGCTGCTGTAGCTCATTAAAAGATATGGTTCTTGTCATAGGAATTCATCTGTTGTGTTGTGCTTAGCTGTTACGGATGAAAACAGTGTTCATTATTGTTTTACTAACCACTAGTTTGTTTTATACAGATGTTCATAAAATAGTGACTTTTAAGAATGGTAAGCAAGAAGCGTTACAGGTATGTTGTACAGTGCAGCTCTGCACAAAGATACTTCTAGGTAATTAGTACAGTATCTTCATGTACCATATTCAGTGCCTCAGACAGTACAGTATGCAGGCATTTGGTGTGTCATTATTGTTATGTGGTGACTAGGGCAAAGACGTCAGGCCAGGACACTTAATGGATATTTGTTTTAATTAAGAGGACAGAAGTGTGTGGGTATTTCGACTTATCGATAGGAAGAAACTACTCTTAACAATTTAGACTAAATTATATTTGGCACTTATAGCAAAAATAAACTCGTTTATGAATGTTACAGCACAGTCACCCAAATTGACAACAATTTTTGAGAAGAGAATCATGTTTGAGAAGATCTATAAATAAATAAATAAAGAGTAATTAAAATTGGTCCTTTAAAAACACTTTTCTTAGGCTTCCTAAGAGTAACACAGATAATGTCTACTTTTCATATCATTAAAATTAACTGAAATTTAGTACATATTTAAAAAACCATTGCGGTAATTACCATTTTTGAATGGCTGCGTCTAATTATTGTGGTTTATCATATCAACAGTTCAGGTCTAATTAGGTCACTGTGGCATCAGAGATAACAAACCAGTCATGAGCCTCCTCTTACAGGCGCTTTGCATGCAGGCCACAGAGGCTGGACCTGGCTATCAGATCCTTCCCTACGGATTGATGGGTTCAGTCACTGCTCTCAAAAGGATCTTTCTATTTAGATTTGAGCGTCTGCATTTAAGTGGCTGGTGACAGCTTACCTGTTGCTGCTGAGGCACTGCTGAAAGGGAAGCTGGAGCAACAATAGAGTAATAATTCTTAAAACGCTAAAATGAAGAGAAGTTGAAATTTGAGGATTGAGTTTCTCCATCCTTCTTCAGATAATGCTAGTCTTGCAAACACAGTCCTCTAAATTAAGCCATTTTAAATTAAAAGCCAGATTCACTAGTATATGCTAGCTAAATTACATTTTATGGAGATACATTACTTTTAAATACTGTGGAAAATACTGTGGGATAGCATGTGTGGGTTTCTTGTTAATGCCTTCTTGTGCAAAAACACTAATGGATAGTTTATTAAATGACAGAGTTGTGGTTCTGGTGAATATATAGTGGCTTTGCTACTACATTGTGTGCAATGTCCTTGTCACTGTGGTGATTTTGTATACTTTTATGTTAATATTTAGATTTGACATGAAGGCATCTCTTAAAATGTAATTAAAGATGTATTTCAAGCTTTTGTAGATGTGACCAAAATATATGGATAAGAGAAAAATCTATAAAAGAGAGGTTGTGCACCTGCCAGTTGCTATGTCTCCCTTCCCCAGGGATCAGGTATGGCTGAGTTGCTTTAGTTGATGATTACTGAGGTATGTGATTTCCTGGGCTGCCCTTACTGTACGAGAAAAAGTAATGGGATTTACTGTTGAGGGATATCCGTCTCTGAGATATTTTTCTGTGGTTCTTTGAAATGAGCTTCCCAACCTTATTTCCTGAGCGTTCTCTAGACCTTCCCGAAGAATGATAAGCTGGCTAAACATTAGAATTCACCAACTGTCTAGGCTGAGACACATTAAAAAAAAAGAAAAAGGCAACTCAGCTGTTAATTGGACATGATAAAAATGTGAAGAAATTTTTGACAAATCAAGTGCCTTGTAATAGTAGTATTAGAATTCTTGGCTTTACAGGCTATTTCCATTTCTTAATTAGAAGATCTCATTAAACAAACAACAAAAAGCATCTGTAATTACTGCAAATTATAGATTCACAGCCTTGCCAATAACTCAAAGCAGATGGGGAAAAAAAATGCAGCATACAGACATTACAGAGCAAGAGATATTTTTGCCTTAGAAATAGCAGAGACAGATTTTTAGCTAGGGATACTGTAAGAGACACAGGGTTAGTACATTTTCTTAGGAGAGTGAAACCTTTCTCTTATCTCATGTGTACAAAAATCAATTTCAGAAGCAGAAGGTACTACCTCTGATTTTAACATTATTGGGCTGTTAAAGGGAAAAATACACAATGAAAACCAAAAGATAATACAAAGGCCCCGCGTTCTTCTATTTATGAGTTCCTATAAGCTAGAATGTTTTGCCTAATAGGATTAGAAAAATTAGCAAAAGGTTCAGGTCTCTCCTGTAATTAGCATTCTTGAAAATGAATTTATAGGTATGATCAAATAAGTGACCTTTCTGTCTATAGATAAAAGACGGATGTTACTGACATTGAGACAGTACTTTGGGGGGGTACACTCAGTAAGCAGGAGCTGAGTCCATCTTCTTAAATGATTGCGTGCTCGCTAATGGTAGTGTTAAATTTGGTTTGACAAGCGCATGGCTTCATATATTACAACCTTACTAATGATGGAGTTAGGGACAGAATTTCCAGACAGGAGGTGTTATTTAGATACTCAAAGCCAGGTATCATGTCAACAAATTACTACTGCTTTGCCTACTGGTTAGCTTGCAGGAGAGTTCGTGCAACTGACTCAGGATTTTTATTTCTAAAGAATATAAAATTAATGTAATCTTTTTATTCTAATTTATTCTAAGAATCCCCTGACTAGTGTGATAAATTGGAAAGAGACAGTATTTACTGGAAGGGGAGTAAAAGAAAGTTAAGGAAGTACAGGACAGAGTGTACACCGACTGGTTGAATCCAGTGTATTACAAACTCTTGAGAACTCAGAAGCATTTTAGGACAACATCTTTTTTCAAGTAAAATTAATGTGTAGGAATGACATACTGCACCATCATTGGGATACTCCTTGATGGAAGTTATACGGTCCTTGGAATTTAATACAATGAGTACCAGTTGAGACATCTGCCTACCCGCTGGACTGAGTTGCAGATGAAATTTTTTTATGAAACTCCCTCAGAATGGTAGTTTGCCAGTTTGACCTCCAAAAACAAAGGACACTATTTAAGGTAGATTCTCTTTTCCATACAGAATTTAACTTGTGAAAGGGTTTTGCTCTCCAGACTTGACAAACAAACTGATCTAATCCTTTCTTTAGCTGAACAGCCAGAGGTTTTAACAAACGTTAGTATTTGCCTTCTGGTGCTAGAAAGTAATCATCAGGCAGTAGTTAATAATTTCTCAAACACTTATTTTGAAAAATTAATGGGCGTTTAAAGCATCTCAAATAATATGATGCTGTTACTGCAGTTCAACGCACTGACTTTTCAGTTAAGTAGGTGGATACTTATCTGAGTTAGTTACTTAAGGCTACTTGAGCCTTTTTAAAACTGCATATTTTTATTTTCCTTCAGAAATAAACTCACATTCATGGCTATTTCAATTTGTGTAAATCTGGAATTTTAGGGATGTTCTTCTGAAATAATATACATCTTACGGTACGTACTCAAGAAAGAGTTATGACTATAATAAAGACAATAAATTTAGACTGCTCATTTACATAGCTGTTTATTCACCAGTTGAGTCACAGCATCAGTACCTTCATTAGCCGCATGAATTTTAACAATTAAAAATCTTCAAATGATAGTTTAGTGATGAAGAATAAGCCTAAGCTTCCCTTCAAAACCCTGGTCTCTGCACATTTTGGTTTGGCTCAGTTGACACATCTCTACACTGCTGTATCTGAATGAGGATAGAAAAGACTGAATTTGGACTTCTTTCAATGAAGGATAAGCAGTGTGTATAATCATGTTATTTTTCACTGTCTTTATTCCATCCTCCTTTTCCTAGGCTAAAGGAGTTTTGTTTTGTGTCTTTCTCGCAGCAGTACATGTGCAAAGCTCCCACTGACAGGCAGAACAATGGCATTTTAGATGTTACTTCCCACATGAGGCATTCCCAGGAAATAATTATATGGGAATAGATACCTTTGTGGACTGGAGCCATAAAGGGTAGTGAGAAAATGGGCTAGCCAGCACCTGTCATGCTGACTCGCTTATCTCATTATTTCCTTGTACTTTCTCATCCACTTGTATTTTTTTCACTTTTACAAGTACATTCTTGGAGGAGGAACTGTCATTCTGTTCTGAACATGACCAGTTTTAACTTATTTTTAAGGTAGATGAGAATATTTCTTTGCCATTGTCTATGGGCTTAGAGGATGAGTTTAGGATGAGTGGAAGAGCTCGGAAAATGAGATTTCATTGGTTTTGCCCACTTTAATAGGAAGTAACGTACACTGCATTTTTCAAATTTGCTTTTTTGTCACCAGTAACCTTTGGCTGGAATAGGTCACTGCTTACACACTCTGTACCTAAAGCAGCTGTGAGCTATACTTAGGTAGTCTCCCAGTACGGTGTGGCTCTTGTTGACAGCTTGGTCTCAATGGTACTTCTACCTTGAAAGACAGAAGACTCCACTAACTTTCCTGAAGACATTTTGTGACCAGCCTGGTAAGGCCAGAGGACTCAAAAGAAACTAAAAGATTTGGTGGCCAGTGAGGGGAAACTGATTTAATTTCACTTCTATTCATGAGGCACCTGCAAAACAGAAATACCCCTTGAACTTAAGAGACTGAAGAGACAGTTGTAGATACTATTTTTTAATAAAGTTGGGATTCTGTCCATAATGTACAAGTTAAAACCTAACACTAAAATAATTCCTGAGAAAGCCAGTGTGCTGATTATGTAAAAATGCACATGTAATGATTATGTAAAAATGGGTGAAGACACTCAAAGCATCCTAAGCTTGCTCCCATAATGATACCCTGAAGGGGCAGTTTTCAGTCAGTCCATGCTTGAGAACCTGAGGAACCAACACTGGAATGTTTTACCCTGAGTTGTAATGGAATTCCAAACTTTGCATTTCACATCCACACCCTTTCCAAAGGAAGGGGAAAAAAAGCTGACATAGAGGCTGTAGGCCACTCCTCTGCAGTCTGGAAAAAGGAAAAAGCAGGGGTGGTGGCATTTCTGCTCTCTCTTTGCTACTGTCCGTTTAGAAACAATACTTCACCATAAGGATACTATGAAACGATTGTTTTTTCAGGAACAACAGGCAGAGCAGGGACAAGAGAGGAAGGAGTGCAGCTGCATGATGCAGTCACTGTATTCCTACTTGCATTCAGAAGCTCTGGAGGTACTGTATCTGCTTGATTTTCCTGGACTTCCTTGATTTTTTTGCTGACCCTTACACAAGGCACTGCCTTGTGTCACAACTGAGTATATATAATCCTCAAACCACTGGAGAACCCTGCTATAGATGTACAGAGTTTGAAAACCTGCTGTAATTTGTCCTGATGTCAAATTAATCTTCATATCACACCTCACTCCTTGAAAAGTGTTACTTTTATTGATGACTCAGTGGTTCAAATGTAATAAATAGTAGACCAACCTTATCCATCATCTGCAATGTATCAATCAGCTTTCTGGCCTCATGAAATGTGTGAGCTAGTGACCAAACCAGCTTCATTCACAGTTGTGCACACAAATCACCTGGATGACAGTCCACAGCTTAAATGACAGGTTATGAAACTTCATCATGGGATTTCAAGTATATTGGCTTAGAAATCTTCCTTAGCTTTTCTTGGTGTCGCAACATACGGCCTTGTTTATGGGCAAGACCCATAGGAGGCAGATGGATCTGGAAAAGAAAATCCCACCAGTTAGATGCAAAGGGAGAAGCTACAAGAAAAAGAAGGCATATATACAGAATAGGTTTCACTGAGTTTTAACAATTTCTTCACACTTTGGAGTGGTATTAGGTTTCTAGGAGGAGTGCTGTCTGTGGAGTGATTAGTGGTGTAACTTTCAGGCCCTAAATGTTGTGTTTATTAAAATCCTGTGTATTTCAGGCTTTAGGAACCTTATTTTGTAGCTTGATATCAGACTGTAATGAGAAAATACTTGTTGAAATAGGACTGCTGACAATGTTCCAGAACAGTGAGACCTAGAAAACCCTAAAATTCCTGAGTAGATGTCTTAAAACATTGTGTGCTTAACCTAGCTAGCAAGTCGCAAAATAATTTCAAACTGTATGTACTGAAAGACTGCCTTCTTATTGTCATGATTATACATACCCTATTAAAATGCACAATCAATGTAATTGACTCCACAAGAAGAAGGAGCAGTAGGTGACAAGCTCTTGACAAAGTCTTTATATTTCATAAGACTGTTAGCGGGAGTCATGTAGCTATATCCCCCCTAAGTGACTGAAAAATGTAGGTGTTAGCAGTCAGATGTTATTGTTGCTGAGGCTGTCATCCTGTGACATAGCTGTTTAGGTGCAAATAGTAGTATAAGCACTGATTAAAGCAGCAGTAGAGATTTCTAGAATCTGAAAAATAACGATCATCCAGTTTGTGAGAGAGAGCTGATCTAGGACTGATCCTTTGGGATTTCGAAGCCACTGCAGAGCATACATTTTTAAGCTCATTTCTAGGAACGTTGTTTGCCAGATGTGCATTTTTATTCTGTATACGGGAGGAAAAGAAAAAGCTATGTGTGAAACAGATGCTAACAGTGACTATATTCTAGGCAAGCATGTGATGAATATACAATTTAATTTTGACCATGACTGCCTTGATAAGGAAACTATAGATGTGAAAATGTAAACTAATCAATAGTAGTCAAGAGGAAGTCCCTATGGGAGGCAGCATAAAGTACTACAGACAGAAGTGACTGGGCAGTGAGGAAACTGTATTGAATGGTGCAACAGAAGACATTGCTGCGAACTCCAGCACTTCAGTAATCTTGGGCATTTATTTCTCTAGGAACAGGGGAAAAGAAGCAGCAGCATGGGCAGATGTTTTGTAAGACCTGATTTATGACCGGGAGAACAGTCACAGTAATGTAGGCTAAGAAAATTTTATTATCTATGACAGATGTAATTAAGTATTTTTATTCTCTCTTTCTCTTTTATTATGTGAAAAGATTAATAGATTTGATTCCATGACTGTCTTTTTCTACATAGTATGATTCATTGGTCAGTCAAGACTGCCTAAATATTCATAGGCCTTGAGACTTTAGCTCATGCAACTCCATTTAGGCTTTTACTCCTTATTTTAAGAAGAAATTAGCCAATTTACAGTGAAGTAAGATAGATGGAGAACATTTCAATATACATTTGGCTTATTTGGCTCTGATTTAGCATAGCAATTAAATACTATTGGCTTATCTAAAAATGCAGTAAGGTGACAGTGATATGAATTCATGGTTTTATTGTCCAGTGAGAGCTAAGTGGATACAGCTGAAAACTTTGTGACTAGATTTACACTCACAGGTCTTGGGTAGGGGATGTTATAGTGAAGTCCAATTTCTATTCTTGCCTCACATTCTTCTATACACTGCTTAATCAACTTTGGATCCATTACCTATGGTTATAAAAACAAATGTTTTGTGCAAGTACAGCAGTTAGCAATTGGAAGCTCAAGCATAAATGATGCACAACCACATGACTTTCGGGGTTTTTTTTCGCAATCCCAAGGATACAATGATTGTATTTTTCACATCCATAAAAGGTAACATTGGTAGTTGCCTTGACTCAAGAGTTCTGGGCTTGATGGCGCTGGATATTAAGGCCCAGAGACTGTCATGACGGAGGCTATACAAGGAGGTTTTTACCCAAATATGGTATTTTCTCTGTAAAAAGACAATACATGTGTAAACTACTAATATCCACGAAAAAAACATGCTCACCCATTCATCACTCTTCAAGGTAGCTAGAGGAAAAGAGAAGAGACTCTTTGGTCTACATTCTGTTATCATCTTATCCAGAAACTTCCTTTGAAGTCAGAAATGTGGTGCAAATTTTGATTTAAATTATTTTTTTTATTTTTGCATTACCTGAATTTAGTCCCAGACCAAAAAGGGATATAAGTAAGTACTGTGATCTTCAATTACAAGAAGGACCTTTGATTACTGTGGGGTCTGTATCATTCCTTTCAAAAGGGGTTTGAAATTTCCTCCTTAAGAAAAAAATTAAAGTGTTTCTTTTAAAAGAAGTGCCAAAGTGTTGCTTTGAAAAGAAAAAAAAAAAAAGTAGCTCTTTGGCATTGCATGGGTAATGATACACTTAGCGAGCTTTCTAAAAGATCAAAAGCTGCTTCAATTACATAGGCGGTATCTTTGGAATTTAATTTTTTCTTGGCATTTTTTTAGTGAAAGCTCTAGACCTTTTAGACTTCTACGCTAGTTAATGATAAGCTGAAATGGTTTGAGTTTTCCTTACTATTTCAGAGGCAAAAATTAAACTATAACCCGAATACACTAGCATTTAAGGTGAATGAAATTCTGGGAAATCAACTCTCATATCTTAGCATCCAATCACTGTGACAATGCAAAGAGCAAGAGGAGAATCATTCAGAAATTCAAAACTGTAAGGACACCCACTTACGTTTTTGTTTTTTCGGAATAATGTTTTGGCCTCATTTTTAATGTACTCTTTCTCTTTAATAGTTTCTTCTATCTGTCCTGATGCCGATTGCCATTTTTTGGCTATTCGGAATATCTTGCGGTAAAGGCCAAGAACTTCTTGTCGAGTAACTGGTGTCATCTAAAAAACCAACACAAACCCCAGACATACGCATGAACATTTGAGTTGCTAAAAGGCCAGCAAGCGGTACAGTTTTTCACACAATTGAATTAGTTTTAAAATATTTCCACCATCTAAAGATATGCTGAGCTATACGAAAAGAACTGAAATAGCTGTAAACAATAATTAGCTGTTGAAAGCTGAAGACTCAGTCCAGCGAAGTAATGAAACTGATACTTAAATCCGTCTCCATTCAAACAGCTTGAGCTCTTGCTCGAAGTTAAGCACCTGTTTTAGTGCTTTGCTGAATCACAAGCCTGGTACAAGAATGCCCAGGTTGTGTTTTGCTGCTATTTTGCAACAGACATTAGGCAAGACACCGAAACTGTGAGCATCCCCCTTCCTGTGAAATTGTTGTACTAATGCTGACCCTATCTTTGCAAAGCATCTTGAAATCTGTGAATAAAATACATGATAAAACCACTGCGATCTTGCTGAAAACCAGTGTAGGTTTCAGAGGCTGAGAAGCTTATTTGTGATATCACTACAGTATGTAGTAATGATTCGGCTGGATTTGAGGTGATGAAGAGGTGATGAAAGCTATTTTATCTGAGCACTGCAGGAGAGGCAGACTAACTGTGGATTTAGGAAAGTCTTGAATGTCTTGATATTTCAGAGCGCTGTGTACCTGCTGAGCCCACTGACTCAGCCCCCAGCTTTGTCAGAAATCAAGAATGAAATCCTATTCTTATTCTGTGTAAATGAGTATTTTCATCCAAGACCACAAATATCCCTCAGACAAATCCACTGCTGGAATTACATCATTTCTGACATGGATTAGATATGCAGAAATGACTTCTGCTTTAGGGACGCCCCAACTGTCAAAGGTACCTTATTGTCCGAAGGGAAGCTGCAGCAGCACTGTGAAGTACATGGATGCAGTGAGGAACAAGTGTCAGGGTCAGGACATCATCTGTCTCAGGCTCCGCTTGCCAACCTGGAGCTCTAGTTACTGTGGCTGAATCTGCCCTGAAATCAGACCTGTGCGCTGGGAATAGCTCCTCCGGAGGACAATTTGGAGCAGGGTAATGCAGGCAGCCCGAAGTGCCCTCGGGAGGGAGCACTCTTTCCCTCGGTGCAGAGGAAAAGCTGCTTCCTAACACACGCACCCAAATTACTGCGGAATGTTTGGCAGTGTGGCTCATCTCCTTGCTGTCTGTGGCAATTCCTGTTATTGTGGAGAGTAGAAGAGGGTTTTGAACCAAAGTCTTCTCAGGCCATCCAGTTCTCAAGTGGCTGCCTCAACCACAGCAGCTGACCTCCACTAATGTTTCAGTAGGGTCCTCCCGTGGCTTCAGTCACAGCGTTTCTTCCTCTCCAAAGTCAGTTACAGATGCTAACCTCAAGACAGCGTTTGGCCCATAGTTCTTTTTGCTAAAAAGTCCGAAACCTTTTTTGTCTTAAGCGTCGCTATGATCTAAAGACTTTTTGTTCTTTCATAAACTCAGGGATCTTAAGAAGTACACATACAACGTTTTTTCTTTGATCCTTGAGAGTACATTTTTATTTTGCTATTTGTATTTTAAAACGTTTAACCAATCATATATTTCTCCCCCAGATAGGAAAATGATTCGTCCTACCTAGCAGAAAATATTTCTAGTAAAGGTTTATGGTATTTCTAGGAAACAAATATCCACCATAAAACAGCTAGGTAGTTGCAGCTCGTTAAACACTTTGGAATAAATGCTTCACTTCATCCACTCTACAGCTCCATTTCAGGCAAGAAAATCAGTCATACACAAAGCTACGCATGTATGTGTCTCTGAAAAATCACTGCTTCCCTCTGTCGAGTGCGTATTTTGTACAGAAAATAAACAGTTCAATTACAAGGGCTGACCTAGCACAAGCTGAGTTCCAAATCACGTCCTCACCTAGAGCCCCTCCTGGCCTCACCCCTCGGCTTTTATTTGAAGGTGTCACCTTGGGTGGAGCTGGTAATGCTCTCTGTTCCCTGCTGACAGCTAATAAAAGGTAGTACTGCACTAGAAACTTTCAACTTGGGTTTTCAGGTAATCCATAAAGAAAATAAGAGGAATAATGTTGGAGGAAAAAATCTTTGAAATACAGCTTTAAAATTTGATCTATGCATCAGACAATTTCCAAGGCCACAATGTGGGACAATGCACGCCCTTCGCTCAGAGCTGTAATCACACCTGTAGCTTCTGGATTTGAAACATACTAAGAATCTGTTTATAAAGATTTTGTTTAAAAGTTTAGAACCAACAATTATTTTTCCCCACCTAGAACTTATTTTTTCTTTAATTTCTTAGCGTTGGAATTGATACAGAACTGTGTAGCCTCTCATCTAGGTACGGGCTGCACTTTTTGCTCTCCTTCCCACATATGCTAGATGATGTAAAAGGCATTAAGCAGCTTTTCATATATACTCAGCAACCAGCTGGTCCCGTGGCTCATTTTAGTCAATTATTTCTAACATTACAGACCTGCTCATAAACAATTTTGGCAAGATAGGTAATGAAGGTGCGAGGAGCCCTTCACAAATAGAGGACCCCCCCTCTATCACGGGAAAAGATGACAGCAAGTAGGACAAAAATCAAAGCCTGGGTCAGATTCTCATCTCAGTGGGAGTGTAAATAGGGAATAATTCCACAGAGAGCAAAATTACTTCTAACTTACAATGTTGTAAATGAGATTGGAATTTTTTTCTTTGGTATAAACAGAGCCCACACCAACAGAAATGTAAGTGACAGTACAAGTCACGTATCAGGTGCGATTTCATCAAGTGACACTACTTGTATTAGTTTTGTGGGTGTGCAAAATGATTCTGAGTGGGACAGAAAGGAAGATAAGGGAGGCTTTCATGTCCTTGTAGTTACTCATCTTGCAACTTACATCTTTGGCATTTAAATCATAATTACATTTCACATCTCTGGAATGCTAAGTGGATGTTACACCACTTTCCCACTAACACTCATCTTGTGGTAGTCACACCCATTGTTTAACTTCTACTACCCTTCATTTCATTGCAGAATGCAGCCCACAGAGGTTAACCACAGGCGTTTTTGTCAAAAAGTACAGGGCTATTGTATTAGCTGAGCAAATTTCAGGTGTTTACTGCAACAAAACAAATTGGGAGAGGTCAAAGGTAGCTCTGTTCGCGCAAACGTATTAATGGGAAAAGTGGTAGGTGGTAGGCTGGTTTTGAGCTGATTGTTAGAATTAAGCCTTTGGAGGGAAGCCAAGCGTTGCCTTCCAAATAAGCGTTTGCTGGATGCTGTGGCGGAGTTCTGACAACGCAGGGCTGTATCGTTCTTTTGATCTACATGCAAACCCCTGTTATCGACATGCAGATCGAGACCATGAAACATCCCATTGTATCCAAACTTGCAAAGGAGGCTCGAGTAGTTAACAAGTTACTGCATGATGAAGACATAAACTTTTTTCATTGTTAATTAAAACAAATAATCTTTTAGACTATAAAATGTAATAACAAGTTTTTCTTTCAGGAAACAAATACACATTCCTTTGGATTTTTAGATGGTTGACCCAAAAGTTCAATAATCTGAATAACTGGTGAAACACCAGTCGTCTTTTGCTATTTGCAGATTTGTTTAGAATTTAAATTTAAAGTTTATATAAAAATAAGGAACGAAATCAGTCAACTGCACTGTAAAGTGACCCCAATAGTGCAGTCAAAGCGAAGTTAGGACAGAGGACAAGCTGCCCGGAGACTGACTACTTACGTATGAGCATCTAAATTACAGCAGCTTCCCAGCACAGGATGCTTGGCTAAGAACGCGTGTCCAGCACTCTCCTCCTATCTGCATAGCTCCTTTGCTGAAGTTGCAAGTCTATTTTATTTCATCCTTTATTTTCAAGTTAGGCATTAGCTACTCACTTTAAACATAAAATCTGCCAGCAGCGAGTACACAGAGGATTTTAGGATACAAAGGGTGAAAGTAATACCCCTTGGGGAAAAAAAAAAAAGATATTTTAAAACAATAGATCTCTTCTTTTACATCCCAGCTAACTAGGGCACACATTAGTAACACACACTTACTGCTAATGTTGAAACCGTATTTGCTCAGGGGAAGAGATGGTGAGGAATGGAACTCTGTGTGAAATAATTTGAAAAAGCAGCTTTGAACTTCTCAGATGTAAAATGTTTTATTTAGGAGAAACACAACTTTGATTTGACAGCTGGTTTGCTACTGGCAAGGAGTCCTAAAGACGCAGTGACAAACTGCTGGGCTGATTGCCTTCCAAATCAAGCTACGATCACATTTCTGTTATGGAAATAAATTATATAATTCAAAAGCGTAGCGTATCAACATTATAGTAAGGAACACCACCAGCTTCAGCCTGTGTGACAACCTGTATCTCGTATTTTCAAATGCACTCTTTGGCTAACGCTTCTTTAAAGAGATGTAAAAAACTGCACATATCTGGCTTGTTTTTTTTTAAGAGCTAAATTGTACTACTTAGCTAAAGAGTGACCTGCAGTCTCTTTCCTGCTGCTAATGCAGCAGATAATCAATCATTCCTTTCACAGCTGTCCACAGCAACTAGAGGTCAGTAATCCATATTCATCTTTCGTGCAAGTCTGCCAAAATGAGTCTGTGGTTCTTAAAGCAGCAAGGAATTTGGCCTATCATTGCCTTGAGGGACAACAACTGAAACAATGAGTTCCTGTAGCACCGGGAGAAGAGAAGATTCCTGTGAAAGCTGGGCAGGTCACATGCCTTCCAGTGATACTAAATGTCAAAATCCAGTTTCCACAAAAGTAATTTTATCTTCTGTTACTCAAATCAATGACTTTGTGGCCTGTGACAGCCAGTACCCTGCGAACCTCGACCACATGTGGCTGCAGTATGTGCCTAACAAAGTGGAAACTTTGTTTGGTTTTTGTTCTTGATTGACCATCCGTACCTTTTTTTCCCTTAAGATTCATCCAAAACCAAATCATAGCAAAACTTCAATCACAGCTAAAATATTCCATCTCCACATGGTGAAAAACAAACTAAAAGGAAAGATTGTATTCTTCCATGACGGTGTTACATCCTCATTTCTACCTATGACGCAAGCCTGTACACTTCAAGACATTTCCATCAAGGATTAATTTGACTCCAAGTATTTCTCACTGTTTCCCTCTACACACTGCAATCATAAATCCATGCAGATTTGGTGAAAAAGAACCAAGTTACTCAACCAAGTTATTCAGTAACGATATCTGAAAGTAAGGTGACTTTCACTTGGTTTTATATTTTGTCATGCCAGTATCTTTCTGCTGGCAAATTGAAGTGATCTGAAACCCTCATCTGAAACACCGATCGACACCTCTGAACCAGCCTCTCTAAGTCTTTGTACTTAAACTGTTCATCAGCTGGGATGAGAACTCTGCCATTCTAGTCGCACCTCAGATTTCTGACTGAACTTGGATCTCTTTTAAGCTTTCTCTTACATATGGAGTGGTCTTTTGATCAGAAAAAGGAAACTGCATGCAAAGAGAATATAATAAAGTAGTAAAAGCAAGGACTTGGGTTTTATGTTTTGCTATGTAATTTCAAATAAGTGAAATTGCAGAAAATTATGATTCTACAACACTCTCAATTTAAATGTACGTGGAAACCTTTAACTAGTCTTTTTTGATCACAGATTTTTTATTTTCTTAGTCTGAGGTGGTCAAGGCATTACCTGGTTTTAGTAGGACACACAGACTCTTGCTCTGGGAGTGCCTCCTGTGCCATAGTAGCCTCAGGAAGAACAGAAATGCTGACTTACACAGTGGAGAGGGAGAGGAGGAAAGGAACAAAAAAATTGCTTTACATATTTCTTAGCTTTCTCCTGGAAAGCACGCTGTGTCCAGGTAGACTCTAAAGCAATATGAACTTCTCTCTAGTCTTGTGCAACCGTGTCGCTCATGCTGTCATACATTTAGAACCATTTTCTCCTCCACTGTGTTTAGTTGTCTGTTAGTCACAAGAGGTTTTAATGCAGTGCAGCCAATTTAGCAGGGAAAACGAAGTCTCAGCTGTCCTTGGATGGCCTTACTTATATAATATAAAAGCATACAGAAATATCGCAACATGGACACAAAACCCAGTATGGATTTATGCACCTTATTCACACCTTGGCTTCAAGCCAAATGCAACTGAAGGCACGAACAGACGTATTTCCCAGCACTGGAACCCCTCCCGAACTCAACAAGAGGTGTAAACGTTAATGCTAGCAGAGAAACCATCCTCCCTGCGCTCTTTCTTACTTCGTTCTGGGGGTCGTTTCATAAAAGTCCTCCCATGAACCCTCTGCTTCAGTTTCTAAATGCTTCGTTCATTCCCAGGACATTGACAGATACGATTTTTAGTCCCAATTTGAGAACTACGGCTGGACGCATTTTGAAAAAAAGGTTCATTTTTTGGCCCCAAAACCTGATCCGCACGCCATTCGGGAGAGTCTGGGGCAGATGCTGTGCGAGCCTTCAGCAAAGGCCCGGATGTGAACGGGACTCAAACGCCGCACGGGGCGGGCTGTGGCACCGGGGGCGGGCGGGACGGCTGCGCGGCGCCGACCCCCGCCCGTGCTCGGAGCCGCCCGGCCGCCGGGGGGCGCTGCAGGCGCGGGCGCCACTCTGCCCCCGCAGCCGGGCGGCACCAATGAGCGGAGCGGGAGGGGGAAGGGCCAATCCCCAAACCGCCGCCCCCTCTCTCCCCTCCCGCTTCCCCGCGGGTCGGCCTGTCCGGCCGCTGCTCCCTCGCTTTACCTTCGGGACGCCGCTTCCCGCCTCCGTGCGGCGGCTCCGCCCCGCCGAGCCCCTCTCCCCGCTTCGGTGGGCGAAGGAGGCGGCGACCCGCCGCTCTCCCCGTGCGTGCGGCGTCGGGCACGTCGTCTTGCGTCACGCTGCGTCACAGCGCCGCCGCCAGCTGACGGCTCACCCCCGGAAGTGATGCAGGGAGGGGGAGGCAGTCTCGCAGGGAGCCGCGGCGGTGAGTGAATTGGACCGCGTCTCTTCCCGTCCGCGCCGGGCTGCGGGAGCCGCGGGCGGGGAGGGCGGCGGCGGCGGGAGCGGCGCGGGGCTCGGTCCGGCCCGGCTCGGCCCGGCCGGCGGCGCGGGTTGCGGGGCTCGGCCGGCAGCCCCGGTGGTGGCCGCCGCTCTGCCCCTCAGCCCCGCCAGGGCCGGCGAGGCGCTGGGCGCCCCGCGCCGCTGGCGCTTCCCCCTCACGGCGGGGCCCCCCGGGAGCGGTAACCCGCCCGGCCCCCCGGGGCTGGCGGCCCCGCCGGACCCGGCGTGCGCGGCCGGGAGCCGGAGCCTCCCCCGGTGCGGCGGCGCGGGGCGGTCCCGTCCGGGGCGCGGGTCCGGTGGGTGTTTGTTGCGTGTCGCTCCGCGCAGGCCGGGGCAGCGCTGCGTGCCGCCGAGCAGAGCCGTCCGTCACGGACTGGTGTGCCCCGAGTCACGGTGGTGGCTCCCTGCTTCGGGTATTTTTTCCCCATTATGTGAATTTCGGTGTGTGCCATCTGCAGGATCCTGAAACGCTCCTTGACGAGCCACCTCCCTGCGCGCAGCACCGCATCCCCTCCGGGGCTGAGATGAGCTGCTTTGTTCGAACACTCTTCGTGCCCACCGTTCGCGCTCGTAGTGCCGGAAGGTGGCTGTTCGTAGCGTTTTCAGGAAAAAGACGGAGAGATAAAACGTAGAGCAGTTTATTTCCAAGATAGTTCTCGTAATCTGACTGTGCCACCTTTGCACAGCCAGTTTTCTTCCTGCTTTAGCTTTCTCTCCCTCTCCGGAGTATGTTTACCCGTCCTAGAAAGCTGCAGTCTGCGTTAATCACTCACTCTTTGGGGCTGTGGTGATGCTAATAAGCCGCTCGTAACAACTTAAATTGTAACTTGCATAATTAGTGTTTCAAGCAAATGCTGGTTGACAGAATGCACCTTTCCCATTAGTACTATGGTTGCTGGAAAGAATCATTGATTATCTTTTAAATAGTTAACACTGCTTATATGCTGTCCTTCAAAATGTTACATGATAACTGCACAGTGATGCCAAGTATTGGAATACAGCATTGATCCACAGCTGGCAACTTTTTTGTGAATAGTAATGTCTGCCGCATAATTTAAAGGGGTAATAGGTTAAGTGCTGTGAAAAAAAGAGGTATATCTGTACAAATAAGCACGGAACTGCCTTACCTTTCTGAAAATTACAAACAGGCCTTGCTGGCAGTTGCAGTTTTTCTGTGTTCTGTCTTTTTTTGGGAGAACAGTTGATCGAAAGGCTTCTAAATACATTCTTATTGTTTAAAAGTCTCTTTATTAAACAGTTAAGGTATAACTATAGTATTAGTGTTTTATTTGGCCAAGCAATGGGAAGAGAGAATGTCTGAGTACTGATGTTTCTGAAGCACATCTGAACGTCTATGCGTATTTCCCTGGTAAAAGGTAATCCTCAGAAAAGGAGACATAGTCCCTTGGTTAAGGCTGCATGTGGAAGTAGAGAAATCTGACTTCATGTGCTTGTCAGTTCTGTAGTTTGTCTTTAAAATCTCGTACTGGCTCTGCACAGGTGTGTATTAGTGGTCTGTGTAAAACCTCAGAGAGGTTTTACATGAGAGGCAGCATGCAGGCTAAAGCACAGATTTTCTGCACATCAGCAGAAAAAGGAGAGCTTGTGATCTGTGTTGAATTAGTTCAGATTCACAAAGTACAACTGGCTTTTCAAACTTAGTGCAAATATCGGCTCTTGTAATGGTTTCTAAAATTCTGATTATTTCCTAATAGCAATTTATGTGCAGACATGAATGATCATAATCCTTAAGTAATTTTACAAAGCTATTAATGGAGGAACCTACAGCTTTGATACCACTTGGCTGCTCAGCGTGATACTTGTGAAATTGCTTTCATCTTGAGACTGATAGCCTGCAGTACGATCTGTAATCTGCTCCTGGGTTTTTAAGTCTGGCTCAGGTGACTTCTCTGCGCAGTTTCTTGCTGTATTTTGGAGTTGAACATTGTCGTGTTCACAGCAAATTCTAACTGATTTGTGTCAGTAGTGCTGACAATTTGTTGATCTTGGAAATTCATTGATGATTGCATCTTGCTTCTATTTAGCACGAATTATATTTTAAAAAGGTGAACAGATGAACTGAAGGGATGGCTTTGAAAGAAAACCAAGAACAGCTCTTTTGGAAGACTGTCACTGAAATTAAAGAAGTATATATTGAGTAAGAGGGGCTGCCAGACCTTTTTACAGACTTCTAAGACAAAAGGACTTGTTCTGACAAATTTGTGTGTGGATGAGGAAGAGGCTTGCTTCTGCTGCTTTCTTTGGTTCAGCTTAAGGAACAGGAAAAAAGTCCTGTATGTTGTGTGTATGCGTACTGGGGCAGGGGAATATGAAGTAGATGGAAAGGAGGTGGAAGAATGGGGGATAGAGATGACTTTTCTAAACTTGTGTTTCCTCATGACAGAAAAAAGGTGGTTTGGATATCGAGATGCACAGCTGCAAGTCGGCAGGAGTGTGAGTACTCCAGTACTGCTCAGAACTGTCTCACACTACAGCAGTCTCTTTTCTTTATTGGTGCTGGGGAAAACTGTGCTCTGAGTAAGAAGACATTGTAAAAGTGAAGGCATGGGATGTCAGAAAAACAGTCTGTCCTTTCATCCTCGTTCTTAAAAATAAAGGAGCTGAAGATTGGTAGCCAGAATTCTTGGAGGCTGAAAGAACAATCTGTAAACACTTGAGGGACTTGGTAGTCGCAAGAAGATAAGAGGGAACCCCCTTAACAGTGTTCACCAGAATTCCCTGACTGGGCTCCTTCGCTCTGGCTGCTTCTCCCTAGGGGTCTGCATCTTATCTCGCTGGCTTCCTTTCCTTTATTTGCCTCTGACTAATAGGCTTTGTCTTCTGGTTACTGGAAGTCTAATAATTTCTTTTGTCTCTTTCCCCTTCCTCCTTTTAAAAATACTAGATTAAATGGCTATAATGTTTTGCAGATTGTCTGTGTTCGTGACATGGATTAATTGTATGCTTGACTCAGTTATTCAGCAGTAATGACAGAGTAGCTTGACTTGAAACAATGGTGATTTCGTGGCAAATGTTCAAGGCAAATGTTGCCTTCTGGTAAAAAGGCACCTGCAATTTACCCCCTGTAAACATATGACACAAGTAAACTGTCTGTGCTAGTTTTGTTGGTGTCTTCTATGCAGTAAGTAGTCTGAAGTGCGTCGTTTCAAACACTCAGCTATCTCTTTTTTATTCCCCCTCCCCTGCTCTCCCCCCTTTTCTTTTGACTCTAGTTTGAGTCAAATAATTACAGATCTGGGTTGGAGCCTTCCCAGAGCGTGATCAGAAAAGCCAAGCCTTGCAGACATGATCCCATTGTTCTGTTATACCTTGTCTTCACCCTTGCATGGAAAGGTTTCGTGGAACTGCTCCGCTGTCGGTAACTGGCCATAGGTGAACATGTCCAAGAGCCCTAGAGGCAATGGTGGTTGGCAAACTGAAGGAGAGCTCTGCTTTCCCTTGCACAAGTCCCAGTATTCTTTGTGGTTGACATAAGGAGGCCCCCCCTGTGACATGTGGCTTTCGTGTGACAGTTTGGTGATGCTTTTACATTCTGATCTCAGTGTTAGCCAGAACAGAGCAAATACGGGAAGAGAAAATGAATGAAAACTTCTTGCCTAAAAGATAATCTGAGAATTAACCCATGTAGACTGTTACACCTGCATTTTATGTATGCCTTGGGGGGGCAGCTCTCCAGTCCAATGGTCTGCATCTTGAAGGAAGCAGAAAATGTGGATTTTAGGTAAAGGTTGTTCAATTGCAGTGTTTTGATACTGGAAGAGTGATGGCAAGGAGACTACTTAGTTGTAAGTATTAAAGAACTCTTTCATAGGAGCAAGAATACTGTAGAAAAACCAACAAAAGCATAGGTGGTGAGGCAGGGTTCCAATAAAGAGAATGAGCTACTATAATCTTCTGGTGTCTCAGAAAGAATAGTTATAAATGCTGCTCTGTCTGTGACATCTGTTTTGTGAAAGACAAAACTTCCTTAGCAAAATGTGAGAATGCTGTTACTGACCTCCTGTCACAGTGCGTTATTCCCAGAAAGTCAGATTGCCAAAGACAGTATGACAGTCACAGTTATTTGTTGTCTTGCTTTTCCTGTTTAGTGAACATAAGTGTTTTTTTAAAACCAAAAGGATTATGTGTTCCTGAAAAACACCAGTCTTACTTGTGCATCCACATAGTAGCAGAAAGTGACAGTTTTTAGTTCTTACTCTGAAGTTTTTTAGCGTAATACTTTTCCTTCTGCAACTTTGAAACTTCTAATGCAGTCAGTCTTATCCTTTTGTTTTAAAATTAAAAAGGAAGGAGAAAAATAGTCTTAATGCCTATGATTATGGGAGGTGTGTGTAGCTTAGTAATAGACTCACAAACACAAATGTCCTAGAACTTGGTTTTGGTCATATGCTGACTGTTCAGTATTTTCATTACAGATGAGTCTGCACAGAAAGCCTCGAGTACTCTGGATCAGCACATAAATGGGCGGTCTGGAAATGCCGAAGGTCTGATGTGTACCAACTTCAAGCATGGTTACCTGTGCTTGGAGTTAGTGATTATGTCTCATGAAGCACAGGATCGATGCCTACACATCTTGTGGCTCTTGTGAGATACAGGACATCAAGTGAAATCAAGGCTATATGAAAACCTGCTAACAAAATGTGTGCGTTGATTGAAGCTGCCAGCAGATTTCTCAAGGAGAGCTGAGAGTTTTTGTTATAACTGGTGACCTAAGTTCAAGTACTCAGAGGAGCTCCTTTGAAGCTGTTGATACAGTTGACATCTAAATCCTGCAGCATCCTTTGCACAGCGTTAAAGTGTTGGTGTCGTTTGTTGTCATAGGGAGGTTGAGACTTAAATCGGTAGACAGAACTAGGGTTTCTGCAGGTGGCTTTGTGTAGTTTCTGCTTTAAAATCCGTAGTCAGTTTAAAAATCCAAGGATATGCTCTTAAAGCACATTCAGATGTCAGTCCTTTCACTTAAACCAATTCTTGGTGCATAAATATGATTCCAGTATTCACGTGGTCAGCTCGTAATGAAGTTGCTACACAACTGCATGAAATGAGTGATTCCTTAGGCTGGCAGCCTGTGAACTGTGTTACACCTGTGGAGATGGCTCGCGGGCCTGCTGGAAACTCCTTAGGAGCATCTGCTGCCAGAAGTGATCTTAGGAGGTGGTCTGGTTCTTGTCTTTCGACTTGTCCCCTTGCTGCCCTGTTAGGCAGTGGTGTGGGTCACAGTTCTCACAGCTGCTTTGAAACGTGCTGGGGATGAGATGCTGTTAACTAGAGCTGCTGCGAGGACTTTCTTCTTTTGTGTGATTTGAGTGGTGTTCTCTGTTGTTGGGAGCAGTGAGAAATATAAAGTTATTCGCTTATTGCAATTACTTTAAAGCATAACTTATTGTTACAGGAATCACTTGATATCTACCTGAATTCTATTCAGCTGAACATAGTGTGTGAAGGTGCCTGGGCCACTTCAAGGTGGAGTCTGCTAACTGAGCTCAGTGGAAAAGAAAATCTGTGCACACTTAGCTCAGTTTAAAAGTAAATGTTTTTTTCCATTGCAGAGCGGATTGTAGACCAAGGTGGTTTTTCAAAGTTATTCTGGTTTGGCTCCAGGATAGTTGCAGTTTTCCGTAGATTAATTTACGGAATTGACTGAGACAGAGTAAGATAAATATTTGTAGCACAGCTACTTTCATATGCTTACGGCAGGCTGTGTCTGTGTCAAATATGTGAGGATCCTGGGTTCTGTTGGTCCCATAAACTGTAGCTTTGCTGTAGAGATGCGAACCGTGTGTCTGAGCACAGAGTGGCTCTGGCATGTGCTGCTTTTAATTATTCATGATACAAACCAAGGTGCTAAAGGTCTATCATGCTGTGCAAAAGTTACAGTGTACCCTGGAAAAACACTGAAGGATTATTCTTTTACAATCCTTTGCACATTAAAGGGGGGAGAAACTCACAAACTCTTGTTAGATGATGATTTTCTTTTTTTTTTATAAATGGTGGACGTTGGGTTGTATGGCCTTTGACAAGGATCTTGGGGAAGAGGAGTGAGACTGGTAGTTTTTTAATAGGTGGAGGTGAATTGCTCAGTGACTGAATCCTTGTTTTTTGTAGGTGGTAGATTCAAACTCAGCCAGGGTTTGAGTTACGTGCAGTGAAGTAAACGAGTTTGTTCATGTCTAAGTATGTACGAGGTACGGAATTGGATGGAATCTGGTTGGGGTTCTGATTTCAGCTTTACTGAAAATTGATGATGTGATCTTGAACAGCCACGTCATTTGGCTGTTGTGATTTCCCCTCTGTCCGTTGCCTTGCTCAGAGCCTAAATAGATTCTCAAAACAAGTACTGCTGCTGTGTGATTAGTTCATTAATTTATTTGCATTACAGAAGCACCTGCGGGCACTCTTCTAAGATTGTATGTTATTTAGCTAACTGGACTTGGTTTTGCTCTGTGAAAATACAATAATACTAACAAATCATTCCACCCACCTAATAAAGTAGGATGAAGCACATAATAGGAAAGGATTTAAAACTCTTTAATGGGGCCAAGTGGAAAACCAATGAGAAGTAATTGGTAAATAAGGTATTGTGTGGTTAGAGAGTGTAAAAGAAAGGGAAGGATTCAAGGGTGATGTGTGTGTGTCTGCTGGAAAAGCTGTTTGAGGAATGTTTTCCTTGAGGAAATAGTAGTACGGTGCCTTTACTCTCTCTTTCCCTACCATTTTTCACATTATTGTTCATTTTTTCTTAAGCTAACCTTTTATAATTAGCTGCACACAGTGAACTACAGATCCAAAATGTTTATTCCATTTTTTTTTTTAAAGACTGCTTGTTGCAGTTTGAACATAAAACATGGTGTCATGCCCTGTGTCTTAGCAGGGTGCTATTCAAGAGTGCAGAAAGCTGGTTTCTTCTGCCCGAGTCTTGAATGAAAAAGTCTTCTTTGACGTCCCAGCCTTGGGCTTGAAGTGACAGCACACCGCGTCAAGATGCAGTTGTTTGTTAAGAGATTTTTGCCTGCTTCCTGGCGACTGTGGGGCTGCTTCTAGGAAGAGTTTTGGTGATAGCTCTGGTTCTTGGCACTGAGAGCTGGCCCAACATTATGGACTGTAGGCATGGTGAAGCAGTTCATGAATCTATTGTTACTTGGATTTTTTTTTAGATATTTTTGTACCTGCCCCTCTCTTCCCTTCAAAACAAGTTAAGCCTTCCCAGTATGGTCTTTCTCAAACAAGTCCACCTCTCATTTGAGACAAAGTATTCAGGCTTCTGACATACACTTTGTTGGGCTAGTAACCCCTTGGTTTTCCCATTGCCATTTAGCATTCTGCCAAGTGGCAGCCAAAAGTCTGCAGGGTCCCTCTTCATAGAATCATAGAATGGTTTGGGTTGGAAGGGACCTTAAAGATCATCTAGTTCCAGCCCCCCTGCATCTGTGTAACTAGCTTCTACTCTGATACAGGTGTGTTCTGCAGAGACAAACTTTACCCAGTTTGATCAGATTTCTAAATGCTCCAGTTTGTTTCCAAAGCTCAAAGTGAGGTTAATCAGAAATAGTTTCTTATCCTGACGTGGAACAGATCGACAAAGTTCCCATCTGTACGTCCCTAAAATCGTAACTTGGCTCTAGTCCGTTGGAAGGTGCTTGAAATGCAGGAAGCCTGACAAACTAATAATTCATTTTTAACTAATTGCAGCAGGACTTTCCTGCTTTTAGACTTCCTCTTAGGTAACTTTGCATAAATGTATTTCTGCAGCAGGGGTGCGGAGCAGATCTGTCTGACAGCCTGGTGCTGTCACAGTGCTTGGTTAGGGATGTGGTCAGGTGTCTTTGTGCCCACTGTGCTGGAGTCGGAATGCTTTTGCTGAGAAAGTTTCATTGCAGGTTATGACTTGAAATAAGCTGTTTCCATAGCTTCATTTACACTTTAACATTTATGCACCAAGTGTTTTGGTGCTGTGGTATAAAACTCTTAACTGCACAGTAAAATCTTCCACATGCAGAGTTGATTGTCTTGATTTCTGCCAGGTGAAAAGGGAAACGATATCAGTAATTCTTCAGTGATTCCCCACAGAAAAGCAAAGAAAGTTGCTTTCTGCGGGAATACTGTCAGCTCTTACCCCTAGAAGAGCAGCTGAGGACAAGTGTCGAGGGCGATAGTGGCTTTGGTGCTGCAGTGTTTCTGCAGTGTGATCCTCTGTGCACCAGTGCTCAGGAGAGCCAAAGTCACAGGGGGGAGTCAGACACAAGTGCAGAAAGAGGCAGGTGAGCAAAACAAAGGTCTCCATAATCCTGAGGGTGTACGCCATTTGCTTCCTTATTTTCCCAGTGGGCCACTGAGTGGGATTGCTAACGAGTGATGCAGGCTGTTTTCTGACTTACTGTTGCGTGACACTCCTCCAGCGAGGGGGCATGCTTGGTGCCCGCAGTACCTTGCACCTGTACCTTGCCAGCCTGACCCAAGGACCGAATTAAAACCTGTGCCATGAAAGCATCGATGCTTCTTTCCACCCGTGCCGCAGTCACCTTGCGTGATTGAGGATGAAGTCAGCCACAGCGCGTTGCTGCGTTATGATAGCCTTTAAATGAAGACTCGAGGAACCTGGTTTTTTAACTGCTAACCCACACTAACTTTTTATTTTACATCCCATAATTATGTTGTCACAGAAGGTTAGACCTGCTACTACATTAACAATTAAAAAAAGGTGGAAACTACTTCAAAACCTGAAAACATTTGGCTCTTGCCAGGTAGGGCCAAACTCCATCAGATTCAGCTTATTTTGAACTTGAAGTAAGTGTTTGTTTCCAGTATATGCTGTAGTCAACTGGAAATATAGATTTGGTGGATCATAGATTTCTTCCAAAGAAATACGAATCTGTTTGAAAAGTAGTTAGTTTGTTGCATAAAGTTGCCATGACAATGGTTTTTAAAATGTGAAGCTTAAGATGTTGCTTCTCCTCTATTTAAGCAGGCTCCTGTGGGAATGAGGCAGCACAGTGCCCTCCCTCCCGTCTCTTCTTTCCTCCCCCAATGATTTATAAAAGGAATTATTTAGTTGCAGGGGGCCAAAAGAAATTAACATAGAAGTGCCAGATGTTACACTTTCTTAAATTATTCAAATTCACGGGTCGCTATAGTCAAATACAAAGAAATCCAAGTTAGTGCTTCTACTGCGAGAGGCAGGAGCTGCTCTGTTCTGTGCATGTTTGAGCTCGCTGGTGGCCGTGCCCCGCACGGGGCAGCCCTTTCAGTGTATGCTGAAAGGGCTGTGAGGTGGTTGTGGGGGCAAAAGGGTGGTTGTTCCTGTGGAAGATGAGTTTTGGAAGTGGAGGATATAGATCCAGAGTGAAGGAGGCTTTTTGGACTATCCATCTCAAAAGTAAATGTCTAAAAATGATGGAATGGAGATATGTTTTTGCTCCATGTGTATATTGCGGGTGAAAGTATCACTCCACAGTTTCTAGGAGTTTTGAAGTGTTTCGGGTGCCTGTTTCCCTGGGCTAACACCTTGAAAACTTTGATCTGAACTAGGCTTTATTTGTCTTAATCCAGGTATAGGACTCAAGTTTGGGGAAAACTCAATTTATGTGGAGATTGGCATGTGCGATAAGAACTTGTTTTATGGTTGTCTTTCTACATCCCTTCCCTACTTTCTAATGAAGAAAGCACGGAACAAGCTAATGTTCCCACTTGTTTCCTAAGAAGTAAGTCTCATGTAAAAAGTAAGCATGCAGAAAGGTAACTTTTGATCACCTGTCTGCTCCCTAGATGTACTGAGAGCTGTAAAAACAAGACGTTTTAGTGTTTCTGTTAGTGTGGTGGAACAGAGGAGCTTTGCCGGAGTTTTCTTGTTGTGTTTTTTTTTTCTAGATCAGATACAGAGGTGTTGACTAGGTGCTAGAGTTGTAGCTCTTGCTACAGAAACCAGACATACCTTTGTCTGTCGTCATCTCTTCAGAGCTTCGTAGTTATACAGCAGAGCTGGGAATTTAAAAGAAGTGAAGTTGAGCCAGCTCAACTGAACATGGGAAAACAAACATGGAAAAGAATGTGCTAGAGAATGAAAAAAGAGAATTACTTTCTAGACTGAAATTACGCTTTGCTAGGTAGCAGCTGTCTGGCATTCACAGATTAAACAGCCGCTTAACTAACATGCATTGACAATGATAGCATGTCCTCTGTTTTGCTTCCAGTGCATGAAATGAGGAATTAACTCTCCCCTGCTGAAAGCCATAAAATCATCCGGAAGTGTGTGTTTACTCCTAACAAACATTTGAACTGGTCTGTTGTATTCAGTACCTGATCTATGCTTTATATGACAATGCAGAGTGAGTGGTGTTAATGCTACTTAGTAAGTAAAAAAAGTGAAGTAGTTTTATAAAATGACTCTTTCAACAAATGGATTTTGGCTCCGAAGGGCTTTGTTAAATGCATAGTCACTTCTGAGAGATGTGGTGCATTTTATGCTTTTCATAGCCTCTTCTAAAAGTAAAGACTTGTGTGGTCTTTTGTTTTACAGCGTTCCATGTGGAACCCAGAGAGCCTGAAGGAGGCTGTGAAAGCTAGTGGAATGATTCCCTGTGTAGCTGAAACTATGTAAGTATTAGATGTTTGCTTACAAGATCACTTGCCCAGCATCAGTTGTTAGAGCAGCGATTGCTTCTGGTTCAGCACTTGCAATGATCCCCTCCTGCCTCCCCGATGGAAAGCTGTGTGTGTCTGTTCAGAGCTGGAAAAATGATGGGGCACCCATGATACTGTTCCCTGCTCTCTCTAAAATAACTATTTTAGAAGCTATATATCCCTGTCCACAGAAAGGTAAATAATGCATAGTGAAATTCTGTAAAATTCTTACAGACTATGCTCAAGTGTTTGCAAAAAGTTGAGGCTTAGTTAAGCTCTAGCGATGTTGTCTTTGCCTTAGCTAGTGAACTACTACTTGAGGAAGGATTTAATGGTTGGCCGAGCTGGGTCCCCTTTTGTTACAAGATTTCCTAAATTTGTCATCGAGGTGTTCTTGAATGCGTAGAATGTTTCTTCCTCTTCTCTCTGGATACTTTCTGCGTTTTGAAACTCATTGTAAATACTTTCTGATGCAACACTTTAAACGACATAATGCTTGGCTGTGTTTTGTTATTCTCTGGATGTATCAAATAATTTCTATTACTACAACAACGTGGGTCATTAAAGAAAAATACAGGGTTACTTAAGTATCTCCTTTGCATCTTCTCTCCTCCTGCCAGCTCTCCCCGACTTCAGTGCTACTGTTTTCAGTTGTGCCATGGTGTGCTTTATGACAGAGAATTATTACTGAGTCACTTTGTTTTGTTCCTTTCAAATCTTGAGTTAATGTGATCTGGCCACTTGAAAATGGAGAAAAACTAAATCCCTTACAACAGCACTAAAAAAAAACCCAAACAACAAACCAACAACAAAACACCACCAAAAAACCCCAAAACAAAACATAAAGCCCCACCAAGCGATAGCAAGTTTTCCAGTCCTCTCTAGGTTTTCCATTTAGTGCGTTGGGCAATATGGTTCTAGACATCCTTTGTTCTCGGAGGATGCCTTTCCTTTAACTGGCTGTAGTCACCACACTAGTCTTCTTGTGTTTCCAGTTGCTTACTCCTTTCTAGAAAGGACCACAGAGCATCATTGTTGATCTCTGCTTTGCAGTTCCTGTTATGTGGAAGATGGCCTCGTGGGCATCTTGGTGATTCATAGTTACTGTAGGTTATTGCTCAGTTCTTGCCTGAGTAATCAGACGTCTCTGGGAGTACTGGATCTTGTAGTGCTGAGTACGGTCCCACTTCAGCCCAGAATTTTGATCGTAGTAGAAGGGCAAAACCCGCGGGCAGCGCTGCCTTTTGTGTCTCGCTGTTGTGTTGTACAAGCCTGCGACGGTAATTTTGCTCTTGGGAACTGATCCTTTTGGGAACTGGTGATTTGCCATGTATAACCTTTGGATATGCAAGAACTTTATGCCTGTTGTTCCCGATCCAGCTGGGAGAAATATCTCTGTATATCCTTGTGCTCACTTAACTGTAACCAGCATGACCTAGACGTGACACTTGCTTTGCTCTCTAGTTAAATGAGTAGCTCTGGTTGCTTTCCCGAGAGTGCTTTCTCATACTCCTTGAACACTGAGTTCAGTGCAGCTCCTGATGCTGCAATTGGATCCTCTCTCCAGCCTCCCTTAACAAAAGGGCTGAGTTCTCCCACTTGTTTCTATCTCCTTCCGAGGCTCTTGTTCCTTTCATGCCTTGAAACCTGAGTCATGTAGGAAGCGGAGGTGACTAGTAAGTGAAGTGGATCCAGCTCAGTGAAGGCGTTTTGTAAGAGGGTAACTGATGGAGCGCCAAAAGACTTGTCTCTTACAAAACCAGATACATGCACAAACTGCCAGCGGATGCAGTCTTTTTTTTTTTTTTTTCCCAAGCTCATTTTGCTATTTTTGGGGTAGAATGCTTCAAAGTATCTGGCATGTGGCATCAAGTTTCAGGTAGTAGAAAAGTGAGGAATTGCAGCAACTGTATTTCTGTATCTTCTAGTGTTTGTTCATAAGGAGTAGGATTGTGCTCTGAAACCCACCTTGGCAAGGAGGAGGAAGGAAGAACTCGTACTGCAGGGAAGAGCGGTGCTCGCAGAGCCCAGGCAGTGGCTGTTCAGGAGCAGCATCAGCTCTGTGTAAGGCAAGTTGGTTGGAACACAGAAAACGTGGCTGTTAGAGGGGGACGCTGCGGGGGACACGGGTAACTTGCGCTTTGTGGGTGATGTTCCTGTGCTCTTCAGCAGTGTTCAGAAACGTCTGTCAGGACACTTCCTCACATACAGGTGTTTAGTAATGCTGGCTGGCCTTCCTTCTACGGGTTGTAATGCTGTCTTTTCATGACAGCAAATGACAATAAACTGCGTCTGTTTCATCGTACTGGTGATGTCACTTTGTAGACTCGAATATTAGATTGTTATTGTCATTAGTACAAGCTGTTGCTTAGGAAACATGACAGCATGAATTGCTTTCTGTTAGGAAAATTTACGGACAGAGTATGTAAGTCTTGCAAACTATCTTTTTTTTAAAAAAAACAAACCAAACTTTAAATTGGGATTCCTAAAGTGAATTGGATTCATCTCTGGCTGTGTGTGATTTGACTGCTACCAGCTACTCCAGAGGAAAGTACCGTTCACTAATAGGCAGCTATTCTTTAACCTGCCCATAGGGAAAAGCTGTTTCGAATCCCTCACAGCTAATAATTGCTGTTATGTGTTTGAGCAGAAAGTTTTATAAACTAGCTAAGCTCTACCTTAAACTCTAATACTAGTTTTTACTCAGGATTTTTTTATTCTGTTCCTTTACTTGCATGCTTGTCTCTAAATAAAATCTTAGCCAAAGTAGTGCTAGCTGCCTTTGAGAAACTGATAGAAGAATAAGAATTAGTGTAGATGCAGCATTTGAATTCTGATTAATTTAAAGGGAGCATGGGGTGAAAAGTAAGGCTGGTATCTGGGAGTTAATCACTAAGCAGTAATTTATACTGCCTAATAATATCCTGTTTGCTTTGGGGTAATGAAAAAATGACTGGTGCAGACTAGGGAAGGTGATGTTGCTCAGATGTGTGGCAGCACAGGAGCCAGTGTCGGGCTGTACTCTGCAATTCACAAAGGGCTGTGAAGGACTAAGGACCAGTGAAATTGTCTTTTCGGTTGTTTATGTGGAAATGCATATTTTAATGAATCCTTTTAAATACAAATGAATAAGAAATTATTCTCGAATACATGAAACTGAACTTTACTTGCCTACAGAAATGATGCTACAAAGTTAATCTTTAGAGCAGTTTGATGAAAGCATGTACCAGATGTTTGTTCCTCCTTCTGCTTAAAAATAGGTTTTGTTAGTTCTGCTTGTGGGTTATGGGTTTAAGAAAAGGGATTGGGGAAGGGAAGAGAAGCCAGGTAGTTGGAACCAGCATCTTGACTGTTGTTGTACTGGCAAAAAGAATTTTTTTGCTCGTGAAACTGCATGTGTGCTGTTTTGCCAAAACAGATATAATGGCTGAGAGAAGTTTTATGTTTGTAATCCTAATTTCTGGAGAACTCATCTGCACTTGGTGCTGCTGTTCCAAGTTGGTTTACAGCTTAAAATAGGGATTCGGTCTCAGAAGAGCTTTACCCAAGAAAGAATACAGGAAAACTGACATGACATCTATTTTATTTCTTAATTTTTAATTTTTATCTCTTTTCTTTCTTGTTCTAATTCTGTAACTTGGAAGCAGTAAGCTAAGACAAGGCAAACCCAATTTTTATATTTGAGGCTTTTGCCTAACTGACAGCGGAGTTTACATGCAAAAAAGTAGGTAAAAGAGGAATATGATAAGCAATTACTTTCTTGGAGTTGATGTTTCTGAGAAATAGACTGTCCACAGCATGGCTGCATGCTGATAGGATAGTGTCAGAGTGTTAGTCTGGTTTTAATAGGGAAAACTTAAGAACCCTTTTCTGTAGGTAAAATATCCTTTATAAACATGCAAGGCTTTAACGTTGTGATATATGAAAACAGAGTATGATGAAATAATTTTGGCATTTTAATTTTGATTTTTTTTTTACTGGAGTTACTACTTCTTATCTGCATGTGTGTGTGTCTGAAAAAGTTCATTAAAAAGGGCCCCTCCCTCTGTCTTGTTACCTGAAGGGAGGAGCCCACTTGAAACAATGAATAATTCCTAATCTTGCATGAAAAGTGAATGCTTCCTCCTTTCTCCAAACACACTCTGTGTATGTTTTAAGAACAAAACTCTAGATTCCAAACTCTGTTTAAAAACAAATCCACAACTCTCCCCCCAAAGAAATGAAACCCAACCAACCAACCCCCCTGAAAAAAAAAACAAAACCAAAACACACATACTCCTCTCAAAGAAAAAAAAGAAAAAAAAAAAACCACAACCAAAACCCAAACCAAAACCCTTTTGCCCATTTGCTGAAGGTACAGTCTAAATCTAATGCTTAAGTCTTTGCCAGGTTGTCCCATCAGTGTCCCGTCCTGTCCATCCCCCCTGTGCCCCCTGCTTTGTTTCAGTGTTTTATATTCTATATAAAAAATGTGGGTATACTTTTAAAAACCATTTCCTTTAAAATATTTCTGGGTTAGAGTAGTCTGTCTTGATGAAGTCTGTACATGAATCAACCTCTTTGTAACCTATGTTACAGTAAGAATTCCAGGAATTTCCTTTATTAGGACCCGTTAGTATACTGCAGCCACTGAGTGAGCTGCATTGATTTCTAGGTAAAACAGCCTGAAATTGCCTGAAATTTACGGCATATGCCAAGCTTCTGTACACTACTCCTTTTCAGTACACAAAACTTAAATGTCTTGAAGTCAGTCTCTTGCTGGCGAATGTTATCCCACGTTTACTAGTTAGGATATTCTTTGTGGAAAAGCAGCAATTTGACTCTCAAACTGTTTTTCAGGTTAGCTGACTGCCGCTAATGGCATGGTGAGATGTGTTGAAGAGCAGCTGCGAGGGTGTCTGACGGCAAGGGGACTGCTCTAGAAGCTGGGCTTGCAACATCATGGGCCAGTGTGTCACCAAGTGCAAGAATCCTTCTTCTACCCTTGGCAGCAAAAATGGGGAAAGGGAATCCGGCAGCAAATCACATAGTAAGAGAAGTGCAGTCCACAAAGACAACCATGGTTCAGCTTGCGGGAAGTCTTCAGGAGATATACTTGTGAATGGGACAAAGAAAACAGATGCTGCTGTAGAGTCCAGTCAGCCTCCAATGTTTTCTGGAGATACAAAAAAGACTGTGTTTCCAGCGCAGAAGAATCTTCACTCCAAAGGATCGGAGAGTTATTTAGGAGGTATAAGGATGAACGGGAAGATGCCATACTGGAAGAAGGAATGGAACGATTTTGCAATGACCTCTGTGTTGATCCCACTGAATTTAAAGTGCTAGTTTTGGCTTGGAAATTCCAGGCTGCTACCATGTGCAAATTTACAAGGTTAGTTCTTGTAGAACTTGTAATTATTTTCATTTGTTAAAGTATATCCTGTCGTCTGTATGTTGGAGAGAGCCTCATTAGCTTCACTTATTTCTTCTAACACTTGCATTTTGATCAAATTAATTCCTACCACTGCAGAAGGTAAGCTCTGTATTGTCCTCTTTTCCCCTTCCCCTCACAGTGGGTTTCAGAACCGAAAATGCCTTTTTGGGTATTATGCTGCTAATGATGAACAGTGTAGTGAGATTCTGTAGACATTCACTTATTCTTCATTTACCAAAAGTGGTTTTACTGTACCCAGCATTATCTTGGTGATGAGACTGGATGCTGAAATTAAGTTTTGCTTCAAAATAATGTGAGATTCCTTAGTAATTGCTGCCAAATCTGTTTATTATTCTGTGAAAAAATGACAGGCTGCTTCCTAAAAATTGTTCCTGCCTAACCAGTGTTACACTTAATGTGTTTTTCCAAGAATAATCCTGCTAAAGCATAGAGAGGGAAGGAAACACAAGGTTTTTGACACTGGTAGCTGTTTCATACTGGCTGACAAGTGATTGGTATTTGAAGTGCTGTCTGTCCTTCTGGACAAGGGAGTCAGTCAGCAGGCTTATGGCATGTGTGATGCTACGGGAAGTAATAGAATGACTAAAACTTACCAGAAAAAAACCCCAAACACCACAACAAAACCACAACACACTCCCCCCCCCCCCGCCCCCCCAACTTTATTCTCAATGTCCTCGTAAGAGCAAGTAAAGACTTCCTACAAGGACTTGCTCAGAGAGAATGAATTTTTTATTTTCAGTCTGACTAGATTGGTTTATTAGGAGTAATACTACCTATTTTTACTCAGCTAATAACTTTCAAAATTAGTGTTCTGAGCCTTGAACCAAGCCTCTGCTGTGCACTGAACACAGATAGCTTTTCCAGCATCTTCAGAGTCTCTGTGGGTGTGTGTCAAATGGATGAGTTACTCTGGAATGCAAATGTGGATTTACTAGAGGCTGACGGTGCAGGTGTTTGTTAACGTGGTAAAGGAATTGCAAGTAGCATCTGTGATTTTGCACAACCACCATGAGTTTTATTAACATTGTTTTGATTTTCTTGGAAAGAGGGCAAATCTAGCAGTGAGAGGTTACCTTTGTTTAATGTCTCGCTCGATGATACAAGTGCTGATTGATTTCTTCCATCAAGGAAAGCAATGTGGTCTTCTCCAGAGCGCTGCCCTGTCTCCTGTCTTCCCTCCAGCCCATCCCACATCCGAGTCTGCTGGCTTTGGTTAATATTGGCTGCTTATAACACTTGCTCATGAGTGTTAGAGAAATCAGAGCTAACGATCTGCCCACTTGCCCAGATTATTAGCAGGCTAATTAGGCTGGTGCTTCAAGCGGTGTTTCCACGTTGCATTGTAGGCTGTGCCGTGTGATGCCGTGCTCTCTTCCACTCTCTCAGCAGGTGCCTTGCTGACTGTCACTGTTGGCACCCTTTTTATTTTGCAGGCTGGAAGAGCAACCAAAAAACGCAGGAAAGCCTTCAGTGACCTGCTCTGTCCCTTGAGAACAGCTTGCCCAAAGCATGGGTGTTTAGATACGAGCAATAGTGACTCGAGCTGGTTATATATGGCGCTTCAGTGTGTACATGTGGTGTTTTCAAACGTTTGACATTTCTTCTGTGGTAAATTTTATTCACTTTTTATTGCGAAAGGCACCTGATGTGGTATTATCAAGTAGCCATAAAGTCAGACAGCAAAATCTGTCGAATGCTAGCAGTGCCCCAGCAGACCTGAGCAGTGTCTGTGGTTCCCCAAGCCATGAGAAATTTCTTGGAAACTTCTCCCCTTCCAGTAGCTCCCATTGCCAAGATTTTGTGCCACCTGGGCTGAAAGCACGCCTTGTCTTGTCCAGATACCCCTTTTCCGATTCTGCTGAGATGGGAAGCGTTCAGCACCTGAGGTTAGTGGGAAGCGGTCGCGCTAATTTCTCTTCTCTTGCTTAATAGGAAGGAGTTTTTTGAAGGCTGCAGAGCAATAAACGCGGACAGCATTGATGGCATTTGTGCAAGGTTCCCCAGCCTCTTACATGAAGCCAAGCAAGAAGATAAATTCAAGGATCTCTATCGTTTCACCTTCCAGTTCGGCCTGGACTCTGAAGAAGGACAGAGGTCGCTACATCGGGAAATAGCCATTGCCCTTTGGAAATTAGTCTTTACCCAAAACAAGCCCCCCATTTTGGACCAGTGGTTACACTTCCTAATCGAGAACCCCTCAGGAATCAAGGGAATCTCCCGGGACACGTGGAACATGTTTCTAAATTTTACTCAGGTGATCGGACCGGACCTTAGCAACTACAGCGAGGACGAGGCGTGGCCGAGTCTCTTCGATACCTTTGTGGAGTGGGAGATGGAGCGAAGGAAAAAGGAAGAGGAAACCAAATGTATTACGTCTTCGGACACAGAGAGCCTGTGTGCGGAGGAACAGACTTAGCGGCGTCGAAGCAGCAGTGAGGAAAGCAACCTGTTGCCCTTCATGAAATGTAAACTCTGGATGTTTCTGGAAATTACCGAGGCTCCAGATTTTTCTACTTTACACCTTTTTCTGCCTTGTCTTCGAAAGGGCTCTAAAATGCTGTATCATGTTTTAGGCACTTTCTTAATTTTGGTTATTCCTTTTACTCTTGCCCTGAAATATTTGACCCTGGCTACAAGTTAAGCATTTTGGGGTTGTTTTTTTTTAAGACTTCAGATTAGTATAAGTAAGTCTGATATTTCTTGCACAATGTAGATCTTTTTAGTTAGGTTAAATTAACATTGCTAAATTATACAGTGCCAGATTAAGTTTTTCATACTACATCTGTCAGGGCAGGTCTGTACTGTGTGTAGTGCTGTTTACATTGTTGAAATTTTAGGCTGTAATAATTTTAAGGTTTTATACCAAGATGAACAGCAGTGTTAACTGTTAATTATAAATGCATTAATCCCCCCTGGTAATAAGGCTCTAAAAAACAACGTAAGCAACAGCTTTTTGTAATATGGCTAATTCCCATTTTAAGCTAACTCTTAGCGAATGAATCCAGATCATTCCTTTTTTTTGGAGTTTCAAACTAAATGTTGGGATTGTTTTATAAAATTACTGTACCTGTCAGTCAACTGAGTGGTAGATGACGATTTGTATCTAAATCTCTTACACATCACGTAATAAAAGAGCAGTACTACCTCAGTTTTATTGAAAGTGGACTTCTTCATGGACTTCCATTTTTCTCTGGAAGTTGTATTTTTGTGGTTACATGAGAATATTTTTACTTGACTAAAAGAACCAAAGGTTCTGCTTCTTAAGTTTGCTAAACATTGACAGAAGCAACACACAAACCCTAAGTCTTCAAGGAAAACTGTGGTATAATTCTGCTTTAATTTGTTTGATTTATACCTAGAGTATTATCTTACTTGTCTGGCAAGCACAGTACTTCTATGTAAGGAACTATCTTTTGCATTAATATTGACGAACCAATTTTTTAAGACCTCTGTTTAATTGCTAAATTGCAGTTAGTACTCCACACTTTCTGGAGCAACAATATCGGCATCTGATGACAAAGTGAATTCTTAATGTGTTCTTAATGACAACAGTGTAGATGAGTCATTTTTAGACTGGTTTGATAATATTTGGATAGGAGTCAATTTATTATTTTACAATGCCTGTATTGGGACTATTTGCCTGTTGAAACTGTTGTGACTTAAAGGGAGTTTTATTAACACTGGTTGAAACTTTTTTTGGTTATTGATGCTACCTTTTTTAATTTTAGTATGTCAACTTTTTACGCCTTTTGGTAAAAGGGATGATTGCCAAGGCCTTCTATAGAGCTAAGTACTGGCTTATTGAATTTGATACACTTGCATTACACACCTTTTAATTTTTCAGAGCTGCATTTAAGGATCATAAACCAGCTTCTATTAAAAACAAACAAACCAAACCAAAAAAACCTGGACAGTCATCCATAGCATCGAATGACTTTTGCGATATAAGGGTTTTAAAGCTAAAGGGAAACAGATCTTAAGTGGCGAGCTTGTCACTGGATCCAGGATGGCATGCTTTGCACAGCTGCTGTGCCTCAGAGGGGTTAGCAGAGAGGAGGAGGAGGATCTGCCTGAATTCTGTCACTGGCTTTGCTGGTGTGCAGCCTATGCAATAGCTAGGATCTGAGCTCATAAATCACTAACAAAATGTGGGTATTGAACACTGTTTAAAAACAAACCCACAAGCCACAGATAGCATCTCTTTCATCTAATAAAGAGTTTGGTCCATGCTGCTTCTGCAAGCTCTTGCTGGGAGACGTGTTAAGCTGTGGAAAACAAATGCAGTTGTTCCAGATGCAGCTGAGGAGGGGAGCCCTGAACTTGCTGTATTATAGGTAAATACACCCCAAGCTTCGTCCTTGCTACTGTAACCTTCCAAGCTACCATGGCACAAGCACTGTTTGGCAGCAAAACCTTATTCTGATTTGGTGCGCAAAGCAGGCCAAAGCACTTGTGCTTGTATAATTGAATTTATGGTGAGACTTTTGCTGGTGCTGTTATTTTTTTTTTTTTTAAAAAGAAAAAAAATTTGCCAACAGAGGCTCCTTTGATAGCAAAAGTTCCAAAGGGAGACTGATTTGATAGTAAATGAAGACGGTTTTTATAAGTTTGGGACTACTCATTCATTCTGCTATTAAATGCTTTGTTCATCACTTCATTTTTTTTTTTCCTGAAGGGAATTTAAAATGTCCAGAGTCTGAAAACTAACTCTTGAAATGGACAGCCCATGCATGCACGTGCACGCAAAATCATGACAGCTGCTGCTACTGATTTACATGCTAAACTGCAGCAGCTCTGAAGGATGAGGGGATAGAGCTCTTTAAGGTCTGAATGTGGATTGCAGTAAGGAAATCAATCCGTGGCACATCAAGGCTTAGCAATTTTAGTGCATCAAATGTAATACAACTTCTCTTTAAAGATGGTGGTGGTGAAAATACAGGAAGGGAGAATTCTTAGTTCCTGTTGGGGAAAGGACATAAAATTCTCAGTGGCTTAAGTCCCTTGCTTTCAGTACGAGAGGACAGCCTTGCTCTTGTTCTGCTTCCAGCCTAGCAGAAGCAACTCTACCCCTTGGGTAGAATACTTGCAAAAGTAGCCAAATGATCTATCTAGCAAAGTACCATTTATTTTTAGCCTAACTTCAATTTTTTAATTACCATTTACAGAATGCAAGCCAGACCTGTATCAGTTTTAAACTCCTGAACCAGCAGCTGAAGGTGCAACTCTTTGGCAGTGCTGAAAGTGAGAGAGGGTGTCAGACCTTCCCTGGGATTGCCTGGTGATTTTTATGATCCTGAACGAGAATAGACCGTACTCTGTAATGCTGGGGTACCTGTGGGGGAGTGGGGTTTTGTACATGTTTCTGAGAAGTCTTTAACAATATTGGAGCCTCTCAAAATGTGCTTGTTTAATGGTTAAACTGTGAATATCTGTGGAACAGGCCAAATACATTCACTCTGCATTTTTTATATAATTTTAATTTTTATTGTGTAGAGCACAGGACTGTAGTAAGCAGTGATGCTGATGTGATCTTTGAAACCATTGCAACTATTTAATTTTTTTTTTAATTAGAGTATGCATTAGAAAACTTGATGCATGTAGTCAGTCTGCTGCAACTTGGGATAAATAACTACAGATAACTATATAGATAGTTTTAGTAATATACTGGAAAACTGATCTGACATCCACGCTCTGTGGCATTTTATTGCCTTCCCTTATGCAAAGAAGTACAACTCCTGTAAACTTTACTCCTGAGTAATGAAACACTGATCACCTGCACCATATTATAGTTTGCAATACCTTTAAAATTTGGCTCCCAGATCAGCTGGAGGCTCACTTGTGCTAATTCTTACTTATGTGGGCACGTTTCTGAGGTTGAAGACTATTGATTCAAGTAAGGATTTGAAAGATTCTGCCCATAGCTGGCCATAAAACATGACTAAGGAAATTAATTGCAATTGAACGCAGAATTGTGAGTTTACTTGCTGCTGGTGCTATTCTATATGGAGAATTATAGCTTTTTAATACTGTGCAATCATAATGAAAGAACCACAGGAAAAACAAATGAAGGTGTGGCAGATGACATAAAATCAGATGGCTGAAGCCTGTGGCAGTTCGGTCCACCCCAGGACGAGCACTGGCTTCCCCGGGCTGGCACAGCAGATCTGCTCATGAATCAGCCTCTGAGCCACTGCAGCTTTTCAGCCAGGCATGCTTAAGAGCATGAGACGAGTCCACCCTGCTCTGCTGATGAGCGAGTGACTCAGAGTTGGCTGCAAACAGATGCGGCCCCTCTTCCTGAGGGCAGCATGGCTGTCAGGTAGGGGGTTCCGAGTGCTGTGGGGGGCAGCAGCTTCGCCTCTGTGACTTATTTCACTCCTTGCATGTCCGTCAGAGCCTGAAGAACCCATGGATCCCGGGACAGACAGGTACTAGCCTGTCACCTGTGGTTCCCAGACATGGCTATGCACTGACTAGTGACCTTAGTATTCTCATGGCACTGTCAAAATAAGTATCTTCCATACAGTTCCAAGTTTTTTCTTTCAAAAAAACATCCCAGCAAAGTTGAAGAAACACCACATAGTTAATAGCCACCTCAGTCGTGATGTAATTCGTTGGCTGAGGTTACATCATCCCCATTCATTGGAAAATAATAGTCATTGTGTTTCTGGGTCTTGCAGCCTTGTGTTCTGCAGTGTGATCCTTTTTTAGAAGATCCTCAGTGAATTGGGCACACAGTTCTTCCCCTGAGCTCACTCTGCTCAAAACGCGTACGTGTGAATTTAGCCTTTCGTATTAAAAAGAAAGATGTTTAACCTGGAACTCAAAGTTCTTCAGGGCAGCGTTTCAATATACAGCAAAACATAAATTTTCAAATAAGTATTGAAAGTGAAGTGTCTGCTTAAGTTTTGTAGTGTGCAAACAAAACCACCAGTGTTAAAATTTTCTCTCTGGACTATTGAAGATTGAATCTTTGGTTTTACATTGTCAACTGAATTGAAATACAAGAGATTGTAAGACAGAGGCCTGTAACTCCTTCACCATGAAGTACATAGGTATCTCTACCTCTTGTTCTTAGACTTGAATAGTTTAAGGTTACCATCCTGTTCTCCCAGGATTTTATGCCTGGATGAATAATCTATTTTTTTTTAATTGACTCAAGCAAAGTATTATCTATTTGCCATACTTTTTGGTATACTGCTTTTAATCTGCATGCAGTCGACCCTTTGAAAGGGAGCCAAGTCAAGCTGCAAACGCAAGTGTCGGTCCTCCTGGGTGCTAGTTTTGGAGTGCAATAGAGTGACTGACTGGAGCTACATCACATGTGGCTCAGAGGCTTTTGTCATCACGCATCCCCTTCTGCAGTTGGGCTGCCTGTACTGGCGATAAATTGGAGATGGAGCAGCTGTTCCCCAAGAGGGAGCGATCAGCCTTTCATTTATCCTCAAAAAACTTTAGGAACCCACCTGATGCAGTGCCATGAGTGTATTTTAGTTTTGATGAAAAATACTGATTTGTTCCTTGGTGGATGGGACCTGTAATACCCAGCAAAGATGGGAGCTGCCAAACTGTAAAGGTTACACACATCCTTTTCTTCCCTGAGGTCAGAATCTTGCTCAGGATAAAACTCTCATGCTTGAGCAAAACTGGAGCATTCTTAAGTGTATCGCAGATGCCAGAGTGGCTTTGGTGCTCAGTTGTGTTCATTAATGCATTTAGGTGGTGTCTGGTTTTCATGCAACACATCTCTGTCCCTTGCTTTCCTCTCCAAAAAAACTACAACAGGATTACTGTCGTTGCAAATCCCAAATAGATGCTATGCTGAAGCAACTGTTGCTACAAGATGATTCTTCCAGTTCGAGGGCAGCTTTTGGGGTGTGACCTCTTGCACTATCTGTATGGGCACATATTTCAAGAGAACAGGGTGGGGGTGAGATGATAAGTAAAAGGAGCATGAAAGTACTAGTCCTGCTAACAGCTTGCCTTAAATCACTGACGTTACAGCGGTTCCTTGCTACTATTGCAATCCTCAGTCTTTCTGTAGTTAGGTTTTAAAATCCAACAGGTTCTGGAGGTTATACAACTTTTTTTTTATTTTCAAAAAGCTTCTATCTTTGTGTAATTGCACTCTTCAGATAAGCCCTTTTTGGGTAGCGTCATTTCACACGCAGAAAAAAAATCTGTCTCTGATGTTCTTGCTGTAAAGATGTATTTTGGTTGGGGTTTTTTTTGTCCCTGTAAATTATATTTGGACTAAAGGTTGCCTACTGTTGAATCAGTGTGTTTACTTGAATGTTGCCATTTTATGCAGTTACAACTGCTGACTCTTGCTCTTCTCTGGGCCCATGAGAGGGGAGATTGTGTGACCAGAGGTGGCAAACCTGCACAGAGGATCAGTGGAGCTGAAGGCTGGCTGCTGTTTCTATGCTCCCATATGTGTTACAGTTAGAGGACTTCACAGAACACTGCTTAATGTTTTGAAGGTGTGACTTTTTAAGTCACGCTAAACAGTTACCTTAAAAATATGCTTGCTTTCTTATCTGTAAGTTTAGAACAGTTTTTGAAAAGGAGATGGGCTGGCAGGAGTGGTTGGAGGGCCTCGTGCTGTTAGTTGTTGAGTAACTCGAGTTCCAAGAGACGTGGATGCAACTGGCAGGATTAGGTCCTGACCCAGCGCTACTGGGGTTTGTACTGGCTGGTCTTGAGGGCATGAAGCAACAGCAAGTCCTTGACAGGCTGCGTGGAGGAGAAGGGTCAGCCTGGGAGAGCTAGTTGATGCAGCTGGATTTCTTGGAGTACTTGCTTGTGGATCTCGGCCCCAATTTAGCTTCAAGCCGCCCTTTATGGAAGGAATGCATTTTTGGTAGTATGTTTGCTCCCAGAGAAGTAAGGAAATAACGAGGGCGCACCTTCGTGCAGCTTTCACTGAATCGCAGGTGAACACAACGAGCTGCTCAATCTCTCCGTTCCTCAGTACACCAGCAAGGGTGGATGGGATCAAACCTGCCATGCTTCGTGTCGGGAGTGCTTTTTGCCTTTTCAGACCTACCCAAGAGAGAACCATGTATGATCCAATTTTCTCACTCTGGGAAAAGATGAATGTATTGTGTGTTGTGGAGCAGACCCGTGCTTCCTTTTTTCAGACAGCAGTATCAGAAGTGCTGTGTAAATGTAATGCTTGAAAATGGCTGGAGTAAATTCTGTTTCATGTAGTTTTTTTTTTAAAGGGATGTGGCCAAATTTGAAACAATGATCTAGAGGAAAAGTGGGAGAAGTTCAAGATGATGCATCACTGAGTCCCATTTTGGTTTGTACTTCTACAATTACTTTTCTTATATCAAATTTTGCTCACCGATGTTGTCTGGAACAGAATGGAAACAGCATCTTACAGAATGTGCAATCTAAGGCACAATGCAAATAGGTTGTAATAAGAAGGTTGTCTTTACTTGATAGCAATCCTGAGTGCAATGTTTTTGTCGTGTCCCTTTTGGAAGAAGAGCATTAAGTGCAGTCTGAGACTTTTCTTATAAGCAAAGCATTGGTTTGTCCATTACTGACTTCTTGTGGAATTTGTGCCAGATGTATATTAAATATTTTGGTGCTTTTTCTAATCCAAGCTGCCGTTCATTTACCTGTGAGATTATTGTACTTCTGTATATTTAAATGACCAATTCCTTAAAGAAAAAAAAAAAAATCCTTTAGTCACAATGTATCCTGACTACTGTAGCTTTGTAAATGTTCCAAAGCTTCTGGGTTTCCTGTATTCCAGTAAGGTCTGAGGGGAGGGAGGGGAACAGCTACAGAAATCTAATCCACTGGAAAGGGAACTTGCACACTATTCTGTGCATTACTGAACAAATGAGTAACATTTGTGGTGTTTACATGATGACACGGTGTTCACTTTTTTGTGCTCAAGCTTTGTACAAAATGTCTTATTTAAAGCCTAAGTCCTTTTTACATTTTTCAATTAAAAAGGGACAAATTAATTATTTTTTCATGTCTATAAATAGGACTCTTGCTAGTTTTATTTGTCATCTCCAGAGTTTCTCAGCAGGAATCCTGGATGCTTACTAAGTCCTGCCCAGTCCTTGCAGGGAGGCGACCACATAATTTTTAAGTGCAGGGAATGAAAACTAGCTGTTTTTTTTTTTTTCAACTTTGCAGTGCAAGTGTCAAGGAGATGCTGGATGTGAACAGTGTTAACAGGAGCGTATTGGTACCGAGGGACGAGTGCTGAGGTCAGTCTGTCATTCATCCCCTTCCACTGAGCTGCCCGACGCCGTGGTGGTCTCTGCTGGGCTGGGCTCAGCAGAGGGAACTGGCAGCACTGGGCAGAGGGACTGACTCCCTTTCACATTTTGTACTAGCACTGACGTTGATGCTTACCCAAGTTTGCAATAGCTACAGCCAAAGGATGCCAAGCTCACTTGGAGTGGATAAAGTAACTTTTTAAAAGAAAGGCTGCGTCCATTTTGCTTAATAATAGATTTCATTTCAGGAGTTTTGGAGGCTTTCAATTTAGGTATAAACGACAGTGACTTGAGCATCTACCACCTGCTCATTAGTGCTGCCTCTGGGCTAGTGCTGCATTTGCCTTTCGCTTCCTTGCCTTTATTTCTGCCTGCTGCTCCATGCAGCAGCTCCCAAATTCTATTCCATAAGCTGCCGTTTGCTCAAGAGACCAGAGAAATGACCTTGGGGTTGAAAAGCAAGAGAATGTAAATATTCTATCAGCTATGTTTAATAATGTCTAGAATAACTCATCTTTCTCTCACCTTATATAATTCATATGAAGAAACCCTTAGTCTCATGTTCAAACATTGTAACAAATGTTTCCTTTTCTTTTTTTTTTGAGTGCCAAAAGCTCTCCTAGGCATCCTGATGCCTGGAAGTTCAGTGTTAACACGAGATGCTCAAGCAGTCTTTACATTCGGTGGCAATGGCTGCGAAGCACAGGACGGAAGTTGTCAGGTTGCAAATCACCTCGTCCTGCTGCTGGTAGTGCACTGAGTTACTGCAACTCTGCACTTCCAGCTCCCTACTGAAGGCCATGTGTGAAGCTTGCACAGACATGTGCTTTCCTTAAAATGGCCCTTGTCCCTCCCACAGCCACACTGTAACTTCACTTTTTTTTCTTCTTTTTTTGTGTGTGAGGGGTGTGGGGGGAGGATGGTCAGGGAGGGAGGAGAAAGTGGAGATTGTCCAAGAAGTGTGAATCACCAATTCCTCCTTTCCATGGACTAAGTACAGTACTTTCCCAGAAAGGAGGCAGGGACTCTGCTTCAGAGCTGGCACAACACGCTTCCAGAAATCCACACAATTCCTGAGAATAGCTTTTAACTGCTGAGCAGCTGCTGCAGGTACTACATGAACTTGGCTTGGTGGTTTACAGCCTGCAATGTTTCAGTGAAGGCAACGCAGCTGGCATGTCAGTCTCTGGCCAGGAACGACTCGCTGAGTTACATCTTACAGGCCAATACTGATCAGCGTTTATGCAACGCCCCCTGGGTTTGCCCCCAGCTCTTTCTAAGCACTTGCCTACTTCCCATGGCTCAGGAAAACTGCCAGAGCAAGAAGTGTTAATGGAAAAGGTTTTGTGCTTTAAGATGTTTTGAATAGCTTTTATTTTTAGACTTTGTAAAAGATACAGAGTGAAAACCTATTGTTCTTACGGTAAGAGATCTTTACAAAGACATCAATATTTAAAGTAATTAAAAATATCTTAACAAAAGACTTCGCTTAAAAACTTGGCAGTTTAACAAGCACTCCTCCCTCCGTCATCTTTTATTCCCATCAGACCAAGGCCAGACTGTGATCCATGCATGCTGCAACACAAACAGGAGGTATGTTACTTCTGCTCAGGGTAGCCACGATGCACATAAGCTTGCTGGTCTAGTAGTGAGATGCCTGCAACCCTCAGGCTCAGTAGATGGAAAAACTGTAATTTTTTTTCCACACAACAATTATTTGACATTCTTTTTAACCAGGAAGCCGCCTCTGGACTGTCAGTCCTCTGGGAAGCTAATACAGGAACCTCACTTGGCAAGAAACCTCTTCCAAGCCTGGGATGGAGCTCCCTGCCAATCCATTCAGCAGCCTGACACACGAGCCCAGACTCTATGGGCTTCTACAGGCACCTTGTGGAGCCAAATGCCTGAATGCACCTGTCTCACTTTTTATGCTGTTCTTTGGCATGTAGGGAAAACAGCTTAATGAGCTTTACTTAAGACAACAAATTATTAAAAAAACCCCAAACACAATGCTCTAAAAATACTATTTTTAAAAAAAGTTACTAGGAACTGAACAATTACAGCAGATCATGCCAAGAGCAGCCCTTGGCATGCAACCTTGCTGAAATGGTTTGTCACTGGCATTAAGCCTACATATACTCTTGGCTCAGGATGCATCTCCCTTCTAGAGACGCTGTTTGCTGCAGAGGATAATACAGCAGCATGATTGTTCTCAGGAAGCTTTGCAAGTAAGAGCAGGGAACCTGGCCTGGCTGCCTAGCCAGGCAGAAGAGATGCTGCCGAGCAGCGCTCTCTCCCTGCCTCTATTTCAGGGCATGCCTTCTGTCTCCACAAGGAATGGTACTCCTCCACTTGAAGGGAAAGTGAAGAAAAGCAAGGGTAGATGTGACTCTATTTCACTGTCTGAACAGTGACACAGTGAGAGAACAGAAAGAAGACTGTTGAAATATGTACTCAGTAACTAGGGCCCTGCCTGGGAAAGATTTCACCTTTCTGGTTAATAATTAAGCAGTGAATGACTGTGGCAGTTCAGGCCCCAGGGTCTGAAATGCAGGAAGCCCACCCGAACTGGAAGCATCTCTGATATTAGCGCTGAAGCCCAACTCACCTCTGGGACTTGCCTTTTCCTATGAAAACTTAAAGATTTGGTGAAAGTGTTCTTTTTTTCCAACCGTTTCCCCACATAAGAATGAAGGTATGAACCACCTCTTTGATCATCTATGGCTGAAGCACATACATCAGGGTACCACAAGACAGCTGATAGGTGGTGCCTTGGCTGCAGCAGGTAGGTGGTTTTAAAAAAAAATGAACAAAACCACCCAAAAAACTGGCTGCTGTGGAAACTCTGCTTGATTCTCTCCTGGGCACATAAAACTTACCTTACTGTCAGTAGGGATGAAACATCCAACAGGGGAAGGTAAGTGAACTGAGAATACCTGTATAATTAAGCAACACTGTGTACTTCAGCCTTGCTAATCTGGACCATGAGGTGCATCAGAGGTTTCAGCACTTGTGCTTGTTCTGGATCAGGCATAGCTTATGGGCAGAACTTACTGTTTAGGTTTTACTGGACTAGCATGAAAGTCAGGCTAAGTACAACAGCGTCATCAGGCCTTCTCTCAGGCTTTAACTTCCTTGTGCAGGGTTTTAATTTTTAACAGGTTAAGATACCAATACTTGACTATGTATTTTCCTTGGCTCTACGCGAAATAGGTGGCAAGTTACCTGTTCACTCCAGGAAAGAGGACAATGCACAGGGTGTTATTCTGCAGACTTCTATAAAGCTTTTTGATATGCTGATCTAACTTCTTCACCTTTTTCCTTAGATCCTGCTCCTGCATAACAGAATAGAAGTATTAAAATCCTCAATTCATCTGCACATCTGTAGCAATCACACTTAAAAGTGCATGTGGCAAGACTGACCCTCGGGCAGTGTCAGGGTGAGGACAGAAGTGATTCTGTTACTGGCTGGCATTTGGCAGTGCAACGGCTCAGCAGCAGGGAGAACCACATGCTCTACTCAAATTACAGCTTCCTCCAGTAAAAATGAGAGCTGCAACTAGAGCTGTTCTTTCCTGTAGGGCTACACAGCTAGTCACTTCTCTCCCAGATGCCGGTACTGCTTGCTACACTTGTACACTGCTCTGTGTGCTCCCAAGTGGTAGGCTTCAGTTCCTGTGTAGCACCACTCACTGCCCTGAGCAGCTGTGTTGTTGGGTTTTTTTTAAGGTTATACAGTATCCTGCAAACATCACATGATCTCACGTAGTATTACCTCTCCAAACTGCCTTGTGGGAACTGATTGTTGGCAGCGTCTCTGCTCCAGCACAAGGAGACCCTTCTGTTAGATGCAGCTCTACACCTCAGTCTGCTCAACATCAGCACTCCTGCTTCCCAGGGCTAACATCCTCACCAACTGCACCACCACCAGCATAGCCTTAAACTCACACAGTCAGACAGCTGCTCCACTTTCTCGTATAAGATGTTTCCTCCTTGCTTCCCATTGCTGTGATTCATCTGCCAAATCCATCTCCAGAGGTGACCTGAAGCAAGAGCATTCCTACTTCTTAGTTTGCTACCCTTCACAATCCATCCGTTTATAACTTCGAGAGCGTCCACCGCGCTCTGTGATGTCTGGAATTCTGAAACACAAAGAGAAAGGGAACACGCTTTGACAGTGATGTTGCTGCTCTGTTCCTTGGTACCTGGAGGGATGCGATAAAGGTGTGGAGCAGGAGGGAGATGAGAAACTGAAATCACTACAGCAAGCAGATCCTCATCTTGTTACAGGTAAACATCAGACTACAGAAATGCCAGAAATGCAGCAGCACTCAGCCAGTTGTTCTCTCCACCTTTTAGAGGTGATTACTTGTCTGTGTGAAGCTGCACAGTAGCCAGCCCTCATGTCAAAGTACCAGAGCCAATGAACTATCCTGGAACTTATTCTAAGTAAAGATCTTTTTTTTTTTTTAAGCATGGGTTTGGTTTTTTTTTTTCCCTTTTAAATATTTAGCTGTAAACTGTTTGTCCAAACAATACCTGCTTTCACTGGAGTATTTTAAATACTATCACTTTGAGCATATGAGTTGCAGTAGCTCTTGCTGTGTCTGTGCAAAGTCCCAAGGGCTGCTGAGTGAGCTTATTTGAAGGAAAGAAGTAGGCTGTGTGTGAAGCTACTTACTAAGGAAACAGCAGTTCCTGTGCTTTCCACTCTGGAGATCCTTTGGCAGGAACAGTGTTTCCAGGTCTTTCAACTGGCTGAATTCTTCTTGCAAGTCTGTCTCTGTTAATGACTTCTTTATACCTGCCACGTAAATCATGCCTTCGTTTTCTACATCCAGCTCTAGTTCCTTTATCAAAACATCACAGTCCAGCATTGCTGCAGTGACAGGTCTCTGAACCTGGGGTGGATTCAGCAGGAACAAACACAGCACATCAACCCAAGCAGCTTGGTGTTCTGAGCTTCCACTTTAAATTATTTTCTCCCATTACCAAAAGTTGACAAGCTATTTTCCCCTCCCTTGAAAAAAAAATAAAGACTAATGAAGGCTAACTTAATTATGAAAAAGGAAGCGAGATCATGTTTGTAATGCAGAAACACTATAAAATTAAGAACCCCACACTTGCATATGGCATTTTTATGCTCTGTTACTTGGCTCTTCCTTTTAAAGCTGCAGTTGAAGGTCAGAATGCTTTCTAACCCCCTTCTGCTGACAGGCAGAAAGGAAGAAAGAGGGCTACAACCATTTCCTTTCTGCCAGTGGCCCTAAATTGTGCAAGGACAGGGAGATGGTAACAGCACAACCAGCCAGTATTTGCCCAGACACTATGCTGTGAGTAGATGTTAAAAGAGACATACTGGATGCTGTTTCTGTGCTCAACATCATAACTCAGGCTTTTGCTGTTTGCATTGTTTACCTTAATGCAGGATCCTGCCACCTCAGCTCCGTTCAGGCTTTCCACAGCAAGCTGGGCAGCTTCCAGCATTTCGTATTGGATACAGACATAGGGCTTGAAACAGAATGATAAGAGACTTCAGGCTTATCAATATGACATATTAGCTCTCCCTTTTTAAAAGTCAGGTCTCTATAAACTTGTGTTTTCTTTTAAAAATAGAATATAAAAAGGTTTAGAGGGTAATACATATAACACTCCATATACCATAGCAGTTAAAAACAACAACCTTCAATTAGCTCGTCAATTAATAACAACTATTTTTTTTTGCCATTAAAGGCCTTAGCATATCAGTTCTTTCAGCTTCTCCAATGCTCAAAGTCTTGAACAGCGCAGTTAAGCCACCTGAGCTATGTTTATTTTTGTCATTGTGTGAAACAGCTTTTAGATATCTTGAATTGTTGTAGCCAGTGACTAAATCACCAGGAAAAAAAGAACAAACAGAATAACTGGTATTTCAGTGGCTCTAATCCATATCTTTCCAAGAGATTACTCAGGCCTTCCATGCCTGTCAGGAAGCTTAATGCTTTGAGTGCTCCTCACCTGGTATGTTTCATTTACCACTGTAAGAGACTGGATTGGTCCACACCTCCCAAATTCTTTTTTAACAGACTTGAGGCAAAAGCTTTCTTCGAAAGGACCTGCGTAAATTGTCAGCATGTCAGTCAGCTTGCTTCTCACCTGTAGGAACACAGATTACAGAAGGAACTTCACAAAGCAAAGGAACTAACTACTTGGTGCCACTAGATAAAAATCATCTCTTTCCAAGCTGAGCAATGAAGACTTCTAAATAAAAAAAACAGTACCTTTTCACAAAATCCAGCATGAAGGAGAGATGCAATGTACTCTGGACCCAAACTGAACTGAATGATACTGAATGTGGACAGGGGAACATCTTCTAAGGCTCTCTGAAGAATCTGGAGGGAAAAGAGTATACCAGGCTCGAAAAAGTACAAGACAATTGCACTGCAAAGGAGAAACAAAGCTATTGAACTTAATTCCCAACTTTAATTTTCATTATTGTCCAAGGAAGCCTTCAGGCAGAAATTCTTCTTTAGTGAGTCATGAGAGGATGTAGAGGATCAAAGCTTATTTCCGAAATGTTAAAATGGATTTTAGCTGACCTGGTATTAACACTATTGCTAACAGTACTGTCAGTCAGCTGTTTAAAATAGGACTCACTACCCACCCCCAGAACAAGAACAACTTTGAACTACTTTGATGCTTGCTTAGACCGACCCACTCTAAGTCCATTCACCTGTTTGTTTGAAGTGCTCGTGTTACTCTGACACGGGCCAGAAGAGTCTAGTTCCTGTCTGCCCAAAAGGAGGGGTTTTTGGCCCATCACCTGCAGGTAGTCTAAAAAACTAGCAGAGAGAAGCAAGCTGTGAATCACAGCACTTATCAATATGGTGAATTAAAAGCTTTCAAGAAATGCTTGTCAGAGAAAAACAATACAGTTAATTAAAGAAATTTGAAAGAATATTCTTGTCCTCAACATCAAAAGAAGCCTAGAAAACGCTTTGTGAAATTTAAGATGCAACTTCTGAAAGTTCTTCAGTGCTATCCTACAATTATTTGTGTCTCTCTGAAGATCCTGATGGCTTTTGAAAAAACATAACACACTTTGATTTTACTGAGGATTCAGCTGAAGGAAAAACATGCATATTTGAGAATCTTATTACCATGGTTTGAATAAATGTGACGTCTCATTCAGCTGTTTCTGGACCCTAAATCCTTGTGGCTGTAACGCAGCTTTGTTCTGTGAGACCTCAGCCAGTTTTTCAGTTGTCAGAAGCATCTCCAAGTTTAGTTCTGCTACCTTGGGGAAGGAAGAAGGCTTTCATCTCAGCTAATTGTAACTAACAAAAAGCATGTGCTTTCTCTATGAGTCACCCAGGCACACTCCACAGTAGTGAAGAAACACAGGCATTGATTTCTTGCCTTATTATTTTCTGTTGCCATTTTCAAGCACACAGCATTCACACCATCAACCAGCAATCATCTCCAAAAACTTCTCTCAGAAATCAACAACGCAAGCGAAAGACACATAAAACCAGGTGAATCACTGCCACAACATACAAGGTCTCTCACTTCTTTCATCTGGAAAAATGACAGGCAGCCCTGCAGGCCTGGAAGTGTCTGAATCCTTTTTTACCCAATGCCTCTCTTCAAAATCAGCAGCAATGCTGATTCACATCAGTGTCTGAGTACTGAAACACTGGTCATGCTCCAGGTTATTAAGATACCTGGATATATGCTGAAAGTAACAAGCTGTCAAAACTGAGGCCTCTATCATAGCTCCATTTTCTCTTTTAAATCAACAAGAGGATGGGCAGGAATGTGGGTTTTTTCCTTCATAAGCACAACTGGTACTGTGATTAAGGGCAGAAATATTAAATAGATACAGCTACCTTTGCTGGTCCTTGCTCAATAAAGAATTGAGCCAATTCCAATGCAGCTCTAGCATCTTCTGCGGGATCATGCCCAAGCTTCTCTTCACACTGAATCTCCTTCCTAGGGCATCAAAATTAGGTGTACAGGCAGGTTATCTGTTTTTCCACACTGACCAACATCCTGTCTTTTCTAAACTGGGTCCTTTTCGGGCAAAATAGCTTTCCCCTCTCCAAAAGGGATTTCAGTTCTGTGCAGCAGCATTCTTGTGAAATATTCCGAAAAGTTACTGCAAGAAATGTTTTTGCAATGTTGAGCGAAACACTGTTTACCAGGTTTGACAGAAGCAGTGCTAGTACTTGGTACGCTGAGGCATGACTGTTTTTAATTTCACTTCTTCCTTGACCAATGACCCAACTCACAATTTGCACACAGACAGGGAGGCAACCTCCAACTCAGTGAAGTTTGTCACTGCAGAGTATTAATGTTCAGTATGCGAATGGTGAGAACTGTATCGCTAAGAGATACTACCCCAGTAGCACCCTGGGGAATATGATGTAAGTCAGCAAATCATACTTCCATACATTAGCCTTTCTTTCTTGCCAACTGCAACATATCTCATTTGTGTGAGCCAGTGTCTTTGTTGCTCTACAATTCAATACGTTGGTACTGCCACAGACCTGCAGAAAGGTTAGTTTTGCCAGGACTCAAATCTGGTTGTGTCACTGCGTCCCTGCTTGCTCAAAGGCAAGCCAATTTATTATGCTGCCTGATGTTTCAAGCAGGCAGTAAATTCTTCTCTACCATGTCTCTTTGCACAGCGTGCTCCTTTCTTTTGAATTTTAGTGATGCTACTAGTGGAAGAGCAAGACACTGACCCCTTGCCCGACAGGTTCTAATATTTCCCATGACAGTACATTAATAATCTTACCCTAAAACAGCTTTAGCTAGGAATTTTAGCTTAAATCTTCGACCTTCATTTCTGGCAAAAAGCAATGAAGTATCAATAACACTGGGGTGGATCATCTGTAGGAGAGAAAACATCACCAGTTTAATTTAAGAACAGCAGTCATATAGAATTGGGCAATAACTCCATTGTTATCTGTGCCTCTGTCTTTTCATTTCAGTTGCCAGTTTCTCATGGATAGAACTGGTCCACAGCAAGAGAGAAGGTGGACTCACGACACAAGCCCAACTCTCCTTTCTAACAGTCTACTGGGAGACCTAGATTGGGTTAAGAAAGATTAATTATGATTCAAGCATTTTAGGTTGGTTAAATTAAATAGAGGATTCAGTTCTTCCCATGACACAGCTGTCAAAAGCACCTGGCTGAAGCAGAGGTAAACCTTCTGTTGCAACCATATCTATGGACAGACTCCTCCCTTCCTTTCGGTTCTCTTTTATAGATATAAGGAGAGTCTTTCTCTTTTAAATCCTTACAGACATAAAGCTATTGATAGTAAAAAACAATTAACAAGTGTTCACTAATAAAAAAAAGACTTCTTTGGAGTTATCAGATCTGAAATGAGTATCAATGGAGTGGGAAAAATACTCTTAAAGGCATACTCACTTCCAAAGCCTGAAGATCACCATTTAAAGAATGACCCACCAATACTGCATCACGGGGAAGCATTTTTTTCAGTCTGGTTTGGATGTCTCGCAGTCTTGTTTTCACTGGAAGAAGCATTTTCTTTGTGATTCCTGAGAATCTTAAAAAAAAAAAGTTGGATGAGGTAAAAGCAACACATTAGCAACAGCACCTACTGCAGAATATTACAAGCAGGGCATCTGAACAATGAACTCAGTGTAACTAATGACAGAATGCTATTACTGCTTTCTGTTCCAGCATAAGAGGATATACTGCAGGTAAATTAAACTGCTACGAGTTCTACCACATCTGTTTCAAAAGTTTCTCTCTCTCAACTATAACTTATTCTTCAGTGATGCAGTTGTTAGCATCAGATAGCACAGGTAAGGAAACACTGCAAGACTGATGGTGGAAAGAGATGCTTCCAAGTAACCTGAGGGGACTGGCATGTCACCTCCTGGACAAAGCTGGGCAAAGTTTTGGAAAAGACAGGACTTTTGCCTGCTTTTGTTAAAATCCTGAGCCCAGCCCTAGAGGCGTGCGAAAGCTGATGAACTGCTCTATTCATCTTTTACAGGCGAGCAAACTTAGCTATAGAGCAGACTGCAGTCCTCTACTCTTATCCTGTAGCTAGCCAGCAGTAGAGTAACTTGTAGTGTGTATCATTAATCTGTAACAGGACTTTTCCTAGAACGCTGCAGAATGATAATGCGTCTGCCTAGCCACATGGGCACTATGGAGCAGAGAGTGTACACATGAAGATGTCAGTTACTCTAATCACGTAGCAAGAACTGTGTTCTTAATACTGAGTAAAATACAGCAGACATCTGTGCAAACCAAAGTGTTCTAAAAGGTCCTGTGTAACAGGTTTAATTTGAAAGGGTTGCAGCCCTAAAGAGGTAAGAAACTTCTGTGCAAGTCACCTGGTGCGGTAGTTCACTACAGTGCTTTCAGGTTTGACTAGTTCATTCAAGAGGCATTGACCCTGTGCATCCACCAAGGAGACACGAGTGACTTCATTCCCTTTTGCAGTCAGGCACTGTCAGGAAGAAGCAGAGGCAGTTGTTGAATCCGCATGATGCTGCCACTCAAAAACCTTAGCTCACATGTGCTTTGGCTGCAGCCAGCATCACTACTAAGGAGTTACTCAACTTGGAGATCTACCACTCCTAGCTAGTTGTTTTATACTGTAGCATGCTCCATTTTAATTGTTAAATGCCCTCCATGAGTACAGCAAACACACAGGCAAGCACAACACAAAGAAAACCATTATAAAGAAGTGCTAATTTCACAGAATCCAGTCTGTGCTCTGCACTGCAGAGCTGTCACTGAGACCATCTTCACCAGAAAAGATTTAAAAGCAGAGCACAGGTTGTCTCGTTAGTTACTCAATGCTGATGCCAAAGAGGCATCTCTGCAAGGTCAACACTGCACTAAAGGAGGAATCTTCACCACAGCACACTGCTAGAACTGCGATGGCTAAAGGAAAGATGCCTGATAGGGAAGTATCTTTCCTCTCCCAAACCTTGGGGAGGGCTGAGAAGAGGAATTCCACAGCAGTCTCAGAGGTTACTGCAGCATTGCTGATGGGCCTGGCAGATTCAGCTGCTGCTCTGACAGCCAATGTAGGACTGAGCTCTCTGCTGCGCTGCTCAAGATGACATTTCTGTCTCGATGCCAGAACCACTTCCCGAGTCCTTCCCATGGCTGCAGTAGCACTGGTACCATCAATGAAGGGACTGGCAGCAGATATTCATATATCAGAACTGGTTTAGCAAATACACAGGGTGCTTGGGTCACTTTAGAATAGCTGGTAGGAGTTTGGTTGCTTGACTATTTTGTAAGGCCACACACATTTATTTTTACCATTTCACAATCCAGACCAAAGAGGGGGCTGCTGTCCGTCCTTTGCTGATCACACTCTGTATATACGTAGCCCTTACAGCCAGGGGAGCCTAGAATGAAAAGATACTCACAAGTAAGAAACAGACGTCTCTCTTCTAAAACTCCTCGTACATCTTACATAATGAAACATATCCCTAACTGTCAACATTAAAAAACCAACCAAAACCACCACAACAAAACAACCAAACAAAAGCCCTCAAAAACTGACCTTTTATGGGATAGTCATTTTTTTTCTGCTCTTCTAAAGTTAGAGTATAGCTAGTAAGGCCTCGTTTTTTTTCTCCGTATTTCCGAATGATGGGATCACATTGCAAGTCTGAGCTTTTAGGAATACATTCACTGGTAGCAGAAGTCAAACCTGTAAAATACAGAAGCATCTGTCGAGCTCAGGTAGCACTCTCTACTTGCAGTCAGTTTTCTGCATTAGCATACGCACTAAGAGGCTACACCATTTCAAAGGAAAAAACCACCTGGAACAATAAGCTGGAGATACAGATAGACAGACAAACAGACAGGTATCTCCATCTGTCTATCTCCAGTTTATTTTTTTATATCCCACTCTCCAGTTTGTATCTCATATAGTGTATTCATATACACACTATATACACATTATGTATACATAATTATATACACACAATACTATGTATAACACATATAGTGTATATACTCTCTCTATATTACAATATACTTGATATTCAGGATACTTGAATCTTACTCCCAGTTCAGATACTGACACTGCTGTACACACATCACAAGTCTCTGTCGCACATTCCTTTCAGAAGTAGAGAACAAACTTGCCTCACAAGCATGACGACGTAATCATCTGTTACTTCCTGTAATCTGTAAAAGAAGTTCTTTTCTCCCTTCTCTGTGAAATTCTTTCCTGTAAGTGTCATCAGGAGAAAACGTGCTCCAAGTGTGGCTCACAAAGAAGCAGGCACCGAACTGATACCAGAATCCACAGCTATATAAAGTTAAATTATCCCGTAGGAGATTCTCTCCAGATTGCACTTAAAAGCAAAATGTACCTGACATCTCAGATCTGTGACTTTGCGGTAGGTTTACACTCAGGGTGCTAGAGGACTTTGTCAATACACTGAAAGTAACGGCTGTTCATTCTCCCGTTTAAGACTTGAATTCAAGATTCTCTGTTACACTTCTAACAATTTCAGAGAAGTTCACAGGTTGCAGGTTTTGTACAAGCCTGTTGGATTACAATCACCTCTATAAAGAGCGCAAAAATAGGAAATCAGTTGTCAATACACCAGGTCTTTGTCAGAAGAAATGAATCACTACTTAGCTTGAATTTATATCTCTGTATCTTTTATTAGATACATCTTAGAATAAAATACTCACAAAACGAGTAACAAAGCATCAGCATTTTGGATTAAACATGTTAAAAACTTTCTCTCTGCTTTTTGCATTTACTTGTGACAATAAGCCAAACGGCGAGTTACTGAACTAGTCAAGGCAACCAGTCTCATGGTTTAAGCCACTGCGTGTTTTCCTTTGTAAACAAGTTTACCATAGCAGCACGCTGGGATTGCTCAGGATGAAAAGTCATAAAATTCTATTGAAAGTGAATCACTGTGTGTGAAAGATGACGCAAAACCAGGCAAGATACCTTGTGCAGTGTTTCGAGGTTTCAGGTTTGCTCCTTCTCCATACAGGCTGGCTAGGAAGGTAGCGGAAGGCGTTAATGTGAATCTCTGAAAAGAGAGATGTGTTAGAGACTTTGAAACAGGAGCAGTAATATCAAGCAAATAAGATGTTTCTTGATCCCCAAACTAGCCAAATTTAGAGGAGGATGGATAAAGAAGTAGTGGAAATGAGTTTGGTGTTTTCCCAAGGAAGGGAAAAAACCCCAATGCAAATCAAATCTGTTTTAATGTCAGATGACACAGGATTCTTTGCACTAAAGGACAGATTTTGCCTTGCCTGATACGATCAAGAATCTCAAGACTTTCTTTGACAGAAACTAAAACAAGTTCCAGACTTTCCAGTTAAGTTGTGATTTGCATTTGCTGCAGTTCAGGGAGAATTCTCTAGAAGTCTGAATCGAAGTGCTTCTTTCTTTCTTCAAAAGAAAGCAATATTCAAACATACTGCTTGTGACTCAGAAAATTAAAATAATTCTTTTAATAGTATCTTTGGGAAATAGGAGAAACTTGACATAAAGTGCAAATAGTGAGATTTTTCAACGAGTGGGAATAGCATAACGCTATTTAGAGTCTCTTCACTCAGAGTAAATTCCAGATGAACTGAGATATTTTTAATCTCACTGGCATCCTGAAGATGGGGGAAGCGTAACAGTCAGCGGACTGAAACATCAATACACGTTTCACCTGGTAAGGCTTCAAAGACGTAAGTCTTGAAAACCTGTTTCTAATATCAAAGCCTTGGCCTTTGTTCTGAGCTGACAAAGGCTACAAATAGATCTTCTCATTAGCTTGTTCTGCGAGTCAAAGATGGCCACTTCCTATCGGAAAAGGCAACAATTTCACTGCAGCCATCAATCCTTGGAAGATGGTTTCAGGACTAGAAGAAGTTTAGAAGACAGCAATACAGTCTGGGGACTTACATGCCGGAACACTTTTCTGAGGTGTTTGAACTGCAAATAGAATTTGTAGAAATGGAGTTGGCTCATTTCATGTAGAACAACAACCAGAACCCCAGCCAGGTGGCTTTGGTGATAAATACGGCACCAGCTGCAGTTTTTTTTAAAAAAAAAAAAAAAAAAAAATCAAAGCAAAAGAATTATCAAGCACTCTTAAAAACAAACTTGGAACCAGCCCAGCTTTTAAGTCAGTGAATGGCAAAGTGCCAAATTATTTCAATGAGAAGAGACTTTCTAGTTTATCTCAAAAAGCCACATATTCTTGGAAGCAACACAACGTGGGTGACAGAGAAAGAATGAGTTATAGCAAAATTCTGCTGCAGTACCATTTCGAGACATTTGTATCTCATTTATATGCATCCAAATGTGAATACACAAATAACTTCAGCTGCAGTGATGCAGCCTAGTGAATTAATGCATCAAAAAAAAGTTTCACAAAATCATTTTCTATTCACTACTAAAAATCTCAAGTGGGATCATTTTTGCCTTGAGTTTCGTGTCAAGATTCATTACATTTCATTATATTTTTGCCATCCAAGGTTATATACCCTCCTCAGTCTTTCCCTTCCATTGCTGAGAAATTGCCCTGGAAAAGGGCAGTGTGATTAAAATGTTGTTCCCAAAAGACTCTAGAATATCCTGCTTCAATTATATCTGACAAGAAACATGCTAATATTTTTTGTGTTGTCTTAATATTTTCAACATGGTATTTCATTTCTCAGTGTGTGAAGCTTCTTCTGTTCCACAAAATTCCTCAGTTTTTGATAACTGCATGAAACAAAACTATGAAATGGTAGGATTTTTGTCAGAAGAGGAATTCCGGTCTCTGGCCAAGCCTAACAACAACTGTATCTACATACTACAGGCTGTCATTAGGGTAACTGCGGTGCAGGAATTCCAAAACCAGCATGGCCAATACGCCTTTAGGTACGTTTTCACAACACTTGAGGACATGAGGCAGAGCTGATTCTCAAATATGAGTGTGTTCTACCTGGGTTGTGCTGCATTGTGGCATTTTCCCAAAGCTGCATACTTTAACAGCTCATATAGCTGATCATGGCTGATTTCGCAGTCCTCACCAAATAAATCTGCTGACAAGTGAGATGACTTTTCCTGTAAAAAGGGAAACGCTGGTGAAGAAAGGTTTTAAGTAATCACACAAGTTCACGGAAAATTAAGTGAATTATATGGTAAAAGGAAACTATTTACTATCTGGATACAATCAATTGCATTTAAAATAACTCTTCCACTCATTACAGGCAAAAGTTTCCTTTCAGATCACACTTTAATATTAAATTTACCATCGACATTTCAGTAACCCAGGTACTCTAATGTCAAAGATTTATTAAATAAAAGATTAACGTAAGTAGATGTATGTAGTAAGGAGACTTAAAGATATTTGATTTCCAAACACAACGTTCTGCTCTCTCAACCCATTCACTCACTTGCTGCTGTAAAGCTTTGGGCAATTTTATAAGTGTTATATGCAGCCACTTCATGTAAGGGTTTGCTGAAACCCATTTACTTCATTTACGTTAAGTGATCTTGTTTTGGCAGATGGGTTTGCTGACCCCTGCAGGAAAAGAAAATGTTTCAGTAAAATCCAAGGAAACTGCAGGAAGAAAGCATCGAGTAGATGAGATGCAGTGGAGACCATACCATGCATTCACACAACAGTTCTTTAAGCCTAAATGCACAAATCCTCCTAAAAGCCAGCAAGTAAACACAGGATTTTGGAGACCTCCACTGACCATGTGGCCTGTTCCAATGGAGCGTCTTTGATCTGTAAAAATCTGAAAGATACTCTTTTTTTGATGTGATGAAAAGACGTCACAGCATACGGGGGAAAAAACTCCACAGCACACTACAAAGCATAAAATCCCACAGGATAATCAACTACCAGAAGTCGTGTTTCCCCCACCATGCTAACAAGCCTTGCGCTCATTAACTTTGACTGAGCCTGCCCACATGGGATTGAGCTGGTGCATGGGTAAGCAAGCTAAACAGAGGTGACCACCTTTGAGGTTCAAGTGGTTAAGAAACATCTGGTAATAACAACATCGGGTGGTGTAATTGCTGGTCCCTCACCTCTCATGCTAAGTTAGACAAATGAGTAATGACACTGTTGCTTTCAATTCAGCCTCATTAGAGCTTTGCAAAACAAAACACAACCAAGCAGCAGAAGTTTAATTTCACCGAGCAAAGGCCACCTGCCAGCCGCAGGAACTGCAGCCTCTGATCGGGTACGAACAAGGCTGATCTCACAGGTCAGACACGCTTACTCGTGTCCCACGCCGGGCACTACCTAAGTTGTAAGCTGGGTGGGCAAGGTGTTACCGTGAGGGTGACACTTTGGGTTGATTCTCATCCTTCAGGAGTGAACGTGCTGAGCAGACACAACGTTCCTTTCAAGATCTACTTTCTTTAGGCAACAATGATACTGGAAAGCGCATTTCTAGCAAAATTCCTAAAACGTAAACACCTAACACTCCAAATGAGTTCATTTCCGTATTTCTTGGAGCAGAAACGAAGCCGTTTTCTGTCGGTATTACCGTTAGCCAGCCCTGTAGCAAGACTGCCAGCCAAACACGGTTTTGCCGCGTTGCCAGCACCCTAACGCGCGACAAACGGAACCCGCCGAAAGGGAGCTGTAAGCGAGGCGCGGCCACAGCCCGCGGCGTTCTCCTCACGACCCCCGCCCCGCTGCTCACCTGCCGGGCCTGGCCGCCGCCACCCGTCTTCCTCCGCTTCCGAGCTGCGCGCCCTTCCCCGGCGCCCTCCTCGGCCGCGGCGGGCCGTTTGTGTCCGTTCACGCAGAGCGCCTGTGCCATGGCCTAGGCGAGAGCCCCGGGGTCAGGCGGCGGCGCCTCCGGGCCAGGCCCCACCGCCGGGGCTCCCCCGGCACCATCGGCAGCGGGGGTTCGCCCGCAGCCCCGACACCGTGGGGCCGCGCCCCGGCCGCCCCGCCTCCCCTGGTCCCCCGCGGACGGACCTTGGCCGCGGAATCGTACCTCAGCCGCGCCGGGCTGTCCGCACACCGGCGAGCGCGCCGCCTCGGCACGCGGCTGCCTGCGCCTGCCTGCGGGCAAGGCCAGAGCAGCCGATCCGCCGAGAGAGCGGATGTGGGCGGGGCCGCTGCCGCTACCGCCGCCGCCGGCGGGAGGTTTGAAATGGCCGCCGCGGGGCCAAGGCCGCTCCGGGGTGGTGGCTGCCCGCCCGCCCGGGGCTGAGGGCGGAGATGGCTACCAAGCGCCTGGCCAGGTGCGGGCCGCGGGGCGGGCACTGGGGGCGGGGTGTCCCTCCCACTGAGGGCCCCGAGGGGTGGGGGTGTCCGGGCGAGCGGGGCTCCGCGCGAGGCCGGGGCGCCGGCGGGGGGCACCGGCTGCGGGGCGGGGGCGTCCGCCCGGCCCAGGCGCGGAGGGGCAGGGGGAGGGCGGCCCGCTCAGCGCGGGGGACGCTGAGGCAGTGCCGGTGCCGCTGCCTTCCGCAGGCAGCTGGGGCTGGCGCGGAGCAGCGCGCGGGCACGGAGCAGCGCGCGGGCGGCGGCGGGGCAGCGCTTCGCGTACCTGATCGTCGTCGACTTCGAGGCCACGTGCTGGCGGGACGCGCGGCGGCGCGGCCCCGAGATCGGTGAGCGCGGCGGGACGCGGCTGCGCGGGCGCGGAGCCGGCGGCGGGGAGGGCGGCAGCGGGGGCGCGGCTGCGGCGGGGCGCCCGGCGGGCTGGCGGTCACGGGAGGCGGCTTTGAACGTTGTGTCTTCGTTGCGTTGTGTTCCTTCTAATTCCTGATGTTTCAACCCCGGTTCGAGGCAAACGGAATGATTTCCGTGAACAGCTTTAACCTTCCTGGCTTTGCGTTTGGGGTTTTTTTGTTTGTTCTGTCACAGTCGAATTTCCAGCAGTCCTGTTAAACACTTCGACGGGAGAGATTGAATCGGAATTCCACACGTATGTCCAGCCCCAGGAACATCCTATTCTCTCTGAATTTTGCACAGAACTGACTGGCATAACACAGGTATAATTGCTATTTAGCAGTGTTTTTTTTTTTAAACATGCCTTTAAAGAGCTAAAGAGAAACACATCTCAAAAGAATTTCAGCACATACTAATACAAACTGTTCTGTTTCATAAAGGCTCAAGTTGATGAAGGGGTCCCTCTAAACATTTGTTTATCACAGTTTTTGAAATGGATTCAAAAGATACAAAAGGAGAAGAAAATTATATTTGGTTCAGATATTCGAAGTTGTTCTACTTCAGAGGCAAAACCATGTACCTTTGTTACCTGGACAGGTAAATAAAACGTTCATTTGCTGTTCTGCGGAATAATACACATAAAAACCAAACACTTGGTGGTGCTAGTGGGATTGCGTCTTCATTTCTACAGAGCCAAAATCCTGTTATTAGGTATTAAAAATGGGATAAGACTGAAAATACGAAATCCATGGAATCCTGATGTGTTCACTACATCTTTGTCTCCAGGGTCTGACATCATTACATGTTTCTGCTTTACATACAGTGAACTTCATCGCCATTCTTGATGAGTCTCAATGATTTAATGAGGTCATTAAGATCTCAACCAGTCGTGAAGTCATTCTTTACTACCAACAGGCATTCACGTATCGTGATGTCCCGTTGCAGCATCTCTAGTGCTTTTCATGTAGAAAGACTTCATTAGCCTGTGCTAACGAAGCCTGTTAGCCTCTGCTTCCTGTCCAGCAGTACAGGAAACTACTTGTATGTTGATGGTATGTCCCTTTATGCAGATTTTAAGCCATGTTTATGTAGATTTTAGAACAGTTCTTCAGTGATGGATTATTTGTGGTATTTTTTTTCTGCAGACTGGGACCTGGGTGTGTGTTTGCAGTATGAGTGTAAAAGGAAGCAGCTGCGAAAACCTGACATTTTAAATTCCTGGATTGATCTCAAAGCAACATACAGGGTAAGATAGATAGACTGTGAAAATTTATACCCACATTATCTCAAAGGCTAACTGTGTCTGAGGTTACAAGACAATATTGTATGTTCCAGTGACTAGAGCAACCCATTTGTTCTCTTTCCATGTTGTTATTGCTCATTAACAAATTGCATGCCCTAGAACTGCGTGAATGCTAGGAAAACAACCCGGTGTTATTGTTGATAAATGAATGATAATCCCAGGAGTATTTTTCGAGTTTCCTTTCCTTTCCTCTTTAGTTTCCTTTCCTTTCCTCTTTAGTTTCCTTTCCTTTCCTCTTTAGTTTCCTTTCCTTTCCTCTTTAGTTTCCTTTCCTTTCCTCTTTAGTTTCCTTTCCTTTCCTCTTTAGTTTCCTTTCCTTTCCTCTTTAGTTTCCTTTCCTTTCCTCTTTCGTTTCCTTTCCTTTCCTCTTTCGTTTCCTTTCCTTTCCTCTTTCGTTTCCTTTCCTTTCCTCTTTCCTTTCCTTTCCTTTCCTCTTTCCTTTCCTTTCCTCTTTCCTTTCCTTTCCTTTCCTCTTTCCTTTCCCCTTTCCTTTCCTCTTTCCTTTCCTTTCCTCTTTCCTTTCCTTCCTTCCTCTTTCCTTTCCTTTCCTCGTTTCCTTTCCTTTCCTCTTTCCTTTCCTTTCCTCTTTCCTTTCCTTTCCTCTTCCTTTCCTTTCCTTTCCCTCTTTCCTTTCCCCTTTCCTTTCCTCTTTCCTTCCTTTCCTCTTTCCTTTCCTTTCCTCTTTCCTTTCCTTCCTCTTTCCTTTCCCTTTCCTCTTTCCTTCCTTCCTCTTTCCTTTCCTTTCCTCTTTCCTTTCCTTTCCTCTTCCTTTCCTTTTCCTCTTTCCTTTCCTTTCCTCTTTTCTTGTCCTTCCTCTTTCCTTTCCTTTCCTCTTTCCTTTCCTTTCCTCTTTCCTTTCCTTTCCTCTTTCCTTTCCTTTCCTCTTTCCTTTCCTTTCCTCTTTCCTTTCCTTTCCTCTTTTCCTTTCCTTTCCTCTTTCCTTCCTTTCCTCTTTCCTTTCCTTTCCTCTTTCCTTTCCTTTCCTCTTTCCTTTCCTTTCCTCTTTCCTTTCCTTTCCTCTTTCCTTTCCTTTCCTCTTCCTTTCCTTTCCTCTTTCCTTTCCTTTCCTCTTTCCTTTCCTTTTCCTCTTTCCTTTCCTTTCCTCTTTCCTTTCCTTCCTCTTTCCTTTCCTTCCTCTTTCCTTTCCTTTCCTCTTTCCTTTCCTTTCCTCCTTTTTCCTTTCCTTTCCTCTTTCCTTTCCTTTCCTCTTTCCTTTCCTTTCCTCTTTCCTTCCTTTCCTCTTTCCTTCCTTCCTCTTTCCTTTCCTTTCCTCTTTCCTTTCCTTTCCTCTTTCCTTTCCTTTCCTCTTTCCTTTCCTTTCCTCTTTCCTTTCCTTTCCTCTTTCCTTTCCTTTCCTCTTTCCTTTCCTTTCCTCTTTCCTTTCCTTTCATTTCCTGACATCTTTTGCTCTGCTTGCTCCCTAACTTCCCTGGTTTTGTGTGCTCTTACTGCTGCCTTACATCACTGCGTAGAAAATAGTCACCACCATCTGTTTAGAGGTACTTGAAGGTCTAGCACGTGAGATGTACTTGGACCAGAAAGTGTATTCTGAACAGCATGAATAATACTGAAAAAATGAATGTGTCTTTTATTACAGTTTACACTGCAGTAGAGTTTTAACTTATGGGGCTAACAGCACCCTGCGTAGTCATGGAAACTTTCAAAGGGTGATCCAGGAGTCTACCTGTCCTGACACTTAAGAGTTTAGGGTCTTAACCTAGGGACCAGAATTAGCTCTCTAAAGACACACAGTGTGAATATTTCCCCTTTCTTGTGATCAAATGAGACACTGGGAGTGAGTAGCAATACTTACTTTTTCTCATTTAAAAAATAATTTATTATATCTATGCCAAAAATATTAATGCCCATGCCTTTGCAATATGCAACAGTTTAAATATCTCGAGGTATTATGTATAGTTATTGTATTCCATGCTGCGCTGTTAAGGCCTGCATCAATGTAAGCCAGAAAGTGCAAATGAATGACTCCTGAGCGAGGATGGAATGGATTAATTTAAGACCGAGAGAAGGGATTCATGGTGTTTTCCATTCCAATTTGTTACAGGGGAAGTAGTTTGCTTACACTTATTTATCCCAACTGTAAAATGAAGATACCTGACTTGCACAATTGTCTTGTAAGATTTATTATTCATAAGGTGGTATTTCTGAAATGGTTTTCACTTCTCTATGAAGAGGTTTTGAAATGCTTTATGTTAAGCACCCGTGTTTTTTTCCTTAGGCCTTCTACAATAGGAAGCCTAATGGGCTAAGTGGTGCTTTGCAAGATTTGGGGATAGCTTTTGCAGGACGGGAACATTCTGGTAAGTGGGATATGATGATCCTCATTTTAATATATATATTTTTACAAAGCTAAATAGCTACTATTCAGCTTTAGCTAGCGAAACTAAACTAGCTACTAATGGCTAGTCAGTAATTTAAATAATAACTATTATTTTCAGGTTATGCAATGTTCTTTCCAACAAAAACATCAAAACAAGAAATGCTTCAAAATCAGAGCTTGTTATTTTGAACCTCACGCTTTATTTCTGAAATCTCTCCCAGTGCTACTGAGTGCATGTTCAACAAGATCCACCTCTGAATCGCTTGGGTGCAAAAGAAGAGGTGGAGGAAGCATAAAACCCCTTGATTTTACCTGATACCTCTGAAGAGCATAATAGTGTAAGAGAATACCAGCACAGTATGATTATTTTAGGACTAATAAAACAGAGCAAGGATTTTAAAAACTGTGGGTATATATTCAGTTCTATGGATTGGTCCTTCAGATGTTTCAGCACAGGGAATTTTTTAAATTTTTCACTTCCACTTCCCTTTTTTGAACTAGATAACTATGTGTCAGGGTTCTGTGAATCCCTGTCATTTGTGTAAAGCTTACCAAGATTACATTTTTCCTCTAATAAGAACTATCCCCAGTAGTAGCTTAAAAAAAAAAAGACATTAATATAACCATACTTTTGAAGGGTTGGATGATTCTCGGAATACTGCTCGGCTTGCTTGGAGGCTGATTTGTGACGGATGTGTGCTGAAGGTTACTAAATCTTTGGATAAGGTTAGTAACTACTTCGTATCTTCTCTTCTACTTCTCTGTAGCCTGGAATGCAGATGAAAGGTGAGCTATTCAAATAATAAACCCATCATCTTGACTATGAATTGAACAGAACATCCCTAGGCTGATGCGCTTATTAATTTTGTGCATTGATTCCTAAAATTTCTGGGTATTCAGTTTATAAAACTTTCTTTTGTTTATGGACTCCCTAGGCACAACCAAAGACTAATTTAATTTCCAGAACTCCGACTATAAACTTCACTGACAAAACTCCACTGGGAAGTAACAGCAGACCTGAAACATCTAGAGATGAAACTCGCAAAACAAACTTTCTGGCTGAGAAAAACCACAACAGTATTGCTGGAGTTAAGATAAATTCTAATGTACAAACTAAAGAACAACAGACAACTTGCACTGATTCTTCTGCAGATGTCCACATTGTACCTAGCAGCAGCTCAAGGACTGAGTTACATGCTCAAGCCCAAAGCTCTTTAAGAGCATCCACTGACAGATTTCCTGTTCCTCTTGAGCAGAACCAGCAATCCCGCAGCACTGTGTCAACAGGCATTCAGCAAGGACTGACCAACGGGCAGCCTCTGAGTACAGCCAGGTATGGACCCCCAGCACACAGCTCAGGACTAGTGCTTGTCTCCACTACCATCTCCTCAGTGAACGTCTCCAATGAGGATATCACTACTAGTTCCGATTGCTTGTCTCTGCTGACTGACTGGGAAGATGTCGCTTTAATACCAGAATCTCAGTATGAACAAAATTCAGACGGCGTTCAATTCAAAGATGACTCAAATACAGATATTTTAACAGTGTTTGAAGAGAAAACAAGTTCAAAACAGTTGGCTGTGATGAGTTCAGATAATCAAAGTTTGGAGAAAACTGTAGTGCCCATGGAACCTCTGAAATCTATCATTTACAAAAGTCCTGATACTACTATCTATAATGTAGGAACAGTACAAAGGCAGACTTCAAATTTTTCAGCTTTTAAGTTACCATCTGCAAAGGTAAATGCCATTTCAGCACAATCAGCATTACCTGGAAATTATTCTACTCATTCAGAGGCTTCTAAAAGAAAACCAACTAGTCCAAAAACATTCCCACCAGCAAAAAAACAGTCTTTTGCTGTATATCAAGAGAAAACTGCGTCTTTTGATCATTCCTTACCTTTAAGAAGTTCAAATTTGCCCAAAGTGTCTCCTGCCATTCTGAACTCCACAGTCAATTTGAATCAGTCTGTAAGAGCTGTGAGAAATGGAAAACAACCAACTCCCCCTCTGTGTAACTGTGGTCGAAGAGCTAAAAAACTGTATGTGTCAAATACTGGTCCAAATCATGGCAAAGCATTTTTTTGCTGTCCTGTTGGCAAGCACGAAGGTAATAAGAAAGGTTGTGGATACTTCAAGTGGGAACATGTGCTTGTAAAAGAGAAATCTAGTGGTCTCACCCTGAATGCAGATGCTTTGTCCTCTCTTGGAACTTACACTAGTAATTTAGGAAATTCTTCCAACAAAAAATATTTGTGTCTTAGACCCTCTATGAGAACTTGAAAATTGATAATTTTTTACGTCTGAATCTTAAACTCAGTAAGTTGGATCATGCTTAATATAATCAAGACAGTCAAATGATGTCAGATACATGTTCTGAGAATTGGACAAAAATGACACTGCTTGGTTAACATAGATAGAAATGGAAATTGCTCAAGCATACAAAAACATAAATATATCATAAAGTATCTCGTTAATGAAGTGTGAGAGACCAAACTATTAAGCGCTAAAATTAAAGTATGAGTAGCCGTTGCTACAAATCTTAAATTTCTGCTTTATCATGTACTTTAAATTCTTTACTAGTCTAGTCCTTAAAGAACATTTTAATGATATGGATTTTATTTACTTTTTTTTCCTAAATAGACTTTCTATTATTATTTCTAAATAATAATGATTATAACTAACTTTTAAAATGTATTTTGAAGTTGTCACCCTTATCAAAAGTGATTCTTGAAGCAACAGTGCTCTCTTAAACTCCTACTGTTTTTCTGTACTTTGAATAACAATAAAGACGAAACGCTGGTGACACTTCATTAAATACTTTTATTTAACACACATCACCTATTGCACTCTTGACTACATGAGTTTCCCATTTCATTTGTATCAGTCTTCCTGCTTTTGTACTATTAGCTATTAGTGTCACACCTGTGACAGTCAAATGCTGGGAATCAGGTAAGAACATATTCAAACCTAAACTAAGAAGGACATAACATAGAGTAAAAGACAATATTCTACTGTGTAAATTTGAAATATCTTACTTTGTAAAAAATCCTGTAAGAAAGCAACAAGTACTTCTAATATTTTCTCCACTCCTTCTGGCGCAGTTCGTTTCTTCTGATCTTCCCGCTAATAGTTTTTGGCAACTGTTGAACAAACTCCATCTGTTGGGAAAGGGAGGAAATTGCAATACAAAGTAAGATACAGTTTACCTAAATTCTTCCTTTTTCTTAACCTCGGCGGCATAGGCTTATAAGCCACATAACAGTTAACACTGTTATGGTAGTGAAAAGTATTTGGGTATGTGAGCACTCGCCTTCCGAGGATACTTGTACGGAGCAGTAACTTTCTTAACATGGTCTTGCAGCTCTTTCATAATTTTTTCTGGATCATGTGAAGCATAGTCAGATGTTAAAACAACAAAGGCTTTTACGACCTAAAGAAGTGACAGAAGCAATGGTTTAAATGCCAATGAAACAGCATTACACAACAGTTAAGGTCTGAAACTTTAACCAAACATTTGTTGACAAACTGCAGAACAATGTATAGGGCAGGTACAGAAAGCTTTGCCAAGGTCTGTGTGCACTCGCTATTGGTCTGGACTGTGCAGGCAGTTTACATACATTTAATAAAGATGAAAAACTGTAAGTATCTGAATGACAGGGAAAGCTTCAAATGGTGCTTTTGTTATATTGGATCTGGGGCAATTGCCTTGGTCGTTTTTTTTTTTTTTTCCAGTGTGGATCCTCTGGTGTCTGATAGAGTAGAAATGGCATCATGAATTTATTTAGTTTTAATTTTAAGAAGAAAAAAAAAAAAATCCCTGGATAGATAAATCCCTTGGAAGTTGGGCTTTACTAGCTCTGGTATGCACAAAGCCATTTAAATATATAAGCTTAACTTGTTTACCTCTCCTCTGATGGGGTCTGGACTGCTGACAACTGCTGATTCCAGCACTGCAGGATGCTCTACGAGGGCACTTTCTACTTCAAATGGTCCAATACGGTATCTTTAAAATGGAGGAAAAGGCTTTTAGTAGTATTTGATAACACCTGAACATAACCACATCGGAATGATCTGTGTTATTCTATATCTATGTTAATCAGTCTTAAATTACCCAGCAGAATTAATGACATCATCAGCTCTTCCAACAAACCAGAAGTATCCATCCTCATCCATAATCCCCCTGTCTCCAGTGACATAAAAATCCCCACGTATTGTTGCCTCTGTTTTCTCTGGATCATCCTAGGAAATATTGAATTGCATTTTACATGAAAACTACCTGAAAAATACATGAAATTGCATTCTAACTTATTTATCATATACATTATAGTACAGTCAAATATTCAAAAATTTCAGCTTTTCACACTGGTCCATACTGTGGTCATGTCCATCAGATTCAAGTGGGATATTAATAACAGAGAATTACTAATTCATTACTGAGATACAAAACTAGGTATAAAATTCATAATTTGCAATAAATTAATGAAGTTTCACTACTTGTGACTGACTTGAAATTGTAATATATTATGCCTCATGGCTTTAGGAAACACTGAAGGTCGCAGAAACATATAGGCTTATGGAACTGAGAATTTGCTTTTAGGTGATTATCCTTTAATGACTTTTTCCTTTGTATTTCTAGCATCTAACCTGAGATATCTTTTTTTCACCCCAGAAAAGTTTTGGCTCAGCACAGCACGATTAACAAGTACTCTTTCTCCAGTAAATGCAACTGACTTCTGCAAGAATTTTTCTATGCAGTATGCATGGTGTTCCTTTCCCACATGCTCAGTACTACTCAGAAGACTTGACTCTAGGCTGAAATTATCCATAAAATTAAATACGGTTTCCTGGTGTCAGAACTGAAAGCACTATGCGTTTGTTTTACTGGTTGTGGGACTGAAAATTCCAACCAACATTGAAAAAAGTTGAAAAACTTTGCCATGCGTGAAACACTCCATGAAGTTCAAATCTGGAGGGAAGGGATTTATTTGAACAGTGTCCTACTTCTCAGATGGGAGTTCCAGCACTTAGGCCAAAGAGTATTTTGGGATTGGGGGGTCTGTCAAACATTTCCCTTTCTATCAAGGAAATGGCAACCAAAAGAAAGTGGTTTTTAACTTGCTAGGCAGGACAATCTCATCCAACACATAATTGTTTGTATAAGCAGACCAAGCATCTGCAGAAAAAAAAAAAAAAGGAAATTCCTCTTTCCTCCCCATAGGTTTTCAGACTGGTAAACAGAGTATATGTAAATGAAATGGGGCATTAGATTCCTTGTGACAGAGATTTAACAGAATATCTACTTTAAATGTAGAAATATTCTTACAGCATAGCCAGTGAAAAGAAAAAACGATCTTGTAGGTTTTACTCTGATGGCAATATCTCCTTCTTTTCCAGGAGGCAGAATATTACTGTTTTCATCTATAATCTAAAAATAAGAAACCACAGTTTTATTAATTTGGAGCAAAATGAAAAAGCATTAAGTTAAGATTAGAGAATCTTGGTGCGCATTTAAAACACATAATCAAAGTACTTGTTTTATTGGGAAATGATTTGGAGCAGTAGGGGGTCTTACTCTGACAACTGAAGTGGAAGATTATTACTAATCCACGGTACTTTGCTTTATGTCTTTTATCTGAGGAACGCCAAGTACTACGCAAACATGTAATGAAGTCAGTAGGACCCCAGGGAGGATCACACGTAACGGAGTGGGAAAACTTAAGAACGGAAAGAAAGATACTAAAAATATCAACCCATATTGCAAATTGATCTGTTGCTAGACTCTGCTCCAGCAGTTTTGTTATCTCCAGGAAACAACATTCACTTCCACTCGTCCTTAACTCAGCAATTTAATTTCTATCCCTGCCTTAACGTTTGACTGACTGTCAGTCAGCAGTCAGTTGTCATCTATGGTGGTGAAGACGGTGCAACAGGGAAGTCATATTGCTTATTTTGCACGCTCAGTTTGGGGCTGTAGCATGCATTTCTTCACTCTTTCATGCACTGCTGAACGATGGTACATGGTACAACTCCGTGTTAGAGCTTTCAAACCTCTTTAATGGGAAGTGATTATGCAAGAGAGAGAGATTGAGTCACCAGAGGTACAATACCTTGACATCATACCCTGGAGATGGCTTTCCCATAGAGCCAGGTTTGATTTTCATTCCCTTAAAATTTCCACAGATCAGCACCTGTAAAAGTGTTGGGTTTGGGTTTTTTAAAAATTAAACCGTAGCTGGTATATTCAGTCTTCAGCTTAGATTTAAAATACTCAGCTAATATCGTGTTTCTGAGAAACACTAATTGTCCTCATAATAATCATATATTCAATGATTAAACTTCCAGAAATAAACTATGCCCCCAGAATCATGCCCACAGTACCAAATAATGTCAGTGACTGGTCTAAAGATAGATTTTAAAGCAGAATTTGGAATGCAGTAATGAGGAATATACCCCTTTTGTGTTAGTGCCCGATCCAAAGCCCACAGGGATGAAAAACAGTCCTTGGATTTTGGATGAAGCTGTTAAGATTGTTCCCTGACTAACAAAAACTGTGTTTTTCCAGTGTTGCTTACTGCAATTGACTTTTTGCCTGCAAGTCCTAACTGCATATAATCATTTTAATAATTTGAATCACTTTTTCTTGGCAATCTGAATAGAATTTATTGCTGTACCTGTAAAGCATACATTTCTACATTTGTAAAGCAGAACATACTGTTTCTGTCTGTCCATAGCCTTCATGAATATCCAGCCCAGTCTGAGCTTTCCATTCTTCCATCACGTCAGGGTTGATTGGCTCACCAGCACTCACGCAGTGCCGCAGGCTTTTGAATGTAGAACTTAGTGGGAAAGAGAAAACAAATAATTGGCAGTCATCTATCTGCTAAGGCCCATTTCACTACTGTATTCCTGTATTGTGGGGTCCTTTCTACGTGAGAACAAAATTTTTACTGGGTCCTATTCATTCAATTTGAATTGTATTGTGTTGAACAAAAACAAACCTGAAAAAAAAAATGGTTAAGCTACCCCTAAATCTTTATTCTGATGTTGTTCCTAATACGTAAGTTTCAAAATGTTGAGAAATACATGATCTGAGTTACTGTTACGCCTTTGTAAATTTGGAATAAAATACGAGCATTTGGTCCACTGTTTTGATCAAATACACCGACAAGGATACTCTGCTTTTGCTTACCTGGACAGTTTATGTTGCACAAACATTCGATAGGCAGTGGGAGGAGAACAGAAGACAGTTATGGGAAATCTTGACAGGCTCTAGAGAATTTAGAACAAAGAAAAAGTAAATTTTGCCAATACACTGAAACCTGTGAGGTCCCATCTTCATTGTAAGGGATAACGTAACGATCTCTGCATCCAGCTCACGAAACACTCAAACAGAACATGAAGTGTCCTAAAAGCAGTTAGTTCCGTGCTTGCCAATGTACAGCAGTTACACTTAACTAGTTTCTTCTTCAAAACAGAATCTACACCATTTTACAATTAGTTCAACACACCAAAGTTTTTTTTCTCTTGAAAGTTCTACAGTTTCTGCTGCAGAATGTCTTAATAATTGCATTTTAAGTAGAAAACAAGTGAAACCATAAGGCTACTTTTGTAGATGCTCTGTAAGTGTACAACTGATAGCATTCTTCAATATATCCTAATATTAACCAGCAATTTCCAGTCATCTAATTAACATGGATATGACGATAAAGTAATTTAATGCAAAAGGAAACATCGTTGTCTTTTTCAAATGATGAAGAGGTGTGTGTGGGAGATGTAAGAGAATATAATGTTTGTGCCTTTTGTTAAAGAAATTCAACCTTGCTGCCTCTTCGCTCCTCAACTTTGAATTACATGGTGCAGGCAACTGACATTCTCATTCATCTGTTATTGTCACTTATTTTAATAACAACATCAAAGCGCTCCACAAATCCCAGAACAATTCCTTGTGTACTTCGCTTTTAGGCCTAATAATGGATGTTTGCAGATTTGTGCAGTCAAATCCAAATGAAACTCTCCGGATATCCAATATGCTTTTGTTTTGGGGTATGTATTTGCAGCACTCACTACTTAATTAATTGGTTGCTTACTGCCTGGTGAAAGTTCTAACTGTGCTGTGGTGCTGCCCCTGTGCAGCGCCACGGGAAAGGAAAACCCAGGAAAGACCAGCCAGGGAGAACAGTGCTGTTTGTTGCTGGGCTTTCCTCACCTACCTCAAAGACAATGCTTGGGTCGAAGTGTGGCATCTTATGTACAAACACACATGCCCCTTGAATCCATGGTGAAAAAATACTGCTCCAAGCTGACTTTGCCCAGCCCGTATCTGATGTATTCCAAAATATATCTGAGGAGGTCAAGTCCAGCCAGTACCTGGTAACACAAGGAAACGGTCCACAGTCTCTATTTGGCAGGAATAAGGCAAATATTAAAATATCAACAAGAGATGCGCCAGTGAAGCAAATCCATCACTGGTTGTCTTGGGTAAATGGCAATTAGAAATAGCTGAATTTCTCAGCAGGAGTAAGTCACAGCATAGTGAGGATGTCATCAGGATAGACTGATGTTGCATTTTTCTAAGGTCAAAATTTTACTGATGGACAAGCTAACCCCACCTCAGAAGATGATGTTGTATGAATAGGTATGAGATTGCTGAACTCATTTTTAGGCATGAGGATATTTCTCTTGTTTACTTACTTCTAGTTTGGTATTTTCTGATTTGTTATTCTTTGCCTGTTAGAGTGAAGTGCATTGCCATTATCGATTTTATAAACAACATTGCTTTATAAGTTCAAAGATTCTGAGCCATCAGCACTTTGTTCCTGCAGGAGCTGTGTCTAATCCAGACACATAAATTCAGATCCCTAACAGACCCACGTTTTTTTTCCTTTTTATGGTACAGACTTCATAAACTTGTGCTGATGTTCAGTTCACCGGCAATCTACTAACTACACACAATGAAGAACTCACCAAAAGTTAAACAAAATGTTAAAAATAAGCTAGTGACTATATGACTGCTACATTCTGTATACACTAAGGCAGCTGGTCTGAAACTGCCTTGTTTTATGGAAAAAAAGCCCCACTTTTGGGGATGTAAAACAACAGCTGTTTTTAAACTATCGAAACAAAAGTTTCAGGTAAAAATCTTGTGTTTCTCTTCCTTCTGCTATGTGATCAGCTACAGAAGCATGTCTGATTTAAAGTGAGATCTGTACCTTCCACTTACTGTGAGGCCAATACCATAGCTACAGTGGGAAAGTTCAGCCATTTTTGGAGATCCTGTAGTTCCACTGGTAAAATAGATGGCCATTGGATCTTGACGCTTTGTGGTCACACATTGGTGATCAGAAGAAGCATTTCTTAAAATAAGCAAAACGATGAATAAAGTGATTTTAAAGTATGACTTACACATTTTTGAAAATATTTAACAAAAATAACTGTAGCAATCAAAAGTGTCACAAACAGTGATATTTTTCCACTGGACAGTTCTAAAAGCTGAAAATGTTTCGGCGTATGTCAACATTTCCTATTCAAAACAAACCACGGTGCCTTTCTTTCATTATTGCTGTGGCACTTTCATAGTGGTGGTTACTCACTTCAGGAGATCTTTAACGTTCAGCCATCCTTCTCTGTGTCCCTCTGACACAAGCAACTTCAATTTCAGGGACTGGCATTCAGCCTCAACTGAGTCTACAGCTGGTGCCACAGAATCATCAGTGATGATACACTTTGCCTTGGATTTCTGTAGTCGATGAATAATGTCTTTTGCTGTCAACTGCTGTGTGCCAGGAATCAAGACAGTTCCTAATGGGAAGGAAGCAGAATGGAAGAACAGTCTCAATGTTTACGAATAACACCTGTGCCTACAAGCAGACTTTGTCTTTACTTTGTTCTTTTGAGTGGACAGAACTGTACTAAAAGCAAGACTTGGCCCTACATTTGTAAATATACTGATTTCTTTGATGGAAATACTGCAGCTATTAGTTAGCAAATACCACATTGATCATGGGACAGCAAAAAAAAAAATCACCAGAATAACTTTCCTTCTGAAAACACTGGCCCTGGAGCATGCCATCTCTCTGGACTTGACTTCTTTACTGGTAAACATAGCTGTTGCCTCACAAGGAACACTGATAGTGCTTGTGAGGCACCAAGATATTCTGGGTTGTAAATACTGGGAAGCTGAGTACTTAACAGATTGCGCTGGGGAATACGTGAAACAGTTAAGCATGGGCTAATTTCACCGCTAGTTAGCAAGAAGGTGCGCTTGTGATCACAAGTGCTGGAAATAGGAGAATGACAGAGGCACATGGAATCACAGAAGGTTTCCCTAACAGCTAGAGCATGTGCAAAAGTCTTAAAAGCAACATGAAGAAAAAACTTGGCATGAAGAATGTTTTCGACCAGCATGACACTAGTTCATCCTCATTAATATGTTGGTAGTTCTGAGTGCATTAAACAGCAAGGATTGGTTTAAGCCACAATTTCTGTACCTATATACCATTTCTGTGCTTTTACTAACCTGTTCTCATGCAAGCCACATTCACCAGCCACCACTCCGGGATCCGGGGCAGAATCAGAATAACTCTGTCTCCCTGTTGCAGACCGCAGGCATCCGAGAGTACATTTGCCATTTTCCTGGACAGCACTCCCAGCTCCTCAAAGCTCCACCTCACCTCTTCTCCGGCACCATCTACCCACCAAAATGCTGGGTTTTTAGACTTTTTTCCCTGCTATAGAACAACAGGGTACAGTATAAATGCTTCATTTTAGAAACACATTGCCTTTAAGTCTGAGGAAGAAACGCGTTCATCACCTATTCAGCACTGGAGAAACCTGAGATGCAATAGAAATTTGCTGCTGATTCCAAATGAGGCAGAGAACGCTCTCTTAGAAAGAACAGCCTATAAACATCATTTAGGAAACTAAACTTGAATTCCTTTCCTAAGCTCTTCATTTGACATTCTGAACAGGTTTACAGTAATCAGCACAGAGAAAGAAGAATCTTTTTGGTTCAGGTCACACCAACAAAGCAGCTGATGAATGTCGGTACTTCTGGGTTGTGCCGCAGAGTTTCCTGAGCCCTCAGAGCTCATTTTCAACTTCATCTGGAATTAGGCCTCTTTGGTACTTCTGAAAATTAAATCAAAGTTTCAAAAGCGTAAGCTCACACAGTGGGACCTTTAATCAATGTCTCACCTAACTGATGTGTGAAGTGTGATTTGAAATGTATGTATACAATGTGTGCTAAGCAGTAGCAGTGTAGTAAGTCACTTCCTGAGAAAAAATTCACTGGGGCAGCAAGAATATAACACCTTATTATCTTTTGAAGGTACAAGAACACTAAGGTTCATTTTCAGGGAAGTAGATTTTATCTGTGCACTTCAGAGGGCAAAACGTCTTCTCCAGAGGCTGTTCCTTGCTCTGCTTACAGCCTGCTGAAACCTGTTTTTCCTGCAAAAGGAACGATTGTGTCAGACAAGTGATACCTCTGCTCTGTCCTTGCTGCCAGGCTGAACGTAACTGCCTTTAGCCTCTTGTCATGAACAACCTGAGCCTGCAAAACCAGTCCTACATCCACAGAGATCAGACCTATGTAGTAAGAGAGGTGACAGACCTATACTCCATATGTTTTTTCTATACTCCCTTTCCTTGCAAAGAGCTTATGTCTGGTTTGGGGTTCAAAATTGTTCAGTTTTGTAGATTCTAAGTCCCTGGGTGCAAAAGCTTTCACATTTGGGATAGGTGAGTGAGGTTTGACATTACATTGTATTTATTATTCATTTTACAGGCAGGTAATGAAACCCACAGAGACCAAGTGACTTCCTGGCACATCCCGGTAGGCTGCGTGTCACGGCTGATAGGGGAATTGATGCAAGGTTTAGAGTGGTTCAGTTCACAGTCTTGTTTATGAGGCACCTATTTACTCACACTCAATCTCACTCGAGTTACTGATTAAAGGAAAGAACAATTCAGACTCATGGACAGGACAGCGTGTGGTTTAAGGGATTTACATGTCCAACCTGCATGAGATGATCACCAGATTATAATCAGAACATAATCTCAGTGTCTTGGTTATTGGATTTGTCACATACTCAGCATTAACAACCAGCATTAAATACTTCAGCATCAGAGAAGCCAAGTAACTCTTACCTTTTCCACTTCGGTCCATCTGTCCAGCACATCTCTTGCAAAGTTGAAGTACTCTGGCACCTCTGGTCTATACTGTTGTTTTATGGCTTCGTAACTCAAAGTGGCATGAGCTGGGTAGCAACGGCTGCAAAGCTGGAGAGATCTTCTCAGGGGAGCCCGCAGGGACATAGCACTTGGGATCTTCAGTAAAAAATGCGCAGCCGCAAGAGACGTAACAGTCTCTTCAAGGTTATTCCTTACTGATTATTTCTCCAAGAAATGCTACAGTGATACAGATACAAACTTGGTATTAGCCATGCAGTTTCAGAACAGCTTTTACTACTACACAGTGGAACACACTGGCACAACAATGTCAACTGTTAATTGCAGTAACTGCTGAGGACAGTTCCAGTTGGGCCATTGCCTGGCCCCTCTTCTCCAGTGACCATCATGCAGCTGAGATCCTGACCCTGCATTCAACCAGCAGCGTTCAGCCCTGTCACTGTGGCAGTTTTCCGTAATTCACGTTCCTTTCCTTCCCACAAGCCCCACTAACCTTGTAGATCATGTTTTAGTTGCCTGGTTCAGCAGAGAGGCACTGAATGCTACCCAAGCACTTCAACCCTGACTTCTGCAAATGCGATGTTTGCTGCTGACTCACAACATAGAAGTAACAGCGTGGACCAATATGTTGCACAGATAATCTAGCAATCATGCATTAATTACTGGCTGACCACAGTGTCACTTGGTACAAAGATATTGACAGGTTTTCTAGTTTATCAGCACTGGGGATATATTGGTTGCCAGGAATGAAATGAACATAGCAAAGCTCTGAAAAGATTCTAAGTATTGATTTTTTTAAACATTATTTTGATGTGTAGTCAGCAAAAAGTGCCACTTTATGCGACAGGGAAACTTTAAAAGATTCCCTGAAAAAGGATCCAAAATGCAAAGCTTTACTTCTCAAAAAGAGTTAACTTAGCGGGAGGTCTGAAAGCTCCAAAGTCATTATTTTCATGCATTGTCAACTGTCCTTTATTTACAAAATACTATAAACACTGGTAGTTCCTCATGGAATTAATAACTATCCAGCTGTAAAATCATGTGATTTTAGTGATTCAGTGAAGCAAAGGGACGTTTTTTAGATCTGTAACATTCAGTCTGTGTACGACAAACACAGGAGAGAAACCAAGCCAAATGAAAGACAGAGAGGGACAGGGAGAAGAGGGAATGTGGACAGACAAGAGCCAAATCAGCACTACTCCAGTGCCAGACAGCATCCTGGCCAGCGGTTTGCAGGGGTGGGTGGAGGGTCAGCTACCTGGTCAGAAGGCTGACAGTCCCAACTTACTGCCGCTCCGCCTTGCACCGAAGCGGAGCCCTCTCAGTGCTGCGATGTGCCACGGCTTTGACTCCTTACACAGACCTCGGACTCCTGGCCGCACGCCTGCTCTTGCACCATTACTGTGACCAGCAACCAACTCCTGTGTTCCTTACGTGTACTTTGGACTCACACACAGGGCAGCTGAGTCCAGCACAGTGAGAATTGCTGACAGGTTTCTGCAGAGCTCAGAGTGGAGGTAGAAAGTTTGAGTCTCAAATTTCTCCTGTTTCCTTCTCCTCCTCTCTTCCCACCGACCAGCCCCTGAAGGAACACAGTCATAAGACCTTGCTACAGCCAAATCACATTTGTTACACTCTGGCTGGAGCAACACAGGAGCAACAGTCTTGCGACTGGCTTTGCAACTACACCGCTCAGCAGGTAGCTTGGGGCTCCTCAGGTAACCACAGCAGTTCAGCCACAACAACAGTGAGCACCAATTCCTGGGATGCTGCAGCTGGTGCCTAGACCAGGTTTCTTAATCCCTGGGAACTTGTGAGGTTTTTGTAAGAGCTCCGCCTCATGTTCAGAGAACATACAGTTATGTGGTGCTCCAACATTGGCGCCTTCTCTGCTCTGCTTCTATGGGAGAGGGTGGAGGGAATGTGTGCTACCCCCTCTGCCATCCAGGCCACAGCCCAGCATCACTGTGGGCACGACTGTGCCATTGACATGTGCCTCTCCCTTCACCCTCTCCTGGGAGGATTTCACTCACTGGGGAGCGAGTGACAGTCTTAGCTTACATCGAGGCATCAAGATGCATAAGAGTTTGGCTGTCAGAGCCCTGAATTGCTCCTGCTGTATCTCTATCCTCAAATCACGGCTCTGAGGACAGCAGAGAGATTGCTAACACACATCTACATCTTAGGAGCAGAACAGTCCTCTGGGTGCTGATCAGTGAGGGTGATGCTGCGGCCTTTCCTGGCATGTAGGTTCTGTAGTTTTGCCTGAACTCCCTCCTCGGGTTCTCGCCACGTCTGTAAACAGCACACTCAAAGGAGATGTTAACCAGCTCCCTGAAATGTTCACTGCAGCAGAAACTGATCCAAAACAGATTCCCCCAAACAACAAAGCTGCTCTCTGCCTAGTGGTAAAAGGAGACCTACAGTCACTCTTCGGTAGTGACATTTTAAGTAGTTCTTTCAAATGCATGTGATGAAATCCTCTCAGAGCAAAGGCAGGAACAGCCTGAAAGGGATTCCCTACCCAGGAAAATCACATCACCCCAGAGGAGGCATGAATGCTAAGAGAAAACGACAGGAATGGCTTGTGATAAAGTCAGTGAGTGTGCTAGGAATATATGGGGAAGAAGGTTTTCAGTTTAGGAAGAAAACTGTATCTTCCACAATGACTTAACTTGTAACCTTCTCTTTTGGTAGGGCACGTAACTCATTTCCAGAGCACCGATGGGTATTTCCAAGTCACCAGCCCTTTTCACTACCGAAGTATCCTTGTCACATCCTCAGTGGTTAATTGCATATCCTCTGCACCACTCACAGCTGCCTGTAGAAATTCTTCCTGGTGTTTCAGACATGTCCTGACATGCCCATTTCCAGAGACTACCACTATAATTCACCAGAACTCTTGAGTCTTTCACACAACCCCAGCTCTGCAAAGATGTAGTGACTTTTAATTTATGTGTGGTCAATAATCCCACCGATGTCTAACAACTGCTATAGAATTGTATGAGTCTCAAAGGCTTTGCAGGAACAAAGCTTCGGATAAGATGTAAACGCCCCCTCCTGCTGTGGCTGTAACTGATCAATACTTCCATCAATTCATGACGTTTCCTTTTTTCCTACTTTAGCTCAATTGCATTCTCTGGATGTAAATAATATGATAGTCCTGCACTTAGTGAGGCCCCCTTAGCTGTCTCCTCCACCTATTTTCACAAAATGTTGAGGAACTTAATTCTTCTGCCCTTAATTGTCCAAGCAGCACAAGAGTTACTGCAGGGAGAGGAGGCTCTTACGGACAGAGACATCTTCTTTCAGAAACTACACTATGGGCCATGTTTTTTCTGTGACACATGCCCTCTATTATCTCAGGCCCAAAATTACCTCTATAAAGCGTTTCTATTTCAGCTGGTCCCTCTGTGCCACGACACCTTCGGGAGCGGACAGGGAGCCGGGGAAGCAGCCGGAGCCCGGCCCTGGTGTGTTCCGGGCATCGGTGCGGAGCGGGGCTGGAGTCTGCCTGTCCCGCTTCAGCCAGTGTCAGCCCTGCCCTCTCCCGGCCCAGCGCTCCTCTGAATTCTGGAATCATTAATGCAAACTCGTAATGCTGGAATTCAATTTTGAGGGAAGAGAAAGCACCAAACGCCACGAGTGACTGAGTTTGGCCACAGCCGAGCGTGCCGAGTCCAAAGTACTGTGCCTGGGGGAATGTTCGACCTCCCCCCGGCGCGTCTGAAGTCTGAGGCGAACTGTAATTTTCCATTGTTTTGGTGATTTTTTTACCTCCGAGGGCCCTGCTCTGCCTACAGGAGCACCGGCCACGAGAGCAGCCTGGGAGCCGGCGAAGGGTCTCGCTGGGGACCCCACCTGGTGCTGGGGCTCGGCCTCGCCGGAGCAGTCGAGCAGAGCCCGGGCGCGGCGGCCGCTGCCCGCGCCCGGTGCCCGCCGGTTCCCTGCGCGCTCCCGGGAGGGCCCGGGCGCGGCTCCGCGCCGGGCCGCGGGGCGGCGCTGTGCGGGGCGCGGCGGGCGGCGCGGGGCTGACGCCATCGCGGTGCGCGGCGGCGGCGGCAGGGGGAGGCGGTCGATGGCCGCGGCGGAGCCGGCGGCGCGGAAGCGGCGGCCCAAGGGGCACTTCGCGGCGGGGCGGGCCAAGCGGCCCCGCGGCGGCGGGCGGCAGCTGGAGGCCGGCATGCGCGGCATCCTCATCACCTGCAACATGAACGAGCGCAAGTGCGTGGGGGAGGCCTACAGCCTCCTGGGCGAGTACGGGGACCTGCTCTACGGGCCCGAGCAGGTGCGTGCGGGCCGGCCTGTCGGTCGGAGCTGGGCGGGAGGCGGCCCTCAGGCCGGGGAGCGCGGCCCTGCGCGGTATCGGCGGCCCCCCGCAGCTCCCGCCTCCCTTTGCCCGCAGCCGGGCAGCGCTGACGCTGGCGAGGCGGGGAGAGCGGCGCCCTGAGGCCTCCTCGCCCTTTCTGTAGGTAAAAACAACGTGTTTGTGTTCGCCTCGCGCACGAAAATGCTGGTTTCAGTCCGCAGAGCCCAGCGCAGCCCCGCGGGTTGGCTGGAGAAACAGCCTTTGCCCGTCGCCTCCGGCCCCCGGGCGCGGTGGTGCGCTGCTGCCGGATTTTCAGTTGTGGGACGTACCTTGTGTGAAGTTTTCAGATCCCGAGGAGCAGCTGTCTGGAAGCGAGAGGGAGGAGGATGAGGACGACGTTGAGGCTGCCCTGAAGAAGGAGGTTGGCCAGATCCGTGCCTCCACAGAGCAGAAGCTGCGGCGGTTCCAGTCGGTGGAGAGCGGTGCCAACAATGTGGTCTTCATCAGAACGCGGGGCATAGGTGGGACATCAGCCAAGGCTCTGTAATGCTGTGGGGATAAACTGCTCTGACGGTGTCAGTGACAGGCTGCAGAGCGGGACTTCCAAGAAACTCGCGTATACCAAACAAATACAGGGTTTCCCCTTACCTTTGGAATTGCCACTGAATTTTGTCGCGGAGTCGCTAAAGGTAGAGGAATCTGCTTTGCCAAAATAATCTGTGATAATCCAGTTTTGGTATAGTGAACCAGCTCTTTATAGGAAAGGATTTGAGGCTGACAGCAGTGCAGCCAAGCACGCGTTTCCCCAGCTTATTATTTAGAGGGGAAAAGAAGGGAGAAAATGCCTTCAATTTGTTTCTCATACTTAGCTGTTTTTCTTGTAGAGCCTGAGAACCTGGTGCACCATATATTACAGGACATGCACGCCACTAAAAAAAAGAAGACGAGAGTCATTCTGCGTATGCTGCCCATTTCTGGAACTTGCAAGGCTTTTATGGAGGATATGAAAAAATACACAGAAACGTTTTTTGAGCCCTGGTTTAAGGCCCCTAATAAGGGTACTTTTCAGATTGTTTACAAAGCTCGTAATAACAGTCATATGAGTAGGGAAGAAGTAATTAAGGAATTGGCAGGTATGTATGGATTTCACACAGAACTAAGAACAAGTATATAAGCAGCCCACAACTGCATGCATAATGTAGGTCAGATTATTAAAAGTGGCCTTAATGGGCATATGTATTTGTTGCTTAAAATCTGTATGCTGAATTACAAAAGCTTCTCTAAGACTTAAAGCTTGACATCAATATTCCTTGTTGGTGTCTTAAGAGACCACAAGCACAGAAGAGTGCAGTGTTGAATGTAATTTGGAGTGTCAGTTATATGTGCTTTGAAGCGACTGCTGTCAGGCTTTCTCTCTGGGTGCTACACTGAAATAACGTGTTACTATTTCCATTGAGTAGATGACTCAGAAAATAGCTCCACCTGACTCGAGTATTTTGTTTCTTGGTGTAATAGTTTTTCAATTACTTCAGTCCTACTGGTGGTAGGACTGTCTTACGAGAGTACCGCTGAGTTCTGCTACTTTAAGCAATTACAAAAATGAGTAATTGGTTACAACTAAGGGGGGATGTTGCCTTCTTTCTCTTAACTCTTACCCTTTCAATAGGGTATGCTTATGTCTAAAACAGCTTTTCCAGCATCTTTTAAACTACGTCTTGTTTTACAGGAATTGTGGGTAGCCTCAATCCAGAAAACAAAGTCGATCTTAATAACCCACAATACACAATTGTGGTGGAAATAATAAAAAACGTCTGTTGCTTGAGTGTGGTGAGAGACTATGTTCTGTTCAGAAAATACAATCTACAGGAGGTGGTGAAGAGCAACAAAGACGACACACAAAAAAACCCATCAAGTCTGATAGAAGACCAGAACTCGAAGATAGTGAAACCAGAAACTGAGGAGAAGAGCTCAAAAGAAGTGAAACAAGAGAACAGGAATCAAGGTGAAACAGAAGCTGAGCCCAAGGGGAGTGATGCGCTGACAGTATAGAAAATGTGGTAGAAGGGAAAGATAAACACAATCGCAATTAAAAAAAGTTGCCCTAGAGTTCTGAAAGGGCATTTTAAACAGGAGAGTGGGTTTTGTTTTGAAATCTTGTTTTTAAAATCCACACGTGTAAGAATTTTAATGCCTGTTGCAGGTGGAGCTGACATTACAGCAGATGTAAGAGTGCTCAAGAGTTCATCACCTTCCTGGTGAAGCTTGCTGTCATTCTTCTACAGCTTTGTTCTGCATTGCCTTTACCTAGCACAAAAAGCAGGGGTGTGTGCATGCATATGTAAACGTGGCCATCCTGACATATATCGACTCTCCTCTGTTGTATCTGATGGCTATAGAAATCAAAAGGCAGTGCAGAATTAGCTCTATCAGGAAGTTTTGACAGAAGTGAGAGATCTGAAAAAGACAGTTGCTTGCAGAGGGTTTTTAAGGAAGTGATCTGACAACTCGTGTGACTGCAGAACTCATACGTTTTTCTGTGTGAACAACAGAATAAGCTAAAACCAATCATGTCCTGTATGATGGAGGTTTATATATATATATATATTGCTCTTCAAGGATATGCTAAGTCTTGAAAGTGAATGGGAAGAACTGCTACGGGCAAAATACTTGAATATTTTGAGATTATTTAGAGTAATGGATTTGACTGTTCTGGAACAGTAGAAAGTACAGTGCAGACATTGCAGATGGTTTTAGCCAAAACTACATGTGTGTTTACATTATCTGTGTTTACAGCAGTTACTAGATTATACGAAATGCTGTAGCCACTGAACAGAATCTTTTTGAGTAATTTCCTGCAAATAACCTTTTGCTGCTCTTTCCAAAGACTTAATCCATGGGGAGTTTTATAAAGCCTTTTGTGTTTTTATTTTTTTCTTAGGTCTCAAAATTTGAATTTAAATACTGCTTAGAAACTTAGGAAAGAAGCTCTCCATTCTACCATACTGGATAAGGGGAATGAAGTTAATTTTTGGTACAGTTTTAGTTTTACAGTATTAATTTTGTTTCAGATTGAAAGTAATGTTAGTGAGTCTTTCTGTTGTCCCTTTGTTACAGGAGCTTTTTTTGATATCCCAGCAACTTTTAATTAAAACAACCAAAACCAGTGCAGCTATAACCTGCTTTCCAGTAGGGTTTTGAGCATGCTTCCTGTACAACTGTCTAGCTTTAGTATGTCATTTCTAGCATAAAAGCCTGTGGGTTGCTAATGGGAAAAGACTCATCTTGAAGAACACCACTTGTTACTTGTCTTGTTTCAGTGAAAAGCATGTGTTCAAGTGTCTAACAGTGTTTAATTTATATTTTCCTCTTCTCTCAAAATTGGTTTAGAAGTTGGAAAATTAAGATGATTTTTTTCCCTAGTCCTGTCTCCCTTTCCACCCATTTATTAAAACTCTGTTTTCTTACCTCCATCGGTGTTTTCTTTAAATTTTAAAGCTTTCTGTGTGTGGATTAAAACCAGGAATGTCTAGGTCACACACAGGAAAGAACCATTTGGGACCAGACACAAAGGCCAACAGTGAATGTTTATTGGTGGCTGATGTCAATGATCACGATTAAAGACAGACTACTTATTTTACTAAAGACAAAGATAGACTCGTGGATAGTTTGTGGTTTTGTTTGTTTTGTTTTTGTTGTTTTTTTTTTTTCCTTCTATCTCTCACTCATCTGTGTGTCTACAGGACCTATAGGTCTTCAGAAGGAACTGCTGAATAGCTACCATCCATTTGTCAAGCCTATGTTTGACATTTAGATGCTGCCTATGTGGCAGTCTTAAAGATGTCCGCGTTCTTTTACTTCTGATTTTTCATAATTTGCACATTCATTGAACATTCATTGTTAACACATTAATTTCTAAATCTTGAGGCTTTCAAGATTGATACAAGAAAGGTGCTTAATTAGGATACATGCAAGATCTATGGTAATTTCTGGGAACTTCATTACATACTACCATGAATTCCTCATTAATAAGCTTCTTAAATAGCTGTTCCCAAAGAGTGAAGACACTGCTTCTTCACCTGGTAACCACTTACTTCTAGTTGTACCTAATCACCTCTCCTCTGATGGGATCTGGGCTGCTGACAACAGCTGCCTCAACGACAGCTGGGTGCTGTATCAGGGCACTCTCTACGTCAAATGGTCCAATACAGTACCTTGGAGAAAGAAATGAAATGCTTAGTAAGTGAAAGGTATATGGTTATTTTTCAGACGTTTCTTGGCATTTCAGTTGAAATCTACAAACCCGGAAGAGATCATGACATCATCAGATCTCCCCATAAACCATACGTATCCATCTTCATCTGTGCTCCCTCTGTCTCCAGTGATAGAGAAACTCCCATGGATTGTGGAAACAGTTTTCACTGGATCATCCTGTTGAACAAGCAACAATTAAATATTCTAAACATTGAGAAGTCTTAAGCTAGGAGATGAGTTTTGCCTCTTTGGACACTACCCATAGCATCTTCCATGGCTTGTTTTCTGTTTCAAGAATGTAAGAGCTTGTGCTTGCTTTTTCCAGAAGGGAAATCAGATCAGAAGGGCAGACAGAGAACTGAAGATCACACAGCAGGTCTGCAGAAGAGTAGGAGAGAATGGAAGTTTTCTAAGTCAGAACACTGTCAAGTCAGGTCAAGAAGAGCCACAGCTCTTTGGTGTTGCACCTGCTTCTGTTGGTATAAATACATAGCATGCTGCAGGCCTGAACTGGCTCTCCAGAAATCCACTTTTCGCTTACCAGGTATCGAGTGAAAATAGAAAATGGCCACTGGGCATCCATTTTGATAGCAATGTCTCCTTCTTTCCCAGGAGGCGGAACACTGCCATCTTCATCTATAATCTGCAATAGGTAAGGCAAATGGGTGATGATAACTTCCCATTTTAAGAGAGCCATGTTCTAAAACTAACCAGCAGCCAACAGCTCAAACAAAAAAGTCAGCCAGCCCTGAATACCACTGTATGGTACCGAAACGCGTACGGTATGTGGTACTCTCTTGTGTTTTACTTCCCATGAAATCAACAGCAAACAGAAAAGGAGATCACCATACCTGAACATCGTAGTGGGGAGCTGGCTTTCCCAAGGAGTCTGGCTTAATTTTCATTCCTTTCATGTTTGCACGTATCATTCTCTGTTAGAAAAGACAACCAACCAACCCAGGCATTTTTCACTGTCATTCCTGAGGCTACGCTTGTTCTTGCACTATGCCTACTATTGTGCTAGTGTAAGATCTAAATCTTCCATCTGTGCAAGCCAAAACATTTGTGATCTTCACTGAGAGTCTTGGACAAGAAGTTCAAGATATTTTACAGCTTAAGTAGTCTTGGAAGCAGTATCACAACCAAGCCATAATTCTAAGCAACACAATAAACCCTCTTGTAGGCAATTGCCATGTATTCTAATGCCATCTTTTAACTCAAATAAATATATATGGCCAAGTTCCATATTTATCAAGAGGAATAAGATATCTAAGTCCTCTAACTAATAGCTGAGTTGTAACCCTTTACAAAAAAGCTGACCATACAATTTCGGTTTGGCCATAGCCGTCATAGATTGTCAGTCCTGTTTGTTTTTTCCACTGTGCCATCACTTCTGGGTTGAGTAGTTCCCCTCCAGACAAACAGTGCTTCAGTGTCTTGAATGCGTACCTTCATAGACAGAGGACATTGCTGAGCATCAGAGAACAGAAAGGGACAAATTCTGCTCTCCCTGACATCCGTATGTCCAACCCCATGTCTTCAGGACACACTGGTCTCAGAGTTAGGGTTCGGGTTGAGAGAAAGCCTAGAGCTCCCGCTGGAGTGGGGCTGGAAAGGGGCTGCCAAGTGGTGAGCTGCAAAGACGCGCAGGACTGATGGCAGTGCAGCCACACAGCAGCGTAACTAAAATACTAATTTACATGTAATTCAGACCATTTATCATTTCAATAGTGAAATACAGTAGGGGAGAGGTTTAAGTAATACCAGTAACTGCTACTGATCGGAAGCAGCTGGTAATATGCGGCACCCAAGAGAGTCATGCTGCAAAATCCTTCCTGTGTTATATTCCTATTCAAAGAACAATCACCTTGTGGTTATGCCATCTTAAAACAACTAATCCCATAAACCTAAGAGGCTTAGTTTGTGGCCTGCCTGGAAAACAACATGAAATATGAGTAACCATTCATTGTGAGCATGGTGTTCTTACATTTAAGCTTGCTCTTGGATCAAACTGTGGCATGGCATGTACAAAAACACACGTGCCCTGGAACCACGGACCAAAAATGCTCCCAATAGCTGCCTTTACCCAAGCAGTGTCTGACATGTTCCACACGATATCTGAGGGAGTCAAATTCATCGAGTATCTGTTGAAGACAAAGGTGGCCAATATAAGGGAGTCTGCAGGTGGATATTAAAATATGTGAGGGTTGTTGGTTTTGTTTTTTTTTTTTTTCTTAGAAAGGCAAGGTAGATTTGATCCAAAACTCAAGAGCTCAAATAAATGCTTTTTGCCTAGCCTTTATATTGATGGCAAAGATACAGAAAATCAAATGGTATCCTAACTCATCTACTTAAATATGTTATTTAGCCTGGATTAACAGGGAAATAGTTTCTAAATGGAGCCATATACCACATTGAACAAGATCCTTGCTTCCTGGGTACAGCTGAGAAGACCAAAAGAGATGACACGTACAGTATTGTGAGAGCCTCATAATCTATCATAATTTTATCACATACAAAATTTCTTCCATTTGCTTTACATTTCAGAGCTGTAAAGGCATAATAATCTGAATACTTTACCTTCCACAGAGAAAAAAACCCAGACCAAAGCGTCCATAGGAATGTTCAACCATTTTGGGGGAGCCTGTGGCACCACTGGTAAAATAGATTGCCATGGGATCCCGGCTTTTTGTCTTCACACAGTTATGGACAGCAGGGGCAGACTTTAATAAAAATGAAAGGTTATATGAAACAGTGGCTGGTGTTATTCAGCGTACTTATCTTGGATCCTTTGTGCCCAGCACATGCAGGATTGATTGTATAGTGAGGGCTAAGAAACTATTGAGATCTCCTCACTCTTGCACTGCTAGTTCTGTATTAAAGTGTTGCTGATCTTGCTGTTTAACTGTTCTCCATATCCACCTTCTTCAGAGTAAAAACACCAGCTAGCTTTTATTTGCCTCCCTTAACAACCACCAAGAGGTCTAGCATCTTGCGTTTGACCAAAGTGCCCTCCAGAAAGCACATCTTCCAGCCTTAGTGTGATTAGCTGAGGGAGGACCCACCATTTCTTTTGATAGGTGGTCCCACCAGTTAATTATCCTTGCCATGTTTGGGAAGCGTGGGGAGGCTCAAACTCTAGGTCGTCTGGCACATGGGATGAAAATATTTCTCATCTCATATTAGGATGAGAAAGCAAAACCACTCCTTTTTCTCTGCCAGGACTCATGTTGAAAAATGTTTGGCTTGGCACATAAACATTGCCCATGCCTGCAAGGCTGAGTGTGGGAAGTCTGCCTGGCCGCCCAGCCGTCTCCCTGTGCTGGCTGGCAGGCAGGCAGGCTGCCCGGGAGCCCTCTGTCCAGAGCCCCACAGCCTCCTGGCCAGTTTAGCAGCCAGCTGAGGCAGCGGGGGACGTGGGGAGCTGGGGAGGCTGGGCGAATAGCCCACTAGGTAGGCAGGCAGCCAGTGATCTGGCGAGACAACGAGCCAGGCAGGACAGCAGCCCAACACTCTGGGAAGACTGGGAGCCTGACAGCTGAGCAGCCCTGGAGCCAGACAGCCAGCACTTTGCAAGGGAGCCATCCGGGGAAACCAGACAGCCTACCTGCCTGCCTGCCAGCGACAGCCTCTGCATGACTGACGCAGTTCCAGACAACATTTAGGTTTTACAAATCAATTTTACCCTCTGCCATGGAACAGGGCCATAGAATGAAAGAGTATTCATCAAATTGACTTGACAATGCTTTAGTGGCTCTAGGAGGTTTGAGAATGCAGTGTTACTGCTTCTTCTGTCCGCTGATTTAGTGACACTGAAGTGAGCAATTGTTCAAAGGAGCAGATGGAAAGTGAGACGGTACAGCGAGCTGCACAGGTAATGCTAGTTCCGACACCTGTGGTTGTGAGAACACATGGTACATCTTATAAAGCTCTTAAAGTCACCAAAGAGCTTGGATTCTACCTTGAAAGAATGGTTTTAGCTACACAGATGCTTTGAACAGAGTATCAGCTGGTAAAATCACGCGTAGGGCCTTGAGCAGATTGCAGCAGAGGAACTGCTTCAGTTCCCTACTCTGCTGCTCCACCCCTCCTACAGTCCCATGCACTGCAGGGCAGAGCTGTCTGCTGGGTGACATTTTAGTAGCAGCTTTTCAGTAGTGAGGCAGGTTGATTCCTAAGCACATTAGGTTCATTTTACAGTGTGCTTTTTCAGCCTTTCACAGTAAAAAGTTATTCACATTAGTCTTATTATCATCAAGTTTTAGGAATATGGATTGGAATAATTTGTATAAAATACTTTTGTTCGAGCTTTAGAGGGCAAATAGGCCACAGCTGTCAATAAAAGAACCTTTCCTATCCATTTTTCCATATTATTTCATAGTCATACATAACAAACCTAGATTTCGGATGATCTTTAAGGTTCCTTCCAACCCAAACCATTCTATGATTGTATGATCAAAAAACTGTACGTATTTTTTAATTAACAATTTGGCTATTCCCAAATATTCCCTTTCTTCATAGAAAAGGGACTTCATTGCCTTCTTTCCCACCCCCTCAAAGCTATCTAGTTCATTAATGAGACACAAGTGCACAAGTTTAAAATTAAATTTAAATTAGTGGAAATTTAAAAATTTTTCCACTAGAGATAACTATGATGGAGCTGAGGTAGAAGGCACTTACTTGAGCAAATCACTGAAGTTCAGCCACTTGGCTCTGCTGCTTTTAGATACAATTAGCTTCGTCTTCAGAAACTGGCACTTGGATGCAACTGAGTCCGCGGCAGGAGCAAGCACATCAGTCGTAATAATGCACTTAGCTTTGGAAGCCAGCAATCTATAGCACGTCTTCTGCTGTCAGTTGTGTTGTCCCTGGGATGATGATAACACCTGCAAGTGCAATAAAATGGAAAATTTATTTGGTATTTTTCACTCAGTCCTTATCACTTTGTGGCTTCTCCTGATTTGTTGCATACCAGCATCGTTCAATCCAGAAATGAGGAGAAGGTAAAAGAAGTCCTATACTCCGGAACTTGAATACAGATGTGCAGATCTGAAGTACAAAATATCTTCTGTTTCTATGAGAACCTTTGCTCCAGGCACAATGTAAGTAGAAAGTATAACTTGGGGGCAGTAAAGGCTAGCAGCTTTAACTTAAGTCTGTTGAAGGTAAATCAAATTGATTTAACACAATCGACACAAGCCACAGAAAGTGAAAGAAAAATTATGAAGGTAATTCCATATGAAGGTAATTCCATCATTCCCTGTCAGCACCTTCCACTGTCAAACGCTGAAGCTACAAAGAAATTTAATTGTTAAATGAATTGTTTATCAACTTTTGGCACAGAAAGTCAAATGGTCTACAGACCATTAGGAATGATACAATTCACCTGTTCGCATACAAGCCACGTTCAGCAGCCACCGCTCTGGGATTTGGGATAGAATCACCAAAACTCTGTCTCCTCTTTGCAGATCACATGGGCCAGAGAGCACATTGGCCACTTTTGGGGACAGGAAGCCCAGCTCTTCAAAGCTCCATTTCATTTCATCTCCTTTCCCATTTATCCACCAAAGAGCTGGGTTTGATGGTCCTTTTTTTTCCTATCCACAACACAAGGGTAAATAGCATGCTGGTTACTTATGAGACTCCTGTAGTTCCTTGCAAAGTTGGGATGCTCCAGGCAGTGGAATCTCATAGTGTAACATATTCTAGGTCAGGGATATTAAGCATGTTTTGTATAAAAGAGCCCTTTTCCAAGGCACGTATAAGCTGGTGTGTACACCTACCTGATTTGCAATGCTCATAAATTACTTGAGGCATTTGCAAACCCAGCACTGCACACATTGCTGCATCACTCACAGGGACAAAGCACCACGTCCCTCTGATGCTAAAGCAAATTGTCTCTCCTTTCTCTGCAATGTAACATTATGTTAAAACACAAATAGGGAAGGAAATTCTGGTCCCACTGAAGCCAGTGACAGTTTTGGACTTGGCTTCAGGGGTAGGGGCAGTTTCACTAAAAACAGTGAATCTACAGGGTCAGAAATGGTACCTTTTCTATTTGAGACCATTTGTCCAGCACATCACTTGCAAAATTAAGGTACTCGGGTACTTCCTGTTGACAACGACTGATAGCTTCATAATCTGAGAAATTCAAAGGTGCAAAAGTCTTGTGATACTGGTGGAATAATCTATGGAGAGTCTGGATACTCCATGAGGACCGCAACACTTGAAATTCAAGTAAAATCTTCATGGCACAAAAGAAGATCTATGGGGGCTTTTGGAGACAATAACCATCAGAACTACTTTTTAATGATTATGTCCCTCCTACAATAGACAGAAAAATCAATAATGGTATTATGATGTGCACATTCCCAGATGAGCTGTTGCCTCCAAATGGAACAGATGAATACAGAGCAGCAAGTCCACCTCTTTATGACATTTTATCCCATCTTTCCTTATGGGTAAGCTAGAGCTCTGGTAACCCTTTTAAGTGTCCTGCTTTTTCATCTGTCTACAGGTTTCTCAGAGAACTCCCCGTGGAGCTGCAATTCCTATTCTGCCCAACCAAAGCAGGAGCCTGAAACTGTGAACAGCTAGGTGTTTCAAAAACAAACAAACAAAACCCCAAGAACTTGTCAGGACTTGTACCCACTATTCCCATGTTTTAAGCACCACAGCAGCCTCACCCAGCCCTACAGCCCTACAAGGCTACTAATGGCAAACACAGATTTGGTTGCAGGGTGGATTCCATCTTCTGTTCCTGGTTTTTGCCCCAGAATATACAATATAACCGTCACACACAACTACTCAAAGACCAGGGTAATCGCTAGCAAGCAGGGGTAAGGGATCTGCGCCTTTAGCCAATATGGAAGAGATGTGATAAATGTCCTTACTGTTGCTTTTGTTGCTAAAGGAGAAGTATGTTCCACATTGCACTATTTGCTCTGCCTTCTTTTTGTCCAAAGAAAAGATTGTGGCCCCTCCTCCTCCTGGCATTTTTCTTGTATTAGTTGGACAGGAAAGTATCATGAGTGACTCGGAGGTGGTTTTCCACATTCTATTATTGATTTGTTTACTGGACTAATGCTTTTGCCACATCTGCATTTGTCCTTAAATATACAGAGCTGCATTTGGTTTCACAAAATGCTATTTCTAGTTCTGTATTACCCTGAAAACACTATGCAAGAGAGTGAGGTGAATTAGAGCCATATGTATGGGAACATGGTGCTCAGGATACATTCAGTTTCAGAGACCAAAAGATACAGATGGAGGCTTTTTCTTTTTTCACAGTCTACTTATAACATATTGCTTCTTACCCCTGTCCTTAACAGGTCACTCTAAATTCTGATTCCAGAACGCATGGTTAATCAGTGAAATCTTTGTAGAATTGGCTGCTGGTTTATTTTTCCCTTAGATCTGAGCCAGCGATTGCAGACTCAGACCTAGAAGATGTTCTTGCAGAGAGAAGCTACTTTTTGAGTCTGCTTGCTACAAAACAGAAAAGTATAACTGCTCTCTGGTAATCCACTCTCCTTCATAAAAGTGAGAATCATGTGAAGAAAGAGGAATAAAATGGCATTAGAGCTTTTAGAAAAAAAAACTAGCAGATAGCATCTTTCATTTTTGAGAAGACTAAGTATTTGAACAACTACTAAACAAAAACTGATTTTTTATCAGGGTGTTTAAATAGGTTGTGCTTACCTGGAGATGTTATTCGTGATCAGGTGAGACTTCTTTCAACTCTTCCTCATGTATCTTTCTTAGTACTTACTGGCAAGTATTGCCGCCTCCTTGCTCACTCTAGTTCTCTGAGCGATTGCAGCCCTTCATTAGTATCACACATCACATTCCATGGTGGGGATTATTGCCTCCTGAAAGCATAGATTTCATTTCTCCAATTACTTTCTGAAGAAAGGCACAGTCACTGAAAAAGCTGAGAGAAGATGGAAAGAACACCGAGTATGAATGACTGCATTTCTGGTTCACTGCCTGTGGAGAATGGATAATCCACCATACGTTAATATACAACTCTACGCTATAGCACCAATGACTTTGGAAATAGCAACCGTGGGGCTTTATTTTCAGATCTTGGAGTTAAACATACTATGAGAATTGGTATGATAAAGACACAAAGATTTTCATAAGCCTGGTGCCAACAAATATCACCTGTAATATCTGATGGATGCTTTTGTGGAGAAAACGCGTGCAGTCCAGACATGGGCCATCAGCTCTGAGGAGAACAATGAAAACTCAAACTACAGAGTCATTGCTATGAAAGAGAGCGACAAAGGAATGAGACACAAAATCCATGCTCTGGAAGGCAGCAACATGATGCAGGAGCTTCAGCTATTCAATTATGAGACACTTGGTTTAGGTGAATCTACAACAGTCACAGTACAGTCTGCTAGTATTGCTACTGCAGGGAACAAGCCCTGCAAGGGGAAAGTATTTTTAAACTAAGACCTAGATAAATAAAGGCTATACATAAGCATACACATAGACTATATAATATATATAGACTGTACATAAATGTAGGTATTTAAAAGACATGTAGATGTGGCACTTAGGGACACTGTTTAGTGGCGGACTTGGCAGTGTAAGGCTTATGGTTGGACTCAATGATCTTAAAGGTCTTTTCCAGCCTAAATGATTCTATACAGAGGCAAAAAAGGGCATAATTAAGGATCAGAGTCGGGAAACAGTCAGAGATGCTGCTAGAAACAACAAGCACAGAGAGCAGCCATGGAAGTAATAGACTATGGAGAGGCACAACCAGGCTGTTAGAGCCCACGTGTGGAATCTCTCCAGGCATCAATGCATGGCTAATCTTCCACGAAAACTGCTGAATTGCTGTGTGTTAGAGGTATCTGAAAGCTTTCAAGTGACTTTTGCAAACTCAATGCAAGCTTTGAAATTACTTGGAAATTATCCAATTTGGCATCAGTGTCTTTGCAAAAGTCATGTATAACCTCTCTCTCCCCGTCTTTTGTGTCTCGTGGACTCAGAGACAACTCTCCCAATCTACTGCTGTAGAGTTCATTGTTAGAAGATGATCCTACCCAGCTTGGTAAAGCACATATGATATTCTGAAAAAGCAGACACTCAAAGCTAAGGTAATTATAGGCCACCTGTCTCTCATTTTAACACTTTTTAAAAAGGGCATATGGCAGATGGTCTGAAGTGACACTGTTTACTGATGTTAAGGTGATTTGAAAAGAGAATTATCCAATTTTTCTGATCCGACTGCTATTTAACTGGTTCCATTTCTCCTCTTACCATTTTTCGATCAAGATTGGGAGCAGGGATAACTATGTCTTAAGGTGCCTGAAAGCCCATATACTCAGACAAATTAAAATGAACAGGGCAATGATAACCACATGAAATTCCCAATGAAACTTGGTGAAAAACACAGTGCAGTGCTCAGTTCTTTGAATTTACACTTTACTCATATAATGAGCAAAAACATTTGGGTCCAGGTTTGAAGAACTTCACGCCCCTGTAAAAGGGCATAGAATCTTCCATCTGCTCTCCCCATGTTGCAAATGACTTCTTCCATTCTTCACTTTACTGTGGCTGTTAAGTGGCTTTCAGGCTGTGTAATACGCACGCACAAAGTGCCATTCTGAACTCAAGGTGTTTCTAGCATACATACATGAGGGGGGACTAAGCCTGTCTTTGACACTATGTGGAGAGACATTTGGCCCTTTTCCAGGGTAAAACAGGGTAAATTCCTAAGAGCACTTGGAGGTTTACAGCAGCAACTCTAGCAACATCCCCCTGGCTGCCTGTGCCATGTAAATACACTTTGAGACACAAAACACAGCTGCTACTGTTTGGAAATGTCATTAACCATTATTCAGTGCAATAATGATGGGATGTGTACGCAGATGGGTCAGCCTAACTTGTCCCCAAAGTCCTAGAACAAACAAATAAGAAGCATGACAACCCCCGAACACTCAGTGTACTATAGCAGCCTTCCACCAGCACACACAGAGGAAAACAGCTGACCAGTGATTTTCATGGTAGTAGTAATGAAATCCAGAGAAGTTTCTCATTTGCTCTCCAAAATGTAACTACCTGCTCCCAGAAAGTAGAATTCAGAGCAGGTGTTGATGCAAATGCAGCAGAGAACCACCCAAGGCAGACGATGCCGTTCCTCTCTGGCATGTCTGTTGCTTGCTTCAAGTACAATACTTTGGACAGGAGGCAGCCTAGAGACCTCCTCTGTGGAATGAGTCTCCAAAGGACTGATTAATAAAAAAACCCATAACCACCTCCTTTCAGTCACTTTTGTAATTCATTAAAAAATGTAATACTCTTAGCATGCAAATACTCCAGACAATGGGGTTTATTTTTCATTTGAAGTCTAATTCTGCTCCTAAAGAAAGAAATTTTCAATTATCCCTGGTTTCGGTAGTGCAAACTCAGATCCATTTCGATTGATGTAATCTACACAGATGCAGCATTTTGTGCATTTGTTTTCTCTTTGCTTTTGACCTCAGGCAATTACGTGCTTTGCAGCTGGAGAGCAAAGCAATATCCATTTCAGAGCTTAAGGGTATGAAAGAGGCAAGATCCACCTGCAGAACCCTCCTGGCACAGCCTCTCCTGGGACTTTTGTGTGTTTGGCAGTTCATAATTCAATTAGTTGTCCTGAAAGGTCATCAACAGCTTTACTACACAGCACGTTTGCTATTTTCTCAGGCTCTTGGTACAACAGCAGATGTGCTCATGGGTACTGCATAGTGGGTTTACAGCAGAACCAGGAAATTGTGAGATAAATAACCCTGGGGTTTTTTTGGTTCACTGGTGTTTTTGTGCTCTCAGTAAATACAGCCTTGGTCATGATGTTCAACTACTACTTATATCTTCTGAAGTAAGAATAAAAAGTACACAAGCTGTGCTGTAGCAGCACTATGTGAGATGCAAGTGCTACAGAGGGGTAACGAGAAATGTGAGATGTGACCTAACAGGGATGAGCTAAACCTCTGCTGCACCCACACCCACGTAACTGTGCGTGACTGTTATGGAAATACCTCACAGTCTGAACTGACGACTCAGTCCAGGAAATCCTTGATTACATTTAATCCTGAAACTGTATGTGACCCAGCACTGGCTAAAGCTGGAAGTCAATCAACGTTAACAATTACTTAAAACAGTATCACAAAATAACATTTGACACAGTTGCATACTTTGTGGCTTTCAGTGATAACGACCCAAATACAAAAATCAAGGTAAAAGCTAAAGGCAAGTCCGATTTCCCCTTTTTTATAATTGTTTTCAAAACAGTTTCTCCCACATACATTTTAAATTATAGGCAATATATTGCTTTAGAAACACCTCAAAGCACCAGAACAAAAACTGGTATTTTCTGCTCTTGTTCAGCACCTCTTAAGGCAGATAAGGAACAGGATGCCAGAAGGCAGAAAAGCAGGCCAGGATGAACATCTTCTGATCAGGAGCCCAGCAGCAAAGCTAAGCGCTTCCCCATTTTTTGTTCCTTAGTTTCCTCCTTTGGATTTTCCCAGAGATCATCTTTGGTAGTTGTTGAACTCCAACTCATCCGTAAAAAGAAATAATAACAATACTCAGCACTCGGACACAGCTTGATTTCAAGCTGTGTTCCTTTTCTGTGGCAAGCCTGCAATTGTAGAAGCTACAGGCTCTTCGGAGTATGAAGCAGGCTGGCAGCACATCATCCCTCTGCCCAACAAAAAGAACGAGTTATGTTTTAGAGAAGCAGAGCTCATAGTTGGGTGACTCAGTAATTCCTCAAATCAGTAGCACGGGACAATCACATGCCACTGAATCTGAGCACAACTTGGACTTCAAAGGGAGCAACTAAGGGACTTTATTTGGTTGCATGAAACCCTGGCTGATGAGGCAGAGGTAGGACTCCTGCCTACACACTGAACAGAAATGTTTTGATTCACCTGTTTGTTTCTTTGTTTTTTTTTTCCTTGCCAAGTTCAGCTTCTAATTTTCTCCCTGCATAACCTCACCACATCCTTGTAGTCCTCCTGAGTGGCCTGCCCTCCTTCCAGAAATCATAAATTCTCCTTTTTTTCCTGAGTTCCAGCCAAACTAGTATTGTTCCGTCAGGGCAGTCTACTTCCCCATTGGCTCATCTTTCAGCACGTGGGGACAGTCTGCTCCTGCGCCTTTCGGATTTCCTTCCTGAAGGACATCCAGCCTTCCTGGACTCCTTTGCTCTTCAGGACTGCCTCCCAAGGGACTCTGTCAACCACATTACACACAGATTACTCTGTGACCAGATTACATTTTTCAACATGTTTTTATGATTGCACTTAAACATCTAATGCTATTTCTACTTATTTTGCTCCAAAAATGGGATTACATTTAAAATATCCAACGTTTTCCCTCTCTTCCGACTGAATCAAAGAGAGAAAAATTGTTCTCCCAGAACAAAGCTGTCACTCGGGAAAAGAGAAGGGAAAACTCCTGCATCGCTGTTGTTGGAACCCTGTGCAGAAACTGAGGGAAGCCAGAGACAGACAGTGGGTGGGAGCTGGTGCATCATTGCTTAGCCAGGTGGGGCCTATCCTGCTACTCCCGACAAACTATCCATGTTTAACTCTGAGCATGGATGCCCTGGGGTTCTTTTCAACCATTCTAGATACTGTGCTAGGGGAGTTTGACTCCTGCCTCACCCAGAAAGGCTGTTTGACTCTTTACTTCTGCATGGCCCACTGCCACCAGTAATGAGCTGTGAAAATCATGTTGAGATTCCCTGAAACCTGCCATACACTTTAAGCCTGATAATCTGCGACCAGTGCAAAGTGTAACTCTGCTGAGGAACTTGACAGGCTATTGATTGCTGCCAGCTGAGGCTTTCGCCCATGCTATAGTATTCAAATCCCCTGTTAGTGTAACATCCAAGCACTACCTTTCTCTGTTCAGTTAGTGATTCAAAATGTCTAGAAATACATTTAATATTTTATAACTGTATTTGATTCTTTTGTTTAAAATAATTAGGATAAATTTATGCTCATAGACACAATTTGATTAGGTGAAGGAACATTTCATTTCCCTGTACATAATCAGTGAAATCTAATATAGATTCATCTGCAGTCTCCATGTAAGAAGACATCATCAGATCCTATCAGGATAGGCCTACGATGTTCAGCAAAGCAGCGTTTACTTATGTAGCAAGGATGAGGTCAAATTTTCCATATTACATTTCAAAACCTGATTAAAAGAGGTTCCAGGAGAAAAAAAGCAAAATTCTACTATTCCAAAACATAACCCAACTGTATTTCTAAACGGATTATTAGGTTTGATTAGAGGAGTTTTAATTTTAGGATACATTACCAAGAACTACTTGTATATTCAGACTCAGTGATACTTGTCTTTCTCTGGTATTTGTAAGGTGCAGTAAGCTTTTCTTCACATGCTCTTGCAGCTAAAGAATTAATTTTTCAGGATCATGAGATGTAAATTCAGGAGACAGAACAATAAAAGCTTTTATACCACCTAAAAGAGAGAGTTACAGTAAGGCAACACTCAGCAATCACTAACTTGATGAATAATGTTCAATAGAAAAACTAAGATGAATAATGCAATTTTCTACAATCAAATTTCTTTCAAACCAGTGGAAATACAAGTTTTTGAGCCAGATGCCAGACAACTTTTTGGTTTTTATCACCTACTGAGCTCCACAAAGGGGCCTTAAAACTGTTTTACAGTAAGCATAGTGGAGTTCCCAGTAGGCGGGAATTCTTCCTTGGTGTCTGGGCAGCCATGCCATGTCCTCACAGTGTTCAGGAAGAGAGGTGACTTAGGTAGGCCACATTTGCTTAATGACCTTCCCAAGAAGAATAGCTAGGGGACATTTCTTCAAGGTATAGGATCTCACTGGGATTCAGAGAAGCCATTGACAGAGTTCCAAACTAGCCTAGGTGCCCCTAATTTTTCTGAAATCAAAAGGAAGTTAGATGCCTCTTTGTCTCCTCAAATATATTTGGGAACACCAGCCTACATCTTTACAATGTTAATACAGGCCAAGATTTCCCTCACAGGTGTAGCTATTTCTCTATATACACATACATTAGATGTTTTAAGGTAGCTCCTAATTTCAATGTCCTTACGTCTCCTCTGATGGGGTCTGAGCTGCTGACAGTAGCTGTTTCAGCCAATACTTGAATGCGATGTCCAAACATGGCAGATTACCCCTTCTCTAATAGATCCTTTCAATAATGAATCCTTCCTACATAGATATGCTTACATCCATTTCATTTATAAATTGTGTTCTTTTTTATTCTTACAGGGGGCTATTAAGCATTAGCTTAGATCAAGAATTAGCATAATAACTGGTTTTATATCAACAATCTGAAAAGCCTTATGAATAACTAAAACCAAACTCACCTAATGGCTGCCCTGTCTTTTGGTACAGCTTTATTCCAACTTTTTGCATTGTGGGAAATGAGATGAATTTGTAGATCACTTATAAAATGCTCCTGCTCAATGGACTGGCTAAAATAACGCACACAGTGTCACAAAAATCACCATCCAGCAAATTTGCAAGGGCAAGTTCCAAACACATTCTGGATATGTACTAAGGATTTCTAGACATAAAACTAAATATTAACTTTCTTACTAATGCAAGCAGAGCAATTTTATGTGCCAAAATACATACACATAATATATATATACACACACAGAGTATATATGTATACATGCAACATTAAGCATGTACTATGAATTTCTACAACTTACTAGTTTCTCATGATATGTGATGGTACCATAGATGAAACTATTATATCTCACATACTGAATATAATCTCAATTCTCATTTCATTTATCTCAGAGGGGTTGTTAAAGCAACAGATGGAGTCTTATGTTCATGCCTATTTCAACATAGTCCTTACTATTTCAAAGTAGTCTTCAGTATAAATACACGTTGCTTGTGCAATTTAGGAGTCTTATACTATGCATAATAGCATTCCTCACAGTTAAAAACACACCAAATACTCCCAACTTTGCACTGAGAATTCCATTCCTTGCTAGTGGCTGGAAGACAGAGACATGCCATCAAAAGAAGGGGACACTAAAATCAGTGGTAAAACTCTTGTCTTCAGTGTCGTAGTTTCATTTGGACCTTTTGTTATTTTAGGCTCTGAACTTTCCCAACTCTGAATTTAGTTGTTTCATTTTAGGTCCTTAAACTTGGTGGAGGGGGGTGGGGCGGGCAGGAATCAACCTCCCAGTCCTCAGACATTACTGGAGTTTAACTGCGCAAACAGCTAACTGCAGAGACAAGGATTAGCTTCCAGGGGCTCTGAACTCCAGTTTGTACACTTGTTTATCATTCCACTTTTTGTTGTTTTTTCCACTTTTTGTTGTTTTTAAACACTTGTTTGCTTGAAACTAAGCAGAAAGATCTAGAAGATGTAGAGTTCCTGGAAGGACCAGGAGTACATGGCTTTTAAAGGGACTCAACTGGGTACAGAAAAGAACTTGAGGCAGTGACAAGTGACATGCCCAAAAAACTGCATTCAAGAAACTAATCATTAGTTTTATAATCATGTAATCTAATGCTCCTAGAAACGTTAGGAGTGAAACAGTGAAAAGTGTTCTGAAATCTCTATGAAATACTAAGGAGCACTACAAAAAATAAGCTACTGTCAGAAAAGAATGAAATAAATGTATTTATTGAGAATTGCTTTCATTTCAGCAGTTGCTAGTACAGAAATTGTTTCACTGACACAAAGTGTTCACTTTCAAGAAATAAAATATTTTACTTTCTCAAAATAAAAATTCTCCAAATCTCACTTTATAGCTGCAGGTAGTGAGACACAGCTGCAAAAGACCTTCTTTCTTGCCTAAAGATGCTATTGCTCTCCAGTAATTTCTTCTTAGTTAATAAACAGAAGAGGCCCCCAAGGCTGGGGATGTTTTTGTCAACTAATGAAAATTCATGCCAGAAAATGAAATCTTAAACTTTGAGTACACAAAATTAAAAAAAAACCTGAGGATGAACAGCTAAGAACTGATATAGCCTTAAAGTCTGGCCCACTGTTGCATCTACAACTGTAAGGAGTAAGGGTGGGTAAACTATACTACATGCTTCTTCATACAGCCAAGAGCCAAATGTTAAACGGAGGTGTGATCATCCAAACCAGATCAAGGGAGGTTTTTCATTGGTTTCACCTCTAAGTGGATGCAGAAATAGACTGGTCGTGTGGCCAGTGTACTATGGCAAAGAACCACGGTCTGCTCTACAAAGTGGGTCACCTGCCCAACAGCGACCTTCATTTTAAAGACGATCAGAAATGGTACAAGAGTTTTGTTGATTGTGTGTGAAGATCAGAACAGAGGGCTATACTGTATGAGATCATTCGTGGACAAAGCACGGGAGAAGCTGGCATTGCTTGTCATCAACACACGCATTACACAAGAAAGGTTTATGAAGGTCATATGGTGGGATCAATAGAGAGGAGTCTTTCCATCTTCAATAAATTATAGGAGGGCTGCATTCAGTTTAAACACCCTGCATTTAAGGACAGAGCATTTGAACCACTCAAATCCATAGCTGCCTTTTCTGCCACCTGGAGCTAGACAATTGGTATCAGCAGTATCTCTTCACTGATCTTGGATGCTATCTAAAAGAGATGGGTCATCAGCCAAATTCTAGTGAACTTGTAGACATTTAGGACTATAACGGAGTTGTATGGTTTGTTGCCTTTCCCAGCAGTGTTTCAGGAACAGAAATTCTGGTACTGATATTAGAAGCTTTGCAAGCAGGTGTGAACATCACATCTTGGTGCTATCTATAGTTTTTGATGCTCAGGCATTTAGCAAAAATAGATCAGAAGGAGAAGAGTTATATGAGACAAATTTATATAGTGTTAATGGAATGAAAGAAGTTCTGTTAAATTCCAAACAATGCTACATCCGTCCCCACTCTTTGTTTCTTAATTCGTTCCTCTTGATCTTCCCAGTGACTGTCTTTGGCAGCTCTTGGACAAATTCCACCTAAATAAAAAAAGACAGAAAACAATGTAGCATGTTCTACAGAGCTGGTTTTCCAAGACTGGCTCTCAGCATACGTGGAAAACTAAGAGGACTTCCATCAGCAAGAACTGCTTGCCTAAAGGATCAAGTTCAAGCCAAATCAAGGCAGCACATTGTGCCACTTGCGAAACAATTTCTTTGGCTGCCTAGATGGCTAAATATCTGTGTAGCTGCCTCCCAGCTAATCAAACTGAGTAGTGTAACACGAGTACTGTAGCAGAAGGATGAATACTGAAATGGTATCAGAGGTCAGAGATGAATGACAAAAAGAAGAGAAAAAGGATGTTATTGGCACAAAGGCTTTAATGGTCTTTAGTTCCTATGAGTTCTGCGCAAGTGAACTAAAGCACTAATACCTCTTTTCCTGTAGTGCTGGGATTACTGAGAAACACCTAGTATATCCTCCTGGGCTTTCCTCATTAACTGTGAGGACCAGTAGGTAAAAACTTTTTCAGATTCCCTCAGGTCTACCCTAAAGTCACCAGAGAGTGCTTGGTTGAAGATGAAATAAAACATTGAAAATTATGATTGTGAGCCTGACTTAGAACATGCAGATCTAACTAGGATATCATACACAGCCTAGAAATTTTTGAAATATTTAAACAAGCACTTTACTCAAATACATGAAAAACAATGTAAACTAATGTTATTTAGGAAAGATTTTCTGGAACCAGTGCTCTAGCTGAATCTTTACCACTGTCTCTTTCAGGTTAATCATGAAAATCCAAATAGTAATTCTTGTGAGATTTATGGAAGGGTGCTCTGGTTTTAAGTTTCTCCTCAAAAGCATTTACCTTTCTAGGGTATTTATATGGAGCAGTAGTTTTCTTGACATGCTCCTGCAAGTCACGGGCTAAGCTCTCCAGGTCACTGGATGAAAAGGTGGGGGACAGGATCACAAATGCTTTCACAACCTGTAAGGTAAGGTCAACAAAAGTGATCTGACACCATCATTTTTAAGAGTAGATACACAGGTTACCAGTGAGCAGTACTGCTCAGAGTCATGACATGCAAAAGAAAGGAACAGAGAAACCAGTGCAATATATGAAACGGTTGTGCCCAGCTTCTGCATATGCATGTGCAGAAGGAAAAGTTGGAAGCACAGTTTTCCTGCCCCTATTACAAAGCAAGAGCATTTCAATAATAAGAGGTGTCTCTGCAGAGTTCTCCCTGAAGCTGTGGGACATTTTGTTTCTCTCTGAAGTTCACGCTGAGGACAGTAGGTCCATATAATCCCAGCACAGGACTGTGCTTTCTCTATATGTGTAGCCCAAGTCTAGTGCTAGGGCAGTTATAGTAGAACTTTGGCTACACCACAACAGCCAGAAAATACAATTTCATTGTATAGACAAGTGCTTAACAACAATACGGTCTGACAAGGGGAAAATAAACACTGTAATGTTCTGCACAGAGGAGATCCTCTTGAGATGAAAAGAAACTAAGAAGAGCAAAGACATGTAAATGGGAAGGGATTTTGCCTGTCACCCCAAGTAGGATTATCCATTATGATATGACTGCATTAGGGCTGTACATTATTCAGTAAAACAGGAACTGCTTTAGATATTTATATATTTAAACAAATATGTTGCTTCCCCCACCACTGTTCAGCATCATTACCTCTCCTCTGAGCGGATCTGGACTGCTGACAACAGCTGTTTCTGCTACTGCTGGGTGCTCTATCAAGGCACTCTCTACTTCAAATGGCCCAATGCGATATCTAGGTAACGAAAGAAAAATTCTGGATTTGGTTTTATGAGCTGGAAAACCAGTACAAAATGTTTTTGAATTATCATATTGAAGAAAAAAACACAAACACGAAAACAAATCAACAACCAGTTATAGAAACTTTAGGCAGAATGTGAAAGCTGGCTGTGTTAGAAGGTAGGAGCATTTCATGGTAGTCATGTGGCAGAGGACTGCTGGGTCTGTGGATACCTCTCCATTTCTCCCCTTTCTTTGTGGCTCCATCCCACCCTGATAGATGGGGTCAGCAGTACCAGCTGATGCCATGTTATGGTATCACATCATACAATACCAAATTGTTTCATTTCAACATGTTAAAAATAAAATGTTTCAATGCTCTGACTCCGATAGATATGTCTTTCAATTTTAGTCAAAAAAAACCCTAGACTAAAATCTCTCTTCTGCCAATGGAAGTCTTCACACTGTTGAAACAGATGAGGTGTTGCAGGGGAAATGGATACAGAGATGCCACTGACATCACCAAGATGATACACCAGGTCTATGAAAAGCTAGTAATCAAAGCAAGTATTCTTAAGTCAAGAAGTCAATACATTCATGACAGGACTATCATGTCAGAAGCTCACCAGGAACACAACAAGACTATACAATGGCAGATTTAGAAAGGAAGCATGCAAACTTACCCTGAAGAAATGATGATGTCATCGTCTCTTCCAATGAACTGAAAATATCCATCTTCATCCATAGTCCCTCTGTCTCCCGTGACATAAAAATCTCCACGTTCACTTTCTGCGGTTTTCTTAGGGTTATCCTCAAAGTGGTTTATAAACAGTAGTTTAGATTTTGAAAATGCATTAGCTATATGTTATGCTATAACGCATATAATGTTAAAACGCACTAGAACTTAATTTTTCAGTCAAGGATGTTCAAGAATTGTACTGACGTTGCTATAAATACAATAAAATAGGTTTAAAAACCAAAAATCTTTGGATTCTTTAAAAAAAATTCAAACTCAGTCTTGAGCAAATTCTTCTCTTCCCTTTTCCACCAATCCAAACAAATTACTCTGGTAATAACTAATAAACTGGTGAAAAATATATAGCCTTTTGAATCACTATGCAACTGGAGAGATTTTGGGAAGACTGGTGGTGGTGAGGAATAAAATAAAGTCCTTACTACATATTCAGAGAATAAACCAAGTGGTCTTATAGGTTTGGTTCTGACAGCAATTTCCCCCTGTTGTCCTGGAGGCAGAACATTAGCACTTTTGTCTACGATCTAGAATGAAAAACACCACATATTTTAGTCCAAAGGGAAAGAAAAAAAACAAAGCCCAAATCAACCAAACAAAAAATCCCTATGAAAGAATCTAAAGAGCGTCCAACAAACCTGAACATCAAAAAGCGGAGCTGCCTTCCCCATTGCTCCAGGTTTAATTTTCATTCCTTTAAAAACAGAGCAGATTATTCCCTGTAAAAATCAAAATCAAAACAAAGTCTTGCAATAGAAAACTGCTACATTCACATTCAATTCATTAAATGCATTTTCTAGAATAATTCCAAAGGAATTAAGATTCATAGGATCTTATGTGTCAGTGCTGTATAGTACAGATAAGCAAAATCAATAAACTCCCTGAAAGAATCCTGTTCTGCTATCTGCGAAGAATTCATGCCCTCTGCTAACCAGTCTTCTTCCTTAGATTCAAACTCTGCTCTCCTGTCTGTCACTGTCAGGTAGAATTTGCTTAAGGACATTATGGAAATACTAGAACACATCTCCTCCCAACAATCCATGTTTTCTGGCAGGTTCTGTGAGGAGAGCCATGAAAGGGCGTTCCTTCAGATGTTATCAGGGGAGATTACCGAAACACTCACAGAAACATGGAGGAAGAAACAGGCTGTGTTCTTTGAAAACAAACAGAAAAACATCATAAAGCAAAAGGAATTACAATGATTTAATAGAATATTGACCCTACGGATGTACCGTTTCAGTCTGGCCATATACTTCATGGATGTCAAGCCCAGTATTGCTTTTCCACTGCTCCATGACTTCTGGGTTGAGTGGCTCCCCTCCACTCATGCAGTGCTTCAGCTTCATGAATTTGTAGCTTCACAGGGAGTTAAAAAACAAGAGAGGCAGCACTTAAATTTATTGGGCAAGAGGATTCCTGATCCTTTGGCTCCTGATAAGCAAGGATATCAGTCTGTGCTCAACACTGCATATGAATAGGAGTAGTCAGAGTTAAACACACTTGAAAAACAAAGTTAAAATTTTGCTGAAGTCAGCTGGGATTTAAGGACATGCCTATAACTAACCACAGAGCAATTTGTTGAGCCAAGGCCCTGATTGCTGACCCTCTGCAACAGCCAAGTAAGAAAGTGCAAGAGAGGAGGAAGGAGCGATGGCAGTGAGAACTGGAGCACGGGATGATGTACAACTGCCACAACAAGTCACTTCCTCACAGTTATGTTGACACTGACTTTCTAGAATGACAGTCCTTCCTAAAGCACAGACAATTAATGTAGGAATTGAAAATTATGATAAAGAATTTAACAGACATTTCATATCCTCAGTGATTTGCTCACAAGTTCAGTAGTGAAAGTCTCAAATTTCTGAGGGAAAAAATAAAGTTTCTTTATGTTTGATCATAAAACTCAGCAAAACTCACAGATTTTGTATAATGGTCTTTTCACGAAGGATATTTTAAATTACTATCTTATTTTGGGTCAAGCAGCTAGATCTAGGAGATCACTAAAGTTTAGTTAGGTAAATTAAACATTAGTAAATAATTTCTTGATGTACCTGGAGAGATCATTTTGTACCAGCATGCGGAACATTGTTGGAACACCAACCAGCGCGTCAATGGGGTATTTGCAGAGAGTCTAGTTAAACAACAAGATGGACATACGAAGCTCAGATATAAAAATGCCCTGTGGATGTACAGTAAACAGGTGATATACGAGGCAAATGTAGCTCTCCTTTCTGTGTGAAAGCACCATACACTCTCTATTGGGTAAGAAACCCTCCTGCAGTTGGTGTAACACACAGAGATTCACAATATATTTGATCGGACAAAATCCTATGCTAACATGTCTACACAACACCTAGACCACGCAGCTTGGAGTATGGGCAGAATGAGCCCGTCTCTACATTCTAGGGAGGTTTTCACTTTCATCTTGGCCAGTGTGGGCAGAAAAACACTTCGGTTTCAGTCTGCATTAATACCGGCTGATATTACTTTCACAGTCACTAGAACAAAAGGAAAGCAATTAGTGTTGCTTTTGGATGATTTTCATTCACGTGCTCACCAGCTATGAGCAAAAGGCATTAATGAACTGTAGGTTTGGCTCCTTCTGCGTACATTAAAAATGCAAAGAGGGGCTTTACGCAATGGATACAGCATCTTGAACACAACCCTCATGAAATCTATGGATGCCGTTGAGAATTTTTATGCCCTTTCTACAGATTAACACATCTCTGAGTTTTTCTTTACATTTAGGATGGCTGCTGATTCAATCTGTGGGAGCTTATGTATAAAGACGCATGATCCAAACACCCAGGGATCTAAAACAGATGCCACTGAAGCTAGTATCCATCCTGTGTCTGATGTGTTCCATATCGTGTCTGAGGGAGTCAAATCCAACCAGTACCTGACAGAGCAGAAAAAAATGAATGAAAAGATAATGAAAAAGTTTTGCTTAAAAAAAACAACCACAAACAAAGAAAACAAAAAAACCCTAACAAGCCCACCATTTCTAACAAGATACATGGGTGCTGGGCACTCTGAATATGTTTATTTTATAAGCTAGCTCTCAGATAAAAAGGCACCTATGTTTACGTAAATATATATATATACACACATATATATCGTACATGTATGATGTCAGTCATAACATAGGATAGAGTAAGGGAAAGAGAAGCCTGAATTTCAATAAAGTTAACTTTCCACTAGGTTGGAAGACAGAGCCGAAACAGCAGCATTCATGGATGCTGTGTTGGACACCAGGTATTTCAGTTCTAAGGCTGCTGAGGGACCAGGATGATCTGTGCAACCAGCATAAACTCTGCCTCCGCTTATCTACACGTGTCAAAGGTTTCTGCAGTTCAAAAGCATGGTATCTCTTCGTTCGTTGTGCTAAAGTATTCCCAGCTGATGGCTGTCCTTTGAACCACTCTAAAGAAAGCGTAAGAGATATTTATTGTAAAAGGAAACACTGGGGGTGATCCTACTCCCCTAGAAATCTGCTGGAGTTTCTAATCTGATTTCAGAGGGAGAAGGACTGGGGCCATATATTCACATTTCTTATTTAGTAATTTTTCATCAGTTCTACTACGCAGCTTCAATTATCCCACGTTCAAACAGGATCAAAACCTTTCATACCTTTCACTTAAAAGGGGTCTGAAACCAAGACTACCCTGGGAATGTTCAGCCATCTTTGGAGAACCTGTGGTTCCACTGGTAAAGAAGATACACATTGAGTCTTGAATCCTTGTTTTGACACAGGAATGGTCAGCAGATTGGTTTCTTTAAAACAGAGAATGTAATTGTGACTTTACACAGGCTTCAGGATGTAATGAAGTATTGCATATTGCAGAACTCCCACTCCAAATAAGCTTCACAGAAGCTTTTCACCAAATTAGACTAAAATACTGTGGAGCTACACCCTCCTCAAAGACAGACTTCTCCTTATGAAGAACAGGATAGAAACCTCCTAGAACAAGATCATTGCTGCTAAACAACTCTGATGTGGATCAGCAATCAAGCAGCCAGGACTAACACCTTAATGTTGGCACCTGATGAGTATTTGTAGTCAATGAATACTTGTAAATGAGCACTTGTGGACAACAAGTCTGCTTTCTGCACCATGACCACTGTGTCACTAACTCATACTCACTTGTACATGTCAGTGAAGTTCAGCCATCCCTCCCTACTGCCTTCGGACACGATGACCTTGGTTTTCAGAAATTGACACTCAGATGCTATTGCGTCCACGGCAGGAGCCAGTGTGTCATCGGTAATGATGCACGCGGCCTTTGATGCCTGAAGTCGATATAATATGTCTTTGGCTGATAACTGGGATGTTCCTGGAATTAAGACAATTCCTGGAAGACCAATAAAGTTAGTTTGGGATGGCACTTTTTACATCTGATTCTTTTCTAAGAACTTAAACTATTAACTATACCCAAAATGACCTCTGAGATGAATTTGCCCTGGCATTCCCAAGCCAAACAGTCATAGTGGAATACAGCAGATGCTTGCACTCTCCTGTAAGGAATGAAACGTGGACCTGTCTGGTGACATCCATGGCTCTTCTCTGCCTTCTGTCATCTCCATGCCTGCCGTACAGGCCTCTAGTGCAAATCCTTCAGGACTGCCTGCGTAATTGGTAGCTAGGCCATTCACTAGATTATTACACTACTTTTCCTTTATAAACCATATAAATTCTTGATCCTCTCAACAGATTTGCATTAGGCAGTTTTACCAATATCAGATACGCTCACTGACCTGCTCGCATGCAAGCCACATTCACCAGCCACCATTCTGGTACTCGTGGCAGGATCACAACAATTCTGTCCCCCTTTTGCAGTCCACATACTTTAGTCAGCACATTGGCCACTTTCCGAGACAGGAACCCCAGCTCCTCAAAGCTCCACTTCACTTCTTTTCCTTTTCCATTTATCCACCAAAAGGCAGGATTTGATGGTCTCTTTCCAGCCTACAAAACATACGTATTCAAAACCATGTTCTTCTGAAAGACCATGAAATTATAATGCACAAATATCTGCAAGTTATGGAAGATTTGAGTATTTCACAACTGGCACATAAACTATTGTTTTTCACTTGTGCTTAATGGATCAAGCTCAGATATTCCCAATAAATTCTCCTTTTCTGAACCTGAAACGTTTACCAGCCCAAATGTCTCCAGACTCAGCTCCTCGTCTGGATCCTATTTCAGTTTAAGCTTTATGCTGAGCATTAATGCTCCTACAGAATAACAGATAATGTGAAATATGTCACATAATACACCTGATACTCTGGATGGAGCTGTGGAATACTATTAAACAGAAGCAGCACAGGCAGAAGACAAAATAAAACAACACGACAGTGCGGTATTCCAGGACTCCTAGTCTGATTGCTCAGGAAGAGGGGAGTTCAGTGGTCTCTAACTACAGGGCATGTGGACAAATGTAGAATCCACTTTGGAGCAAGGCAATTAAACGTTTGTGAGAGAATTTTCTCTGGCACACAATGTTATTGTTATGTTATCTGTATTTTTCTGATGTGACTATCTAATATTCTAGTATGCAGAAGGAATAAGCACAGACATTCCGAGGTTTCAAAGTCAAAGGGACTTATCATTACTTTTTCTACCTACATAGGGAACACCAAGGATCAGTGACACTTTGAAAATAAAGCAAGAAAGAATGAGGTTCTGCATAATTTCCTACTGCAAATTGGTTTTGGCAACTGATTTTTTTTAATAAAGAAAAAAAGCCCTTCCTTGAAAGGAATTAAAGTATCTCATCTGCCCAACAAAAGATCATCTACCTTTTCAATCTCAGACCATTTGTCCAGTACATCACTTGCAAAGTTAAAGTACTTTGGTATTTTCTGTTCGCCCCGCCTGATGGACTCATACTGTGAGTATACATCAGAGGCAAGCAGCCTGGGGTGTCCATGGAAAATCCTATTAGGAGGCTTCAGAGTCCACAAGGATTTTAGAGTCCATAATTTAAACAACTTCATGGCAGAAGATGATGTATGTAGACGCTGTAGACTGTATAAGAAAATTAGCAGAATTGTTATGAATCCTGCAAGAACAACAACAAAGAAAATAATATTGAGATTATCCAAAGACAACTCAGTTATGAATAGATGAATTATTAATTGAAGTTCTTTTCCATGTGGAATTTCTGTGGCCTGAGCAAAGCTGCAAAGTTTTGCCCTTTGTCCCAGGTTTCTACGTCCATTTTGTATTCATTTACCTCTTCTCCCATGTCTTCAACCATAACATCCTTATATCTCTGATGCACGGATCTCAGTTTTGATCAAATTTTATTGCCCCAGAAAAAGTAACTTATTTAACAGTGGAATGATCTCCTTATTCCTTAACAGGAGCTATTATGGTCATATTTAATCTGCCTATCAGGTGAATGAACTCAAATACCTAGAACCTGCACAACTTAAATTTTTCAGTGCTATCTGATAGCATAAAAAATCTGGATGCAGATTTTCCCCCCAGAACAGATACTTTGTCAAAAACAACAGTAATTCACAGTATTCGCCATGCTACATGGAGATTGCAGTAGAGAAATATTGACCAGCTGTAAATAATCCTATAGGATATCATTTGCTCCTGAGAAAGAATCATAGGACATGGATATAAAATTGTTATTATGTCCTGAAATGCCACCCACTTCAGTACCAGGATTATACAGCAGAAACTTATATAGATGATACTTACATTTTAAATCGAAACTCTATTAACAGAATCTGGTGGAAAAAATTAATCTAAAAAGGTTTTAGTGGTGAAAAATGGTCTTTTAAACATTCCCTAAACACTACCTTAAAAATCAACGTTAATAAAGGGGTTTTTAAGTCATATTCTGAGATAGACATTCATTTTTATTGTTTTTTCTTACTCAAGGAAACAATTGTCAGTAAAAATACAAAGCTTTTCATTATATGTAACCTTTCTTTGAGGTTGTGACCTCCACTGTTAATATTAAAAAACAATGGATCCACTTTCATTCCTTTAACAGAAAAGCCTACCCATTTTGATTATTCTTTTTAATAACATAGTAAGATATTTCTAATTTCTTAGTCTGCTCTAATTCTATGATTTAGCTGTAATCTACAGATTCTAGAGCATTGCAATGACAAAATCCACACAATAGCCTGAAAAGAAAAGAGCAGACTAAGAACATGCAGAAACAGTGTTCAAGATTGGAAAGGGTATTCAAGACTGGCAAGACGAAAAACATTTTAAATCCAGGATTCCCTAGTGGTCTACAAAAATGTCTGCAACGTTTTGCTGTGAGAGCCTTTGACAGTTTTTAGCACTTTTTCACCTGCAAACTTAGAGCTGAAAACAAAGTAAGAAAATTGAAGAAAAGACTCAGTAATGGCAAAGTCTTCTAAAGTGCTGCAAGAATCAGAAATTATTTTTCCTGATTTAGTGCCACCTGCCTCTTCTCTATGATTAACAACACTAGGAATTCAGACAAACAACAACGTTTTCCTGACCTGTTTGCTGTGGACAGTATAGATTGAGAGCTGGCTGAGGTAGATCCTCTTCACTGGTTCATTCGGCTTTCACAACACGTGTTTCCCAAACAAGGCACTGTAAAGATTAGCTTTTATCTGGAGATGTGAAACCTGGACATGCTATCCAAAAGTATTCGAAGTGAAGCCCTTTCTACTTTACCATTTGCTTCTTTTGAAGTAATGAGAACAGAATGTCATAGAAAATAGACCAGGCAGCACAATTCTTTCTATGAAGTAACTTTTTTCTTGTAATCATTTACATTGTTGTTAATTGTGTATAATTTGCACCTTAACCTAAAGCACTTTGTATCTTCTCCTTTCTCCCACTTTAACCATTTAAGTAGAACGCAAATTCATCAAGACAAAGAGTAGTTAGAATATATCTTTCTCCTTCTACCCAGAAAGAATTTGGAAATGTTACAGTGATAGTTTTTGAAGAGAGAATATCACTCCACTGCTGATACTCACTACAGGATAAAGATTATTTTTATTAGTTTCTCATTTATTTGTAATTATCAAAATGTTGTAGTTAAGACTTTTGTTGTTTGCTGTTTTTTTTTTTTTTTTTTTTTTTTTTTTTTTTTAAGGAAGCTGCTGTTTATACCAATTCCAGTAAAAAAACTAAAAAAAAAAGAAAAAAAAAAAAGAAAAAATCAGATCTGTCCCTTCTGTCTTCCATTCCTCATTCTTAATTACTTGCATCTTCTTCCTTCAGAAAATTTTAGTTCAACGGCAAAAGTGGTTCTAAATACCACATATCCTCAAGACATATGAGTGTTATCATCTTTTTTTTTTTTCATAGCTTGTTCTTCTCTATATTGTCCTAGTGCTCTGGGTCATGATCACATGCCAAGTGTGATGTGCTATGGCTTGTATGGATAATGAAAATTTTCTCTTCTCAGTTTCCAGATCATGTTATGCTCTTCCCCACTCTTTGTTCCTCAGAACCTTTCTCTGGATTTTCCCAGTAGCTGTCTTTGGCAGAGCCTGAACAAACTCCACCTGAAAGGCAAAAATGCTCACTTTTAGCCAAATACATTCTGATTAATCTTCCAGATGCAAAGACAGACACGCTTTTATTATGGTTGGGGTAAAAGATAGGAAGCCGCCCAGCTTGGGGCCCGGACAGTGAAATTCTTTACTATACATCTTAGCTGACTGCACAGGCAGTATTTGCAGAGGTAAGTACTGCAATCCTGAAGAGATGAGTGCTTCAGCTGTCAGGACAGAGAGTTACTGGTGTCCTTCCTGGATTTAAGGGATGGATTTCAACTCCTTTGTTGCTGGCAAGAATTCTCCCTTTGCTTTGGCTGAGAGTCTGAACAGTGCTCAAGGGAGGAACTGGTAAGAGCTGAACGCCTTGTCCATTTGAGTCGCTGTGAAAACCCTAGCATTTCATGAAAGGAAGACTTGACCCTGATAAAGATAAGTGACATTAATACTTCCTCCCTTTAGGTCCTTTCTAGCACATATGTGAACCCAAGGCTATAGCTGCAACAGACCCTGCAATTTACATTTATTTTATTTAACTATGGTTGGAGAGTTGGTCAGAATGCAGTTGAAAAGAAGCTGAGGCAGGACAAAAAGTGTTCAATTTTTGAAATGATTAGAAGACTTGTCTTTTTTTGGTGTACTTACCTTCCTTGGATACTTGTAAGGTGCAGTCACCTTCTTGACATGTTGCTGCAGCTCATGAGTTAATTTTTCTGGATCATGTGACACAAAAGCAGGAGCCAAAACAATGAAGGCTTTGACTACCTGTGCGGCAAAAGTTAAGGGCCTCCATGAACTTCTAGTTGTGGGAATAAAGGGATACATTTGTTGCCAAAACGGAGTATAAAAATGCAGAAATGCAAAAATTTGAGTTTTTTCTTTAATTTCCCTTTTCGTTGGCATTTTGTTACAAAATGCAATGTTATGAAGGATATATTCTGCAGCATAGGACTTTTTGCTATTTTTCCACTTCTTTTTCTTCTTAATGCTACTAAACTTTCAAAAAGTTGCAGAACAGAAAACAAGACAGCTGAAAATCTCACCCTGGGGCTCAAAGACATGTTGCAAAGTTGAAAAATACAAAAAGAAAAATTAAAAACTCTGGATATCATTGCCACCATGTGACAAAAAGAGAAATAATCCAAATTCTATTTTTTAGACAAAAAGGTGCCACAATAAATCTGAAGAGCCAAACTTTTTTCCACATCAAACTCTGTAAACAGGGAAATAATTCTGAAATTCTAAGATCTGTCAAAGTACATGTTTTTTTTTAAAAATTATCCCATTTTAATTTAAAAAATCTGCAACACATTTAATTCCAAGGAAGCCTAGTATATATAGGGAACTTGATGCTTAGAATAAAATGTGTTTCTTTCTGTATCTGTTCTTTTTCTTTTTACCTCCCCTCGAATTGGATCAGGACTGCTGACAACAGCTGACTCTGAGACTGCAGGATGTTCTATTAATGCACTTTCGACTTCAAATGGGCCAATACGATACCTAGGAGAAAATGCAAATATGACAGCAGTAGCAAGGTAGCCATTCAATTGGTTTTCCCAGATTGAATTTTGCAATAAAACAGAGCATCACTAACAGGCAAGTGGGCAAATCTAAAAGCAACTGACTTACCCAGAAGAATTAATTATATCATCAGCTCTTCCAACAAACCAAACATATCCTTCTTCATCCATAATCCCTCTGTCCCCAGTGACATAAAAATTTCCACATACAGAGGCAGCAGTTTTCTCTGGATTATTCTGACAACAATCAAACAGAAAATATATCTGATTGTTAGTGAAATGTAATGCATTTACTTTGCAGTAGTGCTAAAAATGATCAAGGCAATTTTTTAAGTTGTTCTCAAAAGGAGTACGTTCAATACTATTTTATGTCTTCAATTAAAAAAAAAAAAACAGAGCTGCGTTAATTAGCAGGTTTGTGGCGGAAACATGAGAGAGGTGTAAAAGAGCATCGGTGTATATATGGATTCATGTTCTAGGGGAAAAAACGGTGTGCTCTATCAAAATGCTCATCCATCACAGCAAATTACTAAAACGTATAACCCACTCTTTTCAGAGAAACGATTTATCATTGCACGGGGTGACCACAATAACCTCCTGTCAATGGAAACTTTTCACTCCTAACTTTCAAGACCAAAAACATAAATGAGGTGACCTACAGAAAAAACTTCATTATCTACATTGATCTGTTGGGTCTAGATCACACAGAAAAAACACCTTTACAATAGAAGACATAATGAAAAACTCAAGTAACAGTACTGAACAAAAGAAGTTTTTTATCACATGAGCAATTACTTTGTGCAAGTTTGGGGATGCTACAAATATCCAAATATTATGGGGATTCAGAAAAGAATTAAACACACAGATAGGTTCCCCAAAGCTTTTTCAACATGACTGTTCAAATGCCGTGGAGAATATATTTGCCTGATTCTAGTGTTTTAAGTATGTGCTACAGCTCTGCACTACCACAGATGGAATATTAGCTTAGATGGACCTTTGACGTGAACCAAAATGGCCATTCTTCTGAAACGTTTTTTAAGCCCATTCTGCTTTCATTGGGTAGAGCATTCCCATTTGAATGTTAGATTACATATGGCACTGCCACAAAGCCATATGATCATCTACACTTTAGGGGTTTGTGCTGTAGCTTGTTTTTTATGCTGTCGATCACATGCACATCGTCTGTGTGACAGGCAACTGTATAAAAGGCTTCTCTGACACCAGTGATACATGGATGCTGCAATGTGTGATTTTTAAAGATTGAAAGGTTCAATTTGTGGGTACCTCTGACAGCGGTAAGAGGGAATAAGATACTCGTGCTCTTTGGGAAGCCTCCTTGAGCTCATGGTATATTACAGCAGCCTTTATTGGTTTCCATCATTGATCTGTGACCAAGGATAGGAATTGAATGGAAGGGGTGATATACTAAACATAAAACGCATGCTGACTGCCAGGTATAGGTCTGGAACAAGTTACACCCTGTCAGTCTATTCCTGGAATAGCAGAACAATGTACTGCTCAAGCTCAAAGCCCTCGAGCAAACTAGAGGGACCTTGTAAAGATGCTGGATGAAATTATGCTCCTCAGTATGTCAACAGTACTCTGCCCGGGGTCTTGAGCTTCTCAGCATGCACAGACAGGGCAACTCAAACTTACCAAGTACTCGGAGAACAGACAGAATGGTCGCGTAGGTTGAACTCGGACAGCAATGTTGCCTTCTTCTCTTGCAGGCAGAATAGCCCCGTGGTCATCTATGATCTGCAGAAAGGACTTAGCACTATTGGTTTCATTGGCTCAGTGAAATCTCTGTGTTATAGCGCAGCGAAAGACAGAGAGAGACACAGACAGTGTTCCCTTACTCATGTGCTCACAACTGCCGCTAAGCTCAGATGTAACGTATCAACATACCTGCACATCATAAGGGGGAACAGCTTTTCCCAAAGAGCCAGGTTTAATCTTCATTCCTTTCATATTGGCACATATTGTTACCTGTGTAATAGATTTAAAAATAAAAAATAGAAATTGTGCAACATCTTGTAGACTTTATTACTGGCTTGCATTAGACACGACACCTCTTCATGACTTTGTCATGACAAGGACTGAATCAGGACTAAAGCGCTGTAGTTCTCCAGCACATCGGAGAGGGGTTGAGAGTCATTTTATGTCAGCTCTGTGGAATGAGGTTGGTTGTGCTCAGTTTGAGCCAGTGGGTTCTTCTGCAAACACTTGAATTTGCAAGACAGCAGATGTGAAATTATTACAGATCTAATTTTAATAATGGGGCAATTAATTTGGGACCATATCAAGGGTAAGAGGAGAGAATGCCTGAAATCTGACTCATAATAGCTTCATTAATTTTCACTTACAGAGAAGTCTGGGATGTGAACTGATTTAATATTTTTCATTAAAACCTCGGACAGGCCACATTGATACCAGAGCCTTTTTTTTTTTTTTAGATTTGCCCTTTAAGTAAAGATGATGAGGGATCTACTACAAGTTATTTGATCTGAGGTAATCTCTGGCATGGTTTTCGCAGGTGGCTGAACTCTGTAGTCATTGTATTTCCTATAAATTATGCAGCTAGTTGATTTTGGAACTCTATAATCATAATTATATATAGCCTCTTTTTAAAAAAGTTCATTTATATCTTTCTCACCTTTTTTATTGATTTATCAAGCACATTGTGCCTCCAGTACTTTTACCTTTGAGAAGGCATACTGCAGGAATTAATGCAAACGTACTGTTTCAGTCTGGCCATAACCTTCATAGATATCCAGCCCTGTCTGGATTTTCCACTTTGCCATCACTTCAGGACTGAGTGGTTCCCCTCCAGATACACAGTGTTTCAGGCTCGTGAACTTGTAGCTTAGGAGGAATAGCAAATGAAATAATTTTCTTACCTTCTGAAAGAGCAGTGAAGGGTCTTAACTGGGCAGCTGCCCTCAACTTTCCAAGTAAGTACACCTAAAACTTCACAAGCTACTTCGGAAACGACAATAATCACCCTGTTGCACAGTCCTGGATTGGACTCCTAGATTGCTTGTGTTACCACTGAGGATAATGTGGAAGTAGAGTAGAGCAAAGGTGTTTTCTTGGAAGAACTGTCAAGAAAGGAGAAATCTGAACAAGCACATCAGATGTTTGAAAGCTGTTATATGCTGACATCCAAGATCAAATAAGACACTAAGAATTTTCTAAAGCAAAAGGAAAGCTGAATAGAAAACATGGAGCCTGAGCTCTCTGATAAACCAGGGCTGGGCTTTTGTCAGGATGAAAGACCTATATGAGAAGAGTAAGTATCTTACTGAAGGTGTGAAAACTCCTTACAAATCACACTGACTACTTCACATCAGCTGAGTGCTTTACAGTGTAACTAACCGGTGCTAACGGCTGCCAAACAACTCTCAGCATGTGAACATCCTCTAACTGCTCACTTCATTCTCAGGTATATGGGAACAACTCCACTGCACTCCAGTAATTCCCTGATCCAGTGCTGCCTGAAACCTTCACTTAAATTTGATTGTGAACCATAAGTTCAGAGGAAGCGACAACTTAAAAAATCTCATTTGTTTCCTCTGTGCTGTCTTTTCAAAGACTCTTTCCTGAAGCCTGAAGGGTCTAAAGTGTGACTAGTTATTCTTATATTTCAGAACATAGCCTTCTTTTCTGAGAGTAAATTATGCTAATTAGATTTCCTTTAATTGAAAAAAATTGAGCAACATAAGGAACTAAACAGCCAGAGCTGTCACAGCATTATATCCCAGCTCTCTCTGCTACTCCTGCAACAGACAGATGTGCAGTACCTGCTCAAATCATGTTGGACCATCATGCAGTAGGCAGTGGGAGCAGTGCAAAAGGCAGTGATGGGGTATCTTGAAAGAGTCTAGAAAAATAGGAAGTTATTTTGTTGAAAAGAAAATGTAATGATGCGTCTGATCTTGTCAAAGTGCAGGTGATTAACACAACTTAAGTGCTCAAATGTTTGCAAAATGAAACCCATAAAGACACACCATACATTCAACATTCAACACCGAGAATGACTATGAATTAGTGAGATATCCTGACTGTGACATGGCTGTGACAGTCAGTCCCACTGCTGAAGAGCATAAGGTACTTTCTGTCCAACAAAAATCACTCATGTACATGAATGACCACTGAGAGCAGTAGTTCCAATTAAGACTGTTTTCTCTTTGCCAAGGCGATTGGGCCCCAGGCTCAAGGCTAAGTGACAACAGTGAAGCACACCAAAGCTTTTCCAAGTTTATTCTTGGGGAAATCTGGGTCTCCTGTCTACACAAGAGGCCAACATTGCGGAGAACAGGCCAGCTAACTGGTTTTGTAAGTGGCAGAGAGGAGGAACAGGCATTCTGACAACTCACTGAAAATTGAGGATAACAGGGCCCTGATTCGGGCCTATGCCATGCTCTGATTACTGGCCCATGCTCGCCCTGAGCCCAAAGTAGCTGGAAGTCCATACCTGAAGGGAGCGTTAGGCTAAGTATGGGACAGGACAGCAGTGATCTTCAGTTCTATCCTGCATCTTTCACCACATCTTTACCCTGCAGTCATGTCACATGGCCTAACCAGGAGGGAAAACACTCGCTCCTCTAGCTTACTGGGCACCGAAGGGAGAGATGATTGCTTGGGATGTGGGAAGTACTATGCCTGCTGCTACAGAGCAGTGGTTACCTATGCCCTGGAGCCCAGCTTATTTGCTTCATTTATGCAAAATGACATAAAACTCACAGTATAAAATGTTATGATTACCTCTGCAATAACAGCCGGTTTAAACTGTGGCATATTGTGTACAAAGACACATGATCCACAGATCCACGGTGCAAAAACACTGCTCCAAGCTGATTTTACCCAGCCAGTATCAGAGGTATTCCACATTATATCTGAAGGAGTCAAGTTCATCCAGTACCTGATGATAAAGTAGAAACAAAAAAAAATGCTTTGTAGAGTATGAGAGACTCAGGCACAGCTCACAGCATAATTAAAGGAAAGGGCAAGGGGCTTTCATTAGAAGATGCAGTTTCAGTAAGTGGGACTCTTTAGAAAGTTTGTAAGACTTGGAGAGAATCTTAAACATTCTTTTATTTCCCTTTGTTCCCTCCTGTTTAAATTTCCAGCATTTGCTTTTCTCATGAACAATGCAAAATATCCTTGGCTTGAGTTGCACAATCTGGATCTAGATCAAAAAACAAACAGATCATTTGGAGTAGGCTTTCCTCACCTCGTGGATTAGAGACATCAGCTAAATCACATCTTATTTCTCTAGGAAACTAACCAAATTACTTCTGTGGACTCTATACCACCAACTTCCATCTCAGAATGCCTTGGGAAATGTATCCTTTGATTTTCATGAAATTTCTCCCTCCTTGGGAAGCATCAATAAAAGATGTTCAATGCAAACCAATCAGTACCAAGCCACAGATTCAAACTGAACTGTAATTTTAAAGGTATAATGCTATGGTCCAAGGTTGCTTTGGTTCTCAAGGAAGGTTTATGTAACACTAAAGCACTCAACTTTATCTGGTTTTGCTATAAGGAGGCTATCCCTATTGCTACTCTGCAGTCAGCCCTCTGGGTGACAGAACATTGCGCTTGACAATTTTAACTGAGTCTTCAAGAAGCTTTTAATAATGAGAATTCACCATGGGAGGGCAAAGGTGAGGAAGAAGCAAGATCCTACACTCACAAAATGCCTACATTTTCTGGAGTTTTTATGGTCACATTTTCAATTTAATTGTGATCATGCGACTGGGTCAGGACACTGGGAGCACGTGCAAGGTATACCTGCCACTGGTTGCAAATCCGATGCCATAACTGCTGTGGGACTGCACCACCATTTTTGGAGAGCCTGTGCTTCCACTAGTAAAATAGATCAGCATTGGGTCTTGACTCCTTGTCTTGACACATTTATGGTCAGCAGATGTCACCCTTCAGAAGTAGCAGCATATGACGGTTACTACATGTAGTTTTTCACATAGAAAGCAGTATTTTTTAAGGTTTAGGTGATAAACAGGGAAACAGCTCAAAACTATATTTATTTATAAATAAATAGTTTTATCAGATACCAGGTAAGAGTTAGAAAGCATATTTTTCAAGTCACAAGTGTGCTCTGTATGCCATAACTTTCACAATGTTACCACCTACAGTATATTTCAGTGACTTTCTCTAGATCTATTTGGCAAGGGCACTCAAGGTGCTTGTTACAGAACAGCAGGTAGATGCAAAACCAACTTCTGCCTGAACACAGACCATCTCCCAGCCTGAAGTCAATAGGGGCCAGATCTAGGCTATTATGCCAGGTAAGGTGGTGGTCTTAGACACGTATTACACCATTTATCTTCAATAGACTGATGAATAATTCATAATTGAGCTACCAAGACAGTCAAGGGAAGAAATAACTGATGCCATGTTAGCTGAGCACCAGGAGCTGGCAATGGGTATCTTCTAATTAGATTCAAGAGGCATTAGGTTGGGGTCTAGAAGACAAGCACAAAACAACTGCAAGATTAGTACTCTGTGTGCTTGTCTTGAGATCACAGCAGAAGCAGAGAGTTTTTAAAAGCTGGCAGGCTGCTGAGTAAGGAGAAACTGAAAGCCCTGAATACAGCTCCCAAAAAGTGTGTTGGAGGAATTTGTACTTAATGCAGTGATTACAGTGAGTTGGCAGAGGGATGCAAAAAGGTAACTCATTTGTATTTTGGAAATTAATCCCAAAACTCAGCAATGTCACCTGACTGATATGGCTTCCTTCACCTCACAGGGATGACAGTAAAACAGCTAGACACTCACGCAAAGAGTTCTTTGAGGTTCAGCCACCCATCTCTGCTCCCTTTGGCTACAATTAGTTTGCTTTTCAGGAACTGGCAGTCAGGCATGACAGATTCCACTGCAGGTGCCAGTGTATCATTGGTAATGACGCACTTGGCCTTCGAAGCCTGGAGTCGGTATAAGATGTCTTTGGCTGTTAATTGGGATGTTCCTGGAATAAAGACAATTCCTGGAAAAAAGCAACAAGCAATTTAGAAAATTGACCATTTTTCTTTATTATTTTCACAGGACATGACCCCAGCCATAGAAAAGCTAAGCTACTTGCCAAAAACTTATTCTTTGAGAAACAGCAGTCAAGTATAACTCATGTTTGAACACGAAGCTTGGGTGAATTTGTGGCCTATGAATAACCTGGGATCATCTGGCTCTGAAAGAACACCAAACTGCGACACTGCTGTTGAGTTTTGTGTCATCCATATTAAAGGTATCAGATCATGACTAAGATCTAGATTTAAAGTGGTTTTGAGAACTTCCTTTATGATTCGTGACTCAGGAAGGAAGTGTTAAGATTATCATCCTCTTAAGTATATGAATAAAGCCAGCATTTGGATTGTACTTACATCTGGAATAAAGCCATTTTTCATTTCAATAAGGAATTAACACCTCTGATACAGGATAAGTAGACTGAGGTCAGAGAGCTTACATACATTGCTCAGTCAACATATCCCTCAAGCTTGGATTCATTTTGTAACGTGTAAGTTTGGATATTGAGTACAACATGACTGAAATCACATTTTTAGGGCATAGAGATTTAATTAATTTTAATTATGCACTAATTTAGTGCATTTCTATATCTCCTTTCCCAAGGATTTCAATAGACTTGACCCACAGATTGATTTCAGTCTTCTTGCCTCTTCAGAGGTGTCTAACAAATTTTACAATTGGGGAAACTGAGGTGCTGAGACACTGAATGATATTTCCATGTCATAATCCAGAAAGTCTTGGATACAGAATTGGATTCCCTGAGTCTTAGCCCCATTTACAACCTGTAAGAATCACAGAACTTAAAAGTGGGACAAAAATACTTGATCATGTCCCTGTTGATGCTGAATTGTTCCATCATGGATGTTTAGCAGTCTAAAAATGCAATGGGTCAAACTCTTCCTAAGAATTTGCAAAACTGTAACAATAGAGCAAAAAAATACTGTATTGAATTATTAACCAGTCCAGTCATACAACTTACATTACCAGTGTAGACAGTTTTAATGCAGTATCTGGTCAAATTTGGCTTTGGATTGTAACCGTTCAACCTTCACTGCTTCAACTGAGGACACCGTTTAACAGGACCACGTCTATTCAGCACCTAGCACAAAGTCACTTCGGTTCCTGCGTGGGTGCTGCCAATTCTCCTCTATGCAAAAGCTGAATTGCACATGGCACAACGGCATATTCCTGCTTACATTTTTTTCAAATTAATTTAGTATATTTTTGTATCAATTTATTTTCTTTCTGCAGCCAAGAGATCAGTAAGGTTACTCACCTGTTCGTATACAGGCTATATTCAGTAGCCACCATTCAGGAACACGAGGCAGAATTGCTATAACTCTGTCTCCTCTTTGCAACCCACATGCCTCAGAAAGTATATTAGCTGCTTTCCTAGACAGAAATCCCAGTTCTTCAAAGCTCCACTTCACTTCCTCTCCCTCATCATTTACCCACCAAAAAGCTGGATTTGCCGGTCGTCTTCCATCCTAGAATGCAACAGAAGATATTAAAACAAGAAGACAATCCTTAAAAGGTTTAATTTCAATCCAAAATAATTCCAGACTAAGTAAATCACTCTGGCAACCAGTCTCTTAAAGTGATACCTAAATTTCTGACTAAGAAAATAAGACAGTGCATTCTACTCTGCAGCTAGTATTATTCAGCATTCATCAGGAAAATTGATTTGCATCATCTGAGATTTGTTTCAAAATCTATTAAGTAAAAGAAAAATACTACCTTTTCCAGTTGCGACCACTCATCTAAGACATCATTTGCAAAGTTGAAATATTTCGGCAGTTCCTTTTTACACTGGTTTATAGAGTCATAATACGAAATAATTTGAGATGTAAGAAGCCTGTTGCATCCATGGAATAATCTGCAAGGTGACCTGAGAATCCACAAACGCTGAGGGATCCATGATTTAATAAATGTTCTCATGATAAATGATGTTTTATCAGACAGTTGGGAAAAAATTAGATGCACGCCTACAGGAATCAGTCATCTAAAAGGAAAGAAAATATATTTAAAACCAGTCAGGTATTGGATGCTGTCTAGTTTGTGATGTTGGAGAAATTATTGCAAACCAGCTGAAACAAATAGGTTGGTTGTGTGCCTCCCTGTTTTTCCCCTTTATTTTATGTAATTCTTAAAGTAAGTGTTCTTCCTTTTCTGACAAAGAGATTGTGCACTGTTTTTTCATTATAATCTTCATCCTCTACTTTGTCAGCTGATGAATGAATCTCATATCTCATCTCTAAACTTTCACTTGCCAGTCCTTTTATAAATATCTATCTCTTGATTCCTGTAAATTTTGTATTTTACTTTGCCTGCTTACAGAAATAAAATGCCACTAGTCAGAAAGTATTTTAAGGACACTTTGTTTATCACCTTGATTTAAAAGTCTCTGTAATTATGCTATGTCTTAAATATACACTAGATGGCAGTTCACACTGAACTTATGCACCAATAAACTGATGAATCTCTGATTTATTTCCTTGTGAGTTCTATTTTCACTGGGGGCATGGAATAAACACAAAATAAACACTAGGCAAGCAAAGATGAAATGCCAAAGACTTCCATTTGCTTTTCACTTCAGTTGACGTGTGCAACGTTGACAAAGATACATGTCGTAAAACAAACTTGCAAAGAAAATTCCAGCACTTCCAGTTTCTCCTAGTCTTTCCTACACAACATGCAGGTAGATGTGGAAGAGATAGAACAGATTACACTGCAGTTATTTAAAGCCCAGCCTTGGAATCCAAGAAAACTGGATCTTTACTTACAGATGCAGAGTCTTCTGATAAAATTGAGTGTAATCAAGTCCTTAAGAACCTACTTACCACATTAAATCTAAGAGAATCTTTCCCTCAATCAAGCAGAGCCAGCTTTGCTTTTACATCTTTCTGTACCACAAGTTTCTCCTTGTTTCTCCATACTGCTGGCAGTATGTACCTATCTCACAGGGATCCTTTACATTATGTATTGCACAGTTACTTTCACCTTTGCATTATGTATTGCGAGCATAGGTGTAGCGACAGCTTAAAGCACTCAATGCCAATAAATAATAGTAACTGACAGCACTCTAAAATCACTGTATTTCTGGGGCAAAACAGAGAAATGCAAACAGAAGGCACTCACATGTGAGGCATGTGTCAATGGCTCTCGACCACACAACAATTTCCAGGGTGTGAGTGGTAACAAAGCAGAAGGCCCAAGGATTGTATTTATCCTGCAACCAGTGTTTCCTGCTAACTGGGCTGTGATTTCTGCAAAAGGCAGATTTTTCACAGCTCTTAAACTGTAAAGCGCAAAATGAAAGAGCCAGAACTAGTTAGCACTGATGATGAAGAAACGTGCAGAAACGTGACTTCATCTGCTGTATGCCTAAGAGAAAACATTGTACTCCACCAGTTTCAATTTTTTTTTTCAGTTCTGCTTAATCTCACTCTTTTCCCCATTGCAAACCTATCCTAGCAGGACTGACTGCTGTACGATCCTTCTCTTACTCCAGTTTCCTTCCAGGACATTGAGGTTGGAAGCCTTTCCAAAATGGCACCTATTCCCTACTAGGAGGTTTCCAGGAGGGATTTAAGTTGACTGTTTGTTTCAGTGGCAGATAGGGGAAAACCAGCTTTCTAGGCAAATGGTTTTATCATCCTGTCTGTGCTCTGGGAGCCCCAGGCTGTGTTCTGAACTTACAACATGGCCTGTTCAGATCAAACAGGCCTTCTATCTTTTCCCTGTTCTTCTGAAAGATGTTTTTTACTCTCCTAGGATGTTACTTGAAAGACAGCATTGGAAAAGAGCCTGTCATGAGGAGGAAAAGATCACAAAGTCAAACAGGAGACTCTTATCTTTCTGCTTTTTTTTTCCTTTAGTACCTGATTGTTACATCTGTATTTACGTATGATCTTATCTTGCAAGCAGCCTGAATACACAGCTCCCTCTGATTTCATTAGGCACCCTGTTTGAGTGCTAATAGAACACGTCTCAAGGTGCATTACAACCCAAAGCCTTTGAGATTGATAGGGAAGAGTTCACTTGAAACCCAGCCCCACTCACATCAGGCATGAAAACAACCTAAATTGAAGTAAACTGCCACCCAAGATCCTTCACCCACAAGAAAACTGAGGCTACCAAGTCAACCACCATTACAAACATGCCTTCCTTCTAACAGCACCCTTCTGATATCAGATTTTTCATCCTTTAGTGTAAGGACATGAAGGAGCGAAGCAGAACTTACTGTTCCTCGAGGAAAGAATAGGCATTATTGGAGGCAATTTCTTCAACTGTCAGTTTGGTCCTACTAATCCAGACCCACCTGCCCTCAAGTCAGCTCTGTCCTTGCCTGTGCCAATGAAACAACCACCAGAATATCTGGTCCCTCTAGAGAGGCCACAGCTTTGCATGTATGGTTCACGCATTTCAGCACAGTTTAAGGGTCAAAGATATTTCTGCTACAATTACAGACTGGCAGTTATTTACAGAAACAACCATTTCTTAGTAAATGGCGCCTTCTTAATCTTTCTGTAAGATATTTCTTAACATGTTCTGAAAAGACTAGCTAGAGAGGGCTCATAGTTCACAGACACGGCTGACAGCTATCCTAAGGGATCAAATGTTTCATCCTTCAGTTTACTGTACAGATATTACCTGCACAAAATTGTGCTACCACTGAAAACCAATGGCAAAATTTTCTGGTTTAACCCACAAAGTAGTTATCTTTCTTGAGCTACAATGTGGCACTTAAGCAGAGATGGGAGCCTCACAGACAAGGCACTGAAGAAACCAGACATTAAAATTACATATGCAAAGCAGTGAGAGTTTTTCCCTGACTTCAGCATGTTCTGAATCAGATTCATGATAAGTAGCTCTGTAAGTGCAACAGACAATCAAATACTAAGCAGAGCAGCAGCACTCACATACTTTCCCAGGCACCTCACTCACTGTTTTGTCTGCAGCTCTGCACTGGATAACGGTGACCAAGAGCAGGCTGTGTAATTAGAGAAGCACACTACGAATCGACTGATGTTTCTGCAGGCGTTTCCTCCTGTGTTCTCTCCCCCTCTCCACGGGGTTCTGATTATTTACAGAAACAGAAAACCCACCCTCCTCACAGACACTTTTTTTTTCCCCAAACACTGATAAAGATGGGGAAGTAATTAAGTACATTAATATTCCCGTGGAAAGGTGCAGTTGGCTCCACTGATGGTAGACTCCGTTATCAACCTTATCAGCCTCTTAGTTTGGCTGATACAACAGCAGCCACTTGAGCAGCAAACCCTGCTGCTTAGTGCTCCTTTGCTTCTTTCGTTTTCAGTAAGTGGATAAAGGCAGGGCAAGATGAAGACACATAAGTTTTTCTTTCTGCCATTATTGTTTCCCACAGGCTTCCCAGCAGCACACAGTATAAGCCCAAATGACAAAAAGCCAAAGAAAGCCAAACTTCCCAAAATAAAAAAGGAGAAAAATGTACTCTCGCTGAAAAAGAGCAACTTTGACAGAGCATTGAAGGAAACTCAGTACCTGCTGGTGGAGTTCTGTGAGTATCAATTTCCACTCTCTCTTACCCTGATGGCTCTGCAGAGCATGACTGATGCTGGGGCATTCAGGTATGTTTGTTTTACTGTTGTTGCTTTGTCCTCTGGTAGTCCTCATTTGTTCTGTGTATCTATTTCTGACCATAACTACACTAATGTATTCCTTTTCGGCATTGTCAAATACCAGTCTGCTACAAAAGATGGATACTGAGAGTACGATGGGTCCTCACACACAGTGAGTGCTGAGTTGTCATTCTCAGCTTCCACCGCCTGATTTTGCAAGCATGTATTTCACAGCAGTACTGGGTGAAACTCTAGGTAATAAAAAAAAAAAAAAAAAAAAAAAATCAGAGGGTTTTTTTCTCCCTCTTCCATTTTCATCAGCACTTTGTATGAGGTTTATGCCAGATGGCATCTCTCCTCTGTGTCTGGGCTTCAGGGAATGTCTTGTTACTGCATTTTGATGTCTCTAACTGCACTATATCGGACTCTTTCCCTGAAATAGGCACTTGATTAGATGGAGGCCGGTTTGTGGTTTTTCTATTAGGTTCATGTTCATTCCTCATGGAGAGGAAACTAGTGGGGCCTTTTAAGTAACTAGCTTTTTTAGAAGATCTGGCCATTTGAGCCTTACAGAAAGTAAATTGCAAAAGCAAAATGGTATATTCTCGTGATGTTACCCATCTAAAGGTTCAAAATGCCGCAAAATTTCCCTCTCCACAAACATGAAGCTGTATTTCCTAGCAGCCTGCTGGTAGCAGAAATTCTTCAATCTGGATAAGACAGCAAAAGCTTTGTCTCTGTTGCTTGGGGCCATACTTACCTTGCTTCACTGGGCCATACTCACTGAGCCCAATGGACACATCTACTTAGCCTTAAATTACACAAACACCTTGCAAACTAGCACTCCTTCGAAGGCAGGCGTTAGAAACAGGCATAAGCTGGAAACTCCAATATATTTCATATTTGGAAGGGATATTTAAATTAAGGCAAGATCCTAACTTTGCAGAAGTGCATGTAATTTGCTCTTTTGCCTTGCTACCAAACCTGAATGATGACGATGATAATAATAATAAGTAACAGTAGTGGTGTAGGTTAATCTGAAATTAAAACACTCATATTTTTCCAACAACAAAGCCTAAAATACACTAATAGATTAATGAAACTAAAAATCTTTGGATCATACCAAACATTTCATTAATTCTGAAACAATGTTATGAAACTTTAAATATTTTTAAAACTTTCAGAACAATCGTGTTAAAAATGTCTTTAAAACTTAATGTTTAAGACTTTTAAACACTTTTGAAAGTATTGAAAGTCAGCAAGATTGTATTTTTTAATTGTGGAGGGTCTAAAGCTATTTGCAAAATTCAGTCTGCGGTTGTGAACTGTTTCGATCTCTCTGAGGATGCATTATTTTGATGAAAACAAAAAATTATCAGAGAAACTTTAGTCAAGCTCTATTCCCAGCTTTGTAAGATTCAAAGCATAGAACCTAAATGTCCAGGCCAGAGAAAAGTTTGCAGTCGAACCTCCTTAGTACTGGCAGAGCTGATGAACAATGAGAATATTGCAACACACTTCAGGACTTTAACCTAATACCAAATGGAAAAAAGACATGTGAAAAGTTTCATAAAGAAATGAGAGATGAAGAAAGAATTGTTCAGAATATAGTAGCCCAGGGGCTTGGGCACTCAAAGGATGTGGGAGATCTAAATCAGGATTTCTGCCTTGCACTTCAGAGCAGAGTCTTAGACCTCTCTCTTCAATATCCCACCACCTTCACAACTGGCATTCTTCAGAAGGGAAGCACAAACACACTCTTCTATTCCATGTCACATCTTCCAAAAAAGTCAGAGACAAAACACTACTTCCCAGCCACATCTTGTTCCAATGATCCTCACTGCCTTCTGGTTTGGATTCATTGATCACTGCATCTATCTGAAAGACTTACTGAAAACTCACAGACTGCCTTTCCCCTCAACAAACTATAAAGGCATCTACAGTCCCTGCAGAGAATTATGAAATCACTCACAAAAGCGTCAAGCTCCCCAGCCCAGATACATTCTCTGGAAATCGCTGGCCTCAATCTCCAATAGCTCCCTTTGGAGACATGCCACTAAACATCCTCTGGGGCAGTGAAAAACTGTCCTGCAGTGAGGCACTGCCCCGCGTCGTAGGAAACCTGAATCCACAATGCTGAAACAGCTGGTTTATTTGCCATTATCATTTGCATTGCCACAGCACGAAAAGGCTAAAGACGGGATGTGTACATGCACCTGCATAGAGAGGCCATAAAGAACCTAATATTTTATGTCCTACTTCTTAAAACAGGCTACCTAAATAAACAATTTATGTGAACATGAAACTATTAAGGGAACTTAGATAACGAAAGACAAAGCAATACTCCTTAGATGACTCCGGAAATCTGTGAGGCTGCCAGGAATTAGCTTCAAAAATCCAGAATGAATGCAAGACCTGAGACCTTTCACTTATTCACCCATTCTCAACCAATGAGATAAAGTGAGAGAATGGGGAGGAATCCCATGCTTCCCAGAAAGCAGGATTTGTTCTGTTACTGTACCAACATGGGGAAAAGTTTGAGCTCCAAACTTTGATTCAACGCTCTAGGTTCTGCCTTAGGCCTATCTATCATGAGAAAACCCCAACATTTTCCCCGTTGCATACCATTATCTACTTACCAGTCCCACAATATTTACCTAGAGAGGCCTGCTTTGATGTCTTCTGCCCAGTGACTTCCAAATTCTCCTAATGCCCTTCAGTTCCACCCTCACTATGTCCCAGGTCTGCTTTCTTTCAGGCAAGGTTTACTATAAAAACATATGTTGATTTTCTGCCAAGCAGTATGAGGCTATCCTTGCGAGCTGAGCAAAGTACACAGAGCACGTACCCAGCATGCAAACAGAGTAATGACCCAGAAATCCGGCGCTCTTCTGCCCTCATTCCAACTGTGTTGCACAACAAGAAAATAACTGAAGGGGCAGCATAATGAGGGTGAGGAAAGACACAGGAGAAGTTCCAGCTTTGGGAAAAGCACTGAGAACACTGTCTAAAAACATTGTTAAGCAGGACACAGAAATGTGCCTACTCTCCCATGGACGCAAGCACTGCTGCCTGCCCAGCTGAATCACGTGCTCAGTATGAGCTAGGAGAACCTGATCTCAAAGCTCACATGAAAGGGCTCTTCTGCTGCAGTCTGTGGCATCTCCCCATCCATGTTAAACTGATCTAAACATCACTTAAATCACTATGAGCACAGGGTATATAGAGCACTCGCCACCAGCAGAAGGTAGATCTTACACCAGTGTTGCCTACATGGCAGAGTTTTACTGTTTACACTATACGTTAGCTGAATATAAGACTCTGTGTTGACTTTCATTGCAGAATATTGTTGCTTTGGAAAAAAAAAAAAAAAACAAAACAAAAAATCCCAAACACTCTGACAAAAATTCCCACCATGGAGAGGATCAACTTTATACACTTATAAGCACAAACACTACAAGCACTGCTGCACACCACCACAAACTGTGACCAGCTGAAGTAATGTATCAGCTTACTCTAGTTTTCCCAAGGACAGTAAACTGCCCGAACACAGTAAAATGCATCTCCTATTTAATTTCTCTTCAAAAGCCTTTCATGAACCTTTCCAACTTTCTGTCGTCAGAATGGTTTTCACAGGACTTTACAACTGTCTCATATTTCTCCGTGCAAGAATAGTCCTCAGATCTCCCAAGCAGCTCGGTGAAGACCACTCACATTTAAGGCTTTCTCAGGCCAGAGAGGCAGAAATAGCCCCCAACATGCTCCAGCCCAGGGGTGAAAAAAAGTGCATCAGCCCACATCAGCAACTGACCATCTTGCAACTGTTAAATGTACTCAACTACACTGTTTCTGCAAAGGAGGAGGTGTTAAACTGTTCTTTATTTTCACTGGCAATATAATGTGTTTAAACACAGCAGATATATTACAGTCAGGGATAAGGATCATTGTTTAGCTGGAAGGCTAATGATGCACTGGAGGAACATGCCTAGGGTAGCTCTGGTATCTTATTTTGTGGCAATATTTAAAGCCAGATTAGTCAAATAGCTATCAAGATTGGTTCAAATATGGATTAACTCGCCTTAAGCCAGACCAATGACCTCTCCAAGTCCCTTACAGCTCTAGTTCTGTAATCCTTTAACTTGGCTTTTGGCATAATTTCGGAAACACAAAACGGGTGCAGGGCATATGCTAATATCACTTTCTCCCACCTATCAGAAGAATCCAGGAAAAGGCGCAGACACCAGTGAATGTTTGACTCCCCAGATCTCTGAGAGTGCCTGCTCCTGTCCTTTCCAGTGAAAAGTTTTCAGCTCCTAGAGAAACACAAGGATAACCTAAGGATGAGCACGTAAGTGGTGCTGACCTTGCGCTGGTGCTTTGTGTGCCAAGTGCAATCTCATTTACGAAGAAGTGATGTTTACCTTTTCTAGCAGAGCATTTGTATAACCAGCGAGGCACTGGGTCAGTCATAAGATTCCTGCAGCCTGTGACTGACAATCTGTGCTGAGATAATGACATTTAACAGGCAAGATGGGGCTTACTCTTAAAGACGAATATCTCCTTTCCAAGGCACAAAAGCTGAAGGTGATGTTATTGAAAAAAACCAAGAAATTGCTGCCTATGTATACATACAGTTCATAAAAAGGGGGATTTCTAGGAAGCAGGGAATACATGACTGATTTTAAATCAATTATGTATATCAGATGGTTAGCTCACTCATGGAGCCAACATCCAAAGCATACTCACTCCCGTTCTAAGAACTGATTTCAGCATGCAGGAGTCTCCTCACCACAGGAGATGAACGCAAACAGTTTGAAACTGTTCAGAACAGGCATTTCTTACAACTAAGCTTCCTACAGAAACGTAGCGTGGTGTGGAAGATAGTGGAACACGGGTGCCTTGTTCCTGTAGGCTTCATCAGAAATCTGTGTCAGTCTTTTAGGAGCAAATCTTCTGAAAAGAGTCACTTAAATTGTTTGCGAAATATGCATATAAAAATGAACAGGATAGTGGAAATAGATGTTGGGACATGTACCAGGGTCACTAGATGATGTTCCAGTTGCCTGCTGCAGAGACTTACTGATTAGCATGGGTCCCTTATGTAAGGTGTCCCTTACACAAGCTCATTTTATTGAACGCTTTGAAAAAGCATCCAAATTGTAGAATAATTCTCAAGGATCCAAACTGTAGAATAATTCTCAAGGATCCAAATTGTAGAATAATCCTCCAAGTTTGCATAGCAGAAGATCTCAAGTGAACTGCAAACATTCAATTAGCTCCTTTTAAAAGTACAGAGGTTGACACAGGACATTATGGGCTGTATCTCACTGTAGAAGAGAATGAGAGAATCCAAGGTCACACACGAAAGTTTGCAACTGCAAGGTCCACATCCTTCCACTCTGACTGTTAAATGCAAATCCATCCTTCATCTCAAGTCTTCTACAGAGAAAATGATGTATCTGTAGTGAAACTGTAAAAGCAGCCTACGCAGAAGATAAAAAGTAGGACCGCTAAAATAATTTTTGACCATGACAGAAACTAACAGCAAGGAAATCAGTATTTAGCAGGACAACAGGCATATTCACAACGACTGCAGCAATCACTAGACTGTAGGCTGCAGAATAAAACTGGAGGCCACCAGCAATTACCTAAAGAAGGAGGAACTCATGCTGTCACGTATACTCACTTCAGGAATGCTTTAGGGTCATTAAACACATTCAAGTATCAAAAATTTTCTCTGTACACATTTCAATATACTTTAGTTCAGTAGACTGCTCTGAGAAAAAAGTAGCAGCTTACTCAGGTTGTTGATGTGCTCAAGAGAAAGAATCTCTCAAAGTACAAGTTTTCTGGTTCTCTTCCCACTTTTGTCATATCCATCCGGTGTGGCTTTGGGCAAAATACACTGACTTTCTAAGACAGAGATGATGACATATGATGATACCCCACCTTGTTCTTGATCCTTACACAGTCATGCTGTAGTTCTTCAGAGAGGCAGGACATTTCTCACAAAATGTTTTACATTGCCTAGAACAAGACTGCTAGCGGTTTGAACTATAAAAAATCAGATGCTGGATAATTTATTTTCAGGATCTTCTGTACCCATGATCAAATGGTGGCAATCTATTAAGATGCTCCTTCGGTGGTTCACATCTTTTTGGAAAAGGGCACTTCACAAAACAGCAATGACCAAGGTGGGAGGGAATTCAGTAACACTTCCAAAAGAGAGGTCAAACCCACTATCTAGGAAAAAAATTTTAAAATCTCAACAAACCCCTGAATTATCCTTCTTTTTATTTACAATACCACTAAAACTTCTGATAATGAAGACATTCTCCCATTGTTAATACAACGCTGTTCCTGAGCTGACAGCCTTTGAAGGGCCTCCCGCTTCTGGCAGCTGCGGTACAGCACACTGGTTTACACGGATGTCCCACCATCCAGGCATGTCTTCCCTCGTGACCTTACCTCCAACTCTGTTACCTCTCATCTGTGTCTGTCCTCATACTCTACTGGCGCTCAACTCTCCTCGAGTCTGAAGCCTGTGATGCTCATGTTAGCCTCAGCAGCTGCTTCCTCACCCCAATGCCTGAAGCGATGGATGTCAATAAAAATCTAAAACAGAGGAAGCGAAACAAAACTCAAGAAAAGGCTCCAAATAAAAGGAGTGATGATTTCCTGCAACACTCAAGCAACTTGAAAAATAAAGCACCTGGGAGGCAAACAGAGAATGAGTGGAATGAAAAGGAATTGATGGAAAGCTGAAGAGGAGTCTAATCACTCAGGAGAGCAGGGGAAAGGTGCGTGATGGATGTTTCCACACGTTTTCTGGGTAGTCAAGGAAACAGTTTTTATCTGTCTGCTGAAGAAGGCTGAACTTCTGTCTCGCAGTTATCAGGTTAATAGCACTCAGATTTCTCCTGGTCTCTGAGTGCAGAGATTACTTTTTATGGGATGGAGTCATGCACTTTTCCCACCTCCAGTCAGGAGCCAACAACTCTACCAACTCTCATTACCTAAGCACGCTCATTACACTACTAGTTATCTGCAACTCTGCCTATTCAGGTTATTTAGTGATAAGAGATTAGTCTTATCACTTTGGAATGGAAATATTTCAGAGAAAAAGGGATCCTAAAAAATGCCAGACAATCTACATACATGTCTTATGTCTATAAAGCTTATTATTACCTGTACATTTGGAAAGCCTCTATGTGGCTTCAGCTTCTGTCTGGAGTTCAACAATTTTTTCTGCCCCTTCCCAAGAGAGTCCCATTTCATTGTGCAATAAGCATTTCACCCTCCTCCAGTTGTGGTAAAATAGCTGTGCAACCTTAGATTATTAGGAAAAAGTCATTATATTGAAATTGCCTCTGGTGTGAAACATTGCCTCGGAATTAGCTAGAAGGTGCTGGATCCCTACTTGCTACGTGGCTTCCTGCTCCTTATTGCAACAGCACTCTGTCCAGCGTGAGACACCCTTCCTCTCGGAAAGCCCAGTAACTCGGTCGAACAGTTCTGGGCTAACCCTGCCGCGTGCAATCATTGTGTATCAGCACTTTAAAATTGCATAGCAGGTACCTCATGTTTTATTCAAAAGTCCACATATCTTTGCAATAATTTTAAGCAGATATTTCAGACAGGCTCAACACAGGATCCCTAGAGGCAGCAGTATTTTTATAGGGTAGACACACTACTTATGTTGACAGGTCAGAACTTCTAATAGGTATCATGGTTTTCTGCAGTTACCTCTAGAGTATATTGAGATACAACTGGAGATAGTACTCCATTTTTTTTTGTGCTAGGAGATAATACATTACAAACTCATTGCAAAAAGTTTAGTAAGACCATTTTTACAATGTGGAAAAAGGAAATTGAAGTTAGGATAAAATCTCTTTGAACATCTCTCTGTAAAATCAAAATAAATTTATTTGATGAAACAGTAATTTTACAGGCAATTAAACACAATTTGCTTTGGACTGACTCCTTAAGGCTCATTTACTTTATTAAAGAAGCACCTTCTATTCATCACCATAGTATGTGAGTGCCCCCTGAAAAGACACCAAGTTTTGTTCTACTAACAAGAACGCCCTTTGGCATGTTAGCAGCTGGTGCAGCTGTTGCAGTGCTGGGGTTTCTGTGAGCCTAAGTCAAGATGGGTTTATATGTGGGAGAATTTGGAAGGCGCTACCATGTTAATGTTTGAGAAAATAGCATTATTCAATGTTACTCTTCACACTCCTCACTGTAGCAGTTTGGTGGAAGAAAATGACTGATGGCTGGGATTCAGACCCAGGATAATGACGAATAATGCAAGAAATGTAACTCAGCACTGAGTTAGATTATTGGCTTTATCTTTCATTTATTAGAACTCACATAAAAGTGTGCATTCACTTTTTGGTTATAATTATGTTGGGCAATGTCCTCACCAGGTAGGCTGTAGAGAAGTGCATTTGTAATTTTGTGAAAGAACAAAGGACAGTTACTTTGTTAGATTTATGCTTTGGCACTTACGTGTGCTTGCTTGTGTAAGTATATATCTGAATGTGTGTATATACATGCACACATATATACACACAAAACCACACATAAATTGATGAAACCAAGATTAACTGGATGTTTTTCATCTGTTCCTATTTGAAAAGTGTATTGGTGAAAGGAAAAATTTTCTGTGTAGAATCTAAAGTAAAAGGTTTTGCTCTTTATAATAAATTTAAGAAGATCAAGTATCTCAATTTTATCAAAAGGAGACAAATTCATTTTCTTTTCAATCCAAGTTGAAAAACAGTAAAGCTTCAGGCCTTTACCTCTTATTTGACTTTGAATACAGAGCAGCCAATGTCTAACTAGTTTGTTTCTCTTACCCTTTTTTCATGTTAATATAACCTACAGCTCTAGGGCCCAGACTAGGGTGGCCCTTCTCTTCCTCCAAACACACAACTGCCATTCCAGCCAGAGAAGGGCTGGCACACAGCACGGCCTGCAGAAACAAGCCTCCAAGCTCTAAAAGACCATACTCTGTTAGGCTCTTCTTCCCTCCTCCATGTCTTATCTGGAAAAGTAGTTTCTGCATTACAAAGGTTTGCCTCAGTGAAGTGCTTACAAAAATGGTATCTTATCAGAGAGTCCTAATGTGAGTAATATCTAAGCCTGTCCTTGATCTCCCTTTAACTCATACCCGCCACACTCAGCCAAACCACTTTTTAGTTCTGTGTCATTTCTTCCCAACAGCAGACTATCGCAATCCTACTAGTTGTTCACTGTGACTGGTCCAAGGACATGTGGAGTGGTGAACAATCAGCATCAACACAAAGAATTAAAAAGTAAAGATAATTTCTCATTTATTTGAGTCATAAAAGACCTTATTCAACCTTTCCAGCTACTACCTGACACAACAACGTCCACTAGAAAGCTTCAAGCTGCAGCCTATGTAACCCGTTCTCTTTTGATTGACCCTTTCCAGATGTTTCTTTATCTCAATCATCTCAATCTCAGACTTTGTCTGAAGAATTTGCTAAGGCTGCACGACAGCTTAAAAAAGAAGCTCCAAGAATACTATTTGGCAAAATTGATGTCACACACCAATATGATTCGAGAAAAGAATTTAATATTGGAGAGCTTCCTACTGTGAAATTTTTTGTGGATGGCAGCAGGAAAGATCCCATAGACTGCAAAAGTAAACTGTCTTATGCACTGACAAGGTAATGAAATGTAATGACAGGATCTATCTATTATGCCACTGAGAAGAAAAATATAGATGCTCAGATAAAGAACATGCGAGGTAGCAAACTGGTTTTAAATATACAATTACCTCTGTTCCAATACAAGAATTTGGATTGGAATTCATTTCCCAAGTGTATAACTGAATGTGCTTCTCTGTGTTTAGCTCAGGCAGTCAAATTCATTGCTGGCGTAATTCCACTGAGTACAGAGAATCACCCTAACAAGACGACTTACTCCCGTTTCCCACAATAAACACAAATAAGTTACACCAAACAAAAATTTGGTCCCAAGCCTGCTCCATTTGTACTTTTTTTGGTTCACTGCAATTCCCACGAGTAGCATGCCTACAGAAGCAGACTGGAGCAATACTCTGTGCATCTAACAACGAACCGTGAATTCACTAAGTTGCTTAATATACAGATATACTTCCTAAAACAAGCAAAAAAAATTTGCAATTTAGCCATCAGAGGGAGCTCATATGTGGCTCAGAAAAAAACATGGAATCATTTGAAATCTTTTACGGAAAGTTATTAAGCAAAGACAACATATTGGAATAGGACTGACTTGAGCAATTCTGGGAAATCCAGGCCTTATTAAAGTTCCTCTTTCACTGAAAGCATATATGAGACAGACATTTACTTCTTTTTTTGCCTAAAATGATGAACTTTTACAGAGTTGACAAAAACTGCATGACTTGGCCAAGTGTCTGTTAGCATACTCTGATTAGATACAGCTGAGTCACAAGTTTAATACAAACAAACAAAAAAAGGAACCTAAAGTTTACCTCCTGAGCCTGTACACAAGCGAGTGCTCTGATGTCTTTAACTGCTGAGCCCCCTGTGGCTGCTGCTGCTAAAAGCTGATCTTCAGTATTTTTAGTAACTCGTTCCTCCTTGCTATTGAATTTCTTACCAAGTTCCTATCATCTAGACTTGTGCAAACAGCAGCTTCTGCACAAATGCCACTGAAAGCGTGATTTGCCACACTGAACTTTTATTAGAAGTGCTGATACACGAGAGTGAAAGCACCTACCTTCAGTTTCTGATTAAATCCATAGCACAGACAAGAAAACCTCTTTTCAACTGGTAAACCTATTTGACAGGTATGCTTGTGAGAACCGGTGAACGCCGAGTATCGTAACACAACATGCGTGTAGTCACCCTTCAGCAGAGAGCTGCTATTTAAGACACACTTACTAGCGAGATGTTAGGAAACTGGCTTCTGCTCTGTGATTTGTACAAAATAGCATCAACCACTCAGAGCACATGTACCACCAATAACGACTCGAATTACATTTTGTTGACTGGTAAATGCTTATGTATAAAAACTAGTAAAATCTCTCCTATCGCATACGACTAAAACCATTGAGAACTGGCAACTGGAAATGTGCAGTGACCACCCAATGACTTCTCATACAGAACTTGGTATACTTCATACCACAAAAGAAACTGCAGACCTCACTTAAATTCAGAAATTAACTCAAATATGGAAGAGGGGACTTTTGAATGGTTGTTCTGGCAATGGACTTAGTATGAAAGCCAAGTACTAGGCTTTGTAAAATCATCATTTGCAACTCCAAGGCCAGAATTTGGCCAGTAGAAACAAGCTACATAGGCAATTTAAAGCAACCAAATAAAAGATTAACCACATAAAAAATATGCTGAGGGATAGGCTGCCCAGGGAGGTGGTTGAGTCCCCATCCCTGGATGTGTTTAAGAATAGGGTGGATGAGCTACTTGAGGATATGGTTTAATGGGGATTAGGGATGGTTGGACTCGATGATCTCTAAGGTCTTTTCCAACCTAGAAATCTATGAAATCTATGAATCTATGACTGTATCACTGAAATAAGCTGCCAGAGCTCAATTCTGCATTTAGACAGCAGAAGTCAAGCGCTATGTGGCCACTAGATACTGCTCTGTGCATTGCTCTGCAGCCTGTACACTCCAGAGCAGATGCCTGCCCGCTTCACCTGAAGAAAAGAGTATTTTAAACTAGTTGCAGCGCAGCCTGCTGCGAAATGACTTGATGGCAGTAAAATGGTCTGACTCAATTTTGATCTTGTCATATTGCTAAAATGCACAGTACCAGGACTTGCATCTTCGATAATCCACTTGTACTGTACATCTTGACTCTGGCACTTCACGGCATATAGAGTTTTTCTTTTACATATATAATTTTCATTAACTCTTTGCTGGACTCTTCCTCTGGTCCAACAAGGATGACATACTTGCAGAAGTGAAAGGGCTACTTTACAGCCTTTACTTTTCATCTCCTGAGTCTCAATTTGTGGCTCCAATTCCTTTGAAAACCTGATAGCTAGAAAATATATTATTTAAAGAGACTCAAGATTCCTAAAACTCCTGAAAGCTTAAAGAGAATTTAACAAATACACAGATTGACTGTAATCTCAGTAAAACTGGCAGTAGTAATTGGAACCCAAAAGCTGGAACAATCCAGAATTAAAGGACAACTTCGACACTTCAGCTTGGTTTCTTGTGTTTATACTGAAAAGTGAAGACGCAGCACCACAGAGGAATTCTAACCTGTCTCTGTGCCTATCAGATCCCTTCTGCAGCACCAAAGGAACAATTTTGACACCTAATTTAATTGAACAGATAGTTCAATAAAATCTGCAATTGGTTTGAAGTCATTTTGGATTAAGCCTCAGGCTGATAGCTCTTTATAGCTTACTGTGATTTTGGGACACATGAAATCTTGCAGAGCAGGTTTTCTACTTGTCTGAATTTCCTCATCTCTGTTCTCCATCTGTGATTAAGCAGTTAATTGGACATACAGCCGTTTGTAGAGGTCCCAGAAAACAGTACCAATTCATCATTGATCTTCTAGAGTCAGCAATAGTTTAAATGGTGACTAGAACCTGAGGCTGAAATTGGATGCCCCAAGCCCATTTTGAATCAGCTGTGACCTCAGTCCTAAGGAGCCCATGTCCATTTGTATTCAGCATCCTTCTGCACCTCCACTGCCTCTATCTTGATTGCACAGAAATTTGTCATTCATTTTTATGGTCATTTTAACTCTCTTTTCCTTCCTCAGGAGTCAGACAGGCTTCAGCCTTTATTACATGGGTGAAAAGAAGAACAGGACCTAGCACTGTTTTAATCAACTCTACTGATGAGGCTGAAGCCATCATACATGCTGACAATCTGGCAGTGATTGGCTTTTTTAAGGTAATTCACTGGAAAACTCAAAAGGCTGGTTTCTACTCTGTCTTTGGGATATACTGCTTGTCATGGCCACCAAATCCCACACATCCAAAAGACCTAGAACTTGCCTGAAAAACCCAGGCCCTCAGTTTTCTCTGTGTAGGTTTTTTTTATTTTTTTTTAATTAAATTGTTTCTATCTACGTTTTTGCACTTCTAGATAAGCAACCCAGGCAGAGATAAGAACATCTCCCAACACAGCACTTTTCCTGAACAGGTACCCAGGCACAGAGACCTACCACTCTGAGAGCAGCTTCTGAGAGCATGATGCTACAGCACTGTTTGCACAGCCCCGGTCACAGGGTTTCCTGTATCCTCAAGAAAGGGCTTCTGCCAAACCGTCCCAAATTTGGTGGCTGGTGGGAAGAGGGCAGAGCTATTGACCTACCTATCCTTACTTAACTCCATCCTTTTCTTTGGAGAGACTTAACCCACTGCTAGTGTGCGTTACACTGCTACTGGAGTCTCCAAATGCAAAAAGTTGTAATCCCTGCCCAGAGTTGTAACGGATCTAAACGGATCCATCTACCTGGATGAGGGGATTGAATGTACCCTCAGTAAATTTGCGGACGACACCAAGCTGGGAGGCTGTGTCGATCTGCTCGAGGGTAGGGAGGCCCTTCAGAGGGATTTGAACAGACTGGATCGTTGGGCTGAGGCCAATGGCATGAGCTTTAATAAGGCCAAGTGCAGAGTCCTTCACTTGGGGTATAAAAACCCCAAGCATCGCTATAGGCTCGGGGAGGAGTGGCTGGAGAGCTGCCTGGCGGAGAAGGACCTGGGGGTGTTGGTTGACTACCGGCTTGATATGAGCCAGCAGTGTCCCAGGTGGCCAAAAAGGCCAATGGGATACTGGCGTGTATCAAGAATAGTGTGACCAGCAGGAGCAGGGAAGTGATCCTGCCCCTGTACTCGGCACTGGTGAGGCCGCACCTGGAATATTGTGTCCAGTTTTGGGCCCCTCGCTTTAAGAGAGATATTGAGCTCCTGGAGCGAGTCCAAAGAAGGGCGACCAAACTGGTCAAGGGGCTGGAAAATAAAACTTATGAGGAGCGGCTGAGGGAGTTGGGGCTGTTTAGCCTGGAGAAGAGGAGGCTGAGGGGAGACCTGATTACGGCCTATAAATACTTGAGAAAAGATGGTGGGGAGGTAGGGGAAGGGCTCATTACATTAGTGATGGGAGATAGAACAAGAGGAAATGGGCATAAGCTTAGTCAGGGGAGATTCAGGTTGGATGTTAGGAAGTATTTCTTCTCTGAAAGGGTTGTCAGCCACTGGAATAAGCTGCCCAGGGAGGTGGTTGAGTCCCCATCCCTGGATGTGTTTAAGAATAGGGTGGATGAGCTACTTGAGGATATGGTTTAATGGGGATTAGGGATGGTTGGACTCGATGATCTCTAAGGTCTTTTCCAACCTAGAAATCTATGAATCTATGAATAAAAAATCTAGGGGTACTTGATCACTGCATTTCTATTCAAACATGGTGTAAAATCATAGACATGAATAGTTGCAGGCTGTTTTGGTGAAGGAATGTTTCCTTCCTGCTTAAGTTCATAAAAAAGCAGTAAATATTGACTAATATACTGGAGTGCCTTTTCTTCATCTTTCCATTTGATGATTTAAACAACTTCAGTGAAACTCAGGTGGGCAGAGAACAGCTCCATGAATATCACGCTAACTGTGGTTTTTAGCTCCTGCCAGCTAAGAAATGCGCATGGATGGGAAGTCATAACATACTACACTGCATATGATTCAACTCATGTAGTCCTTTCTCAAGCAAATTCCTACTAGTTTCCAGAGCAGAATAAGGTTCTTATGATTTGGGGCTGAATGATACAGAAAATAGTCACACAGTGCAAAATAAGTTTTAGCTGTCAAGGCATGCAGTCAGAAGTCAGTAAAACAGGAATAGTTTTTCCCTGCTTTTTCAATGTGCCCTTGAATATTTGGAACATTCAGTCAAGGATTTTCTCTACCTAAAGAGACTTTTATTCTGGTATCTCTCTGCCCAGTTAAAAGCACAGCATTTGGACTCATATCTAAACCGATAAAGTCCCAAACATGCTGGCTACAGTGGATAGTCCAAATTTTATGGATGTGGAGAACAGGATTCATTACCAAAACGCCCCATATTAACAGAGCTGGCAAACACATATAGCATAATAGGACAAACTGTGAAAATGCTCAGTGCCCAGAATTTTGCTTTGCAGTAATCTGCTTGCAACCACTTATGAAAGAAGGCAGTTTTCCAGTGCTGGGCCAGATTAGGAAGCCCTTGCTATCACAGAGATGCTGGAGAGTTCCCTGAATCACACTGATAGCAGATATTGCCTGTGGGTGTGTTTGACTGGACTCCATGATTTCACTCAGGGGCTGAAATGACAATAGATGAGCATGAGCTAGGTCAGAAACTTAATGGGTGGGAGCCAACAAAACAGTGTCCAAGTAAATAAAGAGCTGTATCTGGCCTTTTATTAGTCACAGATTGCTCACAAATGTGAGTGCCAGGATGCGCTGGGAAGTCTCAGCATATAAATTACTATTCAACTAGCATGAAATAATTGTCTGATTAAATCAAATCTGGAAGTGCTGTTGCCTTTCATCATCCTTATTTACTATTAGTTTGAGGGTGGACAGCACAGTGACTGTTTGACAGATGTAGGAGTCAATGTCCCTGCCTTGAAGAGCACTCAGTCAAAGCACCAAACCATCAGTCAGGTCCTCTTGCAAGCAGAGAGCCCTCCTCTCTAATCCATCACATCCTGCCAGCTGTGCAGATGAGCTGCGGCAGGGGAGCAGCTTTTGGCATGATCCTTCCCCATCTGCAGAACTCTTTGCAGAGTGTGGAAATGCCAGGGAGTGCAGGGCAGATGAGATGAGCGCAAGAAGGACATAGGGGACCATACACCATCCAAGTTGACCCAGGCCAGCTGACACTAGCTGGAAAGTTGAATGCACTAGTGGCGTCACAGCACTCCTAGGATCAACTCTATTGTGAAGATCTCCCAGAGAAAGCTATACCCACTTCACAATTACACTCTCTACCTCACAAGCCTTTAGGGGCCTGCCTCACCTGCAGCTCTCACTCCTACACATCCTCACAGGATGCAGGACACAGTCTTAATAAATATTCTTTTTGGGACTAGGAACTTCACAATGACAGTGTGGAAGATTTCTGTGAGACAGCAAGAGATGTGCCAGAAATGTCTTTCGGGATGACAGCCAGCAAGGACATCTGTGCTAACTACAGCATCCAAAAGAACACTCTTGTTGTGTTTAAGAAGGTAGGAGTGCAAGCCTAGCAGGCAAGGTGCAGTGAGCTACCATGGCACCTTTGGGCTAGAAAATGGCAGTTTAGGAATTTTTCAGATTGAATAATTTCCTAGTTGAAATTCAGACAGCTTAACACAAAAAAATATTACATTTACAGACAAGAGAGACAAGCAGGAGGCAAACAGCAACCTTTGGACAACTGCTATTTTCAATCTGGCTGCCTACATTCAAGCTCCTAATTTATGCTTAAGGATCTGGATAAATGTCTTTATTTTTCAGCCCACGTCCTAATCAACACATGCTGCCAGGTTCAGTGAGTTTTGCAGACCTTCATCTCTTTTCCTTTGTGTTGCTTTTGGCCAGGAATCTTCTTTTCTTCCAGTCCACAACAGAAGTGGCCAACAAAAAGAACAAAACTACACAGAAGTAGCACCAACATGTAGGCTATAAACTAGTCAGACCAAGGACGTTCTGAGTGAGCATGTGTCACAGTCAGTGTGTATAGATACAGAAAATACCTTTCAATATTTTAAGACTACTGCGCAAATTAAAACTGTCAGCTGTACCTTGAATTTTAGCTATAATCTTGTTCTGTAATCTAGCTGTGACGTTTATTTTACAAGTTACAGAATTTCAGTTACTGAGGATCATAAAACAGCAAAGCTGAGAAGAGCATTTTAGAGTAAAGACAGTCTCTGCTCTTATAGTCGATAAGGCAAACAACCTCACAAACTTCACTATCTGTCCAAGGGAAAACCAGTGCATAATGAAGTGCTTGAAGATGGCAGACAGAACAAACTGGATCTAACGAGGCTAATGAAAACCTTTACCTTGGATTTGGTCACTGAATATAATCTTGAGGTATGTGTATTTCACTATGTTAACAAAAGCCACAAGAGAAAGACAGGAAAGACAGGAACCCATGCAGAAAAAGACCTAGGGAGATACTCTGCTCCTTAGCATTTGAGAATTCTGTTTGCTTGTTTGACTAGGCCAGTCCTGAACACATCTAGAAACATCAGCAGAACCCAACAGGTGGCTCTTGGTCTAATCCAGGCCAGAGGATGCTTTCCTCTGGCAATGTTGTTTCTTAGAGGAGATGGGAACAGGGAACAGCTGGCGAAACAGTGAACTTGCCTGAACATGCAAACACCTCCTTCTTATGGAGCCAACACAAAGGCTTCTACAGCAACCTGGCAGAATGAGAGGCTGGAAGGTCAGTCCCTATCCTGACTCCAACCGTTCCACTGCCATGCAGCAGTGGGTACTCTGGACCAAGACAAGGAAGAAAGAAACCAGTAATAAAACTGCTAGTAGTGCAGGAAGGAAGGGAAAGACGTGGAAATAACTTGCTTTCCTGGGAGACACTCCATTGCCTCTAATCATGGAATGGTATGAGAAAAAGGGCAGCTCTGTGCAGGGAAGGAGATGTAAGCTGCTGATGCCATCCAGAAGTGAAGGAAGTTCCTCAACCAGGCCTAGCTCCTGCCGCTGGGCCTCCCTGGGTAACGCTGCCCTTTACTTTCAGCACACCTTTAGCATTAATTCTTCAGTGCGTCTTATACAGGAGGTCAGACTGGAAGATCATAACAGTCCCTTCTGACTAAAAATCTATGAAAGACAAGAAGATTTTTCCCTAGAACAGAGAAAACACTCAGCAGCTGCTGATGCTTCTCCCTATTTTCTTTAAAACAATGAAAAAAAAATAATCAAACTTATGGAAATGATTGGGAACTGAGTCTTAAAAGTAAAATTTGCAGTAGCAGAACTGAATGATACTCTGAGCCTCTGATTCACTGTTCTGCTTACAAAGAGTGGAACAGATGTTGAGTCTTTTGTTTCCCAGACATCTGTGAAGACTTTTGATGTCCCTGTTGAAAATCACATCCTGCTGTTCACTCCAACAAACTCGGAGATGTTCAATGAGATTCATGAAAACTACAAGTCTGCTGCCATGGAATTTAGAGGAAAGGTTTGTAATGCCGAATCCTGCTTTCCAAATATGAATGACAAAGGATCAATGGAAAAACACTCATTGATGTTACTGGTAAAAGTACACTGCTGTCAGTCCATCTTCTAAGTCTACAAAATCATTTAAAAACAGTTTCAGTAACTATTCTTTGAATTTCTTAAAGACATAAGCTGAAAAATAAACTTCACTTGAAAATGATCCTTTAAAACACAAATATCACACAAATCAACACTAATTCCATCTGCTCCTAATAACTCTGATTTTACAAATACTATCTTCCAGGAGCAACCTCCAACCAAAGACAGTTTTAGCAAGGTTCTGGCAGCTTCTGCCACCATGAGGATGTCACTGCCTGAACCAAGAGATGGAACCGGCTACAAAACCTGAGAAATATTGCAAGGCATCTGCATGGCCTTGCTTGCAGCACACGTTGGCATGTACACAAACAGGTATAGGCAGTCATACAAAGAAGCATTTCAGTTTTCCATTGTAAATCACTGTGGCGTTAGTCCTGCTCCAAGACACTGCTCTTACATGAGATACTGAAGAACGGCAAGTCATCTTGTAATAAAATATCACACATTAGTATTGGTAAAGACACATGGATTACAGGTGTTTCAGCTCTTTTATCCTGTTAAGATTTATTAGGAAGAGCAGTAAGAGCTTTGAGGAGTAATTTAGAAGTGTTACTAAAATAGGTGATAGCAAACCACTGTGAAAGGACAGAGGGAAAAGCTTCATTCCCTCTGGCTGCTCTAGCATTTGTTATTAACTTGGATCAAGGTATGATACAGTCCAGAGAGCTGCTGGTTGTCGGACTGAGACCAAAAATGGATCTACACAATTCCTTGCATTTAAGGTTAGATCCTCACTCATTGCCAAGCTCCATGGTCCATTTCTCTAAAATGGCTAAACCAAAGCTGGATGACTCAACCAGATGCATGACTCTGTCTTTATTATCAGATAATGTTTGTCTCGGTGGATACTAATGAAACAAGGAACGGACGAATTTTTGAGTATTTTCGCATCAGGGAGGTTGACCTTCCCGCCGTGAGAATCCTAAATCTGACAAGCGATGCAAAGTACAAAATGTCTGCAGATGAGGTGACTGTGGAGAACATAAGAGAATTTTGCCAGAGCTACCTAAATGGAAAAGCAAAGGTATTTCCAATACTAATGAGACGCTTCTCTACTACACCAGCTAAAACACTAACAAATTTGCAAAACATCCATTTTTTAATTAAAACAGTGTGCTGTTCTGATCATCGGTTTATTAATTTACTCTCACTCTAACGCAGTCATCTACAGCTGTTGACAGAGCATTCCTCTGTATTTAACAACTGAGGTGGACTACAAAGTTCTCCAGTCCTCCTACGTAAAAACTGGATAAATCATTTATAGCCTGATTTTAGTTGATTTCAGCTGATGTATTTTAGTGGCTTAAAAACTCCTTAGGTCTCAATCTTTCCAATACTGTAATGGAGATATTTCACTCCCTTAGCTGGAAGAGATGCAAACAATGATTGCAACAGATTCTGAGGTTACAGAGAAGTCCAGTAAATAGAAAATTGTCAGTTTCAGAGTGGAGTAAGATTTGGTGTTTGTTGTAAGAGAGTTTAGCAAAGTGCATTTTCACAGGAGGATCATTCCCAATGGTAAACACAGTATTTGTTGTCATAATGAGGCATCATTCTCCACACTCGTGAAAAATACATTGAAATGTTTTGCTTATTCAGTGCTCTTCAGGGTGATTTACTTTTGTTTCCATCATGAGAAGAAATGACAAAGTAGTCTGACAGCAGGCAGAATTTAAGAGATTCAAGTAGCAGATCCTTATTTCAATGTTGGAGGGGGGCAGGAGGACAGAAGAGGTGGAGATGCTTCCTCTTCTCCACCAAGATCTGCTTGAGTGGCACATTCCCACCACAAACAGCTTCCGTGGGGAATGTGTGTCTTTCTACTACTGTGCTGTGGTGTAAAAGAACAGAAATTGCCAGCTAATATACTGTAAATTGTAGAAGTCATGTGAGGACTGTGATTGGTGGTGAAGGCAGAGATTTAAGCAGCAACACATACCTTCTTGTGTGTTTTACATGACTTTTGAGAGCCCACAATAGGTCAGCTTTTCAGTAGTCTAGCTTCTGAACACTGGGCAACAAGAATTCAGGACAGTGAATGTCAATGCATTTCAAAGGGTCATTTTCGGACAATCTAGTCTGGAGTCTGTATAGAAGAGAGGGACAAGTAATTCCAACTACCAACTATGCAGGAGTGCGAGACCCCAGCTCCCCAGTGAAGGGAGAGAAGGTGGTAGCACACAAAGGCTGGCTAGGATGTAGAGATTTAACATACAGGAATAGTGCACATTAGGTAGAGAACCATCCCATTTGGCTCACGTTAACTTGAGCTGGAGTACAGCTTCTCAGTGCTCCCTGCACTTTCACAGCAGTGCTTCTGTTTCTGTTTAGCCGCATCGCTCTAGCGAAGAAATTCCAGAAGAATGGGACAAGATGCCTGTCAAAGTGCTTGTTGGGAAGAATTTCATAGATTCATAAATTTCTAGTTTGGAAAAGACCTTAGAGATCATTGAGTCCAACCATCCCTAATCCCTATTAAACCATATTCCCAAGTAGATCATCCACCCTATTCTTAAACACATCCAGGGATGGGGACTCAACCACCTCCCTGGGCAGCCTATTCCAGTGGCTGACAACCCTTTCAGAGAAGAAACAGGATTTCAACAGGATTGTCTTCAATACGACCATGACAGTGTTTGTTATGTTTTGTAAGTGTTATTGTTGTATTCAGATTTCAAGTTGCTTCAACGTGAAAAATGAAAGCTCCTGTTTACATACTAAACTAATCTTTGCACTTTACAGAAGCTGAGCTTAATGAATTTTTGTTGTCTGATGAAAGCATTGAAGAAAAATTTGTGTCATATCTATGGAAACACTGTGATACCTTTGCTGACTTAGGGTTGCTCTGAATAACACTAGATCCCTTAAGTAAATATTTGTCAAGGCTGTATCAAATCTCAGTGTTGAAAGACAAAACGACACTAGAACGTCATGTTGTACAACGGAACATTACAATGTGCTGCACTGTATGAGTCAAGCTGTCTTCCAAGGACAGAGGGGCAGTTAAGTGAGGTTGCCTGGTTATAATGCTCTGGGATTAAATCCCAGAGAGGAGCTGTGGTTTAGCAAGTCGTAACTCCTTTTTTCCTCCTCTGTCTGCAAGGGAAGTGGCTTTCCTGCTTGACCCTTCCCAGCAAGAAACCACCGTCCTATCCCCGTACCAGCCTGCAGAGATTAGTTTGTGCCTTTGTTACTTCAGTACCGCAAATGTGCAGCATTAACATAAATATAGACAACTAGCTGTACTGACCTGAATTCCAGAAATTTTTAAAGGTAGTATGCTCCTGCAATCCTCCTTGTTGGCTGCAGCCACTTCATTCACACAAGTTACTTCTACATTTCAGTATCATGAACAAACTGATCTCAGCAGGAATTGAACCAAGTCCTCTGGAAATGAAAGGCTAATAAAAGGGATGAAGTGTATTCAGGAAAGTGCCCCAGAAATTTTAATTCCATTTAAACTGAGTATGAGCACTGTTCTCATGACTGAAGGACTGTGACCATGTTGTATGCTATTTAAGGACATACTGGCTTCTCAGCAGTTTGCCTTTTGGCTAACCTGCATGAATGCAGTGGTCTGAGTCAAAACACCACCATACCTCAAACTCCTCCTTTCAGTTGTAAGTTTCAATGCAGTTAATTTCAGCATGTAGAAAGCATTTTGTGCTTTTGGCAAGTATTTCACCATGGGAATGATGCAAGGCTTACTTGAGTTGCATTGGGTTATCTGGCACATCTCTCCAGCAGTGTCATATGACAAGTGTTGTATGTTTGTTGTAGTCATAAAAGCTAAACAGAGCTAAAGCATCACTGCTATCAGAAATGCAGTAGGGAATAGCTAGTTATCACCACATGAAAACTCATGAAATTCACGAAGGGCGGACGGTTTCAAGTAGAAACTGACCATTACCAAAATCCAAAACTATGTTATCTTTAAGGGCTAAACGGGTCCTAGTGATTGCACCAGTCCATGATCTTCTGCAAAACTGTATCCTTCTACTTTGGTTTTTCAATCTGCAGATGCCCCTTGGTCCTACAACTGCAGAAAACTCCTGCCAATCTGGGATAAGCTAGGAGAGCAATATGAAAATCACAAAGACATAATCATTGCGAAGATAGATGTGTCAGCAAATGATATCCTGCCCGTTGGATTAGACAGCTATCTGTTCTTCAGACTCTTTCCTGCTGGACTAGATTACCAGGTGAGAAACTGTCAGGGAAGAATGTGGAGACAGAGGTGTAACCTTAGGGGATATGTGTGAGTGTGTGTGTGCACATGCGCGCGTGTACACACACGTCACAATAAGAAAGGAGTCCTTTATGCGAGAAAGCTTTGGTCCTTATTGACTCAACATTAGATTCATTGCTGTCAAGAACCTGAATTAGAGGACAAACCCTTCTATCATCTTCTCCTATGTGCGAGGCTGTGGTAAGAGACTATGTATCATCTACCAACTTGGACCTACAAGTCCTTACAGCCTTACATTCTCCTGTTTTAACACCTCCAATCTGCCTGTTGGGTTCTAGCAACAGTCTCAACTCGGAGCGAATTTACAGATATCTCCTAATCATTGCAGTACTTTTACTTCAAACCATGACAAGACATATACAGTCTCCGAACTACCCTGTGCCAGTTGTTTCTGGAGCAAGTATGACTATAGCTTCTAAAATGCTGGTACTACTCTTGTTGTATCCTCTACATTTTCACAAAACTCAAATCCCAAAACTTTCTTCTATACACTTATGCCAGTCATTTTACTTCATTCCAGTATTGGAGCCTCAATTGGGAATAAGTATTTGTTGTCAAGACCAATGATCTTTAGAATATGCTACCTAATGCATCAACTATGTTATACAATAATGAGAAAACGCTGCTGAAAGAGGAGGCAAAGAAAAATATTAGTTACATTCCTCCATCTATGTAGATAATCTAATTAAAAAGAAAATATCTCTGAAGCAAAAAAAAATTAAATTCAAAGATACTGTTATAATTAAGACATTACTAAGCTTTTCATTTTTCTTCGTAGTCTCAAACTTAAATTAAATTCTAAGACATTTGCCCATGTCCTCATTTAATCTTTTAGGGAGAGATTTTCCTCTCAGATGTGCATGCACAGCTTCTAATGAATTGAGCTGCAGTCTTGCACACTCACACTGTGTTTAGTCTTTATGCAGAAAAGCAGAAACCCATTAAATGCTCATAATAAATGTCAGTTTGCCAAAAAATACCAGTAGCAACTTTCATTAACTATTAAGGGATTGCTTCATACTTAGATATGCCCTGAAATTAAAGAGTATTTGAAATCTCAAGTTCTTCCTTGTGCATCACGGTTTTATGTCAGCTCCCTCAACTTTAGAGATTTTAACTTGTACTCGGCTGCCAGCGCAGGTGACCCACAGGTGTCTGCAGTCTCACAGACCCAAGTGTTCTTTCTTATGGCACCATATCAACAGCTGCCCACAGGCGCCTTTACTCACTACAGACCATTATAAATGATCCGAGACGCACTTAAACTGCTAATCCACAGTCGCTGCAACAGCTCTCCGTCATTTCCCACCCAGCCAGCAGTTACAGCGGGAATTCTCCCACATATACTTGTTCCTTTCTAGAAGTTAACTGAAGTCAGAGCACAGAATACAAATGTAGTATCACAACACACCAAGGCTCAGAATATCTACTATGTTTTTCACTGCATGGGCACTGCCCCAAACTTACAATCCCTACTCCCTTATTCTGGCCATGAAAAGAATGATAGAAGGGACTTGGAGCCAAAGAGAAACTGGTATGTTCAGAATGAAGAAAAAGAGGAACAGGAAATACATACAGTCCAACAAATAACACCTGATGCAACCTTGATTTCACATAGATATCTTCTCTAGCCTTCAGTATTTTGCTAGTGTTAGAAACACAAACGCATGAGCTTTCCAGTTACTTCTACTGATCCTTCACACTGCTTAAGGACTAAGGATGAACTGAACACTAGTGCAGAAGCAGTAGGAACTCTAAAGATGAAATAACTACTAGAAGATTCTAGAAAGCACATCAAAACGCATGTAAAGAAGTCTGAACCTGCTCCTGATAAACCAAAGGAAATGCAGCTAACATAACATGACCCAAAGCTGTTTTCTAGATCTGGAATATCATGTTCTCTGACCACCACAGACACCCTTACACCTCCTCAAAGGCAAAGTCACGGACAGAACACATTCCTATGCAGTCTCTTCCAAACACTCACCTGATGAGATCGTATCAGATACTACCCTCCAACAGAAATATCTGCTAGGTCTCCAGGCTATGAACTGTCTTCTTTCCAGTGGACTGTCACTCTTTAGACTGTTTAGGAACAGGTTCAGCTTTTCCTGAAGTTAATGACAAGTTATCCTCTTACTTTCAGTGGATGAAAAACTAGATGCCTGACAACATTTTAAAATCAGGAGCCACTTTAGGTTAACTGGAGCTAAGTGGAGCTGGATGAGCTAAGAGACCTAGATCTATAGCTGGGCATTTAGGCATGTGCCCAGCTTCCCAAAGCACCAAATGCTGCTGTGTTGGGTAACAGTTATAGCCAGAGCTGAAGGAACAAGAGAGTGAATCTGATGAATTACATGGAGGAGGGAGTGACCAGGCATCATCTGAGCTCCATCTGTGAAGCTGATGAACAACTCATCCACTGTGTCATCCACTCCAAATTTAGGAGAAAAACATGCAGGCTTTCAGATGGATATTAAGATTATTCTATTTGTTTCTATGGATTAAATGAGAAAAAATAACATTTACATACTCTTACACACTGATTACTGTAACGACAAGTGTTGACATACATCCTTAGTAACTAGTGCAGGGATCAGCTTCTTCTCTGGCTTTACAGGCTTTTGGGCGCTGAGAAATAGCTGTTCCAGCCATCATCAGAGTCAATAAAAACCAAGACTCATCTGAGATATTAATTGCCTCTAGAGGAATCAAATAATCTTTCTCAAGAAACTTAAGCTTGCAAACTTAAAACAAATAACTTCAAGGTTGCCACACTTTTTATCACAAGAGAATACGTTACTGAATGGAGATATCAAATCTGCATTTGCTTTTAGTGAATTCAGCAGAGAACCGAGGTGTTTTGTTTACAGCCCTTTGAATGCAAATCAGCCATAAGAGCAACTAGCGTAAAGTAACGCAGCATTATTGGTCTCAGTGGGAGTAAGTCAGCTGAACTCAAGTGAGAATAGGCATCTGTCTACTTCTAAATATACTCGGATACAGCAGACAATTCCCTATGTCATGCACATGAGCTACAAATTTTTGTTAAAAGGCTTATGCAAGATCCTTTTATACTTCCAGAGAGCAAAGGCACGGAGGGGGAGGAAATCTATAAAATACAGTATGGTGCCTAGACCTACTCAAAGAATTTTAAAGCTCCAAACTGGAAGTGCTTCTTCCATTAAACTTTTGAGAAAGAAAATCCTCTATAAGCCCCCAACTTAAGGTGAAGTATAAGAAAATTAATGTCACTGCTCTTCTTCCTCCTGCTCTTACTGAACATTCAAGCTGTGCAACAGCTGGTACTTCTGGATTGTGTATTTTAAAACTTTTTCAGAATCTGAATTTCCATCAAAATCTTTAGACAGCTTTGAATATCATGGCTGGACACTTCAAAATATCTTGCAATTGTTTATTGTTAAACACAGAAAAGACATTGATGTCAGTAGTTGGCAGGATCCCAGACTGATAATATACAATAATGGTTACAGTTTTTATACAAATCCTTTTCTTCTTAGAGATATACATTGATTTCTTCTTTACACTTGAGTTTCGGATGACATTGGAACCTCCTGTGCCTCTGCTCTCGCTTTCTAAACTAAGCACAAAAGTCTAGAGTTTGGTCAGGCTGAAAACCTGAAACCCTCCAGCTGATTGTGCTGTTATTTCCAACATTTTGTGTACAGAGTTAAATACTTAACCTTAAAAGTCTTTTCAGGAGGTGGCCTATGCTGGGGAGCATACCTTGGAGGCATTTTCTGAATTCTCAGAAGCACAAAGCAAGACAAAAGCAGAACCAGGAGAGAAGGTAGGCATCGATCCAGACACTGACTGATCTGCTGTGCAACCCGAGGCATGTTCATGGCTTGTACAGACACACCTGAACTGGCTGTAGCACAGCCACATGTATGGGCTTCTGCCACTGCTCACATTAATGCTTCGGCAGTTTGTACCAGCCTTTAGCTGGTTTCCAGCTGCCTAGCTTGGCATGACTACACTAGCTGCAGTTATATACCACTGCCTGGTTGGCACATGCCCACTCACATCCTTGTTTTCATCACACAAAAACTTCTCCCACTGCACATGTTACCACTGAGTCACTATGATAATACTCTGGTAGTACTGCAGGGCAGAAAGGAACCTGCATCTCGACAGGTGTAAGCAAAACTTTGTCAGGATTTTAGCTGGAAAAAAGAAGTCCCAACTAAGTTAGTGTCAGCTATTGCTGTAATGGTTCAAATATCCATTGCCCACCTCATCCTGCTACACTCACTGTGGCTTCTCTTCTTCATAAAGCAAGGGCACAACTGAAAGCAGACGCCCTCTCTCTTGGCAACCTGGTTATGAATATTGTCTGATTTCTCAACCCGTTCTCCTTCACTGTAAATCAGATCAGATAAGCATTAGCTGTCCCAGATCAGCCTTTTATTTAATCCCAGATGCTTCACTGCAAAAAGACATACTATAAGTGAACAATGTGATCAAGCTCCACACAAACAGTTCCAAGTAACAGAAGAAACCTAACATATAGATGGAAACACCGTCCATCCAGTATAACAATCCTGGGCCCGTTCTGCCTGAAAGTGAAGAAGTAGATCCACAGGGTGGCAATAGTTATAATTAATGCTCTTTTCAACTAGAAGGGAAACTGTCTGTGAGTGGAGAAACAGTTGCGAGTTTTCACTTATTTCCACCAGAGGCTTTGATTTGCCCCTGAGTTCACCACTCAGATAGGTGGTTACAGATGAAGAGAGATGACTAAGTAATATTGGGACACAGAAGTCTGCAATGAAGGATCAGACACCTGCCCAAACATTGCATACTTCTGTTTTCCAGTACCCAAAGCCTATGTTTGATGTCTGCCTCTGTTGCATGTTCTTTAGTGATGTGTTTGAAGCAGATCTGTTGAGTTCTACACACAGTCTTTCACCGTATATTCTGTCATCTCGTCTTCATGCTTGATTTCACATTAAAGAGTAAGTAAAAAAGCCAGTTTAGGAAACACCATTAAAAAAACCGCTCTCTGTAGCAAAAGGAGTAAGTAAGTAATTGGCATTTGCTCATCTGTTCACATTCTGTCCTTACCTAACACCTGCCAAATTTTCCCAGAAGACTGCAGTTTTAGACCATTTGCAGTACAGTGCTCAATGTGAAGTCCCCTGTTGGAGCAACTCTTGGTCCTCACCTCAGGGCATTCACAAACAAGATAAATAAGGTAGTTTCTTTTGAGATTCCTTAGGAAAGACTGTCTTATGCCCATCAGCTTACCAAACATGGTTTTCCAAGTTCTTACTAAACTTCACCTTCACACAAAGCCTCATCTAAGCTTTGCCATAAACCAGTGTAAAGGTTTGAAAACACAACATGTTTTAGTAACAGCTGCACTTCCTCTGACCTCATCAACACACCCTCAAGTTTCTTAGTTGAAAAGATGAAAATCTGTATTTCATATAATCTTAAAATTTTTTTTGGAAGTAAAGAATTACTAAAGCAATTCTCTTTGTGAACATCAGTAATAAGCAGCTTTGCTCTTGCATTTGCTTTTTTAAAAGGATCATTCAGGAGGAGGAATCAAAGACAACTTCAGCCAAAAAGAGACTGTAATAACAGAGAAAGAAGAACTTAAATAGTATAGAGAAAGAGCAATATTCTGAGGACTGTGGGGAATCATTCCTGGAAGGAACTCACTGCAAGAATGAATCATCTCAAGTGAACACAGAGCTGGATCAAAAAAATAAAAGTAAAGAATTCAATATCAATGCCTCATTATGGTGACCTCTCTTCTGAATTCATTGTAACTCAGTTTTACCAGGATCAGTTGTCATGGCTTCTTAAAATATTGTCAATTTTGCTTAAATAATGCCTTTATTATTGATAAAACTGCTCTCATTTAGAAAGGTATATGTGCCATGGCAAACAGATTGAGATCTAAAACTATTCTTTCTGAACAAAATCTGTAACAGGTTTGCAACCAGTTGCTCTCCAATTTACCCTAAACCAGCCCTATTGTTTTCAAAGACTAACTGCTCCTAGAAGGATGGGACTAACATTGCAAAGAGCATTTCTATAGCGATCTTCAAAAGAAGTAATTGAAGCTAGAGGCTATGCCCAAACGGGCACCAAGGAGCAATTCGAGCTTTTTTAATTATCAAGCAGGAGAAAATGCAGAAATCAAGATATAATTTAATTCCAATAAGAAAAACATCATACCTAATACACAAAGTCACAGGTATGACTTGCATTTTAGTTACATATAATGCTAATGTTCATTGGGACTGCAATTAAATCCTCTTAATATGCTGCTTGTGGCACATGTCCTGTGCTATATCACCATTCCTAATACAGCCCACCTGGGTTTTGTAGGTCTTGGACTTAGTCTAAGTAAACTGCTCTAGAAACTATGTGAAATTGGTGAAGAACACTGACCAGATGGGCTCCACATATTCAGGTTTCTGCCATCTGCAGTTCCCTCCTCTGTCCCAGCAACATCACCTACAAAGGGAAAAGGAGCTTAAAGCTACATGGGGAAACTGTAGCTTAAAAGTCAGGATGGCAGATCTGAGAGATGCAGCTCACTCCACTTGTAATTGTGAACCACAGCTGAGCTATTATTTAAAACAGAATTCCTCTTTAAAGATGCCAAGTAAAGTTAATTCTCATGTTTCTTTAACTGAGCAAATTTTTGATAGAACTGCAATACAGTGCAAGTCAAATCAAAGTCTCACTTAGGGGCATGAGGAAAATGGAAAAAACATGTGATTCCAGATATCGGGGTGCTGGTTTTCAAGAGATCAGCCTAAGTTTGCTGTGGGTGGAAACTCCCACTCCAGATGGACAGCATGGGATGCAGTTAACGGTGTTTCTCAGCACCTTTGTTAAGAGGACTTTATTTGCAAATATCACACAGAAACAATGACTTGTCGATTCAACCACTAAGTTATGCCAAAACTGTTGCTATTATACACAACTGAAGAAGACAATTCTCCTTTGGATATCAGACAAAGTTCTCTGAGACACTGCCAGAAGGGCCTTGCACAAAGCAAACCTGATCACTGCTGAATGTTGGGTTTCATTTAACTTTCATTTAACATTGGGCATTCATTAACAAACAGAAGCCCTCGTTTGATATCCCAGGAGATCAGATTAGAAAGCAAATGAGATGAACTGAATCCCAAAGAGATGGAAGTGTCGGTGTGCTTTCCCTTTGCTGCTCACAACATGATGAAATTTGAATGGCAAGCAGTGTCACCAATATATTTTGAACAACTATTAAACACAGAAGCTATAATCTTTTAATTAGTTTCTCCTCAGAAAAATGGAGCAAGCAATGTTCAGCACCACTCTATCTGACAGATAGGTTTACCATTCAAGATAATGAAAAAAAATTAATTTTCACTGCGCCTACCCACTGTATACGAGGCTCACTGCTGAAACTGCTATCTGTCCTATTACAAGGTGCGAGATTACATATTAATGAAAACATGTGCCATCTTGGCAAATGATGTTCTCATTTCTATTCCAGCCACTCTCAGATGTTGTGTCAAGACAAGGGGCCAAGTGCAGACTCACATGCCATGCCCTGATGCATGACTAGAGTTGCAAATCTACTTTATAAAGCATCTGGTAAAGCCTGCCTGAAAGGCAAGTCTTCCTGTGGTGGAAACTGCCTCATTACTGGCTGGGTTGGGTTGGGTTCCTCCAGCCCTCAACCATGGCAGGACGTGCCCCCTGTGCCAGGCAACTGGCCTTGCACATCGTCTCATTCTTCCTCTGAATGAAGTCAGTTCCAGAATGGTTTCCTGGAACAAAAATTTAAAAGTGTTTTAACCAGATTCAAATAACCCACCACCAACTCACTTCCCCTATCGTGCCAACTTCTGTCAGTTCAATAAACAAAACTTGTAACACTCTCAGTAGTGGCTCCTCAGCTGCCACAAGCAGAATTGAGCCCTAAATGTCTGAAACAGAATGACTTCCTCAAGCTATGCTAAGTCAAACACTACTTCTTTTATTTTAGTCTAAACATGAAATGGATAATTTAATTTTAAAGAGTACATCATTGTAACTGTGCTCAGACATTCTAAAAATTATTTAAATCCATGTGAAAAAAAGTTTTTAGTCAAATTTGTTCCTGTACATGAATACCAATATTTTGAATGCACCAATATCACTGGGTTGTAATCATATGAAAAATCTCCCCAAGCATATAAATAAGCCCTATCAATTAAGATCAACAGGACTAAGTAAAGAGATATCAATGTGCACCAACTGCGGAGCTGGTTTAATCTGCAGTGTAAAGATGGTTTGGTTATCTGTATGGAGAAGTGGAAGAAACGCGCCCAGCTAGGAATCTTATTTATAAAAGAACTCACAAACAAGATGTGAAGTGTAGCAAAGTTTAATACAAAAAAGGGTGTAAGCTTAAACCATCCCCAATAAATGCTGACTTGGTTTTTACGAAATGACAGCCTATTCTGCCTTAAAATACAAGCTTTGAGCACCTTGCAGATAGCAGTTCATCTCATTAAGCTCTTTTCTTAAATCCTGGGGAAGAAAAACACAGTTCAGAATTGACAACCATTCATAAACGCTCAGATGCACAGGAAAAATAATCAATCCTAAAGAGAAATGCAATAATTCTTTTCATCTTTACAGCAGCTTCATCCTAGCTTAACTCCCCTGGAATTACTCTCAGCTGGCATCAGCATAATAACAGAAACCGAACCACAATACATTAAAAGAGATTAATACAAATGCACAACGAATGCGTTGACTGTTCAAGAAACCCTGATGTGCGGAAGGGGCATAACTGGTATAAATCAAAACGTTTGGCTTGCAGGTCAGAAGTTTGGTTTTGGTAGAGAGAGGGGGGTGTGTGTGCATATATATATATATACACACACACGCGCTATATGCTTGAAGACTGATGGGATGGCAGAGGGAGGTTCAGGCATTTAATTCAAAAACTTAGATTGTCAAACTTCACACATTAGGAAGCCTTTAACTCTGTTTTGCCTTTCTTTCACGCTCACTCCTGATAGCAAAGAGGGGAGTTTGATCCGGGGCCACAACGATTTTCTACAGAAATATTAATGACAATGAACAATTCACACTTTAATAAAAACATACTATTGTGTTAACCCAAGTGGAGTTTGGCTGATGGAAATTACTCCGCTTAGATGTTTGAAAACCATGCTTGGTGTAGTCAACTGTGACAGGGGGAAGAAGGTTGTGTTCATTTAAAACCTTGATTTGGGAAATGCTTTAAACCCATCTGTACCCTGGGCTTGTGGCCATGCTATTGTGTCTGTGCATCAAGAGTCCCACACAAACTTGACAGTTACTCAAGATCACATCCAATTCAGAGGGCTTCCAGGTGGATTTCACTGCTCACATTTCATACTTGGTTCACTACATTTCGGAACTTCCATGCCAGAAAGGCCAGGCCAAATTCAGCCTTTTCATCAGTCTCAGAGGAGGCTGCTGTTTCTCATGGTGCAGTACTGGACCAAGAGGAACACGCGTTGCCCAGTGTGCCCTCAGTTTCCAGTTTCTGAGAATCACCTTTAGAAATATTTGCTTTATGTAAAACATTGACAGAACCCAAGCCGTGCCAGCCCTGCTGCCCCCCCTCGTGCTGCTGAACAAACATTCAGGGGCTGCCTTTTCAGCAGAGCCTGCCAGTGACACTGCACCGGATCCTGGGGGCGGAATTTGCCGAACAGGCACCCTCACCATTCGCACGCTGGATCCGTACCAGCACTTACACACCATGCAGGGAACACAAACAACTAAAGAATCATTTTCTTCCTCCCCCGGCAAGTGACACCTTGCTGCATTTCATTCGAGCTGTCTGGCAAACGCACGTTACCAACAACTGCAACTAGTAAATAATAAATATTAATAAAGCGTTTAATTGTAATGTGACTGAAAAGCACTTTCACCAGCACAGCTGGCAACAGCCCCCTTGAACAAATTCTGTCTGCTTGCCAAGTACAACATAGGTAGAATCATAATTAGCAGAGGCTAAGGACCATACAAGTGTACGCATCACTGCTGAAGCCTGAGCTTTTCAAAGCATGTATTTAATAGACTGAAATAATTCAGGAATTCTGCCTCAATTTCCCTTCTCTGGCCTTGTCATTTTTGAGCAGGTGCTGTTATTTCTTAGCACACACACTACATGCTAACAGACTCAGATGCTGCTCCTGAGCTAAACCCGCACCCTGGGAAAGCATTCCCTCCAGCCTCCTCATCCCAGGTGACGTCATCTATGGTTGTCACAAAAAAATAGTTCTTTAAGACCATCTAATGGATGGAAGGGTTCGTAAATCTTGGTTAAGTGTCATTTCCCTCCACTTAGTTTGACACTTTTGGGTCTCTGCCTGCCTCACTCTTCCAGTGCCTCACCACCCTCATTGTAAAAAATTTCTTCCTTAGATCTCATCTAAATCTCCCCTCTTTCAGTTTAAAGCCATTGTCCCTTGTCCTATCACTACATGGCCTTGTCAGAAGCCTCTCTCCAGCTTTCTTGTAGCCCCTTTAGGTACTGGAAGGCTGCTAGAAGGTCTCCCTGGAGCTTTCTCTTCTCCAGGCTGAACCACCCCAACTCTCTCAGCCTGTCTTCATAGCAGAGGTGCTCCAGCCCTCGGATCATCTTCGTGGCCCTCCTCTGGACTCACTTCAGCAGCTCCATGTCCTTCTTGTGTTTGGGACTCCAGAGCTTAATTTTGGCCCTAGACGGGGATCTAACTCTGATCATGGTTCTAGATCACTTGTTGGTTCTAGGTCGCTTGTTGGTTCTAGATTGGGGTTTGGTTTGGTTCCTGATTGTTATATAACTAGTTTGGGATTCAATTTGCTTACTGGTTCCTGGTTGTTATGTATTCAATTTCATGTTCAGGAAGATGGTCTTGAACTTCAGCTCACTTGTTGGGTCAAGACGGTTGTTTTGTTTTGGATTGCAGCTCACTATTTGGTTCCAGAGCATGTTCTAGCTCACTTGTTGGTTCTAGACTGTGTTCCAGCTCACTTGTTGGTTTTAGAGCGAGTTCCAGGACAGCAGTTCATTCTAGAGGAGAGGGTGGGTGTTTGTTTCTTTTTTCTTCTTCTTTTGAGAGGAAGGCTCATAGAATGGTGATCCTGTCATCCTCCCATAACTCTAAGTTTGTGGCCATTCTTTTCTCTGGAGACAAAACTGGAGACTGGTTATCACACCAGTGATATGGAAACAGGAAATCAATTTTTATGTATTTGTTTTAGATTCGAAGTCCCAAGGAGCTGAGTCAAGGGGAACTCGCCCAGCCCAGACCTGTACCGCAGCCGTGTCCTACAGCTGAGGTAAGGCCCGAGGCAGGTCATGGGGAAAGCAAAGCAGACACAGAGATTTCTTTGGAGGAAGGAAGAGAGGAACTAACCATCGGCTGGGCAGCACCAGGGTTTCACCTCATCCGATCCACTGCTGCTGCTTCCAAGGTTTATTTGGGAAGGGCCATGTTGGCAGATGTCTCGGGGACTCACAGTGAAGGGTCAAGTGGACGGTGAGACACAGTCGTTGGCTTCCCAAGGTCTGCAGTTTCCAGTCCTCCTTCTTTGCCTTATCTCGGCAACGTAACCACTCCACTTACCAGATTCTTCTGTTATGCTCTGAGTTTGATGATGGCAAACCAGTAATTTTTCAGAGAGGATCAAGACACCTCATTCGTGCCAAAAACCTAAATCTGGTTCCACTAAACGATTTTGCATTTTGCTCTGCAGCTTCTGCAAGGTGAGGTCTGGGCTGGCTCCTCCGGGCAAGTGGGAGGCGGATTAAGCAGCGAAGTCAGGACATTTCTGATAGTAAACATCTTAAAAGTGTATTAATAATTTTTTTTTTTCTTTCTTCCTTCTTCTTGGTGTTTGGTCTCAGTCTTCTGGGAACAAGGAATTGCAGCATGCCTTCTATCTGATGGAAGTAAACCACTGCGTCTTGTTTGTGTCCATGAAGAGGAGACTGGACACTTTTTAGTGTGCACTTAATCAACAATCTTTGCTGTAAATTCATCTGTGTATTTTCCCACTTGAACCCCTTGCACTAAGATGTTGGTTGGCATAAGAATTCTTTGGATGATTTCCTCAGAGAGCACATTGATGTGAAAATGCGAAGGATGTGCTTCCGCAGCAACCAGAAGACCTCATACAGGACAAGGAAGATGGCTTTCTATTGAACAGTCATTGGTGAAAGCGAACATAGTTTGCGATACATGAAAAGATCTTCCATTTGGATAAACGAATGCCTTCATTTTGAAATTAATATCATTTCGCAACCCGAAATCCTCTCTTCCAACTGACAGCCACTGCAGTTTTGAAGTAAATAAATTCTCATTCATATCGGCAGCACACAAAATACTTTTCCAAATATGTTTATTTTTCTACAACTTGTTCCTAGTGATTTATCCAAGCCTTGTACAACAACATACTTCAATCCTACACTCAGTGATCACTGAGAAATAAGGCCATATGACTTAGGAAAATCACACTGTGGTAAACAACAGAAACTTAAGGCAATCATTCAGCACAAGATTTGAGTGTCAGAAAAGCTACCCAGGCACAGTCTAAGGCGATGAGCTGGCAAGTAAAAAGGTAACAAGAATAAGCCAAGCCTCCCAAGAAGCCAGTACCGGTAATTTTTCCATTAGCAACGCCCACAGCACATCTCTCTCTGCTCCGGTATTGCCACCTGCTGGTAAATGGAAAGATCTTATTCTCTGTGTTGGCTCCTTGGGAGACTTACTGACCTCGGGGACAAAACACAGAGCACCAGCAGGGCCAAAGAACATCATATTTGGGAGAGAAAAGACCTCGTGGCCAATGCCTATGGGGATCCTAAGGATCCGTGCATCCTCATGAAAGATAATGGTTGAACGAAGATCTACTAGATCCTCCATACCTGTGTGTAACACACTCACCAAGCCCTGGGGCTGCTAGAAAGATTAGATAAGTGCAGGTGCATTTTCAAATACATGCAATTAACCAGGGACTTCAAGTTAATTATCACCGACATCGAGCTATTCAGAACAGGAGTAACTTTCGCCTGTTGGAATTGGCCTGACAGATCAGAAGTTTTTTGCAAAGCAAAACATCAAGAAAAAAAAAAGTACAAAATTTCTGAAACCAAGAAAAACACTCAACCTAGAAAGTTAAAATGAAAATATCTCAGCCTCCGTGCAAAGCCTTACTGTATCAAAGTTATCACTGTATGTCAATGCATGAAATCACAGCAATGTCTTTTTTCATGAGTATCAAGATATTTTCCCCAATTCTACAAATTTGAATCAACTGACTGAAACAGAATACATCAAAATGTGTTATATGGGATATGCCAACTGATTCTAACATTAGTTGAACTGAACTCCTCATGTGAAAACACATCACCACAACAGAGCTACCATGTTAATACGCACTGAGAAGCTGCAAACACAGCATGGCTACGTCTACCATGAGACCAGACTGCAATTTAAAGAATGTCTCCCTGGAAATGTAAAAAACTGTGTTAGTGACGTTTACAGAGAAGATAGAGTTCAGTCACCTATACTGAACCATGGTCCTGACAAAAATTCACAGCAAGGGTAATATCCCAAGATAGCTTCCTGATCCAACTAAACCAGCCATTATACACGGCCTTGATTTTCACTCTTTTTAATATGCCACTGGCTCATTCCTCCAAGATGTTCCTATTTGGGATGATTTCCAAGATCTGCCCAGTTATTATAATTATTTCTTCTAATACTTATTTAGCATCCTGGCTCTAGTTTCTTCAATTCTCTCTGTTCATGCAGATCACTCAAGACTTTATTCTCTCCTTTCTTCCTGGGGCTAAAACTGTTGTCTCTGAAGGACTATGCACTAGTGCTAACAGAAAGGTGATTTTCAGAGACAGTGATGTACTGACACAAGTGTAGAGCATGTTACAGGTGATCAAAGATCACTGCTGTACAAAAGGAACTCTTTGGAGGTGGAGAAAAAAAATCAAGTCCAGGCAGCAAAGTAACATTTTTGTGACTTTTTTGATCTCTCTGTGCTTTTCAAAGCTAGGTCAAAAATATAAGAATTTGTTCCCAATTGATTAACTGATTGACTGACAGTGTTGAAACGTCATCTTCATTCAATATCAGGTTGGAGACTTCCCATCACCACCACTGTCATGTTAATGTCACACCCAAACGGCATTTACACAACTGTCAAGGAGGCTGACACACACCCATTGTACCCTCAGCATAACTCAACAAGTATTTGAATAAACACTTGCTTGAACTGATTAAAAATAAAACCTTTACGAGTTTCTGTAAACACAATATTAAGTTTGTTGTATGCTCACTGTTTGTATTTTCCTTAGCTTGCAGAGTTTCTCATGCACTTCACTTTCTGGCCACCACAGCTGTAGAACTGTGGGGAATTCCCCTCCTAAATCAATTCCAAGAGAGTTTTAAAGCATGGAAAAGTGTCTTCAGTCTTGTATTTCACAAGATCTGCATTTTGTAATTTCAAAATCTCCTAAAAAATACAGTCAAATGAAAAGGTGATATAACATAGTAAAATATGAGCTATGACAAATAATGACTGGAAGTATAAGGGAAATGCCATGCACTCAAAATGCTGTCTATTCCTTGTCTGTATTTTCAACAAAATATAATTCCAGTGACTCTCTGAGCAGAAGCAGTACCTTTCTACCAAGCTCAAATGAATAACACTTCTTACTTGAAGGGTATGCATCAGCACTCTGCAGGCTGGCAATATTAGCTTCGTTATTTATGAGCAACTTTTTGCCTGTAACTAATGTTGCTAGGGAAGTTCCAAGAATTAAAGACAGCTTCTTCAAAAGACGGATTTTCCCAGTGGATCTCAACCCACCTTTCATGAAGAAGAATTCCTCCAGAGTTCCTCACTGCTTCAGAAAGTCAGAACTGAAAACTGAGGCTGGCAGAGAACGAAGCGTGGCGCAGCCCACAGGGTGGTAAACACTTTGAACTGCCTGGCTGTTCATGGCTGCATTTACATTTCTGCCTCTGACCACACCACCAATCCTCAGCACATACCTGCAATGTCTACACCTGATGAAGGTCAACAGAGGGCTATTTCCCAGCACAAGTCAATAGACCCGACATGGATTCTCCTCACACTGAAAGACATTTCTATATGTACCTGGTACCTTTATGTACCTTCAGTCACTGATTTGGGAGCTGTCTATACATTACTGGATCATTTGTTTACTCATTTCAGAGTTACCTCTGTTATACAAATATGGATCTGCTACTGCATAAGCATCTCCAACTGCTGCTCACTGGGAAAATACAACATATACAACAGAAGAGCAGGATACTTATGCTCCCAGACCAGTATATGCAACTCCATACCAACCTCTTCTTGCAATAATAAAGTCAGAATACTCATCTAGCACCAGGGAGCATCTAGAGGTGCTAGGGCAGGGTTAACTTACCAAGAAAAATAGGCAGATGCAAAAAATTGAGGTTCAGTTTGTGCAAGAATTGCAGTTTTCTCTGTGTATGGGAAACATCTCTGGACTTTTTGGAGCTTTTGGAAGCAGCAAGGGTTCCTGCTGCTGGTTCTTTTCAATCTTACTGCTTTGCTGATTTTAACGTTCCCGTTGCAGAAGAGCTTTGATGACAAAAGCAACAGGGTCAGACACATACTTTTCAACTAACAGAGCTAAGCTGACTGATACACATTGAGGATCAAATCATTATTTAAAGTTAATTTGACTTATATTGTCCTAATTTTCATTTGTCATTACATGACCAGCTACTAAACATACTCAGTTAAAAGCTGGTCAAGTTGCTATGTTGGATCAACTCTTCCAATATCTCCGAGCACATTTCTAACTAAAGAAGTCAGTTTTCTTCTCCTTTTCCCTTTCTCTGAGAAGGCCAGAGGGAAAAAAGGGTATGTTACAGTTTTACACTCACTCTCTGTCATGGAAATGAGAGAGGCAGAGTTTGTGTTTTCCCTGCACAAATCAGCTTTTTCTGTACACAAACACCACTAATTACCTTCTCTTCATGTCTGAATATCAGAAAAATTATTTATATTTAGCAGACAATATAACATTAGGAGTAGGATAAGGCTTCAGAGCAAGACACAGTGAACATCTTGTTCAAGAGAATCCAGCATTTCTCAAAGCTTAATGCTATCAATCCATTTGCTTATAGAGAAAAGAGAATGAATTTGATTAAAATTTCTGCCATCCTTTCAATCTTATGGCTTCTCAGCAGGAATCTTTTAGAGGACAACATGGAAGACCTGTGTTCTGTGCACGTTATTCCTTCTGCAGATACTACTTTTCTACGTATACTACACCATAATCAAGTAGATAGCAAAGGACACATCTTTCATCTTCAGCATGTTGTATTCCTCCTTTCCTTCCCTGTTCTTCTAGTGTCACAAAATATACATAGGGAAGCGCAGAGTGCAAGAAAGGTGAGGGAGATTTGTGAAATTAAAGAGATACCCTGGGACTGGTGGGAGAGCAAGCCACTAAATATGACACTCCCTAAGGAAGAAAATCTAAAAATGGTTAAGTTGGACAGGCCGAAACAAGAGCATAAGAGGGGATACATATAAGCATGAAGAACTGAAGAAGAAAAAAAAAAGAACTTGTTTTATAAGAGGGGAGAAACTCTGCTGCTGATTACTCCTGCACCCAGTCCTACACACAGAGCCATATCGTAACTAAGACACCTCACCCACAGAAGACCAACTATCAGTACAAGTCTCCCTGTCCCATTTCTAAGAAGAGCCTTTGGATTCCACTATGGAATTATTTGGGTTTGATTTACAAAGCCTCTATCTACTTTGAGGAAACAGTTTTAGTGCAGTTTTATTGAACCCCAGAAGAGTGTCAGACAGTGCAGAACATTCCAGCTAGACCTAAAGTGAAAGCTGTCAACATGATATAAAATCAGTTCCCGGAAAATTTTCTGATCATGAGGTTTCCATCAAAGTCACGCAGCATGCACTGTGGGTGTGTTACACCAGGCTGTGCTGGGCTATTTTCCCAAGTACATCAGTTACCGTGTTATCAGGAAAAAGACCAGATACAGCTGAGAGATTAGGACATCCCATGACGGCACTTGCCGTTTCAGGAGAGGGAGAACAGCCCTCATTCACATTCTAGAAGACACCAGCGAGTGAATTTTTGTTAAAGTACCATAATTATCCACTTTGCAATAGATAATTATCAGTGTTTCTAATTAAAGGTAGGTAACCGTGCAGGACTTTGTAATTACGTGAGATAACCTTTGCATCAAAATAAGACACGGCCCACACTTCCTCCTTTGTGTTGCTTAGCCATGCAGGTTCAAAGCATACCAAAGACGTTTCACGTCTAGCCAGCTATACCAAAAGCAGAGCTACAGACCTATACAAAGAGGCTCATTCCCCTTGTATGACCTATTTCACTCAGAGAACTAGCACACATACGTTAACTTGGGTGACATAAGTAGTATCTACAAGGAGAGTTTGCCAGGCTGGCTGCTGTCAAGCATTTTCTAGTAGAAAGATCTAGAAACTCTACAAAGATCACTAGCTACATAACTGAAGCTTCAACCACATGGGTCAAGCCTATTTCAACAAATTCATTGGGCATCACTTTGGGAAATAAAGCCTCAGGGAACTGGCAGTGCAGGCCCTTCATCTTAACCTTCGTCACAAGTTTCTATGGTCTTGAGCCATCCTGCTTTCTGTGACAAACCCTTCACCACACGCCCTTTAGCTTGGCCAGGTGGCCAACCATAACCCAGGCAGAGAAATCCCAGGCAATCACTTCCCTAAACAATTCCGAATTTCAGGGGCACAAGTGAAAGCAGCAATGCCAGGGAATGATCAGTGTGACTGTCAATATAAAAGTTATGCAGTGAATTACTTGACGAGAACCAGAGCTGCACTTTCCAATCAACAATTTGTTCTTCATTCTCTGACTAGCCTGTCCTCAGGGTTAATCGCTTTGCTGTTTTTATACCCAGAATGAACCTGCCCTTGTGTGCTCATGGCCTTTCCTTCAGTTTCGATGTAATTTCTCTCCTTGCTTCAGCACAGCTATAGGAAAAGACAATGATTGCTTCAAGACAGCAGTAGAGCAAGGTAATAGTGAGCAGTGATGAAGGAATGTGGATGGGAGGTGTTACCATGACAACGGGGGACAGAAACCTTTCCAGGTTTGGGAAAGCAAGTGAATTTTTCATCACACTCAAAACACCCAGCTTTGGTTCTATCCCGAGCTGTGACAGCCCTTGTGACTTTGGGGTGGAGGACGACAGTTAAAACAGCATTTGGCCCCAGGGAGCTGCTACATTATGGCAAAGGGTGAAGGATAAAGAGCAGCTGAGCAAATAAAGAAGAAATTCAAACTGGTGTTCAGGTCAATGTCTTCAGCATAAATTCATGCTACTGAATTTTGCAGTGGATCCATAAATCCATTATGTTTCAGAAGAACTTTTAAAAATCTAATTCCTGTCCTTTTCCAAAACAAAATGTTTAATGTCACCTTCCCAAGCACTGGCAACATTCGCCATACGCATATATATACACATATAATGTAAGCACTGTACAGTCAGTATTTCCTTGCCAAAACTGACTCCAGGGAGCAAGAGCAATACATGACGACAGTCATGGAAGAAAAACACTAAGATCAAGGAATACAACAGGTCTGTGTCTAATTAAGAGCATCTATTGTTGGTCCTTTAACAGTATTAGCTTTGCCCCTTTTGGTTGGTAAAGTTTTCCAGAAGAACAGTTCAGGGTGCGGGATGCACAGACAAGCTACATATGTGATTATGGCATAGCTTGAGTACAATGTATTCTTTAACAGTCATAACAGTGATTATATATATTACTCACACCAGCTATCATTTACATTAACTGTCGTTCCTAAAGAGCCCAGCATAAGCATAAAGAAGGCCAAAACCAGAACCTCCTTTTCCCCACTAAAAGATCAAACACAGCGGCTGCACAGCTAATGTGGCTATACTGTAAAAGGGAGTACCAATTTCCATTTAAATGTATAATGAAACAGCAAGAAGGCTGCAATGCTTTTCTGAGTTCAGATGAAACACTCACTGCAAGGGTAAGTGTATGTGTGCGCTTAAATATAAAGAAGCTGTTAGCCTGAAGGATGAACCACATGAACTCTGCGAGTTGGCAGAAGATTTACAGAGAGGCAAAGCTGCCAATTTACAGAGATCACCTCCTGGGGCACGCAGGCTACAGCCGTTACATTTCTGAAAGAGACTGTGGGAGCGCTGTTAGAGGGAAGTTTCGTTTGGAGTAGAGGAACAAAATGCAAGAAATGATATTTGAATATGTAGGTCTGCTGATAGTAGATGTCTCTGCTGGTCAATACAAATACATTTTGGGGAAAATAATGGTAGTTCTAATGCCAAAGTAAAGGCTGATAATAACAGCAAGAAGATGCAAAGATGAGGGGGGCATGATGCAGCTGATAGCGACACATAATATAATCCCTCTCCCTGCTTCTTAGGGAAGCTAAGCATGACACAATCTTGCACTGTTTTTTGGAGGAGTAGATAAATTCACCTGGTGAGCCATGAAGACCCTTGTTGTGGTCACAGCAGTTTTTGCGGAATGTCACCTCACAGCTGCAGTCATTTGCACTTTCCAATTTGTTTCTGACTCACTCCACAACCAGACCTCAGCAACACACAGAATACAGTCCTGATCACTTCTAAAACATAAAACAATGACCTAGGAGCAGGAGGCCACGGTATCAGCCCACCACCAACAGCGCCCAGCAAGGCATGCAGGCTGCTGGTTGCGTCAAACAGAAGCCTACAGATACAGCTATGCTATTCCATTCCAAACATGGCCTGCCTCTGGCCCACAACTCACCCAGGGCAGAAGAAAACAAATCCCTCCAAGCCATATACAACTTCGCACTTGTGGGATGGGGAACATCAGGGAACTGAACTGATCCCTTCACCCAGTGACAGTGTATACAGCTGTGATCTCCAGGTTTTCTAAGAGCGAAGGACGCTCCCTCCAAGCCATCCCTTGAACAAGTATAGCAAATGCCCCCCTCGCCACCCCGGTTTTGTTTGCCTCCTCAGCTGCTCTCAGCTGTGCAAAGCTTGTGTTGGAGTCTGCAGGTCTTTGGAGCAAACTCTATAGATGCAAGTGTTCTATTAACATCAGACACTCAGAGCAGCTCTGTTATCAGAGGCACACAGCACATTCCCAGGCACCTTATACATCAGACTATTGCAGACTCTGAGAGGAGAGATTTATATTTAACCTCTCATTTCCCATATCTGGCCTTTGATATATTCCACTTGCTGGTAAATGCGTAATACAGCCACGGGAATGGCCACTGTCAGCTTCAGTCAAACATGCAGGAAAAGAGTCTGATGTTTCCTGGGAGGACATGTCATCCACTGATCTAAGGTGAGGGAAAATCTGGAATGACAGATTTGTCTCAGTCAGATGATACAGAGACACTTCTTCCCTGTGAGCCTAGATGTGCCTCTGGGAAAAGGAGAGGGCACAAGTGGAGTAGCTGTAGGCAAACGGATGTGATCACTCGTTTTGTATCTCCCACTTAAACCCTAGAGAGCTGTTTTCTGGCTGTGTATTAACTCCCAGAAGACTGAAATTACGTGGTTTGAACTGTTACAAGCAGCCTTATCAGAAATAACTCTCATCATACCTGAAATGATGACTTTCTTAGACAAGCATAGGACTCCTCCCCTTCCTGTATCACCTAAAGAGTAATCCTACAATTTAACATGTGATAGTGCTTGCAGAAGCAGCTGTTTTCACTTAGAAAATGGTCCTTGACAGTTCTTCCACTCTCATTAAGAGGATGTTTATATTCACAGTCAGGTGGGTACCACCTAAACTGGCAGGTTAATAAACTATCGGACTTTTCTAAATCGAGATTTCATTTTTCCTTATTCAAATCTCAGTCCCAAAAGGGATTTTCTGTTACCAGCCTGTTAACAGTGGTCTGCATCAAAATAATGTGATGACTGCAGCCAGATGGTGTAGCGGGAGGATTTCAGTCAGCATATCCAGCAGTATCCGCAGTGCGAGGACTTCACTTACACATTGCTGTCACTGGAGGGAATGTTACTGTGCTGCCTAAATTTTGCATTTTGGGTAGGATACAGGTGAGGTAATATTGGCTGAGATCAAGAACAAAATAAAACAAGCCACTATAGATCAGTGCTGGCCAGCAGCAGTATTAGCATCAGTTTATCTCCAGCTCTGTTACACTTAGGGTGCACCTACACCCCAAACCAAGTACACTGCAGTGATGTCTGAACAAGCAGCCACCACCCAAAGGCCAAAACCAGAAGCCAAATAACGGCATTAGCATGGTGCTAGGCCTGAAATGATTAAGCCCTGCTGATTACACTCTAACTCCCCATGTTTTGAGCCTCTGTGAGTTAGTGGTTTGCAAGGTGGGAGCACTGATGGATCGGTTCCTCACTTCTCCAAGCCAGACTGCTTGGCAGCACTGCAGTGGTCACCAGACTTACCAGGATGCAAGAACTGTTCCTGTCAAAGACCTCCCTGCAACAAGACCATGCTGAGGATTAATGCTTGCTTGCCTTTATCCTTACAGCATAGAGTTGATGTCTCCAGGACATAGCAAGTGGGTATTACTGCTGGTATGGCCTTCCTCCCATTTAGGATCACTGATCAAAGACACCCTTGTAATGTCTATGCTACAGAAGCTGCAACAACTGTCCTCAGCACAGCAAAATGGGGAAGCAGTCCCTTTACAGCTTGATAAATATCCAAGAAGCAAACTCCTAGAGAGCCCTTGAGGACAACAAGGTGTTAGAGTGGCAAAACACAAGCAGAACGCTGAAGTTTTAGATGAGGGATTCCAGAGAGACTGGTTTGCAGGACAGAGGATGGAGAGATGCATGGAAGTGGGGAAAAGTTCAGCTCTGGTTTTGAACTTGAACTCCATTCCTAATATCTATCCACGTGGCAATTATGAACACTGACCACAAGGCACCAGGAGACTCTCTCCTTCAGGCAGCAACCTGATCAAGCCATTGCCTCAGGTGGGTTGGAGGTGTGAATACCTCAGACCTGAACAAACACATGGTCCTCAGGTGCTCCAATACCTCTTCAGCTGGGGTGAAAAAGAAAGGAGAACTGTTTCTCACTAGCCAGTCTACCACTGAGTCACATTTCCAAGCAAAACTAGTGATGTTGAATACATTTCTTAAATGCCTCCCTAGCTGTTCCAAACAATATCATGACAGCAAATCAAAGTAAAATATAAACTACAGTTGCCAAGCTCTTTCATGCAACTATCACCCTCTGTCTTGCTAGAGGAAAAGAAACAAACACTAGCGTTTCTGTTTGGGGGAAAAACACAACAAACTGAAAGGAATCAAACGGAAACGCTAGTGTTTGTTTCTTTTTCTCTACCAAGACAGAGGGAAACATAGAACAAATATCTTACTGAAAGCAGAACCACAAATTGTGAATTTCTGCATTTTTCTTTCAATTTTTCTTAAAATACTATCAATCACATCTCGGCAGACAAACACACTGTTAGCAGCTTCCCCTTACCATAGGGATCATTTCTGTCTTGAGCCAACAGAGGTGAGCAAATATTTGGCTTTTGCAGTGCTTTGGAAAATCCTGTGGATCTGTAGATCTACTGGGAAAGGAAAATTCCCAGCTCAGGAGTCCCTCAAGCCATAAGCAAGCAGAAAAACCTCAGCAGAAGGGGGTCACTCTGAGCTGTTTGCCCCAAGTTGCCCAACACTTCCAAGGCTGCAGAAGTTTGGGCCGAGCAATTGAAATGCCCTGTGGTCCAGATTCCAGCTTGTTCAGTTAACACAAAGGTCAGGCCAGCAGAGAGATGCGCTTTCTATCCCATGGCCTTCAATCCACTCTAATATTCTGGGAACTCTGGGCCTCAGGAAAAAAGCAGAAATTATTCAATTTACGAGTTCGATGTTCAATCTTTGCTGGCCCATGGGCAGTAGCACTGAGCCGGTAACTGATGAACCGTTGCTGCCCATAACAACGTGCTTTCTCTCCCTTTTAGCTCAGGCAGTGGCATCAGCAGCAGCTTCCTACGGCCGCAGGCGGTGGCTGACGAGATTGGGAAAACACTCAGGTGGGAGCTGAAAGGAAGACCGGGGCTATGTTTGGTGCAAGCCTATCCAACAACAAAAACACACACATAAATCGTTTTGGTTCGTACCTGGGAATCAAGGGCAGGAAGGTTAAAGTTAATATTTGCTCTGGACCACAGCTGCACCCTATTACTGATGCAGAATACATCTACAGGGTAGTCTTGAGGAGGCTGCAATTAGTTCTTTTTTTACACCACTAAGGAGGAGGATCATCTGTAACAGAGTCAGCCAGAGACAGGGTATTTTTCATTAAGCAGTTATGAAAAATGCACCGTAACTTGAGAGGAAAAAACCCTCCAGAACCATGAAACTATATTCCAGTTCCTACTGCCTTTCCTGCTTCATTCCCAAGGCACAGAGCAGCCAGGCTGGCGGTCCTTCCCATTTCCACCATTATATAAGCCTCCAGGTAAGAAGACATGACAGAGCAGCACGGTCAGAATTGATTCCTCCCAGCCTTCCAGCTGGCTTCCTGACTTCACTTTATTCAGTTAGTGCCTATGCCTGTTACAGCACAGTTACTACGTGTATTCTCTTTTGATCTAAACTTCTCTACATAACAGAGAATTTAGGCTACTTGATAGGGCAAGAAAAAAGAACAGCAGCAAATAATTTTATTCTTACAGAAGAATCTATTTGCAGGAGAAAAGAGCTGGTAAATTGCTGCCATTTTACTGTTTTGTTTGAATAATTTTCTGTAGGAGAATTTTAAATGCCTTGTGTATCATGAAGGGGCAGCTGCTCCTTTTTCCAGATGGGTATTATGGTATGAGACACTGATACAATTTGGAAGATGGACTATTGACTGTTGTGAAATGATGCTGAAAATGATGCAATCAATTTAATTCTCTAATGGTCTAAGGAAAGGATGGGAAACTTTCTGGGTATTGTTTGACCTGCCTTATGAGAGGCTGAAAATCCTGTTCTGAGTAATCAGAAGATGGATCTCATTTTATAAAACTTTTTTTTTTTTGATTCAGTAGCTGAAGGAGGAAGAACTGAATCTCAATTTATAATTCTAGTTCCTTCCACTATTACTCAAAATGAATGAAGACAACAGCTTTTGTTCCAAACCCCAAAGTGCTTCAAGCCTTCAGATGACCTTCAAGAGAACTGCAAGATAGTCTGACTATCAACATCAAAATTTTTCTGGTTCTATTGGATCTTGTAGAAGTGTGCTATTTTGTCAAATATTTTATGGCAATGAATTAATTCAAACTTTTCTTCTAAAAAAAAATAGAGTTAGATGGCTGTTTTGTAGAACGAAGGGAGATATCAGTTCAATTCCCTGTTCTGACCAAGTCAGAGACATCTGGGATGGAAAATGACCTAAGCACATGAACTTCTGAGTGCGAGTTAGAGGGCAAGCGAGAGAGCACATGCATCTTGGTGTCTCACACAAAACTGGACTTTCACCCTGGAAATATAAGTTATGGCAATGCCACATTTATATTAAAAAAAAGGGTCCATATTGCTCCACAGCAGAATTAACTTATGTTTCAAAATGTGAAAAGCTGCTGAAATTGGAATTGCTGCCTTTCATCAATGAAATACTGCCATCAAAAAAGAGGGAAATTTCCACCTCCTCTTGATCAATACAGGTTGTTCCAGAGAGTGCATGTACTACAGAAACAATATTTTTTGTTGCATTATTCTGTACAGTAGAAGCCAAAGATCATGTTGCTCTAAAAAAAAAAAAAAAAAAAAGAATTTTTTAAACAGGAAAACTAAAAAATATAGTTTTACCTCACACCTGGTGAACTGAGGTCCCACGGACACATTCAAAATAGGCATCATGTAAACAAACCACCCCTAAGCTCAGAGCATTGTCTGATGCTCTAAATCTGAAGAGCTCCTACGCAGCTGCAAGGCCTCTCCTGAACCATACCCGGGGCAATACTACAGGGGTGGCCAAGGCATTTCCCTCTGATTATTGTATCCTGAATTATCACTTTGTAACGCTCTTCTGACACTGGACACATTAACCTGAGCTGCTCTCAATGGTAGCAAGGTTCAGGGAGCAGTTCTAATCCAAAATTTGTTTGCCTGCATAAGCTTGTGCTGTCTATAAAGGTATGGGACTAGGATTCATGAGATCTGTTATCAACTCTCAGTTCCACTACAAGTTTCCTGAGCAGGTAATTTAATTTCATTAGAGCTTTCACGTACTGTAAGCATACACTAACTGCTTAAACTGTAAATTACTCAAAAGCAGGATCACCTAACACTGCGTACCAGTAACAGCTGGCAGAGAGTGGGGAACGAGTCACAGCTGGACTCCAGTGCAATACCGAATTACAAACATTAAGATACCAAGCAAGGTCCTCCCAGCCAGTGCACCCCGACAGGGCATTTTACCCCCCGTCTCACCAGCAGTCACAGGCTGAACACGCAGTGAGCTGCTCTGAACAAAAAGTCAGGCTCACAGCTTTAGGAACCTGCTTTATGCATGAGGACGTGCAAAGAAAGGACCTGATGCAACCTTGCTGGTTCAACCTGCCTTCCCTGTATCCACTGCTTACTCCATTTGTAACGAGCCTTCAGGATAAACAATGCCTCAACATTTTTGATTAAATGCTTTTCAAGCTCTTGAAGTCCCTAGCAAGTGAGTTAGTTTGGTCTGTGATATTGCATTATACAACAAGAATGATTGATTGAAACAAACCTTTTCCCCTTTCACTCCACAGCTATTTCCACAAGTATTTTGATTCTGGCAAGAAGTATGACGTTATTGATTTGCTCTGCACTGCTTGGTCTGGAGCCTCATCTGCAAAAGCATTATTCTTTATTGCTTCAATAATTTCACTGAGTGCAGAGTATGCCATTATATTTTTTTTACTTAGAGTTTAGTGATTCTTTAAATTTTTTATGTGCTCTGAAGCTGAATATCAGCCATTTGCAGAAATGCACTGGAAGGTACCCAGAAATTCAGATGTCTCCACAGACACGGGACTACTACTCTTGCTGATCCAAAGTTCCTCACAGAGGATTTGCTTGGTTTGGGACTCTGATAGCACACTGCATTTATGAAAGATTTAAAGCCATAAGGAGGACTGGGCAAGGAAACCGATTCTAAACTCTGGACAGCACCAATTTCTGTGCTCAAAAGGCTCCTGGTCAGTAGAAGTAAAAGTTGCCAGCAGATCCTAGGAATGGGTCTCTGAAGGCACCTTCATTTTACCCCCTTTTCCTTCCAAAGCCCTCTCTTTATGATGCTGGATGCAGAGCAAATTCCAGACCACTGAAAGCTCCAAGCGTGCCTTGAATGTATATTTTTGGCACATTTCCAATTGTGGATCTGCCCATGTAGCCTGTGAACATGTGGGGACTCTATGAAGACAGAATTTGCACTTTGACACAATACGGAGTTTGGTTGTCTGCTGTCCCCTTTGGTCTCCACATCAAGATGAAAGTCTCATGAGAAGACAAGACCGCAGCTGATATGATAGCAAAGGGTGCCACTTGTTTGCTCAGACAGAGCGTTTAGGATAATGCCTTAAAAATACTGCATGATTTGAACATCTTTTGCTCTTTGAGAGGTGAACTGCAAACCCAATGGGACTGGAAAATGGATGCTGGGAGAAGCAGCATCTGAAAAGTCAGGCTAAGAGGCATTCATCCTAGGAGCCACTTCCACATAGAAGTGATAACAGACTGGCATTGCATTCAGAAACGTGCTAGAGGCTCCAAGAAAAGGCAGTGCTGTAGCCCACTCAAACTAAGGGCAGCCCAAGAAAACACAAACACAGCGTGGCATGACTTGGGGGAGCTGTATTCCTTGGGCCAGTGGTTTCCTAATGGGCCAAGATCTACGAGGAGAATCATTGATCACTGCTTATTTTCACAGGCTGTTTCCTTGTGTTTCAGCTACAGGCTGTAACCCAGCTTGCAGGCTGAGGACTAAAACTATTACAATAAGACAGAAAACCTCCCACTCTCATTAGAGATGTGAATGAGCTGTGATCTTCACAATTAAGAAGCATTTTGAAGTTTCCAGGATACTGAGACATACAGAGCTATTTAGCAGCCTGAAAAGGTCACATCTACTCTACCTCCCACAAATGTTTACAGAGCACAGTAAGCATCAAAAACAATAAGTCATGTATTTTCATGATATAGATTTCAAAGAAACAGGAATTAGAAAAAAAGAATGCATTTACAAAATAACAAAACTGTGAACGGAACAAGTGGACAGCCAATGCATTCTCTGTCATGTGAAAGTTCCCCTTCACTGGTCTTAAGAGGAACACCAAACATTTCCCGCATCTAAGGAATCAGACTCAAGCCTTGCCTACTGAGCTGAGAACGAATGCCTAAACGAAGATTTCATTATACACAACATCTGCCCAGAAACCATTCTATACCTCAGTCTTTGTTTTATGACCAAAGAAATTAACAGCTTCATGTGAGGTGTCAGGCAGAGAGTTTGTAAAACCGAAACCTCAAAGCTTCTCTTTGTCAAGCTGCTAGCTTTTCTATTTTGGATAGCAAAGGGTGTTCCAAAAAAATAGTATTATACCCCGTATTGCACTATGACACTTTAAAGATGTATAGTCTTACAACAGATTGTGTGGTAGTCTTCCCATGTAGAAGATAAATATCTTTAGAGGATATGTTTAGAGGAAGAACACTATAAAATGTGCAATGCTGCAAGCATATACTGAAGCTCAATATATAAAATCTTTTCACATGTTTTCTCTTTCTGAGGAGCTGGATGATCTGATGCAACACAGCTGACTAACTCCCATCACCACTACCCTGGCCTGTATTTCCACACAGGGTGGAGGTAGAACACCATCCTAAAACCCAACCTTACTCAATGCTTCACTAATCACCTCCTTCTCTACTTCAAAAGTAAGAGGTCTCTATTCAGAACAACAGAAATTCCACTCCAAATCCTCAAGTAAGTAAATCTCCCACAAAGGCACATAGACCTGATCCTGCTTGAACGCGCAGAGCCTGGATTGCCAGTGTAGCTACGGTCCCCAGCACGGCTCCACCGCGTCACTCACTGCAAACGCATACACAGACGTGCTACTGAAAGGTTCAGAGCAAAGCTACATTAAAACACCAAGTTCTGGTTTTGTAGGAGTGAAAACTGGGTCAGCTCCATTGAAATCAGTAAAACGCTGCCTCTACACCAGTGAGGAATTAGGCTCAAAACTAATTTTGTCATGTTTTTAAAGAGTGTCCCAGTGGTTTTAAACCCATTTCTTTGGTTGTGCATTTATTGACCTTATTTAAGAGACTTCTCAGTAGCTGTAATCTGCACATCTGTTCAATGCAACAACAGGGCAATTACAAAAGCAATTTCAAAAGATACCTCTAGTTATTTAGGACTGACAGACTCTTGCAGGTGACAGCTGTTTTGCCACCCTGCCAAGTTCACAGCAAGCTTTGCATCACACCCAGAACAACTCCAGGAAACAACACACAAGCCACCAGTCCAGTCACTGTAGTGAAGTGGAGACTTTGTCAATGGATCAAACATCGCAGAGTCCTGCCAGGGCGCAGGGGAGCCTCACCTCACCTCCAGCACTACAAGTTCCATGGCACCATCTTCCTCATATGCCAGTATCTCCCTGCTTTCTGGACACACAAAACATGCCCTTTCTTCCAGACACATTTGCCATATAAAGCATCTTTCCAGACACCACTGGGAGAAATTGAAAGGGGGGGGGGGGGGGGGGGGGCAAAGGGGGAAGGCATTATTTTAGTCTTGTTTGTACCTTTATGGATTTAGCCTAAGCCTTTAGTTTGAGGGGTACACTTCTGCTGATTTCAGGGAAATTGGGGCCAGTTTAAACACTGTTTGCTTTTTAAATTAAGACTTAAATTTCTTTTTCAGCATTTAATGCAAACCTTGCTGACAACAGCTGGATACCAACCATCATAGTGCAGGTCATCAGCCAACATGGAACTAAGTGGGAGAGGAGGACATCACCTGCACTCCTGCAGTAACTGTTACTGATCAGACCACCCCACCAAACTGGGATGTGCTCTGGATCACAGCTGGTCTTCAATGGTCCATTCATGTCTGCATCACTTTAAACCCTCTCTTCTGATTTTAATCCTTAGTGCAGTTAATGCCATGATGGTAATTGGCCTCCCTGTCCCCAACCCTGCTTATACTGTATTGAATTATGAACTTCAAGAATGTCTCTCCGACTGATCAAACTTTTCTTCGCTGGGTGAGCCCAGGCTTTTAATTTTTGTCATGGTTTAGGCCCAGCTGGCAACTCAGCACTACGCATCTGCTTGCTCACTCCTCCCTGTGCAGTGGGATGGGGAGGAGAAAATATAAAAAAAGGCTTGTGGGTCAAGATAAGGACAGGGAGGTATCACTCACCCATTATGGTCACAGGCAAAACAGGAAAAAATCGATTTAATTTCTTACCAATCAAATCAGAGTAGGGTAATGAGAAATAAAACCAAATCTTAAAAACACCTTCCCCCCCACCCCT